>NC_069662.1:65510293-66760293 GCF_027244095.1 Hemicordylus capensis | reverse complement strand
GAGGCAAGGTGAGGCCAGAGGTGAGGCCAGGTGGGAGCCTCAAGATAAGGCGAGGCAAGACTGGAGGCAAGGTCATGAGGGAGCCTTGAGGTGATTCGGGAGGCTAGGCTGGAGGTGAGGCAAGAGACTGGAGGTGAGGTGAGGCATAGGGGGAGGCTGGAGGTGTGGCAAGGTGGGAGCCTTGAGGTAAGGCTAGAGGCATCGCCAGACTTTCCTTGACTCCATCCTTCATCCTCACCTCAAGACCCTAGCCTCCTGCCTTGCCTCCCCTCCAGCCTAGCCAAAGATGAGGTGAGGTGGAAGACTTGAGGTGAGACAAGAGTCCCTCAAGCTTGGGTTCCCAGCTGTGGCTCCCATCATGCCCTGATGCAATGGATGATAAAGTGGTGAGTATTGGAGTCCACTCACAGCTGGGAATTCACAGGGCAACAACATAATTTTAGAATTTTTAGGTACTAATCTGTTTGTAGAAATCTGAGCATGGCCACACCACAGTCTTCAGAGCAGTGGGAGAAGAAATCATGTCCAATTTTCCTTCTCAACCACTAAGCTAACCAGGTGACCTTGTGACAGTCCTGTGCTCAGATTAAACAAAAATCAAATTGATTAATAATAAAGAATTCTTTCTTCCATACCTTAAAACAAATTGTCTTTTGCAGCAAAGGCATGACTCTGCTGAGAGACACTAATTCCTAGTGCTAAGCTCGTAATTGCTGGTAATAATCAGCTTCCATTCATATATAAACAATTTAATCTTTCACAGAACTGTCTTTGTGCCCTAATTATAGGATTTTATGAACTTGAATGTTGGCTGTCTTTGAGAATATCCGTGGTTTTGAATTTATTGATGCCGTCTTATTCTTTTAGCAGTTCTTTCCTGCTGCAGGTGCAGAATACTTGAAAACATCTACAGGTGAAACTCAGAAAATTAGAATATCGTGCAAAAGTCCATTAATTTCAGTAATGCAAATTAAAAGGTGAAACTGATATATATGAGACAGACGCATTACATGCAAAGCGAGATAAGTCAAGCCTTAATTTGTTATAATTGTGATGATCATGGCGTACAGCTCATGAAAACCCCAAATCCACAATCCCAGAAAATTAGAATATTACATGGAACCAAGAAGACAAGGATTGTAGAATAGAACAATATCGGACCTCTGAAAAGTATAAGCATGCATATGTATTCAGTACTTGGTTTGGGCCCCTTTTGGAGCAATTACTGCCTCAATGCGGCGTGGCATGGATGATATCAGCCTGTGGCACTGATGAGGTGTTATGGAAGACCAGGATGCTTCATTAGCAGCCTTCAGCTCTTCTGCATTGTTTGGTCTCATGTCTCTCATCCTTCTCTTGGCAATGCCCCATAGATTCTCTATGGGGTCAGGTCAGGCGAGTTTGCTGGCCAATCAAGCACAGTACACTGTATACTTTTCAGAGGTCCGATATTGTTCTATTCTACAATCCTTGTCTTCTTGGTTCCATGTAATATTCTAATTTTCTGGGATTGTGGATTTGGGGTTTTCATGAGCTGTTCGCCATGATCATCATAATTATAACAAATTAAGGCTTGACTTATCTCGCTTTGCATGTAATGCGTCTGTCTCATATATCAGTTTCACCTTCTAATTTGCATTACTGAAATTAATGGACTTTTGCACGATATTCTAATTTTCCGAGTTTCACCTGTAATCGTAGAATATTCTTTTCCAAGTCTAATTAGGATCAGGTAGAAATCAATAAAGCACTCATCCTTTTAAATGAGAAGGATCAGCTTCTTTTCTCCTACTTAGTCTGAACGTTATGTTTGAGACTGCCAATCTAATTTTGGGCTCTCCATTTATTTTTGATTAATACTTGTTCTTTATAGTAGCAACCACTGAAAGTGCTGTTTCACACAAGTAGAATGTTGCAAAGGAAATCAGTGGCTGACATCCAGATTAGCAAAGTGTGGGTACTAGAGAAGTGCCAATACTGCTTGCATTTAGTCCTGACTATGGGAAACACCTATATTGGGCAGCAGTGATATAGGAAGATGCTGAAAGGCATAATCTCATACTGTGAGGGAGATGGCAATACCTCTCCTGTATTCTACCAAAGGCAACCACAGGGCTCTGTGGTCATCAGGAATCAACATCGACTTGACAGCACACTTTACCTTTTTTAAAGCAGCACTGGCACTACAATGGGGCCATGGGTGGGAATGAGGCAGTAAATTTTGATGACCACCCTATCTCACATAAGTGCTCTGTGCTGCCTGAAAATATTCCCGGAGGACTGTGTGACTCTTAAAAATGATGATGGCACAGCACGCTTCTAGAGAAAGGTGAGATCAACCTAATTCACCCCCCATGGTGCATTGTTAGTAAAAACCTTCAGCAGCACCAGTGCTTCTCACCTAGCACCCATGCTTTGTTAGTCTAGATGTCAGCCATTGTCACTAAACATGATTTAGTGGGGGTTGAGACATGACATAATTTCCCTGGGTTGTGTGCTGATAAAGTTCAAACACCATGTTCAAACACCCACCTGAGACAACCATCTTAAAATAGTAAAAATGCAAAGAAGTGTGCTCTGCACCCATATCTTCACATAACCTAGCAAAAATCCTTGCCTTTAAAAGTCTTGTTTTGATGTAGTTCACAATATTTATGGCCAGTTGTAGAACTTTCTCTAATATTGGGTTCAAATTTTTGAAAGCAAAGATTGCATTATTTGTGATTAATGCAGTGTGTCCATATGACACCAGAAGATTGTATCTGAAGTCTCCCATGACAGCCTGACACAGAACATGGAGCATGCCCTGTCTATGCCTACTCCCACACAGTTTTATCACTCCAGGAGATTTGCTCTCCTACAGCTAGCTATGAATAATATTGGAATTTTTTACAAATCCTTGTAACTGCAACATGCCACACTCAAGTGGCAGAGACCAAGAAGTCAAACACAACAAGTGCTGCAGTATACCACATACAACAAATGAAGCATGAATACTGCAGCACACCAGACAACACTGGACACAAACACACCACATATAATTGGGCATTGTAACATGTCACAACACATTACATGCAGACATATGCCACCATATTTGGCAGCACACCACACAGAAAGATTTCAATGTGTTGTATGTAAACAGCATACAAATGTAAACACAATAGGGATGTGCATGAATCAATTTTTTCTATTTGATTTGTACCTAACTGAATCACCCCCAATTTGTTTTGGGTCCAAATCTGCCTCCCCAAATCACCCCCGGTTTGATTTGTACCCGAACTTGCCAAATCTGAATCTGAATTTATTCAGATCAACAAAGGGGTTCTGGGGGTAAAACAGTGGGGTGGGTGGTATTGCCCAATGGGTGGAAGCTACCACCCAAATTTCAAATAAATTGGGCAAAGGGGTGATTTTTAACAATTTTTTGAAGTTCACATTTCTTTAAGCTTTTCCCCATAGGGAATAATGGGCATTTCAGCAGACTTATAACTCCACATGGGGGGCACCAGGGTGGCCCAGAGTGGGTTGTGGTGGGTGGTAATGTCCAATGGATGCAAGGAAGCTACCAATCATAGTTCAGAGAAATTGGGCAAAGGGTTGATTTTTAATTTTTTTTTAAGTTCATGCATCTTTTTCCCATAGGGAATAATGGGGATTATAGGGAATAATGGGGATAAAAAGCTTTTTCCCATAGGGAATAATGGGGATTTCATCAGCCTTAGTTATAATTTGGGGGGGGGACACTAGGGTGGCCCAGAGCTGGTTGTGGTGGGTGGTAGTGCCCAATGGGTGCATGGAAGCTACCACCTAGATTTCAAAGAAATTAGGCTAAGGGGAGATTATCATTTTTTTTAAAGTTGGGGCATCTTTAAGCTTTCCCCCTATGGGGAATAATGGGGAATTTCAGCAGCCCCATAACTCCACTTGGTTGACACCAGGGTGGCCCAGAGCAGGTTGTGGTGACAACATAGGGTCGCACACAGGGTGCCAACAACCCCTAAAATGACAATCCCATGGGGCACTGGGTTTTGTTGTTTTCAATGTCTGAGGTGTTCTGAGGGTAGATTCTCTGTTAGGAAATGAGAGTGAGAACCAAACAGAGGGAGCAATCCCCCCCCCTCCACACACAGGAGCACACCACATGCAAGCATGTACAGAAGCACATCACACAGAAACACACAGATTTATTTATTTTATTATTTATTTGATTTCTATCCAAAATTGATTTCTATCCCTTCCAAAAATGGCTCAGGGCAGTTTACACAGAGAAATAATGAATAAGATGGATCCCTGTCCTCAAAGGGCTCACAATCTAAAAAGAAACATGAGCTACACAGCAGCAACAGAGTTACTGTGCTGGGGGTGGATAGGGCCAGTTACTCTCCCCCTGCTAAATAAAGAGAATCACCATGTTAAAAGGTGCCTCTTTGCCAAGTTAGCAGGGGTTTCAGATGCAGCATTTCCATGTTCTGATCTAGGAATACAGATAGCAGCAACTTACTCATTCAACAAACTTCCAGTTTTACTTTGGGAAGTTGGTTAGAACTTAAGAACAGCCATGATAGATCAGGCCCATCTAGTCCAGCATCCTGTTTCACACAGTGGCCTACCAGATGCCACTGGAAGCCTACAGGCAGGAGTTGAGGGCATGCCCTCTCTCCTGCGGTTACTCTCCTGCAACTGGTACTCAAGAGGCATCCTCCCTTTGAGACTGGAGGTGGCCTATAGCCCTCCGACAAACAGCTGTTGATAGACCTCTCCTCCATGAAGTTATCCAAACCCCTCCTAAAGCCATCCAGGTTGTTGGCTGTCACCACGTCTTGTGGCAGAAAATTCCACAAGCTGATTATGCGCTGTTTGAAAAAGTACTTCCATTTGTTGGTCCTAAATTTCCTGGCAATCAAATTCATGGGAAGACCCCTGGTTCTAGTGTTATGTGAGAGGGAGAAGACATCATCCTGGGAAAATCCTGGTTCCATCAGGGTAGCTTCAATCTTCCAAACAGACACAATTTGCAAGTTTTGTCCTAAGTAGAATTAGACATTTAAAATAGGAGCTTTGAAATCTCATAACTTTAGAATACATAATGGATTTTTTTTATCAAACTAGCTAAAAGCATACCCTTGTAATATACATGCATTTTTGACATAATGCCACATATATGTTGGGGCGGCGAGGGGTAGGGGGAATAGTTGCAAACAGCATGAGGGCATCAGGTTCAGAGCAAACTTTTAAAACTGTTTTAAAACTTTTTTCTTAATTCTTCATCAGCAGGTTCTGAAATTTTGTCAGGTTATACCCCTCTCAGTGCAGATTCTCCATACCAACATCTTAGGGACTGGACAAGTTGTCCTGACTTTATGATAAATGGAATGTTCCGACTTTATAAAGACAGAATGCTAAGAAAGCCACTCACCTTAAATATACTGGCACTTCTATGCCTGTATAATATTCATTTAAGAGCCCCATGTTTTGAAAGCTATGTCAAATTCTTAGAAGTAGATTATATACCGAAGAACAGACTATGTACTCAAACACTGAGTCATAGAATGCCACATACTTCTAAAGAAAGACAACACTTATATAGCTGAAATAGGATGGGAGCAAACTGAAAATAATGTAGATTAATCAGTCTAACAAGAGAAACAATATTTCCACTCTGTTCTTCACTGGTCAGACTTCATTTGCAATCCTGTATCTAGTTGTGCCTTTAAAACTGGACACAGGTTTTACTCTAAAGATCTTTACATCTAAAGACAGATGTTGGTAAACTGAAACAGGTCAGACGAAATTTCAAAATGCCTGAAAGAACTGTGCCTTGCATAAATGGCACAGCAGTGGTGCTTCCAGCTCACTGGCCAAAAAAGCACTGCTGTTGTAAATGCCCTTGGCTTTGCACATGGTGGAGGAGACAGAGATGTTTGGGTATGAGCTTGGACACCACGTAAGCAAGGAGCTCTGTAAGGGGGTAGAGGAATCTATCTATCTATCTATCTATCTATCTATCTATCTATCTATCTATCTATCTATCTATCTATCTCATTTATAGATCACCGCATCCAAAGGCTCTGGGATCCAAAGGCTCTAAACTTGCACAACAAGTTTAGAAAGATATAAAATAAATATCATCTAAAACATACTACTTAAAACAATACAAAAACCATTTCAAAACAATTTAAAACCACTTGAAACCAATTAAAAAAACCCAAACAATTTAAAAACCTTGGAAGGACAAACAAATAGGTTTTCAGGTCTCTCTTAAAGGGCAACAGCGAGCCTAAACTGTGGATATCTGCCGAGAGTGCATTCCATAGGCTAGGAGCAGCTATAGAGAAGGCCTAGTTCTGAGTTGCCACTAGACATACCAGTGGTAACTGGAGACAGACCTCCCCAGATGACCTCAACGTGTGATGGGGATAATACAGAAGAAGGAGCTCTCTAAGGTAGCCCAAGACGTCCAAAAAATATAAGTATTTTTGGTTGAATTTTGGCAGTGAACAGGGCTTCTGTATGGAAGAGAGAGAAACATAAATCACTTCCCACTACCATTCCCTGCATGCTGGTCTGTCCTGGCTCCATGCCAGAGCAGAACTCTTGCTCCACCCTCATAAAGCTATGAAGAATGTGGGCTACTGCGTCCTGCTGAATTGCAGATATAGCAGGGGATCTATTTGAAAAGCTAAGAAACCATTTTAATGGCCATTCAATTACATGAGGTGGACAGTGCTAATGATGCTCATTTAATAATATAAGGGTGTTTTGTTGTTGTTGATAACAATAAAATCAAAGAGGTTTTACTTTTCTATAAAGAAATTACAGGGATTTGTAATTTCATAGCTAGCTGTAGGAGTGCAAATCTCCTGGAGTGGTAGAACTGTGTGGGAGTAGGCACAGACAGAGCATTCTCTATGTCAGGCTGTCATAGGGGACTTCAAGGTTTAATTCATATACAGTCTTCTGGTGCCATATGGACACACTGCATTATTCACAAACAATGCAATTTTTGCTTCCAAATCCCCCCCCCCCCCGCCCAGTAATGAGGACATAAGGCATGTTTTGGGTATAAAGGACCACAACTTTATTAATATATATGATCACAATTAAGCAAGGGGGATTGGCTCCATCCCTCTACAGTGCAGTACCTACGGATTTTCAATCCATGGTGCTAGTCTGGCCTATAGCACAAAGGGCTCCAAGCAACATCCAGACTAGAGCTGATGCTGCCCATCTCAGCCAACCTACAGTCAGGTTTCCACCTTCACATAGCCAACACAACGCCATGAAGCATTTTGAACTGGTGATGTTTCAGCAGATTAGTAGAGTATCTAGGGAGTGACCATGACTCTTCCTTAAGTCAAATACATATCTTAAGGGATTCACCAATCTAAATTTGATTCCCCAGTTCCACACTGTACCAGTCACTGTGACCAAGAAAAACTTAACTACATAAGAGAGCTTAGTATGAGGTGGGCAGACCCCATTACCAAGCCAATTTGAATGGAGCGGGCGGGGGGAAATTCCTACCCAGTGCCCAAAAGGGCAGCCAGCAAAATCCACACTAAGCCTCAGGTCAGGGTTTAAGAACATAACATATGAACATTAAAACAGCCCTGCTGGATCATGCCCAAGGCCCATCTAGTCCAGCATCCTGTTTCACACAGTGGCCCACCAAATGCCACTGGAAGCCTACAGCAGGAGTTGAGGGCATGTCCTCTCTCCTGCTGTTACTCCCCTGCAACTGGTACTAAGAGGCATCCTGCATTTTAGGCTGGTGGCCCTCCGACTAGTAGCCGATGATAGACCTCTCCTCCATGAAGTTATCCAAGCCCCTCTTGATGGCTATCTAGGTTGCTGGCTGTCAGCACATCTTGTGGCAGAGAATTCCACAAGCTGATTATGCATTGTATGAAAAAATACTTCCATTCACTGGTCCTAAATTTCTCGGCAATCAATTTCATGGGATGACCCCTCGTTCTAGTGTTATGTGAGAGGGAGAAGAATTCCTCTCTATCCACTTTCTCCACACCATGCATGATTCTATAGACCTCTATCATGACTCCCCGCAGTCACCTTTTTTCTAAACTAAATAGTGTTGTAGCCTTGCCACATAAGAAAGGTGCTCTAGGCCCCTGATCATCTTGGTTGCCCTCTTCTGCACCTTTTCCAGTTCTACAATGTCTTTTTAAAATGTGGTGACCAGAATTGTACGCAGTACTCCAGGTGTGGCCGCACCATAGTTTTGTATAAGGGCATTATAATATTAGCCATTTTGTTTTCAATTCCCTTCCTAATGATCCCTAGCATGGAATTGACCTTTTTCACAGCTGCCACACATTGAGTCAACACTTTCAACAAGCTGTCCACCACGACCCCAAGATCCCTCTCTTGACCAGTCACCGACAGCTCAGATCCCATCAACTTGTACTTGGAGTTGGGGATTTTTGTCCCAATGTGCATCACTTTACACTTGCCAACATTGAACCACATTTGCCTTTTTGTCGCCCACTCCCCCAGTTTGGTGAGACCCTTTTGGAGCTCCTCACAATCCATTTTAGATTTCACTACCCAAAAGAGTTTGGTATCATCTGCAAATGTGGCCACCTCGCTGCTTACCCCTACTTCTAGATCATTTATGAATCAATTAAAAAGCACCGGTCCCGGTGCAGCTCCCTGGAGGACCCCACTTTTCCCCCCCTCCATTATGAAAACTCTCCATTTATACCTGCCCTCTGTTTCCTGTCTTTCAACCAGTTAGCAATCCACACATGCACTTGTCCCCTTATCCCATAACTGCTAATTTTTCTCAGGAACCTTTGATGAAGAACTTTTTCAAAAGCTTTTTGGAAGTCATAGTATGCTATGTCAACTGGATCACCTTGATCCGCACACTTGTTGGCATTCTCAAAGAACTCCAAAAGGTTTGTGAGGCAAGATTTACCTTTGCAGAAGCCATGCTGGTTCTCTCCCAGCAGGGCCTCTTCTTCTATGTGCTTTACAATTTTTTCCTTGAGTGAGTATGCTTTCCATCAATTTGCCTAGAACGGACCTTAAGCTAACCAGCCTGGAATTTCCCAGATGACCCCTGGATCCCTTTTTGAAAATCGGTGTTACATTTGCTACTTTCTAGTCCTCTGGTACAGAGCTTGATTGCAGGAATAAGTTATATATTTTAGCAAGGAGGTTGGCAATTTCACGTTTGAGTTCTTTGAGGACTCTAGGATGGATGCCATCCAGCCCAGTCGATTTGCTAGTTTTCAGTTTTTCCAGACAGTTTAGAACATCATCTCTTGCCACTGCTATCTGACTCAGTTCTTTAGCCTCTGTCCCCAAAAAGCCTTGTTCAGGAACAGGTATATGCTCAGTTTCTTCTGCTGTGAAGACAGATCCAAAGAACTCATTTAGCTTCTCTGCAACCTCTATATCCTCCTTAATAATCCCTTTCACTCCCTCATTATCCAAAGGTCCAACCGCCTTCCTGGCAGGTTTCCTGCTTCTGATGTATTTAAAGAAGTTTTTGTTATTCCCCTTGATACTTTTAGCTAACTGTTCCTCAAACTCTCTTTGTAGCTCCCTTATTGTCACCTTGCATTTCTTTTGCCAGAATTTGTGTTCCTTTCTGTTCTCCTCATTTGGGCAGGCCTTCCAGTTTCGGAAGGAAGTCTTCTTCCCTTTTATGGCTTCCTTGACTATATCTGTTAGCCATGCTGGCATCATCCTGACTTAGTGGTACCTTTCCTCCTTTTGGGTATACAATCTAACTAGGCTTCTAGTATTTTGGTTTTGAGTAAACCCCATGCATTCTGGAGCGAAGTGACTATCCTGATTTTCCCTTTCAGCTTTCTTTTCACCATACTCCTCATTTTGGAGAAGTTTCTTCTTCTGAAATTCAGAATGTCTGTGTTAGACTTCATTGGTGGTTCTCTCCCCACATGTATACTAAATTTGATCGCACTATGGTCACTGTTCCCTAAAGGGTCAATGACACTGACATCCCGCACCAGGTCCTGGGTGCCACTCAGGATTAAGCCCAAGGTCGCCTTCTGTCTGGTTGGTTCCATGACCAACTATTCTAGGGCACAGTCATTCAGCGTATCTAGAAATTTGACCTCTTTGTCATTACCTGACTATGAATTTACCCAGTCTGTTGGGAATTCTCTCTGGTAAGAGATACCCTTCTATTACAGCAGAGTGCACAGAGGCAAAACAGCAGAGTCTGCCTAGGCATGCGTGTATGCTAAAAAGCAAAGAAACTTGGAGCCCATTCATAGTTTCAAATCAATATAAGGCGTCTTTATTGGAGAACTCCATTCTAGATAGTAAAGTGGAGAGCTAGTATCTCTAATCTATCTATCTAGCTGGATGCATTTAGATGCTGTCTGCATCTCTGTGCACACATGGTGCAGAGAGACACAAGCATGTGTGATAGGGAGGAAGAAGGAAGGGAGGGAGGCAGTAAGTAAGTAAGTAAGTAAGTTCCTGAGAGTAGCAATCTACAGATCAAAGGGATAGTGTCAGAGCAGTAGAGGAGGAATGACCAATGTCTTGACCCCTCTAGCCCTCTGATTCACTAATCTGTCCCCCTCTGTCATTGAGACATGAGACAGCACAGAGTCCTTCACTTCCAACAAGTATAAGTATGAGTAATTGAAGTCACCCATTATTACTGCCTGGCCTCTCCTTGATGCCTCCCTGATTTTTTCCTGAAACTTCCAGTCACTGTCAGCGTTTTGATCCGGAGGGTGATAGCACGTCCCCAGTAGCACATTTCCTTTTTATTCCTTGTATTGTCACCCACAGGGTTTCTGTGGAGGACTCCAGTCCACCTATGTTTTCTACCATGTTAGATTCTATCCCTTCTTTAACATACAGTACTATTCCACCTCCAAGGCGCCCACCCCCCCGTCCTTTCTATAGAGTTTATATCCAAGGATAACAGTGTCCCACTGGTCCTCACTGTTCCACCATGTTTCTGTTATGCCCACTGTATCAATTTCTGTGTTAGCAGCCAAGCACTCCAGCTCACCCATCTTGTCTCGGAGGCTTCTGGCACTGGTATATAAGCACCTATACACTGATTCTCTTCCCTGGTGTCTGCTATCTTTCTTTGACTCTTTGTCCAGCTGGCACAGCCTTCTGTCTGCTCTTTATGTGGTTCTGTTCTATCCCCTTCTGTTTTATCTGAATCCTCTGCACCCATTTGCTGAACTGCATACTGCCTTGCTCCCATTGGCTATCCCTCAGGCATCATTTTAAAAGCTGCTCTGCAACCTTTTTGATTTTAAGCGCCAGCAGTCTGGTTCCATCTTGGTTCAAGTGCAGCCCGTCCCTTTTTTACAGGCCTTGCTTGTCCCAAAATGTGTCCCAGTGCCTAACAAATTTAAACCCCTCCACCCAGCACCAGTGTCTCATCCATGCATTGAAACTCTTCAGCTCTGCCTGTCTCAATGTACCTGCACATGGAACGGGTAGCATTTCTGAGAATGCTACCTTGGAGGTCCTAGACTTCAAAACGCTACCTATCAGCCTAAATTTGGCTTCCAGGACCTCCCGACTACATTTCCCCACATTGTTGGTGCCGATGTGCACCACGACAGCTGTCTCCTCCCCAGCACTGCCTAAGAGCCTATCTAGATGCTGTGTGATGTCCGCAACCTTTGCACCAGCCAGGCAAGTTGCTGTGTAGTCAACACATGGCTTGCTTCTCCAAATATGTACTGCCAGGCTCTGGAGGTATGGGCAGACATGGGGTCTTGCCCTGCCCCCATAACCCTCCGCAGCCAATCACAATCACCCCATCACTTTATGCCTTGCAAGCCATGCCCATGACAAGCAAGGGCTAGATTCTATTTGCCTGTGGCATCTTCTGGCACCCATTTGGATCTGGTGCGTTGCTGTATGTGATTGCACGTGCTTGGCTTCAGCATGTTGTGGCATATGTGGAAAGTGATTGCATGCAACATGTGATGTAAATTAGTATGTGGCATGCAAAATGTGTTTACATGTGCCATGTGTTTTTGTATCTCATTAGAGTTGCAAACTATTCTTTCTCAGCCCCCCGCTTTCCAGCTCCCTAAAGAAACTGGGTGTCAATGCAATTTTGAAGCTCTTCTCACAATCAGAAGAGCTTCTGTTGGATCTGTGGGGTGAGCAGGCTTAGCCTGCTCACCCCACAGATGATCAAAGAGCAGCCCTGGAGTGGCCATAGGAATGGGCCATAGGTGGCCCATTCTTTGAATTCATAACCATTTTTAATTCTGACAACAAAATTTTCATGTACTTAATCTTCAGCACCAGAATCCAATCTTTTACATCTTTAACCAAAAGTAAACCCATGAAAGTAATTATTCAAGCATTATTAGACTATGCTTGTCTTCCCAGCTGTTTTGAGTTCTTACAGCATACTCTGCAGGAGTGTGTAGAGCTGGCCAACTGTGGTTAACTTTTTAACCATGAACATTCTGGTCATGAGAATGCAGCCAAAGAGAAATGCTTTTTGCAATAACTTCAGGGATTCTCAACTGACTTTTTTTTTTGCTTCAAAATTATCTTCTAAGTTTATGGAACTGCATTGGTTTAAGGCGGGGTGGGGAACCTTGGCGCTTCAGCTGTTTTTGAACTATAACTCCCATCATTATTGTGGCTGGGGATAGTGGGAGTTGTAGTTCAAAAACAGCTGGAGGGCCAAGTTTCCCCACCCCTAGTTTAAGGACTGCTGTCTAAACAGAGTAAAAGTTGTCCTGTCCTGAAATTAATAATATGTGAACAGCAGAAGAGAGATTTGTTTGTATTATAAAACTGAAAAGGATGTCCTTCAAATGATTCTTTAGGAATATAAACACGCACGCACACCCCACGCCCAAGTATCATTACCAAAACAAGAGATACACCGTTAATTTGGCTAAAAGTTACTTTCCTGAAACAATCTAATTATAATATGGGTCTCTAATGAATCCCAACATTCTGTTCATTTCTCAAAGCATCTGTCCTCTGTATTGGAAATAACTAAACCCCTTTTATATATCTGTAAAAGAACCAGTTGTGTCTAGCTAAATTGCCAATCAATGTGTTGTGGTCGATGGAGAGAGTTAAACTTCAGCATTAATGGGTTTATGATTCTTTTGTGATTCATAAAGAAGAAAAGAAATCACTCAATTGTTTTATGAGTATTTCTTGTTGCCCTTTACAAACTTTCCTTCAGATTGTGCCTGTTTCATAAAATGAAACAGCTGATTCATTCTGAGAGAATCAATATAATGAATTATATTTTCAGATCCAGCCAGAAATCACTTATTACTTGAGAAATGTGAAACCCAACCTGTCCCCTTTCCCCTCACAAATGTTTCCATCTTCCATTGCACACTGGAACAGTATGTTTGGGACATATATCTGCAAAAGTGGATCTGTATGTACAATACAGATCCAAATCATTGCTGCAGCTTTTACACCCATAATTGTCCACACCTATTGGACAATAATGGAGAGAGTTAATCCCACAGATGGGAAATTAATCCAACTCTCATCCTGAATTTTTACACATGAATAGGACCTCCTACTCCCAAGTAGTGCCACTGGTTACTTTGGATGCCCCCCCCCAACTTTTCTGGACCACAGAACCTACAACAATGGTTAGGGTTCGGCTGCCCCACCTGCATTGCCCTGCATCCCCTCCCTCACGCACGCTCTGCTCACTCTCTCTTAGTGCTGTTCTGTTGATTATTCCTTCCTTTTCTCTCTCTCTCTGTCCCAGTCAGTCCCTTTAAACCCCAGTGTGTGTATTGTTGTTGTTGGTTTGTTTTCTCTCCTGTGCTTGGCCCTCTCTCTCTCTCTCGCTTTTCTCTCTCTCCCCCCTTTTGGCATGCCCTTTCCTTCCCTCCCCCCATTCCCACACAGCCAGCCACAGGCCAGCCTTTTAATTTATTTTCAAAGTTATTATTTTAAGTTGTTTGTATGCACAGGTGCGTCATTGGAAAGCATCTCATTCTGCCCTCCCCCTCACCTCTGGCTGTGCCCACCGCCTGTTCCACCCTGTGCTGTGTGCCAGCCTCTGCTGCCACTGGTCTCTTTTTTTGTCCTTGCTTTGATCAGTGTGTGGGGCAGAAGGTACAGGAAGAAGAGGGTTGAGTGTTCTGACTTTTTGTTGTCCCTTTCCCCCCCCTAGTTGGTTTTAAATGGGGCCTCCTTAATTTAGCATTTGGGTGTGGGGAGGGATATTTTGTGTGTTTTCTCTTTCAGGTTGTTGTTGGGTTTTTTTTAGAGGTCCCCCCCCCATTTTTTTTTGCAGGTTGTTTATTTTTTAACAGGTCCCCCTCATTGTTTAGGTTATTGATTGCTTAGTTTTAATTGTTTTATTTATTGCATTGTTGTGGGTGGAGTGGGTGGGTAGGTTTTTGTGTTAAAAGCAGCTTGGTGGGCGACTGGAACGCAAGTGGAGGAGAACTCGGCTCGAATCTGACAGGATGCAGCATAGAACCCATTTGAAAACCTATGCAATGGCAGTGCTCGTGGCAAAAAAGCATTTTTGGTCGGTGCGCATTGCGTCTGCGGGTTCACGTTCGGCGGAGTTGTCCCGGGTGGTGAGGAGTATAATTTCTGCTCCTTCTGCCTCAAATCAGCTCCCAGAGACACTCTGCTGTGACGCCTTTAGTGGGTTGTTTGCGAATAAAATATCCTGTATTCGGGCCGACTTGGACTCCACTAGTTCTGCAGGGTCTGTGGGGGAGGTATCCAGCAATCCCTCTTGCAGTGTTAGGCTGGATCAGTTTCAATCTGTGACTCCTGATGATGTGGACAAGCTGCTTGGAGCGGTACGGCCTACCACTTGTTCTCTGGATCCTTGCCCGACCTGGCTGCTTCGATCTAGTGGAGAGATTGTTGGAGATGGCCTAGTTAATATCATAAATGCATCGCTGGGGGAGGGTAGGGTGCCTCCTTGTCTGAAGGAGGCAATAGTTAGACCTCCTTAAGAAGCCTACCCTGGATCCTTCAGCGATGGATAGTTATAGGCCAATCTCCAATCTCCCCTGGTTGGGCAAGGTAATCGAGAGGGTGGTGGCTAACCAGCTCCAGGCGGTTTTGGAGGAAACTGATTATCTAGACCCACTTCAAACTGGCTTTAGAGCTGGCTATGGGGTTGAGACAGCCTTGGTCGGCCTGATGGATGACCTTTACCAGGGAATCGACAGAGGGAGTGTGACCCTGTTGGTCCCCTTGGATCTCTCGGCAGCGTTCAATACCATCGACCATGGTATCCTTCTGGGTCGCCTGGAGGGGCTAGGAATAGGGGGCACTGCTTTGCAGTGGTTCTGTTCCTATCTCTCGGGTAGATCCCAGATGGTGGAGCTTGGTGACAGTCACTCCTCAAAGCAGGAGCTATTATATGGAGTCCCTCAGGGCTCCATTCTGTCACCAATGCTTTTCAATATCTACATGAAACCGCTGGGTGAGGTCATCAGGAGATTTGGTGCTGGCTGTTATCAGTATGCTGATGACACCCAAATCTATTTCTCCTTTTCATCTTCAGGAAATGGCACTCACTCTTTAAATGCCTGCCTACAGGCAGTAATGGGCTGGATGAGGGAGAACAAATTGAAGCTGAATCCAAGCAAGATGGAGGTGCTCATTGTGGGGGCTCAGAATCTGAGGAGTGAGTTAGATCTCCCTGTGCTGGATGGGGTCACACTCCCCCAGAAGGAGCAGGTGCACAGCTTGGGAGTACTCCTGGACCCAGGCCTCACCCTGGTTTCTCAGGTGGAGGCCATGGCCAGGAGTGCTTTCTATCAGCTTCGGCTGATTCGACAGTTGTGTCCATTCCTTGAGGAGGATGACCTCAAAACAGTGGTGCACCAGTTGGTAACCTCCCGGCTTGACTATTGCAATGCGCTCTATGTGGGGCTGCCTTTGTACGTAGTCCAGAAACTTCAGTTAGTTCAGAATGCGGCAGCCAGATTGGTCTCTGGTGTAACCCGGAGAGACCATATTACACCTATTTTGAAACAATTGCACTGGCTGCTGATATGTTTCCGAGCAAAATACAAAGTGCTGGTGATTACCTTTAAAGCCCTGAACAGCTTAGGCCCGAGTTACCTTAGAGAGCGCCTTCTTCTGAGTGATCCCCACCGCACGTTAAGGTCATCTGAGGAGGTCTGCCTCCAGTTACCACCAGCTCGTCTGCTGGCGACTTGAAGGCGGGCCTTCTCTATGGCTGCTCCGGGGCTGTGGAATGCGCTCCCTGCGGAAATCCGTAATTTGAATTCTCTGTTAGCCATCAGGAGAGCCCTTAAAACGTATTTGTTTGGCCTGGCTTTCCATGGTTTTTAAATTTTAACCCGATTTTGGGGCTTTTAATTACTGTAAACTGTTTAATCCTATTTTAAAATGTTTTTATATTGTTAATTGCTATATTGTTTTTAATTTGTTTTAGTTTTTATTGTTTTAATTGTAAACCGCCCTGAGCCATTTTGGAAGGGCAGTATATAAATAAAATAAAATAAAATAATAAATAATAAAATAAAAGGGGTTGCACCACCAGTGGTGCTGGAGGCTGGTGGTGCAGGTTTTTCCCCCGCAATGGCTCCTTCCGTGGCAGGGGTGGAGGAGGCAGAGGGCAGGGAGGCTGTGACAGCCGGCAGTGCAGCCAGATTTTCCCTCCCTATAGTGGCCCCTCCACTGATTCTTTTGCCACCCAGTCCCCCCCCCCCGATGATGCCCAGGTCATGGTGGAGTCCAGTGCTGGGTCCTCCTCCCAGTCTGGCTCCAAGGAGGAAGAGTCTGCTGTGGCTGAGGTCATGGAGAGGCCTGCCCCTCCTCTTCCAGTGAATCTGAGTCGTTATTCTTCCATGCAGGGTGGAAGGGTGACAGTGGTGGGTGAGCAGCAGCATCACCTCGTAGGACCGTGGTCACCCAAGAGCCCAAACAGGGCACCTGGGGTGCTGAAGGCCTCCCAGAGCAGCGATGTCTGGCAGCATTTTTAGGTCTCTCAAGATGCCCCAACTGCTGCTTGCTGTGTCCACTGCAAGACACAAGTCAGTTGAGGCCAGGATCCCAAGCACCTGGCAACGCTGCCCATGTGGTGGCACATGCAGCGTCATCACCCAGGTCTCCTTGGCCCTGATGGCAGCGCTAGTGCTCCTTGTGTGCCTGCAACTAGTGCTAGCAAGGGCAGCATGCCAGCTTCCATGAAACAGTGCACGCTGCCAGTCAAGCAGTGGACACAGGCATCAGGCAGCAAGTGGCCTGGTCAGGTGGACCATTGTCACCTCACTCGCCTCATAGGGGAGATGATGGCCACTGACGACCAACCTTTCCAGGTGGTTGAGAACTCCAGCTTCCGCCAGATTCTCCAGTACCTTGCGCCCAACTTCAAGATCCCCTCAAGGACCACGTTCAGCTGGAACGTGGTCCTCTCTCTTTACTGATGGTCCAGGGAGCTTGTGTCAGCCATGCTGCAGGCAGAAGCAGCTGTCACCAGTGTGCATTTCATGACTGACTTTGGGACCAGTGTCAGTGGAATTCACGCTGCTTTCCTGGCCCTCACCGGTGGGGCCCGAAGAGAGAGGCGACCTTGGGTGCTGCCTCTGGCTCCAGTACAACTCCCACTGCATTGGGGCACAGGTGGGCTGTCTTGCATGAGGAGAACATAGATGTCAGGCACACCGAGGAGGTGGCGGCTGTACTTGACTGCTAGATAGAGGGCTGGATTGGTGGGTGTCCACACCTCTCTCAAGGCTTCATTGTCACTGACAATGGCTTCAATGTGACCGCCACCATTGAGTCAATGATGGGCTGTCTGAACATACGGTGTATGGCGCACATGCTCCACCTGGCTGTCAGGGACTCCCTCGGCCTTAAGGAATTGAAGGCATCCAGGGAACAGGGTGGCCACCTCCCAAGTGCTATTGCTGCCATGTCCAGGCTTGTCGAGAAATCTCGCAAGATGGCGGCCCATTTCTACCACAGTGACAAGTCCAGGCACCTGCTTTGCGAGAGGCCGCATGACCTCCGGTTTCCATGCCATCTCATCCCAATGGATGGAGAGATGCAGTGGAACTTCACCTTGCTCCTGTTTCAATGCCTGCTGGAGCAGGAGACAGACCTTGGCAAGCTGGTGAGGAACGAGTTCTTGGGTGTGTGCTACCTCTCTAATGCTGAGTGGAAGCTCATATCTAAGATGGTGTCAATACTCGAGCCCTTCCTGTTTGCCATGAAGAGCTTGTGGGACGACACCACTCCTCTGAGACCTGCCCACAGCTCTCAGCCTCGAAAAGCTGATGGGCAACTTCCAGAATTCGATGACCATGCCAGAGAGGTGTGCTCTGGCTGGAAGGCTGAAGACTGGGGTGGCCAACCAGCTTGTTGGTGTGTTGGGTGACAGGGAGGAGTATGTCCTTGCTTGTCTCTGTTACCCGACCATCAAGGGCAATGTCATGTGCACCAATGACTTGCCCGGGTGGAGGAACCTCCTGGTCCGGAGAGTTAGGGAGGAGGAGGTCACTAGCAATAGCAATAGCAATAGCACTTACATTTATATACCGCTCTATAGCTGGAAGCTCTATAAGCGGTTTACAATGATTTAGCATATTGCCCCCAACATTCTGGGTACTCATTTTACCGACCTCGGAAGGATGGAAGGCTGAGTCAACCTTGAGCCCCTGGTCAGGATCAAACTTGTAACCTTCTGGTTACAGGGCGGCAGTTTTACCACTGCGCCACCAGGGGCTCCTGGGCAGTGGTAGGCCTGAGAGAGACCAGGAGGGTCGTGTGGGTGCATCTCCCCCCCAAGCGACCTGCACCCAGCAGTAGTGGCATTGTTGGCAGCCCAGTGGTGTCAGCTATCCCTTCTCCTTCCTTTTCTCAGTCCAATGGCGTGGTATCCCAAGCAGAGGTGCCAATGAGGCAGGCACTTCCTCCCATGAAATCAGCCCAGTGGTTTCAGCAGGTGTGCCTTGGTGCCTTGCCCGGTGTGCAGGAGGCTCGATCTACCAGGTCCACCAGTGCTGAGCAATGCATTGCCCAGTACCTGGAGGAGCATGTGGAGGAAGACCCAGAGATGCACCGTGCACAGTTCTGGGCAAGCCGCCACCAAGTCTGGACAGACCTGGCAGTGGTTGCTGTGCGCCTCCTCTCCTGCCCACAAACCAGCATCCAGAGTGAACTGGTTGGTAACATGGTAACACCTTCCCGGTCCTGGTTGGACCCTGGCGTGGTTGAGCAGTTGGTTTTCCTCAAGGTAAACCTCCCCCTGCTGGGCTACCCCGAGCTGGAGGTTGAGCTGGGTGAGTGATTGGCCCATGGTTGATCCATGGTGTTGGTAACCTTACTGGCACCAGTCTCTGCTCATCCTTCTCCTCCTCCCTTCCACCTTCTGCTGATGTGAGTGATAGCCATACCAACCAAGTCGCAGCATGGCCGCCACCACTAGTGCTGTGACTTGGCAACTGATACACCCTGCCCACTGGTGTAACCTAATACTGAACACAAGCCCCTGGTTCCACCTGACCACAGCATTTGAGGGTCCATGGGCACACACACACAAACTATTACTAGGCACCGGCAGCAGCCTACATGTGCTGTAAATATGTACATTCCCCAAAAAGTTGATTTTTAAAAATATAATTTTAAAAAGCTTGATTTTAAACAAGCTGAATCCCCAAAAAGCTTGATTTTTAGAAAGATAAAATCAAAGCAGCTTGATTGATCAAAACATGCATTTTAAAGAAGATTGATCTTTACAAATATAATTTATAAAAGCTTGATTTTCAAAATGATGAATTCCAAAGAAGCTTGATTGATTTTAAAAAATATAGTCTCATTCTCAAAACAGCTTAATTTGATTCATTGTTGAAAAGATGAATTTAGAAACATGTCGATTGATTGTTGAAACGATGAATTTTAAACAAGCTTGATTCTCTATTTATATAAACAATACATCTCAATTTTTATTTTTTCAAAATAGAATTTTAATTTTCAAAATAAAAAGTAGATAAAGGAGAGATACAACAATAGTGTTCAAAAATATCAAGCAATACAAATTTTAAAAAGGAAAAGAAACAACAACCTCTTCCCACACTTTTCACTGCCCATAGTTTGATAACTAAACAACCTAACATTTCATAATTACAGATATGATAAAAAGCCAGTTCTATTGAATAAAAAAGAATCATTTCTTTAAAAATCATTAATTTTTATTTTTAAAAAAAATAATTTCTTTGCAGAAAAGGATGTTATTCTGTCCGTTAACTTGGCATTTTTAAACGAACAGAATAACATCCTTTTCTGCAATGTTTTATGCCATTTTTACCTTGTGTACACAAAAGAACATAAAACTGAATAAATAAGCAACCTAATATTCCATAATACCAGATAAGAATGATTAAAAAAACACAACAGCAACCAATTCTATTGAGTAAAAAAAAAAAGAGTCATTTCTGTTAAAAAAGCCAAGTTAACAAATGGCAAAACACCCCTTTCTGCAGTATTTTATGCTGTGTTTACCTTGTGTACACAGAAGATCATAAATCAAATCCCGACATTGGGAATGGGAACAAATGGATGTTGGATGTTATAACTTATAAAAGGCTCCCAAACAGACATAAATGACTCAGAAGAGAGACCCTTCTTGTAAATTGAGATTTTCAAAATTGATGCATAATCCTATAGCTTCAAAAACTATGGGAATCACAGGTACCCGCCAGTTCATGGCGAATATAATCCTTGCTGCGGTAATCATATATAGGAATAACTCATTAAGTTTAGAAGAAATGTAAGATTTAGTCATACTGAAGAAATATTTCTGGGAGAAAAGGAAGCTTAACCTCTAAGATTTGTTCAATTTTCTTATGAATTTGCTTTGAGAACAGTTGAGCTTTGTCACAGCTCCACTACATATGATAAAATTAACCAGGATGCTGGTTACATTTCCAGCAATTCTTTGAGATAGAATCATCTATTTTGTTAATTGTCAAAGGAGTTATATACCATCTAAAAAGCATCTTATACCAGTTATCTCTTAAGTTTTTACTCAGGGTAAATTTAATGTTCTTCTTCCACTGATATTCCCAATCAGACATGCCGATCAACCTGTTAAAATTCTGCATCCATTTTATCATGCATTCTTTAATCTGCTCAGTCTCTGTATCATAGCTCAGTAACAATTTGTATATTCTACCTAACAGATGATCCGTATTTCGAGTAATGAGATCCTCATAGTCAGTTAATTCTCTGAGCTTACCACCCTGTATCTGCAATTCCTTCCGTACTATCGAACTGATCTGGGCATGTTGAAACCAAGATGAAAAAAGTGGCGGTTGTTCAGAAGATTTACTTTGGGCAAGGCATTGGATTAAACTATGCAGAGTATGTGAGTGCTCTCTCAAAGATTTAAACTTGTACGAAGATTGCTCTTCACAGAAATACACATTCAAGATTGAAGTCAAAGGTGATAGTCTTGGACTTATTATTTTTGGTATTTATCCCAGACGTAAAAAACACTTTGCCTAATGGCATGATATTTTATCTCTGAATGTTTTCTTGAGCTTGTAATCCACAAATAGTTATGCAGTCCTCTAGAAAGACCAGAGCTTTCCATTCCAGTAAGATAACCGTAGGGGGATATAATCCATTCTGAAATCCAAGTCAAACAACTGGCATGATAATAGAGTTTCAAGTTTGGAACACCTAGTCCACCTCTTTCCTTTACACCTTGCATAACCTTAAATCGTATTCTGGGTTTTTAATAGTTCCAGATAAATGAATTAAGCTGACTCTGCCATTTATTCAGTATCCTATCTTCTATCTTTATAGGGATCATTTGAAAAAGAAAATTCATCTTGGGCAGTACATTTATTTTTATCACCGAAATCCACCCGAGCCAAGAAAGGGTCAGCTTTTTCCATCTGTCCAGATCAGCCGCGATAGATTTCCAGATTTGCATATAATTATTTTTAAACAGGTCTTTATTATTCTTAGTGAGATTTATTCCCAGGTATTTTATTGGCTTCTTCTTTGTTTGTACTCCCTAAAACCTTAGTGAAATTTTCCATTTCCTCTTCCGTAAGGTTCCAAGTCAGAATCTGTGTTTTATCTCTGTTAATCTTGTAACTGGAAACCAGACTGTACTGATGTATCTGTGTCAACAGTGTGTCAAAAGAATCTTCTAGCTGTGTTACAGTAAGGAGTACATCATCTGCATACAATTTTATTTTATGTTCTAGGTCACCAATATTAACACCCTGGATCTGTTGCTCCTGTCGAATTTTAACTGCCAGGGGTTCAAGAGCGAGTATAAACAAAAGTGGAGAGAGCGGGCATCCTTGTCTAGTTCCTTTGTTAATATAACACTTTTGGGATAATAGCAATAGCAATAGCACTTACATTTATATACCGCTCTATAGCTGGAAGCTCTCTAAGCGGTTTACAATGATTTAGCATATTGCCCCCCAACATTCTGGGTACTCATTTTACCGACCTCGGAAGGATGGAAGGCTGAGTCAACCTTGAGCCCCTTGGTCAGGATCGAACTTGCAACCTTCTGGTTACAGGGCGGCAGTTTTACCACTGCGCCACCAGTAAATAACCCATTTACTATTATTTTTGCTGACTGTCGTTGGTATATACTGCAAATCCAGGATAGAAAATTAAAGCCACAGTTCATTTTTTCTAAAACTGAAAACAGGAAAGGCCATTCCAAATTATCAAAGGCTTTTTCGGCATCTAGGAAGAGCATAGCTGCTTTTGTACCTGTTGCAGTTATTTTGTCAATTGCATTCAAAACGAATCTTGTGTTATCTTTCATAAGCCGTTTCGGGATAAAACCGGTCTGGTCTGAGTGCATTACCTCACACAGAAAACCTCTTAGTCTCGCAGCAAGGATGGATGTAAAAATTTTGTAATCCACATTCAGAAGAGATATTGGCCGATATGATTCAGGCCGGGTTGGATCTTTCCCGTCTTTGTAGATTAAGGAAATGAATGCTTCTTGCCAAGAAACAGGTAAAGCATAGTAGGATAATATTGCATTCATTACTTCTGTTAAAGGGCTAATAAGTTTTTCTTGGAACTTTTTATAATACAGTGGAGATAGGTCATCAGGTCCTGGTGAATTATTTTTGAGGTTTGTTATTGCGGCTTTAGTTTCCTCAATAGATATGGGTTTATTAAGACAGCTCTTGTGTTCTTCCGAAAAAGGCTTTATTTGTATATTTTCTAAAAATTGTCTTCTTCTTTGTGGGTCTTTCTTATCTTTAGAGTTTAGAGTAGTATTCCACGAATTGTTCGAACATTGCATCATTAGTCATAACAAATTCACTGCCATTCCAAATTGATGATATTCTTCTCTTTTCCTGTTCCTTTCTCAGCTGATAGGCTAATAATTTATCAGGTTTATTGCCTTTTTCAAAGTATTTTTGTTTCACATAGGTCATATTCCTAAATATCTTTTTAGATTCTATAAGATCCATTTGTTTTTGGAGTTCTCTAATATTTTGCCAAATATCCTGAGAGTGGTTAGTCTTATGGAGAGTTTCTAAACGACTCAGTTCCTTAAGTATACGGTCCCTTTGCATTGGTAGATCCTTCTTCCTTTTGGATGATTCTGAGATAAAGATCCCCTCATAAAGGCCTTACTCAAGTCCCATATAGAAAAAATGGAAACATCTGAGGTCTTATTTCTTTGGAAAAAATGTGACAGTTCTTCATTACACGTCAAAAGCACTTTCTCTTGTTGTAACAAAAAATTATTCAATCTCCACCTCCTCGGTCCGTTATTAGAATGTTGAAACGTTACTATCAATGGATTATGATCAGCGTATGTGAGGGGTGTAATTTCTACATCTTGTATCCTCGGAAGCATTGATTTTGAGACCATACACATATTGATTCTAGAGTATGATTGGTGAGGTTGAAAGAAAAAGGTAAAATCTCTTTCTAAAGGATATTTATATCTCCATGCATCTTCAATCGATAATAGTTTCATATACTCAAATACATTCTTAGGCAACTTTCCTGAGTTTGATTTATGTTGTCCAGACTCGTCCAACAATGGAGAGAGAACAGCATTCCAATCACCGGAAATTAGGAGATCGCACTCGGCAACATCCATCATTGTCTGAAAGAATGTCTGGAAAAATTGAGCTTTATTATCATTTGGGGCATATACAGAAGCAATAGTAATTTTAGTTTGTTGGGGAGTATGAAATTTTAATATAATAAATCGGCCAAGATCATCTTGCGTTTGTTTTTCTAGAGACCAGTTCTTGCTACTCCATTTTTCTTCTTAGGGCCAGAAGCAACATAACACTGGCCCAATGCTTTGCAAGATAACAAGTTAATATTACTTGTTTTAATATGCGTTTCCTGAAGACAAATTATATCGGTTCTTTCCTTCTTCAATTTTGAAAAAATCTTCTCTCTCTTTTATGGGCTATTTAACCCATTTATATTTATTGAAATCAGTTTTTTGGGACAAGCCATCTTCTCTGAGATCTTCAACTATTGGTAAACTAAAAGGCTGAGGCCTGGTCACTTTTCTGTTCTTCAGGTAAATCATCAGCTGGCTGATTTGGAGCGGTCATTTCTGGAATATGCAGTGATTCTAGGAAGAGAGTAGCACCCGAAGGTGTGGAAATCTGTGCCTCCCCTGATCCAAGGATACTTCTAAACAGAAGGGAATACGCCACCTGTAACTTATTTTCTTATCTTGAAGTATGGTTGTGAGGAATTTTAATTCCCTCCGTTTATGTAAAATATTGATTGGAACATCTGGAAGAATTTGTAAATGAGTATTTTGGTATTCCAAAAGAGATCTTCTTTGCACCTGGAAGATTGTTTCTTTGGTATATTTATTTAGGAATTTAACCAGAATATCTCTGGGAACTTTTCTCTCCTGTGAATATCTTGAGTTCAGTCTATAAGCTTCCTGAATGTCCAAGGGGCTTTCAGAATTTAGGTATTCTTGAAGCAAAGACTCAACAGCAGCTCAAAGGTGTCCTTTCCCAAATTCCTCTGTTAGCCCACAAATTTTTATGTTGGATGATCATTGCTGGGATTCAAGGATTTCAATTCAATTCTCTAATTGTCTAAAATCACGTTTTCAGGATATTTTCTCAGTTGTTATGTCCTCTTGTATTTTAGCAACTTCAGAAGAAAGTTGGCCGTGTTCTGTAAGTTTTTGAGTGACTTCATCAAGTCTTGAGGTAACCTCCAACCAGAAACTATCGAATTTGGCATCAAGGCTTTGAATCCAGGATGAAACAGTCTGTAATTCCTTAAGAAATGGCTCTTGAAATTTGGAAAAAGAGGAAGAGCCCTCTGCAGTTAACGGGCTTTCTGGAATGTCAGGGTCCTCATCAGAGTCTTTCCTGGACTTTGTAGATTTACCTCTCTTATGCATTATTCTGATTGACTTTGCACCAAAATATCTATACATAGGACACACACACAAAAAAGGTATCCAAGAGGGATATCTAATACACAAGTTCCCTAAATATGGGTAGATCCAAAGCAGAATCACAGGGAATTATAACGAAGCAAGGGGGGGGGAGGAATTATATATGTATCCAAATGGACTCCCTTTTCCAAGTTAAGTTTTAAAACTGTTTAACTACAGGGAATATCCACATTCAATCTACCAATAAAATTGTCTAATATGAATGAATTCTATCCCATATTCATATATATTATTATTAGAAAGGAAAGGAAACCAGTTTATGTCCCATGCTTTTTCCTTTATGCCTTTAAGTCTATTGAATTCCCTATTCCCAAAAGTTTATATCACCATTCTGCAGTAACAGGGGAAAAACCAGTTACAACCTCATATCCAGTAGATATAAAACAGTTTCAATATGCAAATATGAATAAATTTTATAGGTGTGCATATGTCTTAAAGTTTCAGCAGAGACCAATAAGTCCAATGGGACAGATATTTCAGTAACTACCCAGCCAAAAGAGATCTTTTTGGTTCATTCAAAATTGAACAGTCTCTGGTTCCATCTTGTGGTGATAAAACGCAGCTGAAACAGGTTTCTATTCCAATCAAACTATTATGTGTAGGATTCTAGATTCATACGCCATCTTAACCAATAAATTGCCCAGCCTGAAAGGTTTAGGGTAGGTTTTCTAAGAGTTGTTTTTCAAACATTCCCGAGTATAAGCAGTGCTCTATTTGGTACCTCAGGAGGTGAGGACCCCCCCTTTGCCACTATAATCCAGCCAGGGGGAGTTTATAGACAACCACAATGTTCACATAGCATAAAAACCAACTAGATTAATCCACCTGGGAAAGTAGTCCATTTGAATTTAAAAATAAAATAAAATAAAAATGGC
The DNA here is from genome assembly GCF_027244095.1 of Hemicordylus capensis. Taxonomy (NCBI): domain Eukaryota; kingdom Metazoa; phylum Chordata; class Lepidosauria; order Squamata; family Cordylidae; genus Hemicordylus; species Hemicordylus capensis. The sequence continues at coordinate 66,733,977 of NC_069662.1, read as the reverse complement.
AAACTTAATCTATAAGGTAAAATCAGGTATTTGTAATCCAACACCCATGGAGGGGGAAAAAAACAACTGAAGAGGAGAAAATATAAGAAAAGTTAGGAGAGAAAAGTGAAAGTAAAAATGAAGCATGGCCAAAAACTTCCCGGCTAATGGGTCTTTATCTTATTGATAATATATCTTTGAAAGACATAAAGCTGCAGAAAGAACTACAGCCCAGTCTGCTAAATGCAAAGTTTAAATGCAAAGGGGGAAGAGAGAGAAGAGAAAAAATTGCTTGAAGGCTAAAGTAATCTCAAGAGTTGAATTTAAAATTGATCAAAGGTCCAGTAGTCTGAGTATAGTTAAGATAAGTAAGTGCAGATAGTAGTAAACAGAACACTGGGGTAGGGGGGACGGTAACCGTAATTACATTTCCAACGTCATCTTCTCAGATCAGGGCAGGCTGATGGTACGCCAGAGAAAGGATTCCACAGTGGGGGCTCCCCAACTTAACTCCTTTATAGGAAGTCAGCTCAGTGCAGGAGGGTCCCACTGTCAGGATAATCCAGCTTCTAGCCTCTGTTCCAACTTCTTCGAGTAAGTTAATAACGAAAAACCTGAGAGATGCAGGAGCAACAAAGAATGCTCCTTGCCAGCACCATGATGCCCCTCCCCCCAATACACCTCAATTTTTAAATAGGTTGTTCTGCTGCTAGTGGGGAGGACACTGGGACTGTGCCCAAAACTATGTCTGTAAATATTTCAGTGTGTGTATTATATGTACTTATCTAGTTGTTGCGTGTGTGTGTGTGTGTGTGTGTGTGTGTGTGCGCGCGCGCATGCATGGAGGCTTCTTTTGTTGTTGTTGTGTGTGTGGATGCTTTCATTAGATTTTTTCTTCCCTTTAGTGTTTTCAGTCTGGTCAGTATAGATAGTTGTAAATATTGCTGTATAGCTGGATTTGTATATATTGCACTGTATTTCTCTATTTATCTATTTATTTAACATATTTATATACCAATGTCTACTATGCCCCTCCCTCCTTTCTTCCCTCTCGTTTGGTTCAGCTGACATGCACACACGCACAAACAGCAGACACGCATGCACTAGCCATGATGAGTATGTGGTCTCCTGCCACACCATGTTGTGTGTGGCCTTCACTGACCCATCTCTGAACTGGACTCTCCTATCCCTTTAATTTTTTCTGAGCCACCCTCTCTTCTCTCTCGTTTGGTTCTGCTGACATGCACGCACACACACAACTGACACACATGTACTGGTCTGGCATCATAATGAGAAAGTGGTCTCCCACCAAAGCATGTAGTGTTTGTGGCCTCCAACCCACTCTGAGCTGGACCTTCCTTCCACTCCCTTTAATTTTTTTCTGAGCCACACTCCCCCATCCTGCCCCTGCCCCTGCCCCCTCTCTTTCCCCTCTTCTAGCTAGCAGCTCTCACACACACACACACCAATCACAAACACGCATGTTCACTGCTGCGCTGGTGCCACCACACTGCCTGGGACCCTGTGTGACTTAAAGATGTGATGGACCAGGCACAGTCTGAGGTGTTTCTTTCCCTACAGGCATTTTTGTATATCCCATAGGAAATAATGGGGATTTGAGGCAGTTCCTATTGATGCCCTGGTCTCCCTCTGGTATGAGGAGATGGGTTGGGCAATTGACACAGTCACACCTAGGCATCTTCTCCCAACTCGCCAAGTCCAAGTGACTCCCTGGTATACAGGTGAGTTATGGACAATGAAGTAGGCTGGTAGATGGCTTGGGAGTCCTTGGTGGAAAATTCATAATGAACGTGACCAAACACAGGTTAGAGCCCATATTAGGGCCTACTCTATGGCGGTGATGGTGGTGAAGAAATCCTACTTTCCCACCATGATCATGTCTGTACAATGTCACCCAGCGGAGCTTTTTCAAGTGGTCTGGGGCCTCCTAGGTGAGGACCCCAAAGACCATCAAACAGATTCATCGGCAGTCCATTGTGACCAATTTGCATTTCATTTTGCAGATAAATTGCTCGCATCTATTCTGACTTGATTGTTTAAGGTTTTTGTGGCACCAAAACTGAATGTTGCCAGTGTACTGTCTGGTCTTGTTATATTGAAATGTTTTCAGACTGTGTTGCCTTAGGAGGTGGACAGGCTGCTTGGAAGGATGAGGCCTACCACGTGCATGCTCGACCCTTGCCCTTCTTGGTTGGTGAAGGCTTCTTTCACAGGGACTGGGTCCATGAATGGCAGGGGTGGTTAATGTCTCTCTGGTGCCCCTTCAGCTGAAGGAGACATTTAGCCCTCCTTTAAAAAATCCCTCTTTGGACCCAAATGATTTGTATAACATCTGGCCAGTCTCTAACCTCCCCTTCTTGGGCAAGGTGTTTGAGAGTGTGGTGGCATCTCAGCTCTGGGTGATGTCATCAGTGGGTGTGGGCTGCAGTGCCATCAATATGCCATCAATATGACATTCAGCTCTACCTATCAGCAGACACCTGGAGGCAGTGGATGCTCTGAACTGGGGTTTGGACGCTGTTTTGTACTGGATGGTGGCAAACAAGCTGAAACTTAATCCAGATAAGATGGAAGTGCTCTGGGTTGGTAGAACTGATCATCTGAGTAATGAGGTAAATCTGGTCTTGGACAGGGTTGCACTTCCTCTGAAAGACAGTCTGTAGCTTGGGGGTGCTCCTGGACACTATGCTGTCCTTGGAGGCACAGGAGGCGTTGGTGTGAAGATGTGCAGCCAAGGATGATATCTTGATTGGAATGTCCTTGGTAGATGGTCAAGTGTTTGGGTCTCACCCATACCACTGATAAGGTGTAGTACTCACCAGATGTCATAAATCTGTTAGCTCGGCTAACCCAACAGGACCCCTTTCAGCACTTCCCGTTGAGTTAACAGAAAGCGGCAGCGGAACTGCACGAGTGAAAAATAAAAGGCTCACAAAGAAAAACAGTAAATGAATTAAGTCCCCTGAACTGCACTAGATACACCCCCTCTAACAATAACTAAGCAATAAGTGAAAGAAAACACAGAGCAAAGGAATGAAAATAGTGAAGGACAACAGAAGCAATGAATTATCAGAACAAAGCAGGAAGCATAAACAAGGCAAACTGGAACTCGGACGAAGTTTGGGAATTCAATGGCACACTGTCTGCAGCCAATGAACATTGCAAACAGCACCTGAGCAATTGAGAGACTACCAAATTTATATGGCTCAAGAGAACCAGCAGCCAATCAGGCTTCCCTGAGTCAGCACTTCGGCTTCCTCTCTAGTGATCTCCTGAGCCTGCGTGACTTCTATTGAGCCTCCCTCTTGAGCCATCTTCTCAAGACAGGTGAAATCCCAGGCTCCTCCCCATCAGAAATCATGTCTGACAGCTGTTGCGAATCCTCAGCTCCAGAGTCTGGTCTCCCTGCCAAGTCCTGTTGCTGTGCCTCTGAGCCCTCACTAGCAGGTGAATCCTCCCGTTCCTGCTCTGACTCTTCTGAGTCAGAAGTCTGAGCCATGACACCAGACCATCTCCAGGTGTTGTTTATGAGCTTTATAAAAGTATAAACAGGCAGCAGGACACCCCAGCATTTCAAACCTCAGTGTAGACCTAGAGACCCAGGAAGGTGCTACGCAACCAGCTGGCTGCAGGGGGTCCATCTGCTGTCATCTCTGGGGTTCCTGACAAGCAGAAGGGATATATGGTATATCCTTTGTTCTGTAATCTAGGTATTATTCAACTCTACCTAATAAAACTTCTTTGGCATTTACCCTGGTGTGTGCTTATTGTCTTCGAATCCTAGAACCCGTTGGTCACCAGCTGGCTACCAGTGCCAATACAGCCACCACTAACAGAGATCTGGTTGGTGGAGACTAGCAACAGGCCTTTTTGATTGTGGCCCCTCAGCTTTGGAATGCTCTCTCTGAAGAGCTTCATCATGCTCCCTCTCTCATTGTTTATAAAAACCACTAAAAACAATTTTTTAAAAAGAAGCTTTTTAATGTTCCATCTTTGGTTATATCTGGTAGATTCTTTCGCTTTTATAATTCTCATTTTTAAGCTTTTTAAATAACTTTTAATTTGGAACTTAATTTTGATTGTGGTTTTAGCCTGAACTTTTAACTGGTTTACTTAATTTGGTTAATTTTATTAGTTTTATTCTAATTTTATCATATCTATTTTATTTTGTGAGCCGCCCCAAGCAGTAGTGCACTGGAGTGGTAGGGTATAAATATTTTAAATAAATAATAATAAATTGGGCAAAGCTATCCAGGTTGTTTTGAAATGATACAGGCTCAGATCTGGCTCTAAAAGATGGCAAAATAGGATATTTCCTGGGATCCCAATCCAGAAAGTGTCAGTCAATCAAAAAGTGCCAGTCTTTTCACTTTGTATGGAGCACTCAAGAAGGCCAGAGGACACATGAGAGAATTTTTGGATCGTAGGCCCTGTCTTTCCTAAATTAAAGGGGTGCCTTTTTTGAGTGCCTCTTAAGTCCTGAAGCCAGCTACATATATTTGCTAAACAGAATACAGCTTCATTTGTCTGGATAGATAATAGAGTGATCTTTGCCCAGGGTTACACTGAAATAGAACTAATGAAGGCACCTTAGTATAAGCAGCCAATTGGGATTTAAACTTAACTTGATATTAAACTTAACTTGAATTTGGCTATGAGTCTGACTGGTAGATTTAGATGTATCTCTGTGTGAGGAAGTTCATATATGCCCAAGAAGCATGTGCTAAAACCTTTCCTGGATTTGCCTTTTCATACTACAAGCATGGAATTGAATATATAGGCTGCATTCAAATGTACACAATAACTGCAGTTAACCCTGACCAGAGTTAGAATTCCTATCTTCAATTCATGCCACAGACATACAGCAAAACATGGTTAGCCTAACTGGAGTTGAAGGAGAGGGGAATCCCACCCTGCTGCTCGGCCTTCCAGCCTGATCCCAGTCAGCTCCACAGCTGGACTGTGGGCAAAGTGCCACTGTGTTAGCTGCTCGGCCAAACTTGGACCAAACATTGGCAATACTGGTCCAAGTTCGAACTGATTGAGCCAGGTTTGGTTTGAACTGGTTCAAACCAGCTTGAAGGTTCTAGACTGTATTTTAGGTCCTATCCTCCATTTTGTGTGACTTGTGTTGCTTTATTTCATTGACTGAGCTTATTTCCCTGATTGGCCAGGTGGGTCTCGCTCTCTGGTAGGCTCCACAGTGGTTGCAGTCCTTGAGAATTGGCACCCTATTGGCCAGGGGGGAGGGCAAAGGTGGGGGCTCAGTAAGGAGGAAGTTTCAAATCCTATTTAAAGCCAAGCCTCTGGCCTAGCAAAATCACTCTGGCTGCAGTCTTTCTTGGCTTGCTTCTGGGCTGCTGGTGCTGGTGAGAGTCTACCTGGCAGATTTGCTGTGTGTTTTTTGTTCCCTTCTGCTTGTTTTTCTACTCCCCCTCCATCCCCCCCTGCTTTAAACCCTTTTCCTCCTGGTGTGACTGTGTGTGTTTCTTGTCCCCCAATGAGTGAGTGAGTGAGTGAGTGAGTGAGTCTTTCTCCCCTCTTCTGCTCTGGTCCTGGAGACCCAGGCCCTTTGTTCTGAGGCCTCTCCCTGGCCCATTTCCCTAACACCCAGTCCCCCCTGTCCCCCACCTTTTTTGCTTCTGTGGTGGCTGCTGCTTTTAAATCTGTTGGTTGAGTTGCCACTAGAGATGTGCAAACTGATTCAGGTACAAATCTATTTGCACCTGAATCTAGCTGATTTGGATGATTCGGAGAGAAAATAAATCACCCCTGTGGTCCAATGACTAGATTCTGGTACAAATTAAATCATGCCTGATTTGATTTGAATCGATTCGAGATTCTGAACCCTTCTATTAATTCTCCCAGATTCCCAGCTTTCATTTTTTTTTTAAAGCTAAGATCTAGCCTTTGTAGAAGTGGAGTTATGGAGTAAGGATGTGCAGATCGGTTCAAGTTCGAACCAGTTTGAGTTCAAATCAGCTTGGTCTGAAGGTTCAAACTCAAACCAGACAGGGCTTGGGTTTTGCCCTTCTGGTCCGAGTTTGAACTGAATCCCAACCGGTTCAAACCAAACCAGTTCGCATGTCCAATGCATTCTATAGGGTCTGTCATTGCCTGCTGTGAGTCTGTCCTCCATTTTGTGAGACTTTTGCTAAATGTACAGACTTTGCATTGGCTGAGCTTTGATTCTGTGATTGGCCAGAATGAGTCTTGTGCTCTGGTAGGCTGTTGACTGTGCCACTGTGTGAGAGCTGGCACCCTGTTGGCCAAGGTGTGTGTGCAAGGATGGGGGCTCCCAAAGGAGGGAGTTTCAAACCTACTTAAATCCCAGCTCTGGCCTGGAAACTTCTCTCTGGCTGCAGTTGCTGGATCTCTAGACCATGTGCTCTCAGCTACTGGTGTGAGTCCTTCAGACTGTGCTTATGTGTCCCTGTCCTTTCCTTGCCGTCTCTCTCTGCCCTGTCCTCTCTTCTGATTTACACCTTTTCCCATTTTGCCCCCCCCCCTCATTCCTTCCTTTATTATTTGGCCAGGGCTCTACGGGCCTTGGCCCTCCCGCCTCCACCTCACCCCACCTACATTGGTTTTACCTTGTCTCTACTTCTTGTCCTCTTCTCCTGTCTTGTGTGCTGCTTTTTGCTTTGATTTTGTTTTTGTTTAGTGTGTTCTTTTAATTGTTCTCTGCTTCCTTGCCCTGGGGGATGGGTCCCATTCCCTGGCTTGTGTGGCCCTCTCCTCCCCCTGCACCCTCTGTGCTTGTCTTTTTGTTGTGCAGCAGTGTGTGTGTGATTATTATGTGTGTGTGTGGTGTGTGTTTGTTGTTTGTCTGCCCTCCTACATTCCATCCCAGGCCAGTCCCTGGCTGGCCTGGGCCCTGCCTGGCCTGGTCCCCCAACCTCCTCCTGCCATATCCCCCCACTCCCCTCCCTCTCTGTGCTTAGGATTTTTTTGATTTAATAACTGTTGTTCTATGTGTTGTTGATTATTGTTACCCACTCCAAGTCCTTTTAATTTAGGCCAGGGCCCATGGTGCCCCTTGGGCCTGGTGTTCCCCCCACCATCTCCCCCTCCCATCTGGAATCCCCCCACTCCCCCCTCTCGCTGTGCCCCTTGGGCCTGGTGTCCTCCCTCCTGCCATCTCCCCTCCCATATGGAATACCCCACTCCCCTCCCTCTCTTTGTGCCCCTTGGGCCTGGTGTCCCCCCCTCTTGCCACCTCCCCCCTCTCATCTGGATTCCCCCCACTCCCCTCCCTCTGCATTCTCTCCCCCCCCCCACCACTGTTTTTTTTGGACGATTATTTTATTCCTTCCAGTCTCTCTGTCCCAGTCAGTCCCTTCTAACTTTCACACCCCTGCCCCAGCAGTGTATGTCTTGCTGGTGGTTCCCCCCCCTTGCTTTTCCTCCTTCACTCTCTACTCTCTAGTCTCTTTATCTCTCTGTCTTTTTCTCTTTCTCTTCCCCTTTTCTTCCCTTCTCCCACACAGCCAGTCACACCTGCCAGCCTTTTAAATTTAATTTTAAAGTATTTATTTTAATTTGTCTGTGCTTAGGGGTGGGTGAGTCACTGCTGCAAACTAGTAGCTCATTCTGCCCTCACCCTTGACCCCAGCTGACTGTGACTGCCTGTGCCACCCTGTGCCAGCCTACTGGTCTTTCTGTTTTTTGTCACCTTTGACCAGTGTGGGGCAGAAGAAGAACTGGAAGAAGTGGGGTGAGTGTGTGCAGACCATTTGTAGTCCCCCTTTCCCCTAGTTGGTGGTTCTAAATAGGGCCTCCTTTATTTTGCATTTGGGTGTGGAGAGGGATATATTTTGCATATTGTTTGCTTGCTGCCTTTGTTTTCTCTTGCAGGTTGTTTCTTCTTTTGTGGGTTTCTTCTTCTTTTACAGGTTCCTTATTTCCACCCTATTGTTGTTGATTGCTTGCTTGCATTATATTTATTGTATTGCTTGCTGTGGGTGGAGTGGGTGGGTAGGCTTCTGTTAAAAGGGTCATTTTAAATAGGGTTTAAAATACTTTAAAAAAACCTTTAGATAAGTTTTTTGTTTTGATTTTTAAGTTCCCCCAACTTTTCATTTAAGGCTAGTAGGTGTTCCTTAAGTTCCTCCCAATTCTCTTTCCCCCAAAAAGCTTGCCCCCACCACTCCTCCACTTGGTTAAGAGGGTAACTGCCTGCCACCCCAGGCTTCCCCCTTTTTCTTTTTAATTTTCCCTCTATAACACCTCCCGATTTTCTTTGAAAAGTTTTCCCTCCCCCCCAATTGGCTCCCCCCACAAAAAGGTTCCCCTTCCCTCAATTGTTGTTTCCCCTGAAAAAAGTCTTCACTCCCCACCCCCATGGGCATTTTCCCAAAAGAATCTTTCCCTACCAACCAATTGGCTTTTTTCCAAAGGAATATTACCCTCTCAACTGATTGACCTTTTTTTCTTATTAAAAAACTATTTTGCCCCTTACTGACCTTTCTCATAAAGTCTCACACCTTTTAATATGTCTGTGCAATGTGAATTCCATGTTCAGGCCAAGCCTCACAGAAGGTTGCTAGGCAGAGGTAAGAGAGGCCGGGGGAGAGCTGTGCCTGTGGCTGTGGGGCTGAGAGGACGAGGACACAAGGAGCCTAATGACACCCCAGTCCTCCCCATTCTGGAATTTTTGCCCCAGCTGAGGTGTTTGTGCACAGGCTGAACTACCCCCTCAGCCTGCTGCCAGTGCTGGATGAGGCCGAGGCAATAGACCTGTGGGGGAGTCCCTCGTCACCAGGTGGTGGCACACCACCATTGGTGCTGGAGGCTGGTGGTGCAGGGGAGGAGGCAGAGGGCAGGGAGGACGTGACAGCTGCCGGTGGCACAGCCATATTTCCCCTCCCTCTTGGGGCCCTTCCACCTATTATTTTTCCACTCAGTGGCACCCCTGATGAAGCCCAGGTAGTTTTCTTAAGTTCATGTGGTGGGTGCTCCCACTCTGGCTCCAATGAGGAAGGGTCTGCTGAGGTGGTGGAGAGGCCTGCATCTGTTCTGCCAGTGAAGCTGGGCCCTTCCTCCTCCACATAGAGCAGAAGGGGGGTGGGTGATGGCGGTGGGCAGGTAGCAGTGGCTGCCCCCCCATAGGATTGCAGTCACCCAGGAGCAAGAGGCCAAAAAAGACACCCAGAGCATTGGAGGCTTCCCAGGGCAGCAGTGTCTGGCGGCATTTTGAGGTGCCTGAAAATGCCCCAAACTATGCCCGCTGTGTCCACTGCAGGGCACATCAGTCAGAGAAAGGATGTTAAGCACCGAGGTATGACGCCCATGTGGCGGCACATAGAGCATCATCACCCAGTTCTCCTTGGTACTTGTGGCATTGCTAGTGCTCCTCATGTGCCCGCAACTAGTGTGGACAAGGGTAGTGTGCCAGCCAAAAAGCAGGCAACACTGCCAGTCCAGCGGTGGACACAGGCATCAGGCAGCAAGCGTGATAGGGGAGATGATATTCCAGGTGGTTGAGAGCTCTGGCTTCTGCCAGATTCTCCAGTACTTTGTGCCTGACTACACGATCCCCTAAAGGACCACGTTCAGGTGGAAAATGGTCCCCTCCCTCTACCGCAGGGAGCTTGTGTCAGCCAGGCTCCGTGCAGCCCCAGCTGGCACCAGCGAGCATTTCACGACTGACCTCTGGACCAGTGTCAGTGGAATGCATGCTGCTTTCCTGGCCCTCACTGCCCAATGGTGGGGCCTGGAGAGAGAGGGGACCTCCACATGTGCTGCCTCTTCTCCAGCGCATCTCCCACTGCACTACGGCACAGGTGGGCCATTTTACATGTGGAGACCATAGATGTGAGGCACACCATGGATGAGGTGGTGGCCGTACTCAACCGCCAGATAGAGGAGTGGATTGGCAGGTGTCCACACCTCTCCTGGGACACCATTGTAACAGACAATGGCTCCAATGTGACAGCTGCCATTGAGACAGTCATGGGCTGTGTGAACATACGGTGTATGGCACACATGCTCTACCTGGCTGTCAGGGATACCCTCGGCCTTAGGGAGCTGAAGGCATCCAAGGAACAGGCCTGCACCCCTGCAGGAGGAGCTGCTGCAGCGGCCATGGCCATTTCCACCTCAGCGAGAAGTCCAGGTGCCTGCTCTGCGAGAAGCAGCGTGACCATGGGCTTCCCCGCCATCTCATCCCAATGGATGTAGAGACACAGTGGAAATCTACCTTCCTCCTTTTCCAGCACCTGCTGGAGCAGGAGAGAGTACTTGGAGCCCTGGTGAAGGACGGGTCCTTGGCTGTCTGTGACCTCTCGAATGCAGAGTGGAAGCACATGTCTGAGGCGGTGTCAACACTTGAGCCCTTCTAGCTTGCCACAAAGGGCTTATGTGCTGGCACCACTCCCTTGAGCTAGGCACTGCCTACAACTCTGTGTCTTGAGAAGCTGATAGGTGAACTCCAGATTTCTCTGACCACGCCAGAGGGTCGTGCTCTGTTGGAAGGTTGAAGTCTGTGCTGGCCAAGTGTCTTGTTGGTGAGTTGGGTAGCAGGGAGGGGTATGTCCTCAATTGTCTCTGTGACCCAACCATCAAGGACAATGTCATGAGTGCGAGTGACCTGCCTGGGTGGAGAGACCACCTGGTCTAGAGAGATAGGAAGGAGAAGGTCATTAGGACTAGGAGAGACCAGGAGGGTAGTGGTGCAGGTGTGACTCCCCCGAGCGACCCGCATACAGCAGCAGCATAGGCAGCCAAGCCTCAGCTACCCCTTCCCAATCCAGCAGAGTCAAATCCGAGGCAGTGGTGCCAACGCAGCAGGCACTTCCTCCCACCATGAAATCCACCCAGTGGTTTCAGCGGGTGTGCCTTGGTGCCTTGCCTGGTGCGTGGGAGGGTCGGCCTGCCAGGCCCACCTGTGCTGAGCAATGCGTTGCCCAGTACTTGGAGGATCCTGTGGAGGAAGACACCTCAATGGACTGTGCACAGTTCTGGGTGACCTGCTGCTAAGTCTGGCCAGACCTGGTGGTGGTTGCTGTGCACCTCCCCTCCTGCCTGCCAACCAAGGTCCAGAGTGGGTGGGTGTTTTCATGTGCTGGGGATGTGGTAACACTTGCTCGGTCCCAGTTGGACGCTGGTCTGGTGGAGCAGTTGGTGTTCTTCAAGGTCAATCTCCCATTGCTGGGCTACCCTGAGCTGCAGTTTGAGCTGGATGAGTGATTACTGTGATTGGCCCATGGTTGGTCACCTGCCTGGTGCATCCTCTGCTCATTCTTCCCCTCCCCCTTCCACTTCTAGCTGAGCTGACGTGACAGCTGTGCCAGCCAAGTTGCAGCATGCCCACTACTAGTGCTGCAACTTGCCTATAGGGCAAGTTCACCTGGTTTGGTTCAAATTTGAACCAAGTTTGAACTGGGAGGGGGTGGTTCAGTTTTGGTTTTGCTCGAACCACCCCCTTTTTCGGTTTGAACTGGTTCCAACCTCAAAAAGTAGGTAGGGTGGTAGGCACCCTTGGGCGCCAACTACCACCCAAACCTCAAATCAATTGGACATTCCTAGGATTTTTAAAAATGAATTTTTAAATATTTGTGATTTGTCCATAATTCCCTCTATGGAGTACTTAGGGGCAAAAAAACTGGAGTGGGTGGTAAAAAATTCATTTGCTAAGCCTAGCCTATTTAAAATGACCCCTTTAACAAAAGCCTACCTACCCCTCCACCCCACCCAAAGCAAGCAATACAAAAATGCAAGCAATCAACAATAATAACAATAGCCGGGGGGGGGGGCTGCAAAAACAGAAATAACCTGCAACAGAAAAAACAATTTCTGCAAGCAAACAACAATACACAAAATATCCCTCTCCACACCCAAATGCATTGCAAAATAAAGGAGGCCCTATTTAAAACCACCAACTAGGGATGGGGACAACAAGGTGCACATGCACACACTCACCTCTCTTCTTCCGGTCCTTCTCCTGCTGCACACTCCTGGTCAAAGATGGAAACTAGCGACCGACCATTGGGCTGGCACACAGATAGGGCGGCACAGGCTGCTGGGGTGTTCAAGGGTGAGGGCAGAATGAGCCACTACTTGAGGTGACTCACCCACCCCCAAGCGGCGACAAATTAAATAAAAATACTTTGAAAATAATTTTAAAAGGCTGGCAGGTGCTGGCTGCAGCTGTGTGGGAGAAGGGAATGGAAGGAAAGGAGGAAGAGAGACTAGAGAGAGCAGAAAGCAAAGGAGGAGAGCAGGAGTTAAAGAGAGTGAGAGTGAGAGAGAGAGATGGCAGGAGGATGGAGACAGCAGCAGGCCCAAGGGGCACAGAGGGGTGGGGAGGGGTGAATCTAGTTGGGAGGGGGGATATGGCAGGAGGAAGGGATAGCAGGCCCAAGGGTCACAGAGAGAGGGGGGAGTGGGGGGAATCTAGCTGGGAGTGGGAGATGGCAGGAGGAAGGGGACAGCAGCAGGCCCAAGGGGCACAGAGAGGGGGGGAGTGGGGAATCTAGTTGGGAGGGGGAGATGGCAGGAGGAAGGGTACAGCAGGCCCAAGGGGCGCAGAGGGAGGGGGGAAGTGGGGGGAATCTAGCTGGGAGGGGGCAGATGGCAGGAGGAAGGGGACAGCAGGCCCAAGGGGCACAAAATCTGTACACTAGGAAAATGAACAACAATAAACAAACCACCAGCAAACAATAACCAGACTCTTCAATTAATAAATAATAATAATAATAATAAAAATAAATAAAGCATAACCCAGCAGCACACAGATTATTATTATTTTTAAACACACAATCCAAGCAAGGTGGGCAGGCATGGAGGAGGGGGGAGTGGGGGGAATCTAGCTGGGAGGGGGGAGATGGCAGGAGGAAGTGGACACCAGGCCCAGAAGGGGCGCACCAGAAGGGGCACACTGTAGATCAATCATCTACAACAATAAAGAACAATAAACAGCAAACAATAACCAAGAATCAATAATAAACCCAGCAGAACAAAAATCAAATCCAAAGCACAAACAGAGAGGGAGGGGGTTCCAGAGGGGCATATGGCAGGAGGAGGTCAGGGGGGGACCAGGTTGGGCTGCAGGGCCAAGGCCCCAGGCCAGCCAAGGAGGACTGGCCTGGGATGAGATGTAGGAGGAGGAGGGCAAGCAGGAAAACAACGAAGAAACACACACACACACACCACAAACACAAGAAGGTAACAGCAAAAAAGACACAAACACAAAGGAATGGATGCAGGGGAAGGAGAGGGTGGGCCACACAAGCCGGGGAATGGGATGGGATGGATGCAAGGAGGGAGGCAGGAAAAACGATTAAAAGAACACACTAAACAAAAAACAAAATCAAAGCAAAAATCAGCACACACAGGAAAAGAGAACAAGAAGAGAGGCAGGGTAAAACGAAATCATGCAGATGGGGTGGGGCGTGGAGGGGGTGGAAGGGCCAAGGCCTGGGGCCCTGGCCAAATAATAAAGGAATGAATGAGAGACACAACAACAAAAGTTGGTAAAAGATAGTGTAAAAAGTAAATCACGGAGGACTGGAGGAGGACAGGACACACACAGGGCAGAGATAAAGTAAGAAGAGAGCCAGCGTGGTGTAGTGGTTAGAGTGCTGGACTACGACCGGGGAGACCTGAGTTCAAATCCCCATTCAGCCATGAAACAAGCTGGGTGACTCTGGGCCAGTCACTTCTCTCTCAGCCTAACCTACTTCATAGGGTTGTTGTGAAAGAGAAACTTAAGTATGTAGTACACTGCTTTGGGCTCCTTGGAGGAAGAGCGGGATATAAATGTAAAATAAAATAATAATAATAACAACGAGGGACAAAAGAAAGAGCAGCACACAGTGAAGGACACACCAGTAGCTCACAAGCACATGGTCCATATCCAACAACTGCAGCCAAAGAGAATTCTCCAGGCCAGAGGCTTGGCTTAAATAGGTTTGAAACTTCCTCCTTTGGGAGCCCCCACCTTTGCACACACACCCCGGCCAACAGGGTGCAAGCTCTCAAACAGTGGCACAGTCAACAGCCTACCAGAGCACATGACTCATTCTGGCCAATCAAAGGATCAATAGCCCAGCCAATGCAAAATCTGCAAGTAGGCTCACAAAATGGAGGACAGAAGGAAGCAAAAGTAAACAATGGTAATCAAAATGGAAAACAGACAAAGCAGAGACACAAACAGACCCCTATGGAGTCCATAGCACATTCAAACCGGTTTGAATTTTTTCAAACAGATTCAATTTGAACTGGTTCGGATTCAGTTCGAATTCAGACCAGAAGGGCAAAACCAGAGCCCTGTCTGGTCCGAGTTTGAATCTTCAAACCAAGCTGGTTTGAACTCGAACCGGTTCGAACTCAAACCGGTCTGCACGTCCCTACTTGCCAAATGGTGATACACCCCACCCACTTAAGAAACCAGATGCTGACCACAAGCCCCTATTTCTTTCCACCTGACAGCATTCGGTGGGCTAGTGTGGACACAGCACACACAACAAACACAGCCCCATAATAATATTAGCCTCCTAGGCACCAGCAGCGGTGGCCTAAACATGTTGTAAATATGTAAATAATCAGGAATAAATTAATTCTCTAAAAATATCAAAAATACTTTATTTGAAAATAATGAATTAAAAAAAATATTGATTTTACCAAATATAAAAACAAAGAAATCATGTTGAGTTGAATTGAATTGAATGTTGATGACAAAATGAATTCTCGTGTTGATTTTGATTTACTGTGGATGAATTGATGAAAAGCACAATTTATAAGAATAATTAGTTGTCAACTTATTGATTTTTTAAAAATGGGTTCTTTGGAGGGAAGGGCGGGAATTGGGTCTGTAAATATTTCAGTGTTTGTACCTGTCTTGAGAAAAGGGTGTGTGTAGGCTTTTTCTGTTGTGCGTGTCTGTGTGGATGGATGCTGTCTGTGTCAGTATGTTTTTTCTCCCTCCCTCCCCTCTCCTCCCTCTCACCATCCATACCTCCATCCCCTTCATCACCCTTCCATTCTCCCCTCCACACCCATGTGCCCCCACCTGGTCTGGCAAGCTGATGAGAAATGGTCTCCCACCGAAGCACACATTATGTGTGTATATGTGCAGCATCTGACCTCCTCTGGTAGCCAGACCTCCTCTCCTTTTTAATTCCTTCTGAAACCCCCTCCCCTCCTCCTCTCCCTGCCCCCCCTCCTTCTCCTCTTCTAGCTAGCTAGCAGCACACACACGCACACAACACCAAACCCAAACACGCATGCACTGGTGCCACCACCTGCCTTGGGTCTCTGTGTCCTAGAGCAAAGATGTGGTGGACCAGACACAACCTGAGGCATTTCTTTCCCCAAGGCAAAAGGCATGCACTGCATACACAAAGAGAAGACAAGCAGATTAGAAAGAACCAGCAGGTGAGTGTTACTCTCCCTGACCTAATTCATGTATTAACTCCCTGTGTATTAACGCTACTTCTGCCTCCCAAGGGACTCTGCATTTACCAGACCAGTATGTTTTACTCTCTCAGTTCTGCTTTCTCACAGCCGGAACCCTTAAGTTTCTGATAAAAACCATCAAAAGATTAGAGACTAAAATTGACGACCTTTCCAAGGAGCTGTTATCTCCAAGATGTTTAAATTATTACAGCTCCATTATAAACCCATGTAGGGAGAGGGGAGCTGGCCGGAAGAGTGATAGAGTTAACGATGCTTTACCATTTCCACCTTAAATCAATCAATCAAGTTATAGACTCCTGCCTAATTCCATCTGCTTAATGATTGCTCCCTTGCAGTGTAATGCTAACAGGTGGACATACAAGCCCAGTATTCTGCATTTGTTGAAGCTTTTGACAGTCTCTATAGACTACAAAATTGCTGGTGTGATATGAGCAGCTACCCTGGTCCAATGGTATCCACTTTTAGTGCTCACTTTTAGGAGTTCTGAAGTCCCGGGGCTTTTGTTAAGGAGGAGAGAGTTTTTGGCCAAGTTTTCTATTGTCCCTCGGAGGTGTTTCACAAATGGGAAAATAAGCGCACTTGTGAGGGCTGATGAGAGACTGTTAGATCTTGTTTCTCCATCCTGCTCATCCACCTGTGGCCATTTCAATCAAAGACAGAACAATCAAAGACAGAACAAAGCTGGCATGGAGCCCAGTATCCATGTTAGAGCTCAAGGACAAACCACACAATCTAAGCCACCTCCCCCTGGACACTTCTCTAACAGACAGGGAAGGGAGCCTGCAGTAAAAGCCGATCCAGCTAATGCAGCTTCCGACACCAATGGACCAGAAATGGAACTGAAGCCAGCTCATGGTGACGAAGCCATAAAAATGGCTAACAGACTATTGGCACTGGCCAACAATTTAGCTGACGCTTGGTGTCTTTTGAGTTGTGTCACTGTTTGTTGGTGTTGCAGCCTGCTTGGGGCACAAAACCAGGGTGGGTGGTAGGCACCATGGGTGCCAACTGCCACTCAAACCCCAAAGAAGTTGGGCACTCCTGTGATTTTAGGTGACTTTAAAAAATATTTTTCCCCATTTCTTGCATTTCTCCCATAGGGATTTGAGGTGGCCCAGCTGACACATTCTCCCCTTTGAGGGGCACCTGGGCACCCCAAAGTGGGTTTGGAGGCACAGCGGGTTGTGCCACAGCTCCCCGCATTCAGCCCCAATCTTGTGGGGTTTGCTTTTTTCTTCAGGATTTTTTCTGAAGGATTCCTGGCCTTTGAACAGTCTATCTCTATCAGACTATCTTCTCTATTGTCTGTGTGTGTCTCTGTGTTTCTGTGTGTGTGTAATCTCATACAGCAGCAAGTCCAAACACAAATTGGATTCTTGGTGGCTGTATGAATTTTCAGTTA
The DNA here is from genome assembly GCF_027244095.1 of Hemicordylus capensis. Classification (NCBI taxonomy): domain Eukaryota; kingdom Metazoa; phylum Chordata; class Lepidosauria; order Squamata; family Cordylidae; genus Hemicordylus; species Hemicordylus capensis. The sequence goes on along the minus strand of NC_069662.1, from coordinate 66,717,155 downwards.
ACCCCTATGAAGAACTCTATACACACACACAAAAGTCTACTCTGATAGAGATAGACTGTTCTAACAGCCAGAAAAAAAAAAAAAATCCTGGAGAAGAAACCCTAAACTTCACTAGCTTGGTGGTGTCTGGGGGAGTTGTGGCACAACCTGTCATGACCCCAAACCGACCCCAGCCCAGGCACCCCCAAAAGGGTGGATAGGGCTACCTCAAATACCCATTATTCCCTATGGGAGAAATGCAAACATTGGAAAGATCTTCAAAAAAATCATTAAAAATTGCAGGAGTGTCTGATTCCTTTGGGGTTCAGTGAGTGGTTGGCATCCCTTTTCCTGTTCTTTGGACTAGGCCAATAGGGGAAAACAAATGAATGTCCAACAAATATATGCTATTCAGCACTATTTTGTATTCATATCCTTGCTAGCAACAAATTGATTCAATTGCAATTTTCATTTATTATGAATTATCAATTTTATTTTTATGAAACAAATATACACACACATACACCTGCTCCAATGATCTACTCACACGTACTACAGAGACATGGTAGAAATCCGTGCCTACCATGGATGCTAATTAAAAGGAGGCAAGGCCAACTCCAAAGAAGACTGATTGGAAGCAGTTAATCATGCAGAGGCACACCAAGCAGATTCTTCTGTGGTTGGTTACATTGCTCTCATGTTCCTTTAATCGTTTAATTTATGCATTTCTCCTGGTATGTGGTTTGAGAATCACTGCTCAGCAAGAGATTCTTGGTGGAATTGGGTAGCTCTGTTCCAACCACTTAGGTCAATTTCCATCTCTCTGCCTCCCCTCACAATGCCTAACAATCTACTGGTCTGATTTTTCTCAACAGCCTGTTTGTATATTTTGAAGAAGTAATTGATCATTAAAACAAAACAGTTCCTTTAAAAGCATTAAAAAAGCATTTAAAAAGGCATTTTGGAATTAATTAGAAACTGTGTTTTAACAAGAATTTTTAAATGAGCATTTAGGGATGGTTTCAATAATGAAAATATGCAAATCAGCACTCTAAAGTTCCCGGCAATGCAATCTTTATGTTAAAAGCCAACTGAAAATCTTTGAAATTTGTGTTTCTTCTCAATCTTTTGCTTTTTGATAGGGAGTTCTCTCCCCCACCCCTTGTTACAAAAAACACACAAAGGGACCTTCAAATGATTTGATTTTATAGTAACAGATGCTTATCAGTTGTGAGACTGGTGCTGCACTGTATTTTTGCCATGAACATTTTCAGAGTGAAAAACATTATCTCCAGCAGGATGAAATGGACATGTGCCAATAAGACTGTTAAGTCTTTTATTGAACTCCACATACTTAGATAGAATTAGACATGTATGGACCTCCTAAGATATTTTGTAAACTGTATTTAAATTCTTTTAACTTATTGGGGGGAGGAGTAATAAAGATGATTGATTGATTGAACATATTTCACAGTTTCAGTGGATATTTTGCCTAAACTTGGCTCTTGAAATTCTCCTCCTTTTTCTTTTTAGGCAAAATATATTGGACACAATCCAGCAAAAGAAAAGGACTTATAAGTTCAACTCATTTTAAAGAGGAAGATCTAAACATGATACTTCAATTACTTAATCTTGGCTGTTGCATGCTGTATTCTAAAACAACAGTTAGTTGCTTTGTCCATCTTTATTTTGTCTTTGAGCCCTCAAGAAGTCTTCAGGGTAGGTAACAAGCTGTCAAGACCGATACTGGAATGGAAACAGGTAGTTCAACAAAGGAAAAGGAAAGAGGTTGTATACGAGTATATAAGTTTGCATATGAACAACAAATTGCTCAGAGATCTAGATTAGAGTCAACAGCTTTATATAGTGCAGGAACTTAGCATCAAACACTGCTAAAATATTTCATTTCTGGCTACCAGCAGCATATTGCAGGTAGATGTTCTGTGCATATGGAAGTTCTGTGCATATACAAGCAGACACTAGGGCAGGGATTCTCAACGTGTGGGTCCCCAGATGTAATTGGACTTCAACTCCCATAATTCCCAACCAAAGGCCTCTGGGGCTGGGGATTATGGGAGCTGAAGTCCAATAACATCTGGGGACCCACACGTTGAGAAACCCTGCACTAGGGCTATTCACACATCTGGAAGGATGGGCAGAAAGGTGCATGGGGGGAGGACAAACCTCCCTTCCCCCAGACAATCATTGTTCCAGTCTTTGGCAGCCACTGCATACCCACACAATCAGAGCAGACCTGGGAAAAATGAGTCCCGGCCTCTGGATATCCCACAATGCACCATGTGATGAGCGTGATGCATTTGGCGCTACCTCATTAGTTGAACTCTCTATGCACCTGACTCTGTGCATGCTTGAGCCCGCACACAAACCTGGCGCTGGGGTTAAGGGCATGCTTATGCCCCAAAAGTAGGGTTAGACAGGAGGGCAGTGCATGGCTGTGCGTGGGCTGTGTGTGGGCTGCCCTAGCCTGGGTTAGGCTGCTTATGAGAATAGGCTCTCTCCCTCTCTCTCATGAAAGCAAACACACATGCACATACACACTGACATGTAGGGGTGCTTTCCAAAATGGTCCCACAGTGTCATTGTGGAAGTCCCTCTGTAGGCTGTAGAGCCTAAATGCTATAAATTTCCTCCTCTTCAGCTTCTCCTAGTAGCCACCAATCATCCCTAAATGATTTTTTTCTTCCAAATTTGGCTAACCACATAGGATTCTCAATGCCAAAAAGACCCAAAGGTTGAATTCAGACATAATGTAAACCCAGGGTGGTGCTTGGTGTTCTGGGGTGGGGCAGTGGGGGTGGGGGTGGTGCTGTGCTGCCTGTTGATGGTAGAAGGGTGGGTGTGTCAGTCCAGTGCTCTGGGGGTTTGTGAGCAAGTGCGGCTCAGGACCAGAAAGCGACAGAGGGGTACATTTGTGCAAGGAGCATTATCTGCCCTCCACCAAAGCATGTTCCTATCTGGGATGGATGGCATTGGGGGGTGGGGCAGCAGGTGCAGAAGCTGGATGGTGGGCAGTGATTGACCAGGGATGAGGCCAGGGAGGGGGAGGGGGGAAACTCCCTGACCCAACCGAGCACCAAGGCATGAGATGCCACAGGATCTGTTTTAGCTATATCTTTCTGCCTCCTCTCCATGCCCCCTTCCTGCAGCATCAGCACAGAGAGAGAGGATCCTGGCCAGCCACTTCCAAAATCTGAACAACCAATGCTGCACCAGCGTCCATGGATCCCACCCCATGCAGGCTAATGACCAACGCTGAGTGTGTGGCTCAGCTGTGCAACAGGAGGCATGTTGACCGCCTCCAGATAGCAAAAGACCTGGTTGCACAGTACGGAGAGAGCTCTCAGGCCACTTGGATGTGCTGCATTTGCTGGACATGAGAGAGGGGGAGCGGCACAAGAATGGCAGGCAGGCCTTCAAGCAGGCCATGGATTGGGCCACAGATTGGACAGTGTGTGCCTACAAACACACTGTGAGAAAGATGGTGGGTGCCTTGGAATGGTCTGATGAGGCTGCTGAGAGATGTTTTGAACACTATACTGGCTACCTCAAATTCATGGCCAGCTCAATGGAACCAAGGAGGCCAACTTGGGGAAGCCAACCAGCCCCCACACTTTGCCCAATTGCAAATGCTCTACCAACTGCAGCTGAGGATGCCAGGGCCCTAGCTCCCTACTCCAGTGGGTCACTCCTAAGCCACTCTAGCCTCTCAAGGAGCACAGGGGCAGTTCTTTGCTCCCCTGCAGGAGTATGCATATGACCAAACACCCCCTGGTCATCTATAAGGGACCTTCAGGGTTCCACAGGCTGTCTGCTTGGTATCCACACCTGATACATTCTGAAGACACACACCCCCACGGGCCCATCTGCAGGAGGGTGTCAGCCCAGTGGGCAGGCCAGGGTGTCAGCCCAGTGGGCAGGCCAGGGTGTCAGCCCAGTGGGCAGGCCAGGGTGTCAGCCCAGTGGGCAGGCCAGGGTGTCAGCCCAGTGGGCAGGCCAGGGTGTCAGCCCAGTGGGCATGTGGAGCCAATGCCCCCACTGCAAGCCCCTTTGCACCTGACACCCCAAGTGGAAGAATGGCCTTTTGGTGTAGCCCCACAGCTACCACCATGCAGGGCCCCTGCCAAAACTAGGTTCATGTGCCATATACCAGTCCAGACCAGGAGCCTTGTTGCCAAAGGGATCCAGGGACACCACCAGAAATGTACCAACCGCATCTGCTCTTCCCCTACAAGAAAAAGGCCACAGTGCAAGGGGGCCCAGCGCAGCCACACTCATGCCTGGACTGCCCAGAAGTGAAAGGGAGACAGGGCAGAAAGGAGGACATGCCCATGCATAGGCCACTTCTCCCCAAGAACAAGATGGGGTATGTGTGGATTCAGAGGAAAACACCACCCAATCTCCCACCATATAGGCTTGCCAGTGCACTTCTGAGCATGTGCCACAGAGCAGGAGGTTGCCATGTAGGAGGCATAGCTGCACCCTGCCGAGTATTGTCATCTTTTTAGAAGGCACTCAGCATTAGATATATATCCCCACAATTTTACAAACTCTAAAACTACAAGCTTTTGAGCCCACACACAGCTTCCATAGCAATACCCTCACCCACTTTTTAAAAAGTTAGCTGTGCTAACTTGAAAAGTTAGCAAAAAGATGTTGTCTGTTTCTTTGAATAAAGCTTGTTTCTTTGCTCTTAAAACTGTTATTCACTTTTTTCATACGGCCCCCAAATCCATTGCCAGTGGCCAAAGGGAAATGGAGTTCATGCCAGGAGTGGTGCAGGGCAGGTGGGGGGGACACCAAAGGGGGGGGGGGGGCTGCATGCAATTGCATGCAGTGTCTTTTTGGGCACACCTGATGGTATCAAAGAAGAAGCTTGTACCTGGCAACAATGTCCTGAAATATTTCTAGGGGAAAACAGAAAAGGGAGGCAGGATTCCTCTTCTACCTATCAAGGTTGCAGAGGCTCCTTTGCCAAGGAAGGAAACCAAGGTCCGTGGACCTTGGTGCATGGGGGAGGGAGGGGTCCCACACACAGCAAGAAACAAGAGGGTCTGAGTCCTCTAACAACCAAGGAGGTTGTTATGGAAGGGGGCCAAAACTGGGCCATTGCAATGTGCCTAATGGACATGAAGTGAGAAGGAGGCTGTAGCAGCCCTCAAAGCAGCTGGCTGAAGCCATGCCTCAGGCAGGGCACAAAGAATGGAAGATCACTCCATTCCTACAGATGGACAAGTTAGGTGGGTGCACACTCCCATCAACCCCTCCCCCCAAATTTCCCAAGCAGGCAGCATGCACGATTGAAGCTCCTATGAAGGTATGCATTATCACTCAACCTCCCTCTCAGCAATAAAGGAAAAACTTTGCTATGGTAGGCACAACAACCATTGTCGCAGTCCACACTGCGATGCAGATGGTCCTCAGTTCCATGGAGAAGAAAACAATATACATAGCTCAGCTCAGGAGCATCTTTCTGTGGGTTCTGGGACATTTGGTTTCTGCACCCCATGGTGCAGCAGCTGCCTGTTTGGAGGCTGCAAGGTTCTTGGTGGACTCCAGGAGATTCAAGGGGCTGATAGAGCACTCCAGGGCAGCCATTAAAACAGCCCAGAGATACTTGGAGGCCCACATAAGAACAACCCCGCTGGATCAGGCCCAAGGCCCAACAAGTCCTGCATTCTGTTTCACACAGTGGCCCACCAGATGCCTCTGGGAAGCCTACAGGCAGGAGCTGAGGGCATGCCCTCTCTCCTGCTGTTACTCCTCTGCAACTGGTATCCATAGGCTGGAGGTGACCTGTAGCCCTCTGACTAGCAGCTGTTGATAGACCTCTCCTCCATGAAGTTATCCAAACCAATCTTAAAGCCATCCAGGTTGTTGGCTGTCACCACATCTTATGGCAGAGAATTCTACAAGTTGATTGTGTGTTATGTGAATAAGGACTTCCTTTTGTTCATCCTAAATTTCTTGGTAATCAATTTCATGAGATGACCCCTTTCTAGTGTTATGCAAGAGGGAGAATTTGTTTTGTCTTTCAATGTTCTCCACACTGTGCATGATTTTATAGACCTCTATCATGTCTTCCTGCAGTCCTTTTTCTAAACTAAAAAGCCCCAGGTGTTGTAGCCTTGCCTTATAAGGAAAGGGCTCTAGTAGGGGTGTGCATGAATCAATTTTTTTATTCAATTTGTACCCAAATTGAATTACCCATGATTGTTGTATGTGTCCAAATCTGTCCCCAATTACTTCATTGTCATCCTCAAAGTGTTGATATTGTAAATATTGAATGGTTGCTTTCTTCCCCAAAGTGCAAAAGAATTATGTTCACTTTCAGTCAATCTACTGTTCCTTTGATGCTTCTCAAAATGAGAGCTTTTCTGGCTGGCTATCAAATCTTTCCTGTGCATGTGTTTCGAAACACCTCTATTTTCTCATTACTACAGTCAAGGTAGTGCCAGATTTTTGGCAGCCAGACTGAATTTGCATAACATTGATAAGCCCACTGCAGAAAATGTGATCCCAGAGCCAGCGGCTGAGATAGTTTCACATAAACAAGGCATTACAGTTGAAAAACTGGACAGCCTTCGAGAGGATAGCTTAACCTTCTCCTCAAATGATTTAGCAAAGGAGATGCCACAAGGAATAAATGAAATCTATAAAAATTTGCTTAATCTCAGTCTCTGTCCTCAGTTAAAACATTTGTGGGTTTTACTTTACTAACCCTAGACAAGGACTTAATAGAGTTTTTGAATTCTGAATTCATAAGGATGGACCCCCCCCCTCGAATGTTCTGTTATCCTAGAAGATATGTCTGTAACAAATAGTTTAAATGTGGGGGAGGATTTTCTAAAATCTGCTGAGCTCGTGGAGAGGAGCTCTATGCTTGAAACAGAGTCCCTGAAGAAGCTACAATTGATGCATGTGAGACAATTGAGCCAGGAAATAAAAGATGTGGATGGGATTGATGCAGAAGTTCACCCAGGATGCGAATCCCATAGTAAGACTCTTGGCTTCTGATTCAACAGATATTTCTGAGACACTCCTTGCAAATCAAAACCATCTGACAGGAATAGCTCCGGAAAACACTCAGAAGCACTCCAATGCAGATTCAGTGGAACCAGAGGAAAACCAGCAAGTCCCCTTTGAGCCTATTTCATCATTGGAGAAGTTCTTGGAGGACCTTCTGGGGCCCTTTCCATCTTTGCCTGAACTTATAGAATCCATAAAAAAGGATCAATCCAGTCCCAAGAAGTCTCCTCAAGCAGGCCTCCAAATAACAGAGCAATCTCCCCTGGATATCTGCCCAACAGGCAGACATCTTATATGTCTGATCCTACTAATCAATTTCAGCAATTAAATCCCCCTGAAGAGCAGGCTTCAGTCCCAGCCACCATTGAATTATTTAAGTGACAATTATTAGATCAATGCAGACTCTACCTTTGCACATGGAATGTAGCTGGTTGGGCTTGTAAATCTAGAGATATCTCTTTTATAGAATACCTGTCTCAATTTGATATTCTTTTGTCAATACCCTGCCCAGCGAAAAGAGGGGTAGTCCCAAAGGAGGATTGGCCTTATTAATTGCAACAGGACTTCAGGTGAAGGTTACCCCATGCCCTTTCATGCCCAGTGGGTGACTACAGTTTTACTGCAATTTAATCATGTTCAATTGGTTCTGATTAATACATACTTAACCCCTCTTTGTAAGCATTCCCAGGTAGGGCAGCAATGGCAAAGCCTAAGCAAATATCTAGAGGAATACATTGAAGCCAACCCCCTAGCTTATATTCTGGTGGGAGGTGATTTCAATGCAAGGATGGGGCAGGATGACACAGCTTTATATACCTATTACCATGCTGTCCCACCAGAATATATAGGAGACTCCCTCCCCACACCCAACCCCAGCTAGCCAAGGATGGGAAATACAATTTTTTGCAGGCCTGTGTTTGGCCCATTTGGCAATTTGATTTGTGTATTCTAAATGGAGCAGTGAGTGGAGATCAGCCAGCAGAATATACCTACTGGTCTGGGAACAGAATGTCAACCGTGGATTATTGGCTTACATCCCGTAACCTGGTTAGTAGTGTTGTTCAAATGGAGGTTGACTCTCGCCCTGATAGCAACCATCTCCCTTTGATTCTAAGGATGAACCTGCCAGCTTGGACATCTCACTCTAGGGATAAGCTCAATTTTGCTTTGGAATTGGTGGCTGGGGAAGTACAGATTAAATGGTTCAAGAGATGGGCTCAGGTTATAGATATTTTGTTAAATTCAGATGATATGATGGGGCTTCGTAATGAGTTAATAAGGGGAGAAGTTGGGCTTGTATATGATCATTATGGGATACTCATTCATTATGATACGAGACCATCTTGTGCAGCAAAGAACTAATTATAACTGCTGGTCAATGGGTAGGACTAGAGGCTGGTACGACCAAGAGTGTGTAGCTGCCAAGAAGGAACTAGCGGCAAACTATAAATTGTACCAAGACCCTCAATGTGCAATTCCTTCAACACTACTAGTCCTGAAAAAAAGATATAAATCCTTGATCAAAGCTAAGAAAAGAGAGTCAAAGGTTGTCCTGGCAGTGGCTGATTGCTTCAGTTAGAGAGAATATTTCCCCTCTCTTCTGGCATATTACAGCTGGCTGCTCGGAGCATTATTCTCCCCATTTGACTAGTCAGGTCTCTATGGAGTCATGGGAATTACAGATTAAAGTTCTATATTCAGCCCAGGAGGAGGAAATAGCCCCAGTAGATTTAAAAAGATGACTTGCTTCCTGAATGGCCACCTGTTTCAGTTGCCAAAGCTTATTGACTCATTAAAAGTTGTCAAGGCCTCTGGCTTTGATTGTATCTCCTACTGAAATGATTAAGTTTAATACAAATTGGTGGACCGCTGTATTGGCAGCCCTGTTTACATGCATAGAGAGAACTGGGCTCATACCTGAAGACTGGGGCATAGCCATAATAGTGTCGATATTTTAAAAGGGGATAGACGTGATCCTGCTAATTGTCGCCCAATTAGCCTGCTGAGTATTGTGAGTAAGGTTTATGCGAGGCATTTAGATTGGAAATTGCAAGGCTGGATGGAGAAGGAATGTATTCTGGGTGATGAATAGGCTGGTTTTAGAACAGGGCAGTCAACCATGGACCATGCCCTAGTATTACGCCATCTGATTGAGAACTATAGCAACAAACCTAAGTCTTCCTTGTATGTAGCCTTTGTAGATTTCAAAGCAGCCTTTGATTCAATCTCAAGGATAAGCCTCTGGGGAAAACTCAGAGACACTAATATTGATCGGTGCTTACTCTTTCTTATTCAGAAGCTCTACTATAATACCAGTGTAAGAGTGAGATGTAATCTTCACAGCTGACTTTCACATTTAATAACCACAAGTAAAGGAGTTAAATGAGGGTATATTTTGGCACCCTCCTTGTTTAATCTTTACATAAATTCCCTAGCTAATAATCCAGCGCAACATTCCAGGGCTACATTCTATCCAGTGCTACATTCAACAACTATTGTTGGCACAGCTATCCCAATCCTGCTGTGTGCAGATGACATTGCTATCATCTCACAAACTCCTGTGGGCCTTAGGAGAGTGCTTATGCTCTTGGCCACTTACTGCAAGGACAACCACTTGGTAATTAACTTCCAGAATTCCAAAGTGACTGTCTTTGCCAAGAGGCCTAAAAGATTTAACTGGCATATAGAAGGCCATTGTATAGAGCAGGTCAATAATTTTAAATATCTGGGTGTGTTTTTTCATGCCACTGGGTCATGGAAGGCCCATGTGGACTACATTGCTCAACAGGCACAAAGAAGTGCTTCAGCAGTGTTAAGATTATTTTGCTCCAAAGGTGGAGAAGTTATCCCTGCAGTGCTAAAGTTATTTGCTGCTAAATCATTGGTCCAACTTTGTATGGCTCACAACTGGGCCCCTACCCTAACTATAGGCCGCTGGAGATAGTACAATCTAAGTTTCTTAGAACAGTATTCAGGGCCCCTCGATGTATCTCCAATGCAGCACCGAGGTTGGAAACAGGCCTCCAGAGGGTGGAAACAAAAGCATGGATTTTAAGCCTCAGGCTTAGAATGCATTTCTCCCCTCTTGGATTGATCTCTCTTATGTTGGCTGATAGGTTTCAATCCACCTGGACACGAGCACTGATGGGTAAATTGTCATCACTCGGTCTCTCTGGTGAACATTTGTCATTATTAGATTACAGTCAGGCCAAGGAGATCCTCAAACAGAGGATCTTGGACACTGGACATCAGAACAATGTAAGCTCCATCCTGGACAGCATAAGAGGGTGCCTTGGTGACTTCAACCGGGAACCTGCTAGCTATCTATTGTCCCTCTCTTTACCGAGCCATCACAGGGTTTTCCTCAGAGCAAGATATGATGCTTTACCATCAGTGGTCTCATCGGGAAGGTTTTTGAAAACCCCTCTGGCCAGTCAGTTATGCCCCTGTGGCTCAGGTGAGGTCGAATCTGTCCTCCATGTGCTGTTGTTTTGTCCTTTTTATAATGATAGCCAGTGCAGTCTTATTTCTCCCTTGCTATCATGCCTTCCCAGCTGGACTGCTGAATTTTACACCATACTCCTCCTGGCAGATGATAAACCTTCTATGACCTTCAAGGTTGCCAAATTTTGTGCAGCTGCTGTTAAGATCTATCAACATAGCCTCTAGTCCTTCTTTTTATATGTTGTTACATAAGGGTTCTATGTTGGTGTATTCTGTATGATTTACTTCTTATCTGAATGTAGAATAATCTGTTTGTATATATAACTGATCAATGATCATAACAAAGTATTTCACCCACTCCCGCAATTTCGAGAGATCCTTTTGGAGCTCCTCACAAACTGTTTTGGATTTCACTACTCTAAATAGTTTGGTGTCATCTGCAAATTTGGCCACCTCATTGCTCATCTCAACTTCTAGATAATTCATGAATACATTTAAAAGCACTGGTCCCAGTGCAGATCCCTGGGGGACCCCACTTCTTTCTTCTCTCCATTGTGAAACTCTCCATTTATACCTACCTTCTGCAACCAGTTACCAATCCACACATGTACTTGTCCCCTTGACTGCTAAGTTTTCACAAGAGTCTTGGATAAGGAACTTTGTCGAAAGTTTTTTTGGAAGCCCAGATATACTATATCAACTGGATGACCTTTATGCACATGGCTGTTGACATTCTCAAAGAACTCCAAATGGTTGGTGACACAAGACTTAGCACAGCCCTAGATGACTCCTCCCTCCCGCCCTCTCCAGGCAGTGATAAAGAACTAAATGCCAAAGAGCCCCCAAAACAAGTACTTGCAAATGCTAGCCCTTGCAAAAAACAAACACAGACACACACACTGGGACTTCTCCCTTAGATAGAAACCAGCCCTTCAAAATCTCCCCTCCTCCTGATAGTTTGTTTGCAGAAAAGAAAGGGTTGATGTTCTTTTGTGTAGAAAAGCTTATTTACCTCTACAAATCTGCTTGTGCTCTTCCCAGAGTAAGCTTCAAGCCCTCTCCTTTGCTTCCAAAGCCCTGGATGAAAATTGGTCAGTGGGAAGGAGGTAAGTGTTCTCAAGGTATGACAGCACCTGGAGTTCAATGGAGGATGTGGATGTGTCGGACAATGAGTGCTTTCAGGACAGCTTCAAGATGTCTTGGGTGACCTTTGACTCCCTGACAAGCGAAATGGAGCCCATGCTCCACTGGCAGGACACAAGCAACTCACCATAACCATTAACAACCTGGTCTTCAAGGTGAACTATCTGGTCTTGAGCAACCTGTTTACAGTTGGCACATCCACTGTCTGCAAGATAATCAAGGAAGTGGTAGACCTCCTGGTAGAAATGTTCCTGGAGGATGTGATCTGCATGGATGAGCTGCAGGAAGTAATGGGGTTTCAGGAGAAGGGGTTCCTGGGTATCCTTGGTTGCATATATGGTGCACATGTGAAGATTTTAACATCCCCCGACACCATGATGAGTAGTGTCATGGGGAAGCACTAGTGTTGTGGGGAAGCACTACTACAGTAGTGTCGTGGGGAAGCACTACTATACCATTACCCTCCAGTGTGTGGTAGACTCGACAGGGTGCTTAATGGGTGTGTACACAGGGGTGTCAGGCAGAAGTCATGATACAGCCATTTTCTGGACCTCCCCACTTGCCTTGAAGCTCCACAATGGTACATGGATGTTGTGACCATGGAGGTTGGTCGGTCATAGGTGAAGCCAGTGATATTTGGGGACCAGAGATACAGTTTGCAGGAGTAGATGGTAACTCTAACCCCCTATCATCCACCCAGTGATGACATGGAACTTCAACTACAGGCACAGCAGTGTGAGGATTGTTATGGAGCAGGTGTTTGGGAGGTGGAAGGTCCAGTGGCATTCCCCCTCCACCTTGCTGGATGTGCAGGAGGATCTTGTGCTGAAGGTGATCGTGGCTTGCTGCATCTACACAACATATATGAGATCAGGGGAAACGTCCTGCTGGAGAAGCCTATGGACCCAGCTGCACATCCAGAGGGTGAGGGAGGTGGTGGAGGGGCACCCGGTGGAGATGGGGATGCTGTGCCAGTAGGTCCCACAGCCCTGGTCCTGGTGGCCATTGGTGGCAACAGGGAGGCACAGGCAGTGAGAGCTGCTTTTTTAAATGCCTGGAAGCATCTCCTCCCAGCCCTCCGCCAAGGTGAGCAGGTGATTTGGGTTGGAAGGACACACCACCCTTTAAACTGCTGATGCTAACAAGGGCTAGCTGTGGAATCAGAGATTGCAAACACCTGTCCCTGCCTTGCTAATGAAAGGGCTGCCACTGTGATAGTGCCAAATAAATCATTTAAAATATTTATAACCCACCCCTCAAGTGCAATACTGCTCAGGGTGGCTTACAACAATAAGATAGACAGAGATACAAGTCTTCTTCTTCTATTCATTCAGTCATATCCAATTCTCGGTCGCTCTATGGATCAAAGCACTCCATGCCATCAAGGAAGCTTGAACAGCTTCCTTTAATTCTGTCATGGTCATTCCAGTGTCATTTTTAATAATATCCAGCCACCAAGTACAAGGCTGTCCCTGTCTCCTTCTTCTGCTGATAATTCCAAGCATGATTGTCTTTTTGAGTGAATCAGCTTGCATGACATGACCAAAATATGTCAAGTTTTGTTTAGTCATTTTAGCTTCTAGAGATATTGATCGATCTAGAACTTCCTTGTTCGTGATTTTTGCTGTCCATGGGATGAGCAACAGTCGCCTCCAACACCACATCTCAAAAGCCTCCATCCTTGTCCTATCTGCCTTCTTCAGAGTAGAAGTTTCACAGCCATATGTAGCTATTGGAAATATTATTGCATTGACTAGTCTACATTTGATTGGGGGACTTATATCTCTGCTCTTCCAAATTTTACTCATGCTGATTATTGCGGTTCTTCCAAGTGCTATACGCCTTCTAATCTCAGGACTGCAGTCACCACATTGATTGATTTTAGAGCCAAGAAAAATAAATTACTTTACTACTTCACTTATCTCATTATTGATCTTCACTCTGACTTGTGTCTTCTATGCAGTCATCAATATCATTGTTTTATTGATGTTAAGGTGTAATCAAAATTTTTCACTTTCACCTTTAATTTTTACAATTAACTGCTCTAGATCTTTCTTGTTTTCTGCAAGCAATGTCATATCATCTGCATATCGAAGATTATTAATATTCCTAACACCAATCTTCACTCCAATAGCAGATTCTTGCAAATATGCATTTCTCATAACCATTTCTGCGTACATGTTCAATAGTGTGGGAGACAAAATGCAACCTTGACGAGTGACTTTCCCAATTCTGAACCACTCTGTGTCTCCATATGCCATTCGTACCATGGCTTCTTGATCAAAGTACAGCGACTGTATGAGCTGAATGAGATGTAATGATATTCTCATTTCTTTGAGGCAATTCCAGAGCTTATCATGATCAACACAATCAAAAGTTTTTGTATAGTCAATGAAGCACATATAGACATCTTTTTGGTATTCCTTCACCTTTTCCATCATCCATCGAAGACTGGCAATGTGATCATGCCAATCTCTTCCTTTTCAAAATCCCACTTGTACATCTGGCATCTCTCTATCACCAGTTGGATTCATATGTTGTTGAATGATTTTGAAATTTTTTTTACTCATATGTGGTATCAAGGCTATGGTGCAATAGTATGAACAGTCTTTCATATCACCTTTCTTTGTTATTGGTATAAATACAGACCTTTTCCACTCTTTTCGCCATCAACAAGTCTTCCATACACTTTGACATAGCACTGTCACTACCTTTATTGGTAAAGCTCTCAATAACTCTACTGGTACTCCATCAACTCCAGGGGCTTTGCAGTTAGACAGCTGATTGAGTGCCCATACAACTTCAGAATATCTGGTTCTGGTGCTAGTAGATCTTCTTCCCATCTTATGACATGACTTTGATTTTCACTTGCATATAGTTGTTCTGTGTATTCCTGCCACTTCTCTCTAATTGCTTATTGATATGTAATCCCTGCTCATCATGTCAGCTAACCGCTGCTTCTTGCCATAAAGGGGCTTCTCGCCTTTTTCACATAAGCAAAACACTCCCTTATATGACCTCTCTTAACTGCTTCCTCCATTTCCTTGCATTGTTCAGACCAATATCTTTCTTTATCTTTTTCACTTCTCTTTGAAACTCTGCATTTAATCTTAACATTTCTTCTCTGTCACCAATAACTTTTGCTTTCCTTCTCCTTTCTGCAATTTCTATTGTAGCATTTGATACCCACTTAGCCAATTTCATTGGCTGCTTATATGCATATGTTGATGGGCTAGTTAGTGATGATTGTCTTTATTTCCTCCCATAATTCATCAGATTGTCTTCCCATGATGTTAAACAATTCAAACCTGTTCTTAACTTCAACTGCATATGCTGGGGGATCTTCTTGACATCAAATTTCTTAGTAATGGTGGTCGTTTAATGCTAAAGCACCCTAACTTCACCTTAGCAACTAGCAGTTCGTGATCTGATCCACAGTCCACACTAGGGAACGTTTTCACTGCAATAATAGAACTTTTCCACTTCTGTTGGCATAAAATGTAATCAATTTGATTTTGGTATTCCCCATTTGGTGAAGTCCAAGTATATAATGGCCGCTTATGCTGTTCAAACCATGTGTTCATTATACGTAACTGTTGTTCGTGGCGTAGCTGAATCAAACGTTCTCCCTCCTTATTTTGTTCACCAAGGCCATACTTGCCTACAATCTCTGATTCTTCCACTTCTCCCACTTTCTCATTGAAGTCTCCCACAATATAAACAATATCTTTCTTTGGTGTCTGTTGCAGGGCTTCCTGAAGCTCAGTGTAGAATTCTTCTATTTCCTCTTCTTCTGACTCTGCAGTAGGTGCATAGATTTGCAAAATTGTTATATTATGACATTTCCCATTAATACATATTGCTATTATCATATCACTGATTGTTTGAAAACTTTCTATGGCTCTGCTCATTTTCCCCCTGAATTATAAAACCCACTCCTCTTCTTCTGATGGTATCATTGCCATAGTAGTACACAATATGATCATCAAAGTTTAAAAAAAAAAAAAAGCCACTTCCAAGACACAAATAATAAAATTAATTTTTTTTAAAAAAAGAAATGTCAGATTAAAAACAATTATTAGGTTAACATTAAAGCTGAAAATTATAAAAAGCTAAAGAACCTACCAGATATAACAAAATAATGATGATGATATTTAAAAGCCTCCTTTAAAAAGGTGTGTTTTAAGATGTTTTTTAAAAACACTGAGAGAGGGAACATGGTGAAGCTCTTCAGGGAGGGCGTTCCAAAGCTGAGGGGGCACAACCAAAAAGGCCCTGTCTCTAGTCCCCATGCACTTCCCAAGACTTTGGCATGATCCAAGATGCATTAGGCAGAAATTTATCAGGGGCATCTCTAAGAAGTGAAGCTGTACCTATTAAATGTCTGCCTTGATGCATCCCTCCCCAGCCCAACGTCCAACTGAAAGAGCAAGGCAAAGTGTGGGCGCATGGAGCCTTGTTTCTAAAGCCATCATCATATACCAGACTGTAAAAACTCTTTACAGCTTATATTGTGTGGAAGTTAAGATGGGTACCTTAAATTGCAATTCCCATTCTTTTTAGAGCATGAGTGAAAATGTAAAACAGCTTAACTCTCATTTTAAACCAAAGGGTTTTGGATTCCTGAACATACTCTTATGCTCTGTGGAATGTTGTGGCTAATGTCAGATTATTTGAGAACAGTCTGTGTGCTGGGTGGTGGGTTTCCACTCACATTTCTAAAAGGACTTTTTCATTGTTCTCCCCTCCCCCGACACTATTTTTCAGGGATTGTTTAACTGTTTCCTCATTATATGGAAGCAAGTCCCACTGAGCTTAATGGAATTTATTTCCTTCTAGGTGTGCATAGACTGTAGAAGTACAGGTTTACCCTTTTGAATTGCAGCCAATGGCAGCCACCTGGACCTGTTGACACCCTGACCGTGGTGACATGGTGCCTGGGATACAACCTCAGTGGCCAAGGAGTAGGGAGGGGCTCCTCTCTCCTGAAACTGCAGGATGCCAGACAGTGTGTATGACTTCAAAAATGAATCTCTGTGTTGCAATTCACCATTTCAAATGGAAACTGCAGGTTCGTCAACCTCTGTTTTCATGTTACCCGGCCAATTGTAATTGTAAACTGCCCTGAGCCATTTTGGAAGGGCGGTATAAAAATGAATAAATAAATAAGTTATACTGGCTAAAAGTCACAACATACAGCAATATGCTCCTTTCTTTAACAGCACCCACACCACCCACACAACCACCATCACACAATGGCCACATTCACATGTAATGGGAAACCAGAGTTGAAGGGGCCTAAGGTTGAATTTTTAGTATGTCTGAACACGGGCAACCATGTTTGTTCAGATACAAAAGTGACCTGAGGTTTCTCAGATTGGAAAATCCAATTTGATCTTTTGGTTTGTAGTGAGTTTAGCCACTCCTATCTGAGGTTTTAAGGTTCCAGTGTTACATCCCCCTGCTAACTGGGCAAAGAGGCACCTTTTCACATGGTGATTCTCTTTATTGAGCAGGGGGAGAGTAACTGGCCCTATCCACCCCCAGCACAGTACTTCCAGTGACTGCTGCTGGTCTGTGTCCTATGTTTCTTTTTAGAATGTGAGCCCTTTGGGGACAGGTATCCATCTTATTTGTTCGTTATTTCTCTTTGTAAACTGCCCTAAGCCATTTTTGGAAGGGCGGTATAGAAATTGAATTAAATAAATAAATAAATAAATAAATAAATAAATAAATAAATAAAATCTGAATGCTGAGCTGAAGCCCCACTGAGCTCTAACCAGAGTTGAGGGAGGAAGCTTCTCCCTCGCTTCAACTATGATTGACTCCTGGGGCTGTCCTTAATTCCAGAAGGAAGCCCATGCAGCCAGTTCCCCCTCCTTTTTGAAGTCTCCCTGACTGCAGAGAAGATCCTGCCAGTTACATCCAGATGTGGACAGGTAACCATGTGGGGGTATGTGTGGAACCTGCAGTTCTGAGTTACATGCAGATGCAGTAAGTATCAATTTCAGTCATCCCAAAGTTTAAGACAAGAATGATGCTTTCATTGTTTTCTCCAAAAAAACATGGAAATTCCAAGTTCAGGTGCCCATTTTAACTATTGCACCATATAAGCTGTAAACATTTTGTACAATCTTGTATATTATGCTGATTTTAAAAATTAGGCCTCATGAACCCTTACTTTGTTTTTGCCTTTCAGCTAAGGATGCAACCAGACAGAACTTTAACAGATGCAAATTCCCCAGTCACTTGCTAGAGATGCCCCATAAGAATTTCTGTCTTCTGTACAGAGATATACAGTCTATATCTCTATACAGATATATACAGATATACAAGAGACAGTGCTTTCCCAATGGAAGTAGAAGTATATGATAATATTTTCATTTTGATATTACATGATTTATTTTATTTTCAAAAACTTAGTTTTATAATCAGTTCATTAAAATCTCAATAGTTTGGGTTTAAAATCACAATAGTCTCCTCACATATTGAGAAGAGTGGCTGGGAAATTATCCGTAGCACAACTGAGCAATAGGCTTATTTTTCTTTTTCAAAAGAAGGCTTCCATTTTTCTCTACAATTCTCTGGCATTAAGCAAAAAATGTTTGTGGCAGCTGCCATTTCCTCCATAAAGCTCCAGAACAAAGCAACATCAATGGCATTCTGAGGGGGGGAAATGACAGCTGAAAGGAGGCACTTTGCCCTTTCTTTTAAACTTTTAATGTTATTGTTTATAAGTTTTAAAAAGCCAGTCATTTTGCCTGACTACCAGTAAACTCCCAATATCCCCCTCCCATGATAAAATTATGAAGGGAGAGTTCAAAATATCACATGCCATTCAGGAAATGCTCTGTGGTATTTTTTGGTAAATGCAAATTCAACAGAATGGGCCGTATTCGGTTCATTTTTTCAATCATTGTAAAACAAATGCATGTTACAATTTTCATTTTCAAAGTGAAAATAGTCTTAGTGTTTTTGATTGAAATAGTAAATGCATATTACAATCAAAACAGTTACCATCATTCCAATGTAAAATTATACAATCCAGAACAGGAAATAATCAAGGAAGCAAAGCATCTTGCTAATGCAATTAGTATCACAGATAACTGCAACCTATTTAAAACATGTTCACAGAATATAGAGCTGGAAGGTGAGTCAGAGGTCTTCTAGTCCAACCTCCTACTCAGTGCAGGAATCTGCTACACTAATGGATTTCTAGATAATGGATAGTCATCCACCCTCTGAAAACCTTTAGGGAAGAGGAATAGCCTGAAGCTGTAGGGATGGTGTCAGGGAACATAAGACTCAGAAAGAGCTGAAGCATGTGACTACTTGAGTACTGCCATCTGTTTTTTTCTCCGAGCATCTGAAAACTGGCTTGACCTGCACCCAAGAAGACACGAGACACAAGTGTCCATGTAAATTGGGGCACAATTTATTTTAACTTTTAAACAGCAACTCTAAGGAACAGGGATTGGCTCTCCAACTCATACAGTGCAGTATCTATAGGCACATGCCACCAGGGCATGCCTAGCCTATGACATAGGGTGATACACTAAAGCAGAGGCTGCCCATCCTATCTGGCTTAATGCCAGGCCTCTGCCATAGCAGCACTCGCTGGTAGCCATTCAGCGATTCTGGGAAGCTTAGCCAGACAGAGTAGGGCAGATCCAGGGCAGATCTCCCTGAGCCGTGCAGTTTCTCGAGAGTTGCCCTGTCCCACCTATAGCCAAATGCTTACCTGAAGGTGTTCACCAGCCTAAGATGTTATTCCCAACTTCAATATACCTGCCAAAATTGTGACCAACAGGAATTTAAGCCTGGCTATCTAACAAAGGGGTAGTATAGTCAGGAGCAGGCAAAAAAGGACACGCACCACAGGCCAATCAGGTGAACGCCCAAATAATTCCTGCCCAGCAACAAAAGAGCCCAGACTGTACCTCTAGGGAGGGTGGGTGCCTTCACAGAGCAAACTGAAGGCCTGCTGGGCCAGAGCGAGCTGCGCAACAGAAGCCCCACCCCTGCACGGGCCCGCCAGCCAATGGGGCCTCTCCCTGCCTCATGCTCCTTGCAGGGGGCCCAGCAAACACATTTGAGCGGCAAGTGGCCGGACTTTTTGAAATCAAGGCTACGTGTCCGACTTCCTACAGTTTTTCCGCCCCATTATATTATTCATTCCAAGTTTTGCCCAGGATTCCTGTCACTTGCACTTCATCAACTAATTCTTCACTTCTAGCCCTGAAGCAGTCTGTGCTTGTCCCCTGTTTTTTTCAGCGTGCCATCACAGTTTGGGTGATAAATTGGTGGACCACCCCACTGCTGCCACCACCATTGACCCACCAAGCCCCCACTCCTTGCCATTGGTGCACCAGTCTTCCTCCTGCCACCGCTGCCATTTCCCAGCCAACTCATAGGGCTGGAAGCAGCTGAATTGGCTGGAAGCAGCAGATCCAGCTGGTGCTCACCATACGAACCAGGTGGGAAATAGGCATGCTACACATCAGTATGCCCTGATGCTGGTACACACTCGATACTCCTTTATGCCAACTAAGAGGAAAGCCTTCCAAATAGCACTGAGAGGCTGAGTAGACATCTTAGCAACACCTAACTTGAGCTACTTTCTCTGCAGAGATGCTTAACAAAACCAAATACTCTGTCTGTTTCTTAGATGTCCCCTCCCTCCCTTCTTCTCATCCATTCAGTAGAAGGAAGTGTTATTGAACACAATGGAACTTACTTCCAAGTAGACATTCACAAGATCCTGTTATTAGGCCTTAAAAAAAACACACGTAAGGAGGAATTGTTTAACAGCCAGGTCCTGTGCATGCCTACTTGGAAGCAAGTCCCATTGTGAGAGGCTTGCCATGTGTTCCCTATTTCAAAGAACTGTTTCTTATTTAGAATTAAAATGTAGAGTTCCTTTCTCATGTTAAGGGACATAGTTCCCTTAGGGGGGGCCTTGATGCTGGGCAGGGGCACTGACTGCAGTGGTAGGAGGGTTGACTCCACAGGGCAGGCCTCTAGAAAGCAGTCTTCAGTCTTTTGGGCCAGATAGCAAACAGCACTGTGGTAGGAACAAGTCTCATGAAACTTGTTTTTGGAGCCAAACGTCACTCTTACCCCTGCAGGCGGTGGGAGGAGGCTAAGCCTTGTGGAGTGGAGCAAGGCAGTCAGGTATGAATATGGATATGACAAACATTTACTGCTTTTCAACAAAAGTTCCCAAAGCAGTTTACATATATATAAATAATTAAATTAAATTAATGGCTCTCTGTCCCCAAAGGGCTCACAATTTAAAAAAGAAACTTAAGATAGACCCAAGCAACAGCCACTGGAGGAATGCTGTGCTAGGGATAGATAGGGCCAGTTGCTCTCCCTCTGCTAAATAAAGAGAATCACTACTTTTAAAAGGTTCCTCTTAGCTCAGTTAGCAGGTCTGTAAAGGCATGGCTCATTCTGACAAAGTCTGTCTCTCTAGTTTAGAACAGCTTTTGGCTGCATACGGTCATCATGGCATCTTCCTCTACTCAGCCTCTGGGGGCGGGGGGAAGCAGTCAAATGCAGAAATATTGTGAAGAATAAGAAAAGGAGTTATGCTGGTTGCATAAAGGACATTATAATGCTTTGAAATCCCAGTGATGTATATGTAACAGACTTCTCAATTTTGCACAGTGGAGTGTATGATGTGAAACAGCATGCAGATGCAGAAAATCACATTCACAGCAGTTGAATGAGGGATCATAATCAAGCCAAGTTGCTATTACTGAAGGTTTGTCAGAAGCCAATAAATAAATTTTAATACATTACAGTATATTCTAATAAGTACTGTTAATGTTTTGACACAGGTAATTATTTATTAAGGTCTTATAATGTGTTCCTTATTTTGGAGCTCTTCAGTTGACAAGATTACATTGTGTTCAGTACTCCTTACTCTCAGGTAAGCCGCACTGTGTTCAATGGCATTTCCAAGTTGCACCAAATGCAACATCTCCGAAATAGCTAGAGTGGCTCATTTGTGTTCATTAAGCAAATATCTGGCAACACTGAATAAGTAGTTTGGACTTCCATATAATGCAATATAGCTCTGGTAAGCATTTTGGTGTACTGAATACCAGGAATCCTACAAATTCTATAGAAGAATTTTGTGAACATAACCTGTAAAACTAAATCAAACTCACACAAAACTGGAGAAATGCCATGTTGAAGAAATGATCAGATATGGAAAAACTTGCAATATGCTGGTAAAAATAATATTTACAGCAGTGGGAGTCCCATGGCAACCTCTCTGCAGGTAGCTACTTTTATTGGCTTTAGGAGAAAATGTCTACTTCAAAAGAAGAAAGACATGCAGCATCTGTGAAATGTGTGTATCTGGAGTGAAAATTAGATGAGCAAAACAATGTCTCACAGCAGCATAACAAAGCAATATGCTGGTAAAGCAGGTTTACATACAAACTGAATGGGCTGTAAAATATATTCTGGTCTTTTCAGGAAGCATCTGATGCCAATTACCTCAGAGCCTTGTAACTGACTCCCACCCCATCCTTTGAGATCTTTAAAAGTGATGATGGCCACATGCTTAAATGACTTTAAAAGGAAATTAGATTAGATAAAAGGAGGAGGAGGGGAGGTTTAAACCATCAGTAGCCATGATGCCTAATAATGCAACCTTCATGTTAAAACCTAATATATCTGTGAACACCAGTTACTAGTGGGCAACCAAACAGCAGGGGGAGGATATGGTATCATACTGAGCAATACTATTGGCCTACTCCTTTCTGAACTACACAAGGATGTTCCAGGAGGGAAGGTAGAAATCATGAAGTTCTGGTAAGAACTAACCTGCTTATTTTCCTTTCACTATAATCTTAATTGATAATTACCGTCTTCACAAGTTAGCCCACTTGTACCTCAAATGTTCACATGTCCACCATCTTGAATTGGGGTGGATGACATCATCACAAATTACACAGTTGTGGTATCCCTATATGTCACTCACTACAACTGTATCCAGTTTGGTTCAGATTGGTTAGGCGGTTCACAAGTTAACCCTCTTGTGTCTCAAATGTTCATGTGTCTGCCATCTTGAATAAGGGTGGATGACAGTTGATAGAGGGAGACACACAGAGACAGAATGTTGTGTGATCTCATAAGCTTACTTTCCTTAAGGAAAGTAGGCTTAAAAAGAAAAGACACCTTACTAGACTCACCATCACAACCACTTATAGCAATAAAATGCTCAGGTTCAGGGCTGGCAACCAGCTCCAAAACTGACCCTCTTGCCCAAGGATTTTTAACCTGGGGTCTATGAGATAGGTCCAGGTAGTCTTGCACTGGATTTAATTATCTTCCTAGTGAGCCAGCCCTGAAAAAGGTTCTTGAAAATAACTATCCCGAGTACCTATTTTTTCCTCTTATAGGAATGTAGGAAGCTGCCTCAGAGCATTGGTCCATAGAGCGCAGTATTATCTACACAGTCTGACAGTGGCTTCTCCAAGGTTGCAGACATGACTCTCTCTCAGACCTATCTTGGAGATGCTAGGGAGGGAACTTGGAACTTTCTGCATGCAAGCATGCAGGTGCTCTTCCCAGAGCGCCCCATCCCCAGAGCACTATATCTTACAAGTGCTCATACATGTAGCCTCCCATTCAAATGCAAACCAGGGCAGACCCGACTTAATAAAGGGAACAATTCATGCTTGCTCCCTAGACCAGCTCTCCTCTCATTGACCAGCCTCATGAAAATATAGTAATGGGTAATACTTGAGGATTTGGAGGGTAAGAAGTTACAAAAAAAAAAATTAAGAACCCGTGCGCTCTAGACCAATATACCCCAGCAGGGGATGATCTCAAGAAGTGGGAAAGGTGGGGGAGTGTTCTCTTTCATTCCACACTATGAAGTTCTTCATCCCACCTTGACAAGACCTGAGCAGAAGTTTACAAGCCTCCCAGGCTACCTGGAATACAGCTAGGCATACTCCTTTTAGGAGCTAGGGATATATTACAACATTCTGTTGTTGTGAGTCCCATTTGCGGGGGATGGTGGTGTTGAGGGCTGCCGGACTGAACTGGCCCAGTCCAGTTTGCATCCAGTCTGGACTTGAACCAAACCAGACCAGCAGGTTCTGTGCACGCACACCCTTATCAGCAACCTTATTGACCACTAGTGGCATTGGGGTAGAGACAGCCAGTATAGGGATTCCCTCTCTGAGCATGCTTTCTCTACTCCCCTTTTGTTAGACTGATAGGCTTCATTGCCTAGCTACATTCTCCCTTCCCTCCTTCCTGTATGTAGCTAGGAATGAGGCATGTAGGTCTCATTCTTTCTCCCTGATGGATTTCCTAAATAAACTACTTTATTTGGAACTCCATGTCTCCAGACAGTATTAATTAGCAGTGCTCCCTTACCTGTGCACTTCTGCTCTGGCTGGGGTAGATAAAGAAATCTCCCCTCCTGAGCTCTCTAACACTTAGGTCAGATTCATTCAAAGCAAAATGTCAAAGAAACATTAGTGCTTCTTGCTTGGACAAAACATCCAAGGAAGCAAAAAGGTGGCATTTGTTGTTAGCCACTTTGAAATGCCTCTGCACAATAAGCATTGCCCAGCACCCCAAGAAGACATGAGACACAAAGGTGTTGGTATAAATAAGGGCCATAATTTTATTTTTTAACTTCTAAGCAACATTATTAAAGAACAAGGATTGGATCTCCACCAGTACAGAGCAATATCTATAGGCATGCACCATCAGGGTATCCTAGCCTATGGCATAGGGCAATGCACCTTGGCTCCAGGTGGTCCCCAATGCTCTAAAGCAGGAACTGCCCATCTTAGCCGCCTAATGCCAGGCCTCTGCCATAGCAGCACCTCTGCCCCTGTAGCCACTCAGCATGTCCAGGGAGCTTAGAGTGACAGAGTAGATCGGTCCAGGTCAGATCTCCCAGAGCCGCACAGCCTCTTGGGAGTTGACCTGTCTGACCTATAGCCAAATGCTTACCTGAAGATGCTCGCCAACCTCAGATGTTATCCCCAAACGCACTGTATCTGCTATGGCGGGGGTTAGCCTTGCTTAACACCCCACACTGCCCACCAACCACACAAAACCGCAGCCAATCCCTGCTTGAAATCCCCAAGAAATAGATCAGTTCCCTTGGGCGAAAGATGAACTCCATTCCCCATAAACAATTCAGGTGCAGAGAAAACAATGTCAGGGTGTGCCAAAGACCCTCCTCCAAGGGACTGGGCAAAACGTGCCTTATAGGCATTAAATTTTCCGTTGGGTCTGCTCAATCTTATAGGGGTCCCTGGCACCCTTCCAAACTCTACGTTGCACCATGGAAGAGGGAGACTGGCAGATGGTGCCAAAGCATTCTATGGCACCCTGAATGGCGGGGGGTGTAAGCGGCCTACAGCTGTCTACCTATACAGGATGTTCCCTAGCCCAGCCTTACAGCATCCTCCTGACCCTGAAGTCTCCTGTGGTGTCCTGAAAACCTTGAACCTTAGTAAAGAAGGCAATGGCAGCAAGGTAACCTGCCAGGGCTCTGGGTGATAATCCCTTATTCCTCAAGTGCACCAAATGCTGCATAAGATGTTCCATAGGTGGGGGGCCATTCCTGACTCACTCCTACCTGCTCCCTAAAGTCCTGGAAAGCCCTGAACTGTCTAATATATGCTGCCCGGGTGCTTGGAGCTAAAGAGGCCAGGACGGCTCTATGTGCTTCTAGGTACCAAGGCTCCACAGCTAAAGGGGCATCTTGTTGGGCAATGTCTCCACCTCCGATGCCAGCTGATCAAAGCAGTGCACATGGAAATGAGACAGAGCATCCTCAGAGCTATTTTGGACACCCGACACATGGCAAGCCACAAACATGATGTTATTGGTCAGACATGCTAACACAAATGCCCTTACTAATGTCATAACCCTGGGGGATCTAGAGTCTGCTGGTTGATGATTTGTATCGTGGCCTGGTTGTCGTACCAAAAGCATACAGTCTTATCCCTAAACAAGTCAGCCCATATATCTAGGCCATGACCATGGGGTAGGGATGTGCAATCCGGTTCAAATTCGAACCAAACCAGCCACCAGGTTTGAGTTGCAGGTTCAAATTCGAATGAAACTGGGGGGGGTTTGATTTGAACCAGTTAGAACCAGTTTGAACCTCCAAAAGTGGGTGGGGTGGTAGTTGGCATCCATGGGTACCTACCTCCCACCCCCCAAAGCAATCAAAAACTCATACGGGTTTTTATGAATTTTTGATTTCCCCCCTCATAGGGTATAATGGGACTCTAACCAGCCAGTTATTCCCTATTGTGGAGCACCCATGGGTGCTAACAACCACCCCAGACCCGAAACAATCGGACACTCCTACAATTTTGTATGAATATTTGAAATATTTTTAATTATATTTTCTCATAGGGTATAATGGGACTCAAACTAGCCCATTATCCCCTATAGTGAAGCACCAAGGGGCACAAATGTGGGAGGGTTGGTAGGCACCCGGGGTGCCTACCACCCACAAAACCCCAAGGCAACTGGACACTCATCCAATTACTGGTGAAATTTTAAAGTATTTTTGAATACCTCATAGAGAATAATGAGGATTCCAGCAAATGTATAGCTTCACGTTGGGGGGGGAGGGGTGGACTAGAGTGGAGTGTGGTGGGTGGTAGTGCCCAAGGGGAGAAAGGAAGCTACCAGAATTATTTGAAAGGAATTGGGCAAAGGGCTGATTTTTAAGTGTTTTTTTAAGTTTACGCGTCTTGAAGATTTGTATCCATAGGGAAGAATGGAGGTTTCAGCAGCCCCATAATTGAACTTGAGGGGTGCTGGGGTGGCCCAGAGAGAGTGGTGGTGTAGTGCACAGAGGGTGCCAACCACCCCCGTGGGGTGGGCTAACCCATGGGGTATTGGGTTTTGTTGTTTCTGATGTTCTGAGTGTAGATTTTCTGGTAGCATATGAGATTTTCAATGACAAACCATGAATCCACTCTCATTTGCTACCAGAGAATCTACACTCAGAACACTCCACTCCAACATGGAGCTAAAAGCCTCGAAAGCAGCACAGGAAACCGAGCAACCCATGGGCAAGGCTCAATTGATATCATACTGGCCCTGGAAGGCCAAGCCACGGAGATTGAAGTTAGCTGGGTGAACAGGGAGCAGATGAAATTCAGACTCAATGTTGCATTTTTCCAAAAGCGCACTGGGCCAACAGGAATGGACTACCCGAACTGCCTCATAGAAAGAGGTGTAACTCACAGAGCAGAGTTCGGCCAGGATCCCATCATTCACTGAAAAGCCATGGGGAGAAGACAAGTGGTGAATCAGCCTATATTCCCCAGGGGCCTTCTTGGGCATCACACCCAAGGTAGAGTTGTGCAAGTCGGGTATGGGTGGCTCCATGAAGGGGGTGAGCAAGCCCCTTCATGGGGCTTGGTCAGCCAGTGCAACCTCCTTGTGGATCTTTTTTAGCACCACCGACTCCATACCCAGGACGGACCTCAGGTTTGGGGCTGAACAATGTACTCTCAGGCTAGAACAAGGAGCACGAAACCTACAACTAAAACCCACCCATAAATAGGCCGCCTGATCGCTAAGAGGGTAACTATTCATGTGGCGCGGCAGTACTGGGAGTCAAATTGGGCTGGGGCCCTTTTCCAGCATTACCACCCTGGGGGGTAATTCTGCCCTTTCTACCACTCAATTGTTGGTCCTTAAAGTCTCCTCAAAATCCCCTAACCCATTGGCAATGGATGCTAGCATGTTTCCCACCACAGAATCCACACTCATTCAAAAATCGGCATGGCGAGCGATTACACCTACCACCACCACTGAATTCCGAGCACAGCTGGGTACTTTGAACACCCTGCACATCAGCAGATCCAGAGTCTTGTGCTGCAGGCGTTTTGGAAATTATATGGCCGCTGTCAGAATGCTTTCCCTGAATGGGCCTGGAAGGGGTCATAAGAAGGAGCCAGAGCTCCTGGTGTTGTTTGTCCCACAGAATTGCAGGATTCATTGCATCTCTATGATGAAAAGAATGGTCGTAGCGCTCCCAGGCATTCCCCATGAAATCCATATAGCCCCTATGAATTATGTCTAAGTATTTCACCAGGGTGGGACCCTTGGATGGATGCACTTGGAGAACCACACCCATATACACTGTGTAAGCCGATAACCAATTGGTCCAATTATGCTCCACAGGCTTACGCTTAGACATTTCATCCTCCCTCTTCTGCTTGCCCTCCTTAACCTCTGGCTCCCTAAATAGTAACTGGAATATGTCAACAAATCCCCCCTGCCAGATGCGCTCCTTCACTGCAGGCAATAGATGGTTCCCCAAAGGGAGAGATGAGTCACCAGGTGGGTATGGATCCTGATGTGCTGGTGTTGCCAGCACCGTGGAGGGCAAAGCCGCTGGAGCCCCAACCGCAGCTGCACTCTCCACCTTGCCAAATTTGTGTACACGTACCATAGGGGGTGGGGGGCCCATAAAGGCCCAGTTGCCAACCCTACAGGCCATACGGGGACCCCATGGGATATGCCCCCCCATGGCCATGGGTGCTGCAAAGACTCACCATGCCCAAGCCTGTCTGCTTCACGGCCATCGCCCCCGGATGGCCTGTTGCAGGCATGAAACTCTTCTTGTCTGTAGTCAGGTCAACCAACGCCGCAACAGACCCAGGTTCTTTTGCTTCCAACACTTTAAGTCTATCAGACAGTTACTGAATTAACCTAGCTTTCTTAGCACTTCTGGTGGACTTCTTGGGCCCATCTGGAATCCATGAAGGACGACCCTTATCCTTTCCCTCAGCTGCCCCACACTTCTCCTTTTCCAGGGCTTCCAAATGGGCTATAAGTGCCCTAATTTTATTTTATTTTATTTTTACATTTATATCCTGCTCTTCCTCCAAGGAGCCCAGAGCGGTGTACTACATACTTGAGTTTCTCCTCACAATAACCCTGTGAAGTAGGTTAGGCTGAGAGAGAGGTGACAGGCCCAGAGTCACTCAGAGTCATCCCCATGGCTGAGTGGGGATTTGAACTCAGGTCTCCCAGGTACTAGTCCAGCACTCTAACGATTACACCACACTGGCTCTGGTGCCCATATAATTGTCATCCTTTGAAGAGGAGTCTGATGTAGGAACAGGCCTCCTGGAAGGCCGAACAGGCTTCCAACCTGTTTCCCCTTTGGCCTTCTTGGGCCCCATTGCACCACCCAACTGCTTTGTAGGCCCAATAAATAGACCCCAGGCCCACCCCTAGGCCGCAGCCCAAACACCCCCGCCCCCCGGAGCTACTGGAGAAGGAGGCCGCAACAAACACTGTGCCCTCCCTTGGCCCGAAAACCCTGCACCAAACTGTGGGGTTTCCCCCCGCAAACCCATCCCTGCTCTTGGCACCCCTGGGATCATTTGCCAATTGCTGCCGCCACTGCATGAGGTGGGAACCCCACCCTGAGTCCCACCAACACTGCTGTGCCTGGGGAAGTGGAGGCTGAAAGCCAGAAAGGCCCTGCTGCCACCGACCACAGCTCTGACCTCCATGTCTGCTCTCGTTGCCTTTGAAGAGCGGACTGAGGAGGTCTGACACTGAAGCCAGCCGTGTGGCCGTAACCTGGCCCTGCACAGGCCAACCAGCCAATGAGGCTTTGCCCGCACCTTGCAGGGGGGCCGAGGCAAACCGGCCACACTGCCCATTCGGGCAGCGATCAGCCGGATTTTTGTAATAAATAAATAACATACAGAATTTTGATAATACTAGTACTAGATAATACTAGTCAGGGGGATTAATGCTGCCCACTCCTTTTAAGTCTCTTTGCTCTCTTACATAAAACAAATGTTGGTCATTTGGAAAATATCAATTGACAGTCACAGATACATTTTATAAATATTTAAATAAAAACTGAGAACAACGTCACTAGTTGCTGATGGTTACCTGATTGTGATTGGCAGTATTCATCCACACATGTCTGAAAAGAAGCCTGGAAAAAAAGAAAATCCAATTCTGGATATTCATAGATATAAATGAATTTCATCAGAATACTTGAAAACATCTACAGGTGAAACTCAGAAAATTAGAATATCGTGCAAAAGTCCATTAATTTCAGTAATGCAAATTAAAAGGTGAAACTGATACATATGAGACAGACGCATTACATGCAAAGCAAGATAAGTCAAGCCTTAATTTGTTATAATTGTGATGATCATGGCGTACAGCTCATGAAAACCCCAAATCCACAATCCCAGAAAATTAGAATATTACATGGAACCAAGAAGACAAGGATTGTAGAATAGAACAATATCAGACCTCTGAAAAGTATAAGCATGCATATGTATTCAGTACTTGGTTTGGGCCCCTTTTGCAGCAATTACTGCCTCAATGCGGCGTGGCATGGATGCTATCAGCCTGTGGCACTGATGAGGTATTATGGAAGACCAGGATGCTTCATTAGCGGCCTTCAGCAATTCTGCATGGTTTGGTCTCATGTCTCTCATCCTTCTCTTGGCAATGCCCCATAGATTCTCTATGGGGTCAGGTCAGGCAAGTTTGCTGGCCAATCAAGCACAGTACACTGTATACTTTTCAGAGGTCCGATATTGTTCTATTCTTCAATCCTTGTCTTATTGGTTCCATGTAATATTCTAATTTTCTGAGATTGTGGATTTGGGGTTTTCATGAGCTGTACACCATGATCATCACAATTATAACAAATTAAGGCTTGACTTATCTCGCTTTGCATGTAATGTGTCTGTCTCATATATCAGTTTCACCTTTTAATTTGCATTACTGAAATTAATGGACTTTTGCACGATATTCTAATTTTCCGAGTTTCACCTGTATGTTGCATTGCTTTAGAAGTGCCATGACCATTGTTTGGAGAAAGAGGGGCCATATCCCAGTATGAGAACACATGCTTCATAAATGTAAGGTCCCTGGTTCAATTCCTGACATCTCTATATAACAAGATCTCAGACTGCAAAAATGGGAAAGATGTATGTTGGGAATCTTTGCATCCTGGCCCTGCTGTTGAGGATTTATATTGGTAAATTAATACATTTAATTGTGCAATTGATGGACAGATAGGTCTCTAAATCACCTTTTCACACATATTTATTTGTTTAAACTATCTGTTCCTGCCACCTCAACCAAGCTTTCCTGGACATTGTCCTTACCAACAGAGAAGAACTGGTTGATGACATGAAAGTAGAAGGAACCCTGGGAAAAGTGACCACGTCATCTTGGAATTTATGATATTAAGGGGAGGGAAACCTTCAGGAAGTCAGACATGTGCCCTGCATTTCAGGAAAACTGGTTTTAATGTGCTTAGAGAAAAACTAAATATGAATCCATGGCTAAAAATCCTGAAGGTAAAAGGAATCAAAGAGGGATGGAAGATTCTCAAAAGTGAAATACTGAAACCACAATTGCACCCAGACCACAATGAAAGACATGTGTAATGGAGCAAACCAGAGCCACACTTTTTTATAAAATAGCCATCTTTAGGAAGCTAAATCCCACGAGGGATTCCCTGCCTGCCTTGATGCCAGCCTGAGCCCAGCCTGCCAGCCTGGGAATGGATTTATCTGCTGCATTGCTGTTTTGTTCCAGATGATTTTTTTCACCCCCTTGAGAGATGTCATGCCATTGCCTATGCCTGCCTTGTTGCCAGCCAGAGCCCAGCCTGTAGATTCTCTGGTAGCATATGCAATTTTCAATGACTCTCATATGCTCTCATATGCTACCAGAGAATCACTCTCATATGCTACCACTCTCATATGCTACCAGAGAATCTGCACTGAAAACATCTCAGAAGCAACAGAACCCATTACCCCATGGGTTAGCAACCCATGGGGATGGTTGGTACCCTATGTGCTCTACACCACCACTTGCTCTGGGCCACCCTGGTGCCCTTCAAGTGCAGTTATGGGGCTGCTGAAACCTCCATCATTCCCTATGGGGAAGAACCTTAAAGACACGTAAACTCCATTAAAGCTTTAGAAATCAGTCCTCTGCCCAATTCCTTTGAAATGATTCTGGCAGCTTCCTTGCCCCCCCGGGCACTACCACCCACCCTTCTCTGCTCTGGGCCACCCCCTTTCCTCCTGATGCAAAGCTATACTTTTGCTGAAACCTCCATTATTCCCTATGGGAAAAATCTTAAACTTCAAAAATTCATCAAAAATCAGCCCTTTGCCCAATTTCTCTGAAATTTGGGTGGTAGCTTCCACCCATTGGGTACTACCACCCCACCCACTAGTTTTGCCCCAGGGCTATTCAAAACATTTTGGATTCAGATTTTGCAATTTTGAACAAAGAACGAAATTGAGGTGTTTCGGATTGGCTGATTTCGAACAAAGAACAAAACTGGGGTGTTTCAGATTTGGGCCAAAAACAAAACAGAAAAAAACAAAACAAAATGCACAACCCTATTGAGGAGTATGAAGTTTTACAGCAGTCTTAAGAAAATTCTGATAACACAAACTTACTATCTCCTCAGAGAATGTAAGCGTACGTCCCAAAACAGACTTGATGGAAGCTATTTGGAATGCACCAGAGCCACACAAGGATGCACTTTGATCATTTTTAGGACACTGTATTACTCTAAATTTGTTAGACAATTTGCCTCAAAAGTGGCTCCATTACATCTTCATTTTTTTAAAAAATGTAGAATTTAACTGAGGTGCATCCTGCAAGGCTAGTTTTCAAGCTATCAAACTGGCCATTGATGAGAGCCCTGCTCTCACTTCTTTTGCCACCAACAGGCACACTATTGTAACCACTGATGCTTCTGAGTATGGTCTGGTTGTTGTCTTGACCCAGCAAAGAGGGGATAGGGAAGTTACAGTTGTCTTTGCTTCCAGAGTGCCTACTGCACCAGCTAAGATGTATTCTGTCATTGAAAAAGAAGCTCTAGCATGTTTCTGGGCAGTGAGGCACTTCAGGACTCACTTGTAGGGTAGAAAATTCAATCTACAGTCAGAACATAAACCCCCATCTGCTTTATTTAATATTTGGGGATCAAGTTGAGCAACCCCAAGTATAGACAAATGATTCACCAGACTTAAGGATTTTGATTTCCAGGTGGAATATCTCCCACATCTTCAGAATACAACTGCAGATTATTTATCTTGACTTCCAGGCCAAGAGGAGATCACAGAAGACGAGGATGAAGGAGTATTAATTGTGCAAATAGCTTCATCCATTCATAGAGTGATCACATCTTTTTAATGGAAAGCAGCCCGCAGTGTCGATTGTAAGTGCTGAACTTACTTAAGTTCAGTAAGCGGCTCTTACTGAACTTCAACTTTACATAACTAATGGATGGTCATGCAAAAACAAGGCATCTGAACATCTTCAAACATATATGCACTTATCAAGTGAGTTGCCTCTTCTCAATGAGCTGGTGCTGAGAACTGATCATTTGGTGGTGCCAACCTCCTTACAAGCAAAAGTGATCAAAATTGCCCATGAAGGTTACCTGGGCATGAGCTTGACTAAATCACCTTGTTGAATAACCTTGGCTGAAGAGCAACCCCGTCCCCTGGGAAACAGCTCACTGGCTCAGAAAGCCCCAAAGAAGGCCATGACAGCAGTGGCCCAAAAGAGCGCAGCCTCATAAGGAGACTGGCATACGGCATCAGATTGCCCCACCGTGCCCTGTAGGGCTTGTGGTGTAATTGGACTGCACTTGTCCAACTTCATGGGGTGCTCCCTAGACCAACCCTCCAGCAGTCTCCTATAGGATTGTGCGTTTTGTATTTTTTCTGTTTTGATTTGTACAAAATCTGAATCAACCCCATTTTTTATTTTGTCTGAAATTAAGCCTTCCGAATCACGCCAGTTTTGTTTTGTATCTGAATTAATCCAAATCTGAATCTGAATTAATTTGGATTTAAAAATGGGTCACATGGACAAAATAGTGGGTGGGGGTTGTAGTGCCCAATGAGTGGAAGCTACCACAAAAGTTTCAAAGGAATTGGGCAAACGGCTGATTTTTGGTGAATTTTTGAAGTTTGCACATCTTACAGATTTTCCTCATAGGGTATAATGGAGGTTTCCAGAAAAGTATATGTGGGGGTGGGGAGGGGTGGCCCATGGTGGAGTGTGGTTGGTGGTAGTGCCCAGTTGGTGCAAGGAAGCTACCACAATTTTTTCAGAGGAATTTGGCAAAGGGCTTATTTTTAAAGAATTAATGAAGTTACACGTCTTTCAGATTTTCCTCATAGGGTATGATGGAGGTTTCAGCAATCCCATAACTCAACTTGGAGGGCAACATGGGGTGGCCCAGAGCAAGTGGTGGTGTAGTGCACATAGGGTGCCAACCACCCCCCTGGACTGCTAACCCATGAAGTACAGGATTTTGTTGTTCTAGAGGTGTTCTGAGTGTAGATTCTCTGGTAGCATATGCGAGTGGATTCATGGTTTTTCATTAAAAATCTCATTTACTACCAGAGAATCTAAACTCAATACCTCAGAAACAACAAAGCCCAGTACCCCAATGGGTTAGCAATCCAGGGGGGTGGTTGGCATCCTCTGTGCACTACACCACCATTTGCTCAACGCCACACCAGCGCCCCCCAAGTGCAGTTATGGGACTGCTGAAACCACCATTATTCCCTATGGGGGAAAAGCTTAAAGACACTCAAAGTTCCCCAAATCACAAAAAATCAGCCTTTTGCCCTATTCTTTTGGAATCTGGGTTGTGACAGGGACCCCTTTGGGCACTTCCACTCAACCCACTGTTCTGCCCCAGCAGACCCCTTTCTGCCCCAAAGACACTCCAACATTGACAATTCCTAAGAAAGCAGCCAATTCCATGGGAGTCTGGGTTGTGGCAGGCACCCCTTGGGGCACTTCCACCCAACCCACTGTTCTGCCCAGCAGACCCCTTTCTGCCTCAATTCTGCCACGAAGAACATCACCAGGCAGCACACACATCAATGACAACAACAGCAGAGCTTTGCGAAAGAGCCAGGTTTCTGAAGCAGGCATCATATGCGCAGCAGACTAGTAGCCAACAGTAGCATCGAGTGCGCCCTGCCCTCCCTTCCCCACCCAAGTATATGTCATCCACAGACAGGGACTGAGACTTCCAGAACATGTGATGCGGGTGAAGCAGGGAATGGCAAGGATACAAAACAACATACTCACACATAAACATGTTGAAAGAGTGAAGACTGATGAACAACGGCACTGAATTTGTTGGCGCCGTTATTTGGGCATTTTGCGGCAGTTCAGAGCCTGTTGAACCCCAGCGCAGCACCACCACCCATTTGTGGATTCAAGCAATATTTCAATAAAAACCTTGATAATGCAACAACTCACTATGTGACCCAATCCTCATTATATATTACTGTCTTCTAGACATGGGTGGGTGAAAATTAGTATTTTATACCTCTGTGTGTGTGGCTGCGTGCTCTGTGAGAGGATTGGAGAGGGTTTAGGGCAGGCCTGCTCAACTTTGGCATCCCAGCTGTTTTTGGACTACAACTCCTATAATCCCCAAACACAGTGGCCAATAGCCAGGGATTATGGGAGTTGTAGGCCAACATCTGAAGGAGGGCTGAAGTTGAACAGCCCTGGTGTTGGGTTTGTGCTGTGGCCTAATGCTATGTGCTGCTCTCAAAGTCTGAGTGGTAGATATTTGTGGGGGGGCACCAGTAGCGTCAAGCTCATAAATGGCCGCCGGTGGTGGTGGTGGGTTGGGGTGGGTGGGCACATGTGCTTCTGTCTGTGCTGCCGCTTTAGTCAGTCACAGAGTGCTTCTTTCTATTTTGGAGAAATACAAAGAAAAGACTCATACAGCAGACATTTTATTTATTTATTTATTTATTTATTTATTTATTTATTTATTTATTTATTTACATTTTATATCTCACTCTTCCTCCAAGGAGCCCAGAGTAGTGTACTACATACTTGAGGTTCTCCTCACAACAACCCTGTGAAGTAGGGGTGTGCAATTCAGGTATTCAGTGATTCGGTTCGGGGCCCAAACTGAATCACCCCTGTTCTGTTCTGTGCCCGAATATGGGCCACCCGAATCACCCTTGATTCGGTTCGGATTCGGAATATAATCTGAATCCAAATCTGAATCGATTTGGGGGGAAAGGGGTCCCTGGGGCAAAATTTTGGGGTGGGGTGGTAGTGCCCAATGGGTGGAGTCTACCACCCCAATTTCAGGGGAATTGGGCAAAGGGCTGATTTTTGGGGAATTTTTGAAATTTTAGTGACTTTGGGGCAGTTCGGGGGCATATCATGGGATCTGGGCAAAAGGAGTGGGGTGGGGTAGTAGTGCCTAATGGGTGAAGGCTACCACCCCAATTTCAGGGGGATTGGACAAAGGGCTGATTTTTTGAGAATTTTTGAAATTTTAGTGACTTTGGGGCAGTTTGGGGGCAGAAAATGTATCTGCCCCAAAAGAGTGGGGTAGAGTGGTAGTGCCTAATGGGTGGAGGCTACCACCGCAATTTCAGGGGGATTGGGCAGAGGGCTGATTTTTTGGGAATTTTTGAAGTTTGGGTGTCTTTGGGGCAGATTGGGGGCAGAAAGTGGATCTGCCCCAAAGGAGTGGGGTGTGCTGGTAGATAGTGCCTAATGGGTGGAGGCTACCACCCGTCCCCAATTTCAGAGTGATTGGGCAGAGGGGTGAATTTTGGTGAATTTCTGAGGTTTGTCTTCATAAGGTGAAGTGTGCTAAATTGATTACTTCCTCATATTCATAGT
The DNA here is from genome assembly GCF_027244095.1 of Hemicordylus capensis. Lineage (NCBI taxonomy): Eukaryota > Metazoa > Chordata > Lepidosauria > Squamata > Cordylidae > Hemicordylus > Hemicordylus capensis. Next base: position 66,680,813 of record NC_069662.1, on the reverse strand, counting down.
AATTGAGAGTGTGAAAAGTGTGAAAGTGGGGTCATGAGAGTTGTTTAATTGAAAAAAATCTCATTTGCTATGATAGAATGAAAATTCACACCTCAGAAAAAACTAGGCTGAGAGAGAAGTGACTGGCCCAGAGTCACCCAGCAAGTCTCATGGCTGAATGGAGATTTGAACTTGGGTCTCCCCGGTCCTAGTACAGCACTCTAAGCACTACACCACACTGGCAAAGCATTGCATTTACTTTCATCACATTATCAGCATCAGCAAGCATCACAATGTTTACTTTTTTAAACATTTCACATTCATAACCTTCATTCCAACATCAAGCTTTTTTTTAAAAAAAAGGCTCAACACGCAGGAGAAGCAGCAGGCTGGTCAGTGAGGCTAAGGAAGGATGTAAATCCTGGAGAATGGCAGCTCCCCTGGGAAAGTGGAGTCAATGGTGGAGGATAGGGGCAAAGGATGATGGAGCAGGCAATGAATGCAGCTCTCTCTTCACCCACACATGCAGCAGTAAGGAGGAAATGGTGCCCTACACCAGCATATATATTCCTGGTGCAAACTCAGTTCTCTCTTTCTGGAAACAGGAAATAGAGCCATCAATTCAATAAAGGCAGCTGTGTCTAAACTCCAAGCAGTTTCCTTTCAAATGCAAATCTGAAATTTAAAAATCTGTCAATTGGGATGTATTCCTGTATCATGTTACTTCCCAAACCCACCCCATATTTCATTTATATACTTCCCAGTGTGTTAATAGCAAGTGTATGCTTTTTGCTTTAACCAAGCATAATAGCTTGTGCCTCCCATATACTTTGAAAGAGACTTGCAGTGTCCTTGCTGGCATTTTGTTTTGTTTTCTGCAAGGGCTTAAATATTTTTAATGCAAGCAGGACAGGGCATGTGGAATCTTAATCATTACACACAAGATAATAAAGAGGGAGAAAAGGGGGGGCAAAGCTTTAAGAAGTATTCTCCAGGCACTCCCATCAGCCCCCCAGACAGAGTGGGAAGCTCCAGATATTGTTACTTAGAGTTGACAATGAATTGGCTGCTCTCAGCTTAATCATTTCATTCTCAGCACACAATTGCATCACAATACATCTCATTTCTCTTAACCAGCCATTGACCAAAGAAATGTCTTCAGAACCTGTGTCCCTTTTTGCATATCTCATCTTCTGCTATGCTAATCCTTCTGACAAACAGTCAGTTGCTGCTGGAGTCTGTGTTGCAATGCAATGCTGATGGAGCACCGAAGCGTTTTTTGGAGTAAACAAAATTTGGATCCGAGAGGAGGTCATCTTGGTTTGTAAACAAAAATTATCGGAGGTCTAATTCTGGTTTCGATTTGCAGACAAATCATGCACAAGCCTATTCTCCCAACCCTGTAATCCCCAGTGTTGTCAGGAATGCCTTGCAGCTTGATAAAGAAAGCAAGGGCTGCTAAATGACCCACCAAGGCCCCTAGGGGATAGACCTTTAAACTTCATTCGTACTAGATATTGAATAAGGTGTTCAGTGGTGTAGGCCATACCTGACCGATTCCTACCTGCTCCCTAAAGTCCTGGAAAGCCCTGAAATGCCTACTATAAGTTGTCCAAGAGGCCTGGCCTTCACACTCATTATCCCCCAAAGTGGCTCCCCTCGTATTTAGTGCAGAGCTTTCTAATAAAAGCCAAGGCAATCCTAGTTGGAGCCTTTCACGTGTGTTTTTTCTCAATGATCCAAACAGCAATTAATATCTGTAACATCTGGTCAACTGTCATACATCTCAATAAAATTTAAAATATATTAAAGGAATGCTCTGTTTAAAAACAGACACAACAAACCAACAGAATAAAGCTAAGTCCCAGTAATTTATTAAATGCTGAGTACCAAAATCCAACCACTTTGAATGATGGTGATTCCAACCTCTCAGTTCAGATACTTAGTAGGCAGACATTTCCATTCATGTGGTTCTCCACACAATAAAATGTATGTTATTACTTTACACAATGCACTCATGAAGGCTTTAAATGGCTCAATGTCTATGATTTTTCCTTCTCAAAAATGGTGGAAAAGATAATGTAGATTGGGCCATCATGCATATGAGTGTCTGCAGGGAGCACTCATCTCCCTCATGACATTATAGCCCTATTCAGACAATAAGGCTATACACACAAGCAGCCCAACCCAGGCTTGAGCAGCCCAGCCTGGGCTGGACTGCTTGTGTGGAGCACTGGGATCAGCCTCAATGCTGGTGCTATTCTCCCACATAGCCCAGGTTTTTAAACCAACAGTTTACCTAGGTAGGAGGGTGTGGGTATGCCCTTTTACCCAGGTAAATGCTTGTGTGTATCTTGGGCTGCTCACAAAGTCAGGTGCCTGGAGTGGATGCCCAGAGCGCCCGACTCATGGTGAATCCCTCAATGCACCATACTTGTTGCACAGTGCATTGGTTATTACCTATAAAGCCCTTAACAGCTTGGGTCCAGTGTATTTAAGAGAGCGCCTCCTTTGTCATGAACCCTGCCACTTGTTACGATCTTCTGGAGAGGTCTGGTTATGGTTGCCACCGGCTCATTTGGTGGCAAGCCAGAACCGGGCTTTCTCCATGGCTGCCCCAGGGCTTTGGAATATTCTTTCTGCTGAAATAAGAGCATCTCCTTCTCTGTTTGTTTTCAGGAAGACCCTCAAGACTCACCTGTTCTCACAGGCTTTTAATTCGAATTAATTTTAATAATTTGTTTTAATAATTTTTCTGCTACTGTTTTTATTTATGTTTTATGCTACTGTTTTAATTTTTGTGTATTTTAATCTCTGCTGATTTTTAAATATTGTTTTAAATTTTGTACACCGCCTAGAGATGTACTTGTCAGTCATTATAAAAATATGATGAAAGAAAGAAAGAAAGAAAGAAAGAAAGAAAGAAAGAAAGAATAAGATATAGCAACTTTGAAATTCCAAGTTCAGAGGCAAATATCAAGCCTATGAACAGCAACTGCTGGGCAGGGCACACAGTGAGGAGATGTACTGTTTGTAGGCTTCCTGGAGACATTTTATTGACCATGCTTGGAAGAGTGCTGGACCAGAATGATGTTACACTGGGTGGAATTAGTTGCACCATCAGTTTGATCTTGGGTTTTGTTTTTGGCCAGTTGTGTTGCATTGTTTATTATCTCAGAGTCTCCTAACTCACAGTTTGCTGTTCTCTGTCATTAAAAGAGCTGATGGAAATTTGGTAGATATGTTTTAATGTTCCATAGAAACACCCTTGCCCCCCTCCATCACTGTGTCAAAATATAATAGAAGCTGTTCAGTATGGAACATTTATGATCTGAAAAGCTCAATTATGTTGTCATTTGAAATCTGATTTTTTGGTAATTTATAGACTAATGGAAACACAACAGCACCAGAAGAATATAGCGCATAGTTGTCTGGCTAGAACAATATATGCATGTTAGTGAACATAAATAAAGCTTGTAATTCTGGACAGTTTTAGTAATTCCTTTTTTTATCTGATTTGCATTAAAAATGCTTTCAAGCTTCAGTTGTGACATCTTAAGTACCACTGTTGTCAGGTGTTCTTTTAAAGGATTTCTTCACAGTCTTTCCACAAATAAGGGAAGAAAATACACCACTGCTGCAATTCAGAGCAGTCACTTATTACACAAATTGATTCATTGTTTCACTGACTAATCATATTAAAACATTTCTTAGCTTAAAATGTTAATTATTTTTAATACCGAAGGCTGACTTGATGCACAGTATTTTGAAGCCATAATGCTGTGCCCTGGGATTGTTGCAGACTTCAAAGGCAGCCCCAGTGCTATTTTGGAGTAATTGTAGAAGCAGCATTTCTGCAGGTTTCGTCATAGTTGTGAATGCGGAAAGCTTCAGAAATGCTGCTTCCACAATCACTACTCCAGGGTGAGTTACAGATTCATAATAGTGCACATCATGTGGGCTAGTATGTATAATAACCATTGGCTTATATAACATGCCACACCCCACTGGTCAAAGAGTGGAATGCTTGTGCTGACTCTAACCAGTTCTAAGCTGTGTCCATGCTTTTTACAAGCTCACAGAGCCTCCATGGCAACTAAGGATTGTGTCAACTGTGAAGCAATGCTGATCCTGTTGGGAATAATTGGTGCAGCATCACTGGCGGTGACACAATTTTTATTCACTGCAGAGGTTCTATAAGGTTAGAAACAGCATGGGTGCAGCTTAGAATTGGACAGAACCAGTGCAGGCATCCTGCTCTTGGATTGGTGGGATACTGTGCAGTATGTAAGCCATTATTTTCAATATATGTATGTATGAAAACTGGCTTACATACCACACAGACTGCTGCGATCTACTCAAAAGCTTGCACACGCTGATTGCAGTGCTCCTCCATTCCTACTAAGCACAGCATCATCATTGTTATGACACTGCTCCCGTTGGAAATGATGAAAGTGGAATCAGAACAATGATGACGCTATGCTTAGTAGGCATGGAGGAGGCCTGTCTCCACAAGAAGGAATGTGCAGAACTGGTTCAAATCAAACCTGGTTTGATTCAAACTGACCTGGTTCAATCAATCAACCAATCTTTATTTACGATCATAGACCAGCATAGGAAAAGAAAAACAATATTTATGCTAGTTAATATAAATATAAAAAATAGAATTTTATATTTAAAATATAATTCACTTCTCTCTCAGCCTAACCTACTTCACAAGGTTGTTGTGAGGAGAAATTTAAGCATGCAGTATACCGCTCTGAGCTCCTTGGAGGAAGAGTGGGATATAAAACTAAAAAATAGTTTTAAAGCTCAATATGATTTTAAGATGATTAAAATTAATAAAATGTAACTCTAAAATCAATTAGAAAGAATAATAAAACCAAAGCACTATGAGTAAGTCAGGAATAAATAAATGGCTTAAAAATCAAGCTCAGTTAGTATTTGGTGAGGCTGTAAAACTCTATGATAGCTATGCCCAATGACAGCTTCCAGACGACCTGGCAGTTTTCGAGCTCCTGGAGTGGGGGCCAAGGCAGACTGGAGATGACAGTCGGTGTGTGGGCACTGCCCCTGTACATATCATTCTAAATCAAGCCTGACTTTATCTAGCTTAATAGAGATGTCATTCATTTTGGAGGTCAGAGAGATCAGGGTCTCTGCCATTAAAAGACACGTATCGCCGAGGTAATGAGTAAGGAGTTCCCGGGGGAGATGCGTATCAGACACAGCAAGTTTGGGGGGCCTTTCCCCCGTACCTTGAGATATCTCCTGTCTGGTCTGTTTGCTGAGTCAGAGATGTTTGGATTAACCTGGAGCTCCCCTGAACCATCCTCATTGGGGAGGGGAAGGGGGCTTTCTGATACATCGGTGGACAGGGCTATAAATCTGTTTGTACTCACTGTTTCTCTCTGCTTCGTTGGTAAGAGGAAGAGATCAAGTTTAAGCTGTTTTTCCTTCCTTCTTCTTCCCAGTTGAGTTTGGGCACCATCTTCAGGGCTTCCTTTATTATCCCTGCTGCATTTTTTCCCTTTTGATGGCATGATGGAGCATGGGAGGGATGCCTTTAGAGAAGGTCTGGAAGGAGCCTCTCTTAGACGCTGTTACCTGTCTCCATCTTGGCTCTGCTCCGCCAAACTGACCCAGTTTCATTGGTTTGAGCTTGAACCAGATGGGCACCCCCCCAAAATAGGGATGCCAGTCAGATTGAACTGGTTTGGCTCAGTTCAACCAGTTTGTGATGCCTGTAAAGGGGAATCTGGTAAGGAATAAAAGCAATGAAATTGAGGTTGACAAGGGCGGGCGGGAGGGTGGTGGCAGGTTTGAGGTCAGATTATGCATGGGTGTGCAGTGGTGGCTCCTTGGCAGTGGGATGGCAGCAGCTCCCCTAGGCCCCACCAGCACACCCACCCTTAGCGCTGGTTGGCAGGGGAGCAGTTTGGGCCTCAGTGCATGCATGGAGGCCATTTGTGTGGCCTCTGTGCATGTGCAAAGGCCATTTGCATCACGACAGAAATTTGTGTAGTGATATAAATGGCCTCAGTGCATGCACAGAAGTCTGAACCAACCTGCACGGATGGAAGAGAGTGCTGGCGGGAGAGTGCTGGCGGGGCCTAGGGGAGCTGCTGCTAGTCTGCCTCCAAGCAGCCGCCACCACTGTGTGGCCACGTCTAATGTGACCTCCCACCCTCTCCCCCCACCTGCCTTTATCAACCCCATTTTATTTGCTTGGGGTCCCTTGGGGATGGGGATCTTTTGTAATTCTTGTAATTGGGATCTTGTAAAGATTGTCCTTTACAAACATCCCAAACCAGGCCAATCTGGTCTCAAGTGCACAAACCGAACTGCCAGCTAGTTATAATAAACTGTTTCATGGACTGGCAGTTTGGTTTGAATTTAGTTCGAATTCGAACTGGAGCATTTCACTGCACACCCCATGCACATCCAGCATGGGTGTGCTTTTCAGTAGATCACAACGGTGTGGGTGAATATTGCTTGGATCTATGGTGGCCTGCATGGGACACCACTGCAGACGACTAGTTAACAGCTTAGAAGAGGTATGTTCCCACAATTGACTCGAGAGATGCTGGAGGTCTTCATACGATGGCTAGAAATTCTGGTTGCTATAGGTATAGATTTCTTGCATCAAGCTGGGGGATGGACTAGATAACCTACAAAGCCCCCTCTAGCTCTTTGACTCTATTGTTTTTTCTATTATTCTATTTTTTTCTCATACACGAAGGAATATTTCTAACATGGTCCTTGTTGTTGTGATATATATGTACAGTGAAAAACAAAAATAATATGCTTCCCCCCAAAAAACTGAAATGAAAAAGTATTTAGATATAATCAATTATTTACAACAGGGGTGGGGCCACCATTGTGCAAATGGGTTCAAAGAACCTGGGCCACCAATTGAAAAGGCTGTTGAAAGCCCCCATGCACATGAGGTCACAGCTTTCTCCTGCCCATGCCCAGGCTCCGGGGAGCCTGAGCGAGCTCTTCTCCCATCACAGAAGAGGGTGAAGCCTCATTCTCTGGTGCCCTAAAGGGCAGGACTAGATATAGTGGGTTGTTACAATAGCAGTTTGACAATATTACATTGGCTTACAACACCCCACTCCAACTCTACTATTCTGTGATTCCAACTGGCAATACTGTATCTAGAAAAATATTTATCACATTTTTATAGCCATTTACTTTGCAGTTTGTTGATGAGATAACTTATTCTGAAAGGTTTTCCACCCCAACATAAAAGCCAGAGTTGGGCAGCAACAACCCTTTAAGAAAAACTGAAAATTAACAATTGCTATTTTCAGCTGTTTGATAAAAAAAGGGAACTGAGGAGAGACTAATATAATAAGTTGATGCTCCATCATTATGAGAAAGGATGACACATGTGGATTCCCAGCAGCTGAATTGCAGAAAAACATCAGCACAGCATCCACATACAAGCACCGTTTCTCACACAGCTAGAGATAAGTGTACTGAAGCCTGGTATCCCACACTTATGTGCTCTAGCTTGAATCAGGACGAGGACATAGAGCTTGAGCATAAAACCTTTAAGGATTAATGAGTAATTTTTTTTCTAGCCTTGTCCTTAAAACAGTAGTGTGATCATTATATAAAATTATAAGGCGTAACAGCTGAAGGAGAAGAAGCTTGTTTGAAAAGTCAAGCTGCCTTATGCCTATTTAGAGATATACAGCTCCACTAATGACTGCAAAAATATTAATGAATAACGTAAAATGAAAACCTGTCTCAACACTGATGTATAGAGTTAAGGTCAAGAAGACATTTTGCCTGCATATAAATAATTTGTATGTGCCTTGGGAGCATTCAGTGCAAATTTGCTCTCTCTGAAGATTATTGACATAGGTTATAACTTCTGCAGATTTGTCTAACTGTCGGATATAATGTAGTTTTCCTGAAGTTAAGCCAATGTGCACATATTGAAATATCAGATCATTTAATTTCCTTTTAGAAAATGAGTCATAGTTAAACCTGGACAGATAGAATGAAGTGAAAATTAGAAGTGCTGCTTCCAATATGAGGTAAGAAGATTTTACGATACTGAAAATAACATAGCACAAGATATGGTATTAGGATTTCCCTATAAGGTCCTAGATTCATATTCACCATGAGACACCTGGCAATATCTAATAAGAAGCCAGCATGGTATAGTGGCTAGAGTGCTGAACTAGAACCGGGGAGACCCGAGTTCAAATCCCCATTCAGCCATGAAACTAGCTGGGTGACTCTGGGCCAGTCACTTCTCTCTCGGCCTAACCTACTTCACAGGGTTGTTGTGAAAGAGAAACTCAAGAATGTAGTACACCGCTCTGGGCTCCTTGGAGGAAGAGCGGGATATAAATGTAATAATAATAATAATAATAATAATAATAATAATAGACCCCCCAGTGAGGCACTACCTTGGCGTGGCTGTGGGGCTTGTGTGCTCTGAGGAAGGTGAGAGCTATGCCAGAGGTCCAGCAATTTTGTGAACATCCCTAATTATAACAGCAATTGTAATTGTCAGGCAACAGAACAAGAAGGACTTCCTTAATTAGATCCAGAAAGTATGTCTTCCATGCATGATCTGATTACAAATGACTTAGGAACAACTGCAAAAGCATATCATAAATTCCCTTAGAAACACAGAGCTTTTCAATTTCTCTGGCTTGACTACAGTCCAGTTCCAAAGTAACCTTTTTAATAATACAAAAATGTCCATGAAACGTGGGAACTTCTGGTTACTAAACAAACATTGTTTAGTTTACATCCAGTTCTTGAGAATGATCCATCCCTCAAAAATGCAATTGGAGGGAACCTTTACTTGCATCATCATCATCATCATCATCATCATCATCATCATCATCATCATCATCATACCCCCAGAGAGGAACTACCTTGGCGTGGTTGTGGGAGTTGCGTGCTCTGTGGAAGGTGAGAGCTATGCCAGAGAGTGCTCTGAGGAAGGTGATTGCTATGCCAACCATACTGGACAGGTCTCACCAGAGGAGCCAGACAAAGAGTGCCTCTCCCATCAACAATATGGTGAGACGTAACTCTAATAAATCTATACCGGATCGGTCATCGCCCGGGTCAACAAGGACCGCACCAGGTGCTATAGTCCCTGGACATCTGGTGGCCAGTGGGCAACAGGACTCAGGATCTTCAGTTGAGCAAGCAGAGCTGGAGACTGCAAGGTTACTGGAAGAAACATCACTTAACCGAAAAGAAAAAAAAAATGAAAAATGCCAACAAGGAAATAATGATCTGCTATTACAAGTCTAGTCCAACTAGAAGAGGTTATTTAAAAAGAATGTACCAAATTTGGAAAGGGAAGCATCCAGATACAGAAATCACAGAACAAAGGCTAGCAGACCTGAGAAGATACATAATAAGAAATAAAGTATTCACAGGAGTTGAGCTGGAAGAACAGCAAAGAGCAACACAGGCTCAAGATATGGAAGAAGAATTACCACCAATTGAAGAAGTTGCTCAGGCGCAGGTGGAGGAGATGTTGGAAATCAAGGATGCCACTGTTACTGAACTGTTTCAAAATAAAAACCAGGCAACCGCCCCTTTGTCTTCACCTCAAAAACCCAAATGCCGTTTAACAGAAAAGCAACAAGAACTAAAGCAAAAAATAACTGAGCACATGAACCAAACAACCACCAGAGTTCGACTTCCAGCTCTAAAAACAGTTGCCAAAAAACAACTCGCTCAGGCATTAAAAGATGTCAATGCTGCACTTGCAGAAATAACAACCAATAACTTGCAAGAAACAAACCAACTAATGTACAGTGCAGCAACAATAACAACACAAGAGCTCGGATATAAGATCAGTGGACCTGTAAAAAAAGAAAGTAGAACATCACCTAAATGGAAGATTAGATTAGAAAATAAAATCTCCAGGCTGAGATCAGATGCTAGTAAATTGAAAGATATGAAAGACAAGAAGCTGAAGAATGAAAACACCAAACAGTATCTGCTCCAAAAATACCACCTAGATTCAAGGAAAATTAGAGAAGTCCTGGAAATAATAAAGCAGCAAATAACAGCAGTGTCAAAGAAGATAAGCAGGTATGAAGCCAGAATTACACAACACAGGCAGAATCTCCAATTCCAATCGAATCAGAGAAGTTTCTATCAAAGCATAGAAGGAGAAACTGCAAGAAACCTAGAAACACCAAATAAAGAAGAAACAGTGCAATTCTGGGGGAAATTATGGGACAATCCAATAGATTATAATAAAAAAAGCAGGCTGGATGAAAGAGGTAAAAAAATGTAACCAACAAATGCAAGATCTAATAATAACACCAGAATTAATAAGTGAAAGAGCAAAGAAAATTAATAATTGGACTGTGCCAGGCAACAATGAACTGCATGGCTTTTGGCTTAAACAACTAACAAGCCTTCATAAACAACTATCAAAACAGTTCAATCACATTTTGCAAGCAGGTGATATTGAACAATGGCTAACAACTGGGAAAACTCATCTCATCATGAAAGACCCAGCAAAAGGTGCAGTTCCAAGTAATTATAGACCAATAACCTGCCTGCCAACCATGTTAAAATTATTAACTGGAATAATAGCTGATTAAGTGATGCAACACTTATTAACTAACAAACAGCTTCCAGTTGAACAGAAAGGAAATTGCCCGAACACCAGATATGCCTGAAGGATATTTAAATACCAAGATATTTAAATTGCATAACCTGTTCTAATTTATGGCCATTAAGAGTCCAGGAAAAGATTTTAGGTCTGTTTGAAAATACCATGATTTTAGTTTTATCATAGTTTAAAGTAAGGTCTTGTGTGTCACAGTATTCTACTAACGCCCGCAAAGCTCTCTTAAGGCCAATCTGAGTCCTCGAAACCAGAGCGGCATCATCCACATATAAAAGAATATTTACATGTTTACCTGCGAGCTTCGGGGGATGGAACTCCAGCTTCCTCATATAAGGGACTACGCTGTTAATATAATAGTTAAAGAGCGTGGGTGCCAAAATGCACCCTTGCCTTACTCCTCTCCTCGTGGGGATCAAACTAGTTACTTGGCCCTTGTGATTTAATCTCACCTTAAGTGATGTATCCTCATGTAACTTAAACAGGAGGTAAAGAAGTCTCCTATCTATAGAAGACAGGGCAAGCTTTCCCCACAACTTATCTCTAGAGATAAGGTCGAATGCGTACTTTAGATCTATAAATGCAGTAAATAGGGCCTCCTTGGAAGTCCTCACATACTTTTCCGCCAAATTCTGTAGGACAATTACAGAATCCCTAGTTGACCAACCTGCTCTGAAACCATTCTGTTCCTCAACCAGGATTTGATTCACTTCTATCCATTCCTCAAGACGGACAAGTAAGTGTCTGGCATATAACTTGCCTATAACACTTAAGAGGCTAATAGGTTGGAAATTTCCCGGATAGCAATAGCAATAGCACTTACATTTATATACCGCTCTATAGCCGAAGCTCTCTAAGCGGTTTACAATGATTTTAGCATATTGCCCCCAACATTCTGGGTACTCATTTTACCGACCTCGGAAGGATGGAAGGCTGAGTCAACCTTGAGCCCCTGGTCAGGATCGAACTTGTAACCTTCTGGTTACAGGGCGGCAGTTTTACCACTGCGCCACCAGGGGCTCTTTGGATGGTTCTTTAGTCCTTTTTTATAAATTGGAATAACAATTGCTACCCCCCAATCCTTAGGAATCTGGGCTGTGCGATCAATATAAGAAAACAGGGCCGCCAGGACAGGAACCCACCATTCCATATTTCCTCTAATAATTTCTCCTGACATATAATCAACTCCAGGGGCCTTACCTACTTTCATTTGTTTGACCAATGAAGCTATTTCTCAGCATGAAATAGCCATGCTGGCAGATCTTCTGGATCTATAAGTGTTGCCCTAGACGATTCAGCATTCCTGTTATACAGGCTAGTGAAATGCTCTTTCCATACTGCGGCAGGGATTTGAGGATCAACTCTAGGTATACTCTTATTCATATAGCTGGCTATTAAACGCCAAAAGCAAGAGTGGTTTTTGGACTTGGCAGCAGAAATCAATCGCTGCCAGTCTTCCCTGTCCGCTTCAAGTTTTTTCTTCTTAATAAGTGTCTTATAATCTTTCTTTAAAGATAACAGGGAACTACATGGAACTATGTCAGATGATGCACGATACTTATTGTATTCATTTATTAAGGCATTTTTCATCCTCCTACACTCTTCATCAAACCATGCTTTACCACGGACAAGCCTTACTTTCTGCTGTGGGTTCTGTTGTGAGTTCTGTTGAACACATAGGACCGGGCGTACAAGTTCCATGAGTCTCTGATAAACATCAACACTATCTTCTGCTTCCTCCCCCCTCAGTATCCTTTCCCTGAGGGCAGATGCAGGCTTTGAATTTAAGAGTGAAGACATCTTATCTTGCTGGGCAGGAGACCACCTTACTCTGTTCAGCATAACTTCCAGCAAATCTACATTAAACGCTGTTGATTCAAATCTCTGGATCCCCTCAGGAATCCAAAGATTCAGCTCTAAAGGGAGATGATCACCGAGCGGTCTAGAGACTATGCTAAAACTCTCGACCAAATTCAAAAGATCAAATGAGCATATAACATAATCAATCGTCGAGGTGCTAGAGCCTGACCAATAGGTGTATTCTGCAGGATAATCCTGAGCAATTGCTCCATTAAGGATGAACAAATTTAAACCATACATGGACTGGGCCAGTCTCAGGCCCGCAAAAGAACTCACTTGGTCCTTGAATATACGAACCAGGAGAGACTCTGGTGGATTCTGCTGAGGGGGGTACAGGCCAAATTTACTAAATAAAGCTTTGTCATCAGGACCCAAACGAGTGTTAAAATCCCCTACCACCACTAGGGAGGCCTGCGGGAATTCAGTTTGCAACTGTCTAAGATATACTTCCAAACGTGTCCATACCTGTTTTATATAAGCCTTCTGACGTCTCGGCGGAATATAAATAAACCTGTAGGGGCCCTGTTAAAGGAGCAAGGTATTCACCACTTTGTCACCAACAATGATGTTAAAGCAGCCCTTGTGGAGAGACCGAACCGAACATTAAAAACACATATGTGGAGGTATTTTACTGCTCACAACACATTCCGGTATATTGGTGTCCTGCCTCAGCTCCTAAAGAGCTATAACCACAGATTTCACAGAACCATACAGTGCAGGCCGGTAGATGTCACAACCAGCAACGACCTGTCTGTTTGGAGAAGAGTCTATGGCCGCAGTAGCCATAAAAAAGCCAAGGCACCAGTGTTAAGAAAAGGAGATCATGTCAGGATTTCAAAAATTAAAGGGGTTTTTGAGAAAGGTTATGAACAGAACTACACCACAGAATTATTTATAGTGGACCGTGTCATCAGAAAAGCTGAACGGCCAGTCTATCTGCTAAAAGACTACATGGGTGAGCCAGTTCTCGGGAGCTTCTATCTTGAAGAATTACAGAAAGTTAAAGCAGGAGAGGTCAAACTGTACAGGGTTGAAAAAATTCTAGCTACAGAAGGGTGTGGTAAAGAAAAACAACGTTTAGTGAAGTGGGCAGGGTGGCCTGACAAGTTCAATAGTTGGGTGCCTGCTTCAGACCTCTGCAATGGGTGATAGGGGTTTTTACATTATGCTTCCTAATAATGCCAGCAAGAAGGCTTTTCCACAGAACACTAGCTCAGACTTCACCATCCAACTAGCCAGGCCACTGGATCTTCCCAGGGAGTGGGAAGTGGGGCTCTCGGAGATACAGTACCCATGCACTTGGGACACCATCACGGCAGATACCCCCTTTCAATATACCAAGGGGTTAAAGAAATGGACCTTCTACTTATGAAAGGGGTATTACTCCTGTATTGCAGATTTGCTGCATGATATAAATGAAATGACCAGTACCCAGAACACTCTAGAGGGGGCATCCCTGCTTTATCCCTGTTACTAGAAATATTCAGTTTATGAGTCCTAACAATACATTCACCTTTTCTGCAGGGGCAGAATTAGCGTACATATTAGGACTCCTTCCTGACACACACCCAAAAGCATTGTCTTACCCATCAAGCATAGGTGGCAGAGTCAAAACACTGTTCATGATACACGCAGCAAAGGATTCCCTTTCCCTGCTGACATAAAAGAGGGGTTCAACACTCTATTTGTTTATATGGACATTGTAGTGTATCAGACAGTGGGAGATCACCATGTCCCCCTTTTGCAAAGTATTACCATGAAGGGGTAGAACGGCGAGTGTGTTAACATTGTTTATGACAAGCCACATTACATCTCTGTGAGCAAGGACCACATTGACACAATCACAGTCCAGATAAAGTCGGACCAGGACACATGTGTGCCATTCTGTTCTGGCAATGTGATTGTGAAGTTACACTTTCACCCCAGGAGAGGACTACAGCTTTAAGGGAAGAGAAAAAAGAAAAATGTCAATTCTGACAAGTTATGGCGGCCCCACCCTTTACAAGAACTATTACAGGGCTCAGGCTGGAAGTGCCCTTCCTGGCTTCATGGGCCCCCCGGTCATGTATGGGGCAGGAATTGGTGGTACATTTCGGATCCTTTTCAGGAAAGCTGTCCCTCTTTTGAGACGGGGACTGGAAATCATTAAGCCACACATCAACACGCCTCCCAGGCTGTTCTGAACAAGATGGATCATGCCTCTTCCTCACAAGCGGGGTCAGGACTGGTGTATATCAAAGAATATGAAAAGCATCACGTGTGTAGCTATGAGGACCTCCCCAACCTCTTAAAAGAAAAGAGGTGAGCCTGAAAAAGCCTCAGAAGTGTCAAAGGCATCCTAAGGGGAAAAGGAAACATGCTCCCCGTGACATTTTTTAAGTCATAAAGTCATACTGCAGCTCTGAAGAATACATGAAATCGGAACTAGACCTTTTCCAAATCACACCAACACAAACAAGTATTGAGAGAAGCATATATGTTGAGGTGCCGCCACTTACCGCAGTAACAGACACGGCTTCTCTGGACTTTTTCATTGCTGGGGCTGGAGATTTTTACCTGGATTTGAATAACACGCTTTTATATGTGTGTTGTAAAATTGTCAAGGAGGATGGAACCAACTTGGCACAGGATTCTGCTGTGGGGCTAGTGAACTACCCAATTGCCGCCATGTTTAGCCAGGTGGATGTGACCCTGGGAGATCGTCTTGTTAGTCAGAGCAGTAGCACCTACCCTTACCGGGCTTTCATTGAAGCAATGTTGAATTACCGTGAGGCCACTTTATCTACACAATATTCAGCTGGCTTATTTTATAAGGACACCCCAGGGTTCCATGAGATAATGGCATTAGATAGAGCAAACAATGGGTTTGTTGACAGTCTCCTTTATATCTGAAAGTCAGAAAGTGGACCTATTGGGACACCTATACACAGATCTTATGTTTCAAGAAAAACTGCTTTTAAATGGTGTAGATGTGAAAATTAAACTAATGCGTAACAAGGACACATTCTGTCTGATGGCAGGTGGCGCTAACCACCGTTACAGGCTGAAAATCTTGTTGGCATCCCTCTTTATCAAGAAATGTTCCCTGAACCCCTCTGTGCGGTTAGCACATACTGAGGCATTGCTCACAGCCCATGCAAAATACCCAGTGGACCATGTGAGTATGAAAGTGTTCAGTATTCCTGCTGGAAGTCGTGTCTGCAATCAGGAAAATTTGGATTTAGGACAGTTGCCAAAAACTGTCATCATCAGTTTTGTGGATAATGATGCATTTAGTGGGTCATATACCAAAAACTCCTTTAATTGCAAGCATTATGACATTAACTTTGCCTGCTTCTATATGGATAATACCCATGAAACCTTACCAGGCAGACTTCACAGCGTGTAATTATGTCCATGAGTATATGGGACTGGTACAGGTCGCTGGCAAGCATCTAGAAGACAGACCACTGCTGCTCATTAATAGGGAAGAATATGGAAAAGGCTACACGCTGTTTGCATTTGATCTAATGCCTGACCAAGAATGTGGGGGCCACTATTCCCTGATTAAAACAGGGAATCTGATGGCTGAAATACGCTTTGCCAGACCACTTCAAGTGACCATTAATATGATTGTGTCTGCAATATTTGATAAGCTAATTGAGATAAACCACGGGGGGGGGGATGTACTGTTCGACTATATGTAATATGGATAGCATACAGCTAACACGCGTGCTGTCTGCAAGCCCCTGCACCCAAAAGACTTTCTTTGGAGTTTTTCCTAGTGACTGGCTACCTAGAAAGAGACTGTTACAAAGACCTGTGGGTCTTGTAGTGAACACACACCCCCATAACCTCCTGGGAGATCACTGGTTAGCCATCTACCTGACAGAGGACAACCAGGGAGAGTTTTTTATTCTTATGGACACCCCACAAATCACCCATGGTTTCCCAAAGCTGTAATGAATTTTTAAAAGAAAAATGCGTCTAAGACAATCTTTCAACCCCAACAGCTTCGAGCTCCTGATTCTGTGGCCTGCGGCATTTAAGCAGATTCAAGAATTTTATTTGGGGGGTTTAGAAAGAAACGACCAAATGGTTGAGCCGTATGTTAAGAAAAAGAAATGCATGCCCAGACATGCTTCAAATTGTTTTCAAAACACACAAGTTTGTGGATCTTGTACTGATTTTCACAGAACAATAAAGTAAGCCTTGAGGACTTTTAAAAGAGTATATGTGTGTGTTTGTGTGTTCCTTACCTGCAAATCAGCAACTACCAGCATGTAAAATATATTTCAGAGAAAAAAAATTATTTGACACTTTTTTGTTTATATATAACAGGCTACAACTCGAGCCAGTGAGTTCTTACGGGTATTTTAGAAGTCCTGGGTGTAGGAGTTAAGGGTAGAGGGCTATAGCTGCAGGGCTAGGAGTCTTCTCATGCTCTAAAAACTCCCTGGGGGTATGGTTTCCTGCAACAGAGCTAGGGACATTTAACTCTGCCAAACTGCTCATAAACAGATCCCAGCCTTTAGGGAAGTGTTTGGAAGGCAATGCATGAACTTGGGTGAATGCTTTGATCAAGTCCACCATATTGGAACCCTCAACAGCGGCCCCCTTATAGACTCTCATCCCACTCTGTAACTGCAGCATTCTGCCTCAATTTGTTTAACAACCCCTCTCATCCCACGCTGTAACTGCAGCATTCTGCCTCAACTTGTTTAACAAAATCTTTGCAGAGTTCCTAGAGCGCACAGGCAAAGTGTCCAAGATCTCTTGAAAGAAGGGGTCAGAGCTATGTGGAACTTCAGCAGCAGGCATCTCAGGTTGTGGTAGAAACAGGTTTAGTTTTCCCTTTTTGGCATCACCCTGCCTCACATGTGTTAAATATTTTTGAAGTAGACCCTCATAAAGTTTAGCCTTTTCATATTCTGTTAAGTCAGACCTCTGAAGAACTCCTTGCATTTCAGTGTCTAAAGCATAGATTGTAGCCACTCTGATGCTTTCCTCCTTAGGAGGAGGGTTCCCTTTTAGCAGATCTAGCTGGTGTTTGGGGACCAAGTACATCTTTTCCGCATATTCCATTATTGTTTGGTTAAAAGGCTTGTTATCAAAGGAATTGCAATGCTTCACAGCGGTGCAAGAAAACCTCCAGACTGCTTGACCAAAAGCTTCTTTCTCAGAGACACGTGCTTGTTATTCAGCTATTTAATTAATCCACTTTTTTTCTTAGCACACACACTTGGTGTGGAGACAATGGAATATTCCCTTTTAAGGTGTTCAGGGCAATCTCAGATATGGCGGATATTAAATCATCAGAAGCTGCACATAGTATGGCCTTCCTTTGATGTGGTGAGGCCTTAATAAGGAGTTTTAAGAGGGCGAGGTTTCTCTTCATGCAGGTAGACATGTCTCCATGCAGCGGGGGGCTAACAGGGATACCTGTGAAAGCATCAATGTGTGCCCCTTTTGTATCCCCCCTGTGGTTTTTTTCTTGATTTATACAGCAGGCCAGTCAGGGGGGGAAAGACCTGTTCTGACCCTATAATCCTCACGAGTTCTAGGTTTTAGATCCACAGCTAAGTAGCCATAAGGTTCCTATGTGGCATCGTGGTAGGCCTCTGTGAAATACCTGACATTCCCGGGGAAAATCTGGCATTCCAAATTAATGATCTGTAATTTATCCCTTGGGTTTTTAAAGAGCACCATATACTTAGCATTAAGGCTTATGGTATGGGCAGATTTCCCTTTGTAGAAAACATTCTGTGTGATGAGAAAGACGCTCAGATTTCTGTGGTGAACAAACTTTGTGAAATCGCGTTCAATTTGTTGACTGTCAGATGAAGCACTCATCAGGTCATCCAGAACAAGGAAACATATTTTATTGGGGGGTAGCAACTCATCATCATCAATTTTCTCAGGCATACCTTCTACAAACGTTATTATAAGGTATTTACAGAGCATTTGTTTGTACAACGGCTGCCAACAAGAGTAACACCACGTGATTTTTTCAGGCATCACAGATAGCACACTGAGAGCATTGTCCAGCATTTTTTTTTAAAGAAAAAAAGTTTTACCACAGTTACTAGGTTCTGCAAGGATGGCAGAGAAGGGGTGTTTCCAGCGAGCATCCCCTTTTTTTTGTTACAGTCAAGATTTTATTAATTTCTATACAGGGAGTACAAAAGGCAAGAGAAAAAATTGAGTCAGAGAGATAGAAGACATCTCTAAGCTTCTATATACTGTAGTAAAATACAATTGAAAAAATACAGATTTACTGTCTATATCATAAGAATTGATCATCTAATAACAATCAGATTTAGGACTGGTTTATGTGTTCTTTCAGATATCAAACCGAGTTTCAACCAACAGACATTAAATAATTGCTTCAATGCAGCTTATCATTAGTTAGTACATTCTAAAAAAGAGGCAGGGGGAGAGAAAAAGAAAAAGAGGGAGCCTTAAAATTATTATCTTAGAAAGATTAACATAAAAAGATAAGATTATGTATAATAGAAAGGTGCATAACCAAAAGACTGCCTGAAACATTCAGTCTGCAAAATCAACTACATTGTAGACCAAAAAATAAAAAAGATTTTTTGTCAATCAGCCAGTCCAATAGTCAGAGCCATCTATAAGTTCAAAAAAAAAAAAAGAAAGAAAGAAAGAAAGAAAAAGAAAAAAAGGTCATACAGCCAAAATTTTTCCACTTTCTTCTAAATACATGAAAGGGTGGGTGCCTTGATGTCGGTGCCCATCTATGTTTGATTCGGTTAGAGAAGAATTCAGCTGTGAACAGTATTAAACGCATATTCTTTGCCACTTTTAAACCAACCATGTGCTCATCACCAAAATCCGGTACATAAACTTGATTGTCAACACAGTTAACCTGCAGAATGGTGTTACATTGTTCGGATTGTATTTCCTTTTCCAGAACCATCTGGGTATAAGTCCCTAAATCAGTCTGAGACACCTCCTGATCTAAAGATATCTTTGTACTCAACTTATCTATTTGCAGAGAAATCTTGTTATGCTCCTCCACAGCTGTCTGAAAAAAAAGATTGTAAGACATTGTTTTGCAAGCTTAATGATCCCTAACCAAAAGTAGTCTTTTATAAAAGGTTCTTCTTTAAATAACCGTCTGCAAAAATTGAGATGGCCAGTCCTTATTCCCTACTTTGTTTGACAGAAATGTTTATCACAGGGAATAAAAAGTTATGCGCATGTGTAGCCTTCAGGAAACTACCCTTGAAAAAGTTCTTCGGATTAGTATAAATGATAGGCCTAAAAGTAAGTATAGCATCAAATAGTCTATTACAGTAAAAATAAAAGTCCAGACACATCCATTAAAATCTAGTCGTTACCAATAAGAACAATCCCAAACAGAAAGAGATAACTCCTTTGATTCAAACTTAAATGTTTACAAAGAAAAAATTGGATTATCCTAGCTGGGACAGTAATGACTTTCTCCGTTTGCTTTGTCTTTTTATAAACCACAGTCTGTAGTTGTACTGCCTAAAGATAAGAAGAAAGGGTTCTCACAACCAAGAAGCTGGAAAAAATTCTGATTCCCTTGTTTGTTTAGTCACAGGGAATCAAATGTTCCCTGTGACTAGTTTTTGTCAAAATAGACAAGTTTTTGTCACAGGGAATCAAATGTTCAATTCTTGTAAGGCCCACAAAGCACTGCCTTTAACAAAACAAACAAACAAAAAATGCCAAAAATGAATTCCCTAGTAATGAGAGTATCAAATGTTCACACACTGGGAAAATCTCTGACACATCTATACTAAAATAGCATTGTTCAATGCATATAAGGCTTTTTAGGAATAAAATTCAGATTAATACACATCCATTGAATCTGGTAAATAACAATGAGAACAATCTTTCACTAGAAAAAAGTTCAGTGGCTTTATACTGCATGTTTACAAAACAAGCAAACTGTCCCAGGAAAGGGAATTATAGCTTTTTATGAGTCACAGTCTACAGCTGTTCTACAGGAAGATAAGGAGGGATAGTTCTCATAACAAAAGGTCCAAGACCTCCAAGAGTTCTTTCAAGAAAAAACAGGGGAAGATGGGGGAGGAAATAGATCTCTGAAGCCAAAACGTTTCGGCTCCAACCATCCAACCGGTTCTGAAGTAGTAGATATCCTCATTTCTGAAAAGAATAATATCCTTCACTTAACTGCAATATAATGTTCATATGACATCCATAAAAGAGTTTTTCTTTTTAATGTAGTAGCATAATAAAGTAATCATCCAAAGGCATTCCCATATAGAATACAGACTACACCTGTTCCTTTTTGATGTACAGCAAGGAAATTCTCAGAGTCAGAAACCTCCCACAGAACAGAGAAAAATTCCTTCTCTTTCTCAATGATCATCCATATGGTAACACTTGGATAATAATCAAATAACTTGACACCAACATATGATCAGTCCTAAAGTAATTGGTGTCTTTCACCCTTCTGGCATATAATCTTCTTGAATAAGAAGATATTCTCGTACTTAAGGTTTAAAGAAGCTTTAGCTTTCAACTTTCCATGTCAGTAATCATCTAAAAAACGTGTTGACATAAAATGTAACAATGCTGGGTAAATAGCTTAAGTCCAATGTCTGATATCTGAAATATGCATAAAGAAGAGTTTAAATCTTGATTGATTTCTCAAAAACTGTCTCCTTCGGTGTTCTAAAAACAGGAAGAGTTAAAAACTACATACTTATAAAAGAAAGACAAACAAACCTTGACGAAACAGACTAATTGCTTCTTCCTTGTTTAAGATGGTTACTCAAAGCCAATCCAGAGAGTTAAGCAGGACTCGTTACCCAAAAGTTATAAATCCTTCATTTAGATTGTAAAACCATTTATTTGCCAATAAAGTTGTTCTCCAATTAACCAAAATAAAGTCACTGACTGAAAGCTGAGTCCACAATCCAGTTCCGTCTGGTTAATAACAATAAAGTTTGACATCAGAATCCTCAGACAGCCTGATTAAGACAGTTGAAGGCTTCTATAATCCATCAATAATAGGCATCAAGAAAAAACATCATTGTTATAGTAAAATGTTAATCATTGTTGATCCAGTAAGATGTAATAAAATGTTGATCATTGCTTCATTACTCCACTGTTTATTATAGTAAAGTGTTCAAGAAATGTCTCCATTGGTGTTCCAAAGGCAAAGGGGGGAAAAAGTTAAAATCTGCATACTTATAAAAGAGGAACAAACAAACCTTGACTAAACATGCTAGTTGCTTCTTCTAGTTTAAGCTGGTTACTCAGAGCAGTGCCATAAACCAATCCAAAAAGTTCCAAAAAAGTTCCAAAAGGTTGAACAAGGCTCATTACCCAACAGTAGTATATCCTTCATTTAGATTGTAAAGCCATTTGGTTGCAAGTAAAATCATCCTCCAACGACTAAAACTTCCGTTCTTTTCCAGGCTACTAAAAGTTAGCTTCAGGCAGATCTTCAATCCCAAAGATCAGAGAAACAAATAGTTGAGCATTCTTGAGGCTTAGAGAACAAATAGCAAAAGAAAGGAGAGAGAAATAAAAAATAAAGGGTGGGTTGGGTGGAGAGGCTGTTGCTAATAGGCAGGTGGAAATGCCTTCTTCTCTTTGAGTGGGGAATGGCAAAGTCTCTCCTGGGTTTGCCAGGCGTTCTTCAAGGCACTTCATGGTTGTTTCTAATACAATTCTTCAAAACATTTCTTGCCTTCAGACACCGAAGGCAGCTCCCAGGAGGGCAAGCACCATTATTCCTCTGGTATCAATCCTTCCAGATTGAAATTGGGATAAACACATCAAAGAGTGAAATGCAGCTGGAGGCAAGCCTTCAAGCTGCTCCCACAATGCCACCATCCAAGCAACTCCGCGGGCATCCATTTTTAATACCTGTATGGTATAGTCTTAAAATCCTCAGTGATGACGTGCTTATCAAATACCACTCTCTGTGTGTTCCTCAAAAGGCGTGTTTCTATCTGCCACCTCTTCTTATTTCTGACTATATCATTCTGCTCTACCACGATCTCACATGCAGGACCCTGTTCCGAAACGTAGGCAAAAACCAGACCTTTAAGACAATCAAAGTTAATCTTTTGACAAATACCCACATTCAGAGTAATCCCCTTGACATTTATACAGGATGCACCCCCAGTCAGCTTGTAGCCATAAGATTTAGGACCTGTGCTCATGAACTCTGTTATGTACTGGTCTGATGGCAGCTCGTTTGTCAGCTCCCCTAAAAAGTTTCCAAGGTGCGGGTTGTACTCTCCCTCATGAGACATATAGATCACTGAATCTGTGTCATGGTACAGGCATCGTTCCTCTAGTTTCTCCATGATAGAGTACAAATGCAGGCGTGCATATGATGTAAAACACGCTAGAAAAACATTTGTGTTACCTGGTGGGATTATACGATCTTTTGCATCTTTCCAAGACACACAACATGTACCATCATCAAGGAATTCACACATAGAGACATCATAGCTATCTGAAAAGAGGTATTGGAAAAGCTCATCTGGAGTGGCCTCAGGAGAGTTATCCATAGATTGGAGGAAAGCATCAAATAAAGATAAGAGTGCAGGAGCAGGTGAGACAACCAGTTGCTCATTCACTGCTGGAGAGTCAGATTATAAATCCAGGGCTTGTGGCATTTGGTTATTAATTCTGTTCAAAGGCTGCTGATCCTTAGAGATCTCAGGCTCTGCCTCCGCAGCAGAAACCCACCTATTTTAGCCAGAAGAGGAATTCTCAGCTTCTTGAAGCTCCACAGCCAGCAATTTGACAGGGCTAGAATCTTGACAATCCAGGGTTGCCATAAAAAGGGTTCAAGTTCAAGTTCTCATCATCAGCCCAGGGAGTGATCGTAGGATGTGTTACATCCGAAGACATTCCCTTAAAGGGCTGAAACCCTTCCAGCATAACACCACTATTCAAACCTCTGTTAACCAGAGCATCTTTTAAGTGATATAGTCTGGCTACAATATCAATTTGCTCATTAACTGGGAGCTTTCCAAAACTTACAAACAAGGCTTCCTCTTCAGGCAAGAGGCCACCAATTTGACTATCTACCGCCTTTTTAGATTGAACCTCAATTATTTGGCACTCATTACCTGGGGGCTTCCCAGAGCTTGCGGGCAAGGCCTCCTTTTCAGGAACCACCTTATTAGATAGTACTTCAATTATTTGATCACGAGGGCCAGTAATGTGCTTAATATTACAGTCCTGGAAAACTCTAGTCGCTCGAATTTTACAACGCTGAAGCTCACTTTGATAGCTCAACAGTTGAGAAACCATAGCCTTGGAAGAAAAAGTTACAATAGCACGAGCGCTATAATAGTTAAAATACAGATATCGAATATCAAGAACATCATTGGGGGTAAAAAAGGTAAAGCCAAGCATTCTCATTAGGTGAATAAAGTGAAGCTTTCATTTACTCTGCTGTAACAGCCCTTGAGGCTTGGGAAAGTTAACAAGAGCTGCTTTGTAAGGGACCAGCCGCAAATGGCAGCTGTTATCAACTCCTGGGGCAGAAGGCTTCAATAGTTCAGGTGGTAAGGATGACTGGCTCAAAATGGAGGATTCCCTCCTAGTGAGCAGCCCTGAGTCCTCAGAGGTTTTAGCTGCCTCCCCAGTAGAGGGCTCAGCCCCCAATAATTGCTTCAGGGGAGGCTCAACTGTCCCTTTAACAGCAGATTTCATCTTCTTCCTTTGATTTATTTGGTTCTTTTGGTTCCTGTCTCTGATTTTAGTGCCAGCATGAGAGCTTTGTGGAGCATCTAGAATTTCAAATAATCTATTAAGGTTCATTTTTGTGCCCCGTCCTGATGCAATAGAAGGCCTCTTATTATTATTTTCGTTTTTAGTCTTGTGTTTGTATTTATGTTTGTTTTTGTTCTTATCTGCTTTTATATTAGTATTTGAGTTTTCCTTCTTCTGTGACCCTTTTTCTTTTGCCTTGGCAAGCTGAGTAGGAGAATGTGTTATTCTTATTTCATCTGAATATAAGGCAGTTGAGGATAAATTGAGCAGAGATGAAGTAGGATCATCGGTTGTTACATTAGCCTTCTTGGTAGCTGTCTGTTGTAAAACTGCCTTAGTGAGCGTGGTTAGCAAGTTCTTACACTCCTCAAGAAATGATTTAATCAGTGGGATTTCCATGGACCAGGAGGAAGCGAGTCTGTTAAGCTGCTCTTGCTGTTTAATCATAATTTCCATAATAGCAAGAGACCATTGGTCCTGATTACATGTGGAACCTCCATCACACATAGAGCCTCCATTATCGGGTGCAAGTAGCGTCCCCCAGACCAGAGTTAATTGAACTGGCAACTCTTATCTCTGCATTAGCAATCTCTTGAGCCAAGTTAGAGCATGTATTTTGCATCTCCTGAGTACTTGGGAAGTCCAGGCAGAAGTGTCCAAGAGACCTATCTAGGTCAGGTGTTGTCCCAGTCTTTTCTAAAGCCCTCACTGGGGTCAGCGTTGTAACATCCACAGATTTAGCAAGAGAAAAGAAGTCAGTCATAGTTGCCTGTCTGTTATTTTTCCGGCCCTTTGTAAATTGAACTCCAGCCTCAGCTGGCAAAATGCCCAGCGTACGATAAATGGCTCTAGTAAATACCTGTCAGACCTCCTTTCAAAGAGACTGTCAGACCTCCTTTCAAAATGCCATACCTCATAGATCTGTACCACCCTGTACCCTTTAGCCACAGCAATCTCCAATTCCACTGTGCACCATGTGCCCACCAGCGCCCTTTCCTCATCATAGTGGCTACAGTGTTCCAGCTGTTGTGAGTCTGCACAAAGCCTGCACAGGGGAAACATGAGCTTCCGGTTAACCTTGACAGGCAGGATGGGGGGAAAGAGACAGGGTGGTGGGTAAACCTTCACCTTGGCAATTCCAAAATACTCAGAGAGTGGTCTAAAATTTTCATAAATTACTTCAGGATGGCTATAGGAAACTGGCAATTTCACATAATAAAAGGATAGAGAGAGGTAAAGTCTGAGTAATGAATCTGTTCTCCCTCCTTAGCCTCATAATACAGATGCACACAGCCAGTCCTGCCCCCAAACAGCGCATCTCTAGGTCCCAGAGGTTCTGGAAACTGCTGCTGCTTCAGAAAATCCATCACCTTCTGATCTCCCTTGACCATATCAACCCACTCATGCTCCCATATACAGTGGATTTCAAACCCCAATCATTTTAGGACATCTGCCTTCCTCTTACTAGCATTGTAGATAAAACCATAGGTTTCCGACAACATAGGGTGCTGTCTGTGTGCAGGGTAACAGGTTAGACACCCGTGATAAAAACATCAATTAAATTCAAAGGCTAGTTTCTTCCCCCCATTGACAGAATAGCCATCTAAATAATATGCCTTAACACCCCCTGATGCCTCCTGCAGCTCCTGAGGAATATCAACCTTAAACTCACCCCTTTTCAGAGCATGCCAAATATGTATGTTTTCCCTGTGGGCCATGTATTCCAACCATTGAATGGATGGAGTTGAGAATCTTTTGCACTGATTATGGTAATTATCTGGGGCTGGTATGGCGATCTCTTTATCCTTCAGATACTTGTAATGGTACATTCTTAAGCACACACTAGCAAGTGTAGGGTATTGGAGGGGTCGATACCCACCAGAACCCTGACATTTTTCTTCCCCTTAGGTTTATCAACTGCATCCCATGTCATCTCAACCAGTTCATGTCTATATTTTGTACAGGCCTGCATCAAGATGTCTACATCCTTCTGACAGTAATGGGCCAATTCCTTCTTCATGTCAAACGTCTTTGATTTGTTTTCCTCATACCACTTCATGAATTCTTCCCTATCTGCAGGCTTCATAGTGTCCACACCATAGTACATGGGTTCTGGCATATTCCCAATATATTTCTTATTTTCTTTTTTATTAAAGAAATGTGGGAAATAACTGTTACAATCCTGAAAACCCATAGATTTGGGGAGCTTTGCTAGGGCCATGGGCAGATGGCAAAGGGAATCTATAAATTTTATGTTATTATTTTTAACTGTTATACATAGTAGTCCCCCCCCCCGAGTGAGCAGATCTACATTGAAACCTTCAAGTTCTTTGATTAGCTCTCCCAAGATGAGAATTCCATCATAGGTTATCGAATTATGGGCTATAAAACTACAACCCTTAAAGCTACTGTTCGATGTAAATATTATTACAAACTCATGCAAACATGAGTCCCTCTTAAATTCCCAACTTTCCCCTTGGGGGCGCCACTTTTTCCAACCTTTCTGTTTCTCTTGATAGGCTTTAACAGGCTCCACCATCTCCCCTTGAAAAGCCCTGACATAAATAGTTTGGCATGTGGACCCCATCCTCCTGCCTGCATTCGCAGTCATAAAACACATATTTTACAGATAGCTCGGGGTACTGTAAATGTGGAATGTAACACTCATGTTCTTCCCCAGGGCAAAGGTCCTCATAGCATACATGACACTGTTTCCCCCTACAGGGGCGTTCATCTTCATGATCCGCCTTGACATAACGGAAGCACTTATCACATAGTTCACGTGGGATGCATTCTACCCCCTGCCATTGCAGAGAGCCACTTATGCCTTCCTAGACAGTCTAGTGATCTACACGGCATCTTGCATTTGGGGCATCTGATTATTCTCCCGACATGTTTTACAAACCCGGTGTCCAAACAGCGGTGGCACCTCATCAAAAGTCATGGCTGTGTTTAGAGGGCATGTAAGAGACATAACAAAAATTTCTGGAGCCAAAAAAACCTTTGACGTTCTTAACTCCGTAATAGTGAGCATCATGAAGTAACAGAAAACATGTTTTGAGGTATTTCTGTTCAGGAGTTTTAAAAACACTCCATCCGGAAGTTCCCCATTGAACAACCACAATATTGACCTTCACGTTAGACATAGCACTTAAGAAAGTTTCAGCATTCAGATGCCCTGCCTGCCTCCTTGCAGAATGAAGGAGGTCTGCAATCCCTGTCCCCCACAATCTGAGCTGAACAAAGTCCCCTGGTTTCATATGGTTGTTTATATTGTCCAGAACCCTTTGAGCAGCAGAATACATCCCCAATAGTGCATCACAAAAGGCGTATACTCTGTCCAAATTCACAAACTTGAATTTATGATACATTTCAACAGCATTAAAGTGTGCATAGTTCCTATTATAATGTCAAATAAGCTGTAGATCCATGGGTGGGCTTCTTCAGGACTGCCTGCTGATTCTTCAGAAGAGAATGGTTGGGAATCCACTGCAAGGCCAACATCAGATGCCATGCCTCCTTGAGAGGACCCATTGCGGGTGCCACACTGCTCGGGTGCTGTAATCTGATGGCTGGCAACACTATGTGGCTCTACAGGGGGTTCAGACACTGTATCAGATTCAGGAGCATCCCCGGAACCCTCTTGTTGACTGTGTGACATGTTCCCTCCCCCCACCTGTATGCAGACAGAGTAAGGTTGATCATTTTTATTTCTGTCTACAAAATCACCCATCATGCTTCCACCTCTTATTACAGCTTGCTGCTGTTGTGTAATGGCCCTAATCAAGTCCTTTTCTTTTCGAATGATGCGCGTTGCTTGCTCATGATGTTGCTTAGCCTCTGTCATGTGTTCTACGGCATCTGCCTTATCCCTTATTAGCGTTTGCATGTATTCTGTAGCCTGCGCCATGCTGGCCAAGAACTCATTAGCACGGAGATTCAGCGCCTGCTCATCACAGACCCCAGGTTCATGTTCTGAAACAGATAGATCAGAGGCAGGGGTCACCAGACATGTCTGGAGTAAAACCCACACTGCTAGGGTAGATTTTGAACTCACAAGCGCGCGCACGCGTGTGTGTGTGTGTGTGTGTGTGTGTGTGTGTGTGTGTTTTGTACCTTGTAGGGGCCTGTAGATGACTTACAAGAGTCCTGAATGGGTCCTCTGGTTGCCTTGTAGTTTTGGCAGCTCCTATGGCCTCTGCATCAGCAGTCGTTCAGCCAAGTAGGAGGTATGGAATTCTTCAAAGTAAAGTCACAGTCTCAGATAACTCTGTCCCAACACTTTCGTTTCTCCAGTCAGAGCTTGAGTAGATAGTTAATGACAAAAGGGTGATCATTCAGCCATAAAACACTTTGTCAGCCGTGCAAACAGAAGGAACTGTAAATGGAACTTTTCAGAGCAGTCAAAGACAAATCCTCCCAGAAAGCAGGTAAACAGAGTTTGTCCAAGTAGGGCTTTGTAAGACAGACATGAACTGGTTAGATATGTGGCTCCTCAAAAACGGTAAGATAAAAAAACCAAATCAAAAGAGAAAAAACAAGCCATTCTTCTATCCGAGCCTGTCATCTTCTCCATTCCTCTTCTCCATTGCAAATACTTATCTGCTGGAAAGTTCGAAGTGGGGGAGGTTCACGAAGAGATAGAGAGAAGAAGAAAAACCCCTTGGCTCAACTGGAGTGATGAAGATTTATAATAGAACAAACGTGAAAGTTTTAATTTTATTTGAAAGTTTACTTGTTTCAGCTGTTTACTTTGTGCGTGCGTGCGTGTGTGTGTGTATTAACAGTACTTTTAGCTGCGGTGAGGTCTATGCGGAAGGATTTCAGTTGGAGAGATTTCTTTGTGCAAAAGCTTTTTCTTAGGTATTTCAAGGTTACAGTCCTGGCACTGTTTGGTTGCTCCTGTATGAGAAAATGTCTCTGGACACAGTTTCTAAGATTTCACGTTAACCCTTTGCTGGGTGAGCGGGTAGATTCTCAAAGCCTCAAAGATTTTGACTCTATGTCTCCAGGCAATATTTGTTAGCAGTAATCTCAGCTGCACTTCCATTGCTGCTGGGGTAGATATTGTTTTAGATAAAGAACTCTCCCCTCCAAGCTCTCTAACCCAAACATCCCCAGTACATTACACAATTCTTGTTAAAACATTTGAAGCATCCCTTGTAAAATGTGGGATATTTCACACAGGAGGAACATCTTAAATCTGTTTACCATAGGTGAAATCCCAGTGGCAATTCTTGTATTAACAGGAGTTTCTTTGTTATTCTTTCTAACATTGCAAAGAATCTATCAGTGGTTCAATCCTCTTGATTTTATTCATTATATTGAAGGCATTGGCTCAGTCACCAAGGCCTAGCCACGAGCTCTCTGTCTAGCACCTATGACAGCTAACATTTAGTAGTAATGACATTGTTTAAAAAATCAATATATTGTGTTCCAGCTGTGAGCAACGTACCATACACATTTAATTCGAACCTGAGGTTGGGGGAAAGCATGTCACTTTGAAAACAAAGTTGCCTGTAACTACCTGTCATCCTCAATCAGGAGCCTGGAAACCCTCTCCAGCTCTGTTGAATTCCACCTGTTGGTTTAATGCTTGTAGTTAAATGGTTTAACTATAAGCATAGTCTGTACTAGAATTTTTACACCAAGAGAAAACATGAATTACACTGAGTGAGTAGAACAAAGTCTGTGATGCACTTTTAACTACCCTCAGCTTTCCACACAGTTTTATACCCTCACAGAATTAGTTGAGATTTCAAGTGTGTGTGATTTCAGGTGTGTGTGTGTGTGTGTGTGTGTGTGTGTGTGTGTGTGTGTGTGTGAGAGAGAGAGAGAGAGAGAGAGAGAGAGAGAGAGGCCTAATGAAAAACTAGGGTTGTGGTGGGGAACACAATAATCTCATTTCTCTTTTTTAGGTTAAAGAGTTGCTGCTGCTTGGGAACAATTTTTGTCCTGGTAGCTGAATCTTCCTCCTTCCTGTTTCAGTCACAGCAGCTCATCCCACCCAATCACAGATCACATTGTAAATAATACGATGTCATGATACTATGTAGCCAACAGATTTGGATACATACTGTTGCTGTTCCAGTTGCCATAATTTTGAGGGTTTTATCTGCTGCTTTTAAAAATTATTATTGATTTGATGTTCTTAATGTATTTTAATTTAATTTACAAATTCTCACCTCATGAATTTCTTTCAATTGGAATAATGAGTTGAGGGCTCCTTGGGGGCATGGCTAACTGAGCAAGTGCACTTCCAGAATACTTAAAGAAGCATACTTGGGGTGGGCGGTGGTTGCAAGTGAATTGAGGCTTCTATTGTTTTTTAAAGGGCACACAAGTATTGAAATAATATACCAAAGGGAAGAGCCATTAACAGGTAGTCAGTACATCATCAACCTCTCTTGAGTATCTCCCTTCATTGTCTGGCTTGTTAATGAATTATGCCCTAGTTGCTGACTGGAACAGCCAGCTATATGAGGCTATTGAAACAATCACACCATGGCATCTTTTGAGATGTCCCTGGAACCCAGCTCCATGGTATGGAGATGAAACAGCGTCTCAGACAATTAGAGCGGGGCTGGAAGAGAACCCAGGATGAAGCGATGAGACAATCCTATAGATCATTTATGAGGTTCTATGAGGTAGCAGTGAGGGACGTGAAAAAATGGTTTGGGGGGGGCTACCTTTGCATCCGCAAGCTCACAGCCGTCTAAAGTATTTGAGATAGTTTAATCCCTGACAAATTTTTCTGGTACAGATCATGAAGTTAGAGAATTGGGTATTGGCTGTGAGATTTTTAAGGGCTTTTTTGCGGATAAAATCTCACTGCTCTGCTAGGACCTCCCCCTCACTCTTGCTGCAATTGAGGAATTGGAGGCTCCATAGTCGCCTACCGGGTCAATTTTTGAGAATTTTAACCAACTTTTGGAGACTGAGGTTGAAAAGATTCTGACGGCTATGAGGCCTACCACATGTTCTCTTGATCCTTGCCCCTCCTGGCTGGTGAAGGCCACCCGGGAGGGGTTGCAGACCTCCCTTGGGAATATTATCAATCTTTCCCTGGAGACGAGGATTTTCCCAGGAGAGCGGAAGGAGGCATAGGTTAGGCCACTTTTGAAGAAGCCATCGTTGGATGCCTTGGAGCCAGCTAACTATCGCCCAGTATGGAATTTGCCTTTTTAAGGTAAAGTGATAGAGTGAGCGGTAGCAGAGGTTTTTGGAGGATGCAGCAATTCTCGATCCCTTGCAGTCTGGGTTTTGGCCTGGGTGTGGGGTAGAAACGGTCCTTGTCACCCTGGCTGATGATCTCCATCACCAGCTTGATAGGGGAGGGTTGGTGCTGCTGTTGCTGTTAGATTTCACAGCAGCATTTGACACTGTGGACCATGATATTCTGGTCCACTGCATAGCTGATGCTAGGATTCGAGATGTGGCCTTGTTGTCGCTGCATTCCTTCCTACAAGACTGGGGATATAGAGTGGCAATGGGTGATGAGAGTCTTCATGTCAGGTACTAACCCCAGGGGGCTATTCTCTTGCCCTTGCTGTTCAGTATTTATATGTGGCCACTAGCAAAGCTGGTGAGGAGTTTTGGGCTAGGGTGCCACCAATATCCAGATGACACCCAGCTTTTTCTGCTGATGGATGGCAGGGCTGAGGACACTATAGCCCAGCTGACCAGGTGTTTGGAGGCGGTCACAGGCTGGCTGAGGCAAAGTCACCTATGACTTAATCCGGATAAGACTGAAGTTCTGTGGCTGGGCCCGAAGAGGTCAGGGGGGGAGTTTTCAATTACTGACCCTTGATAGTGCTTGTTTGATACCTCAGCCTACTGTAAAGAGCCTGGGCGTGATTTGTGATGTCTCTTTGAATATGGAGGTTCAGATCATGGAGGTCGCTCAAAAGGTCTTCTTTCAGTTACATCAAATACGGCGGCTGGCCCCCCTATCTGTCCCCTCCAGACTTGGCCACTGTGATCCATGCGACGGTCACTTCCAGGTTAGATTATTGCAACTTGTTTTATGTGGGGCTGCCGCTGTGCCTAACTTGGAGATTGCAACTGGTGCAAAATGCAGTGGCCAGGGTCCTTACTAAAGCACCTTGGCGAGCACATGTGACACTTTTGCTTGTTCAGTTGCATTGGTTGCCAGTTGCGTCCCGAGTTAAGTTTAAGGTATTAACTTTAACATTTAAAGCCCTACACAGTATGGGCCCTCCATACCTCCAAGACCACCTTGTTCGATATGTCCCTCGCTGGGTCCTGAGATCAGCCACAAGTAATGACTTGGTGATCCTGGGCCCTAGGGATATTAAACTGCAATCAACGAGAGCCAGAGCCTTCTCAGTGCTGGTCCCGACTCTATGGAACAGTCTCCCAGATAATAGCAGAGCTCTCCATGATCTGTTGGCCTTTCGTAAGGCATGTAAGAATGAAATGTTCTGCTGGGTGTTCAGTAGCTGAGATAGCTGGTCGTAGAGTGATCTTGTAATCCATGCTTATTATGTCATGTGGAATGAGTATTGTATGGGGTTGTGGTTTATGAGGCTATGTAAGATATATTTTTATGAAATTGTATTGCTGTGTATGTTATTGCTTGTAAGCCTCCCTAAATCCTATGGGAGTAGGGTGACATACAAATCTAACTAACTAAATAAAATACTGTTTGCTTTGAGCATGTGCTGAGTGTAAGATCCCAATCTGCTTTGTATGAATCTCAGTATGCCCAAGTTCCTGAGTATGTGCAGAGTCATAAACTTGTTCGTGAACTTGGTTATAAAATTAAATAGATATTATCAGCTGCTTGCAACTATCCAAGAGGTCTAAATTATTTCTATCCCCCTCAATGGTGTCTGGCTGCTATTTTTTTCCTTATAGTTAATAATAGCTAATAATTTATTACTGTCTTAAACTAAGAAAGAAAAAGAGAAAAATAAATAGCACACCATAATAAACCACCCTAACCCTAACCACACTTAAATTCAGCACTACAAATTCAACAGAGATATTAAGCATCAACAAAAGTAATACTAGTTGTTTGATCAACATTTTCCATGTGGTACAAAGTAATAGCATAGAACATAACCACACTATCAGAGATGTCCACATGGTAATTTGACAGGAGAAGAAATACATAAAAATCTTCAGACCTACCTGGCATTTTCACTAAAATAGAAGTAATAAAAGTGGAGTGGATATCTCTATAATAGGGGCAGTAGAGAAAGACATGGCCCATCATTTCAACACCCATTTTATATAGACGAACAAATTCAGAAAATGGAACAGTGTGGTATCTCCCCTTAAGAAATTCTGATAGCAGAAGATTAAAGCATGTCAGAATAAATGTGCTCTGATGGTTTAAAATGATGAGATTAGAAAGATAACTAGCCAAACCCTAAAAGCTATGATAATTGGGAATCAAACTCATATAATTTTTTTTAGCATATTTTCCCATATGTTGTTTGAGAGTTAGTTTCGCTTTGTAGAAACCCAGGGCTATTAGTAGCAGGGATAAACCCGTATAACAGACATTTTTCTTTCTGTCTGGAGGAGACCACTGGAGGAAAAACTTCAAACAGGGTTAATGGTCCCAGACTGATTGAAAAAAAATTAGGTTAAGAAAGAAATTAAATAGATAAGGCCAGGCTCATGCCAACTGTGACTAGGCCTATTCCAGACACACAACTGTATTGGGCATTAGGGGTGTGCATGAATTGATTTTTCCCCCATTTAGATTTGTACCCTAATCGAAACACCCCCAATTTGTTTTGGGACCAAGTCTGCCCCCCCGAATCACCCCAGATTCATTTTGTACCTGAATTTTCTGAATCTGAATTTATTCTGATCAAAAAAGTGGGCCCCAGGGCCAAAAGAGTGGGGTGGGTGGTAGTGTCCAATTAGTGGAAGCTACCACCAAAATTTCGATTGGGTGAAGGGGTGATTTTTTTAAAGAATTGCTGAAGTTTGCGCATCTTTAAGCTTTTCCCCACAGGGAATAATGGGGATTTCAGCAGCCCCATAACTCCACTTGGAGGGCACCAGGGTGGCCCAGAGTGAGTGGTGGTATAGTGCACATAGGGTGCCAACCACCCCCCAAATGACAAGCCCATGGGGCACTGGGTTTTGTTGTTTCTGAGGTGTTCTTCTGAGAGTAGATTCTCTGGTAAGAAATGGGAGTGGATTCAATGACAAACATTGTATCCACTCTCATTTGCTCTCATGGGCAATGTGATTGAGTGGGTGGTGGCCTCTCAGCTCCAGGCAGTTTTGGCTGATGCAGATTATTTCAAACTGGCTTCCAGTCTCTATAGGGTTGAGACTGCTTTGGCCGGCCTGATGGATGATCTCCAACCAGCAATCGACAGAGGGAGTGTGAGTCTGCTGGTGCTTTTGGATCTCCCTGATGCTTCGATACCATGGGATCCTTCTGGACTGCCTGAGGGAGGTGGAATTGGGTGGCACTGTTATACAGTGGTTCCGTTCCTACCTCTCTGGTAGATTCCAAATGGTGTTGCTTGGAGACTGTTGTTCTGCAAAGTGAGAACTAAAGTGTGGACTTCCACAAGGCTCCATACTGTCTCCAATGCTTTTTAACATCTACATGAAACCCCTGGGAGAGATTATCAGGAGGACTGGTGCTGGGTGTTATCAATATGTTGATGATACCCAGATCTATTTCTCCATGTCAACCTCATCAGGAAATGGCATATCTTCTCTAAATGCCTGCTTGGAAGTGGTAATGGGCTGGATGGGAGATAACAAACCGAAGTTGAATCCAAATAAGAGGGAGATACTGAATGTGGGGGGCGAGACCTGAGAAATGGTTTACATATGACTGTTCTGGATGGGGTTACACTCCCCCTGAAAGATCAGGTACATAGCTTGGGAGTGCACCTGGACCCAAAGCTCTCCTGATTTCTCTGCTTGAGGCAGTGGCCAGGAGCGCTTTTTATCAGCTTCAGCTGATATGACAGCTATGTCCATTAATGGAGATAAATGACCTTAGAACAGTGGTACATATGTTGGTAACTTCCAGGCTTGACTACTGTAATGCACTCTAAGCGGGGCTGCCTTTGAACGTAGTATGGAAACTACAATTGGTATAGAATGTAGCAGCCAGAGTGGTCTCTGGGACAACTCGAAGGGCTAGCAGAACACCAGTTCTAAGGGAACTGCACTGACTGCTGATAAGTTTCCAGGTGGAATACAAAGTGCTAGTTATTCCCTATAAAGCCCTTAACAGCTTGGGTCCAGGGTATTTAAGAGAGTGCCTCCTTTGTCATGAACCCTGCTGACAATTATGATCTTCTGGAGAGCTCCGGTTACAGTTGCCACCGGCTCATTTGGTGGCAACCCAGAAACGGCCTTTCTCTGTGGCTGCCCCGGGGCTTTGGAACATGCTCCCTGCAGAAATAAGAACATCTCCTTCTCTGTTTGTTTTCAGGAAGACCCTAAAGACTCACCTGTTCTCACAGGCTTTTAATTAGAATTAGTTTTAACAATTTGTTTTAATAATTGTTTTATGTTACTGTTTTTATTTCTGTTATTATGCTACTGCTTTAATTGTTTTGTATTTTAATCTGTGCTTGTTTTTAAATATTGTTTTAAATTTTGAACACCACCTAGAGATGTACATATCAGGCGGTATAAAAATATGATGATAGATAGAGCATTTCTGTTGAAAGGGAGAGAAATTAATTCACTCCCTGTTTCCCTGAGCAACAAAATATCATGGTTTTTTAATTAAGCAGACTTGGAAGAAATCTGAATATCAAAGCTCATTCTGTGACTATTTTATTTCCCATTATTTATTTCCCATTATTTTATTTCCCATTCCCATTCCCTTCTCCTGCAGATTCGTTTAGCTCCTTCTTTGTAGATTTTTAAATCCTTATTGAAGATTTTTCTTTTTCGCCAGGCTTTTACCCTGTAGTTTATCTATTCCCGCCCCCGCCCCCTGTTAGTTACTTTAGTTTTATTTAGAATGTAATTTTAGTGCTGTCTTGTTTTGCATGTTTTTGTACACCGCCCAGAGTCTTCGGAGTGGGTGGTATATCAAATGTTTCAAATAAATAAATAAATAATGAATTATTTAGCATATAAGAAGGCAAAAGGACCCCTAAATACTGTCTGCATCCAATACGCCTTTAGTCTTGCATTTAACTTGCATTTAAAAGCTCCCCAGATGCTCCAAGGAAACAGCACCCAGCAACAGGTGCAAACAAGAAAAACGAAGGGAAAAAATAAAAAACACAGGGCAAAGAATTAAAAATAGTGTAAAACAACAAGAGTAAAAAGGGGGTAAAAGAGAAAAAAATCAGGCCAGGTTAGGAATACAATAAGAAAGTTAAAGAGGTTAACAGAGACTATTCATCTATCACTATCTTAATTTATCTTAAGAGCCCCTGGTGGCGCAGTGGTAAAACTGCCGCCCTGTAACCAGAAGGTTACAAGTTCGATCCTGACCAGGGGCTCAAGGTTGACTCAGCCTTCCATCCTTCCGAGGTCGGTAAAATGAGTACCCAGAATGTTGGGGGCAATATGCTAAAAAAAAAAAATCATTGTAAACCGCTTAGAGAGTTCCGGCTATAGAGCAGTATATAAATGTAAGTCCTATTGCTATTAACTCATCCTCCCACCACCACTTTATTTTCTTCTCCTGGATGAGGTGCATGTTGTGTGTATGTGTGTGTGAGATATCATTTCTGATTTTCTCAAGAAGAACCAAATCATTTCCAAAAAGGGAGGCATTTTTCAACATCATCATCATCATCATCATCATTACATTTATATCCCGCTCTTCCTCCAAGGAGCCCAGAGCAGTGTACTATATACTTCAGTTTCTCTTTCACAACAACCCTGTGAAGTTGGCTAGGCTGAGAGAGAAGTGACTGGCCCAGAGAGTCACCCAGCTAGTTTCATGGCTGAATGGGGATTGCCTTCAGTTTCTGTGAAAACTGTGACTTAATCAGTCAGTCAGTCAAGTTTTATTTATGGTCCTAGACCAAACAA
Organism: Hemicordylus capensis; assembly: GCF_027244095.1. Lineage (NCBI taxonomy): Eukaryota > Metazoa > Chordata > Lepidosauria > Squamata > Cordylidae > Hemicordylus > Hemicordylus capensis. Next base: position 66,643,582 of record NC_069662.1, on the reverse strand, counting down.
AATTGTGAATAGTTTTAACTCATTCATATGAAATTCAAAGCTCCATGTTCAAAAGTGGTCATGTAAAACTGTCAGATAACCTTTCCCAATTATCCAGATGGTCTTGTAATTGCACTCAACTTATGGATCTGTTAAGCTTCATGGGGATATTTTTCCTGAGACCACTGTAGACGATTGGTTGCCACTGTTGTGTCACTTCTAAAGTGATGATACCAAAGGGAGGGTTGCCTCTTTGGATGTTGCCAAATCTTGGGGTTGAGCAAAGTGCTGACATACACCTTATTGGTGTATTTTGGGGACTGATTTACTTATTTGTTTATTTATTTAAAATATTGATATCCTACCCATCCAGAACACTGCTGCTTGAGACAGCTTAGAATAAATGAATAAAAACATAAAATCCACAATCCATAAAAGACCATTGATCATCATAAAACACAATGAGGATCTTCACACAATGAAAAATTGGGTAGGACAAATTTCCTCCCCAGGTTTGGGAGCTGTGTACTCCCAATTTTTTATTGTGTGGGAGCAAACAACTTGGTGGGAGGAGGGAGAAGTGATTGTTTGTAAGACAGGAATTGTGTAGGGCAGTTTTTCCTCTTACCTTGGTCAAATGCTGGGTATGAAAGCTGGGTAGGAAAATGCTGACCTACTCAGCTGCTGTCTCCCACACAATCACTTCTCCCTCCTCCTACCTAGTTGTTTGATCCCATACAACTGAAATGAGAGTGTTCACAACTCCCAAACCTGGGTAGGTAATTTGTCCTACCCAGTTTTTAGTTGTGTGAACGGCCTCAATAAAAGACAGAGCATACACATGCTCTGATACACATGTATAAAACATACACGAAGTAGAACAGCAGCCAAGATTAAAACTAATTAAAACTAAACTGATGGAGGAGAAAGTATATATACTTCATCAGGTGAGAGATGGAGAAATGACTGAGAGTCACCCCTGCTAACCTGGCAAAGAGGCACCTTTTAACATGGTGATTCTCTTTATTTGGCAGAGGGAGAGTAAATGGCCCTACCCACCCCCAGCACAGTACCTCCAGTGACTGTTGCTGGTGTCTATCTTATGTTTTTTTTTAAAGATTGTGAGCCCTTTGGGGACAGGGATCCATCTTATTTATTTATTATCTCTCTGTATAAACCGCCCTGAGCCATTTTTTGAAGGGCGGTATAGAAATCGAATAGATGATGATGATGATGATAATGATAGGAAGTACCAGACATGACCTTGGATGTGTAATGTATGCACTGTGGGCTAGGGGTGTACACAAAACTAGTTTGCCCGATTCGGTTCGAGTCCAAAATGATTAGTTCAGTGCCCCTGAACTAGAACCCCAGTTTGGCTAGAATTTGAGCTGGTTCAGGGTTCTAAAAGTAGGAGAATTAAAAAACAAACACCTACCACCGGGTCTGGTGGCCTCCAGGGGGTGCTGCTGCAGCCATGGGGGTGTGTGTGTGTAATCTGGAGGTCCCCCTCCCCCCAGTCTTCTATGGGCTAGTTTGGCCCTCTCCGTGGTCGCAGCAGCCATTTTTGGAAGCTGCCATGCATGCCCCCTGACCATTTGCATGTTTCAAAATTGGTTTCTAGGTTTGTTTCTAGGTTGGCTACTGAGTGGTTGACTACTGACAACTGGGTTGACTACTGTTTTGATGAAATATTTCAGCCATCTGTGTTTTGTATCAAGCTTGAAACAAAATATAAAATCCATTTCATGCAAATCTCAAGAACAAGATCTATACCTGTAGAACCCTACTAGCCAACAGCCACAAGGTTGAGCAGTAGTGCCCAAATGACAACTTTTAAAGGCAACCCTTCAAGTAGGACCAGAATCAGTCTAGCCCCAGCTCAAAGAGGTGGACTAGAAGGATACCATGGCCGATGAGAATGAAAGCGACTGGGAGGCCCATCAGACCTTTTCTCTAAAGGAAGCCAGAACTGAGAAGCTCTACACCCCTGTTTGTTCTCACCACTCAGAGAAATGGGGAGTGCATTCAATAATACTTTTCTAATCACCTTTGCATTACAAGGAGGTGTCCATTAGTAACTGTCTTTCTGCCCAAGGATCAATGGATACTTAAAGATTACACGACCATATTCCTAATTACTGTATTGATTTTTGTGAAGGGTACTTAATAAGAAATATAAATGTTTAGGTTATCTAAATAATACTGTTTGCACTCTTAAGAAGGCCTGGGACTTCCAGATGCCAGTTTCGAATAATTGCAAACATTAATCTAACATGTCTACTGAACTGCCTTTGTAATCAGACTTATTTTATTCATCTCAGGAAAGGAAGAATGGTAGATTTATAGCTGTGTCCAGTTTTAGATTTTTGTTTTGTTTTCTAAATGCATTTAGTTTGTCCTGATTGTACAAGTATATTAGCTTTTACTGAATGCTCCCATTAGTAAGAAGCCAACTCTGGGGATAGTCAAGACAGAAGACACCAAAGCAAAGATGGCATGCTCAGCCCTTCTGCAATAGTATCTAGCATTTCAGGGGTGGAGCCTGAAGGAATTTGGCAGAAAAGGGCTGAGTCCAGTACATAATTAAGTACGAAGACAGGACATAACCTAGCAGATGTGGAAGAACTATTAGGCCCTAAGTACTTGTTACCTGAAAAGAATATAGCTTTAATGGTGGGTTGCTGGAAAACCTAACTTAGCAGTGTGTCCACCTAGAAATGTTCTAGCCTTAGGTGCTCTCATTCAAGTACTCCAGAACTCACCACATAATAGTCTGTACGGTTTCCACTACCTGTGTGTATAACAGATGTGAGTTATTCTTTTTGCTGCATGTAAAATTGTCTTGTTTGCAAAATGTGTTTCCTCTCTCCCCATGTCACAATCAGCATCTGGACTGGTGGGGGTGGGTGGGGTTGGCAGCTATTTTCTTAAAAGGTCAGAAATGCAAAGGCGCATTTAACACTATATTTAGACTTACGCTTAAAACAAGGAAATAGAAGGAATGTTCCTAAATGGGAATACTCTTATTCATTTTTATTTAACTTATCCATATTTGTATTTTCATTCTTAAAAAACAAAACCAAACAAAAAACCTCAGATGAGAAGCTGTTATATGTGCCTAGAACAGCTTCTCTCCAGAGGCAACTGGAGCTTCAGGAAGAGTTTCATTGGAAGATTTTCATTGTAACCCTGGCATAGGGGTTACCCGCCACTCTCCCCATGTCACAATCTAGATCTAGATCAGGGCCCATTGGTTGCTATTTTTTAAGGAGTCAGAAATGCAAAGATGCATTTTAACACTATATATAAACTGGTTATTCGAGTAAAGAAATAAAAGAAAAATAACTAGATGGGGGTTTCAACCAGGGGGTACTTTGAAGTCTCATAGAGGATACACAGAATCACCTGCCTCCCTGACTCACTTGTATACTACAGTGTTGGCTCCATCTCCAGAAGGGGAGGGAAGAATGACAGGCAGCATCCCTTCCTCATAAGAACATAAGAACAGCCCTGCTGGATCAGGCCCAAGGCCCATCTAGTCCAGCATCCTGTTTCACACAGTGGCCCACCAGATGTCGCTGGAAGCCACAGGCAGGAGTTGAGGGCATGCCCTCCCTCCTGCTGTTACTGACCTTCAACTGGTACTCAAAGGCATCCTTCCTTTGAGGCTAGAGGTGGCCTATAGCCCTCCAACTAGTAGCTGTTGATAGACCTCTCCTCCATGAAGTTATCCAAACCCCTCTTAAAGCCATCCAGATTGTTGGCTGTCACCACATCTTGTGGCAGAGAATTCCACAAGTTGATTATGCATTGTACTTCCGTTTGTTGGTCCTAGATTTCCTGGCAATCAATTTCATGGGTTGACCCTAGATTCTAGTGTTATGTGAGAGGCAGAAGAATTTCTCTCTGTTCACTTTCTCCACACCATGCATGATTTTATAGACCTCTATCATGTCTCCTCACAGACATCTTTTTTCTAAACTAAATAGCCCCAGGTGTTGTAGCCTTGCCTCATAAGAAAGGTGCTCTAGGTCCCTGATCATCTTGCTTGCCCTCTTCTGCACCTTTTCCAATTCTACAATGTCCTTTTTAAGATGTGGTGACCAGAATTTTACGCAGTACTCCAGGTGTGGCTGCACCATCATTTTGTATAAGGGCCTTATAATATTAGCAGTTGTATTTTCAATCCCCTTCCTAATGATCCCTAGCATTGAATTTGCCTTTTTCACAGCTGCCACACATTCAGTTGACACTTTCAATGAGCTGTTCACCACGACCCAAGATCCCTCTCCTGGTCAGTCACCGACAGCTCAGATCCCACCAACATATACTTGAAGTTGGGGTTTTTCGTCCCTATGTGCATCACTTTACGCTTGCCAACATTGAAGCGCATTTGCCATTTTGTTGCCCACTCACCCAGTTTGGTGAGACCCTTTTGGAGCTCCTCACAATTTGTTTTAGACTTCACTACCCCAAAAAGTTTAGTATCATCTACAGATCTGTCCAACTTGCTGCTTACCCCACTTCTGGATCATTTATGAATAAATTAAAAAGCACCGGTCCCAGTACAGATCCTCAGATTCTCTCCCAGCAGGGCCTGTTCTTCTATGTGCTTTACAATTTTGTCCTTGAGAATGCTTTGCATCAATTTGCCTGGAACTGACATTAAGCTAACCGGCCTGTAATTTCCCAGATCACTCCTGGATCTCTTTTTGAAAATCGGTGTTACATTTGCTACTTTCCAGTACAGAGCCTGATAGCAGGGATAAGTTATATATTTTAGCAAGGAGGTTGACAATTTTACATTTGAGTTTTTGAGGACTCTTGTATGGATGCCATCCGGCCTTGGTGATTCGCTAGTTTTTAGATTTTCCAGACAGTTTAGAACATCATCTCTTGTCACTTCTATCTGACTCAGTTCTTTAATCTCCATCCCTGAAAAGGCTGGTTCAGGAACAAGTATATGCTAAGAATCCTCTGCCATGAAGACTGACACAAAGAACTCATTTAGCTTCTCTGCAGCCCCCATATCCTCCTTAATAATCCTTTTCACTCCCTCATTATCTAATGCTCCAACCGCTTTCCTGGCAGGTTTCCTGTTTCTGATATATTTAAAGAAGTTTTTGTTATTCCCCTTGATACTTTTAGCTAAATGTTCCTCAAACTCTCTTTTTGCCTCCCTTATTGCCACCTTGCATTTCTTTTGCCAGAGTTTGTCTTCCTTTCTGTTCTCTTCATTTGGACAGGCCTTCAAATTTCGGAAGGAAGTCTTCTTCCCTTTTATGGCTTCCTTGACAGTACCCGTTAGCCATGCTGACATCCTCCTGGACTTAGTGGTACCTTTCCTCCTTTTGGGTATACAATCTAACTGGGCCTCTAGTATTGTGTTATTGAGTAAACTCCATGCACTCTGGAGTGAAGTGACTATCTTGATTTTCCCTTTCAGCTTTCTTTTCACCACACTCACTTTGGAGAAGTTTCCTCTTCTGAAATTCAAAATGTCTGTGTTAGACTTCCTTGGTGATTCTCTCCCCGCATGTATGCTGAATTTGATGGCACTATGGTCACTGTTCCCTGAAGGGTCAATCACACTGACATCACACACCAGGTCCTGGGTGCCACACAGGATTAAGTCCAAGGTTGCCTTCAATCTGGTTGGTTCCAAGACCAACTGTTCTATGGCAAAGTCATTCAGCATATCTAGAAATTTAACCTCTCTGTCATTACCTGACTGAATTTACCCAGTCTATGTGTGGCTAATTGAAGTCACCCATTATTACAGCCCTGCCCCTCCTTCACGCTTCCCTGATTTCCTCCTGCAACTCCCAGTCACTGTCAGCATTTTTATCTGGAGGGTGTTTGCACGTCCCCAGTAGCACATTTCCTTTCAGGCCTTGTATTGTCACCCACAGGGTTTCTGTGGAGGACTCCAGTCCACCTAGGTTTTCCAGCTTGTTAGATGCTATCCCTTCTTTAACATACAGTGCTGCTCCACCTCCAAGGTGCCCCTCCCTGTCCTTTCTGTAGAGTTTATAGCTAGGGATAACCGTGTCCTGCTGGTTCTCACTGTTCCACCATGTTTATGTTATGCCCACTATATCTATTTCTGCATTAGCAATCAAGCACTCCAGCTCACCCAACTTGGCTCGGAGGCTTCTGGCATTGGCATATAAGCACTTATATGCTGAATTTCTCACCTAGTGTATGCTAGCTTTCTTTTGATTCTTTGACCAGCTGGCACAGGCTTCTGTCTGCTCTTTATCTGGCTCTTTTCTATCCCCTTCTGTTTTATCTGAATCCTTTGCCCTCTCACCTTGTCTGGTTCCATCTTGGTTCAAGTGCAGCCCATCCCTTTTGTACAGGCCTTGCTTGCCCCAAAATGTATCCCAGTGCCTAAAAGATCTAAACCCCTCCACCCAACACCAATGTCTCATCCACACATTGAAACCCCTCAGCTCTGCCTGTCTCACTGTACCTGCGCATGGAGCAGGTAGCATTTCTGAGAATGCTACCTTTGGAGTTCTGGATTTCAATATGCTACTTAACAGCCTAAATTGGGCTCCCAGGACCTTCCGACTACATTGGACTTGTGGTCGCAAACATGATTTGTCCCCTTAGCTAAGCAAGGTCTGCCCTGGTTGCATACACATGTGGACAAATGTGTTGGTACCCCTCCACCAAAATAGAACACACAATTGTCTCTGAAATAACTTGAAACTGACAAACATAATTGGCACCCATCATTGCTTATTCCACATTTAACAAAAATCAGACTTTGCTTTAGAGTTTTGATGCAACAGAATATTTCAAATCATAACACAAATGAAAATGGCAAGGACAAAAATGATGGGACCCTTAACCTAAGATTTTGTTGCACAACCTTTAGAGGCAATCACTGCAAACAAGTGATTCCTGTAGCTCTCAGTGAGACTTCTGCACCTTTCAACATGTAGTTTGGCCCACTCTCCCTGAGCAAACTGCTCCAGTTGTGTCAGGTTTGAAGCGTGCCTCTCCAGACTGCATGATTCAGTTCTTTCCATAGATGTTCGATAGGATTCAAATCAGGGCTCATAGAAGGCCACTTCAGAATAGTCCAATGTTTTGTCCTTAGCCATTCTTGGGTGCTTTTATCTGTGTGTTTTGGGTCATTATCCTGTTGGATGATCCATGACCTGAGACTGAGACAGAGCTTTTTGACACTGGGAAGTACGTTTCTCTCCAGAATGTCTTTATAGTCTTGAGATTTCATTGTTCCCTGCACAGACTCAAGGCACCCCATGCCAGATGCAACAAAACAGCCCCAAAACATAACCGAGCTTCCTCCATGTTTCACAGTAGGTATGGTGTTCTTTTCTTTGAAAGCTTCATTTTTTTCATCTGTGGACATAGAGCTGATGTGACTTGCCAAAAAGCTCCATTTTTGTCATTAAAAAGCCAGACTGGAATTTGCAAAAATGCATATTGACAAGCCACAATGCTTCTGGGAGAATGTCCTTTGGACAGATGAGATAAAACTGGAGCTTGTCAGTTTCAAGTTATTTCAGAGACAATTGTGGGTTCTTTTTTTGTGGAGGGGTATCAACACATTTGCCCATGTGTGTATGAATGGGAGACTAGAAGTGTGAACACTGTAAGATCTTCCCCTGTGTCATGCCCTTGGTCTCAGATAGCGAGGAGGAAGGGGAAGCTGACAGCCTTTCAGCCGATGCAGGGGTGCCTGAGGGGCAAAGCCCAGCTGTCAGTTCCTAAGAGATGGCTGAGGAGGGCCCGGCTGGTGTTTCAGAGCAGGCACAGCAGTATGGGGCAGCAGAGACAGCGATGGACAGACTAGAGGATGAGCTGTGCTGGCAACCCCCACTGACTCCACAGCAACGGCGTGTCACAAGATGAAGAGCAAAGCTGGAAACTATCAGGAGGAGTAAATGCCTCTTGCAGAGGGCTGATAAGCCTTGAATCCCTGCCAGCTGAGAGTTATCAACTTGGACTATAAAGCACGTCAACAGATTTCTGTTAGCTGCTGGAAGACAACATTTGTCAACCTTCATGTCGACAGCTTTCAGCCCGAGCCTGATATCGAGAACTATTCCAAGCCGTGTTTCGTTTCTGCAGCCTAGTTTGTATTGTGGACTATCTTCTTGGACTTCCCTTCTGGGTGGCCAGATTGCTGACACCCTGAGGGGATGGAGCCGCTCTGGGAAGAGCAGGTTTCAAGTTCCCTCCCTGGCTTCTGCAAGACAGGGCTGAGAGAGATTCCTGCCTGCAACCTTGGGGAAGCTGCTGCCAGTCTGTGAAGGCAATACTGAGCTAGATAGAACTGGCATTATCTCTGGATCTACACTGGCTTCTGAAGCTAACTCCTGAACCTGGCTACCTGGAAACGAGAGAGGGCATCAGCCATGTCATTCTGGAGCCCTGAGACATGCCATGCAAGGAAGAGAATGTTAGACTGCAGGCATCTGAGAATGAACGCTCATAGTAGCCCCATCACCCTGGGCAAACATGAGGTCTGAGAGTTCATAATCTGGACCACTGCCTGATTGTCACACCAAAAGACAGGCAGTGGAGTCATGAAACACCTCCGCCCACAGGTGCACAGCCACAACAATGGGAAAAAGCTCCAGGAACATGAGACACCTTGTGAGCCCTTCATCTGCCCACTTTAAGGGCCACCGGGCAGAGCACCACGTGCTCCTAAAATAAATCCTGAAGCCAAGACTTCTGGCAGTATCCGAGTATACCTGGAGTTCAGCTTCCAGGAACTGCTCAGCCCTCCAGAATGAAGTCCCTCAGACACAGATCCCAAATTGCCAGGTCTTCCTGCATGCCTTCCATGACCTATGATGTGGCATTCCTATGATGTGGCAGCTTAACCCCAGAAACAGCATCTCACAGGTGCCTCAAAAAGGCACAACCCTATAGGCAAAGTAAAGGTAGCCAATGACTACTTGAAACTCCCTCAGGGTGGTCTTTCTCACTGACCCCAAAGACCTAATTAGTCCCCTCAGCACTGCCAGCTTCTCCTGTGGAAGACGACTGAAACCAACCAAGGTGTTCAGCTCAACTAGGCCAATTGGGTAGCAGGCCCCTTGGTTTTACCCTTGGCTAGTAGCACACCCAGCTCCCCAGTCAGATGTACAAAACTCTCCAGCAGATGATTGCAAATCGAAGATGACCTTGGGCCAGCAAAAAGAAAACCTGCCAAATGCCTCAAAGGCCGCACAGGAGATGGAGCAGCCCACAGGGAATGCCCTGTCAAAATACAACTTACCTGTAAAGGAAAAACCCAGCAGGTTGAAATCAGTAGGATGTACGGGCAAGAGGCGGAAAGCAAACTCAATGTCACACTTTGCTAACAGAGCCTCAACCCCTTATCATCCCAATCGCTTCATCAAAGGAGGTATATCGCACTGAACAGAGATGTTCAGGGATCCCATCATTACCTGAAGACCCCTTAGTATAGGAAAGGTGGCAAATTAGGCGCAATTCGCCAGGAATCTTCTTGGGGACCAACAGATGGGGCATTCCAACCAGGTATGACTCTCCTCAGCCCTAGCTGGCTCCTCCCATCTCTCCCTCCAGGCAAAAGAGAAACTAAAACTGAATGCTACACAGACCCCAAAACAAGCACTAGCAAAAACAAGCCCTGGCAAAAACAGAGATACACACACAGTTCTTTAGACTTCTCCCCTAAGTTCTTTAGACTTCTCCCTTAAAGAAATACCAGCCCCTCAAAATCTCCCCCTCCTCCTGTTTGAAGAAGAAAAGGTTTTGTTTTGAAAAGCTTGTTACATTCTCAAGTTGCTTCTCCTCTTCCCAGAGTGAAGAGAAGAAGTGGTCATCACATTTATCAAATTGCTTCTTTCACTATGGCAATGCTGATTCTGTTACCTGGCCCTTCTCAAGAGTAAGCATAGGGACTGCACATGCACCCCCAAATGGAAGGGACTTGGCCCCCTTCAGCAACATCATTGTACAAAAAATAGACCATAGCCATTCAAGAATTCTTGGTTGGAGCTGCCTTTGAAATCTGACTCTAGGTAATGCCACCCTGCCATATGTTCACATCTTAGTGCTCAAATGGGGTTGCCCTGCCTGTGTTGCCATCTCGAAGGAATGTGCTTGTGAACATACTGCACTGGTTCCCTCAGAGTTAAGCAACTCTGCCTTGGATCCCTCAGAGTTAAGCAATTACAGGCCTGTTTCCAACCTTCCATGGCTTAGCAAGGTGATTGAGAATGTGGTGGCTTCCCAGCTCCAGGTGGTCTTGGAGGAAACTGATTATCTAGACCCATTTCAAACTGGCTTTCAAGCAGGCTATGGGGTGGATACTGCCTTGGTTGGCCTGATGGATTATCTCTGATTGGGAATTGACAGAGGGAGTGTGACTCTGTTGGTCCTTTTGGATCTCTCAGCGGCTTTCAATACTATTGACCATAGTATTCTTCTGGAACATCTGGGGGGATTGGGGGTGGGAGGCACTGCTTTTCAGTGGTTCTGCTCCTACCTCATGGACAGATTCCAGATGGTGTGCCTTGGAGACTGTTGTTCTTCAAAATCTGAAATTTCCTATGGACTCCATATTGTTTCCGATGTTGTTTAACATCTACATGAAACTACTGAGAGAGATCGTCAGGAGATTTTGTGCAGGGTGTTATCCATATGCTGATGAAAACCCAAATCTACTTCTCCATGTCAACCTCATTGGGAGAAGGCATAACCTATCTAAATGCCTGCCTGGAGGCAGTAATGGGCTGGATGAGGGATAACAAATTGCATTACAAGGTTCAAACTGGAGTTTGGTGAGTCAACCCGCAAGTTGCTTTTGCCTCAAAACTGTAGTTGCATGCATTCGGATGTAATGGAGTCCCAACCTCTGCCACATTTACCTCCGATTTTGCATTACGTGTGAATGCGGCCAGAAGTAATAGGGAGCAGAAGAGCAGCTGGTTCTTCTGTTGAAAGGAGTGGGAAATGAAAACAAATGGGAATAATGTAAGTGAATGATGTAATAATGAAAATGAATTAGATTTCAACAAATGAACAACTAAAGAAATGAAGGTTTTTAACACAAAAAGCAAACAGAACACTTAAAAATTCTTGCACACTCCTAGAATCTATTCAGTCATGTATTTTTTTCTTCCACTTGCAATAGCTTTGGTTGACAACTTGACCCAATAGAATTTAAGTGGCAAAAGATTCACTTAATATCTTGGCTCCTCTATAAAATGTGCCCTTGGGAAAATGCATCATCCACAGTGAAACCAGGTTTTCTTGTTTTTTACAGTTTCATATAGGCACTGATAAGATTTGTTCAGTTAATGGAATCTTTACCTTTCTGTTAGTTTATCTTTGACATACAGGCTGAAAGCCTTATCTTTATTGATGCCATAATTCTTCTAGTAGGATACCCTTTGCCAAATGAAGGTGAATAGAGAATTCTTGACAAAATCAAGACAACTTTTGTTTGTCTATTTCGATTACTGTCCTTATTGTTATTTCCTGTAGCTGTCCATTTGAATGATTCATTAGAGAATTCTCTGCAATAGATTTCTAAAGGATCCTATTTCCTTGGCCTTTTTCACCAATTCCATGTCTCTGTACAGTGATAGGTTCTACCCAAGCAATCAATGTTGAGTTTATGCTTTCTACAAACTCCCCTCCAGTTGGTGACTTCTATCTGTTATTGGGTATATATTTACTGGGAACTAAAATCAGCCTATTGCACATGAATATAAACTTCTTCCTGCCTAAGAAACCACTTCAGAAGAAGTGTATGACACCCCTCAAAAGGCAAAGAAGTAGAACATTTTATTTTATTTATTTGTTTTTTTTATTGTTTAGAACATTAATCTCCTTTATGTTAAAAAAAAATGGTTGCGGTAAGAACTAATCTGCCTACTTTCCTTTCATTATAATCTTAATTGATAATTACCATCCTCACAAGTTAGCCCACTTCAACCTTAAACATCCACACATCCACCCTCTTGAATTGGGGTGGATGACATCATCAAAACTACACTGTTGAGGAGGTGTCCCAATGCATTGTTCACTACAGGTGGGGCAAATTTGGTTCAAATTGGTTAGGCAGTTCACAAGTCAGTCCACATGCCTCAAAACATCTATCTATCTATCTATCTATCTATCTATCTATCTATCTATCTATCTATCACATTTATATCCCGCACTTCCTCCAAGGAGCTCAGTGCAGTGTACTACATACTTAGGTTTCTCCTCACAACAACCCTGTGAAGTAGGTTAGGCTGAGAGAAGTGACTGGCCCAGAGTCACCCAGCAAGTATTATGGCTGAATGGGGACTTGGACTCGTCTCCTCAGTCCTAGTCCAGCACTCTAACCACTATACCATGCCACACATCTGTGGCATGGCTCTGTTCTATGCTGAGAGCATTTGGGGCTCTTTTCCCCAGCAAGTGCTCAAAGGTGGCCCCTGAGACCCAGGGGAGGCAGGCCCCAAAAGTTAAACCAGCTGCCATCGGGGTAGGTGGTTTGGGGCTCATCTGGGTCAGGCTGTGCAATCCTAGTCTGGGACAAAAATGAGCAGGAAGAGATGTACCAGAGGCCCATGGGGAGTTGCAGGGAGGGAAGGAGAATTGTGTGGATTGCCTCTGCAAATCAACCCTATAGGGGTTGGGCAAGTCGCAGATGGGAAGCATGAGGCTCTGGGTTTTTCCTGGTAGAGGCAGGATCCCATGGGGGCTTTCAGACTGCTAATGCAGCCTCTTGGCACTGTGCTACTCCAGTCTTCATTATGAAGAGGGCTTTAGTGAGAAGAAATTGGATTTATTTAGCCTCTCTTAATCTCTCTCTGCAATCTATATTAAATACATTTTTTTAAAGCTTGCACAAGGTTGACTGAAATGCAGCAAACTGGAAGAAGGTGGCAGCTAGCAGGAGATCCTGGGACTGGATTTGGGGAAAGTGCTACAGAAGTCAAGTCTGTGGAGGGGGCTGCAGGAAGGCCTGATCACGGTGTGGAAGAAAATGGCCAGATCACAATGTTCAGTAAGAGTGAACCGGCCCCATGAACAGGTGGAACTGGTCAGTAAGGGCAGGGGGGCTGTGCCCCCTCCTCCCAAGAATCCCAGGAGGACAGGAGCAGAAGGGGGCATCTCCAGTCAGTGTTCCAGGAGCAGAAAAGGAAGGACTTGCCTAACTGCTGTACCAATGCAGAAGAACTCAGTATTACTTACAGCCTGGCTTTGTGTTTTAATTTTTAAATTCCTGTGTGTCCTTGGCAATTTGTGTGCCAAGGTAGTGTTGGGGTGAATATGCCCCAAAATATTCTGTGTATATTCTCAGGGGGGAGAATATGAAATGGGAAATTGTGAGTAATTTCTACTGAGTGTTAAAATATTCAGCAAGTATTCTCCAAATAATTCTCCCTGCACCCTCATTGTCAAATGAAAGATGAACTTTTAGCCTGCTAAGAAATGCAGATAAGGTTATTACCCAGCAGTTATAGCCCATTATTGCTGTGACTTCTCCTCCTCTTGCATACTTAATTTACAGATTCACTGTAAAACTGACTTCTGATTCAGTAAGAATTTACTTTTTTTGTTAGTTTGATTTTTAAAGTTAATCTCAGCCTCTTCATAGCATGAATGTTAGCATGTAAAAATATGATGATGAAAAAATACAATTACTTTTCAACAAAGTTCCCAAAGTGATTTACACAGAGAAATAAAAATAAAGCTGGATCCCTGTCCCCAAAGGGCTCACAATTGAAAAAGAAACATAAGACCTATGGAAGCAACAGCCACTGGAGGGATGCTGTGCTGGTGTTGGATAGGGCCTGTTGCTCTCCCCCTGCTAAATATAAGAGAATCAGCACTTTAAAAGGTGTCTCTTTGCTCAGTTAGCAGGGGTAGCTGCTAATTGAGTAGTTAGGTAGCTAACTGCTAAATAATCTTATTTTCTTAAAACTACTTGCTTTCACAAAACTCCCCTGCCTTGTCTAGCACTCATCTGTGTATATGGAGATTGTAGCAAATCCTAAAAGATTAAAGGTAAAGTTGTGCCATCGAGTCGGTTTTGACTCCTGGTGACCACAGAGCCCTATGGTTGTCTTTGGTAGAATACAGGAGGAGTTTACCATTGCCATCTCCTGCACAGTATGAGATTATGCCTTTCAGCACCTTCCTATATCCAGCACTTAATCCTATCACATGCAGCCCACAAGCTGCCTCAATATTTGTTTCTGAGATTCATGGGTGATTCTGGAGAAGGAAAGATGACACTGACACACTGAGACACAGACACAGACACAGACAGACAGACAGACACACACACACACACGAGTTTAAATGGGCTTTATTAAGGCTAATGATTAGAAGTGTAGGTGATTAGGCATATAGGCAAGTAGTTATCCATTTTATTTTTCTATGTTTGTAGTGCAGTGTTCAGTAACAGCTAAAAGCATTCCTAAAATCATCCAACTCCCCCACTTTTGTCAAAATGCAGAGCTGCTAGCTAGGAAAGAGTTTTGGCCTCACCAAGAAACAGGCAGTCGTGTGTTCAGTAAGCTGAGCAAGAAAGCCTTATCTTGTTGTTGTGTAGCAACAAGTCGAAATAATTCCCCAACCCGGCAATCAGTGTTTCTCCTTTAATTTGGTCTAATAATTTATATGACAATTAACTCATGCCACTAATAAATGCAAGGCATCCTTTACTCTTAACAGAAAAGGCATTTCTTTCTAACCCTCCTACTAAATGCTGAATATTTTAAAACAGTTTCATTTCTTTTGGAGCAAGTGGCTGAAGGCCTTTTGCTATCTCCTGATTGTTCCTAAAACAATCCTAGGAGCTGTGTTGGCAGAGAGGGAAAAGGATAAAATACAGTTTCCAAGGAGGGAGGGAGACCGACAAGAGGAATGTCCATTAAGGCAGCTTTGGAAGAGAGGAGGAGGAGGGACCAGAAGGAGAAGAGAGAGACGGACACTGTTTCCTTCCACCTGGCAAATGATGGCTGCAGCAGGGGCTTCACTGGAGCTCGGATAGGTAAGAGATAGATCCAGGGACAGAGAGGAAAAGAAGGAGTGTGGGGGGAAGATGTTAGTCAGAAGTGGCTGGTTCATGAAGGCCTAGCTCTGGGCAATATTTACCAGTTTCCCTGTTGGCTGGAACAAGATCTCCCCTGGCTTCTTCAGTGGGAGGGTGACTGGCTCTGGAGATACAGGGAGGGGCTACATGGTGCCTCTTCCATGAAGAAGCCCATGCCTACTAGGTATGTACGAACCGGTTCAGATCTGAACCGGGGTGATTCAGCGGTTTGGATCCAAACCGAACCAGCCCTCAGGTTCAGGCTGCAGGTTCGAATTCGAACTGAACCGGGGGTGGTTCAATTCAGACTGGTTAGGACTGGTTTGGACATGCAAAAATTGGTAGGATGGTAGCTGGCACCCAGGGGTACCTGTCACCCAAACCCCAAAGCAATCAGACACTCGTACGATTTTTTAATGAATTTTTGAAAAATATTTTTATTTTTTTCTCATAGGATATAATGGGACTCGAACCAGGACATTATTCCTTATTGTGGAGCACCCATGGGTGCCAACAACCATGCACACCCTGAAGCAACCAGACACCCCTATGATTTTTTATGAATATTTGAAATATTTTTAATTATTTTTCTCATAGAGTATAATGGGACACGAACCAGTCCATATCCCCTATTGTGGAGCACCTAGGGGCACAAAAGCAGGGTGGTTGGTAGACAGACAGGGGTGCCTACCACCCAAAAATTCCCAAGGCAATTGGACACTCCTCTGATTATTGGTGAATTGTTAAAGTATTTTTGAATTCCTCATAGAGAATAATTAGGATTGCAGCAAATGTATAGCTTCACGTCGGGGGGAAAGGGGTGTCGTAGAGTGGAGTGTGGTGGGTGGTAGTTCCTAGGGTGGGCAAGGAAGCTATCAGAATTATTTGAAAGGAATTGGGCAAAGGGGTGATTTTTAAGTGATTTTTGAAGTTTATGTTTAAGGTTTTTCTCCATAAAGAAGCATGGAGGTGTCAGCAAATGTATAGCTTCACGTTGGGGGCAAAGGGGTGGCCTAGAGCAGTGTGGGGTTGGTGGTAGTGCCAGGTAGGGGCAACGAAGCTACCTGAATTTTTTCAAAGGATTTGGGCAGAGGGCTGATTTTTGGCTAATTGTTGAAGTTTACGCGTCTTTAAGGTTTTTCCTCATAATAAGTTATAATGGAGCTTTCAGCAGCCTCATAAGTGCACTTGGGGGGTGCTGGGGTGGCCCAGAGCGAGTGGTGGTGTAGTGCACATAGGGTGCCAACCACCCCCATGGGTTTCTAACCCATGGGGTACAGGGTTCTGTTGTTTCTGAGGTATTGAGTGTGGATTCTATGATAGCATATTAGAGTGGATTCATGGTGTCTCACTGAAAATCTCATTTGCTCGGATTCGAACCGAGCCGGGCAAACCGGTTTTGTGCACATCCCTAATGCCTACCCTTCCTCATGAGTGGCTATCTGCAGCTTTTAATACCTTTTTGTCAACACCTCAAAGCCAAAATAGTCACCTCATCTACTCAGAGTGTCTCCTCTTTGATAAACAAAATCAGGCCTGGGTCTCCGAATCCCACTGTCTGTCCTCCAGGCAGGGAGTCAATCAGAAGCCTGGCTCTTTGTCTGTCCAAATTCAAGATAGACACTTTTCTTTGTTTTATCCAGCCGGCCCTGGCTTGTGTCATTTTGGTCTTGTTGATGTTCTTCAGCCCATAGAAATATGTTAAAAGGATAGAGAAGGTTACATAAGCGAGAGAGGTTCTCAGTGTTTTATGAATATAATGTCCCCCATAATACAGCGTAGGTGGTTATCTATGTGTGTATTTTCTTATAACTTCCTAAATCAGCTGAATGTGATTATGCTTGACATGTCAAACTAGTTCTCATTACTGGTTTTTAGCACAGCAACAAACTACCCAAGGCTCTTTGCTAAGGAAGCGAGTGATGGAAAATTCCCCTTCTTTCCCAGACTCTCAAGAATAAGCATTTCTGTTCACTGGCTTGGCTTAGAGAGAGAGAAAAAAATCAAAGTCATGCTTCAGCTTCCTGCCAAAATGACAATTCAGACACAGGTCTCAATCTAGCCTTTTGGTTTTGGGGGGTCTCAGAGCAGACCCTGGTTCTAAAAAGGGGTCCATCCACCTGTTCATATCAATAGGTGTTTCCCCATAGTCTGGGAAATATACCCACAGGGATTCAAATCGGCAACCTCTGGCAGTCAAGTCATTTCCCCAATGCCATTAGGTAGCTCCTAAGAGATTAGCAAAGCATAAAAAGCTTTCTCTATTTCATAGTGTTGAAGAACCTCTTGAATTTGTCTTCCCAGAAGATGGAGAGGTAAGTCTGACTCCTACCACATCTAGAGACCAGACTATCAGAGCTACATAGGAAAAGACAGCAGACCACAGATATCAAAGGTGATTAAAAAGGAGCATACTTCTTCTTTGTTGCTGCTGAGGGCAGCACTGAAGGGCTGCCAATACAAGGATGCAGGTTTAGACTAGGTAGTAGGAATGCTTTCCCAAATGGGATTAGTGTTGCAGAGGTCACATCATGGAGTCCTGGGCTCCCCTTTGCTGATGGTTTTTAGACCAGAAGACAGATAACGATGACCTCCATGGAAACTCCCCACTCTAAATTTCCATAATTCTGCTGTGACCCTCACATTGAGCCTGCAAGGGATCTGCAAGTGCCCCCCTGGCACCCAGACTGATTCTATTTCCTCCCCAAGCTGACAGCAGTTATGAGGAAGCAGATTTAGGCTAAGCATTAAGAATAAATTCCCAAGGGAGAGAATAAATTCCCCATGGCCACTTCTCTTAGCAGGTATTACAACCATGGTCAAGGAGGATTAGAAACTCTTGAATAGGCTTTTTCAGTTAATCATGAGATGAGCAAGGCAGGAATCTAGAAGAATGGTTGCAGTGCTAGCAAGGAACATTTCCAGTCTCAGGAGCAGAGCAGGACTTCGCTAACTAACGAACCAAGGTTGTACTGAGTATTATTTCCTTTCTCATCTTGAATTTTTGCATTTAAATTCCTGTGCCTGTCTTTGCTTCCCTTTCTTGTTTCCCAATTCTGTTTAAAATCTGAGGCCCTGGAACTATATTTGGGGAATGTCCCCCAGAGGTTTTGCATGTGGCATTTTTGTATATTTAAGTTTATCTCTAGTTTTCTTATTCAAAGCATGTTCCAGCACCCCAGGGTGTTGTACAGTCCATTGGATCCCTCTGCAACCCCTTGATTTCTCTCAGACAAGCTGAACAGATCTTTCCATAGTGGTTTGTTTCCACAGGCGGTCTTACTTTTCATGTTTCTGCTGCTTGTTCACTATAGCTGCCACTTGAAGCCCTGGTGTGTGGAGAGTGGGGTTATCTACTCATAGCATTTAGGCACTGCCTGGGTGGAGTTGTGGTGTCAAGATGGGCCAGGGCAGGAAACCTTTGATTATCCACAAAGCAGACATCCAAAAGCAAGAGAAATGGAACAGAGTAAGCCAAGGGGCTAGAGACTGCCCAACTTAATTGAAGCTCCCCAGCTGTTGTTGGATTACAACTCCCACCATCCCCAGCTTCTCTTGTTCAGGACTACATCACCCCCTGCCAAAAACCATGGCTGGGGATGATAGAAGCTGTACTCCGATCACTCCCAGCCACCATGTATTGTGGCATGAGTTGATGGGAGTTCAACAACAGCTAGGAAACCTCTGGCTGGCCACACCTGCAATAAAAAATATAGTCCCCTAATGCAAATCCAAATGTTTTTATGAAGAAAACCGACACATTTATCCATCACAGGGCTGGATAAATAAATCAACCTGAAAACAAAGCAGTTGAAACAGAGGGTCATGAAGAAAATGCCACTTACTGTAAGTAGCAGGTCCACAAATCTATAGCTCATACTTTTTCTTCATTACACCAGCAAAGAAGAGCATCTCTTTCAACATTTAACATAGGATCCCATCCTGCTTCTGACACACTGTTATCAACGCAAGTGCTGAGGGTGGCCTCAGTCGGGTAAATATACACAATGACAAATCTCCCCAGTGGGTGAGTGGAATGGTGGGCCCTAGAAAAGGCAGGAAGAGGCTGAGGAGAGCAACCCCACAACAGATTCCCATTCCCTTTTGGGCTAGATTCGCAAAAGCCTCATGTACACTCAAGGTCATGAGGCTTTGGCAAACAGGGGGCATAATTTCATAGCAAACTACTTCACCCCAGGAGTGGAATCCACACCTTAGTTTACAGAGCTCCCTTCAAACTAGTTACTGAAGTTGCAGCCCAGGTTTCCACCTGTTTCTTCTGTCCCATCTCTTGATTCCGAGTCTGGATGCACATCACACGACCACCCTTCCCCTAACTCCACATACAGTGTGAGGTGCAAGTGTCCTGTCCAGTCCTGGCAGGGTGCAAGAAACAAGGCTGGACCACACAGTGAACCATGCTGTGGCTGCATCCTCAGTCTGTAAGGCCACCCAGGATGGCAGAGGGTACGCAAATAAAAGTGATCCCCACCCCCTATTGGCCTTCTGCAGGGACACCTTGGCATCCACGCACCCCGCTCAGGTGACAGTGTAGGATTAGTCGGTTGCCATTTGGGGCTGAGTAGGAATTTTCCTCACCCACTTGGATTGGCCTGGGGGTGGCTGGTTTTTCACCTACTCTGCACTGTTGCACTGGAAGGGATTTTTGATTTGGCGAGTGTTAGGAGTGGTGCCGCTAAATAGTGTAGCCCTTTGGTCACCATGGCAGGTCCGAGGTGGGGATGCAGTGCCACACCCCAGGGGTGGCAATTGCAAAGTGCCCTAGCTACACTGCAGTTCTCTGTTAAAACTAGTCAATAAAGTGATGGCCGTAGTTTTAACCCATTTCCTGTGTGGTGCTGTTTGTTTTGGGGTGTGGGTGCAAAGGGACTTCATGGCAGAACTCTTGCAAGATGTTCTCAAGTAGCATTGGATTAAGAAGAAGCATGAGTTGCTCCTTCTGCCCTAGCCAGGTCTTCTGTCCCTCCCACCCTGCAAAATGAGGGGCTGGGGGGCTGGTTCATACTCACACAAGTGGCAAAGCTCTGCATAGACTATATCACTTCAGGCTGCAAGTGGAAGGTAGGATTTTTAAATGCTCTCCCACATTATAATTACAAAATATAACATGTTGTGGAAAGGTGTTCAACTTGGGGGTGCAGACAGAGGTAAAGCTTAAGGAACACCTCATTAATTTATTTTGTGAGTAGATATGGGCGATTAGGTTGGCAGGGGGTGCAATAAAATGCAGGGGAAACTGTTCAATTGGTTAAGGGTGATGTGAACTCCTGGTTCATTGTAACCCTTTCCCTTAATAGCTAATGGGGCTATTCTCATGATCAGCCAAAATTGGGCAGGGGAGCCCGGTGGCTTACAAGTGGCTAGCCTGCTTTTTTAGCCCTCCCCAAAGCCTGGGTTTGCGGAGTGAGTGCTCTGCAAACCTGGGCTTTCTGATAGTGAGTAGTCACGGCGCGGCTCTGCACCACAGTGACTCACAAGGAGACCCCCAGAAGGGAGGCAAAAAGCTGCCTCCCAGCTCCGGGGGTCTCCCCGGTATGCCCTGCGTGCTCGTGCAGAGCATACTGGAGCTTCCAGTGGCTGCACGACCCCCAAGATCCCCAGCCCCTGCGGTGGTGTGGGTGGCCTCCCAGGGCTCCCTCCCTGCTTGTGTGTGGGGAGAGCAGGCTTAGCCAGTGAGACCTGGCTTAGCCCGCTCTCCTCACTCACCCCACTGATCGTGAGACCCAGCTCACAGTATTTTTTGATGTGCAGGGATCTTTTGTGGGGAGGGATGCACAGGTCTCACATCTGCAGCTTGAAGTGATACAATTCAGGAAAAGGTTACCCATTGATTTTGCTGAATGTTTAAATGGACAAGTATTGTCAGAAGACTTCAGTCTATCTGTGAGCAGAGCACAGCAAAAAGAGAGAATCTGGTGCTTAGCAGGTGCCAGCATGAATTTGTCACACTGGAGTACTTTCCCCTCTTTTAACAGAGTTACTAGTTTAGCAGAGCACAGGATTTCTGTGGACACAGTGTGCCTTGATTTCTGCAAAGCATTTGACACAGTCCCCACAATATCCTCCTTGACCTCTGTGGAGAATGGGGTCAAAAACTCCATTTTGTTGTAGGTTTGCTTATTCTTTATTTTGATTTATATTTAAAATTGCTGTCCATTCCCCATTTGTGTTGCTGGAGTAGATAAAACCTTGACCTTTTATCTCCCCCAGGGTTGTTTTTCTGTCTGGTGTTCATCCCACACCCCACCCCAAGTCCGGTTTGTGTTTGCCCTGATTGGCTTATCCAAGGCACTTTCCAGATTACATGCTGGAAAATGTAATTTCCCGGGGGAAAATGCTTCAGATTTGGCAAGATCATATTGAAAACGATCCCCAGAATCTCAAACTCCTACAATGGGAAAATACAGCTATTTTTCTGCAACAGACTTGCAAGATTGGAGCACTATAATGCAAAGATAAAATCTGAAATAAGGCTTCTGAAATGTGAATGGCACCTTGCTGTCAGTGCAGG
Organism: Hemicordylus capensis; assembly: GCF_027244095.1. Taxonomy (NCBI): domain Eukaryota; kingdom Metazoa; phylum Chordata; class Lepidosauria; order Squamata; family Cordylidae; genus Hemicordylus; species Hemicordylus capensis. The sequence goes on along the minus strand of NC_069662.1, from coordinate 66,622,010 downwards.
GACTGTGGTGTCACAACACAGGAAGTATCGAAGCATACTTAGCAGATCCATAGTGACACTATTGTAGGGTTTAATCTGGAAAGCACCCTGAGGAGGTGGGCAGAGTTTCAGGGATTAAAGGGGGAGGTTGGAACAGCTAGGGAGCAGAGAACAGAAGAGCAGTTGGAGGAGCTGAATCACAAAGAAGAGAGCTGAAGATCACACAGAGGAGCTGGATCACTCTCAGAGCAGCTGGAGGAAAAGACAGCAGCAGGATCAGACAAGGCAACGCTTAGCAAAGAGAGAGAGAGAGAGCCAGGCTTGCTGGGAAGCAAAGTGGGCTGACCAAGAGCTGCCGGTGAGGTGCCTGTAAGGGCCAGCGTAGGATAATCGCTGGGTGTGCTTCTCTTTTTCTTTTCTTTTTCTTTTTTGTTTTGTTCTTATGGTTGTTAAACATTGCAAAAGCTATTGTTAAAATTGGTGTTTTTCTCTCTCAAGTAAAAATTTCAGCTCTTGATTAAATTCTTGTGTAGTCTCTGTATTCGCCTCCCCAGGCTTAAATGCCACACCACCCTGCCTAGATTGAGTGAGAGATGAAGGGCTGATAGGCTGTCAAGTGGAGACAGCCAGGAAAAATAAGGAATTCTGCTTGGGGTCAGCAGTAAAGCTTGTCAAATCTTGGGGCTGGTTGAGACCAGACCATGACAATCTTTCTCATAATCTGATCTATTTAACCTAACTAGGGCTCCAGCTTTACCTCCTGCTGCTTCTACAATTATAATGGATTCTCTGGATAAACCAGAGTGCAACAATATCCCTGCTAAAGCTTCCCTGAGAATTACTTGCCACTTTCTGTAATAATTCCCTCTTTCAAAAATGGAAGACCCAGAATGGGTGAGCTCTAGTGGTATAAAATAGCATCCATAGGTGGTGTGTGTCTGCCATCATGAAGCATTCATGGCTCTAGAGAGCACTTTAAATAAGTGGAAAGAAAAAACACATCCACTCACCCATTTCATTCCACCATTAGTGGGGATTGTTTTGTCTCTATGGCAAATACTACTAACAAATAGCTTACTCCAGAGTACGTGCAAGCCTAAAATTAATACCACAACTGGTGAATGTTAGGGGTTGTTGATTTTTACCCACAATAGATAAAACAGCAGAGCACTAAGGAATGAGCACACACACTGCAGTTACAGAGTAGGTAGCAGAGGATGGTTTGGATATTACAGCTATTTAGAGAAAACACATGGTGATCCTTGTATGACTAAACACTAAATATTTATTGGTTAAATACACTTAGATAGGGAAGACCTATATCTAATCTAAAGGACTACATAATGGATAGGCAAGGAGAGAGAGAGAGAGAGAGAGAGAGAGAGAGAGAGAGAGAGAGAGAGAGAGAGAGAGATGTTTCAATCTGCTCTCTAGGAGGAAAGGAAGGATTGTGACTCAGCACAAAAAGTGCTGCAGAGTCAGTTCAGGGGTCATAGAGAAGGGACAGATAGGGAGACCCTTACTCACTGTCTCTACTCCCAATGCCCCTAGTGGTCATTAGGACAGTTGGTGCAAAAGGTTGATGCACTGGAAGTTCATCTCCAACAGTGAAGAGGCCCTTGAAAGTTAGTTGAGTGGTAGAGCACAGATTTTCATGTGTGAGGTAGCTTCAGACTTCAGTGTCTCCAATTCTGCACTCTCCCCATGCCCATAAAAGTATGGAGGCACCTTAAGATGTGATATTGTGCATATTTTTTAGTGTTGAGATCCAGTGTGGTGTAGTGGTTAGGGTATTAGACTAGGAATGGGAAGAGAAAGTTTAAATTCGTGCACAGCTATGAAATTCAGTGGGTGCCTCTAGGCCAGTCCCTTATCTCTCTCAACATAACATACCTTACAGTCTTGTTGTGAGGATAAACGTAACCATGTACTCTGCTCTGGGATCCTTGGAGGAGGGCCAGGGGTGGATATAAATGTAAAAACATTTGCCCATCTTATCTCAATAATACCTACAACAGCCCTGTAAGATAGTTTAGAATATTGCCAGTAGGGGAAGTCATGGCTAATGGACAATGGGCTGCCAAAGGTTTGCTTCATGACTGAGTGGAGATTGGAGCCAAGCAGTGTTTCCTCTAAGAGGGATTCCCACATGTTGTCAAATACAACTCCCAGAATCCCCAAGCAAAAGCCATTGCAGCTGGGGATTCTGGGAGTTGTAGTCAACAACATCTGGAAATCCCTCTTAGAGGGAACACTGCAGCCAAGGGTTTTTAGCTTGTGGTTGGAACCACTACACTGTACCAATTCTTCTGCTTGGGGACTGACTAGTGCCCGGATCATCTGAGAAGCCCATGCATGTTGCTCCAAGCTCTTAAGAGGTGGTCTATTTTGGTATTCATTCAAGACCAAAAGAAGATGGCACATAGCAAGCATAGGATGGAAGAAATCCTGGGCTTTGGGGTGTAGTGAGGGGGAAGAGAAGCAGGCCAAAGCTTAGGCCCGATTTGAAGTGATCCCATCAAACGGGGCCAAAGTAAATTGGATTGATCCCCTGAAGCATCAAAATGAATTGAGAACTCATCTGAAGCACCAAGGTGATCCCCTAACCAAATCAGTGCTGATTCACTTAGCCCTGCTATCTTTCCCACAGTGACAAACCAGAAGTCTACAAGCAGGAAGGAGAGGCTGTATGCTATCTCTAGGCTCAGAGGCAGTATGCTGCTGAATGCCAGTTGTGGGGAGAACCAGTGGAAGAAGGGAGGTATGCCTACAAGACCAATAGCCGGTGATAGATGTGTCCTTGATGAATTTGTCTAATCCTGTTTTAAAGCCATCTAAACTAGATACCATCAATACACCTTGTGGGAGCAAATTCCAAAGACTGATTACGTGCTGTGTGAATGAATACAGGGAAACTTCGCTATCTGCAGATCAAACACGCATGCTTTCATGTCTCTGCAGTCAGGTAATTGACAGCCAACCTTGGTTTACACGGAGGAAAAGGTCAAGGAAGGGTTTATTTTGCATGTCCATGGTGCCAGGCTGGCTGGAAATGATCTCCAAGATTATTTTCAGCTGCCATTTTGGGGCGGGGGAGCCATTTTGTGGCTCTTTTTAAAAAACAAGTTTCCCCATGAAATTCTTTTGCAGACAAATGACCAATTTGGGACGGGTGGGGGGTGGTATTCCTGGAAAGCTGGAGACCTTGATAGGGCACTTGGCAGGACACGTTCTTTTGCTATTTCCCCTCATTTCCCCCCATTTTTGCCCTTTTTCCAGCCTCCAGGAACTAACCCCCAGATTCCCATTGCCACAATACCCTGCTATCTGTGGTTCCGATATCCACAGTTTGTGGAGAGTGGATAATGGTGTTCACCTGTAAGTGGGATATCCCTGTGGATTATAGGGTTCACCTGTAAGTCCTTTGTCAGTCCTAAATCTTATGCCAATCAGTTTCATTGAATGACTCCTGGACCATTTTTTTCAAAGTCCAGCAGATGGAAGTCATTATATACTAATAATGTTAATGTTTAAAAGGATACCATTGCTCCTGTGCATCAGGCCTTTTAAAATTTGAATCAAAAGCCTGGGGTCTCTTCATTCTCAGCAGATCTCATTGGGTAATAGAATGACATCTCTTCTTTGGTGGTTCACAAAAAATTGTGCAAGCTGTTCAGTACCACACAACCCACTTCTTCATCTTCTTGCTCTCTCCACCTGGAACCAAGATCCAGCATCCCCATTCTGTAGTCTGGTAGGAAAAATGGGGAAAGTCCAGAGATGTAGTGCAGATGGTTGAATCACTTATGCCAGGCTTACTGAAGCTGATGTTATGTTTGCTGCTGTTGTGATTATTTTCACTTTGTTCTGCTGACTAAAATCCCTGCTTCTGTGAAGTCAGATGCTTCTGAATGCTTTACTTGTTCTAAACTCAAGGTCTGACATTGTGGGAGGGGATGGTTTCATCTGCCCTAACTTGGGGGCACAGAAACTATACAATCCCTCAGACTACTTTTCAGACTATTTTTGAGTTCGAACCAGATTCAAATTAAACTGGCCCAGTTTGAGCCTGAACTGGACCAGCCCGCCAAAAAGTGGGGACAGTCCGAGTTTGAGCCAAATCAAGCCCGGTTTGGATTGAACTGCTTCAATCCCTATGGAGTTATAAAGGGGGGGGGTAAGGGGAAAGTGGGAGGTTACCTTACATGGCGGCAGGCTGGTGGCTGCTCCCCTAGGCCGTGCAGCTCCCGCCATCAGGGTGAGTCAGCAGGGACCCAGTTCTGGTCTCTGCAAAAGTGCAGAGGCCCAAAACAGTGACCTACTCAACACTGCCAAGGTAAACTCCTGTCCACCCCCACACACCCTTTTTCTTCAACAATTTTTAATCCGATTTTTCCACAGCATAAGACAGACAGACAGACAGACACACACACACACACACACACAGGACTTCCATCTCATCATTAGAACAAGTATCAATTACAATACCAAAAACTTGCCTGTAGCTTAACCGTTCTCCCCCAGTTAAATCATACAAAAGTCATCTCTTGAGCATTTTTTAAAAACATCTTTGTTACCACTCAAAAGCCTGATACAAACCCATTTTATAATATGTTTTTAGGTAAATAAGAAGGGGGTCCCGCTCCCTTTTAAATGTTTCAAGTTTATTTCTTAATAAAGCCGTTATCTTTGCCATTTCTGCAAGCTCTAGCACTTTAAATATCCAATCTTCTTTTCTCAAACAATCGGTATCTTTCCATTTGTATTTATTTATTTATTTATTTTTACATTTTTATACCGCCTTTTGTTAAAGGAAAACCCCAAGGCAGTTTATAAAAATTAAAAACATACAATAAAAAGCAGTAAAAACAACAAGCTAAAAACAAGCATAAAAACAGACAACAGATAAAAACACACAAGAACAGCAGTAAAACACGCTTATGTAAAAGCCTGGGTAAAAAGCCAAGTCTTTAAAAGCTTTCTAAAAGCTGTGATGGAGTCCAAGGAATGAATGGCCACTGGGAGAGCATTCCAGAGTCTAGGAGCAGCAACAGAGAAGGCCCTGTCCCGAGTGCACGACAGCCTGGCCTCCCTCATTGTCGGCACCCGGAGCAGGGCCCCCTCAGATGTCCTAGTCAAGCGGGCAGCAACCCTTGGGAGCAGGCGGTCCCTCAAATACCCCGGGCACAAACCGTTTAGGGCTTTAAAGGTCAAAACCAGCACCTTGAATTGGACCCGGAAACAAACCGGCAGTCAGTGCAGCTCTTTCAAAATGGGGGTGATATGTTCCCAACAGGCAGCTCCGGATAAAACCCTCGCTGCCGCATTTTGCACTAGCTGCAGTTTCTGGATATTCTTCAAGGGCAGCCCCATGTAGAGCGCGTTACAGTAATCCAGCCGCGACGTGACTAAGGCGTGGGTAACCGTGGCCAGATCTGCCTTCTCGAGAAAGGGACGCAGCTGGCGCAACAGCTGAAGCTGTGCAAAGGCACCCCTGGCCACCGCCTCCACCTGAGCCTCCAAAAGCAGAGCCGGGTCCAGTAGTACCCCCAAGCTGCGTACTTGCTCCTTCAAGGGGAGTGCAACCCCATCCAGAACCGGTAAAATCTCCTCATCCCGATTGGCTCTCCTACTGACCAACAGTACCTCCGTCTTATCCGGATTAAATTTCAGTTTATTAGCCCACATCCAACCCATCACGGCCTCCAGCCCCCGATTCAGGACATCCACCGCCTCCCTAGGATCAGATGACAAGGAGAGAAAGAGCTGAGTGTCATCCGCATATTGCTGACAACTCAGTCCAAATCCCCGGATGACCTCTCCCAGCGGCTTCATGTAGATGTTAAACAGCATGGGGGACAAGACCGAACCCTGCGGGACCCCACAGGCCAATGGCCACAGGGCCGAGCAGTAGTCCCCCAGCACCACCTTCTGGACCCTCCCCTCAAGAAAGGATGAGAACCAGTGCAACGCAGTGCCTCCGATTCCCATACTCGAGAGGCGGCCCAGAAGGATAACATGGTCAATGGTATCAAACGCCGCCGAGAGGTCCAGCAGAACCAACAGGGATGCACTCCCCCTGTCTAGTTCCCGGCGTAGGTCATCCAAGGCAGTCTCAGTCCCATACCCGGGGCGGAAGCCAGATTGAAAAGGGTCCAGATAATCCATATCATCCAAGACCCTCTGCAGCTGGGACGCCACCACACGCTCCATCACCTTGCCCAAGAAGGGAAGGTTAGACACAGGTCTATAGTTGTCCAGGTTGGAGGGATCAAGGGAGGGCTTTTTTAATAGAGGTCTTACCACCGCCTCCTTGAGGCACGATGGCATCCTGCCCTCCCTTAACGAAGCATTAACGATCACCTCCAGCCATCTGCCTGTCCCCTCCCTGGCAGCTTTTATTAGCCATGAAGGGTAAGTGTCAAGAGCGCACGAAGTCGCCCGCACACTGCCCAGGATCTTGTCCACATCCTTAGGCCGCACCAACTGAAAAGAATCCAACACAACAGGGTCAGATGGTACCAAAGGCACGTCTGCCGAAACTGCCAAAACTCTGGAGTCCAGGTCAGCATGGATGCAAGCGACTTTATCTGCAAAGCGACAGGCAAACCGATCACAAAGAGCCGTAGATGACTCCTCCCCCATTGTCCGGGGGGACGTGTGGAGCAAAGTTGTCACCACATGAAACAGCTCTGTTTGTTTGCACTGAGTAGACGCAATGGAGGCAGAGAAAAAACATTTCTTCGCCGCCCCCACCGGCACGGCGTAGTCCCTAAAATGGGCTCTAGCCCGTGTTCGATCGGATTCGTGACGACTCTTCCTCCAGCGTTGTTCCAGCCGTCGTCCGAGTTGCTTCATCGCCCTAAGCTCCGAGGAAAACCAAGGAGCAGAACGGGCTCCACCAAGCCGGAGAGGGCGCTTGGGGGCAACCATGTCAACAGCCCGGGCCATCTCTCCATTCCAGAGATCAACCAAGGCCTCGACAGGGTCACCAGCTCTGGACACTGGAAACTCCCCGAGGTCCATCTGAAATCCAAGCGGATCCATAAGCCTCCGGGGGCGGACCATCTTAATCGGCCCTCCACCCCTGCAGAGGGCAGATGGAGCAGTCAAACTAAAACCCACCAGGTGATGATCTGTCCATGACAAGGGAGTGATCTCAAATTCCCCCACCTCCAGATCATTTATTTCCCAGTCGGCAAAAACCAGATCCAGAGTGTGTCTCGCCATGTGGGTAGGGCCCGATACCAACTGAGACAGGCCCATGGTTGCCATGGAGGCCATGAAATCCTGAGCTGCACCCACTAGGGGGGCCTCAGCGTGAACATTGAAATACCCCAAAACAATAAACCTGGGGGAGCCCAAAGCCACCTCCGAGACCACCCCCGCCAGCTCAGGTAGGGAGACTGAAGTGCAGCGGGGTGGTTGGTACACCAGCAGAATCCCCAGCCTATCTCGGAGGCCCACCCTCAAGGACAAACACTCGAAATTCTGAGATTGCCTGACCGTGCACCTGGAAACTGGTAAGGTCTCTCGAAAGATGACCGCAACGCCTCCTCCCCGACCCTCAAGGCGGGTCTGCTGCACAATCTGGAAACCTGGAGGACAAAGCTGAGAGAGACCAACCCCGCCCAGCACATCCAACCAGGTCTCCGTCACGCATACCAGGTCAGCACGCTCATCCACAATCAGATTGTGGATGAGAGATGTTTTTGTGTTAATTGACCTGGCATTCAGCAGCAGCACCCTAATCCTCGAAGGAGTGTTCTCAGAGCTCCCTAGGGTCAGAGGGTTGGGAGAGGGGCTGGAAAAAGGAACAGGCCTCAATTGCCTGGACCGATTTCCCCTGTAACGGCCTGCCCAACTCCCACCGTCATACCTCCCTCTGCCCGCTACCCGTGATATTGCTGCCCCCACTCCAGATCCACTTTTTCGCTCTCCCAGACACATCTCCCCAGACTAACCCACCACAGCTTCTTGGCTTAATTTAAAACCAGGACCCGATTTATACAATCTCTGCTGACTTCTTGATTGGAGGAAGATGGATTTTCAAAGCAGACGGAAAAGGTCTTCAGGCCCCAGGCAGCTCGCCACATGGCTGAGAGCCACAACGACAAGAGCCCTTGTGCTCTCGCCCTTCAGCTCACGCCCTTGGCTCAGCCTGAGCTTTAAAGCAGCAGAGGCTGATGCTAGATGGTACACACCTGGAGAAAAGGTGGGGCAGAAGCCAAAGCACAGTCACCTGCCTTGTATGCAAATGTCAATCTTGCTACTGCTGTTAAATACATAAAAAGGACCCAGTATTTCCTAGACAGTGAACTATTATCGATGCCTATCAATATTGTTTCCGGGCTGTTAGGGAAAGTCATTTTAAACAACCACCATAAATGTATATAGGAACCCTCCTCTTTTTTACACTTCCAACATTTATTTGACATGTTCTTGTACATTAAAGCCAACTTCTTAGGAGTTAAATGCCATCTATACATCATTTTAAGATTATTTTCCTTTAAATTAGAACAGGCAGTATATTTCATGTCTTCTATCCATAGTTTTCCCCATTTCTCCAACTCTATATTATAACCAAAATCCTGAGCCCATTTAATCATCAAAGTTTTCACTACCTCCGTTCTTGTATCTTCCAATAATAACAAATCATACATCCTGGAGACTAGTTTGTCTTCCTTGTCACACAACTGTTGTTCAAATTGCTTGAATAAGGAGTTAATCTGATGATACTGAAACCATGAGATATCCCATTCCTGCATAAGATCTAGTTTTCTAAGTTCATATTTTGCACCTTGGGGGAAAAGCAGTTGTCGCTACGTAGGCCATGCCTGTTGCATATTTTTCTGTTTTCTAGATACAACTTCCAATGGAGATACCCAAAGTGGGATTTTTGGTTCTAACACAAATTTGTTTTTCATCCATACCATATATAAACTTTTTCTAACACAATAATTTAAGAAGTCTTTATTTATTTTTGCCTTATCATAAAATAGATATGCATGCCAACCATATCTTATATCGAATACTTCCAAATCTAACAGTCTTGGATTTTTTAATGTAATCCATTCTTTCATCCAGTTTAGGCATATTGCTTCAAAATATAACTTAAAATTCGGTAACACAAATCCTCCTCTCTTCCTATCATCCGTTAGATTTTTAAAATTTATTCTTGGTTTTTTACCCTGCCAAATAAAGTTCTTTACATCTTTATGCCATTGATCAAAAATTGGCATTGTAATTATTATTGCTATTGTCTGGAAAAATTATAGCATTTTAGGAAGGACGTTCATTTTGATAACAGAAATTCTTCCATCTATTCCATCTACATAATCTATTCCATCTACATAAGTCTATCTTTATTTCCTTCCAGATTTTAGTATAGTTATTTTGAAACAATAAGGCATTATTTGTTGTAAGAGTAACTCCTAGGTATTTTACCTTTTTTTCCACATTAAAACTAGATCTCAAAGCAAATTTTTCAATATCTTCTTTGTTCATATTTTTAATTAATACCTTTGTCTTATCCTTATTTATATAGAACCCTGACAAATTCCCATATGATTCTAATATTTCCAATAATGCATCGATTGACCCTAAAGGATCTTGTAAAAACAACACTGTCGTCTGCAAAGGCTCTTAATTTGTATCTTTGTGTCCCTATTGACAATCCTTGTATTTTGGTCTCTTCCCTTATCATCCTGCACATAATTTCCAAGACCAATATAAATAATAATGGAGACAAGGGATAACCTTGTCTGGTACCTTTTTGAATACTAAAATAATCTGTAAATTCTCCATTAACCTTAATATTTGCTTTTTGTTCAGAATATATAGACCAGATCGCCCTTATATAATTAGCTCCAAACTCTGTAATTTCCAGGATTTTCAACATAAATTGCCAGGAGATGTTATCAAAAGCCTTTTCTGCATCAAAAAATAACATAACCAATTGTTTATCATTATGCTTTTCATAATATTCTAATACATCCAAGACAGTTTGCACATTGTCCTTTATTTGCCTTCTTGGTAGAAATCCAGCCTGATCTTCATGAATTAACTCTATCAGGACCCCCTCCATTCCTTTGGCTAGTAGAGAAGCAAATAATTTATAATCATTATTAAGTAAAGGGATGGTCTATAATTTTTAACAAAGGTTTGATCTTGGCCAGGTTTTGGTATTAATGTAATAGTCACTTGCCTCCATGACTCAGGAAACCAACCCTTCATTATAATTTTATTCATTGTCCATTGTAATGGTTGAAATAATACTTCACTAAAAACTTTGTAATATATAATAGAAAAACCATCTGGTCCAGGCCATTTCCACCCCACCCCCCCAGCTCGCTTAATAGCATCCTTAACTTCTTCGTTTGAAATTGAAAGATTCAATATTTCCCGTTGTTTTGGGTTTAGTTTTGGTAAATTCCTTAATTGTAAGAATTGTTCTACTTTATTTATATCAACCTTTCTTTCTTTTTTATAAAACTCCTTGTAATATTTATAAAATTCTCTTTTAATTACTGACTGTTGATTAATAATACATAATAGTATTCAGACTCATTATATAATTCTTTTGCTGTTCAGCTCTTAATTTCCAGGCTAGATATCTGCCTGGTTTATTTGCCTGTTCAAAAGATTTCTGTTTTAGAAATTTTAAATTTCTTTCCCTCTCCTCCACCATCAACATGGAATATTTCTGTTTTAATACCTTTAATTGTTGTATTAAAGTTTGATCATCTTTTTTTGAATTAGTTCCCCTTCCAAGTCCTTAATTTGAATCTGGATTATTATTCTCTTATTATTCTCTTATTATTCTTATTCTTATTATTCTCTTATTTTTCTTATTCTCTTGTTTCTTTTCCCCCAAATATCTGTTTTGTTGAATAAAGAAACCCCTCATCACCACCTTACTTGCGTCCCATACTGTCTTCTTTTGTAGATCATCCTTTAAGTTTATTTCAAAATATTCTTTAAGTTTTTGTGAACCTAATTTCACAATTTTAGAGTGAGTCAAAAGGGACTCATTTAATTTCCATTGATGGTTTTTCTTTTTTCCAATTTTCCACTTTAGTTCTATAGGATTATGGTCAGAAAATATCCTTGGTGATATATCAATATCTTTGATTGTTATCAACACATCTGCATTAGCCCAGATCATATCTATTCTCGTGTGTGTTTTATGTCTATCTGAAAAGAAAGTATACTCCTTAGCATCTGTATTTTTGATTCTCATATCATGTAGACCAAAGTGCTCAACCATATTAAAAAAGGCTTTTGGTAGTTTCCCATCATTTTTCTCATATCTATTGAATCTCTATCAGCTCGCATTGAGACAACTCCATTAAAGTCTCCCATTAATATAATCCGTTGTCTATCTGTCTCTATCAGTTGCTTTTCAAATTTTCTGTAAAAATCCGCTTTTGCCTCATTAGGAGCATATATGCCAACTACAGTGTGTTTTAAATCTCCGATCTTTATTTCTACTATCAAAATTCTTCCATGAACATCTTTATATATCAGTCTCGGCTCCAAAAAGTATTTTATATATTTTAAAAAACTACTCCCCTTTTTTTCTTAATATCTAATGTTTCAAATTGCTGGCCAAGTGCATTATTTTGTAGGTATTTTCTATCACTCCTTGTGTGCACTTCCTGTAAGGAAATCAAGTCAATTTTTCTTTTCTTTAGATCATGGGAAAAAAATTGTCATTTTGTTTCTATATTTAAACCATTTACATTTAAGGAAAAGAATTTTATTTCCATACTGACTATTTATTTGTTTTGCTAATCACCCCTTGTTTATTGCTTTGTGTCTTTTGGAAATCCCCTGAGATCTGAAGTTCGTTCCTCTATCTACAAAGAAATTGTTTTAGTTTAGAATCTTCAGTTAACCTATATTTCTTATTTTTATAGGTAAAGATAACCCCTTGAGGGAACTCCCATCTAAAGGGGATTTTATTTTGTTTTAGAGTATCAATCAAATCCCTGTAATCTTTTCGTTTCCTAAGAAATCTACTTGGAATTTATTTCATCACCATAATGGTTTGTCCATTAATTTCCCATTTGTTTTGAAAATGGGCTTGTATAATACGGTCTTGGGTAGGTTTTATACAGTCTCTATATACAGTCTCTAGGCACAGTCTCTAGGCACCTTGTGGGTAACCAAAAAAGTGGAATTTACTCTAAAGGCATCTTCAGTAAGACCTTCCATATTAGGTAGTTCTATCTGCAAAAGTTTTGCTGATTCATTTATCAACAAATCTGCTATATTTTGAGTTGTGCTTTCTGGAATACCCCTTATTCTAAGCATTTTCCCCTATGCACCAGTTGCAACATTGCAAGTTGATCAGCTAACTCTTCATTTTTCCTTTTTCAGCTCCACTATCTCCTGATCTGCAGCATCTACTTTTTTAAAAAAATGTTTACTACCCTCCACTATCCTTTTATTTATTTCTTCCAAATTGTTACACTTATTTGAGTTGTCTGTAACCCCTTGTTTCATCACTTGTACCTCTTTATTCAACTGCAATATATCTTGCTTTAAGACCTTTGAGTCTACTTTTATCTGTTGTATATCCTCTTTAAGAGTTTGCATATCCTAAACCATAGATTGTAGCACTTCGTTATTTATGTCTAGTTTACTATTAATGGTTTGAAGTAACTCCCAGATTTCACCAGTAGACCTATCCATTTGGGGAATTGTTCCCACTGATAGTTTTCTAGCCATATAAGTTTGTGATCCAGTTGGAATATTCTTATTCTTAGACATTCGAATATACCAACCATAACCTACAGTAACATATTAAATGTTTACAACAAAATTAACTCTTTAAACAATATGCAACCCCTATAACTACAAAAGGAGAAGTATAATTTTCACTTTGATTCCACTTTATCATATGTTAACTCAACAACTAGATACAAACCGATGTAATGAGTGTTGTTCTATAATCCACAATAGTTCTTGCCTCACTAAGATGTATCTGGCTGCTTGTTCACTCTGTAAATATAGTCACGGGCTCCCTTCGTCCCAAACTCACATTTGTAAGCTCGCATTGATAATGAACTGTGCCCCAATAGAAGGTACTTCACACTCTTCAAAACATCTGGAAGTTCGCCATATTCACCTCAGTATCCCGAGCATCAAATCTTTGCACTTTAGGGCATATTATAAGCTAACAATAAAGTAACTTGAGCTACCTTGAGTAACTTTAGCAAGGTTTGGATTACTTTAGATTACCTTAGCAGGTTTAATAAGAATTTGGAAACACAAAGGAAGGAATGAACATTAGTCATCCCTCTCTTTGAAACTACTTCAAAGTTTTGGATCCTCTTCTCCTGTAGATGTGTTTATAGAGCTTTAGTCCCTCTCCATGTAGGACTGTAGTATTTCAACCATACCTTGACATCCAAAAACGTCCAAAAGCATTATTTAAATGGGGTTCTATCTCGCAAGTTGTTGGTTTTCCTTGACCTTTTAGATGAGATTCTTAATGAATTCATTTATTGACTTATTATCGTTAAATAGAAGTTGCAGTGCTTCCGAGCTTGGTTTCAGGGCAACCTGAACTCCACACTGCAGAACTCTCCTTGATTCTAGCCCTGCCGCTCGACTGGCACGAAAGGACTTCGGCTTCCCCGAGCCCCTTCGCAGCAGAAGCTGACTTTCCCAGGCTGATTGAGTTTTCGTCGTCTCCCACTTTAATCCAGTGGGGTGGGGGAGATTGTTAAATCCCACCAATTGTTTTCTGCAGGTCTTCTCTCAGAGACTCCAAGAGAAGCATCTTGCTCAGTAGAGCGCCGGAACTGGAAGCCCCTACCCCACCCTTTTTCAAACCTGTAGGGTCCCCCCAATGCTTGTAAAAGGGTTCTAATGAAGTAGCTCATGGACCGGATGATTCAGCTTGAGTTCGGTTTGCCTGCGCAGAGACCTGAATCAGCCTGAATGGGCCCAAATTGGGCCACTGCACATTCTAGACCTGGAAGAGGTCAGAGGAGCTACCCCTGACCTCCACCCATAGTCGCCACCATAGAAACTTGTAGGTACTCCATTTTTACTGTCCTTTATGGTCCCAGACTATGGGAAACACCTATATCGGGCAGAAGCCTCCCCCCACCCCCACCCCATTACTGGTAAAGGGGAATCTTCACTGGATTGCCATTTGTTAGCAGGGCTTTGAGCCAGCTCTGAACCAGGTCAGGTTGGGCTTGAGGTCAAGCCTTTGAGCTTAGCCGGTTCAATCTCAAACCAACTCGATTTCAAGCCAGCTCACACTTCCCTACCAAACAGCATAAAATACAAATGTTAAACAAGGTTTCTTCCCCCACTCTCCACCACCTATTTAGTTGTATCCATTCCAATTGATTCACAATTGACCTGCATGCATTTTACACATATGAAATGTGGGACTACATAGGAACATGGGAACCATTGGTCTATCTCGCTCTGTATTGTCTTCAGACTGGCAGCGACTTCTCCAAGGTTGCAGTCAGGAATTTCTCTCAGCCCTATCTTGCAGAAGCCAGGGAGGGGACTTGAAACCTTCTGCTCTTCCCAGAGTGGCTCCATCCCCTGAGGGGAATATCTTACAGTGCTCACACTTCTTGTCTCCCTTTCATATGCAACCAGGGCAGACCCTGCTTAGCTATGGGGACAAGTCATGCTTGCTACCACAAGACCAGCTCCTCTCCTCTCCTCTACACACACACATTTTAGATCAAACACGATCATGCATGTGTATATGTGGGATCAAACAATTGCCATTTAAGTGTAAACCTGTCTTATTTAATGAGTTATTTGAAATGAAAGAGGAGTAAAAAAAAGTTGGAATTATTTAGTTTTAAAACAAAAGTTTCTGTGTTTTTGGCATGTTTAATTTTAAAAAGAAAAACTAGAAATATATTTTAGCTACAAATTCGAAATGAGCTCTGAAACTCCAGAAGTCTGAAGAAAGGGAATGGGGACTTTCTGACATGATTGCAGAGAGCAGGATATTTGCACTGAAGTGTCAGAATGTTTCACTGTTGTTCACTGGTTGTGGCTGCCACCCTCTCATGTGATCTTGCAAGAGACAGGAAAGCCATTTTCTGCATCCTCAGTCCCATTTGGGTGGGGCTAGCAGGGAAATGACTTGATTATCAAGCCAGAGGTTGCCTGTTCGAATCCCCACTGGTGTGTTTCCCAGACTATGGGAAACACCTATATCGGGCAGCAGCGATATAGGAAGATGCTGAAAGGCATCATCTCATACTGTGTAGGAGGCTGTAAACTGCTTGTATTCTACCAAAAGACAACCACAGGGTTCTGTGGTCACCAGGAGTCGAAACCGACTGAACGGCACACTTTTCCTTTTACCTACGAATACATAAATTCAATTGCTATTTATTATGCCTTTGGCCAGGGCATGCTGATCACTCTTTATGGGGGCAGTGAGGGAATTTTGCCTATCAACAGGATGAGATCTTTGGTGGATGGATTTTCATTCTCATCAGAATGGAGGCTTTATTTACTTGGCCTTTGGCCTTTGCATATGTTGTAATCTTGTCACAATTTTGTGGGGTGGGGCTTGCTGGATTGCAGAAGAACGCAGGGCTCTGAGATGAATGGGAGGGGCTATGGTGCTCCTTTTGTGGGTTGTGGGGGAGAGTGTTAAAGTAAGGCATTGCCAGGGAGCAAACACTTATGGCTTGAAGGGCTGAGGTAAACCCCAGCTGGGCAGCTGAGTTTAACCTGGAGGTTAAAGTGTTTGGCTATGTTTATAAGGTTGTTTGTGGGTTGGGGTGCTGGAGGGGAGGACTCTTGATGATGGTGAGGGATGACAGGGATAGAGGAGCACACTTTCTGAAACCCTTCACTTGGCTCAGAAAATCCAGGTGTTTTTTTTAGAAGAATTTACCATCTCCAAGGAAAATACATTCCTGTTGTAGAAAACGTACACAATTCTGGTGTCAGGTTTTTTTCTTTGGTGTTGAAAATGCTGGCTGTAGAGCATTTCCTAATACAATGAAAAAAATAATTGTTGTGTGAGGCGCAGGAACAAATTTGTTTATGCACAATGGGCTTCAGAGGGCATTGGAGATTGTTGAAAATTGCCCCTTCCACCATTCAAGTAAGCACAGTGGTAGTTTGGAAGTCACCCCGCTGCATGTGTGCTAGCCTGGATGTTGACTAGAATGTTGATTCTGCAGGTGTTCTCCTGAATATATATGTAAATTCTAGCTACTTATATATTTATGCTCTATAAATAGCACAAATGAAAATGAAGCCTGGTACACTTTATCTTACCTGTTATTACTGGATGTAAATTAGTAATAGTTCTATATAACTATCATATCTTCTGGCCTTTTGCTAGTTTTTAATATGATTTGGTAAGATGATTTTGATTTATTCTAGGCTATAGCTGAACGTGAATGAATCACTTTGAGAACATTAAACTTATTTGGACATTCATTTGGATGAGTATTTAAACTTAATGTTCCTTGATTAATCTGGTAAGGCAAGTTTTAGATGAGGTAGTATTTTAGATGCCATGGGTAGCAAATATCATTGCCTTTCATTTTACAATATGTGCAAACTATAAATGAATAACAGTATTAAAATAAATAAAAATAAAGCTATTTCTGGAGGTTTCCCAGATTGGGACTTTACTGTAGGAAGGAAGTGGTGTTAGTAAAGGTAAAACCATATAAAACATGTATAAGCCCATGTAAGCATAAAGCATAAATTGGAGTAAATTGGGGCTGTTCACATTGCTGCTTTTTATTATGGTTGGTTACGGTTTTTCAAAGGTTTGTTTGTTCACATATCTGGCTCCCCCTGATCCATCCCACCCATTTCTGTCCAATAGAGTTGTAGAGAGGGGCCCTGTCTCCCACTACTGATTGGTGCATTCACTTGTGCCCAGATAGTGAAGAGAATGGGGTGTAAACATGTGTGGTGCCAATGGATCAC
Organism: Hemicordylus capensis; assembly: GCF_027244095.1. Classification (NCBI taxonomy): domain Eukaryota; kingdom Metazoa; phylum Chordata; class Lepidosauria; order Squamata; family Cordylidae; genus Hemicordylus; species Hemicordylus capensis. The sequence continues at coordinate 66,605,072 of NC_069662.1, read as the reverse complement.
CCCCACACCTACAGTGTGATTTTCTATCTTTAAAAAATGCCTGGTGTTCAATAACTGCATGCTAGATCAATGGGAAGCACTAATTCCAAACCATGGTCTCTCTGGAGGTGGGGCCGGACGGTAGGAGGCTCTCCTCTGTAATGGAAGAGTTTTCCATTCTTACTGTCACCTGGAGATATTTTAACATTCCGATGGTGGTTGTTGGGTTTTTTTTGCCAGAACATCAGTAAACTAAAGCAACTGTAAAATCTACCACATCACTCCTTCATTGAAAAGCATATCTCATGGGAGAGTAGGGCACCACACAGACCCTCTCCCCATTCCCCAGACTGTTATTACTTCTTTCTCCATTTATGAAAGGAAATGTTGCAGAGTTGCACAAGAACATTGTGGAGGTATATTTTTGTTTAAGGATAACCAAGTGGAAGGGAACATGGGTTTCATGATCCCCCACAATCAGCACATGACCTGCTTTTTCTGTGTATGGGGCAAATAATCTCCCCTATCCTGCATCCCCCACTGCGCAGATTGAAACATGCTATGGATTTTGCAGTAGCTAGACCTTCCCATTGTTCAGAGCACTGCTATTAGAGTGCTAAAATACCAAGATAGATGTATATGAGCCCCTGGTGGCGCAGTGGTAAAACTGCCGCCCTGTAACCAGAAGGTTACAAGTTCGATCCTGACCAGGGGCTCAAGGTTGACTCAGCCTTCCATCCTTCCGAGGTCGGTAAAATGAGTACCCAGAATGTTGGGGGCAATATGCTAAATCATTGTAAACTGCTTAGAGAGCTCCGGCTATAGAGCGGTATATAAATGTAAGTGCTATTGCTATTGTTATTGCTATTGCTATGTATTTTTATTAGTGGAACTGGGAGGAGGGGTGGTGGCATGCAGAACGGACACTCAGGCTGACACTTCCCAAAGTCACTCTTAGGTAGCCATGCTGCCATCTTGTGCTTTATCTCAGGGGTCTCTCCATATGGCGCCACAAAAATGTCGACGAATCACACACAATTGTTTTCAATGCTCTCCCAAAGTACAACTTTTAAAAGGTATGTATATTATGCATTAAGGGCCAATTGTCATTAATAAAACTGAATAATGCTGCTGACTATATGAACAGCACCTTGCTGTTACCGTATTGAAACCACTGTAAATCACCCACCCCCCGCCCATGGACTGTGACTTTAGTGAAGCAGTAGTAAACTGCTCTATGGGAAACCTCCTGAAGAGAGAAGAGAATCTAAAATTTAAAAATTGACTATATCATTCTTTTATAACAAATTATCAGATTGTTTTAGTGAGATTTTCCTCAATATCCTAGCTCCATCTTTTGTGTCCCCAATTATCAATCTTTAAATTTTAAGAGGGCATGTTTATGGAATTTCCCTCTCCAAATTTCACTCTGGATTTTAGTGGTCAGAATTTCTGAACCTTTTTATTAGAGTGGCACTGATGCTAACATAACCTTCTGTTCTGATTAAAAATGAAAAGAAATTCTAGAATTTGCAGTTTCAGAAAGGCAATACAGACACACGTCAGAGGAATACACATATGTTTCTTCCTGCAACTTTAATTTTAATTTTTAAAATATTTCATGATGATTTGAGGAGGAATAGGACTACAGCAGTTTTTAAAAAGTGGGTGTAAAAGAATACTGGCTTTCCTTGATCTTTTTTCAAATGGTGACTTTACCACAACTTTACTTTCGAAGGGTGGGTGTGCATTCACATATCAGCCAGATCTATCCCGAAGTCTATGAGATATTTCAGAGAGCACTTCATACACAATTCAGGCTTTCCTCTCCATATTGGAACTTAGCTGCATTTCTGTCTGGGTTAAAAAAAAGATCCTCTTTTTGCATCGGATTATCCTCCAAACCTGCAGTAAAACCTGCGGTAAACCCTCTGTAAAATCTGATGTCTGAAAAGCCTCTTGGGAGAAAAAATAAAATATTACTTCCTTTTTAATTCTAGGTTTTCTTTTTTTAAAATTAAATGCTTTTATTAGTATTATAAGTAAAAGACAGAAAGGTTATATCTCTGAGAGTCCAACAAAACCATATATGTTTATATTCAAGATCTAATCCATCAAAAAACATAAGAGGAATACAATAATATTAATTGTGTCTAAAAGATCTAAGACTAGGCATCAATAGCCGTTAATAAAGAATCTTGAACCCCTCAAGGAAAAAATCCCCCCCAACCTAATTGGTGATCATACAGGCAAACAGTCCAAAGAGAGGAGAACCAACCCAGCCATGACATACAAAATATAAGTAATGTAAATAATTCAAGCACAGAACCAGACATCTTCAGTCCTCTGCAGTATGGCGGCCCCCCACCAAACCCACAAGCTCAAAAGTGTTGTTAAATATTAATGATTAGTTTCTGTAGTCTATAGGAGAGGATATGAATTTCCTCACTCCAATTTCATCCATCTGATTTAAAACCTGTATAAATAAAGATAAGAAAACCTAAAATTTATACAAAAGCTTTCATTCTAGGTTTTCAGTTATATATATATTTACAGTGGGTATAGGAAAGAATCACCCCCTTTGATAGACCTTAAATTCCGGTTCCCTTACATCCTGAAATGAAAACACAAAGAAAATTCCCTTCACCAGCTGTACTTATCCAATGCAACCTATAACATCCAACTGAAAAACATCACAATTACAGTCCAGAAAAAGTGTCAGAAATAAAAAAAACAAGAATTACTGAGATTGAAAAAGGATCACCCCCCCAATGTCAATATTTTGTTGAACCACCTTTTGCTTTAATAACAGCCTTGAGTCTGTTGGGATACTTCTCTATCAACCTTGCACATCTAGACGGAGCAATATTTGCCCAAACCTCCATACAGAACTGTTCAAGTTCAGTCACATTGGATGGTAGGTGTTGGTGGACTACTATCTTCAAATCTCTCCACAGATTTTCTATGGGATTTAGGTCTGGGTTCTGACTGGGCCACATGAGGACGTTCACTTTTTTCTCCTTCAGCCACTGTGTGGTCAATTTTGCTGTGTGCTTCGGATCATTGTCATGTTGAAAGGTGAATCTTCTGCCCATCCTCAACTGTCTGGCAGAGGGTAGCAGGTTTTCTTCCAGAATCTGACGGTATTTTGCCCCATCCATTTTTCCTTCTACCCTAACGAGAGCCCCAGTCCCTGAGGCAGAGAAACACTCCCACAACAGGATGCTGCCACCTCCATGCTTCACTGTAGGTATGGTGTGTTGTGGCTGGTGAGCTCCGTTGGATTTACGCCAGGTGTACTGTTTGGTGTTGAGGCCAAATAGTTCAATCTTGGTCTCATCTGACCATAAGACCTTTTTCCATTTGGCATCAGAATCTTCAAGGTGCCTTCTGGCAAAGCTCAAATGAGCTTTAATGTGGCCTTTCTTGAGAAGTGGCTTTCTCCTTGCGACCCTCCCGAACAAGCCACATCTGTGGAGCGCTTGTGAAATTGTTGTCACATGCACAGAACAAGCACTCTTTGCCATGAAGTCCTATAACTCCTTCAGAGTGGCCATTGGCCTCTTGGTAACCTCTCTTACCAGTTTCCTCCTTGCTCTTCCATCCAGTTTGGAGGGCCGACCGGATCCAGGGAGGATAGCAGTCCACCAACACCTACCATCCAATGTGACCGAAGTTGAACAGTTCTGTATGGAGGAGTGGGCAAATATTGCTCCGTCTAGATGTGCAAGGTTGATAGAGAAGTATCCCAACAGACTCAAGGCTGTTATTAAAGCAAAAGGTGGTTCAACAAAATATTGACATTGTGGGGGTGATCCTTTTTCAATCTCAGTAATTCTTGTTTTTTATTTCTGACACTTTTTCTGGACTGTAATTGTGATGTTTTTCAGTTGGATGTTATAGGTTGCATTGGATAAGTACAGCTGGTGAAGGGAATTTTCTTTGTGTTTTCATTTCAGGATGTAAGGGAGCCAGAATTTAAGGTCTATCAAAGGGGTCGATTCTTTCCTATACCCACTGTATATGAATGAACGAATGATTGAATGAATGAATGAATCATTTATTTCGATCGTTGATCAGAATACAGAAACAAAGTTATACAAAATCCCAATTTAAAAAAGAAAGAAAAAATCACTTTAAATACATAATACAATTAAAGGATTAACTAATAATTATGCCACCTTTCAAACTCTAGATTCTCTATGGGGTCAGGTCAGGCGAGTTTGCTGGCCAATCAAGCACAGTACACTGTATACTTTTCAGAGGTCCGATATTGTTCTATTCTTCAATCCTTGTCTTCTTGGTTCCATGTAATATTCTAATTTTCTGAGATTGTGGATTTGGGGTTTTCATGAGCTGTATGCCATGATCATCACAATTATAACAAATTAAGGCTTGATTTATCTCGCTTTGCATGTAATGCGTCTGTCTCATATATCAGTTTCACCTTTTAATTTGCATTAATGAAATTAGTGAACTTTTGCACGATATTCTAATTTTCCGAGTTTCACCTGTATATGCTTATATGTTTGAGTCTTCATCTGAGGTGCTGTTTTGGGTGCCTTTACAATCTGAGATACAACAGGTATTCACTAAGAGCAGAGTTGTTTCAGTGGTGGCACCAGTCAAGTGGAAAGCTCTTTGGGGACAGGGATCTAGCTTTATTTTTATTTCTCTGTGTAAATCACTTTGGGAACTTTGTTGAAAAGCAATTGTATTTTTTCATCGTCATATTTTTACATGCTAACATTCATGCTATGAAGAGTCTGAACAGGCTGAGATTAATTTAAAAATCAAACTAACAAAAAAAGTAAATTCTTACTGAATCAGGAGTCAGTTTTACAGTGAATCTGTAAATTAAGTATGCAAGAGGAGGAGAAGTCACAGCAATAATGGGCTATAACTGCTGGGTAATAACCTTATCTGCATTTCTTAGCAGGCTAAAAGTTCATCTTTCATTTGACAATGAGGCTGCAGGGAGAATTATTTGGAGAATACTTGCTGAATATTTTAACACTCAGTAGAAATTACTCACAATTTCCCATTTCATATTCTCCCCCCTGAGAATATACACAGAATATTTTGGGGCATATTCACCCCAACACTACCTTGGCACACAAATTGTGAGGCAGGCAAAGAGAACCAAGGACACACAGGAATTTAAAAATTAAAACACAAAGCCAGGCTGTAAGTAATACTGAGTTCTTCTGCACTGGTACAGCAGTTAGGCAAGTCCTTCCTTTTCTGCTCCTGGAACACTGACTGGAGATGCCCCCTTCTGCTCCTGTCCTCCTGGGATTCTTGGGAGGAGGGGGCACAGCCCCCCTGCCCTTACTGACCAGCTCCACCTGTTCATGGGGCCCGTTCACTGTTACTGAACATTGAGATCTGGCCATTTTCTTCCACACCGTGATCAGGCCTTCCTGCAGCCCCCTCCACAGACTTGACTTCTGTAGCACTTTCCCCAAATCCAGTCCCAGGATCTCCTGCTAGCTGCCACCTTCTTCCAGTTTGCTGCATTTCAGTCAACCTTGTGCAAGCTTTAAAAAAATGTATTTAATATAGATTGCAGAGAGAGATTAAGAGAGGCTAAATAAATCCAATTTCTTCTCACTAAAGCCCTCTTCATAATGAAGACTGGAGTAGCACAGTGCCAAGAGGCTGCATTAGCAGTCTGAAAGCCCCCATGGGATCCTGCCTCTACCAGGAAAAACCCAGAGCCTCATGCTTCCCATCTGCGACTTGCCTACCCTATAGGGTTGATTTGCAGATTGAAACAAGAGGCAATCCACACAATTCTCCTTCCCTCCCTGCAACTCCCCATGGGCCTCTGGTACATCTCTTCCTGCTCATTTTTGTCCCAGACTAGGATTGCACAGCCTGACCCAGATGAGCCCCAAACCACCTACCCCAATGGCAGCTGGTTTAACTTTTGGGGCCTGCCTCCCCTGGGCCTCAGGGGCCATCTTTGAGCACTTGCTGGGGAAAAGAGCCCCAAATGCTCTCAGCATAGAACAGAGCCATGGGGAGAAGGCAAGTATCCTTGCCCTAATCTTTGGAGAGATTCCTTGGAAGAGATCAGAAATGCAGCATCACAACCCAACAGTGCTTGCCCCACAAGCCAAACACAGCAGATTTTCCATGTTTTCCCCACAGAATTCAGAAAGACAAATAGTCCCTACTTTCTGTAAGAAAGACTCTCCTTATCATCAAAGCCCTCTCCGTAACTAGGAGGGCCACTATGGCATGATGGCAGAGAGTCTGCAAGAGGCTTTGGATCTTGCCTCTGGCACAGAACACCTCAGACAAAGCCCAATGCCTCAGTCATCCCATCTGTGACATGAAACCAACAAGACTCACCTACCTGATAGGACCGTCATATGTATTACAAGACACAACTATCAGGATACTCCACTGTTTCTCTTGCCTTCATTCTTTTCCAATTCCCACTCTTCCTCCTCAGCACTTTTACATCCAATTTGTTAAGTATTTCCTGAGCTGTTGTTTTCTCTCAACAGACCCACTGTCCTGCCTTCACTAGGTTATGCAATGTTCAGTCAGCAACTCACAGCACATACCCAGCTCAGGAAAGGATGCTAGGCCGAGTGGAGATCAGGCTTCAGAAGAGAACAGGAACATAGTTTGGACAAGAACCAGATAACTCCTGCAGAAAGGAATAGCAGAAGGCCCTAGGAAATGGACCAGCAGAGCCTGGATTCTGGACAGACAGTGACACAGGCATTAAAAAACACAGTTAAACATGCTATTATACCAACAGCTATCTTGAGACTCAGTAGGGCTTAAATAGAGGCCTGTAGGTCTCAACCCTGTAGCTAGTCTGTTCAGCCCTTATTGGGTGTAGCTGGTTCAGGCTGTAATGTTCCTCTTCAGGAGATCCCTTCTTCACAAGTAGGTCTCTCCTGAGCTCTCAGTTGGGCACTTATTCTCTATTGTTGCAGATTGGCCTGGGCCCAGTAGCGTTGTCACTCTTGGGGATCTGACAGGGATGGTGGTGCCTCTCTTTTGGCCATATGGGGATCTGCCCTTGCCCCTCAAGTGAACCCTCCTGGGTGGGCAGGTCTGTCACAGGGTGCAGAAATGTGGGGAGATCCCAGAAGGCTGATGGCTTGGGTTCCTCCATGATGTGACCCAAGGGTGTCTTATCCCCCTTTGGGGGACTGCATTGGGGTTCTCCTCATTGGTGAACCCCTCAGTCTTTGTCAAGGTTCTCCTTTAGAACATCTAGTTTTGGAATCCTATCTAGCATCCCTCTGAATTTATTCAAGTTAGCTTGCTGAAATCCAAGGTTTGGTTTCCTGAAGTGTCTCCTCCTGTTGACTTCCTGAAGTGTCTCCTCCACTTGATTTTCTGAATTATAAGATGGCATAGCCACTTTCCCCCAGGGTTATCCCCACTTCTGATGCATCAACCAATGCTCTTGCCCAGCACATTTCCACCACTTGTGTTTCGCTCATTTAGCAGGGATGGAACCGAAGCTATGTGTCACAAGAAGGCCTGAAGATGTTTCCTTGTCCCAAAAGGACTCACAAGCACACACACTACTAGCAACAGCCAGCAACAGGAGATACCAGCAACAGACACCCCCCCACTACATATGAGAACTACCCCCTTTATACCCACTTTGTCCAGTGAGAGGGGCAATTCCCAAACTGGGTGCCACAAGGGGGCCTGAAGATGGTTCCTTGCCCTGAAGGGATTTGTACTCTAAGCAGCAGCACAAGGGAGGCTGCAGCCATAGCCACTGGGAGTGACTCTGTGCTGCACTGAACAGGGACAGTGGTTCTCTGCCTGCTCAGAATAAAAGAACTGTGACTTCTTCCAAAGGTCCCTCTTTGCCCAGTGAGCATGGCTGTTTCCCAAACCATGTTGCACAAGAGGAGGACCCCCCAAATGGTTCCCTGTTCCAGAGGGCTGCATGATCTGAAAAGACACAAGTGAGGCCCTGGAAAGGGCACTGTGCAGTGCTGAAGAGGGACAACTGCTCTACCCCCGCTCAGAAGAAGAGTCTCTACTTTAAAAAGTGCCTCTCTTGGCCCAGTGGACCAAGGTCTAGCTAGTAGCAGATAAGGGAAATTTCACAGAAATTTTACATCTCCACCAAAGGAAACAGAAGGAAGACAGGGCTGCCCTTGAAATTCCTCAGCACTTGATGAAATGGTTCACAGCACAGAAGAGAAACCCCTTGTCTTCCATCATGATCTTTATCCTGCACCTAGCATAATGCTGAAGGCACCCACGAGGGAAAGGCCTGCTGGTGTCCTTGAAGCCTTTAACTGCTTCATCTGGAGATCAACCTTTCTGCTAACCCTGGCAGAGGAAAGGAGAGATGAGAGGGAAGCAGCTCCTCTCCCAGATCCTCTCTCTCATTCAGTGATAGGAACAGCTTCAGAAATAGCAGAAATCAACCCCTTTTGCTCCCACAAGAAATTTTTTAGCAGCTGACAGTTGAGAGGGCAGTTGGTAATATCACAAAGAGTGATGTCACAAAGAGCAAACAAGGTTTTAAAAAAACCAGTGAGGCACAGTTATAGACCGCTTCTCAAAAGAACTGACAACCCACAGGTTTTAATGTAAACCGCCCTGAGCCTTTTGGAACGGCAGTATAAAAATTTTAATAAAGAAATAGAAATAGAAATAGAAATATATTTTATTGAATTCAAAAGAAAGGCTTGACCTGTATCTAATGAGACACACATGACATTTCCATTTGACACAGATCACGCAAGATGTTTCTCGAGTCTGGGCACTAATGCTTAACCTCAGCATTACTGTCTAAACCTCAATTCAGACATTATGCTGTACGAGTGTACAGATGTCTGTCTGTACACCTGTACACCTGTTTGTGTGAATGACTGTGCCTGTGTTCATTTTAAAAGTGAACCTGGATATAGGTCAGGATATAGACCAGAGAACAATTGATTATGAGGCAGCTAACAAATAAAGTTGTTTTATTTATTTATTTATTCATTCATTCATTCATTCAATTTATTTATTTTATTATTATTCCTTGTTTACACAGTCAGACAGGTGTTATTGACTGGTTTGTTTTACCCATACATCGAGTTCTTCCCAAGGACCTGGGATGGTTGGATTTTATTATCAATATTGTTGTTATTATTATAGATATCATCACAAAATATAGGCTGTTCCCAGTAAAGTTGCTTTTTGTAGTTGGCTGATGGTGATTTCTGTGGCCCCTATGGTGTTCAGGTGCTCTTCAAGATGTTTTGGAATTGCACCTAGGGCACCAGTTACTACTGGGATTATTTTGGTGTTCTTCTGCCACAGCCTTTTAATTTCAATTTGTAGATCTTTGTATTTTATTTTTTCTATTTCTTTTTCTTCTATTTTGCTATCACCTGGTACTGCTATATTGATAATTTTGAATTGTTTTTCTTTCTTCTTGACTACAGTTATATCTGGTGTATTGTGTGGCAGATATTTGTCTGTTTGCAGTCAAAGGTCCCATAATATTTTTGCATAATATTTTCTACAACTTTTTCAATTTTATGGTCTCACCAATTTTTGGCTACAGGAAGTTTGGTCATGGTTGGTCACCTGCCTGGCTCATCCTCTGCGCTCATCCCTACCTTCCCCCCCTTCCACCTCTAGCTGAGCTGACGTGACAGATGCTGAGCCGTGCCAGCCAAGTCACAGCGTGCAGTGCCCACACACCACAAGTTCAAGTAGTAGTAGTGCTGCGATTGGCCAAACGCCCACGCCCACCTAAAAAGAAACCCAGTGCTGACCACCACAGGCCCTTATCTCCACCTCTCAGCATTTGGGGACCCGGCGTGGGCACGGCACACACACCCAAAGCAGACAGCCCTAATAGTACTATACTTTCAGTGGCAGCGGCGGGTATACGTTCTGTAAATATGTACATAAATATGTAAAGAAATATGTAAATAATTTTTTTAAAAAATCTCATGTTAAAATCAACCCTCAAAATTTTTCAAAATTCATACTGGTAACAAAGGAATAATAAAATGACTGCTGAATGAATTGATATTCTGGAAAATGTTACCCAAAAAGTCATGTGTGGGGGGTTGGTTTACATGAAAAATGAGTTTAATGTCTTTTTAATGCTACCCCACTTCCTTGCTTCACGAATGAATTCTCATCTTATGTTCTTGATTATGGTCACTGTTGATGTTGGCTGAAGGCATAAAAACACAAACCATCATAATAGCAATGAACTGGCTGCCAACACAACATATTGATGGATAACTATTGCTTGCTTTGATTGTCTGTCTGTGTTATTTGGGGGGAGGGGAGGGAATTGGACCTGTGTGTGTCTGTGCATGTGTGTGTGGTGCAGGCTGTTTCTTTCTGTTGTGTCTGTCTGTCTGTGTGGATGCTTGCTGTGTAGTGTGCTGTCTCCTGTCTGTGCTGTGTGTCTACACGTTTTTCCCCTTCCCCCCCTCCAACCCTCCCTCCCCCCAATCCCTCCCTCCATCCCTCCCCTCATCCTCCCTCCTTCCTTTTTCTTCCATAGCCTCCATCCTCCCTTCCACATCCACCTCACCTGACCCTGGTCTGGCAAGCTGATGAGAATCTGGTCTCTCCCACCGAAGCACACACATCACGTGTGTGCATAATATGTGGCAGACCAACTCTGAGCCGGACCTTCCTCCCCCTTCAATCCCCTCTGCTACATCCCTCTCCCCTCCCTCTCCCTCTCCCACTCCCACTCCCCTTCCCTCCCCCCTTTCCTCCCTCCCCCCTCCTAGCTAGCAGCACACACACACACACACAACACCTGGCAAACACCAACACGCATGCACTCACACTGGTGCCACCACCTGCCTTGGGCCTCTCTGTGTCCTAGAGCAAATATGTGGTGGACCAGAGAACCATTTCTTTCCCCAAGTAAGGCAAAAGGCATGTACTCACTGCGCACACGAAGAAGAGATGAAGACACTAGTGTGGACAAGACAAATAGTAGTACTGAACCAGCAGCAGGTGAGTGTTCTGTTGTGTTGCTTGCCAATGCCTTTGCCCATGCTCAGTGCTCTGCGTCTGCTCTAACTATCATCCTCACACGCAGCTCAGCTCAGCTGCACTCACTGCACTATGTAGACAGACACTACAGACACACTGGTGGTAGTCCTTAATTTTAACTTTCAAATCTGTGCTAGAATTGCCTCGCCTCCTCCTGCCTGTAATTGTGCCCTCTCCCTTTGCAGTTGCGTCGTCACGGGTTGGCGTGCATGCGCCGTCTACTCAGCTCTCCTCTTGTTGGCTTGGCTTGCTAGGCACTGACTGGCAGCAGCTGTTGTCTGTGTGCTATGCTCAGGCTGTGGTGCGTGTGACTGGCAATGTTGGTGTAGCACTGCACTGGTAGTGGTAGTAGCAGTAGCTGTTGTTGTTGCTGTGCTGGCTGCTGGCCTGTGCTGACTCTGTGCTTGGTCTGGTTTGGATCGGTCCCCTGGCCTGCCTGGACACCTTCTTGGCCTTTTCATTCTCAGATCAAAACTCAGATGTAGGGTATGTGTGCATCATCCATGGAGGGGAGGAGCAACAGAGCAGAGCAGGTTGGCTGGCTTCTGTCTGTCTGTGGTGGCCTCAGTGGCAGGCACTGAGTGAGGCGGTGGTTTCTTTGGGCATCACATCATCCATCATGCAGAGCAGCAGGTCTGCTGCTCTGCTCCGCCTCCTGCTTCTTCTCTGTGTGTGTGCTGCTGTACTGCTGGCAGGCAGCAGCAGCAGTGGCCTTTTTGTTAGATCAGAGAGTCAATAGTTGGTGTCTGTCTGTGTGTCATCTTAGTTGCTTGGGTCGGTGGTAGGTATTAAGGTGGACTGACTGGATGTTACGTACTAGGGAGCCCAGAGAGGGGGGAAAAAGCTGTGGTGGCAATTGATGGGTGCCCCCAGTATTGTTGGTGAATTTTTTGGGGGAAAAAAAATTCCCATTGGAATCCCCGGATGGATAGGAGTGATAGTTTTTTTAATTAGGATTTCCTAAGGCATTAAATAACTATCTCTCTCAGAGCTTGGTGGCGTTATCTTTCACCCACTGACATGTTCTATTCTTTCCAATGAGATATTATTTAATGCCTTAGAAAATCTTAAAAATCTTATGCTTGGGAGGGACTGAGGTCATTTTTGCCATGGCCCCAGACCCACTTTGGGGCTGCTGCCACCCCACAGAGGCGGGTCCGGGGCTGCCCCAAATCCCCCATTCTATCCAATGGGAAATTCCCCCCCCAAAAAAAAATTCACCAATAATACTAGGAGCAACCAATTGCCTTGGGATTTTTTTGGGGGAGGACACACATCGGTGCCTACCACACACCCCAGCTTTTTGCCCCTAAGTGCTCCAAATAGGGAATTATGGGCAAAACTTAAAAATATTTTAAAAATTTGTAAAAAAATCAGAGGGAGGTCCAATTGATTTGAGGTTTGGGTTGTAGGTGGCACCCAAGGTTAGCTTTCATCCTAGCTACTTTTTGAGGTTCGAACCAGTTCAGTTCGAATTCGAACCAGTTCGAATTCAAACCGGTTCGAATTCGAACTGAACCAGGGGGTAGTTCGGACAAAACCAAAACTGGACCACCATCCCCGGTTCGAACCCGGTTCGAATTTGAACCGAACCGGGTGAACTGGTTTTGAGCACATCCCTAACCAACATAGCCACTGATATGTGGAGAACCTCTACACAATCTGAAGCCTAACAGGGCTTCAGATGAGACATCCTTGGGTCATGTCATGCAGGAATCCAAACCATCATCCTTCTGGGTAGGGGTGTGCAATTCGGTATTTTCGGTGTTTTGGTTAGGACCGAAACCAAAACACCCCTGTTCTGCTCTGTGCCCGAATTTTGCTCACCCGAATCACCCCCAATTCGGTTCGGATTCGGATTTACCCGAATCTGAATCTGAATCGATTTGGTTAAGAAAAATGGGTGCTGGGGCCAAAAGAGTGGGGTGGGGTGGTAGTGCCCAATGGGTGGAGGCTACCACCCAAATTTAAGGGGATTGGGCAAAGGGCTGATTTTTGGTGATCTTTTTGAAGTTTTAGTGTCTTTGGGGCAGATCAGGGGTGGAAAGTGGGATCTGGGCCAGAAGAGTGGGGTGGGGTGGTAGTGCCTAATGGGTGGGGGCTACCACCCCAATTGCAGAGTGATTGGGCAGAGGGCTGATTTTTGGTGAATTTCTGAAGATTATGCGTTTTTAAGGTTTCCCCCCTTTAGGTAGAATGGGGGGTGTATCGCTTCACATCGGGGGGAAAGGGGTGGCCTAGAGTGGTGTGGGGTTGGTGGTAGTGCCGGATAGGGGCAAGGAAGCTACCTGAATTTTTTCAAAGGATTTGGGCAGAGGGCTGATTTTTGGTTAATTGTTGATGTCTTTAAGGTTTAGATTCTTTGATAGCAAATTAGAGTGGATTCATGGTGTCTCATAGAAAATCTCATTTGCTATCATAGAATCCACACTCAGAATACCTCAGAAACAACAGAACCCTGTACGCCATGGGTTAGAAACCCATGGGGTGGTCGGCACCCTATGTGCACTACACCACCACTCGCTCTGGGCCACCCCAGCACCCCCCAAGTGCACTTATGGGGCTGCTGAAAGCTCCATTCTATTATAACTTATGAGGAAAAACCTTAAAGACGCGTAAACTTCAGAAATTCACAAAAATCAGCCCTCTGCCCAATCACTCTGCAATTGGGGTGGTAGCCTCCACCCATTAGGCACTATCACCCCACCCCACTCTTTTGGCCCATATCCCACATTATGTCCCCTATCTGCCCCAGAGACACTAAAATTTCAGAAATTCACCAAAAATCAGCCCTTTGCCCAATCCTTCTGCAATTGGGGTGTTAACCTCCACCCATTAGGCACTACCACCCACCCCACACTTTTGGCTCCAGGACCTTTTCAATTAAAGTTAAAGGAAAGCAATTTCTGCATTGAAATCAATGGAGGCAAAAAGGTGGGAAATTCAAAGAGACGTCAAACTGAAAACGGAGGTGGGAGAAGAAGACAAGGCTGGCACTTTTCTAGGGCACAAAAAGGAGACCCGAAACACCCAAAAAATTCGGCCCCGAAACAGGGGTGATTGGTTTTGGGTCCGAAAATTATCGGGTCTCATCATGGTTGATTCGGTTCGGCTTCGAATCACCCGAAATTGGTCGTTTCGGGCACAGATCATTCTGTGCCCGAAACGTTTTGTACATCCCTACTTCTGGGATCTCCCTACATTCTGTGAATCCCCTGACAGACACCCCCCCCCCCGCTCGGGAGGCAAGGGCACATCCCTGCATGACCAACAGAAAGGTGCCACCATCCCTACTAGTCTGGGCTCAGGCTGGCAACAAGGCAGGCATAGGCAATGGCATGGCATCTCTCAAGGGGTGGTGGTGAAAAAATCATCTGGAACAAAAAAGCAATGCAGCACATAAATCCATTCCCAGGCTGGCATGCAGTAGCCATAGGAGGCTGGCAGGCTGGGCTCGGGCTGGCAACAAAAGGCAGGCCGGCATAGGCAGTGACATGGTATCATCATGGCAACTTGAGGCATGCCATGCAATGCAAACTAGTTCTTTCTCTCTCTGCATTTGTTTTTTTTATATCAATCCATTCTATTTTGGTATCATTTTTTCTTAATGTCGTAAACACTCCAAAGGAATTTCACATACTGATTGTTCCATCTTTAATGAAAGCATAAGCTCTTTGGAGACTGCCCATGCTAATATATCTGAGGTGCCTTACATTGCCTCTTTTAAACTGCAGTATTAAAAAAAACAATTCTCCCTTCTGCTATTCTTTTTGTAAAGTTGGATTGAGACTGTGTATGGTTTATTTTTCATTTCTTTTTTTAAAAGGCATGCTATCATAACCTCTGGAATAATAATTTAAATATTACAGAACAAGGACCTATGCAAAGTGTTCAGTGTCCTAGGAATATAGGAAGCTGTCTTATACTGAGTCAGACCATTGGTCCATCTAGTTCAGTATTGTCTACATGGATTAACAGTGACTCTCCAAGGTTTCAGGCAGGAGTCTCTCTCAGCCCTACCTGGAGATAGGGATGTACAGAACCAGTTCGATTTCAACTGGTTCTAGTTTGAACCGGGCTCGGTTTAAATTGAGCTGGTTTGAAGCAGTTCAACTGTTCTAATGTCATGGTGGCTGCCATTTTGAGTGGTCAGTTTACAGTCTTTCTCCCTTCCTGATTAGTTTTCTGCAAGTGCCTTTCAATTGGATAGTGGTCCTTCTCCTGGCTGGCAAGTTTCATTCAAATTTTAGTGTTGTCAGGGCAGCTCTGTCCCCATTGGCTGAGGGGGGGTGTGTGATAAGGGAGGTGGAGCAAAAGGGAGGTGGAGCAAAAAGGAGGGAGTTTAAAATTTGCTCTGCCTCTGATCTCTGCTGCTTGCCCCCAAATACCAGATCCCCTCACACACCACTCCCAGTGGGTGGGTGGTGCCCTCCCTTTAGTGGGCATGCAGGGAGATTGTGTTGGGGATGCTGAAGTCAGCAGGGCCCAACACGTCTTCACTTCACTACAGATGTGTGGGCTAGCTGTGGTGGGGTGCAGGCTGCTTTCCTGTCCCTCACTATGCTCTGGTGGGGGAAGGAGAGAGTGGGGATGACATCTGCTGTTGGTCATGTGGCCAGCACATCCCATGCAACGAAGCCCAATTGAGCTATGCTGCATGTTGAGTCGCTGAACACATACCACATGGCAGATGAACTGTTGGCAGTCATCGGGTGCCAGGTGCAAGAATGGCTGTCTGGGTGGCCAAACCTTTGCTGAGGCTTCATGGTCACCAGCAATGGAGCCTATGTGCTGAGGGCAGCCTGCCAGCTGCAGTTTGTATCCATACACTGTATGACACACACTCTGTACCTGATTTTGATGGATGCACTTGGCATCAAGGAGGCTAGGGCCAGGGTATGTAGAGGGCTCCCCCATGGAGGACCTGCTGCTGCCATGGCTGCTCATGTGGAGAAGAACCACAAGATAGCAGTCTACTTCCATTGCAGTGAGAAGGGTAAGCAGATGCTCAGGGAGAGGCAGGGTGAGCTTGGCCTATCTGGACACATCATCCCTAGGGCTGTTGATGGCCCTAGGAACTCCACCTTTCTCAGATCTTTCTTTTTTAAATCTCCCACCCAGCTCCAATCTTTTTTTTAAAAAAACTTTTTCATAAGTTTTTGATTAATCTGGACTCTGAGTCATCATGTCTGAGTGCCATGTTGCGAGCAAGGCTCACAGCAAGGTGGCAGGCAGAGGTGGGAGAGGTCCCCAAGCTGGTGCTCAGGGCCGTGGTGGGGGCCAGAACAGATACCATACCGAGCTGCCAAAGCCAGCCCTGTTTCACCCTGTTGGTGAAATCTTTGGTCCAGTTAAGGCAGTGGCGAAAAGTTTCTTCTACCCAGAGGGGGAGCCTACTGCCGCTGAACCAGTTCCTGAACCTGTGGTGGTGTGTTCATTGCTGGGTGGTGCACCACCAGTGTTGCCGGAGGCTGGTGGTTCGGAGGGCTCTCCTGCCAGGACAGGAGTGGCAAGAGTGGAGTAGGCAGAGGGCAGGGAGGACATGATGGCTGGCAGTGCAGCCAGATTTTCCCTCCCTTTTGTGGCTCCTCCAAAACTTTTCACCGCTCAGTGCCCCCCTCCCCCGTGAGGACGTCAAGGTTGAGGTGGAGTCCAGTGCTGGGTCCTCCCAGTCTGGCTCCAAGGAGGAAGGGTCTGCTGCTGAGGTGGAGAGGCCTGCCCCTCCTCTGCCAGTGAATCCGGGCCCTTCTTCTTCCACGGAGGGCAGACTTCACTGATCACACCAGAGGGGCATGCTCTGGCTGGAAGGCTGAAGACCACAATGTTTGACAGGCTGGTCAATGAGTTGGGTGAGAGGAAGGAGTATCTCCTTGCTTGTCTCTGTGGCCCAACCATCAAGGGCAATGTCGTGGGCGCTGCTGACTTGCCTGGGTGGAGGGACCTAGGGAGGAGGAGGTCACTAGGATGCAGAGAGACCAGGAGGGTGGTGTGGGTGTGCGTCTCCCTGAGAAACCCGCAACCAGCAGCAGTTGTGTGGGTGGCCAGGTGTCAGCTCCTTCCCCTTCTTCTTCCTAGTCCAGTGGTGTGGCATCTCAGGAAGCAGGGTCAATGCAGCAGGCACTTTCTCCCACTAAATCAGCCCAGTGGTTTAAGTGTATGTGCCTTGACGCATTGCCCGGTTTGCGGGAGGCTCGACCTAGCAGGCCTACTAGTGCTGCACAGTGCATTGCTCAGTACTTAAATAAGAACGTAGGAACAGCCCTGCTGGATCAGGCCCAAGGCCCATCTAGTCCAGCATCCTGTTTCACACAGTAGCCCATCAGTTGCCGCTGGAAGCCACAGGCAGGAGTTGAGGGCGTGCCCTCTCTCCTGCTGTTACTCCCCTGCAACTGGTATTCAGAAGCATCCTGCCGTTGAGGCTGGAGGTGGCCTATAGCCCTCCAACTAGTAGCCGTTGATAGACCTCTCCTCCATGAAGTTATCCAAACCCTTCTTAAAGCCATCCAGGTTGTTGGCTGTCACCACATTTTGTGGCAGAGAATTCTACAAGTTGATTATGCGTTGTGTGAAAAAGTACTTCCGTTTGTTGGTCCTAGATTTCCCGGCAATCAATTTCATAGGATGACCCCTGCTTCTAGTGTTATGTGAGAGGGAAAAGAATTTCTCTCTATCCACTTTCTCCACACCATGCATGATTTTATAGACCTCTATCATGTCTCCCCACAGTTGTCTTTTTCTAAACAAAATAGCCCCAGGTGAAGCCTTGCCTCATAAGAAAGGTGCTCTATGCCCCAGATCATCTTGGTTGCCTCCTCTGCACCTTTTCCAGTTCAACAGTGTCCTTTTTTAGATGTGGTGACCAGAATTGTATGCAGTATTCCAGCTGTGGTCACACCATAGTTTTGTATAAGGGCATTATAATATCAGCTGTTTTATTTTCAATATCCTTCCTAATGATCCCTAGCATGGAATTGGCCCTTTTCAAAGCTGCCGCACATTGAGTTGACACTTTCAACAAGCTGTCCACCATGATCCCAAGATCCCTCTCCTGGTCAGTCACCAACAGCTCAGATCCCACCAACTTATACTTGAAGTTGGGGTTTTTCATCTCAGTGTGCATCACCTTACACTTGCCAGCACTGAACCGCATTTGCGACTTTGTCAGCCACTCCCCCAGTTTGGAGAGATCCTTTTGGAGCTCCTCACAATCCGTTTTGAATTTCACTACCCAAAAGAGTTTGGTATCATCTGCAAATCTGGCCACCTCGCTGCTTACCCCTACTTCTAGATCATTAATGAATAAATTAAAAAGCACTGGTTCCAGTACAGATCCCTGGGGGAACCCACTTCTTACTTCCCTCCATTGTGAAAACTCTCCATTTATACCTGCCCTCTGTTTGTTTGTTTATTTATTTATTTTTACATTTATATACTGCCTTTCGTTAAAAACAACCCCAAGGTAGTTTACAAAAATTAAAACATACAATAAAAAAGCAGTAAAAATATCAAGCTAAAACATAAAAACAATACAACAGATAAAAACACACCGAAGCAGCAGTAAAAATGATTATGTAAAAGCTTTCTAAAAGCTGTGATGGAGTCCGAGGAATGAATGGCCACTGGGAGAGCATTCCAGAGTCTAGGAGCAGCAACAGAGAAGGCCCTGTCCCGAGTGCACGACAGCTGGGCCTCTCTCATGTCGGCACCCAGAGCAGGTCCCCCTCAGATGTCCTCGTTAAGCGGGCAGCAACCCTTGGGAGCAGGCAGTCCCTCAAATAACCCGGGCCCAAACCGTTTAGGGCTTTAAAGGTCAAAACCAGCACCTTGAATTGGACCCGGAAACGAACCGGCAGCCAGTGCAGCTCTTTCAAAATGGGGGTGATGTGTTCCCAACGGGCAGCTCCGGATAAAACCCTCGCTGCCGCGTTTTGCACTAGCTGCAGTTTCCGGATATTCTTCAAGGGCAGCCCCATGTAGAGCGCGTTACAGTAATCCAGCCGCGACGTGACTAAGGCGTGGGTAACCGTGGCCAGATCTGCCTTCTTGAGAAAGGGACACAGTTGGCGCACTAGCCGAAGCCGTGCAAAGGCACTCCTGGCCACCGCCTCCACCTGAGCTTCCAAAAGCAGAGCCGTGTCCAGTAGTACCCCCAAGCTGCGTACTTGCTCCTTCAAGGGGAGTGCAAACCCATCCAGAACCGGTAGAATCTCCTCATCCCGATTGGTTCTCCTACTGACCAACAGTACCTCCGTCTTGTCCGGATTCAATTTCAGTTTGTTAGCCCACATCCAACCCATCACGGCCTCCAGCCCCCGATTCAGGACATCCACCGCCTCCCTAGGATCAGATGACAAGGAGAGATAGAGCTGAGTGTCATCCGCATATTGCTGACAACTCAGTCCAAATCCCCGGATGACCTCTCCCAGCGGCTTCATGTAGATGTTAAACAGCATGGGGGACAAGACCGATCCCTGCGGGACCCCACAGGCCAACGGCCACGGGGCCGAGCAGTAGTCCCCCAGCACCACCTTCTGGACCCTCCCCCCAAGAAAGGACCAGAACCACCGCAACGCAATGCTTCCGATTCCCATACTCGAGAGGCGGCCCAGAAGAATACCATGGTTGATGGTATCGAACGCCGCCGAGAGGTCCAGCAGAACCAACAGGGACGCACTCCCCCTGTCTAGTTCCCGGCGTAGGTCATCCACTAGAGTGACCAAGGCAGTCTCAGTCCCATACCCCGGGCGGAAGCCAGATTGAAAAGGGTCCAGATAATCCGTATCATCCAAGACCCTCTGCAGCTGGGACGACACCACACACTCCATCACCTTGCCCAGAAAGGGGAGGTTAGACACAGGTCTATAGTTCTCCAGGTTGGAGGGATCAAGGGAGGGCTTTTTTAATAGTGGTTTTACCACCGCCTCCTTGAGGCACAATGGCATCCTGCCCTCCCTTAATGAAGCACTAATGATCACCTCCAGCCATCTGCCTGTTCCCTCCCTGGCAGTTTTTATTAGCCATGAAGGGCAAGGGTCAAGAGCGCACAAAGTCGCCCGCACACTGCCCAGGATCTTGTCCACATCCTCACCAACTGAAAAGAATCCAGCACAATGGGACCAGATGGTACCAGAGGCACGTCTGCCGGAACTGCCAAAACTCTGGAGTCCAGGTCAGCACAGATGCAAGTGACTTTATCTGCAAAGCGACAGGCAAACTGATCACAAAGAGCTGTAGATGACTCCTCCCCCATTATCTGGGGGGATGTGTGGAGCAAGGTTTTTACCACACGAAACAGCTCTGTTTGTCTGCACTGAGCAGACGCAATGGAGGCGGAGAAAAAGCATTTCTTCACCGCCCCCACTTCCACGGAGTAGTCCCTAAAATGGGCTCTAGCCCGTGTTCGGTCGGATTCGTGACGACTCTTCCTCCAGCGTTGTTCCAGCCATTGTCCGAGTTGCTTCATCGCCCTAAGCTCTGAGGAAAACCAAGGAGCAGATCGGGCTCCACCAAGCCAGAGAGGGCGTTTAGGAGCAACCGTGTCAACAGCCTGGGCCATCTCCCCATTCCAGAGATCAGCCAGGGTCTCGACAGGGTCACCAGCTCTGGACACTGGAAACTCCCCGAGAGCAGTCTGGAATCTAAGCGGATCCATAAGCCTCCGGGGGCAGACCATCTTAATCGGCCCACCACCCCTGCAGAGGGCAGATGGAGCAGTCAAACTAAACCCCACCAGGTGATGATCTGTCCATGACAGAGGAGTGGTCTTAAATTCCCCCACCTCCAGATCATTTATTTCCCGGTCTGCAAAAACCAGATCCAGAGTGTGTCCCACCACATGGGTAGGGCCCGATACCAACTGAGACAGGCCCATGGTTGCCATGGAGGCCATGAAATCCTGAGCTGCACCCACTGGGGGGCCTCAGTGTGGACATTGAAATCCCCCAAAATAAGAAGCCTGGGGGAACCCAAAGCCACCTCTGAGACCACCCCTGCCAGCTCAGGTAGGGAGACTGAAGTGCAGCGGAGTGGTCGGTACACCAGCAGAATCCCCAGCCTATCTCGGAGGCCCACCCTCAAGGACAAACACTCGAAATTCACCCTCAAGGACAAACACTCGAGATTGCCCGACCGGGTACCTGGAAACGGGGAGAGTCTCTCGAAAGATGACTGCAACGCCTCCTCCCCGACCCTCGAGGCGGGGCTGTTGCACGATCTGGAAACCTGGAGGGCAGAGCTGAGAGAGACCAACCCCGCCCAGCGCATCCAACCAGGTCTCCGTCACACATACCAGGTCAGCACGTTCATCCACAATCATATCGTGGATGAGGGAGGTTTTTGCATTAACTGACCTGGCAACACCTAGTATTGTGTTTTTGAATAAACTCCATGAACTCTGGAGTGAAGAGACTATCCTGATTTTCCCTCTCAGCTTTCTTTTCACCATACTCCTCATTTTGGAGAAGTTTCCTCTTCTGAAATTCAAAATGTCTGTGTTAGACTTCCTTGGTGATTCTCTCCCCTCATGTATGCTGAATTTGATGACACTATGGCCATTTCCTGTCTTTCAACCAGTTAGCTAAGTTTCCTCAGGAGTCTTTGTGAGGAACTTTTTCAAAAGCATTTTGGAAGTCCAGGTATACTATGTCAGCTGGATCACCTTGATCCACACACTTGTTGACACTCTGAAAGAACTCCAAAAGGTGGTTAGGAAAGATTTACCTTTGCGGAAGCCATGCTATTTCACTCCCAGCAGGGTCTGTTCTTCTATGTGCTTTACAATTTTATCCTTGAGGATGCTTTCTATCAATTTGCCTGGAATCGACGTTAAGCTAACCGGCCTGTAATTTCCTGGATCACCCCTGGATCCCTTTTTGAAAATCGACGTTACATTTGCTACTTTCCAGTCCTCTGGTAGAGCCCGATTGCAGGGATAAGTTATATATTTTAGCAAGGAGGTTGGCAATTTCACATTTGAGTTTTTGAGGACTTTTGGATGGATGCCATCTGGCCCTGGTGATTGGTTAGCTTACAGTTTTTCCAGACAGTTTAGAACATCATCTCTTGTCACTTCTATCTGACTCAGTTCTTCCATCCCTAAACAGCCTGGTTCAGGAACGGGTATATGCTCAGTATCCTCTGCTGTGAAGACGGACACAAAGAAATCATTTAGCTTTTCTGCAGCCCCCATATCCTCCTTAATAACCCCTTTCACTCTCTTATTTAATGGTCCAACTGTCTCCGTGGCAGGTTTCCTGCTTCTGATGTATTTAAAGAAGTTTTTCTTATTATTTTTGGCTAAATGTTCATCAAACTCTCTTTTTGCCTCCCTTATTGTCACCTTGCATTTCTTTTGCCAGAGTTTGTGTTCCTTTCATTTGGACAGGCCTTCCAATTTCAGAAGGAAGTCTTCTTCCCTTTTATGGCTTACTTGATGGTACCCGTTAGCCATGCTGGCATCCTTCCGGACCTAGTGGTACCTTTCCTCCTTTTTCGTATACAATCTAACTGGGCTTCTAGTATTGTGTTATTGAATAAACTCCATGAACTCTGGAGTGAAGTGACTATCCTGATTTTCCCTCTCAGCTTTCTTTTCACCATACTCCTCATTTTGGAGAAGTTTCCTCTTCTGAAATTCAAAATGTCTGTGTTAGACTTCCTTGGTGATTCTCTCCCCGCATGTATGCTGAATTTGATGACACTATGGCCACTGTTCCCTAAAGGGTTGATGACACTGATATCATGCACCTGGTCCTGGGTGCCACTCAAAATTAAGTCCAAGGTTGCCTCCTCTCTGGTTGGTTCCAAGACCAACTGTTCTAGGTCATAGTCATTTAGCGTATCTAGAAATGTGATCTCTCTGTCATTACTTGACTGTGAATTTACCCAGTCTATCTGTGGTTAATTGAAGTCACCCATTATTACAGCCCTGCCTCTCCTTGACACCCCCCTGATTTCCTGCTGCAGCTCCCAGTAACTGCCAGCGTTTTCATCTGGAGGGCTATAGCACGTCCCCAGTAGCATGTTCCCTTTCAGGCCTTGTATTGTCAACCACAGGGTTTCTGTGGAGGACTCCAGTCCACCTAGGTTTTCTAGCTTGTTAGATTCTATGCCTTCTTTAACATACAGTGCTACTCCACCTCCAAGGCACCCCTCCCTGTCCTTTCTATAGAGTTTATAGCTAGGGATAACAGTGGCCCACTGGTTCTTGCTATTCCACCAAGTTTCTGTTATGCCCACTATATCTATTTCTGCATTAACAACGAAGCACTCCAGGTCACCCATCTTGGCTCAGAGGCTTCTGGCATTGGCATATAAGCACCTATACGCTGAATCTCTCACCTGATGTGTGATCTTTATTTTGACTCTTTGACCATCTGGCACAGGCTCCCATCTGCTCTTTATGCGGTTCTGCTCTATCCCCTCTGTTTTATCTGTATCCTTTGCACCCTCACCCTTTAAAGGATGGCTTTTGCCAAATAGGATACTGCCCAGCTCCCATTGGCTGTCCCCCAGGCACAATTTAAAAGCTGCTCTGCAACCTTTGTGATTTTAAGCACCAGCAGTCTGGTTCCATCTTGGTTCAAGTGCAGCCCATCCCTTTTGTACAGGCCTTGCCTTCCCCAAAATGTACCCCAGTGCCTAACAAATCTAAACCCCTCCTCCTGGCACCAACGTCTCATCCATGCATTGAAACCCCTCAGCTCTGCCTGTCTCACTGTACCTGCACGTGGAACAGATAGCATTTCTGAGAATGGGGGTCCTGGACTTCAGAATGCTTCCTATCAGCCTAAATTTGGCTTCCAGGACCTCCCGACTACATTTCTCCACATTGTTGGTGCCAATATGCACCACGACAGCTGTCTCCTCCCCAGCACTGCCTAAGAGCCTATCTAGACTCTGTGTGATGTCCGCAACTTTCACATCAGGCAGGCACGTCACCATGCAGTCAACACACGGGTCACAAACCCATATCTCTATACTTCAAATGATCGAATCACCCACTACAAGGAGGCCCCCACCCCCCAGAGGAGTATCCCCTGTGTAAGAGGATATGGGCTCTTCCTCAGACTGATGTCCTCCTTGCCCAAGACCTTCATTCTCCCTCACAGCAGAGGAGCTACCAGCCCTGGAGTGGGATGCCTCTGTCACATCCCTGAAGGTCTCATCCACATGCCTCTCTCAGCTTCTCCAGATCTGCCACCTTGGTCTCAAGGGAATGATTTTGTTCCCTGAGAGCCAGGAGCTCCTTGCACCAAGCACACACGTATGACTTCTGCCCATGGGGCAAATAATCATATATATGGCACTCTGTGCAATACACTAGGAAGTGCCCCTTCCCCTGCTGACTTTCTTTCTTCATACAGTTTTTGTTGGCTGTTTACAGTATTTAGAGATAGTTTATTAGAAGTAGTTTATTATCTGATAATTATTATCCGTTTATTAGATAGTTTATTAGAAGGATAGGTCTCAGTTGTAATGGTCAGCTATTTAACTGTCCAAACAGCCTTTCCCAAGGATATGAGGGATGGAATTGTACTTACGTTCTCTTCTCCACCAGGCTCATTGTGATCACAGGGGCTTGTTCCAGGCTCCCCTGCACACTTCCCACTAAACTCCTGCAAAACTCCAGTGTCCTGTTTGCTATCCCTGTTCACTATGCTCTGTTTGCTGTGCTCTCGGGCCTTCACCTCTTATGTAGAGAGTAGTCTTCCAACTCCTCAGCTGTGTCTGCTCTTCAGAGTAGTCTTCCAACTCCTTCTACTACTACTACTACTTGGAGAATCCTGTGGAGGAACAGATGTTTGTTTAAAAACCTTAATTTCCTATTTGTAAATATGTCAATTTTTATATGGGTATTGTTGGGGGGAGGGCAGCGGGACTGCCCAAATGTATGTCTGTAAATATTTGTGTGTAAATATATGTGTGTGTGTGTGTGTGTGTGTGTGTGTGTGTGTATGGAGGCTTCTTCTGGGGTGTGTGTGTGTGTCTGTGTGTATGTTGTACTAGTAGAGGTTTTTTTCTTTTTCTGTAGATAGTGTTTTTGGTCTGGTTTGTGTGTAGATAGTGTAAACATTGATGGTGTAAATATTTCTTTATTGCTTCTGTATCGCTGGATTTGTATATATTATATACTTGTGTAATGTGCATGTATGTACTGTATGTGTGTGTGTGTATTTAACTAACATATATGTATACCATACCATCCCCTACCCTCTCTTCCCTCTCCTTGGTTCTTCTGACATTTGCGCACACGCACACGCACACACACACACACACACACACACACCAGCCACGCATGCCAAGATGAGTATGTGGTCCCCCACCATACCACGTCGTGTGTGGCCTCCATTGACCCATCTCTGAGCCATACTTTCCTATCGCTTTAATTTTTTCTGAGCCCCCCTCTCTCACCTTTCTTTTGGATCTACTGACATGCATGCACACACACCAGACACGCATGCACTGGTCTGGCACCATGATGAGAAACTGGTCTCCCTCCAAAGCACGTAGTGTGTGGCCTATGACCCACCTCTGAGCTGGACCTTCCTCTCCTTTTAATTTTTTCTGAGTCCCCTTCCCACTTCCCCCTGCCCCCTCTCTTTCTCCTCTTCTAGCTAGCAACACACACACACACACACACACACACACACACACACACACACACACCCCAAATGCAAATATGCATGCACACTGCTGCGCTGGTACCACCACGTGCCTTGGGCCCTGTGTGGCCTAGAGCAAAGATGTGGTGGACTAGACACAGTCTGATGAGTTTCTCCCCACAGGCAAAAGGCATGCATTGCACACACGAAGAGAACAGCAGCAGAACCAGGTGCACGTTACTTTAATTTCTCCTTCAGCAGTGTGTTGGTGTGTTTTTGCCTTGACCCTCTTTCTTTGCAGTTTGCGTGCCTGCCGGGTTGGTTTTACTGCCTTGCGCCATCTAGTTAGGTCTTGTTGGGTTGTGGCTGTTGTTGTGTAGCTACTCTGTGCTGTTTGGTTTGGTCCCCTTGGCTTTGCAGCTGTTTCTGTGGTGGTTTTTTGGTTCCCAGTTGGTTGTCTTCTTAGTTGTGTCACTGTGTGTGATGGTAGGTGGCGTGCTAGGGGCACATAAGTGGGGTGGGTGGTAGGCACCCAGGGGTGCCTACCACCCACCAAACACCAAGGCAATAAGACATTTATCTGATTATTGTTGAATTTTTGATGTTTTTTCATTTTTTTCTCCAATAGGGAATAATGGGGGTTTGAGGCATCTCCACCCCCTTTTGGGGGTGCCAGGGCACCCCAAAGTGGGTCTGGAGGCACAGCAGAGCTGGCCACAACTCCCTCCAGGCACCCCCCAGTTGATAGAATTTATTACTCTTTAATCAGGAAATTTTAAAGAATCAATTTTGGCTCCATTGGAAAGCATTAAGTGAGGCTTCCATTCAGAGGAACACCTACTACTACCAATCTTTATTGCTTTATTGCTGTGAACCGAACTCAGATTTCAGAGCAATAAAGCAATAAGGTCAGTAGGTGAAAGTACAGTGTGTTCTTTGAAAGGCTCACTCAATGCATCTCAATGGAGCCAAAAATTAATTCTTTAAAAATTCCTGATTAAAGAACAATAAATCCTATCATCTTGGGGGAGCCTGGGGGCATTGAGGCTTCCATGCCCCCAGACCAACTTTGGGGTGCCCTGGAACTTCCATGCCCCCAGACCAACTTCCATGCCCCCAGACCAACTTTGGGGTGCCCTGGAACCCCCCAAAGGGGGGATGGGGCTGCCTCAAATCCCCATTATTCCCTATGGGAGGAATGCAAAAAATTGAGAAAATTTTCAAAAATTCATCAGTAATTGCAGGAGTCTCTGATTGCCTTGAGGTTGGGTGGGTGGTTGACACCCCTGGGTGCCTACCACCCATCCAAGATTTGTGCCCCTAGATGCTGTACATAGGGTATAATGGGCCAGTCTGAGTCCCCATTATACCCTATTTAGAACCTTTTAGAACTGGTTCAAACTGGGTTTGAATTCAAACTGAACCAAAAGGAGGTTTGAGCAAAACCAAAACCTAACCTGCCTACCCTGGTTTGAAGCTGATTCAAATTCAAACAGAACCGGGCAAACCTGTTTTGTGCACATCCCTATGGACTGTTGCCCTGGCAGGCTGTCAGCCAGGGCCCAGCCAACCTAAGGCCGACTTACTCCAGACATGAAGAGAAGTATGTGGTTTTCTCAGCATGGTTTAATATGCTTGCTGTGCTGCTGCTCCTATGATTTATTAGAACTGACTACCTGCTTTTGCTGGATCTCAGATGGACAATGGCAGAAGAACTTGGTTGCCTGCCTGTCCTTCCTGAGACTTGTTGAGGTTTGGTCTGTGAGATGATGGTGGTGGGGCGAGAAGAAATGGAGCTCAGATATCTCAAGTGTGTGTGATATTTTTTGGTGATTTTTTACTTTGAGATTAGCTCATATATAACAAACACACTCTAAATGAATATTTTAATAATAAAAGTTGATGCTACTTAATCCTTATAAATACCTGAGAATCATTGAAAAATACTCTTTTAAAAAGGAACATTAGATGCAAGTTTTATTATTATTATTATTATTATTATTACATTTATATCCCGCTCTTCCTCCAAGGAGCCCAGAGCGGTGTACTACATACTTGAGTTTCTCTTTCACAACAACCCTGTGAGGTAGGCTAGGCTGAGAGAGAAGTGACTGGCCCAGAGTCACCCACCTAGTTTCATGGCTGAATGGGGATTTGAACTCAGGTCTTCCTGGTCCTAGTCCAGCACTCTAACCACTATACTACGCTGGCTAGAACAGTAAATATGCTAAAAATATTGACATGGAAGCCTACAATAATTAGTAGGCCACAATTGCTCTTATAGTTTTCCTTAGTGTCCAGAAATGTCCTCAAATGACACTATTTATTAAGTCATTGATTCTTATCATCCCTGGTCAAATCGTGGAACACAAAAAACTCCTCATACATACATTGGCAGAGTAACTGATTCTTGTGGTTCCTGGTAAAGTAAGACACGTTTTGACCTGGTCTATGACCGTAATAAAGACTGATTGATTGACCTATGGTCTTCCTCAGTGACTGTGTTCATATAATGCTTTCACGAGGACAATGCATCTCCACCCTCTATAAATAAAATAGCCCATGAAAATCACTTGCATCCCCCTGTTATATTGCTATACATACCTCCTTATAAAGTTAATAAGGGGGAAAAAGCTTACCCTTCTTACCCAAAGAGGTTTTCACAATTTCTCTACAGTCTCTCTTCATCATCAACTTGTGCATCTTTCTTCTATATGATGTTAAGCCTTTATGGTAAAAATTAGAAAATTATTGAGCCATTTATCAAACTATATTGGACTTCTCCATCAGAAGTTTAAAATTCAAACTCCTTGCAAAGGGTCTGCAGGTCAATAAAGGTCAATAAATACCACCAGTTCTGGTTTTCAGTACACCCCTCATCAGCACCAAAGTGCTGTTTGCTTTTTGAGGAAAAACATATCGATGCTCCTGAGGCAAATAGAAGCTTCAGGGTCATTTTTCATCAGGAAAATGGCCTGGGGGGAAGGATTGAACTCATCCCTCCCATGCCACCATTCCAGTCTCAATTGGATCTCCACAAGTGCCATTTTTAAAACAAAAAGATGGAAATGCAACCACTTATTCTTAGAACTAGTTTGATCTTTTCCTTGTGCATGTGCACGCACTCCTATGAACACATACCCTGCAAAGTAGTTTGAAGGTGAATTGCCCATTCAAGGAGCCATCCACAGGAACAAAAAATGCTTAATAGTTTTATCTGTCTGACCATTCATTTGCAGTGATCAAGCTAGCCAAATCACAATAGTATAAAATAGTACAAAATTTGGAGAACATTGATATGGATATTTGCAAATCAAGTACTCCACTGAGAAGGATGCTTAACATCAACTACACAGCAATAATGGCTATTCAGTTTCAAAATAACTGAAGTATTAAGCAAAGAGAGCATAAATAATATGACATCAAAGCATGCAGAATCCAAGGGTTTTATCTAGGACAGGGCTGCACAACTCAAATGCCCTGGTGGGCCGGAATAATCCACAACTTGGCATGCAGGGACCGAGGTCAAATTTTTAGCACATTATTACATTAAAAAAAAATATTATTAGTTACTTGTGGATCTATAACCCCTGTCAGTGGATCCATAGTTTTAACCAAGGATAGTGGCCAGACAATAGGTCCTGTCCCTGCTCAATCAATGGGGCCCCTAGAGTGCATGCCAGCCCCAAACAAATGCCTAGTTCTCTCCTCTCCCTACATTGTTGTTGCTTTCAGGCTGCAATGCTAGGCATGCTTACATGGGAGTAAGCCTCACTGGGCACATCATGGAGCATATTTCTGAGAAAGCATGCACAGGATGGCCCTATAAGGCAGTTTTCAGCTCCTGTGTTGCTGCAGGATACCTGGGGGCCAGTAAAATAGTCCCTGCAGGCTGAATTTGGCCCCTGGGGCTTATGTTGTGCAGGTCTGATCTAGGAGGAAGTTATCCTGTGCATACCCAACTAGAATAGTTTGGTGGGGCTTGTTCAAACAAATGTCTATCAGTGTGTGCCCCAAGATTTCTGCAGCATCCTTTTTTTTGCAAATGAAGATGTGGTCTTCCTCAAGTTTAAGATGATGCTTCACTCAGAGGGCATTTTAGGTAATGTAGTAACCTAGCTAGTGCCTGTTTCAATCTGGGGTTAATTAAGATCAGGATAATGGTGTATCGAGAGGGATATGCAGCAAACAAATTGTAATATACCACAGATGACCAAGCGGATTTGCTTACGTAGATCAAAATTGTCTGCAAAGTGCCTGCAACATAAGCAGACATATACAGAATGGTGAAAGAAGAGAGAGTTAATAGCATGCAGGTAAACTCGTATGTTGGGATCCCTCATGCTGATTTCATTGTTTTGCACAAGTTTTATGTGCCTCCACATCCTATTAGTAGGATCTATGCAAAGCTATTATAAGTGGGATGGTATCTGGCAGAATATATAGAAGGATCAAATATCCACAAGTGTCAAGCATTGTCAGTTTTGAGTTGTTGCTTAGATGCAAGTTGAATGGATTGTAAGATGAAGAGCTATACTCCTGTATGCTTGTGATAGTAATTGTGACGACAGCAGAGTGGACCACTGACCCCAGAAGCAGCCATGGAATCAACTCCAAGAATCTCATCTTCATTTGGAGGAAGAGAGGGTGGGAGAAATTAGCAATTTTTGCCCAGTATAAAGTGTTGAGCCAAGTAGCAAACCAAAGGTTGACTGTGTTGGCAAATACCATCACAATGAAGTATGTTGCTTGTAGGTTACTTGATTTAAAGGTGTCCATAAAAAACAGGCCTATAATTGCACTCAGCATCACTATCACCTGAAAGATCAATCTGGACAGGCTAAGACAGGTCAGGATCAGGTCAGCTGGGGATAGTTTTTTGCTTCTGACCCAGTCAGTGGCATTAACAATAGCAATAAGTCCGTTGCCCGCCATTGCCCATATGAGGGTTTCAATAACCAGAAGTGGAAAACAGAGGAATGTAATTAACGCAGACATCCTTCACAGCACAAATGTTTCTTCCACTACTGTATTCATACTGATGTTGATGCTGTCATTCAGCTATATTACCACTATCTCTATATACTTCTGCCTTCTCTCTGGATACAGAAAAATAAGTGGTGAAGCTGGAGCTATTTTCAAGTATTGAATATTTTCAAATGCAAATTGTCCCTGGAAGGATTCTGTTACTAAATCTATTTCATGTTCTGAGAAATTATATTTGAATATTCCACAGAGATACTAAATATAATCTTTGTATCTGCCTTCAAAAATGATGATGTACACTACTTTGGGGATTTGTTTATTTTAATTAATATTTGTCAATTTCTATCTAATACTATTTAAATGAATGTGCAAATTAAGTGGATTTGAAGACATAGACCTCTTGATTGGTGTAATAAAATGTATTGTTTGTGAAGGATGTTATAACTAGTTTGATGCTTTAAACAAGATGTTCAATTGTACATAAAATCAAGAGGGATGTTGAGAATTATTTCTGTTGGGAAGGGGATAATCCAAAACCACCATTAGCCACTGTTAATGAAATTAAAAGGTTTCCCTAACCCTAGCCAAATCATAATCTGAACCTTCGGTTTGTAGTGAGTTTCACTGCTCCAACCTGAAGTTTGAAGATCAGAATCCTCCAAATTCTGCTGGTGCTACCACCCGGGTTTTGTGCTGTGGCTGGTGCCAAAACTATACAGAGGGTGGCTCAGACCAGCCCAGAGATGTGTCAGCTCTATGCCAGCCGTGCTTCTCACTGGCCGCCTCACCAATCACTTGTCCTGCTCCCACTGTCTCTGCACTCCCCCAGCCATCACCTGGCAACATGGACACCACATTGCCGCATCCCAATCTTCAAAGCATGTCAAAGCGAAAAGCCACATTGGGGGATGACCACTTTCCACTGTGTCTCATGTTCTCCCCTTTGGCAATCTACAGAAAAAGGGGATGGGATAACAAGGCAGGCTCTCTGTGGAGAGGTCTCCACAAATCAAGTGATGAAGTATTTGCACAAGCACATGGAGTCCTTCCTGGTGGCACCATAAAGCAGGCAATCTGATTGTTTCCCAACAAAGATAACACATGCCAGGGGAGTGATAGGTCTGGGTTGAAAGGCCCCTAGAATTTTTGAGTGGCTTTGCTCTGTTTTTGTACAAATAATAATAATAATTATTATTATTATTCAATTTCTATACCGCCCTTCCAAAAATGGCTCAGGGCGGTTTACAAAGAGAAATAACAAACAAATACAAT
Organism: Hemicordylus capensis; assembly: GCF_027244095.1. Taxonomy (NCBI): domain Eukaryota; kingdom Metazoa; phylum Chordata; class Lepidosauria; order Squamata; family Cordylidae; genus Hemicordylus; species Hemicordylus capensis. Next base: position 66,573,207 of record NC_069662.1, on the reverse strand, counting down.
GGCTCCCTGTCCCCAAAGGGCTCACATTCTAAAAAGAAACATAAGACACACACCAGCAACAGTCACTGGAAGTACTGTGCTGGGGGTGGATAGGGCCAGTTACTCTCCCCCTGCTAAATAAAGAGAATCACCATGGAAAAAAGTGCCTCTTTGCCCAGGTAGCAGGGGAATTAGTAGGGGAAGAGAGCCCTGGACCCTGCCTCTTGGGTGCAAGCATGTGGCCTCTGGCATTATTCATGAGAAGAACCATATTGGGGTAAACCGGGATGGTGTTTCAGAGGCTGGATTGCTAATAATGTGTGATGATCAGAGGCGTAACTATAGGGGGGCAGGGGGGCACGTGCCCCGGGCGCCATCTTTGCGCGTCACATGGGGGGCGCTGCCAGATCCCAATTTTTTTTTAATTTTTTTAAAATACAAATTTCTCCGGCGCCCCCTCCCTCACGAGCGGTCCCTTCTGCGCCCACGCCCCCCCCATTGCTTTGCTGGCCTGGCTTTCCAGCGGGCGCCGCAGCGGGCGCCTAGTTCCATGCTCTTGCCTTGCCTTGGCTCGCGACGGAACTTATATCCAGCCAGAAAGAGGCCCTCTAGTGGCTTGCCAGCCAGGGTGTGGGAGGGTCTCTAGTCACGCACGCACGACTCGGCCGGCGTGCTGAGTTGCGCTGCGCATGCGTGCGTCCATCCTCCCAGCTCGGCTCGCCTGCACGTGGCATGGTCGCGGAGGAGAGCGTCATTGCTGGGGCTGGGGCTGCAGGCGCAGGCAGGAGGACACGGACACCCGGCAGCACGGACAAGAAAGGATTCGGTGGGCGGGCGGATTCGGCGGGCGAGTGGTCACAACAAGGTGTGTGTTTTCTCTTCTGTCGTGTCGTGTAGTCTTCTTATTCTTATCAATCCCTGATTCCCCGCCCGTTCTGCCACTTCCTTCCTTCTGCATCTCAGCCTTACATGATCTACGAGCAGCAGCAGCCCAACCCCTTGTTGAAACTTGCGGCCGCCCCCCCCCCACTTCAATCTCTCTGCTTCCCCCTCCATTTGAAACCTTTTCTGGTGTAAATAGCGCGCGGTTTTGGAAAAGGGGAGTCTTTCTTTAACAGCGGGAGAATAAGGAGTCTTTAGCACTATCACCCTAGTCCCTCGAAGTCCCTGGAGTCCTTGATTTTTGTTTTGTTAAAATACATAGTCACTCACAGGGTTGTTGTGAGGAAAAACTTAAGTGTAATGTAGGATGTATCATCATTCATTGCATCATAATTCTGGTGTTTGAGATACAAGCCAACTTCACAGGGTTGTTGTGAGGAAAAAACACGTGTGTCAGTCAGATGTATGTTGTGGGGGTGGCGGGGGGCACGGTGGGGGGGGCGCAATTTCAGTGCTTGCCCCGGGCGCCGTTTTCCCTAGTTACGCCTCTGGTGATGATGTCCCTTCTCCCAAAGACCACTCTCTCATGAGAGTGGCAAGCCATTGAGACATGCTTGTGGACCAGAGGGCTGTCACTGCCCACTGCCAGCACAGTTTCTAGAACCACACAGGCCCTGGGGAAGGGTACCACACCAACACCTTTCCAGTTCATGGCAACTGGCAGACAGCAGGAGTGCAAGTGCTCACTCTGGCAGTCTGGTCATCCCTTGGCACATATGCATTTTGTTTTTTGCCCAGTGCGGTCACCCGGCTTGCCAGGGATCACTGAAAATAGGTGCTCCCCTCACCCTCGATTCCTCACAGTGGCCAATCTGCATACCCCGCAGTGCTGGTCCCAGCCCGGCCAGGAATTTTGTATATATATTCTTGGAACCATCCCCAATCTTGCTAGACTGATCCCACAGGGAAACAGCCAGATGCATGGAGCGACCAAGATTCCTTGGGAGACTGTAAGGGTTGAGCACAGAGGGGAAGGTGAGGAGTATGAGTTCACAATAGCATCCTTTGTCACAGTGGACCAGACCCCAGGATCCTTTGTCTGCGCTTATATTCATATTCCCTCCTAGGAAGTTGTCATAACATAAAACACAGGTTGATCAGGTTGGAAGATCATCTGCAGGATGATTCCTGGCTTCAAGAATTAACCTCAGGTTTGTCGTCCGGTTTAATGCTATGTCCAAAAGGGCTCATTGAGTCTGGTTTCCCCCCTCTGTCTCATGCATGTGATGTAAACAAAACATGGCATGTCACTGCAGTGACCTGCAGTCCACTGCCAAGGATGTGAGGTTCCTTAAGGCAGCAGGTGTGATTTTGGAAATGCCCCTTCCAAGGCCTTGTGCTGTAGGGAGTGTGATTTGTCCCAGCCCCATCCCTAGCACAGGCCCTAGAAGACGCCATATTGGCCAGGGGCCTTGATGGGGGCGGGGCTAGCATGGCTGCTCCAGCAGCTCCGCGCCCCTAACATGCAGTCCAGCATTTGCATTCATCCAGAGAGGAGCTTGCTCCTCCAGTTACCGGGTGGCCTGTCGTGTGATAGCACGCCTGCCTGCAGGCTTGGCAGCAGTGTGGAGGAGGCGGTGACACGGTGGTGGCAGAGCTCTGAGGATGTTCCTTCAATTGGTGTGGCAGCGCCCTGGTTTGGGGCTTTGGCCCAGTTGCTTGCAGGCCACTGTGGTGGGCTGGATAGGCTTTTGCTTTGGTGCGGGTGGGCAGAGGCCCAGAGAGGGTAATAGTCTCCTGGGGTGTGTGCCTGGCCTAAGGGCATTTGGGGGCCCCTTGGGATTGCAGAGGGTGCCCCCTCATTTCCCCTCAGGTAATAAGCTTCCCAGCTGGGGGCTTTGACCTTAAGACGCTATGACTGAGCCTTAGAGGCTTCTGGGCTTGTGTTCCACATGTTATTAGGGTTTCTAAGGGAAGACCTTTACCAAAGTCTCTTTTGGCCTAATTTTGCAGCAGAGGGCACTTGCTGACTGAGACTGATTCAAGTGGAAGAATTTGGTTTGGGTTATTGTTAGTGGTGTGCAATGTAAAATGCTAGTGTGTTGAGTAAGTGTTGTATCAGAGTTTGCAATTGCTGTTCCCAATACTAGATAAGTGGCCTGCCTTGCAGGGTGGTTGTGTAGTAATAAATAATTCCACATGCCACCCGGGGGTGCCCTGGATCAGTGCAAAGATAAGTGCAGAAGGATAGCTGGCCCTGAGGTAGCTGGCATGCATCACAGCATTTTGCTAGGCAGGGTGTACCCTGGTTTGCATTTACAAGTGAGGCTGCAGGTCAGACAGTCACAGAATGATTTTACACTCTTTGCCTAACAGTTTTGTGTTTCTGGCTACAGCTAATTGAGTGGGGCCTGCCCTGGCTGTATATGGGTGAGAGACTAAAAGGGTGGGCAATGTAGGATGTTCCCCCTCTGGGGGATGGAGCCACTCTGTGGGGGAGCATACAGGTTCCAAGTTCCCGCTCTGGCAGCATCTCCACGATAGGGGTGAGAGGACTCCCACCTGCAACCTAGGGGGAGCTGCTGCCAGTCTGTGAAAGCAATACTAAACTTGATAGATCAATGGTCTGACTCAGTATGTGGCAGCTTCCTATGTTTCTATGAGGAAGTTAGCTTAAGGAGGGGACAAATTAAAAAAAAAATCCACCACCCCCCGAGCTGGAAACCAAACCAAAGTATAATGGTTTCAGCAAATGAAAGGCATTCTTTTGCCTGTAAAGAAGGGGCAAGTTCCACAGAGGTAGGCCTGGCTATCATGTCTACAGGGATAACTCAGAGGCTTCAGAATGCAAGAGGAAGGTTAATGAGTGATCGGGAAAAGTTGCTTGAACACCCTAAAGGCATAGTACGGGCAGTCTGTACAGACAATAGTGGGCTGGTGGGCCTGACTCCACAGGGGGCTGTTTCCATGCTTGGAACTACAACTGTGGTTAGTGTCAACTGGAAAGAGGGCAGCGTGTTGGCTGGCATCTGGGTGACTGGGGTTGTGATTTTACCCTCCGGAGTAACCAGCAGAGCAAAGGCAGAGCACCCGCTCCAGTTACAGGGCAGTTGGCGGAGTTTAGTTATTGCATATATTTGGAGAAAACACATGGGGATCACTGTAGAACTAAATTCCAACCATTTGTGGGGTGAAGTACATTTGGGATGGGAAAGACTAATCCTAATCTAAAGAACTACATAAGGAACAGGTAGGGAGAGAGGGAGGGAAAGAGATGTTTCCATGGGCTCTCTAGGAGGAAAGGAGGGCGTGTGACACACCAAGAAATACCTGGAGAAATATCAGAGGTCATAGAGTAGAGTCAGGTAGAACAACAGGGAGCCCCTTACTCACTATCTCTGCTCTCAATGCCCCTGCATTATGCTCTGAATCATGTAGCAGAAACCTGGACCAGGACATTGGATTGGAGGTGGGGGCAGCCTTTCGAGACAGATGAACCTGAACCCACAATGACGACGATGGACCCACTGGTGGTGCAGATGGGCCTATGCCTTAACATCGGCAACTGAGGGATGGCCTCATTTCCGGTGCATCTGGTTGGGCAAGTATCCCCTGGGTTTTCTGGTGCCATGGGCCCATGCCCCCAGGGGCTTCCCCCAGGTCCCTGAATATGGGATGCAGGTGCACTGGGGCAGCTGACACCATACAGCTCAGGTGAATGAATGCTATTTTCCACCCTGTGCGGGAACTCCCCAGACAGTTAGATTAGAAATTGGGATGGACATGGAGGGATGGACATAGATGGACATAGGGATGGACATAGCCTTACACCAAGGTTGATCCAGTTGATAAGTTGCATCCTTTCTTTAAACTGCCTGTCATGTAGCATGAGGGGAGGCTCACATCTCTACATTAATGCATTTCCATAAACCAGAGCTTAGTTTGGTATTCGCCTGGCAATTAATTGGATAATACACTTAGGATAAGGAGCCAAAAAGGGTTTTTATATACTGGAAACATGCAGCCCTGGCTTGGTATCCTATGAAGTGAAAAGTAATAAAAGGACCACATCCGTTTTGTAATGGATGTTCTTGCCTTTGTGATGGAGTTCTTGCTTTTAAGATAAGCATCACTAAGGATTTCTTCCCCTTTAATAAATTTTGCTTTATAGGAGCGCAATATGCAAACACGGGGGGACATTACGTCCACTGTCTCTGTAATTCCATCTGGACCCAACATAAGCTGCATGGTTGGACAGATGGCATTGATGAGGGGTGGGAAGCAGGTCAGCAACCTACAGAGGCCAGATACTTCGAGATTAGCTCATCTATGCCTCACATTGCCTGAATTGGGGTAGGGGGTGTGAGGAAATGGATATTAAGCTGCATCCATTATCAGCGCCGCCAGTGCTTAGCACCGTTCTTGATTAAGCAGGTAACATTGCCTGCCACATATCATTTTGGCACTGGAAGGATACCATGTCTGTCTCACATTGTGAGGCTGCTAGACTGATGGCCTATACACCCTGCCCCTGAGGCATGGCATGGATTGCTGGCACTCTTTTGGATGGGCTGCCTTCACCTGCTTCTGCTGTTGCGGATAGAAAAATTTCTTGTATAGCAGGGTGTTTGGTTCAGGGTCAACCTACTGCCATTGCTGTGGCAGTTAGCGAGCTCTCGGGAGCAACAGCTTTTAAAGGTTTGTCATAGAGATAAAGGTAAGCTAAGCTACACTATGGTATTCAGAAGTGTGCGATGATAGGAAAGGGGCTGTACCTAGATGTTGGCTGCATGGGGCGGGCGGGGGGGGGGCAGAGCGTGACCCATAAAGGCATGGTGCTCATACAGAGGGATGGAGGCATTTTGGGGTAGAAGCAGAGTGTGAGCAATCTCAAAGAGTGCTTGAGTGCTTTCTTTTGTGGAAGGGTCACAGAGGCGTGAATAGACATGGAAGAGGAGAAGCCCCTAAACTAGCCACCTCCACTCCATATGCCCTTCTGGTCATTAGGGCTACGGGGCAGAATGTTGGGAGCAGGAATTCAATGTTTATGAGCCCTGCTTGGCCCGGTGCTGAGGCAGGACTGCTTAAGCAGTGTTAGCTAGGTTTCTTTTGGGTGAACTTGATCTCGGACATCCACTCCAGGGTAAAGTTCTTGCTTGTGCAGACCTGCCTGGCCTTTCCTTCCAGTGGGAGGAGTGTGGTTGCTTCCGCACTGGTTGGAAGCTGATCAGAGAGGTTAGGGTCAGGAGAACACACTTGCATAGGCTGGAGGTGATGCCTTACACCCAGTTTGGGGTTTGGTGGTAAGCTGTGCTACCGCCACCATCTTGGGGGGCTTCTTCAAGCTGTCATCGGCCATCCTCAGATGCATATCAACTAATGGCAGCATTATGCAAGGTGCTTATTAGCAGGGTGAACCTGCTCTCTGCCTTAGCTTGCCCTCGGCCCTTCAAGGGGCTCTGATGATGCTGCTATTCAACGCGTATGGGGCAGCTGGGTCTTGGCATTTTCTGTGATATGTATGTCGAGCTGGGTGGTTCACTCCCTGACTTGGTGCTGCGTGTTAAAATCCTTCTGTTCCTTTGGCAGGTGCTGGTGGAGCAGCGGCTCCTGTGCAGGTTCCGATCTGTGGCCATGATGTGGTCTTTGGGGCCAGCAATCTGGCCAGCTCCTCACAGATGTGCACCCAACTCAGTTTGGGGAAGCATGCAGGCATGTGCTGGGTGGCCAGCTGGATGTGCAATCCTTCAGTTCCTTTGGCAGGTGCTGCTGGAGCAGCGGCTCCTGCGTGTGTTCTGTTATGCTGCCATTCCATGGCCAATGGGCTGGCAATCAAGACAGCACCTTGCTGACTGTGTACCCAACTCGGTTTGGGAAAGTGTGGCAGCATTGCTGGTTGGACAGCCAGAGTATGGCATGGAGTATGTTGCTTCCAGCATTGGTGGTATAGCGAACAACTAGTGTCCCTCCCAAGAATGTGGTGGTGCACCTGGGGTGTGTTGGCTGGGTAAGCGGACTGGGCTATCCTTGGTTCGACAAGCCATGGCCAATCTCGCTTCATTTCATTGCTCCAGCAGGGCGTGAGTTGTAGGGAATTGCCCGGCAGTGTTGGTTTGTCGATCTCTTGGAGGGGGTGGGGGAGGAAGGCCAAGCTAGGCTCACCTCCCTCTGTGGCAGGGACAGTGCGGGCTGGGTGGTAAGGGAAAAGGGATGTGACATCGGTGAGCACCCTTGGACAGTTAAATGGGTAAATTGGGCAATCGATACCTTGTGTTTTGGGTGATGATTTGCCAGGGATGATGATTTGCCATGAAACCTTCTTCAGGACTTCACAAATCCTAGGGCTGAGTGCTCCGGGGTGTGTGAAGGCCTAGAAGTGTCCAGACCCCTGCTGGGGCTGACAATGAAGGGAAAGGAGCGGGTTTTTACCTGCTTACTTCTGGAGTCAGGGTGTGTCGCCCATGCAAGGCATGGGGGAAGACTGTGAATTCTGAACCTGGTCTTTTCAGGCCTGCACTGTCTGGGGGGTGGAGTGCTTACCCTCCTACAGTCCACAAACTCAAATTAATTTGATTAATAAAGTTGTGGCCCTTTATACCCACTGTTTGGTTGTCAGTGTCTTCTTGGGGCTGGGGGAAATGCCTAAATCTTGGCAATGGTCCTAAAAAGAGAATTTTAGGGCCCAGTCCTCTCTGGTTGCCTGTGCTCTTTGTTTCTGCCTTTTAAGACAAGGTAGAACCACCTGCTTCCTGTGCTCATATAAATTTTCCTCTTCCTCCTCCTCTGTCTATTTGGCCATGCTGTAGAGAGCATTGTTAAAAACTGAAGTCTTTATATATATCTTTGGTTCTTGTCTGGAGAAGAGGCTCCATGGAATTTAAATTAAAAGTATTGGAACAAATACCTGCCCCACCCCAAGATACTATAATATCCTTTAGTCTGAAGTCCCCCACTCTTAATTCAAGATTTGTTGAGTGTGGTCACTCAGATATTCTTCACAGTCCAAGAGGCAATCTTTTCTTTATTGTTCTGCACAATTTTGGTTGCAAGCCATGACATGGAAAATAGGTTTCAGGGCTATGTGGTGACTAGTCTTGGTTCATATTAAGTGGTGGTTCTGGAAACACCTACAGGTATCTGCACTTTAGGCTACCAAGTGCCTCGCTTCTAACAGGGAAAAATACAGATTGTCAGGGTCAGGGACACCCAAATATAGACCTAGAGGTTATGTTCTCAAGATTCCTGAGGCCTGATGCTGAGAATTGTGTTAGGAGCTGAACTGCTACAAGTAGAAGTTATAATTCTGTTGCCAGGAAAGAACTAATTATGTGGCTGGGCCAGGGCTGTGAAGCCCAGGCTCCTAGTATTTATAACCAAATCTGTCCAAACCTGAGGTTTCATAGAGGTCTTCCAGATAGCAATAAACAGAGCTTTGAAAAGAGCTTGTAAGCCAGTTGAAGATGAAAGCATTTCCATCATCTTCTACGCACTCTCGCAGACACATGTCAGCATTTCCAGAATGATCTCACATGGCCAGCAGGTACCTTGCAAGATTTCTGCAGGGCTACCTGCTGACCAGCTATTGCTTTTGGTGACCGACTCACCACTTTTCAGTACTACTTTACTGCCAAATAGGTGGGTTAATCACAGAAAGCAACAGTTGGCCAGCAGGTGGCACTGCAGAAATTGTGCAAGCTCCCTGCTCATCATGTAACTAGGGATGTGCGAAACGTTTCGGATACAAAACGTTTTGTACCCAAAACAGCCTATTTCGGGTGTTTTGTAGACAAAACAAAACACCCATTTTCCAGATCCAAAGGTTTTGTATACAAAACAAAACGTCCCTGTTTCGGCTACAAAACGTTTTGTTGTTTCAGACCTCCATTTTGTAGTGATCTCTGAGTCAGTCTCCATTTTGTGTTTGACATCTCTTTGAATTTCCCACCCTTCCAGCCATCTGATCGGTGACCTAAATCATGGGCTGACCTGCTGACAATTCCCTCCTTGTTCCCCATTGGCTCTTTTGCTTCTTGCCACTCTTTACTGACCCCACATTGGCCAGGGGAAGGGTTGCTAACCCATGGGGTGCTGGGTTCTGTTGTTTCTGTGGTGTTCTGAGTGTAGATTCTCTGGTAGCATATGAGAGTGGATTCTTGTTTTTCACTGAAAATCTCATATGCTACCAGAGAATCTACAATGGACACCTCAGAAACACAAAACCCAGTACCCCAAGGGCTTGTGGGTATGGAGGTGGTTGGCACCCTATGTGCACTACACAACCCCTCGCTCTGGGAAACCCCAGTGTCCCCCAAGTGGAATTATGGGGCTGCTGAAACCTCCATTATTCCCTATGGGAGAAATCTTAAAAGACACGTAAACTTCAACAATTCACAAAAGATCAGCCCTTTGCCCAATGGAGAGGAGAACTGGTCTTGTGGTTGAGCATGACTTGTCTCCATAGCTAAGCAGGATCTGCCCTGGTTGCATATGAATGGGAGACTTGATGTGTGAGCACTGCAAGATATTCCCCTCAGGGGATGAAGCCACTCTGGGAAGAGCATCTAGGTTCCAAGTTCCCTCCCTGGCAGCATCTCCAAGATAGGGCTGAGAGAGATTCCTGCCTGCAACCTTGGAGAAGCCGCTGCCAGTCTGTGAAGACAATACTGAGCTAGGTAGACCAATGGTCTGACTCAGTATATGGCAGTTTCCTATGTTCCTAATTCTTTTGAGATAATTCTGGAAGTCTCCTTGCCCCCATTAGGCACTACCACTCACCACACTCCGCTCTGGGTCATCCCTTTCCCCTTGATTTGAAGCAATACATTTGCTGGAATCCCCATTATTCCCCATGGGGAAATTCTTAAAGATGTGTAAACTTTAAAAATTCACAAAAAATCAGCCCTTTGCCTAATTCCTTTGAAATTTGGGTGGTAGCTTCCACCCATTGGACACTACCACCCCCCACTCTTTTTGCCCTAGGACCCTTTTTAAAAATCCAAATTGATTTGGATTTGGATTCGAAAAATTTGGCTACAAAACAAAACAGGGCTGATTAGGATTCAGAAAATTTGGGTACAAAACAAAACGGGGGTGTTTTGATTCGGATACAAATCGAAACAAGAAAATTCCAAAATGCACAACCCTACATGTAACCTGTGATTGAGATTCCATTGGAAAAGCGAGAGTGTCTGGATGCTGAGTAAGCTTTCATCTTCAGCTTATTAGCAAATTATTTTCAAACCACTGTTTATTGCCATCTGGAAGAGCCCACACAGCCTGCCAATAATAAGTGCTAATGCTGCACACCTCTGTTCCCTTCAGATTACAAGGCTAGGTCCCAGACTCAGTCCTGGGGATTACTGGTTCATACATCAGAGTTTCCATCAATGGTAAAACAATATTATCCTTTAGGAATATGTGTGTGTATTCTTCTGAACCACTGGGCTTAACAGTTCCAATTCAACCCCTTTCAGGGGTTCCAACCAGTTTTCCTTCTAAGGTGTGTGCATGTGCAACACGCTCACATGTTTTTTGATGTCCGCTCAGTTAATTTTAGATTCCACTCAGGTTGAATCAGGAAAGCCCCACTCTGACTGCATGTGCACACACACTGCCTTTGTACTGCTGCTCAGCACAAAATTCATTCCGCACACAGATGAAAAAAATTAGAGAGAACACTGGTTCCAACTGGGTTGACATTCAAGAGGTGTTCTAAGCTGCTATAGATCCACTTCAGGCTAGCACTACAGTGTAGTTTCCTTAGTGAAGCTCACATGGGACCAATGGCCTCCCCCAAGACCCTCACCTGCAGGGTGAGAGCACATTAATTATGATATAGGTAAGCTATATCATTTTCTACACACACACACACACACACACACACACACACACACACACACACACTTCCCAAAGTGTTTGAAAAAGTATCTGCCAACATGGAACATGTTTGCAGAAGGTGTTTTGTGGATGAGCCACAATGTTAAACACAAGGAATACTTCACAAGAGGTCTTGTTTCCCCCCAAACAATATACATTAAATAGTAACTGGATAGCTCAGATATTTGCATCTGTCAAAAGTGTTAATGCTGCTGATGGAAACAAGTATAATTTATCTGTCTCAAGCCACATTCTCTGCCTGTGCTTCTTATGCAACCTGCTCTGTTCTGTGGTCCTGTTCAGCTGGCACTGACTGCTGGTAGTATCACTGGCACCCTCCAGATAGAGAAGTGCCAGTAACCCAAGCAAGGGACAAATATACTCCCTGTCTTTGCCATTGTTTTCCTGAGCATCTATGGGACTGAATCTGTTGTAGGGATAGCAATGAATGCATTTGTTGTCATTGTGAATCTTGCCAGCTGGATTAAAGGCCCCCCTGACCCCCACTGACTACATCCTGCTCTCAGTAGGACTGTCCAATCTCTGTGTTCAGGGCATCACTACAAGTGCTGTGTTCTCTTTTTTCTTCTGTGCACAGCTCCTTTGTGAAGGTTTCAGTTCACAAGTGTTTTGCTTCTTCTTTATATTCAATAACTTCAGTAGTTTCTGGCTTACTAGTTTATTATTTTCACACTACTGCCTGACACTTATGAACCTTCTCCAGTGGCCCTTCGTCCTGTGGTTGAAGATGAAGCTGATCAAGAACATGTTTGGCTACCTGCATATTTTATTTTGGTGTCCTTTGGAATTGCTCTGATTGCAGCTTGCAACATTTCCACTGATGCGCTCTTCAGCACTGCCCAACTCACAAGCAACCACTCCACATCCCCCCCTCCACCGACTTTTTTTCCACAGCAGCGTGCACTTCTGCCTGTGCCTCATTCTGCCTCTGCCTCATACCTGGCCCCTTCTGTTCACAGCCCTTTATGTCATACTGCTCCTGAAGCATATTTGGATTCACATCTGGAACATAAAGAAGACTATGACAGATTCTGGGAAAGTCCATCTTAAACCACACAGAAGTGCAAGCAGAACCTTGCTGTGCCACCTCACCCTCCATGTTTTCGATTACCTGATATGGTGTATATTTCTTTTTGATATCTTGTCATATACCAGCATCTGGTTTTTAATATGTATGGTAATGTTCTCCAACTTAACCTCCTTACAAGAAGTCACTGGGGCTATTCTCACGAGCAGCAAAAATCAGGCTAGGAGAGCCTAGCCCAATTTTCGCTGCTCATGTAAACCACTGGGCTTGCAGGCGAGCCCGGTGGCTTACAAGCGGCTAGCCTGCTTTTGTAGCCCCCCCCCCACAAGCCCAGGTTTGCGGAGTGAGCACTCCACAAACCCGGGCTTCTCGATTGCTCTGTGCCGTGGCTACTCATGAGTAGACCCCTGGAGGGGAGACAAAAAGCCACCTCCCGGCTCTGGGGGTCTCCCCAGTATGCCCTGCGCATTCACGCAGGGCATACTGGAGCTTCCAGGGGCCCCTGAGTTCCCCAGCCCTCACTGGCTCCATCACGGAGCCAGCAGTCATGTGGGCGGCCGATCCGGCCACCCAGGGTTCCCTCTCTGATCGTGAGCGGGGAGAGCAGGCTTAGCCCGCTCTCCCCGCTCTGCTGCAGAAACTGGGTCTCACTGATAGTGAGACCCGGCTCACTATCGTATGGGGAAAACCCTAATTCAGGAAGGAAGCCATGGCAATTCTTCAAAAATTCCAATTATCCACAGTTGAAGAACATGGTCAGATCACAGGTGACATTTCATTTGTGACTTCTCCTCTGTAAAATATAATGTGAGATAATTTTATCATTTTCCTTTAGGGATGGTCTACATGGAAAAACTATTCCCTAGGATGGTATTCCAGAAGGGAGCTTCTCCAATGTCTTTCCTAGCTATAGAATAGAGCCAGAATGAAATCTTGCACAAATTCAGAATGTGGGGACATTTCAGAATTAGCATTTAATCCAGTGATTAAACATTGCATTTGAAGTTGAGGGAAAACTTCAAATTTCAGGGAAATTTAAAAGGAAATCTTATATTTGTGTTGGTTGATGGATTCTAGGGCAGTAATATTAACTCTCAACTTGCCAGAGTTATTAATATTTTTTTAAAAAATGCATTTTAATGAGATTTATAAAAATATAACATTGCTTATATAAAGTAAATCAAAATATGTTTTGCAGGGGGGAAAGTATATATCATATCTGTAGGCATATGAGCCTTATTTTGCCATCAATTAATAAGAGATGTCTAATTTTGAATCATATTATTGCACTTTTAAAAATTTCTGATACTTTTATATATAATTCACTATTTTGACCCAATGAAATTTTCTTCTAGGTTGCTGCCCAGTTTGGTTATTTATGGAACAGAGAGCAGACTCCCATAAAATTTGTTGCGTGCTCTATTTTGCAGTAAAATCTAAATGTGTTGACTGACATGATGCACAAGTAGGTCAGTGTAAGAAGGGCTGCAGGGTTGCAGGGAACCTCCAGCATTCCTGTGGCATTGGCGCTTTGCACAGCTGAGTGGTTGTGGAGGAGGAGCAATTTTCACTTCTCTTTACTCCCTCCAAAAGTCCTTTTCACTTGCAGGAATATGTTCCTGAGGGCTGCATGACTCTCAAGAACATATTCCTGTAAATTGAAAGAGTTTTTAGTAAGGATGTGTACAAAACCGGCTTAGCCTGTTTGGTTCAAATTCAAACCAGCTTCAAACCAGGGTGGGTAGGTTTGGTTTTGGTTTTGCTCAAACCCCTCCTGGTTCAGTTCGAATTTGAACTGGTTCTAAAAGGTTCTACGTAGGGTCTAATAGAGACTCAAACTTGCCAATTACACCCTATGTAAAGGAATCTAGGGGCACAAAACTGGGGTGGGTGGTAGACACCTAGGGAGTGCCAACCACCCACTGAACCCCAAAGCAATTGGGTACTTCTGTGATTTTTAATGAATTTTTAATGAATTTTTGAAGACTTTTCCATTATTTGCATTCCTCCCATAGAGAATAATGGGGATTTGAGGCAGCCCCTTCCCCCACCAAAGGGCACCCAAAAGGGTCTGGGGGCATGGTAAGCCTGGCCTCAACTCCCCCCAGGCAGCACCTGGGGGGAGTTTGTAGGATTTATTGTTGTTTTTAAATATATATATATTTTAAGAATTTTTCCTTTCATTGCAATGCATAGGAGTATCTCCCCATTCATAAGTAGAACTGTTGGTGACCTTAACTGCTGTGAACTCCGAGTTCAGAGTTCACAGTAATTAGGGTCACTCTCACTGTTCTACTTATATGAATAGGGAGATACTCCTATGTTTCTCCCCAAAGGGGAGAATTGGCCGGCTGGGCCTCCTCAAATCCCCATTATTCCCTATGGGAGAAATGCAAACATTGGAAAAATCTAAAATCACTGTCCAATTGCTTTGGAGTCCGGTGGGTGCTTGGCACCCTTGGGTGCCCATCCCCCACCCCAGTTTTGTGCCCCTAGCAGGCCACCATACCAACACACAGTGACACAACTTAGATGCCAACCCACTGAAAACCAAAAAACTACCACAGAAACACATTGCTGCTGTCCCTGCACAACTGAAAAGCCAAGGGAACCAAACCAAACAGCACAGACTACACAACAACAGCCACAAACCAACAAGTCCTAACTAGACAACGCAAGGCACTAAAACCAACCTGGCACGCAGCATGGAAACTACAAAGAAAGAGGGCAAGGCAAAAACTCACCAACACACTGAAGGAAAACTTAAAGTAACACGCATCTGGTTATACTGCTCTTTTCTCTTCGTGTACAATGCATGCATTTTGCCAGTGTGGAAAGAAACGCCTCAGAGTGTATCTGGTCCACTACATCTTTGCTGGAGGTCACACAGTGCCCCAGGCATGTGGTGATGTGGCACCAGTAGTGTGCATGCATGTTTTGCATTTAGTTTGTGCATGTGTGTGCTGCTAGCTAGAAGAGGAGAAGGGCGGAGGTCAGAAAAAAATTAAAGAGATATGAAAGTCTGGCACAGAGGCGGGTCAATGGAGGCCACACACAAAGTGGCTGGTGTATGCGTGTCTGGTGTGTGACAGCAGAACCAAGCAAGAGGGAAGAGAGGTGGGGCACACTTAATAAAAACAATTCACCAATACATATATACACATTACACAAGTATGTATTCAAATCCATCTATACAGCAGCTATACAGCAATATTTATGCTATCAACAACTATCTATACACAAACTGGACCAAAAACACGATCTACAAAAAGAGAAGAAAAAAACCTCTACTACTACTACTGACAACATACAGAAACACACACACACACACACACACACACACACACCAGAAGAAATCTCCATGCATATAAACACTCTCACACACATATGTACACACAGCACAACAGCTGCTCAACCAAGCCAGGGTCCAACCGGGTCTGAACAGGTGTTACCACATGGCCAGCTCATGAAAACACCTGCTCACTCTGGATTCTGGTTGGCGAGCAGGAGAGGAAGCACGCAGCAACCACCGCCAGATCTGGCCAGACTTGGTGGTGGGTTGCGCAGAACTGTACGCAGTCCATCTCGCGGTCTTCCTCCACAGGCTTCTTCAAGCAATGCATTCTTCAGCAATGCATTGCGCATTGCTGGTGGGCCTGGTAGGCCTAGCCTCCCACAAACCAGGCAAGGCCCCAAGGCACACCCACTTAAACCACTGGATTAATTTAGCATAAGGAACTGCCTGCTGCGTTGGTGCCGCTGGCTGGGATGTCGCACCGCCGGACTTGGAAGAAGAAGGGGTGGGAGCTGAAGGGTCGCCCACACTGCTGCTGCTAGATGTGTGTCGTGCATGCTTGGAGGGTGCATCATCACCACTCTCCTGGTCTCTGTGGGTCTTAGTGACCTCCTCTTCACTAACTCAGTCAAACAGGAGGTCCCTCCACCTGGGCAAGTCATCTGCGCAAAGGATATTGCCCTTGACAGTCGGGTCACAGAGGCAAGCCAGGACATACTCCTCCCTGTCATCCAACTCATTGACCAGCCTGTCGACAACCCCAGCCCTCAGCCTTCTAGCCAGAGCACACCCCTCTGGCATGATCAGCGAAATCCAGAGTTTATCCATCAGCTTCTCCCGGAGGAGAGCCACAGGCAGGGCCTGGCTCAGAGGAGTGGTGTTGCCATACAAGTTTGTGGTAAACAGGAAGGGCTCAAGCACTGACACCATCTCGGACGTGATCCACTCTGCATTGGATAGGTTGCACACGCTCAAGGACTAACTTCTCACCAGGTCATTGAGGGCCACCCCCTGCTCCAGCAGGCGCTGGAGCAAGAGGAAAGAGGGGTTCCACCGGGTATCTACATCCGTGGGAATGAAAATGTGTCTAATTCAAACCAGTTTGCACATCCCTTGTTTTTAGAGGTGAGGTAAAGGTAAAGTGTGCCTTTGAGTCAGTGTAGACTCCTGGAGACCACAGAGCCCTGTGGTTGTCTTTGGTAGAATACAGGAGGGGGTTTACCATCGCTATTTCCCATGCAGTATGAGATGATGCCTTTCAGCATCTTCCTATATCACTGCTGCCCTATATAGATATTTCCTATAGTCTGGGAAACATACCAGGGGGGATTCAAACCGGCAACCTCTGGCTTGCTAGGCAAGTCATTTTCCCTCTGCGCCACAGGTAGAAGGGGAGAGAGCAGGGGAGAGAAGTTAAAATCATTCCCTGCTCCCCCTCCACACCTGCTTGGCTGCACAATGTGCCATCCCTGCAGGAATGATGGAGGCTCCCTGTGGCCTTTTTTTCAGTGATCTTCTGCTGCACATCATGTTGCTAACCATATACTGTATATTCCAGAAACAAGATGTTTCCTGTTACCAGAATCCAATTTCTTTCAAAAGGTGTTTGTACCCTTAACAGATAATGTTAATGAATTAGAACCATTGGATGACATGTTGCACAGTCTATGGAAGTGCCACACAAATATTTAAAGTTGCACACCTGCAGTTCAGGAATGCAACTTCCATTGCTTCTAATACAAGTTGTGCTCCAACAGTGCTGGTGCACAGTTTTATGTATTGGTTCACTTGCACTTAAGCACAGGACTGCTGTCACTTTCTTAGAAGTCCAGTGCAATGTGGGCTGATTGGCAACACTGATATAAGAATATGAATATGGTAGTAGTAGTATTTATTTACAGTCATAGACCAAACAACAAGAAATACAAAATACAAGGTACAAGTGCAAAATACAGAATAGTAAACTAGCAATCTAGAAGCAATATAACAAAACCTTGCTACAGAGTTGGAAACATAAGAATCCCTGTCCGGAAGCAAAAATTTAACTAAATATTCATCTGATTGATCTAACAATCTAAAGATTGATCTAAAGATTAAACATTGCCTTATCTCCTGATGTAACTTACAATGTAATAGGATGTGTGCATTAGTTTCTACTTCACCTGAACTACAACTACACCGATGTTCCTCCAAAGATAGGCCATGAAATCTCTCAAATAGTAACATAGAGGGGAGAGCATTAAACCTAGCTCTCGTAAATGCCCAGAAAAACTTGCTAAAGGAGATCGTGGACAGATAAGCAGCAGGAAGAATACCCATCCTAGACTTTATTACTTTGTAGTACTCAGGCAAGGAGGTTGAGTTGTTTTGAACTCAATATCTTCTAATTGTTGTCATACTACTCTTTTTGCATTTACCAGGCCCAATTCCAATAGCTGACCAGGGGCTAAACCAATAGAAGGAAGTTTATCACTCACTGTTAAGCACCAGGCCAGCTGAGCGTCAACCGAAAGAAACATGAAAATAAGCCCCACCGGGCATAGATGTATTTTTATCCAGTAGTGAATTATTGACAACCAAGCTCGCGTCTCAATCTTTAGGAGACCAGCCTCCATTTGTAAAACCACATTAGAAGTACATCTCGGTGTACCAAACAAAATTCTCAAGAAAACAGACTGATTTTTCCCTAACATAGCAAAATTGTGGTGTGGACCTAGTTGGATACCATACAAGAGTTGGGGGACTATTTTAATGGAGTACAATTTAAAAGCAGCAGCAATGAAGCCACCACCTTGGGTTCTATAGAACTTACAAACTGCTGCCACGTTACTCTTTGCTGTCTCGGTTATCATTTTTATGAGCGTGAGTTTCCCGCCATTTTGCTGAAAAACTGCCCCCAAGTACTTCATTTGGTTTACTTGCTCTAATTGGTGACCATTCAGAGACCAGGCAAATTTCCTTGCTCTGTTGTTAAAACATAAGATTTTCGATTTAGAGTAATTGATCTCTAGCTGTTCCTCTTTACAATAAAGGGCAAGGACATCTAAGGCTCTTTTAAGTCCAACCCTAGTTTGAGAGAGAATAACCGCATCATCTACGTACATCAAAATTGGAATCCTTTTATCTGCCAATTTCAGGGCATGGATATCAGAGTTCTGTAATCGTTTGATTAGGTCATTAACATAGTGTAATTAAATAGGAACGGGGCCAGGATACAACCTTGGCACACTCCTTTCGAGGTTGGAATTGGGTTTGTAAGATTACCATTTGAATCAAGATGTATGCTTAAGGAAGAATTTTCATGTTTTTTTAAGAATGTGAGCCCTTTGGGGACAGGCAGCCATCTTCTTTATTTATTATTTCTCTGTGTAAACCGCCCTGAGCCATTTTTGGAAGGATGGTATAGAAATTGAATTATTATTATTATTATTATTATTATTATTATTATTATTATTATTATTAATGCAGTTTAATAATTAAAAGTAAGAGCCTTTGGTCAATGGTTGAAGCTGCCAGTTTTGCCCATAAAAGTTCTCTGGAGATTGTATCAAATGCCATTTTAAAATCAACAAAAGCGGCATAAAGAGGTCTTTTACACTGCCTAACGTTTATCCACAAGGTGTTGCAGAACTAGGCAATGATCTATTGCTGATCTATTGGATCTAAAGCTGGCTTGCTCATCTTCAAGTATGTTCTCTTGCTCCATCCAGGAGCAAAGTTATAACCATAGGTGCCTAGCATAAAACTTACTTATGGTATTTAAGAGAGGAATAGGTTTATAATTAGTAGGCTTATCTCTACAGCCTCTCTTAAAAATTGGCACAACAATAGCCAGTCACCAATTATGTGGGATATGAGCTGTTTGATTGATATATGTAAACAAGGTGGCCAACACTGGAGCCTATGGATATAGCAAATATTTATATACCACTTTTCAACAAAAGTTCCCAAAGATATAAATAAATATAGATATAAATAAAATGGCTCCCTGTCCCCAAAGGGCTCCCAATCTAAAAAAGAAAAAAGATAGACACCAGGAACAGCCACTGGAAGGATGCTTTGCTGGGGATGGAGCATCACCACTTTTAAAAGGTGCCTCTTTGCTCAGTTAGCAGGGGACAAGTGACAGCAGGGAACTGCAAGTGGTAAAGCTTTTAGAGGCGCGCACAACATGACCATAGAATTTGAATCACATAATCTTAGCTTTGGAAGGGACATTGGAGGTCTTCTAGACAACTCCCTGTTCAGTGCAGGAAACTGCTGCAACGTCCATGACAGATGGAGATAGAGTCTCTGTCTGAAAACCTCCAGTGAAGGGCAGTAGGGATGTGCATGAATTGTGATTTGATCACTGATTTGTAGCACAGCCTGGGCATCTTTTAAAAGGGAGGAGAGCAGGTCCATACCTGCTCCTCCACTGCCTGCTGCCGCTTCCTATAGAGTGGAAGGCCATATGCATGCCACAGGTGCATCATGTGTGGAGGCCATGTGCATGCCACAGGTGCACGAGGGCAGCAGGGGTGAGCACCTCCGGCACACAAGGGGTGCTGGGGGGGCTGCCACCACAGGAAACTGCACCAAGCTGTGGAGAAGCAGGTACATATCTGCTTATCTCCCTTTTAAAGGTGCCCAGACTGTGCTATAAATCAGTGATTGAATGATGATTTGTGCACATCCCTAAAGGACAGCCCACCAATCTGTGGGGAAGAATGATACACTATTAAACAGCTCTTACAGTTAAGAAATACTTCCTAATGTCTAGCCTAAATCTGTTTCCTTATAATTATAACCCATTGATTCTAGTTCTGCCCTCAGAAGTAGGAATGTGCACGAAACTGGTTCGGAGGCCCTTTTAGGACCTCCGAACTGGTTTGAATGTCTGTCAGTTCCACTGGTTCAAATGTGGGCAGGATACCTTAAGGACTGGGGATGGTGCTCTCCCCCCCCCCCGCCGCATTTACCCCACCGGCACTGCCCATGAAAATGGTCCCACAGGGCAGCAATGTACCTCCTTGCCACCCCAGTACGTTATGGATCGGAAGTGGCCTGAAGTGCCTGGTGTGCATGAGCACATCACAATGTGCGCACATCGGTCACTTTAGGCCCCTTTTGGTCTGCGATATACCAGGGTGGCAAGGAGATACCTTGCAACTCCTTGGGACCGTTTTTATGGACAGTGCCGGCAGGGGAAGTGCAGAGGGGTGGGTGGGTAGGTAAGAGCACCCTCTCCGGTCCTTAAAGGAATCCTCCCAATCACCTTCAAACCGGCACTCTCAGGTTCCGTGCACACCACTACACAGGAACAGCAGAGAACAAGTCTACTTCTCCTTCCATGAGGCAGCCCTCATGGCTGCCAAACAACAACAATTAAAAACACATTTTTAATCTTTTAAATGTTTTATCTGCTGCTTATATCTGTTAGGCTCTTTAGTTTTTATAGTTCTCAGTTTTAAGCTTTTTGTTAATAAGTTTTAAAAAATGTAATTTGAAATGTGGTTTTAGCCTGGTTTTTTGACTTGTTTAACTTCATTAATCTTTTATTTTACATTATATCTATTTTATTAATATTGTGAGCTACTCTGAGCAGAAATGTAAAGGACGGGGCAGAGTATAAATATTTTAAATAAATAAATAGACTAGTGGTGTGCATAAATAAAAATCTGTGACTCTGAGGTTGTATCAAATTACAGACCCTCAATTGACTCTCCAAAAGCAGCCGACCAGCTCTCCCTGGAAAAAAGCACCATTTTGAGGCCAAATTTTCCAGCTGTATGAGGTATACAGCAGGAGATGCAATGTACCTTAGCCTTTCATTGATGTGGAAGTTTGGAACCCTGCCTAAACTGGTTTGGCACTCTATGTCCATTATGAGTTATTTGATGAGTGTTTTTGTAGCCCATAGAAAGTAAGAGGGGAGGGAAGAGGGCCTGACCAGCAGTTGATAAGCAGTTAGATTTCTGAGATGATGTCCCTTCTGGCAACTCATTGCAAGCAAGCCAAAGAAGTAGTTTGGAATTATGTTGGTGCTGTGGTGCAGAAACATCCGACCCACTGAAAGGAGATGTTTACCTTGGAAGCAAGCTGGAGGACTGCAACAAAGACAAGTAGGCCTGCAACTGGTGCAGCAATGTGTATAGCCAAAGAAAAACACTTGGGGCCACTTGCTGATGTGAGTGTAGAGAGGTGATTCAGATTAGCATACCTCTCATCAAAGGACATACCAAGAGTGCATTGGAGAATCTACTAGTGAAAGGGCAAATGCATTCTTGCCACAGATCTGATGTTCTCGCGTGTGCAGGGGAACGTTTATCTGAATCTGCCCTCAGAGAATTGTGGTGAGGGGTAACTTTCCCTCCAGGATATAGCTGGCAGATGCACTCCTGAGCAAGGGGTTGACCTGTGTAGGCACTATGAAACACAAGTAGCCAGACATATCCCTAGAGATACAACCACATTCAAAAAGGGCAGCACTGTCAACTGTGTTTGGCTTGGATGGACAGGAGACATTGGTATTTTGTGTACCTAGGAAGTTTGTGCCTAGGGCAGTTGACAAGAAACCATGCCAAAAAAATAAAATAAAGTGATTATTGTGGGTGACTGGCCTGTAGAATGCACTTGACAAGCTCTCAGGTTGTCTTTAGATCAGTCACAGCGTGCCCTTTCAGCTGAAATGCTGAGAACTGAGCCAGTTCTGAGCCATATTACGATTCAACGTAATATGGGGTTCAAAGTGCTCATTTTTAAATCTGGGGACTCACATTGTCAGTGAATTATGCAGTCACACAGGGTTCTATGCTTGGGATGGGTGGGGTGGGGTGGGGTGACCACTGTACTCTGCTGGAGTGAAATGTTGAATTATTGTGGATTCTGTGGCTTGAAAAAGTGGGGGAGGGGACATCCGATGTAACCAATGGGACTATTTAGGAATAGAAAGTTCTACTCATGTGTAAAAAAATCATGATTCCAGATGAGGGTTAATGTTGGAATACTATGAGACAGAAGACAGAGTAGGCCACAGGCAGCAGTTTCAGGCAGAGTGGCAAACTGAGGGATTAATTTACTTGCATCCCCTTTCACTTTATGCAGGGAACCCAGAAAGCAACTAAATGCTATTCTGTGATGGCTGTTGGGTTAGGATCCGAATACCATTTAGTGTAAGATACCTGAGACAAAAAGAAGCTGAGTTACTTTTTCATTTCCTAGTCACTTTGTACTAATTTACAGTGTGTATCATAATTCCAGGGCCAACTCCAGATTCCCAGGGTTTTTGACAACTCTCCTCAGTTGCTCCTCCTACCTGGATGGACCCCAAAAGAGTTGTTCCAGCAACCCCAGACAGAGGCTGGGGCACAAACATGATCCTAGGGATCAGCAGTGGGCCCTACTGAGGGATCTAGGCCCTTGGCAGCTGCCCAACATTGCCAATCCCTTGATGTCCTCAGTGGTGCACCTAAGTAATTTTGGAGCCTGGACCTAAAGGCCTTTGGATGCCACACAGCCCGCCCACCCCCATGCAAGTTAAGCATCATCACCTAAAGGCCTTTGGAGCCCCTCCCCTACTGCAAGTTAAGCATCACCCCCTTTACACACACACACACACACACACACCCCATGACAGTAACACGTAGATTCTTGAGGGCACAAACAGCAACTGAACTCACAAGAAAGGTATAATGTAAAACAAGTATATTTATGCAAATACTTATTAGCAGAAACATTTCAACCCACAACTTAACATATTCCCATCCCATGTATTTCTTTACCCACTCCTTCCTCTGTCTCTAAAGGATCCAATACTTAAGCAAGTGAATTTGCAAGAATGCTTTTTTTTTAAGGTAATTTTTTGCGGGGTGGGGGGAGACTTAGGGATTTTTGTTGCTTTTTAATGCAGCTTTGGGACTGGGTGGGAAAGAGGACCTATTATTCATAAAAGCAGGCAAGAAGTTGGAGCTGCTTTTCTTTTCTCTTGAAGTATTGTATTAAATGTGATTGGACAAAGGATTGTTTTTTAAGGAAAAAATTATGAAAATACTTCCCACAGACCTGCACATACTATATTTTGCACTGAGAGTCCTGGCAGTTAAATTACCTGAATGCACTATTTTTACACTAGAATTTGCTCAGGGAAAGCTGGAAAGCTTTTTGGTTTTTTGGAAAAAAAATATGAAGTTTGTGCCCATATTTTGCACATAGCATACTTTGTATTGCATACCATATTTTGCATTGGGTTAGTTTTTTCTCTCTCTACCCCTCCCCGCTCCTCTCTGTATGTTTTTCCATTCCCACCCACCCCATTTTATTCACATGGACAGTCTTAAAAAAAACACAACTCAGCTCACTCTGTCAGATTACCAGTGAGCACTGGAACGCTATTTAAACTAGAGAGGTAGGGGCAGAACACATGATATAACAAATGCTGGGTAGCCAATAGGCTGCCTGGTTGCAATTAGAAGGCAGCTCCTGAATCAGGAAAGCAAAACCTTGATTGGTTGACATGCTCTCCCTCTCTTACACATTTTCAAGTCAGAGGTAGCAGGTGCAGCGGCAGCAGTAGTCAGGAAGGGGCTGGCTGGCTGGGTGATTTGGAGCCCCCCCCCCCCAAGACAGTGGGGACTGTGAGGCCATGGACCTGTTCCTCAACGTCTGTGGGGAAGAACGCCCCTGTTGGCCCTGAATGACCCTCTCCAGTAATCAGTATATTCCTTTCTTCTTCCCAGATGGGTAAGATGCAGTGCAGCTTGCTCATATCTCAGCTGCACCAGGAGCTTTTTCAGACGAAGACTTTACCGCAACTTTACATTGGGAGGATGGGTGTGTGTGTGCTCACATAGCAGCCAGATTTACCCTGAAGTTCATGCAATATTTCAGAGAGCACTTCACACACAATTCAGGTTTCCCCCTCCCTTTTAGAACCTTGCCCAATTTATGTCCATGGTTAAAAAATAAAAATAAAAAAAAATCTTCTTTCTGCATTGGAGTATCCATTATGCCCAGAACTCACAGTAAAGCCTTGCCGTAAACTTTCAGTAAATCCTGCTGTCTGAAAAAGCTTCGGCTGAAAGCAGAGATCCCATATATGTTCTAGGAGTACAGTGAGTTGCTCCTTTCACCTCATGCAGTGATAAGGCTTGACTATTTCACAAAGATCCTGCCAAATTGGAGACAGGGTGAGACAAAGCTGGTTGTAGGTTGCATACAGAGCAGAGTCTGCTCCTTGCTCAGCCCCAGCCTAATGTGGAAGCTATAAAAGGGGTCAGGGCATATCACCTAACCCATTCTGTCCCATTCTAAAGCCTTGAGGCTATTTTCACAATCCCCAAAAGCAAGCTAAGGGAGCCCAGCCCGGTTTTGGGAGGTTGTATGCTGCAATGGCTCCCAGCAGCAAACCTCCTTAAATGTGCCCACCCTTAAATGAGGTTAGTTGAGCAGGCACTCTACTAACCCTGTTTTTTTAATCTTGAGTCACCGTGGCGCAGCTCCATGCTGTGCCAACTCACGAGGAGACCCTGACTGGGAGGCTACAACAAGCCTCCTGGTGTCGGGGGTCCCCCCAGAATGTGCAAAGGGCATGCTGGGACTTCTGGTGGCCAGACAGACCCTAATCCCCGCCGCCCCTACTGACTCCATGACAGAACCAGTAATTGGAGTGGGCTTGACCTTTTCTCCTTGCCTAGCCCCATCCGGCTCTCCACACTGCTTGTGTGGAGAGCCTCTTTGTCTGGCTGATATCTTTGTAGTTTCCTTTTTGTCCAGAATTTGGTGGTGACACCCAACATGAATTCTTCAGGTCAGAGAGTCAGGACTAGGAGTTGATTTGTGACAGGGCTCACAGAGCCCAGTTCTTGCATACTATTTCAGTATTTGGAATGAAGCCTGGAAAAATATGAGTAGGAAGATATTAAAGTGCTTCTGAGCAGGCAAAGACTTCATTTCCCTCTCTGCTAAATAAATTCAGAAAATGCCCACAAATGATGAATTAGGGAAAATGGCTTCCAGTTTTGAGGAGGAGGTTCTCCAGGCACTCTTGACCTTTGGCACCTCCTTTTCTAAAAGTAAGCCCTGTTTGAAATGCACTATGGACCTGATCTCTCACACTCTACAGAATATTATCAGCTTCCTACTAAGATTTTCCTGTCACTCTCTCTCTGTGTGTTTTAACACACTTGTATGCCACCCAAAACTTATGTCTTTGGGCAGTTCACAATAAAATACAATTTAAAAGAGAATTAAAATGTTAAAACATTACAATTTTAAAATTTAACACAATGTTAAAACTATTAAAAACTGTGAATCTAATTAAAAGCCTGGGTGAACAAATGTGTCTTAACTGCCTTCTTAAAAGTTGCCAGAGATGGGGATTTATACCTGGATTTTCCTCCTCAATAAAGGGAATGCTGTATTTGCAGCTACTAAATGAAATAATGCATGAGTAAATGCTTCACAAGCATATGGTAACATTTTGTACAACTCTCACATTTTTCTTGGCAAAAAGTGTTCACAGAGCCTGTGCTTTATAGTGACAGTTATCGAAAGCTGTAATTTTTCACCCACAATGCAATACCCCTTGTTCTTCACTGAGTAACATTGTTCTTGTCATTGGGCACAACACAATTTTTCTAAATAGTTTAATATAATTGAAAACAGAGGTTGATGAAGTGCTTTCAGGTTCACCACAGGAGAAAGCAATAAATGAGTTGACTTCTTTGATGCTGGCTGTTTGGATCTTGTGGGATAAAAGGTTAGCTTGCATAAAACATGTAAAATTAAAACAAATTTCTCCCTTGCATGCCAGGTTTGTTTGGCCAGGGCCTGGCCTACCTGGGGACTGGCCCATCCCTCCCTCCCAAACCTGCATTGCACTGCATCCCCCCCCCCCCCCGCTCTCTCTCCTCTTCTGTTCTTATTTTGCTTAGATTTTTTAACTTTTTGTGTTTTTGAACTTTATTTTCCCCTTGCATCCTAGACCAGTCCTCCCTCCTAAGTTTGTTTGGCTAGGGCGTACCTGGGGCCTGGCCCATCCCTCCCCCCGCCACATCTGCATTGCATTGCATCCCTCCCTCACTCTCTTGCTTAATTCCCTTTCTCTCTCTCTGTCCTAGTCCCTTTAAACTTTAAACCTCCCAGTGTGTGTGTGTGTGTTGTTTGTTTGTTTTTTTATCCTGTGCTTATATTCATCCCCACCCCCCCTCTCTTTCTCTCTCTTCCCCCTGTTTTGGTGGCTGCCTGTCACCAGCACTCCCTTTCTTTCCCGCCCCATTCTCACACAGCTTTACGCCAGCCTTTTAATTTATTTTCAAAGTTCTTCTTATTTTAAGTTTTTTTCGGGGCCGGTGAGTTCCTGGAAAGTGTTTCATTCTGCCCTCCCCCTTGCCCCCGGCTGTGCCTGACTGTGCCACCCTGTGCTGTGTGTCAGCCTCTGCTGCTACTATTCTCTTTTTTGTTCTTGCTTCCTTTGACCAGTGTGTGGGGCACAAGATACTGGAAGAAGAGGGGTGAGTTTTTCTGACTTTTTGTTGTCCCCTCTCCACCTAGAGAGTTTTAAATAGGGCCTCCTTATTTTTCATTTGTGTGTGGGGAGGGATATTTTGTGTGTTTTCTTATAGGTTGTTTTCTCACTTTTTTTGCAGGTTCTTTCTTTCTTTCTTTCTTTCTTTCTTTCTTTCTTTCTTTCTTTCCAGGTTCCTCCCCCCCCCCCATCATTTAGGTTATTGTTGATTGCTTTGTTTTCATTGCATTATTAATTGCATTGTTTTTGGCCTTTCTCTAAGTCTCCCACCTTTTTAAATATTTTTGAGTAATGTCTGAGCAGGGCTTAGCAGGGTTTTGATCAGGGTTCACAGCAAGTTTGGAGGCAGAGGTGGGAGAGGCTGGGCCCGGGCTGAGGGGCATAGAAGACACCATGAGACTGGGAGTGGGGCCCCAGTCCTGCCCATCAGTGAACTCTTTGCCCCAAGTGAGGCAATTGCACGGAGGATCAACACGGGGGTGGGTGACAGTGGTGGGCGAGCAGCAGCGGCCACCCTACCCCATAGGAACATGGTCACCCAAGAGGCCAAAGAGGGCACCCGGGGCTCTGGAGGCCACACAGAGCAGTGATGTCTGGTGGCATTTTGAGGTCCCTCAAGATGCCCCGACCACTGCTTGCTGTGTCCACTGCAGGGCACAAGGCATTCAGGGCAAGGATACCAAGCACCTGGGGATGGCTCCCATGTGGCAGTGCATGTGGTGGCATCACCCAGGTCTCCTTGTCCCCGCTGGCAGCACTAGTGCATCTTGTGTGCCTGCAACTAGTGCTGAAAAGGGTGGCGCACCAGCGTCCATGAAGTAGGGCACACCAAGTCAAGCGGTGGGCAAGTCAAGCGGTGGGCACAGCAGTCAGGCACCAAGCAGACTGGAGAGGTAGACCCATGTCGCCTCACCCACCTCATAGGGGAATGATGGCCACTGATGACCAAACTTTCCAGCTGGTTGAGAATTGGGATTTTCTTAATGAAAGGCGGGGTATACAATTAACAATAAATAAATAAATAAAAATTCTGGCTTCCACCAGATTCTCCAGTATCTTGTGCCTAACTTCGCAATCCCCTCAAGGACCACTTTCAGCTGGAACGTGGTCCCCTCCCTGTATGGATGGTGCAGGGAACTTTTGTCAGGCATGCTGCAGGCAGCACCAGCTGGCACCAGTGTGCATTTAATGACTGACCTCTGTACCAGTGTCAGTGGAATGCACACTGCTTTCCTGGCTCTCACTGCCCACTGGTGGGGCTCGGAGAGAGAGGGGATCTTGGGTACTTCCTCCAGTGCATCTCACCCTGCATTGCGGCACAGGTGGGCCGTCTTGCACGTGGAGACCATGGATGTCAGTCACACCAAGTAGGAGGTAGCGGCCATACTTGGCTGCCAGATAGAGGGGTGGATTGGCGGGTGTCCACACCTTCATGGTCACAGACAATGGCTCCAACGTGACTGCCGCCATCGAGTTAGTGATAGGGTTTGTCCACATACAGTGTATGGCACACATGCTCCACCTGGCTATCAGGGATGCCCTTGGCTTTAAGGAGCTGAAGGCGTCCAGGGAACAGGGCAACCACCTCCCTAGTGCTGTTGCTGCCACAGCCACACTTGTTGAGAAGTCTCGCAAGATGGCAGCCGATTTCCACAGCAGTGAGAAGTCCAGGCGCCTGCTTTGTGAGAGGCAGCGTGACCTCGTGCTTCCACACCATCTCATCCCAAGGATGTGATCTCCTGCTGGAGCAGGAGAGAGCCCTTGGCAACCTGGCGAGGAACGGGTCCTTGGGTGTGTGCGACCTCTCTAATGCTGAGTGGAAGCTTATGTTGACACTCGAGCTCTTCCTGTTTGCCACAAAGAGCTTGTGTGCTGACATCACTCCTCTGAGCCTGGCCCTGTCCACAGCTCTTGGCCTAGAGAAGCTTCTGTATACTGTAGCTGGATTTGTATATATTATACACTATTGTGTCCTGTATATATTTATTTGTTTATTTATTTAACATATTTGTATTCCATACCGCACCCTCCCCTCTCTCCCCTCTTTCTGGTTCTTCACACACACACACACACACACACACACACACACACACACACACACGACTCATGCACCAGCCATGATGAATATGTAATCTCCCGCCACAACATGTCGTGTGTGGCCTCCACTGACCCGCCTCTGAGCTGGACCTTCCTATCCCTTTAATTTTTTTCTGAGCTTCCCTCTCTCCCCTCTCTTTTGGTTCTGCTGAAACACACGTACACACCAGACACAGACGCACTGGTCCGGCACTATGATGAGAAAGAAGTCTCCCACCAAAGTCTGTAGTGTGTGTGTGGCCTCCGAGATGCTCTGAGATGGACCTTCCTCTCCCTTAATTTTTTTCTGAGCCCCCCTGCCCCCTTCCCCTTCCCCTGCCCCCTTCCCAACACACACGCATGCTGTGTGTGACACATGCCTGGGGCCTTTTGTGGCCTAGAGCAAAGATGTGGTGGACCAGACACAGCCTGAGGCATTTCTTTCCCCACAGGCAAAAGGCATGCATTGCACACATGAAGAGAGGAGCAGCAGAACCAGGTGAGTGTTACTTTAAGTTTGTTTGTTTGTTTGTTTGTTTGTTTATACATTTTAATACCGCCCAAAACGTACATCTCTGGGCAGTTTACAACAGAATAAAACCAAAGTAAAACATTCGTTAAGACAAAAATGGGGGACACACACACACACACACACACACACACACACACACACACACACACACTACAACAATTTAAAAAATTTAAAATAATATTTTAAAACAGCATTAAAACCATTAAAACAATATCAATTAAAAGCCTGAGTGAAGAAATGTGTTTTTAAAGACTTTTAAAAAGCTGTCAAAGATAGGGAGGCTCTTTTTTCACTAGGGAGCGCATTCCAAAGCCTCGGGGCAGCAGCGGAGAAGGCCTGTCCCTGAGTGGCCACCAGACGAGCTGGTGGCAGCTGCAGATGGACCTCTCCAGCAGATCTCAGTGGGCGGTGGGGTTCATGCAGAAGAAGGCGTGTGTGTGTGTGTGTGTGTGTGTGTGTGTGTGTGTGTGTGTGTGTGTATATATATATATATAATGCTGACATGGAGAAATAGATTTGGGTGTCATCAGCATACTGGTAGCACCCTGCACAAAATCTCCTGATGATCTCTCCCAGCGGTTTCATGTAGATATTAAACAACATTGGAGACAATATGGAGCCCTGGGGAACACCATACAAAAGTTCAGATTTTGAAGAACAGTAGTCTCCAAGGCAAACCTGCCCCAGAGGTAGGAGTGGAACCACTGTAAAACAGTGCCTCCAACTCCCAACCCCCTCAGATGCTCCAGAAGGCTACTATGGTCGATAGTATCGAAAGCCGCCGAGAGGTCCAGAAGGACCAACAGAGTCATACTTCCTCTGTCAATTGCCAATTGGAGATCATCCATCAGGCCAACCAAAGCAGTCTCCACCCCATAGCCAGCCCGAAAGCCAGTTTGAGATGGGTCAAGATAATAAGTTTCATTCAAGACTGTCTGGAGCTGTGCGGCCACCACCCTCTCAATTACCTTGCCCAGGCATGGAAGGTTGGAGACAGGCCTGTAGTTGTTCAAGTCCGAGGGATCCAGGGTTGGCTTCTTCAGAAGCGGTCTAATAATTGCCTCCTTAAGACAAGGAGGCATCTTACCTTCCCTCAGAGACATATTTATAATCTCTACCAGGCCTTCTACAACAACCCCCCTGCCAGATATTATAAGCCATGCCAGACAAAGGTCAAGAGAACAGGTGGTAGGCCGCACCATTCCAATCAGCTTGTCCACATCCCCAGGAGTCACAAATTGGAACTGAGCCAACCTAAGCACACAAGAGGAGTCGCTGGACATCTCCACATCAGACACTGAGGTCATTGTGGAGACAGAGTCTAAGTTGGCCCCAATACGAGAGATTTTCCCCACAAAGAATTCATTAAACACCTCACAGAGGGTAATCGATGGTTCCAGATTCTGATTCAAGGGAGGAGGGGCACCCATAAGCCCTCCCACAACCTTGAACAACTCCGCCGGATGTGAACTTGCAGATGCAATACAGGCAGAAAAGAATCACTTCTTTGCCGCACGTATCGCCTGAGCATAGGTCTTCAAATGAGCTCTATGTTGCAATCTGTTGGATTCAAGCAGAGTCTTTCTCCACTTGCGCTCCAGTCGTCTACCTCACCGCTTCAGCCCCCGTAGTTCTTCTGTATACCAAGGAGCCAATTTTGAAGCAGGTTGGAGAGGAGCAATCATGCCTACTGCCCCAGTGAGTTTGCTGTTCTAGTTCTCCACCAGGGCATCAACAGGATCACCAGCAGAGCCAACACTAAATCCCTCCAAGGCTTCTTGAAATCCTATTGGATCCAATAACCTTCTCAGGCGGATCATCCTAATAGGTCCCTCGCCCCTGTGAAGGTGGGAAGTGATTGTGAATCCGACCTTAACCAGATGGTGGTCCATCCATGACAATGGGGAAATCACAGGAGTCCCCACTCACGGAGCACCACCCTGATCTGAGTGAAAGACCAAATCAAGCGTGTGACCAGCAATGTGCATCGGCCCCGAGACCACTTGGGATAGGCCCATAGTCGTCATGGCCGCTATGAGCTCCTGAGCTGCCCCGGACAAATTGGTCCCAAAGTGAACATTGAAGTCCCCTAGCACCACAAGTTCTCCTTCTGCAGCAGTTTGTTGATGTTTTGTTTTTGCCTTGACCCTTAATTCTTTGCAGTTTGCTTTCTGGGTTGGTTTTACTGCCTTGTGCCATCTAGTTAGGTCTTGTTGGTTTGTGGCTGTTGTTATGTAGCTAGTCTGTGGTGTTGTGTTGTTTGGTTTGGTCCCCTTGGCTTTGCAGTTCTTTCTGTGGTTGTTTTTTGTTTCCCAGTTGGCTGACTTCTTAGTTTTGTCACTGTGTGTGTGTGTGGGTGGCATGCTAGGGGCACAAAAGTGGGGTGGGTAGTAGGCACCCAGGGGTGCCTACCACCCACCAAAACCCAAGGCAATCGGAAACTCCTATGATTTTTAGTGAATTTTTGAATTATTTTTCATTTTCTATTCCTCCCATAGGGAATAATGGGGGTTTGAGGCATCTCCATACCCCCGTTGAGGGGTGACAGGTTACCCCAAAGTGGATCAGGGGTACAGCACGGCTAGCCTCAACTCTTCTCAGGTATCCCCAAGTTGATAGGAATTATTGTTATTTATTTATGAAATTTTAAAGAATTAATTTTGGGCTCCATAGGAAAGCATTGGTGACTGAGCCTTCAGCCTTTCATTCAGAAGATCACACTGTACTATGACCACCTTAACTAACTAGGTCAGTAGGTGAAAAGTCTATCAATGCTTTTCTATGGCTCAAGGCAGCAAGACTTGGACTTTTACACCAGTCAGGCTAGTGCTTCAATGTGAGGAAAAGAGCAATAAGGTGGAATAAATCTACTCTAGTAAAAAATAGAATTTAACTCAGAAAGCAGTCGTGTACAATGAGTTGGCATCAGCAGCATCTGCCCTCCTAATAACAGCTGTTCTAGATAGCTATTCCATATCAGTATGGAAATGTCCCATATCCATGCTCAGCTAAGGTTCCATTTTCCCAAGATGTCCGAGTATTTACTGGATTTTAAGCATGTTCCCTGGTGCCTGGTTAGCCCATTAGCTTGCCCAGATTCCCAACTTTCATTTTTTTTTAAAAAAGCTAAGCTCTAGCCCTTGTAGAAGCAGAATTAAATTGCAAATCCTGCCATCATTATTCTGTTCAACTGCTGGACTTGGAGAAAGACAGGAGAAGCACAGGAGGCTGCCTGGGAGAGGTTCACATGATAAGTAATACTCCTGAGGAATATTTTCTTTGTTTTTTGTCAGCAGGGGATCTCTATAGGGCAGTTGAGAGGATAGCTTGATTTTATGTAAATCACTGCCTACCTGTAATATTTAAAGTTTTTGGCTTCTTAGTGCAATCCATTCTATGTATGCATGCCTTTTTAGAAGTAAATACCATTGGTTTCAATCCAATCTTTCTCCCAAGTAAGTGGGTACAGGATTGTAGCTATAACTGAAAAGCTCAGTGTGTTTTTGTTCAATTGCTGCTTTTAATATCTCAGTGTAGTCTTCATCTATTTCCTATAGATATTATTTTGGGTTTGTGTGTTTTTTAATCTTGCTTTAAGCCACCATGAATTCTCCCTGTCCCCTGCTCTTTTCCAGCCTGTACTAGTATTGTAAATCAAAATGAGTCATTCTTGTGTTACATTTTATGTATTTGTCTCAGGATGTAAATGGAGACTGTGACAAGACGCAGACCTTAAAGCCTTAATCCCTATTTTGTAGGGTCAATTGTAGAATTTAGTAGTGATGAAAATGCACTCAGCACTGCTCCTTAGCATTAGTTTTGATTTGGTTTCTTCACCAATCTTATCTGGTATATTCACCTTCAACAATAAACAATAAATTAGCATATTGAAACCAAGAAATAGCATATTTATTCACCAATAAATAGCATATTCAACTACTGGAAAATGGAGTGGGCTGGTAGTCTGTAGCTGATGATGAATCCGTGATAGTATTGCATGCAGCCTATTAGACAAGGATAAAAACTGAAGTTGGGATTCAGTGGCAATATATTAGAAAGAGTTGGGATATAAGGTCTGGGTGTTTAATGCTCAGGTAAATGCTCAGGTATTGTTGTTAGATATCAAGAAATCCAAAAGATATCAAGAAATCCAACTGGACAGTGCATTAGATATTTTTCATAATATGCAAATTAACCACAATCTAATTTGGATAATATGCAAATTAGGGTGCCTGGATTTGGAGAGTTTGAATATGGCAACCCTAAGCCACCTAATGGCGCAGTGGGGAAATGACTTGATTAACAAGCCAGAGGCTGCAGGTTCGAATCTCCACTGGTATGTTTCCCAGACTATGGGAAACACCTATATTGGGCAGCAGCAATATAGGAAGATGCTGAAAGGCATCATCTCATACTGTGCGGGAGATGGCAATGATAAACCCCTCCTGTATTCTACCAAAGACAATCACAGGGCTCTGTGGTCGCCAGGAGTTGACAGCGACTCGATGGCACACTTTAAGCTCTGCAACCCTACTTATCAGACCTACCCCAAATATTAATCATCCTTCTTCTTCCTTCCAACCTCTGTCTCCTCTACCACTCGTTCTTTCTCTGCACATACAGCAATTTTTCTTCTGTCAGAATCAGTTTTTAGTATGACAGCTGGCTGAAATTTTAATGCACATCAGCAGTTTGGGAATTGATTGCCTTGAATGCATTACAAGGACCCTTGCCTTTTTAGCAACTTAAATCAGAGTGGAGTTGTTTGTTTCCTGTCATCATTTTTTAACTTCTATCTTCAGTTAAAAATAATTTAAACAGCTAAGAATGATTAAAAATGGAAAGTGTGAAATAGGCATCTATTTCCCTTTGTATGCACTTTCCGGTCAAAATCCCTGTTATCAATCTAAAGGAACTAGGATGTGTGAGCTTTCTTGGGATAATCTCAGACAGACTCAGAAATAAACAAAAATATCTCTCTTCAAATATGAAATAACTTGGCGTCTCATCCAAGCCACTCTAGGACACTTAATAGCAGCTTCCTAGCAAAGCAAGTGAGAAATGTCTTGTTTTAAAGGAGTGGACTCTGGAAAGTAAGGGGGAAAGGCAAATCTCCTTTGACCTTAGGAACCCCCATGACTTTCCTCTTTCTCCCCTATTTCTGAAGGTGCTCTTGCTTTAAGACTAGCCTTGGAACCAAGTAGTAGAGATTTTCTTTGCTGCTTATCTCTGAGGCTTGTTTTGTAAGGATGAATCCAGGAAATAGGGGGGCTGGGGAGGGAGGAAATGCAGCCTCTTATGGTAACCCCCTTGAGGGCTCCCTGTAAAGAGATGCATTTCCTTTCTCTGATTTCCATGATGCAGCCCTTTGAAACAAACTGCCTCTGGTGATTTGTTCAAGGCCACCTTTTGAGATGCATTGGTCTAATCAATAAGACCAATACATCTCAAAAAGTAGCCTTGAACCACCATCTAAGCATGAGGCTGTTCTCACACTTAGGAGAAACTGGGCTAAGGAAGCCCAGCCCCATTTCCCCTGAGCATGAGAACCACTGGGAGCCGCTTGGTTCCTAGCAGCACCGCAGTGGCAAGCCCACTTTCTAAACAAGGTTAAGGGAGCAAGCACTTCCTTAACCTCATTTTTTGAATCTTTTGCAGGGCTCCCGCCTGGTATCAGGCAGATCTCCATAATGCAACACACAGTCACAAAGTGCATTATAGCAGTTCCAGGGGGCTCCCAACCCTCAATGCTGCAATTAAATGTTCTTTTTAAAAGGACCAAGTCACTAGGTGACTCTGGGCCAGTCATGTATCTCTCGGCCTAACAGGGAGGTTTTGGGGCTCTGAGGCCCCTGGGACCTTATTCCCTCAGCCTCCACTTATCAAATACTTCACTCCCTTGGGATTCCTGGATTGATGTATCAACCGATGATTCTCCGGTGCACTCGTCTCGGATAGAGACATGTATACAAAATAACGCTCCTTGTGCGGAGGAGGGCAACAACATCTCCCTTACCAGGGCTGCTGTTAGGGTATTGGACCATATTGAATGTGTGTACTTCAGTTTGGGGACCAGGGATAGATTGGGACTTCTGATGGTGTACCAATCACCCTGCTGCCCAGCGGAATCCCTTACTGAGCTCACGGACTTGCTCGTGGAACTCGTGTTGAAGTCTCCCAGACACTTGGTGCTGGGGGACTTCAATGTTCATTTTGGGACCAATCTGTCTGGAGCAGCTCAGGAATTCATAGCGGCCATGACAACAATGGGCCTATCCCAAGTGGTCTCTGGACTGATGCATATTGCAGGTCACATGCTTAATTTGGTCTTTTACTCTGATCAGGGTAGTGTTCCATGTGTGGGGACTCCTGTGATTTCCCCAGTGTCATGAACGGACCACCATCTGGTTAAGGTTGGATTTACAACCACTTCCCACCTCTGCAGGGGAGAGGGGCCCATTAGAATGGTCCGTCTGAAGAGGTTATTGGATACAGTAGGATTCCAAGAAGCCTTGGAGGGATTTAGTGTTGGCTTTGCCGGTGATCCGGTTGATGCCCTGGTTGAGAATTGGAACAACTTGCTCACCAGGGCAGTAGACACGATTTCTCCTAAGCGTCCCCTCCGATCCACTTCAAAATTGGCTCCTTGGTATACGGAAGCTCTACGGGGGCTGCAGCAACAAAGCAGGTGACTGAAACGCAAGTGGAGAAAGATTGACTTGAATGTGGCAGATTGCAACATAGAGCACATTAAAAGATCTGTGCAGCAAAGAAACGGTTCTTTTCTACCCGTATTGCCTCTGCAAGTTCACATCCAGCGGAATTGTTCAGGGTTGTGAGGGTACTAGTATCTGCCCCCCATCCCTTGAACCAGAATTTGGGGTAATCAGTTACCTGCTGTGATGTGTTTAAATAATTTTTTGCAGATAAAATCTCTCGGATTCGGGCCAACCTAGATGGAGACTCCACAATTAATTTGATGTCTTAACTGGAGGAGCCCAACAACTCCTCTTATGTGATTCGACTGGATCAGTTTCAGTTTGTGACTCCTGAGGATGTGGACAAGCTGCTTGGATTGGTGAAGCCTACCACTTGCTCTCTTGACCCTTGTCCAACATGGCTTGTTCGATCTAGCAGGGAGGCTGTTATAAACAGCCTGGTGGCTATCATAAATGCTTCTCTGAGGGAGGGCAAGATGCCTCCTTGTCTTAAGGAGGCAATCATTAGACCTCTTCTAAAGAAGCCTGCATTAGATTCCTCAGAGTTGAGCAATTATAGTGTTTCCAACCTCCCATGGATGGGCAAGGTAATTGAGAGGGTGGTGGCCTCTTAGTTCCAGGCAGTCTTGGAGGAAACTAATTATCTAGATCTATTTCAAACTGGTTTTCGGGAAGGCTATAGGGTGGAAACTGCCTTGGTCGGCCTGATGGATAATCTCCAATTGGCAATTGACAGAGGAAGTGTGACTCTGTTGGTCCTTTTGGATCTCTCAGCGGCTTTCGATACTATTGACCATAGTGTCTTTCTGGAATGTCTGAGAGTGTTGAGGGTGCGAGGCACTGTTTTATAGTGGTTCCGCTCATACCTCTCGGACAGATTCCAGATGGTGTCAATCGGAGACTGTTGCTCTTCGAGATCTGAGCTTAAGTATGGTTTTCCTCAAGGCTCTACACTTTCTCCAATGCTTTTTAACATCTACATGAAACTGCTGGGAGAGATCATCAGGACATTTGGAGCTGGGTGATACCAGTATGCTGATGACACCCAGATCTCCTTCTCTATGCCAACGTCTTCAGGAGCTGGCATATCCTGCCTAAATGCCTGCCTGGAAGCAGTAATGGGCTGGATGAGGGAGAATAAACTGAAACTGAATCCAGATAAGACGGAGGTACTTATTGTGCGGGGTCAGAACTCTAGAGATGATATTGATCTCCCTGTTCTAGATGGGGTCACACTTCCCCAAAAGGAACAGGTTCACAATCTGGGAGTACTTCTGGATCCACACTTCTCCCTAGTTTCTCAGGTTGAGGGGTACTTTCTATCAGCTCCAACTGATACGCCAGCTGTGCCCGTTTCTCAAGAGCAATGACCTCAAAACCATGGTACATCTGTTGGTAACTTCCAGACTTGACTTCTGTAATGCGCTCTATGTGGGGCTGCCTTTGTATACAGTCCAGAAACTTCAGTTGGTTCAGAATGCGGCAGCCAGGTTGGTCTCTGACTCATCTCAGAGAGACCACATTAATCCTTTACTGATGGAGCTACACTGGCTGCTAATAGGTCTCTTGACAAAATAGAAAGTGTTAGTTATAAAGTTATAAAGCCCTAAATGGCTTAGGCCCTGGGAGAGTGTCTTCTTCGCTAAGAGCCCCACCGCCCATTGAGGTCATCTGTGGAGGTCCGTCTCCAGTTACTGCCAACTCGTTTGGTGGCTACACAGAGATGGGCCTTCTCAGTCGCTGCCCCTAGATTGTAGAATGCGCTCCCTGCCAAGATACTATCCTCCCCATCTCTTGCAATGTTTGAATAGCTTTATTACATGCCTTATAGCTGCTCCAGAACTCTCTTGCCAGTAACCCTTTAGATCATTATCAGATCTTTGAGACCCTCCCATCAAATACTCCCTTCCAGATCTGTTGGTAGCTCTG
Source organism: Hemicordylus capensis (assembly GCF_027244095.1). Classification (NCBI taxonomy): domain Eukaryota; kingdom Metazoa; phylum Chordata; class Lepidosauria; order Squamata; family Cordylidae; genus Hemicordylus; species Hemicordylus capensis. Next base: position 66,535,365 of record NC_069662.1, on the reverse strand, counting down.
TTAAAAATTACTCCCAAATGGAAATGCAAATTGAACTTGCAAAGGGATATTTTTGAGATGGGGGAACAAAACAAAAAACTTTTGCAGGTGTCTTTGGGATCCTGATGCATATTTAATTGTCAACCAGTCTTGAATGAAATATTTTGGGAGCACAAACCCCCCACCCATGACTTAAAGGGCTAACAAGAGAAGCTCAGAGATTTGTAGTTTTGTTTTGTTTTTAGTTTGGACGATTGAGATCCCCCTCCCTGAGTTTGTTTACATAAATTCTGAGCTTATGCAGGCTTCTCTCTAAGGTTTAGGATTGGCTTGTTTAGGGCTTTGTAAGGCCAAAAATCTCATGTTTGTACTTACGTATTCTTTCTGTTATTTATTAGGATATAATATTTCTATTGGGGCCTCTAGGAAATAAATAGGATACTTTCTGGGCTAATTTGTAATGAGTGTGGGAGGGCTCACACATTTCTGCTTGAAGTGCCTTGCTCATATCTTTGGCCCTTAATAGCTTACAGTCATTAAAAAAACCAGAAGTAGATCATGTTTGAAGACACCATCACTGATTGGGCTGAAGAACCAGCAGCACCCAAGTTGAGTTGGAATTATCTTCCTAATAATAGCTAAATCACAGTGGGCCTCCACAGATCTCTTAAGGTTCTTATATGACCAAAGCTGAAGAAGGCCCTGAAACAGATAGAAAAGCTTCACTGTAAGGCACTGAACAGACTCAATTGGTGCTTCTTTGCCACAATCACTGTCCCACAGTTGGCACTGAAATGAATTTTCCCTTGGTTTGGTTGGATTTGTTCCAAGTTTTGTATCACTTGCATTCAAGCTGTCATCCCAGCTCCTTACTCTCAGTTCCCTCCAAAACCAAGAGGGCAAATGAGGCCCAGTTAATGGGAAAAGGACACTTTGGAGCAATCTTGTTAACTACTCTGGGTCATCTCTATCCCACAGAATGACTACCATTTTGACAGGAATGCCAGCCATGACAACTGGAAACTCTCTTCTGATTCTCAGGAATCTATCTGGATCAGTATCTTGACACCAATGGTAGATCATTTTTATCTATCGATCTATCTATCTATCTATCTATCTGCTCTATCATGTCATTGCAGGCATAAAGTCCCAAACTGTAATAGTCCCAGGCTGCAGTACTGACACTTCATCACAGGGAGAAGGTGTTGGAAGTGAAGGACTATGCGCTGTCTCTTGTCTCAATGACAAGAGACAAGTGGAGGACAGACTAGTGAGTAAGAGGGCTAGAGTGTCAAGACATTGGTCATCCCTTCTCTACTGCTCTGACACTATCCCTTTGGAATGTAGATTGCTACTCTCAGGGACTAACTTCCTTCCTTCCTGCTTTGCATTTCCTCTCCCTCTTCTTCTTCCTGTTCCTTCTACCTTGCAACATGGCAAGCTCCTCTCCCCGCACCATGTGTGCAGAGATGCAGAATCCATTTGCACCCAGCTAGCTAGCTAGATTAGAGATCCCAACTCCTCACTTTCCTATCTAGAATGTTCTTTAATAAATGCCATATATATTGATTTGAAACTGAACTGGCTCCAAGTTACTTTATTCTCAGCATACATGCATGCCTAACCAAATTCCGCTGTGTTATGCCTCTGTGCACTCTGCTATAATGAAAAAGGGATTCTCTTACCAGAGAGAATTCCCAACAGGTTATGGGAGCCCAGTATTTTGAGCTGCTTGTACTGCAACTAAAAAGTTAGGTTTGTTCCAGGAGATCCAGTGAGATCTAGCCATGGACACTTTGAATTGCTAATCCACAGCAGCTGCCCTTTCTTGGAGCTCAGTGAGGATGGCTACTTACCTAGAGGGAAAGCTCAGGCTGACTATCCTGAACCCAGACAATTACTTGGAATGGAAAACACAACTGAGGCTTGTATTAAGAGCAGAAGGACTCCAGAAAGTAACTGAAGAGGAACCGCCCGCAGATGGAACTACAGCTGCTGAGAAGACTGCTAAAGAGAAATGGCTGCTCAAGGATGCGAAAGCCCAAGCTTTGATAGCTGCTTCTGTGAGTAAAAACTATCTTTATACCATATGTGATCTTGAGACTTCAAAGGAAATGCTAAGCAAGCTAGATTCCTTGCATATGAAAAAGGGGTGGGCATACACCTTTAACTTGAGAAAGAAAATGCAGAATCTCCAGTATAAAGACGGGGACCGTTTTGCCACACATGTTGGACTGCTATGGGACTTTTTTGCACAATTTAAAGCTACAGGGCAGGAATTTACAGAGAGCCAGAAGCTGGAAGCTCTGTTACTAAGCATGCCCCCCCAGCTATAGCAGTATAATCGGCCAATTATACTGAGTCCACACCACTCTAAGCTTTGAGAGAGCAGTGGCAATGATATCTTTTGAGGCAAACAGAAGGAAAGTTTTGAATTCTTGATATGAAGGTGAATTGGCAAATAACTTTGCTCTTAAAGCAACAATTGGCCATACCAGAGGAGGAAACCCAAGGTGGGGAGGGAATGCTGCAAGAGGAAACCACATGGGCCCCCCACAGTTGCATACAAAAAGGTCTGGCTTCATTGCCAAGGGAACCCAGTCCAGAGAGAGAGGTCACATGACTGCCAGCAGGGAGACTGCTCCTGGAATGATGCCAACTGGGACTAATGCCTTTAGATGTTTTCTGTGTAACCAATTTGGCCACAAGGTGGTGAACTATCCCAGGAATCAGACAAGAAGAGTTGATTTTATTGAGAGAGATTTAAATCACAATTATAGCCTGTCTCTGTTTCAAGAAAATGGAAGATTCATATTAGACAGTGGTTCCACAGTTCATATCTTGAATAATTTGGATTTCTATACTGAACTGTTTGATATTCCTGAAGAGATTGTTCATTTGGGCAATAATACTACAATTAAAACAAAGAAGAAAGGCGAAAGAATTTTGAATTGCAAGTTATTGGATGGATCAATTAATGACAATTAATGAGTTTTTTGTGAGAGATGTTTTGTATATCCCTGACTTCTCAAGCTCCTTGCTTTCAATATCCAAGCTAGAGAAACAAGGCTGTGAACTGTATATTAGAAATGGACAGTGTGTTGTTACCCAGAATGGAGAAGTTTGCCTTGTAGGCTCTGAATGCAAAGGCCTGTACAGCGTGCAGGAGCAACCTGTATCAAAGACGGACAGAGAAAGAGCAGCCTGGTCCAAACCTGAAGCATGCCAGCCCAATGAAGTGAACCTTGCTCAGTCATGCCTGCATGAAAACTGCTTGCAACTGTGGTATAGTCACCTAGGACACAGGTGCTATGAGTCAAGCCAGAACATGAAGCAAAAGGGATTAGCTGATGGCATTGATTTTGTACCATGTGACATTGTGACTAACTGTGTTAGTTGTCCTGAGTCCAAAGCAGTTAACAAGCCATTTCCTAAGCAGAGTGAACGGAAGACCAGAAGACCCCTGGAGCTGATCCACAGCGATATATCTGGACCACTGCCAGCAACCATAGGTAATTTCAAATATTTTCTCACATTCATAGACGATTTCTCACTATACATGCTTACATGTATTTCTACTAAAGGAGAAATCACAAATGCTCAAGAAACTCCAGGACTACGTGGCCATGGCAAGCAACAAATTTGGGTGGAAGTCAAAGATCCTGCACACAGACAATGGAGGAGAGTAAATGGAGGAGACAATGGAGACAGACAATGGAGGAGAGTCCAGTGCCACACAGCAGTTCCTGAGAGAACATGGAATCGTGCATCAAACCACGGTAGCTTCCAACACATCACAGAATGAAGTGTCAGAAATTAGAAGCCTCCTGGACATGGTAAGATGCATGCTTGCTGACGCACACTTCCCACAGAAACTCTGGGGAGAAGGCATCATGACTGTGTTCCTAATATTTTGGAGAGGAGAGCCGGTCTTGTGGTAGCAAGCATGACTTGTCCCCTTAGCTAAGCAGGGACTGCCCTGGTTGCATATGAAAGGGAGACTAGAAGTGTGAGCACTGAAAGATATTCCCCTCAGGGGATGAAGCCGCTCTGGGAAGAGCAGAAGGTTTCAAGTTCCCTCTCTGGCTTCTCCAAGATAGGGTTGAGAGAGATTCCTGCCTGCAACCTTGGAGAAGCCTCTGCCAGTCTGTGAAGACAATACCAAGCTAGATAGACCAATGGTCTGACTCAGTATATGGCAGTTTCCTATGTTCCTATGCTACATACATACAAAACAGAATGCGCACAAAGCCTGTAGGAACAACACCATATGAACTTTGGCATGGTCATAAGCCGTCCATGACACATTTGCATGTCTTTGGAAGCACAGCTTACTCATACATCCCAAAGGAAAAAAGGACTAAGGGGCTAGGGCCACAAAAGGGATTTTAGTAGGCTACTCAGCACAATCCAAAGGCTACAGAATTCTGGATCTGGACACCATCAAGATAATCATAAGCAGATCAGTGTATTTTGATGAAAATGAAAGAGCTACGTTTTCAGAGGGGGCCTACACCGAAGCAAGCAACCAGACCAAACATCTTGATGACTGGATTATGCTTCCTGATATCAGCAGAACTGAGGAGGAGGAGACAGCAGATCCAGATCCAACCACACTTGACACAGAGACCCCCAAAGATCCACCAGATGCACCTGAGATAATGGCAGGGACCACAGAGGGTGAAGTGAGGCAATCAACATGCTCAGCCAGAGGTGTTCCAGCCCCGAGACTGTCCTACTTCACAAGAACGGTGGAACAACCAGAACCCTCATCATGGGAGGAAATATCCCAGCTACCACAACCAGAAGCCCAGAAGTGGAAACGAGCTGCAATTGAAGACTTGAGGCTGTACAGAAAAATAAAACCTGGACTCTTACTAAGTTACCTCAAGGAAGGAAAGTTATAGGCTGCAAATGGGTTTTCAAACTCAAACATGATGCTGATGGTGAGATTCAGCGCTACAAAGCCAGATTAGTAGCAAAAGGATATTCACAAGAATATGGAGAGGACCACGATGAAACATTTGCACTAGTAGTCAAACACACCACAGTAAGGTCTCTGCTAAGTATTGCTGCTAGTAAAGGAATGCATGTTGAACGCCTAGACATGAAAACTGCATTCTTACATGGTGAACAAGAAGAGGACATTTACATGCATCAACCACCAGGTTTCTTACAGAAAGGCAAAGACGACCTTGTATGCAAACTGCAAAAGAGCATTTATTGCTTAAAACTGGCTGCCAGAGCATGGAACACAAAATTAAATGATATGCTGCTTCAAGCAAACTTCAAAAGAAGTGAAGCTGATCCCTGCCTGTACATGAAATGCAGAGATGGCAAATGGACTTACATTTTGGTGTATGTTGATGATTTGATTTTTGCCTATGAGACAGGGGCGTTCTTCTGAGTGTGAATTCTCTGATAGCAAATGAGAGTGGATTCATGGTGTCTTATAGAAAATCTCATTTGCTATCAGAGAATTCACACTCAGAAGAACACCTCAGAAACAACAGAACCCTGTACCCCATGGGTTAGCAACCCATGGGGGTGGTTGGCACCCTATCTGCACTACACCACCACTCACTTTGGGCCACCCCAGTGGCCCCCAAGTGCAGTTATGGGGCTGCTGAAACCTCCATTATACCATATGGGGGAAAACCTTAAAGATGTGTACACTTCTACAAACCACAAATAATCAGCCCTTTGCCCAATTCCTTTGAAAAAATTATTGTAGCTTCCGTGCTCCCCTTGGACACTACCACCAACCCCACTCTGCTCTAGGACACCCCTTTTCCCACAACGTGAAGGGGAGAAACGTGAAGGGGAGAAAGATGCGTAAACTTCAACAATTCACCAAAAAATAGCTCTTTGTCTAATTCCTCTGCAATTTGGGTGGTAGCCTCCACCCATTAGCTACTACCACCCCACCCCACTCTTTTGGCCCTGGGACCCATTTTTCATCCAAATCAATTCATATTCATATTCGGATTAATTCACAGCCAAATCAAATCTGGGGTGATTCGGATGGGTCAGATTCAGACCAAAATCCAAATGGGGGTGTTTTGATTTGGATCCAAATTGAAACACTAAAAATCCAAATTGCACACTACTAGTTTCCAGAGCCCAGAACAGATTTGAGAGTCAGTATTTTTCTTGGCTGAGTAGCATCCAAAGTAGACAAAAAAGTACTTGTGTTGGTTCATTACAAAATACACATCATAAGAAGTAAAACAATGGCTGACATACTGCACAGCACCCCATAGATCCAAGATCAGGATGTACATGCTGTTTCTGGGCCACTAGACAGCCTGCTCTCACTGCTTGCAAACATGGGACTGTTCTGTGCCTCGTAAGGAGTGTGTCATTGCTGCTGTGTCATGAGTTCTACTGGAAATAATGGATGTGATTATGCACTCCTTAGGAGGCATGGAACAGCCCCATGTTTGCAAGCAGCAAGGATGGGCTGTTCAGTGGTGTGGAAACTGCACAAATATCCCACTCTTGGATCTGTAGGGCTTGCACAGTATGCCAGCAAACATTAATATTGGGACCAAAAATATGTTACTTGTCCCTACAATCAGGCTCTGTACTGGAGAACTGGAAAGTAGGGATGACCACAAAACTGGTTTTGCCAGTTCAGCTCGAATCTAAACTGGATTCAAACTGACCCGACCCAGTTCAATTTTGGGCCCGGTTGAAGAGGACCTGGTTTGAGTTCAAACCGGCTCAGAGCTCTACTGGTAAAGGCTTATCCAGTCAGGATTCCGCTTTACCAGTAAAGGGGCAGGAGGGCTTGTATAAGGATAGAACAGGTGGGAGGGGAGTAAGTAACTACTTACAAGTGCCAGCGGTGGCAGTCACGGGAGGGATGTGGCAGTGGCTCTTCCCATCAGCCTCCCCCAGAATAGGCAGGGCCAGCAGTGGCCCAGTTTGGGCCTCTGAGCACACTTGGAGGCCATTTTGGTGACCTCCATGCATGCACAGAGGCCATTTGCATGACTATTTGACACTGAGCCCAGCTTGAACGAAGCCAGCTTGCACACCCCTACTGGAAAGTAGCTAATGTTAGCTTAATGGCTGTGCTTGGTAAATTGATGGAAAGCATATTATATAAAATCATATCTCCTTCCTTAAAAATTCAGATTTTCTTCCCTTGTAAAATTTCACAAGCTAAGCTAATGGGAAATGTTTATACTCCTACAGAGAAAATCACTCCAGTTTCTATCACTCTTATATTCAAGGGACTTGAAGTGAAGTGAAAATGCTTTTGAAATATAAAACTTAAACATGACAACTTAATTTCATTGCTAGGTTTCAATGTGTCTAATACGTGCCATATGAAGGCACATGAAAGATAAGTCTTTCAAATGACTATTAGCCATGACAAGTGGGACTTGCAACAAAATGCAGCGGTGTATACCTAACTCCCAAAGGAATGTGCCTGTCTGGAATAAGATTCTTGTATTCTTATTGGAAATAAGAATGTCACGCCTCACTAGGGCTTGAGTAGAGCAATTCCCTCCATACGCGTATCCAGGGTGGGGTTACCAGGGCACGTGCCCTAGGTGCCAGGTGAAGGGGGTGAAATTTAGTGCCTGCCATGTCCCGCCCCCCCCCCCCCAATTTTTTAAAAAAAGTTTTTCAAAATTCACTCAGCCAGCGGGCGCCGCTGGTCGGGCCTGCTGCTCACTGCTGCTGCGGCCGGCAGTGTCTCCGGCTCTGGGCAGCACCCCCCTCACCCTCCCTTGCACAGGCCAGGACTGACTTGTCAGCCAGCTCTTATCCCCCACAATGCCCACTCGCCCAGCCAGCCAACCTTCACAGTGACTAGATGGGAGGGGGGACTGAGATCTCCAAGTCCGGGTGCTGGGCGGGTGCCAGGGGGTGAGTGGGGGCTGCGGTGCCACTGCCTTCCATTGGCTGGTGGTGGAGAGTGTGCGTGGTGCGCCCCACCCCCGTTCAATTCAACGCATGCCGTGCACGCGGCTATGTGGGTATTGGAGAGAGTCAGAGACTAGCAGCAGCAGACTGCTGAGTGTCGATCACCACGTGCTGTGCTGTGTTCGGTACTTTGTCGAGTGTGCCTGCCTGTGTGCTGCTGCTCCACCTGTTTGTAACCACTGCGGCTGCCTGCCCTGCTGGCTCTGGCTTCCTGCAGTCTCTTGATTGATTCATCTTCTGTTCTTGCTGCAAGTCCTGACCTACTTCAGAGTAAACTGCCTGCACCCTGCCTGCTCTCAAGTAAACTCTCAAAGAAATGATATCTGACTGGCAGATTCACAGGCTGACCCCTGCCCTCCCTGCCCCCTCCGAGGTTTTTTATTTTTAAAATGTATATAGAATGAAAGAAAAAAGTTGAGAGACAACAGCCTCGTGCTGATGTCAGGATGTAGGGCTGGTTCATAAGAGGGTGTGTAGAGTTTGGCTGAGCTTCAGACAGCCCTCTCTCTTCAGTTTCTAATTTCTAGTGTGCTGCTGAGATGGGCTGCAAGCCAGCCAGCGAGCGTGTCCCCCTGCAAAAACAAACTAGTTTTTCAGGAGAGGCTGAAAGGGTTAAATGAACAGAGAGCTCATGCCTAGAGAGGTCCAGAAATGTGAACAGAGGGAAATGCTCTCCATGTTCCTGTCCCACCTCCCTCTTCTTGTTAAAAAAACTTCCGTTTGCATTTTCCAGCCTGTGAGCAGGTTGCAAAGCAGGGGGGTTTTCAATGGAAATCCTGCAAGAAGGGGGTGAGTTAAAGGAAGAGAAGGGAAGCCTTGACTGCATAGAAGGAGGGAAAACCCATTGCTGGGGGAAAGGAAGGAACAGGGTTGCAGATCGAGTGCCCAGCTGCAAAGGAGGAGAGGGTGCCTTCCTTTTAGTTGTATATGGGAATATGTTGTATATGGAAGAAGGGAATTTTGGTAGGTGCCGCTTTTCTCTCCCCCTGTAGAGAGAACTGCACCTATCAGAATTCCTCTTCTTCCAAACAACTGTGAAAGGGGTAAGAAGCCTTGATCTCATTTTCATTTAGTTAACCTGGATCAATTAGCAACATCCAGCCTGCCCCAAATTCTTTGGATAAGAAGGTGTCTGTGCTTATGGTGATCCCAGCAGGGTCTCTTTCACCCCATTCCAAACAGAGCGACAGCTGATGTGCAGGACTCCAATACTCCAGAATTTAAGTGGAGGGCTTAGATGGCTTTAAAACAGGATGTTTAAATGTAAGCCAACTTACATTTATATACATGTAATTCCATTTCAAAGGAGCAGGTTAAAATTAATCTAGATTCAAATTTTGTGTGTTCAATATTAATCCAAGCAAATTGATCTAGAATTAGATTTTCAAACATAAATAACACACCTTGCTTGCTTCCACTAAGAGTAAAGTTCAGCAGAAAGTTATCCATGAACATAGGAGATGTTCCAGTAGAATATGACCCTATTCTGGTCATAGGGAAAAGAACTGGGTGTATGGGGCTCTGCTTCTTCAACACTGCTCATCCTTTAACTAAACTTATGTATATGATAAAGTGAAATGCCTTTTAGAGACAGGCATTTCCTTGCATATAGAACAACATATAAAAGACCTTGCTGTTGCCCAGGGCCTCTGATGCACTTCCTGCATTGTTGTATCCAGCTTTATGCTTACATTGTATACGTATCTTGGTAAATGGAACATCATTTTGCCAAATTCTTGTCCATTGCCTGTCATCCAGAACTAGTTAATGTGAAGCAAAATTTCCTGTGGGAATGGCATTTTTGTGTAAGAAACTGCACAGAATAGATACATATGTATTGATGACTACACATGGGTTTCTGCACAACACCTGCACACACAAAAACCTCCATGTAGAAAATGTGTCTCTTCTAAATTGACCCTGCATGACTGGGATATCTGAGAGTTAGAGTCAATAATAAAAGAACAGCACACTGCTTGTGACAGGAAGGGGCAAATTACAATAATTTCTTAGTCTGGCAGGGGCTGGTTTTGGCCCTGGCAGAACTTGGCTGTCTGCTCCTCTTGCAAATTCCTCTGTCTAGTGTTGCAAACTAATGTATCTTCCTCCCTCCAGGTGCCAAAGTAAGCACTAGTGTGGTGAATGCACATATACCCCATCATGAGCCCACAGTCCTCACAAGTCAAAGACTATCAGGAATCATTCACTGGTATTTACTTACTTACTTATCTATCACATTTGTACACTGCCCCAAACTTTCGTCTCTGGGCGGTTAACAATAGCATAAAACAAGTTAAAATATATACAAAAACGTAAAACAATTTAACAATTTCAAAATCATCCACAAATTAAAACCTTAAAATTTTAAAGAAATGAAAAAGCTTGGGTGAAGAGGTGGGTTTTCAAATGCTTTCTAAAAATTGTCAGTCTCGGGGCAGCAACCAAGAAAGCCCGTCCCCATGTGGCCACCAGCCGAGCTGGCAGCAACTGGAGATGGATCTCTCCAGACAACCTCAATGGGCCATGGGGCTCATAATGAAGAAGATGTTCTCTTAGATACCCAGGGCCTAAGCCATTTAGGGCTTTGTAAGTTATGACTAGCACTTTGTATTTTGCCTGGAAGCCTAATGGCAGCCAGTGTAATTCTATCAACAAAGGTGTGATGTGGTCCCTCTCGAGATGACTCAGACCATCCTGGCCACCGCATTCTGTACCAACTGAAGTTTCTGGACCACATACAAAGGCAGCCCCATGTAGAGCGCATTGCAGAAGTCACATCTGGAAGTTACCAACATATGTACCACGGTTTTGAGGTCATTCATCTCAAGAAATGGATGCAGCTGGCATATCAGCGGAAGCTGATAGAAAGCCCCTCTGGCCACCGCCTCAGCCTGAGATACCAGGGAGAGGTGTGAATCCAGAAGTACTCCCAGACTGCGAACCTGTTCCTTTTGGGGAAGTATGACACTATCTAGAACAGGTAGATCAAAATAGTCTCTAGAGTTCTGACCCCGCACAATAAGTACCTCTGTCTTATCTGGATTCAATTTCAATTTATTTTCCCTCATCCAGCCCATTACTGCTTTCAGGGAAGCATTTAGGGAAGTTATGCCATCTCCTGAAGAAGATGACATGAAGAAGTAGATCTGGGTGTCATCAGCATACCGATAACACGCTGCTCCAGATCCCCTGATGATCTCTCCCAGCGGTTTCATGTAGATGTTAAAAAGCATTGGAGAAAGTATGGAGACTTGAGGGAAAGCATACTTAAGCTCAGATCTCAAAGAGCAACAGTCTCCAATTGACACCATCTGGAATCTGTCCAAGAGGTAGGAGCGGAACCACTGCCTCCCACCCCCAACACTCTCAGACGTTCCAGAAGGATACTATGGTTGATAGTATTGAAAGCCTCCAAGAGGACCAACAGAGTCACACTTGCTCTGCCGGTTCCCAATTGGAAATCATCCATCAGGCCAACCAAGGCAGTCTCCACCCCATAGCCCACCCGCAAGCTAGTTTGAAATGGGTCTAGATAATCAGTTTCCTCCAAGAATGCCTGGAGCTGAGAGGCCACCACCCTCTCAATTACCTTGCCAGCCATGGGAGTTTGGAAATAGGCCTATAGTTGGTCAACTCTGAGGGATCTAATGCAGGCTTCTTAAGAAGAGGTCTATTAATTGAGGCATCCTGCCCTCCCTCAAAGAAGCATTTATGATTTCTACCAGGCCTCCTACAACAGCCTCCTTGCTAGATAGAACAAGCCATATTGGACAAGGGCCAAGAGAACAAGTGGTAGGCCTCACCGTTCTGAGCAGCTTGTCCACGTCCTCAGGAGTCACAAACTGAAACTGATCCAGTCGAACCACATTAGAGGAGTTGCTGGACACTTCCAGTTCAGACATCAAATTAATTGTGGAGTCTCCATCTAAGCCAGCCCGAATCCGAGAGATTTTATCTGCAAAAAATTCTTTAAACACATCACAGCAGGTAGCTGATGACTCCAAATTCTGATTTAAGGAAGGGGGGGCAGATACTAGTCCCCTCACAACCCTGAACAATTCTGCTGGATGTGAACTTGCATATGCAATACACGCAGAAAAGAACTGCTTCTCTGCCGCACGTATTGCCTGAGCATAGATCTCTAAATGTGCTCTATGTCATAATCTGTCGGATCCAAATAAAGTCTTTCTCCACTTGTGCTCCAGTCGCCTACCTTGCCGCTTCTGCCCCCGTAGATCTTCCGTATACCAAGGGGCCTGTTATAGGCTCCTCCCCTCAATCTTCTTTTTCTCCTATTTTTTGCTAGTAGCTATTTGGGCAGGTGATCCTCTAGGACAAAGTCATGTTTTTTAAAAAGCATGAGATGAGACAGTAAATGACATTTGGAATCCTTACATAACTCCTGACTGTTGTTCTAAGTCTTAATAGAAATGGCTCATGTTTTCAGGTTTTGATCAACAACCATGTCTAGATGGTACAGTGTTCTAGTCTAGATGGTACAGTCAGTGTTCCTTTTAACAGGGATTTCCTGATGTAGTTGACTACAAGTCCCATCATCCCTGTTTGGACAGGGGCGCAATTTCATTGTTTGCCCTAGGTGCTATTTTCCCTCAATACACCTCTGATGCCTCCCTTCTCTCTCCTGCTCTGTGTCTCTCTCTGTGTGTTGTTTTTGACTGCCTACCTAACATTTTGTAGCTCAACTCCCCTCAGCAATGAAACTCACATATCCTGCCCAACTTGCGGTTACTTCAGATCTTTCACTTTTAAAAAATTGTTCTCTATAGTGGAAGCAAGTGCTGCCCATAACAACTAATGGAGAATGCTAGGATTTTCATGTAGTACCGGTGACTGGGTAGCAGCAGGAAAAGGAAGATACAAATCCAGGAGTTTCCCCTCTCCAGACAACAAGATGAGTTACATTCTTCTTATTTCCATTTCTTCAACAGTTGTGAAGTCCATGGGACACATCCCCCCAATCCTATAATCCTCTCCGGATAGTTACTAGAAGCTGTAAGAGGCTTGAACAGGCTGACCCCCTCTTTCCCTTGCACTAGTATTCCATTTCCTTCTTTTACTTTTTTCTTCAAATTAAAATTATTATTATTTTTCAATTGGCATCTCCAACACTTGTATCTCAGCTGCTCTCAATTGATAGATTCACACAGGCTGCTCCTTCTTTTAGACATTCCTTTAGAACAGGGCCGCACAACTTTGTTCCTCCAATTGTTTTTGGACTACAACTCCCATCATTCCCAGCCACAGTGACCAATAGTCAGGGATGATGGGAGATGTAGTCCAACATCTGTAGGAGGGCCATAGTTGTGCAGCCCTGCTTTAGACCCTACCATTTTTTCTTCTCCTGTGGTGGTAGTGAGAACTTCCTGCAGAAACAATAGAGAAACATGCACTCACTGGCATTGTCAGGAACAGGCCGCCTACTCACAGCAGCACCAAGACAGTTGCTCATTAGGCCAACAGAAAGCAATCAGCATTAAAACTAGCTTACATTACAGACTGGAATGCCTGAATGAATAAACACATTTTTGTGTGGTACCAAAATGGCATCCCAGTTGGCACCAGGAGGTTTCCTAGAAGGGGGACTTTACTGAGGGAGGAAGTGGTGTAAATTGGGACGTGTTAGGATGAGAGTACATAAGTAGCCTATAAGTGCATATAAGCATAATTAATAGTAAGTCGGAGCTGTTCATATTGCTGCCTTTGCTATCCCCAACTCCACCTCCTCCTCCTGCCTCCACTGTCTGCCTCATGCCAACTCTTGTTGGAAGCGGGCAGATTGGTTGTTTTTTCTTGAATGAGAGAAAGAAGAAGCAATCCATCCACCCTAGCTAGCAAGAGCTAACTGGGAAATGGCAGAACATGTGTGTGTGCTCCCCTCGCCATTCCCAGTTGGCTGTTGCTGGGAAGAAGGTGGACAGGTTGCATACATTGTTGTATTTCTCTTGTGCCTCCATTGCTATATTGACTATGGCTATATTGACTATGGCTATGACTAAGGCCTCTTCCATGGCTTGTTCCTATGACACTGAGGCTCTCCACATGAGCAGTGTGGAGAGCCTGCAGGGGGTTTGTAGGGAAAGCAGGCTTGACCTGCTCTCCCCGTACACAAGCAGGCAGCTCACCCTGGGTGGCCAGATCAGCCACCTACATGATTACCATTTCCGTCACGGAGCTGGTTGGGGTGCAGGGATCAGGGGCCTCCTGGCCCACAGAAGTCCCAGAAAGCCCCGTGTGAGTGCATGGGGCATTCTGGGGAGCCCCCTAACATGGGGATCTTGGTGAAGCCTCCCCATTGGGGGTCTACTTATTAGTTGCCACGGCACAGAACCACACTGTGGTGACACACCATGGAGAGACATGACAAAAAAGAAAGAAAAGGGTTTGCTCTGCTAACCTTGTTTAATGGGGGTGGGGAGCATTTAAGAGGGCCGGCTGCCAGGAGCCTCGTGGCTCCTGTTCCAGCACACAAGCAGCAGAAACTGGGCTGGCCTCCAGTTTCTGCTGCTCGTGAGAATAACCTCAATGAGTCTTTGTTGTAAATCTGTTAGCTTGGCTAACCCAACAGGATTTACAACCCCCTTCAGCACTCCCCCTGTGAGTTAACAGAAAGTAGCAGCAAAGCTGCATGAAGGAAAATAAAAGGCTCACAAATAAAATAGTAAATGAATTAAGTCCCCTGAACTGAACTAGGTACCACCCCCCCAACAATAACTGAGTAATAACTGAAAAGAAAACACAGAGCAAGGAATGAAAAGAACGAAGGACACCAGAACAAGGAATTAACGGAACAAAGCAGGAAAGCACAAACAAGGGCAAACTGGAACTCGGAAAAGTTGGAAATTCAAAATAGCACATGGTCTGCGAAAGTTGCTAACAGCATATGAGCAATTCACAGACTGCTAAATATATATGGCTCAAGAGAACCAGCAGCCAATCAGGCTTCCCTGAGTCAGCACTTCTGCTTCCTCTCTTGTGATCTCCTGCGCCTGCGTGACTCCCACTGAGCTTTCCTCTTGAGACGTCTTCTCAAGACAGGTGAAATCCCAGCCTCCTCCTCCTCAGGAATCATGTCTGGCAGCTGTTGCGAATCCTCAGCTCCAGAGTCTGGTTTCCCTGCCAAATCCTGTTGCTGTGCCTCTGAGCCCTCACTAGCAGGCGAACCTTCCCGTTCCTGCTCTGACTCTTCTGAGTCAGAAGTCTGTGCCATGACAGTCTTATAGCATTAGTTATGCTTGGAATCTTCACATGACCCTGGCTGTATGACAAACACCCTGGCACACTCAAAATTATAGTTGGAGATCAACGTATCGAGGAGGAGCTGGTAGCTCAGTGCTAGGCCACATTATTTGCACACAGAGGCCCAGGTTCAGCCCCTGGAAGCTCTAAGTACACCTGGGATGACATGATCTTATTCTGAAGCCCTAGGGAGCTACAGCCAATCAGAGTAGATGGTACCGATCTTGATGGAGCAATTGTCGACTGGCAGCTTCCTATATCTATCTATCTATCTATCTATCTATCTATCTGTCTGTCTGTCTGTCTGTCTGTCTGTCTGTCTATATATTAGGAGCATCCATCGCTCCATGGTAGTGCCAGATGTTTGCATCTATACAAACATTCCTAGGTTCAATCTCTGGCAACTCCAAGTAGGACTAGGGAAGACTCCTGACAAACTAAGAGCTGCTGCTAGTCAAATAAACAATACTGAGCAAGGTGAAATGGTGGATTTGGTATAAGGCAGCTTCATGTGTGATACAACAGCTTATGTCAAAATACTTTTTGGCTTTGAAATAGCCACTGTCTATTCCCAGTCCAGCAAGTGATGGTTGCTGCTGGTGGGAGCCTTGTGTTTCTTTTTAGTTTTTTAACCCCTTTGAGACAGAGAATAATTTTCAAATCCTTTTTGTTATGTAAACCACTGTGAGAACGTTTTGTTGAACATTGTCATCATCATCATCATCATCATCATCATCATCATTTGATTAACCATGCAATCACTAGACACACACTACAGATCTTTCAATAAAGCCATCATTTTCCTCTCTTGCTTTCCTGCTCAGGTAAACCTATAAATATCTAAAATAGATGATGAATATCAGTCACTATTCTGTTGAGAATGGATGACTGATAATGATGAAGGGGATGATGATTGTGATAACTGGTGTTTCATCCAAAGAAATCATTAGCAGTTTAAGATTTTTGACATCATTCACTGACATCATGACAACTTAGAGGCCACACAACAGTGAGCCTACGGCTGAGTCTAGTTTGTCTAAGTACCATATTGAGTTCTCAATCATTTTTCAATTCCAGTTCTCAGCAGTCTTATGAATGATAGCATCACGGTTGATCTCTGACCTTAATAAATATTCACATATGAGCAGAGCAAATTTGTCCTCGCCCCCCAAAAAATGCTGGTGTGAGATATCTCAAGGAAGTTTAAAATTGCAATATCATAGAAGATAAAACTCGACATTGTGTTCATTCTGCAGCAATAGAAAATAAATGTAGATTAGAAGTGCTAATGCTCTGCAGAACCGAAACTTGTGAACATAAGAATTTACTGATACTGCATCCTTGTTGACAAGTTTGAAAAATGTAGACTAGATGAGGCTACAGCTTGGTGATTCACAGATGGTTGAACAACTGTATCCAACAAGTACTCATTGGCTCCACATCACCTTGTGCTGTTCAACGTTTTCATAAATGATTGGAAGAGGGCTTATTAAATTTGCAGATGACACAAAAGCTGGGGGGATTAGCTAACATGACAACAATAAAAATTTAGTCTGAGCTCAACAGGTTCAAAAATTGGGTAAAAAACCCAATAAGATGAAATTCAACAAAAACAAGTGCAACATCCTGCATTTGGCAGCAGTACATGAACAGCAAGTTGGACAGGAGTCAGCAGTGTGATGCAGCTGCTAAAGAAGCTAATGCAATCTAAGGGGTGATGTTATAGCCATCTTAGGGCTGTCACATAGAAGGAAGAGCTGACTTGTTCTCTCTTGCTCCTGAGGGCAGGACTAGAACCACTGGACTGAAATGACAGGGAAGCAAATTTACGCTAAAAGAAGTTCCTAACGATAAGAGCTGTACCTGCAAGAGTGTGCCTCATGCAGTAGTAGACTCTACTTTGCTACAAGTTTTCAAGCTGAGACTGGACAGCCATCTGTCAGGGTTGCTGTAGATGGCAGACACATGAGCATTTGAAGCGCAAGAGCTCTAACTTGTGGACCTTGATTTGCACCAAATTTAGTCCAGATGTAGAGACCGTGAAAGTAAAGTAGGCTGATTAGGTCTTACTAGAACTTGTAACTTTCTGCCATGAAACAAAAAAAGTGTGTGTGTGTGTGTGTGTGTGTGTGTGTGTGTGTGTGTAACCAACAAATCCCCCAATCTGTTTCAAATTAAATATTCAGAGTCTTCTCAATCTGCCCTATCTTTCCCCTCCTATATCAAAACCCTATGGCAAGCCGATCCCTAAATATCCAAGGGGGGTATAACCACAAAAAGGAAAACAGATTATACCTCCGTTACTAAACAGGCAAAGGTTGGGCTGGGCAGGGCAGGGCAGAGGGTCTGCACAGAGCTGTGGTGTGTAGCCAGCACTGGCCACTCTGCCTGCAGCAGGCAGGCAGCCAGTACTAGAGAGTTCAGGCTTCAGTGAGGCCTGCAGGGGAGGCCACTCTGGAAGCTCAGCCCACCTGCCAAATGGCTGAAAGGGAAGCCTTTCCCTCCCAGGCAAGCCTGAGCTGCACAAAAAGGTTGGCTCTCGGCTATGCTGGGACCAAACTGGGAGTGCCTGGGACTGGGAAAGAGAGTGGGGCAGATTTCAGGGGCCTTGGGGTCCCCGCAGACCCTGTGGGCCTGGGGACAATTGTCCTCCCTTGCTCTTTTATCGTGATACCCCTGCTTCCATATATGGAGAATGCTGAAGGGAAGGAAAAGTCATATTTGAATTGACATTCGAAGTTGGCCAATGACTTTCCTCAGCCTTTCTGTTCCCTTCTAATCACAGTGCTTTGGGAGAGGGATGTAGAGATATAGATATAGATATAGATCCCCATTTGCCAGCCATGTTTTCTGTGAGTTGCTGTGTCTTAGAATAATGGCCTCAGAAGGGTCTACCAGTTCCTGGCTATTCTTATCCCACTGGTGAATAACAAAAATGAATTATAAGGTGTCTTCCACCAAAATTTCAATGTTTATTTTTTAGAACCCCCTGCACCTATATAGTTGTAATTTTGCAGGGGAACTTTAGTGATTTCCCCCATTATATCTTATGGACAAATATTCAGAGAAATTGAGTACTCTGATTCAGATCACCAAATCCAAATCTTGGGGGGATCTGAAGTACCAAATCAAACATGCTTCAAATACATGCTGCAGATCTGAATGCTGAATGAAATACTTATCCGTACAAGTCTATTACTCATTCTTCTTTGGACTATGAGCTGCAAACTGCCTCAGACCATCAAGTGGGTTCAGCACACTGCCCATCGATTTTCCTTGCTGGGCAGTGGAAACGGGGCTTCCTCAGTGTCTACTGTTGATGAGGATCTTGATGTACTACAAAAGTTAAATATGTTTTGGCAGCAGAGTGGCTGATTGTGACTTGTGAGCCAGGAAATCTCTGCTTCAAGTCTTTCAAAGTGTAAGGAACTGTGTACTCTTTGCTGCTACAGATTTTATAATGTGATCCTACATGAGTATCAAGTGCAGATCTGACTTAATGAAGAACAACTCTTACAAGAACTGATCTCAAAATGGTAGCTAGCTGTCCTAAGGGTTCAGTCTCCACATACTAGAGATGTGCAAAACTTTTCTACATCCAAGTGTTTCCTCTCAAAACGGTGTTTTGAGCTCAAATGTTTTGAGCTTGGGGGGAAATTGTCTATTTAAAAAGGACCCATTTCAAACGCGGAACAAAAACCCACAAACATTTCTATTCAAAATGTTTCAAGTACCATTTGGGAGGCCTGTTTTTCCCTTGCTGATTCGTTTTCTGGCACTGGCTTCCAGTTAGCCTGTGATTTTGCAGAAAGGTTAAAATGTGTTTAATATTGCCTGCTTGCCCATTTCTTTTGTGGGTTAGGTGGTAGGTAGCACCCATCATGCCCTACCACACAACCCACTTTGGTGTCCCTGGGAGCTACCCATGGGGAACAATGGGCTGTTTTTAGTTTTCCCATTGTTCCCTGTGGTTGAAACACTTGAAATGTTTTGAGTTTTGTTTTAATGAAACAACTGGGTCAGCTGCTGTTTCATCAAAACAATATAACAGTCTGCAGCTCTGAGCTTGAAACAAAATGCAAAATCGATTTTATGCACATCCCTAACACACTCCTACTGATGAAATACTTTAGTTTAACCTAAGAACAGCCCTGCTGGATCAGGCCAAAGGCCCATCTAGTCCACCATCCTATTTCACACAGTGGCCCACCAGATGCTGCTGGAAGCCACAGGCAGGAGTTGAGGGCATGCCCTCAATCCTGCTGTTACTCCCCTGCAACTCATACTCAGAGGCATCCTGCCTTTGAGGCTGGAGGTGGCCCACAGCCCTCTGACTAGTAGTCATTGATAGAGCTCTCCTCCATGAAGTTATCCAAACCCTTCTTAAAGCCATCCAGGTTGTTGGCTGGTTTCTATTATCATTACAGACTGGGTATCAGATATACGTACATCATGATTAGGAACAGGGTCATATCTAATTTATTATGCTATTGTTGGCTGCTCTTCTCTGCAATGAATATACTGGAAATTGCATCAGTTTACAGCCCTTTAAAAATCCCGTGGTTCTTGTTTTATTGTCCCCATTCAGGATTATTTTAGTCAAAGTTGAAAGAAAGATGAGATTTCAGCAGCAAAGCTTTGACTTTCATAGCTTGAGGCTGAAAGTCAGGGAATCTAGGCAAGCAGCTATAACATTTTATATATTTTAGAGCTTCAGTGCTTTTACATCGTAATCCCATGAAAATTCTGTTTAAAACCATAAATTTTATCAGTGTATTTAAAATGGCTTGTAAAAGTAGAAGGTGAAGCCATACTTTAAATTTTGGGGGAGAAGATGTGGATTGTTTCTATGTACATATAAATCACTCCTTGAGAAGCTTAAGAGGCTCCTTGAGAATGAATACAATTTTGATCACTTGCCAAGAGAAGGGCATGTAAATCCCCTAAGAATTATCATTTGCTGATGACACAAGCTGTAAATGCAATGTTGGTCATGCTACAGAAGTCATGGTGAATCCCCACCCCCTTACTTTTGTTAGCAAGCCAAAGATGTTGGCAGAGGCATACCAGCAAGAGGATTTGTACAGAGATGCAAATAGCTGAAATTAATGCTGGGCTCAAAATGCAACTCCCCGCTCTTGCATTTTCACCAAACCCTTTCATGAACAGTAAAAACGGAGGGGGGGGGGAGGTATTCAATAGTCTCATGAAAGGAAAACTTAAGGTCTTGGTTTTTTTTAAGTATTCAGGGAACTTGTGAAATTCCAGCTAAAATGTTATAAGAAGGCTGCCTCAAATTGCCTCCTTAAACAAATCCCTGTAAGGTAGCTACATGATGCTCCACGCACTGTGAAATTCAATTAAATTTTAAAGTTTATTTCTCAGTACTTGCAATATGAGCACACATTTTGCATCAGAGAATGGATAACTTATACAATTCACTGCCATAAAATGTGGAGATGGCCACTAGATTACATTTTTTTAAAAAAGAAGTGATTCAACAGATTCAGCTAAAAAGAAACTCCATGCTTAATGGAGTAAACTGCTGAATTACAGAAGCTGGGGGCAAACAAGGGAGGCTGGTTTGTTCATGTCTGAGTAGTCTTCATACAAACCAATGTAATAAAAACAAAATCTCATTGTCCACTACTGAAAGCTGGAAGCAGAATCCAGTACTAGATGAACCCTTGGGCTGATACAGCACATTGATTCCTAGATTATTATTTTTCATGAGATCCAACTACATGAGAACATGAATCCACTCAACATATTCTATACTGTATTTAGTTTTGATAATGCCTAGGGATGGTCTCCCCCACCCCACCCCCACCCAAGTCCTGCTATGCTGCCTCATCGCAGTGGGGTGTGTGTGTTCCTGGGAGGGATGAGTGAAGTATGCCGACGGTATACTCCCAGTAGGGTCAACCATAGCGCGAAGGTCATCTCAGCTGCCCAGCTAAACCAAGCAGGAATCGATATTGGGCATCAGCGATACTGGAAGATGCTGGAGGCGGATGATCACTTCAGTGACAACAGTAAAGGCATCATTTCATACTGTGTGGGAGAAGGCAATGGTAAACCACTCCTGTATTTTAAAAAGAAAATCACATGAATAGACAAGATAGAATGATTGTCGGTGTAGTGCTGAATGATGGGCCCCTCAGGTCGGATGGTACTCAACATCCTACTGAGGAAGAGCTGAGGATCTCTCAGAGTACTGGTGGTGTTTATGATGTGGTTAAATTAAAGTCTTTTGGATGACTAGTGGCTGGAAGAGGGAATGGTGTTGCTTTCATAGTCAGGAAGGATATAGCAATGACAGTACTTGGTAAAATATGGTCAGTGACCGACTAATATCAATTAGATTTCTTGGACAACGCATTAACATGACAGTTCTTCTAGTCTATGCCCCAACTGATGCAGAAGAAGAGGAAATTGATGAGTTTTATGCTCAAGTTCAGTCTGAAATTGACAGAACATGGAAGCAAGATGTGATGGTGGTGGTTGGAGACTAGAATGCCAAGGTGGGAAATGGTAAGGAGGAAAACACAGTTGGACTGTATGGCCTAGGAAACAGAAACAAACCAGGGGAATGACTTCTTAGTTTCTGCCAAGCCAATGATCTCTTCATTGCTAACATATTCTTCAAACAACAAAGCAGCGCCTATACACATGGACATCACCAGATGGAGTACACAGGAATCAAATTGATTACATTATTGGAGCAAGGAGGTGGAAGAGCTCAGATATAACAGCAAAGACATGGCCGGGGGCCAGTTGCAGAACAGATAACGAATTGCTCATGTGCAAGTTCCAAGTCAAGCTAGAGCAGAAAAACAAAGCGATCCAGTTTCCACAATATGATCTTGAGAAAATACCCATCATTTTCAAGGAGAACATCAGGAACCGCTTCAAAGTTCTGAATCTCATTGATAGGGAACCAGAAGAACTGTGGAATGAAATCAAAGAAGTTGTTAAGGATGAATGCAAAAAGAGACTGCCAAAGACCAAGAAACAGAAGAAAGCAAAATGGATGTCAGAACAGACGGTGGAAATCACCCAGAAGAGGAGAGTAGTCAAAGTCAAGAAAGATAAAGACTGCAGGAAGGAACTTAATAGGAAATTTCAAAAAGCTGTTAGAAGAGACAAGGAGCAGTACTACAATGACATCTTTAAAGACCTTGAGGATGGAAATGGACACGTCAAAACAAGGAACATAAGAACAGCCCTGCTGGATCAGGCACAAGACCCATCTAGTCCAGCATCCTGTTTCACACAGTGGCCCGCCAGACGCCCCTGGAGAGCCCACAGGCAGTAGGTATGTGCATGCCCTCTCTCCTGTTGTTGTCCCTTTGCAACTGGCACTGAGAGGCATCGTGCCTCTGAGGCTGGAGATGGCCGGCAGCCATCAGATTAGTAGCCATTGATAGACCTGTTCTCCATGAATCTGTCTAAGCCCCTTTTAAAGCCATCCAAGCTGGTGGCCATCACCACATCCCATGGAAAAGAATTCCATAGATTAATTATGCGCTGTGTGAAAAAGTACGTCTGCTTGTTGGTCCTAAATTTCCCAACCTTCAATTTCAAGGGGTGACCCCCTGGTTCTAGCATTGTGAGAGAGGGAGAAAAATTTCTCTCTGTCTACCCTCTCCACTCCATGCATAATTTTATACAGTTAATCATGTCTTCCCTTAGTCACCTCTTTTCCAAGGTAAAGAGCCCTAGATGCTGTAGCCTAGCCTCATAAGGAAGATGCTCCAGGCCCCTGATCATTTTGGTTGCTCTCTTCTGCACTTTAAGAATATACTTCTTAAGATACGGTGATCAAAGCTGTATGCAGTACTCCAGATTGTCTGCACCATAGATTTGTATAAGGGCATTATAACATTAGCAGTTTTATTTTCAACCCCCTTCTTAATGATTCCTAGCATGGAATTACCTTTTGTTCACAGCTGCCGTGCACTGAGATGACACTTTCAATGAGCTGTCCACCATGACCCCAAGATCTCTTTCCTGGTCAGTCACCGACAGCTCAGATCCCATCAGCGTATATGTGAAGCTGGTGTTTTTTGCCCCAATGTGCATCACATTACACTTGCTTACATTGAACTGCATTTGCCATTTTGTTGCCAAGTCCCCAGTTTGGAGAGATCTTTTTGAAGTTCCTCACAATCTGTTTTGGATTTCAATACCCTACATAGTATAGTGTCATTTGCAAATTGGGCCACTTCGCTGGTTGCCCCAACCTCTATATAGTTTATGAACAACTTAAAGAGCACTCGTCCCAGTACCTGTGGGGGACCCCACTTCCTACCTAACTCCATTGTGAAAACTCTCCACTTATTCCTACTTTTTGTTTCCTGTCCTTCAACCAGTTACTAATACACACATGAACCTGTCCCCTTAGTCCATGACTGCTAAGTTTACCCAAGAGCCTTTGGTGGGGAACTTTATCAAAAGCTCTTTCGAAGTCCAAGTATACTATGTCAGCTGGACCACCTTCATCCAAATGGCTGTTGACACTCTCAAAGAACTCCAAAAGGTTAGTGAGGTAAGACTTTCACTTGCAGAAGCCATGCTGGTTGTCCTTCAACAAGGCCTGTTCTTCTATATGCTTAACAATTTTGTCCTTAAGTATGCTTTCCATCAATTTACCTGGCACCGAAGTTAAGCTGACTGGCCTGTGATTTCCCATATCCACCCTGGATCCCTTTTTGAAAACTGGAGTCACATTGACTATTTTCCAGTCCTCTGGTACAGGGCCCAATTGTAGGGACAAGTTATATATTTTTGCTAGGAAATTGGCAATTTCACATTTGAGTTCCTTCAGAACTCTTAGGTGGATGCCATCTGGCCCTAGTGATTTGTTAATTTTTTGCTTTCCCTTGTCACCTCAAATTCACAGATTGAAGATTGACATCTTCCCTTGTCACCTCAAATTCACCTAGTTCCTCAGCCGCTAAACCTGAAAAACTCAATTCTAGACAGGGTATATGGTCAGTATCCTCCACCGTGAAGACAGATGCAAGGAACTTATTCAGATTCTCTGCAATCTCCTTATCCTGCTTAATAATCCCTTTCATACCCTCATCATCTAAGGGTGCAACTGCCTCCTTGGCAAGTTTTCTACTTCTGATATATTTAAAGACATTTTTGTTGTTCCCCTTAACACTTCTAGCTATAGGCTCCTCTCTTTGCATCCCTTATTGTGTCCTTGCATTTCTTTTGCCAGAGTTTATGTTCCTTCCTGTTCTCTTCATTTGGGCAGGACTTCCATTTTTTTGAAGGAAGTCTTCTTCCCTTTTCTGAAGGACGTCTTCTTCCCTGACTCTACTTGTTAGCCACACTGGTGTCCTCCTGAACCTGCTGGTACTTTTCCTCCTTCTTGGTATACATTCCAGCTGTGCTTCTAGTACTATGGTTTTAAAAAAGTTCCATGCTTTCTGGAGTGGTTTGTCCCTCCTGACTTTCCCTTTCAACTTCCTTCTTACCAGTCCCCTCATTTTTGTTTCCTCTTCTGAAGTCCAATGCATCTGTATTGGACTTCCTTGACAATTTTCCACTCACATATATGCTTTACAAAAGATCTCTGAACTCAAAAGGAGGTTCCAAACTCTTCTGTTTCCAAACTCTTCTCAAGTTTCCTCTTCTGAAGTCCAGCGCATCTGTATTGGACTTCCTTGACAATTTTCCACTCACATATACAGGTGAAACTTGAAAAATTAGAATATTGTGCAAAAGTTCATTAATTTCAGTAATGCAAATTAAAAGGTGAAACTGATATATGAGATAGACACATTACATGCAAAGCGAGATAAGTCAAGCCTTAATTTGTTATAATTGTGATGATCATGGCGTACAGCTCATGAGAACCCCAAATCCACAATCTCAGAAAATTAGAATATTACATGAAACCAATAAAACAAGGATTGTAAATAGAACAATATCGAACCTCTGAAAAGTATAAGCATGCATATGTATTCAGTACTTGGTTTGGGCCCCTTTTGCAGCAATTACTGCCTCAATGCAGCGTGGCATGGATGCTATCAGCCTGTGGCACTGCTGAGGTGTTATGGAAGACCAGGATGCTTCAATAGCGGCCTTCAGCTCTTCTGCATTGTTTGGTCTCATGTCTCTCATCCTTCGCTTGGCAATTCTCTATGGGGTTCAGGTCAGGCGAGTTTGCTGGCCAATCAAGCACAGTAATCCCATGGTCATTGAACCAGGTTTTGGTACTTTTGGCAGTGTGGGCAGGTGCCAAGTCCTGCTGGAAAATGAAGTCAGCATCCCCATACAGCTAGTCTGCGGAAGGAAGCATGAAGTGCTCCAAAATCTCCTGATATACAGCTGCGTTGACCCTGGACTTAATGAAGCACAGTGGACCAACACCAGCAGATGACATGGCTCCCCAAATCAACACAGACTGTGGAAACTTCACACTGGACTTCAAGCATCTTGCATTGTGTGCCTCTCCATTCTTCCTCCAGACTCTGGGTCCTTGGTTTCCAAATGAGATGCAAAAGTTGCTCTTAACCGAAAAGAGGACTTTGGACCACTGAGCAACAGACCAGTTCTTTTTTTCTTGAGCCCAGGTAAGACGCTTCTGATGTTGTTTGTTGTTCAGGAGCGGCTTGACAAGAGGAATACGACATTTGAAGCCCATGTCCAGGATCCGTCTGTGTGTGGTGGCTCTTGATGCACTAACTCCAGCCTCAGTCCACTCCTTGTGAAAGTCTCCAACACTTTTGAATGGCCTTTTCCTGACAATCCTCTCCAGGCTGCGGTCATCCCTGCTGCTTGTGCACCTTTTTCTTCCACACTTTTCCCTTCCACATAACTTTCTATTAATGTGCTTTGATACAGCACTTTGGGAACATCCAACTTCTTTTGCAATTACCTTTTGAGGCTTTCCCTCCTTATGGAGGGTGTCAATGATGGTTTTCTGCACAACTGTCAAGTCAGCAGTCTTTCCCATGATTGTGATTCCTAATGAGAGACCATTTAAAGGCTCAGGAACCCTTTGCAGGTGTTATGGATTGATTAGCTGATTGGAGTGGGACACCTGGAGCCTAGACTGTTGAACCTTTTCACAATATTCTAATTTTCTGGGATTGTGGATTTGGGGTTCTCATGAGCTGTATGCCATGATCATCACAATTATAACAAAAGGCTTGACTTATCTCACTTTGCATGTAATGCGTCTATCTCATATATCAGTTTCACCTTTTAATTTGCATTACTGAAATTAATGAACTTTTGCACAATATTCTAATTTTTCGAGTTTTACCTGTATGCTTTACAAAAGATCTCTGAACTCAAAAGGAGGTTCCAAACTCGAATTGGTATGTTAACAGATGCTAAAGGACAAAGAATAACTGATTCAGAGAATATCAAACATTAGATGAAAGGAGTATACTGAAAATCTGTACAGCAGGGACGTCAACATCAAAAATACTCTAGAAGATATTCCCTACTTGCAAGAACTTCTAGTATGGGAAGATGGTTAGACCAGCACTCCAGGTTAGAAGGCTGCAGGAATCAATGGAATAACTACAGAAATATGGTAGGCAACAGAAGAAGAATCAGTCGAACTATGCCAGCAAATTTGGAGAATGACACAATGGCCAACAGATTAGAAGAGGTCAGTCTACATACCCATACCAAAGAAGGGAAACTTTACAGATTGAGAAAACCATCACACAATATCCTTAATTTCACATGCTAGCAAAATAATGCATCCAATGCAGATTAGAGCCCTGTGTGGAAAGGGAAATGTTGGATGTTCAAGCTGGTTTCAAAAAAGGCCAAGAAACAAGAGACGTCATTGCTGGCACACTCTGGATAATTGAGAAAACCAAAGAATGCCAAAAAGAAGTCAATATGTGCTTCATTGACTACAGAAAAGCCTTTGATTGTGTTGACCATGTCAAATTGTGGAATCTCCTTATGAAAATGGGTGTCCCAGAACATCTCACTGTTTTCATGAGAAACCTATACACAGAACAGGAAGCCATAGTTCAGATGGAACATGGTGAAACAGACTGGTTCCAGATTGCAAAGGAGTAAGACAAGGTTGTCTACTTTCTCCTTATTTTTTCAACTTATATGCTGAACATATACTGAGAGAAGCTAGATTGGAAGAAGATGAGCGCGGTTTTAAAGTTGGAGGAAGACGCATCAATAACCAGCACAACGCTGATGACACCACTCATAGCTGAGAATGCTGATGATCTGAAAGCTCTAGTAATGAAAGTCAAGGAGCACAGTGAAAAAATGGGACTACGACTAAATTGAAAGAAGACTAAACTAATGACAATAGGTACAGCAACCAGCTGAAGTGATGGATAGCTTCTTCCTTTCAGATAGACCATCAACAGGAAAGGATCCAGCAGTCAAGAAATACGCCGCAAACTAGCACTTGGTAGGGTTGCAATGAAGTCCTTGGAAAGAATATTTCGATGCCGTGACGTGTTTATACCTACAAAGATTAGAATTGTTTGAACAATGGTTTTCCCTGTGACACTCTATAGATGTGAAAGCTGGAATTTGAAGAAGCAAGATAGAAAAAGCATTGATGCTTTTGAACTTTGATGCTGGAGAAGACTTTTGAAGATACCATGGACAGCCAGGAAAATAAACCAATGGACCATTGAACAAATCAATCCAGAATTTTCACTTGAGGCATAAATGACCAGGCTCAAACTATCATACTTTGGACACATTATGTGAAGAGCCAGCTCCCTTGAGAAATCCATAATGCTGGGGAAAACTGAAGGATAGAGAAGAATAGGATGACCAGCAGCAAAGTGGATGGACTCAATTACGACAGCAATGAATGCACCACTGAGAGACCTTAAATGCCAAGCTGAAGACAGATCATCCTGGAGAGAATCTATCTATGTGGTCGCTAAGAGTCGACACCGACTTGATGGCACTTAATCAATCAATCAATCAATCAATCAATCAATCAATCAACGATGGTCTAATCATCTGCCTTTTAACCAATTAACCAACCATCCAAATGTCAAGTAACCCAATCCTCAGGGATTACCAGCTGCTGCTTCCCACAGAACAAGGCCTCGGAATTGTGTAGCCGCAGGAGAGGGGATGTGCCACCTTTTACTCCATTCTCTGGTCTTCTGAACTTTGAGATCTGAGGCCTTGGAGATCTCTGTACTCATTGGCAGATAGGCCCTCATCATCTCCTTGACTGTGTTCAAATACTCTATCACAGGCCCCAAAAGGCCCTCACAGGCCCTCACTAGATGTAAAACCACTCTGAGATCTCAATTCCAGGTCTCGTGAGACTGGTGTGAGCTCTTCTGAGAATCTTGGAGAGCCTTTCCTCCTCTTTCCCTTCTTCTTACCAGGCCTTATTGGGCTGGGCACACCTGGTCAAGCCTCAGTGACACTGCCCTCACCTTCAACAGGAGCAGATGGGTAAGCTGCCTGCACCACCAACTGGGCCCAACAGACCATCGGGGTAAGGGCCTCCATACTTTCCCCACTCCCATCCATCGTCTCCTGACAACATAGTACCGAAACTTCAAAATTTACACCTTTTAAAGGATATAAAAGGAAAGTGTGTGGTAAATAACAATTTAATACGCAAACAAGACATTGTGGTAAGAACTAATCTGCCTTCTTTCCTTTCACTATAATCTTAATTGAGAATTACCATCTTGACAGGTTTGCCCACTTTTGCTTCAAACATCATCCCAAACTAGTACTACACTGTTGAGGTGTCCCTTTGTGTCTCAACAACTGTACCAAATTTGTTCCAGATCTGTTAGGTGTCTCACAAGTTAGCCCACTTGTGCCTCAAACATTGATGTGTCTGCCAAATTGAATTGGGGTGGATGACTTCATCACAAACTATGCTGTTGAGGTGTCCCTATGTCTTCCTACAACTGTATCAAATTTGTAACAACTCAGTCCAGGTATTGCCAAGTTGATAGGGGGAAGACAGACACCAACACAGAGAGACACAACATATACAGAAAATTAGGTGATCTCATAAACTAACTTTCTTTAAGGAGAGTAGGTTAAAAATGCTATTTGT
Organism: Hemicordylus capensis; assembly: GCF_027244095.1. NCBI lineage: Eukaryota > Metazoa > Chordata > Lepidosauria > Squamata > Cordylidae > Hemicordylus > Hemicordylus capensis. The sequence continues at coordinate 66,506,126 of NC_069662.1, read as the reverse complement.
TAGAAGGCAAGCCTATCTTTATGATTTCCTTTATCATTCTCTGTCATAGTACCAAAACATAACTAAAATTAGCCTTAATTCTCAGCCCCATCAGTTCAGATTATTATTTGCCATTACAAATAATAATTTTCCATTCAAAAGCATAGACTTCTAATTGCATAGATTTCTCACTAACCTGGATATCAGGCCTCAGCAGGTGTCTGCCTCAGACTGTCTGAGATCCAGGGGAGTGGGCTGCAACCCCAAGGGGCATGAAGCATCAGGACAGAGCTATAATAGGGCAGACAGGTCCAAATAGTACGCACTGCCTTGCCTCCAGAACTGTCTCGCTCTGTCAAGGGGCCAACTCGCTCAACTCACCTCCCCTGCTGGCTATCTTGCCAGCTGCCTACCGCCATGCTGTTCTCTGTGGCAGTGTCAGTAAGCAGTGGTGAACACCGCTCCAGGAGGGGCAGGAAGCAATATCTTTAACAAAATGTTCACCTCGCCACTGCAGGCACCTGAAAGCCTTGAGGCAGTCCAGTGGCTGACTCAGCAGCCTGCAGGGAGGGTGGCCCACTCCTGCCACTCAGCTGGCCTCTGCACAGGCACAGCGGCCATTTGAGTGGTCAGCAGGCTGGTCACTGCACATTTGTTAAAGGTATCACTTCCTGCTTTCACCACCCCTCTTATAGAGGCACTCACCAGTCATTGCATGCCCCCACTGTCTCTGGGTGCAAGGAGGCTGTCCCCACGATGGCACCTCTGTTGTCACTGCCGGGCACTGCTGGGGTAAGAGAGCCCATTGTTGCTGCCACTGGGGAGTATGGTTCACAACTAGCAAGGTCAAGTTCCTAAAAAGGCAGATAAAAATCCCAGGGGCCAGAGGCAGCAACATAGTCAGAGGCAGCAACATAGGACCTTGCTGCATAATTATATAATTATGATACTTACAAAAAGAAACAACACAACAATAGCCAGACAAATGTAAGAACCAGGATACTGAAGAGACTAGGTGAAATCAGATTTTAAAGCAGTGTTTTGAATCAATTAATAACTACTGCAAAGAGTGGCCCTTTTGTTCCTTGCAGTCAAGCACTTATTGCTTCCACTCTGCCTTCAGTTCAGTGAACTGAGGAAAAAACCTGACCATATGTCAAGGGCCTGAGGGGTTGCAGGACTTATTAGTCCCAGTTTTCTAAGGGCGGAAACACCCACATAACCTAACAGATTTATCCTTCAGGGTTCCAATCCAGATCTAATTAGCAGGGAGACTGTTGCTTTCTTTTTCTTTTTTAAGCACAATTTATTTGGCTATCCAATTATTTGAACATTGGCTTTCTGCCAGGAATGTATGCAAAGAATTAAACCAAAACATATATTCCAGTGAAGTGTTCTTCCCTCCACTTTCTTTTGTTAAGTACTTTGTGGATGTAAATATAGTGACTAGCGGTGGGAGTGCTGCTTTAAGAGTGGGGGAGGGTGCACTTACCCCTCCTGCAGCTTCCCCCCTGCTGGCGTCCTTTGTTAAGAAAGCCGATCAGCACAGCAGCATACCTTCCTGCCACACTGTTGACTTCATTGGCTGGATATGGCAGGAAGTCCCCGATGTGCCTGTGGGCACCGGCACGTGCAGGCACATCAGGGACTTCCAGTCATATCCAGACAACGGGGGCAATGGGGTGGCAGGGAGGTACGCTGCCACCCCGATCAGCTTTCTTAACAAAGGATGCCAGCGGGGGGAAAGCGGTGGGAGGGGTAAGTGCACCCTCCCCCGCTCTTAAAGCAGCACCCCCACCACCTTTGAACCACCCTGCCATGGTTCTGTGAACATCCCTAATAGTGGCTGACATGATGTGCAGTCCTAACAAGAATGGGAAGGTATTACTGCTGGAGAGGGTGCCACTTGTGCTATCAAGATTACCATTGTGGTGAATGGGAGAAACTACTGTAACACTGGTAGTGCAACCAGTTTCTCCAATGGTGCCGCTGATTCCATGTTCACAATAGTGGTGCTGCAGTAAATCCTGCCCCTAGCCCCGCAATGCTGACAGGATTGTGCATCATGTCAGCCACTACTTCTAGAATATCAAATCATAGTGCTATTAAACATGCATGCACATTCAAATTTGCTTTGCTTTCTATATAGGTTTCCTAATAATTATTAACAGCACTTACATAGCCACTTCAGAGTGTGCAAAGTCTTACATACATTATCTCAATTATTCTTACACTGATTTTGTAAGGTAAGTTGCAGATATTGTAGATGTGGAGTTTAGGTTGAACAATGTTGGTTTACCTAAGGCCAGGTAAAGAGGTCTTCGCTGATATTTATTTATTTAATTAATTTAATCATATTTCCGTACCACCTGACATGAGCATCCCTAAGCGATGTACATAAGTTCAAATACAACAAATATAAAAACAGGATAAAATTATTAAAACAATTATGATGTAAAACCAATTATAATTAATTAAAAGCCTGATAAAACAGGTGCATCTTAAGATTTGAAATCTGAACCAGGAATTTCATGGTCTACTGCAGCCTTGTGCTACAGATGATAGGACTGAAATGCTTTGAGCAAAACTACTATCTTGAGTTGCCCATATGTCCTCCCAGGGTCACTCCATGGTCCCCAAGCTCCTGAAAATTGTTGCACCACCCAGCCACCCCAGGCCAGTGCTGGGTGGGCAGTTAAAGGTCCCCCCACCAAATTACCTGGGGCACTTGCCCCACATTCTGATCTCTCCAGGTGGTGGAGGCAGGGATTTCCGACACTGGAAATCCAAATCTACTGATGTGCACAGTCCTAATAGATAATACTTCACTCACAGACCCCACCACACAGTTTGAAGCCAGTTTCCTTAGGAAAAGTCCCAGTCCTGAGCAGGTAACAATGAATCGGTGCAAAGAATTGGTTCTAAAAAAATAAATAAATAATTCCCTTGAAGCCAAGGTAGCTTACCTGAAAAAGTGCAGAGATGCATGTGTATGAGATCTTTCGGGACACAGTAAAAGCATCCCACTCCCAGGCTGACAGATTCTTTGCTGTCATGGAGAATGAAGGTCTCAGGGAAGGAGGGCATTATTCCAATGAAGAGCAAAATGCTTCCTGAGAATGGGCCCATTCCTTGATGAGGAATACATATTCTCTCATGCAGAGAATACTCCTCCAGGGAGTGGAAACCTCCTAGTAGTGGGCAATTTGATAATTAGGGGCACAGAGAGATCAGTCTATGATGGTCTGCTAGGTAGCATTCTGAAGTTCAGGACCCACAAAATCGCATTTAGCATTATCAGAACACTACCTATTCCAAACACAGGGCCAGCAAGACAGGTGGAGTTGAGAGGGCTCAATGCATGGATGAGACTGTGGTGATGGGAGGAGGGGTTTAGATTTGTTAGGCACTGGGGGTGGGTGGAATTGGAACAAGCCAAGCCTGTACAAAAGGGACAGGCTCAACTTGAATCAAGATAGAACCAGACTGCTGACACAAATAAAAAAGGCACAGTGCCGCTTTTAAAATGATGCTTGGGGGATAGCTGACAGGAGGTAAACATTATCTAGTTTGGTAAACTTAATCCCTTAAGGTTCAAGATAATCTAGAAAGGGACATAGTAGAACCAGGAAAAGAACAGACTGAAGAATAGGATAGCCAGTCAAGGAACACAATATCTAGGTGTTTATATGCCAGTACCAGATGCCTCTGAGCCAAGATGGGTGTGCTGTTCTGGGTTCTTAATGAAAACATAGTGAGCATAAGAGAAACTTGGTACAAGCAAGGTAGGCAACTGGAGCACAAGTGGAAGAGAACTTCAGCTTGAATGTGACAGGACACAGCATAGAGCCCATTTGAGGGTTTATGCAGAGGTAGTGCATATGGCAAAAAAACAATTCTGGTCTGCGTGCATTGCAGTGTGTGAGCACTGTAAGATATTCCCCTCAGGGGATGGAGCTGTTCTGGGAAGAGCAGAAGGTTGCAAGTTCCCTCCCCGGCTTCTCTAAGATAGGACTGAGAGAGATTCCTGACCTTTCCGGGGGAAATGGCGTTGTGACCTGTGGCTCTGGCGGTTTCTCCGCCAAGAACCGCACTAACTCTTTGGAGTAATAGACTAGTTATCATTCAGGAGGACTGATCACAGAGGGAAAATGGAGCTGTCACCTGAGAGCAGACTGGTGTAAACAAACAAGGTATCAATGCCTTGAAATCGAAACAGAAATAAATCGTGACATGCCAGACGAACTCAGGAGAGACTTTCCATGAGTTTCCCACTCAAAGAGAAGAGAGCAACAACACCTGCTTTTTAGCGACTGCCTTTCCCAACTGATGCCAATGCCAGAAGCCTCCGAGCCAAGATGGATGAGCTGGAGTGCTTGGTTGCTAACGCAGAAATAGATATAGTGGGCATAACAGAAACATGGTGGAACAGTGAGAACCAGTGGGACACTGTTATCCCTGGGTATAAACAATATAGAAAGGACAGGAAGGGGTGCCTTGGGGGAGGGGTAGCACTGTATGTTAAAGAAGGGATAGAATCTAACAAGTTAGAAAACCTAGGTGGACTGGAGTCCTCCACAGAAACCCTGTGGGTGACTATACAAGGCCGGAAAGGGAACGTGCTACTGGGGACGTGCTATCGCCCTCCGGATCATAATGCCGACAGTGACTGGGGGTTGCAGGAGGAAATCAGGGAGGCATCAAGGAGAGGCAGGGCTGTAATTATGGATGATTTCAATTACCCACACATAGACTGGGTAAATTCACATTCAAGTCAGGACAAAGAGGTGAAATTTCTAGATACGCTGAATGACTGTGCCCTAGAACAGTTGGTCATGGAACCAACCAGAGAGAAGGCGACCTTGGATCTAATTCTGAGTGACACCCAGGACCTGGTGCGTGACGTCAGTGTCATCGACCCTTTAGGGAACAGTGACCACAGTGCCATCAAATTCAGCATACATGCGGTGAGAGAATCACCAAGGATGTCTAACACAGACATTTTGAATTTCAGAAGAGGAAACTTCTCCAAAATGAGGAGTATGGTGAAAAGAAAGCTGAGGGGGGAAATCAGGAGAGTCACTTCACTCCAAAGTGCATGTAGTTTACTCAAAACCACAATACTAGAAGCCCAGTTAGATTGTATACCCAGAAGGAGGAAAGGTACCACTAAGTCCAGGAGGATGCCAGCATGGCTAACGGGTACCATCAAGGAAGCCATAAAAGGGAAGAAGACTTCCTTCTGAAATTGGAAGGCCTGTCCAAATGAAGAGAACAGAAAGGAACACAAACTCTGGCAAAAGAAATGCAAGGTGACAATAAGGGAGGCAAAAAGAAAGTTTGAGGAACATTTAGCCAAAAGTATCAAGGGGAATAACAAAAACTTATTTAAGTACATCAGAAGCAGGAAACCTGCCAGGGAGGCAGTTGGACCATTAGACAATGAGGGAGTGAAAGGGATTATTAAGGAGGATATAGAGGTTGCAGAGAAGCTGAATGAGTTCTTTGCATCTGTCTTCATGGCAGAAGATACCGAGCATATACCTGTTCCTGAACCAGGCTTTTTAGGGATGGAGGCTAGAGAGCTGAGTCAGATAGAAGTGACAAGGGATGATGTTCTAAACTGTCTGGAAAAACTATAAGCTAACAAATCACCAGGGCCGGATGGCATCCATCCAAGAGTCCTCAAAGAACTCAAATGTGAAATTGCCAACCTCCTTGCTAAAATATTTAACTTATCCCTGAAATCAGGCTTTGTACCAGAGGACTGAGAGTAGCAAATGTAACACTGATTTTCAAGAAGGGATCCAGGGGCGATCCAGGAAATTACAGGCCGGTTAGCCTAACATCCGTTCCAGGCAAATTGATGGAAAGCATCCTCAAGGATAAAATTGTAAAGCACCTAGAAGAACAGGCCTTGCTGGGAGTGAGCCAGCATGGCTTCCGCAAAGGTAAATCTTGCCTCACCAACCTTTGGGACTTTTGGAGTGTCAACGAGTGTGTGGATTAAGGTGATCCAGTTGACATAGTCTACCTGGACTTCCAAAAAGCTTTTGACAAAGTTCCTCATCAAAGACTCCTGAGGAAACTTAGCGGTCATGGGATAAGGGGACAAGTACATGTGTCGATTGCTAACTGGTTGAAAGACAGGAAACTGAAGGTAGGTATCAGTGGAGAGTTTTCACAATGGAGGGAAGTAAGAAGTGGGGTCCCCCAGGGATCTGTACTGGGACCGGTGCTTTTTAATTTATTCATAAATGATCTAGAAGCGGGTAAGCAGCGATGTGGCCAAATTTGCAGATGATACCAAACTCTTCCAAAACGGATTGTGAGGAGCTCCAAAAGGATCTCTCCAAACTGGGGGAGTGGGCCATAAAATGGCAAATGTGGTTCAATGTTAGCAAGTGTAAAGTGATGCACATTGGGACGAAAAACCCCAACTTCAAGTATATGCTGATGGGATCTGAGCTGTCGGTGACTGGCCAGGAGAGGGATCTTGGGGTTGTGGTGGACAGCTCATTGAAAGTGTCAACTCAATGTGCGGCAGCTGTGAAAAAGGCAAATTCAATGCTAGGGATCATTAGAAAGGGCATTGAAAATAAAACGGCTAACATTATAACGCCCTTATACAAAACTATGGTGCGACCACACTTGGAGTACTGCGTACAATTCTGGTCACCACATCTTAAAAAGGACATTGTTGAACTGGCGAAGGTACAGAAGAGGGCAACCAAGATGATCCAGGTCCTAGAGCACCTTTCTTATGAGGCAAGACTGCAACACCTGGGGCTTTTTAGTTTAGAAAAAAGACGACTGCGGGGAGACATGATAGAGCTCTATAAAATCATGCATGGTGTGGAGAAAGTGGAGAGAGAGAAATTCTTTTCCCTCTCACACAACACTAGAACCAGGGGTCACTCCATGAAATTGATTGCCAGGAGGTCTAGGACCAAGAAATGGAAGTACTTTTTCACACAACACGTGATCCACTTGTGGAACTCTCTTGCACAGGATGTGGTGACAGCCAACAACCTGGATGGCTTTAAGAGGGGTTTGGATGACATCATGGAGGAGAGGTCTATCAATGGCTACTAGTCGGAGGGCTGTGGGCCAGCTCCAGCCTCAAAGGCAGGATGCCTCTGAGTACCAGTTGCAGGGGAGTAATGGCAGGTGAGAGGGCACGCCCTCAACTCCTGTCTGTGGCTTCCAGCGGCATCTGGTGGGCCACTGTGCAAAACAGGATGCTGGACTAGATGGGCCTTGGGCCTGATCCAGCAGGGCTGTTCTTATGTTCTTAACTTCAATTCCTGTAATTTTCTTCTGCCGTTCCCTTTCTGTTCTCCCTCTCCAAACTTCAGGATCATCAAGGTACTTTCTTTTTCCTTTTTTTCTTTTTCCTGAACTGAGGATTCATGTTATTTCTATCAAAGTAATCACTGACCAGAACAGCATAGAAGACTCAGCTTTCAGTTAACTACAGCACTTACTATTAAGGATTTACAACTCTTAAGGATTTACAACTTAGGCAACTTTCAAGTTATCTAACACTTTGAAATGGACCTCATTTTTTACTTTTGTTAAACAAGAGGACAAATAATCAAAAGGCAGACCTAAGGTTTGTTCATAACTAATTTGCTAATCTTTAATTTAAATTTCCAAGCTTTACAGACTATAGAAAAAGACCCAGATTCCAGGCAAAGAACAGAATATGGCACACACCTAGGCACTGCAAAGATTGCTGTTAGGCAAATAGACTGTACTCTATCCAATTCAATTGTTACCCCTTGTATCCATAATGAGGCTCCAAAAGGTAATTGAGCCACAATCTTAGCCCGAAATACTTGGAGAGCCATAGGTATATACTGGCCTCCTTTAGAATAGTAGAAGAGTAAGAAGGCACTAAGAGTTTTGAGTAACCAAAAACAGCTGGGATGCAGAAGCTGAGCAGGCCTGCCCTAAACCCTCTCCAACCCTCTCACAGAGCACACAGCCATGTTCTCTCTTTCTGGAAATGGGAAATAGAGCCATCAATTCAATAAAGGCAGCTGTGTCTTAACTCCAACTAGTTTCCTTTCCAATGCAAATCTTAAGTTTAAAAATCTGTCATTCGGGATGTCTTCCTGTATCATGTTACCTCTCAAACCCTCCCCCTCCCAATATTCCACTTATATACTTCCCAGTGTGTTAATAGCAAGTGTATGCTTTTTGCTTTAACCAAGCATAATAGCGTGTGCCTCCCATATACCTTGAAAGAGACATGCAGTGTCCTTGCTGGCATTTTGTTTTGTTTTCTGCAAGGGCTTAAATATTTTTAATGCAAACAGGGCAGGGCATGTGGAATCTTAATCATTACACACAAGATAATAAAGAGGGAGAAAAGGGGGGGGCAAAAGCTGTAAGAAGTCTCTCCTCCAGGCACTCCCAGCAGCACCCCCAGACAGAGTGGGAAGATCCAAATATTGTTATTTAGAGTTGACAATGAATTGGCTGCTCTCAGCTTAATCATTTCATTCTCAGCACACAATTGCACCACAATACAGCTCATTTCTCTTAACTAAATGTTTTCAGAAGCTGTGTCCCTTTTTTGCATATGTTATCTTCTGCTATGCTAATCCTTCTGACAAACACTCAGTCAGTTGCTGCTGGAGTCTGTGTGGAGAGACAAAAAGGACAATTTGCATTGCAATGCTGATGGAGCGCCGAAGCATTTTCCGAAGTAAACAAAACTTGGATCTGAGAGGAGGTCATTTCGGTTTGTAAACGAAAATTATCTTAGGTCTAATTCTGGTTTCAATTTGTAGACAAATAATCTGAAATTGCCATTTTTGGGCACAAATCGATTTGTGCCCGAATCAAAATGCACAAGCCTGCTTTCTAGGAATGTTTGCTGGTTGCCAGACAAAACCGTTTTGGCAACAAGTGGAATCTTTTTATTTGCCCAGGCCCTCCAGAATGTCAGTCAAACTGGTTCTAAGCAGGGGCATAGCAAGGTTGGAGTGGGCCTGGGAACACGATTTTAAAATGGGCCCCTGTCCATTTTAGGCAGGCCTTGCCTGCAGGTCTTGCGACACTTGTGCCCAGTGGAGGTGCAGCTCCCATGGCCTGGCTGCCCCCCATGGCTCTGCCCCATTCACCTGGAAGAGAGATCAGGCTGGCGGGGCTCCACTGCAGGTCTTGCCACACTTGGCAGCCTGGCGCATTCCCTCGTCCTCACTCTCTGCTTTGTGCAGGGCTGTCCCTAGGAGGGGTGCAGGGCTGGGGGTGAATCAGCATGTGCGGGGCCTCCTTAACATTTGATATCATTACAGACTCATATTGACTGATGACAAATTGTGTAAATAGTGCAAGTGAGTGAGTGAGGTTCTTGGAGATGTCCAACCAGCTTGGGCATATAGTGCATTTCTAAAGAGAAAAACAATAAAAAGCACAACACATGCTTCACAGTTCTCACTCAGACCTTCATGGTTGCAAACCAACTTGAGTATAGTGCATTTATAAATATAAATATATTTATATAAACTTTTGTAAGTTTATATAAAACTTACTGAAGTTTTTGTAATTTTCTGCCATGAAACACGCCACATAGGACTTTTTGATGGTTTTTTTTTTAAAAAAATTAAAACAAAAAATTAAAACCAACAATTTGTCCAATCCACTTCAATTTAAATATACACATACATATTCCTCCTACCTGCCCTATATCTCTGCTCAATACCAAAGCCCTATGCCAAGTCATTCCAGGTGTGTGTTTTATCTTTTTTTATGAAGGCAAAGGGCAGATTCTTCCATATGGATGTGGAATGATGGTCTAAGGCGGGGGGGGGGGGGCTTCAGTTCCAGATACTTTTGTAATTTTCTGCCATGAAACAAGCCACTTACAGGACTTTAAATCTCTCTCTCTCCTATATCAAAAGCCCTATGGCAAGCCGATCCCTAAATACCTATGTGGGATAACCACAAAAAGGAAATCAGATTATACCTCTGTTACTAAGCAGGCAAGGCTGTGCTGTGCTGTGCTGGCCAGGGCAGGGTACGGCAGGGCAGAGGGTCTGCACAGAGCTGCAGTGGGCAGCCAACATTGGCCACTCTGCCTCCTTCCTTCCTTCCTTCCTTCCTGCAGCAGGCTTCAGTGAGGTCTGCAGGAGATGCCTCTCTGGAAGTCCCTCCCACCTGCCAAACAGCTGAGAGGTGGAGAGGGAATTGGCTGTAGCAGCTTGTCTGGAGGGAGCCCTTCGTGCTGCATAAAAAAGTTGGCTCTTGGCTGTGCTGGGACTGGACTGAGATTGATTGGGACTGGGAAAGAGAGTAGGGCAGGCTGCATGGGCCTTGGGCCCCCCCACAGACCCTGGGGGCCTGGGGACAATTACCCTCCCTTGCTCTATTATCACTACTCGCCTGGTTGTAAACCATGTTTTTACTGGTTCTGCTTAATGCTATCTTCATAATTTTATTACTTGTATTTCCTCTACCATTATTCTTGTGAACCACCTTAGGAGTTGTTTAAATGAGCAATATGCCAGTGTTTTAAGCATACATGAACATTTCCACAAAGATGGTTGCAGAGTATTTGAAACGGGGAGGCAATTTTCATCACCATCAAATATGTTGATAAAGAACTACAAGGAGCTTCAGTTTGGTATTCTGGCCTCCTACTCCAGATATGAGAAAGAAAACAGTAATTTATTCCAACTTCTGAGGACAACATTAGTGAGTGTACGTGTGTGTGTGGGGGGGGGTGGCCTAACATTTCCTGTTACCTATATTGCATATTAAAGGAAGTTTTGTTTAAGACTCTTGTCAAACTTTCAAAATTGTCATTGAACTCCACTGCCTGCTGAATGCCTCTGGCATTTTAACAGGCGGAAGCAATCAGAGAAGCTAAATAGATCAAGTATTTTTAAACTACCTATTGCCCCCACACCCAATGTCACAAGCAAAACACAGGACACAAATAAATTTGGGTAAAAGGGCCACAACTTTATTAAATCAATTGGTGTACTGAGAGTGGTAAAGACTCCAACCCCCCACAATATGGGCCTAACACAGGCTGGGTCCAGATTTGAGAGTCCTTTCCCAAGGCTGGCATGGGCAACACACCCTGCCCCAAGGATAGAAGCAGAGTGACCTGCTTCATCTCCATCATTATCAACCCAAAGGGTCAGAGCACTTCTAGGGCTTCATGGAGCTACACTGGAGCTACACTGGCTGCCAACAGGTTTCTGGACAAAATTCAAAGTGCTAGTTACAAAGCCCTAAACGGCTTAAGCCCTGGGCAGGGGCGTAACTATAATAGGGCAAGGGGAGACAGTTGTCTGGGGGCCCACTGCCTTGGGGGGCCCCCAGAGGCAAGTCAAATGATTGACTCCCCCAGCCATGCACCTGCCTGGGCTTCCTTCAGTTGTATTCATCCTCAGAAATTGATCTGAGTGTTAAGACCTGGAGCTACCAGAACAGCATGTCTGTCTTTCTCTAGTACCATTAAATGACTTGCATTGTCCACAATTTACAAAACCTTTTAAAAATAATTTAGGATGATGTTCTATTGTGGCACAAGATTTCCCTATTGTGGCACAAGATTTCTTTACTTCATGAGCTGAGCGTCAGTGAGGGGGTGGACATTTTAAAATGGGCCCACTCCAACCTTGCTACACCCCTGGCCCTGGGTATCTAAAAGAGCGTCTTCTTCATTACGAGACCCACTGCCCATTGAGGTCATCTGAGGAGGTCCGTCTCCAGTTACTGCCAACTTGTTTTGTGGCTACACAGAGACGGGTCTTTGTCGCTGCCCTGAGATTGTGGAATGCGCTCCCTGCTGAGATATGATCCTCCTCATCTCTGGCAATTTTCAAAAAACACCCGAAAACCCATCTTTTCGCCTAAGCTTTCTCAGCTTTCTAAATTTTTTAGGTTTTAATCTCTGGTTTATTTTTAAATTGTTAAATTTTTAAAGTTTTTTGTATATGTTTTTAATTTGTTTTATGCTATTGTTAAGTGCCCAGAGATGAAAGTTTGAGGTGGTGTACAAATTTGATAAATAAATAAATACACCTCAAGCTGTGCAGCCCTTAAGATTTGTGAAGCTCTGAAGGAGGTATCATGGCAAATCAAGATCCCAGGGCTACGCAGCCTCTGAGGAAAGATTGACCATTCAACCCCTTACTAACTGCCCAAGGGTGCTCACTGGTTTTCAACCCACTTTAACTCCACCCAGCCTGTACTGTACCCGCCACAAAGGAATGTCAGCCTAGCTTGGCCTTTCTGTCCCACCAACTTCCAATGCTTCAACAAGGCCATGCTACATTGCTCAAATAAATATTGCAGCCCTCCTGTGAAAGGTGAACACCATCAGCTCGATAAAGATTATGCAAGGAATACAGGATCCCAGGCTGGGCAATGAACCTACCACCCATGGCGACCATATGTTTGCCTATGATGGTGTTATTCTTTTCCCTAGACTTCTCCATACCCTTCAAGTTGTTCATCCCACTCCAAACCCATCTCAAAAGCCAATCCACCCATATAATAACCACTCCCAGGATCCAGATGCAAATTGTTGTAAAGTCAGCCACAGCCTATTGAAGCAGAGAAACCCTTGTTCACCTGGACAAAAGGCCCCAAAGAAGGAAACTGTCACTGCTGCCTGAAAAAGAGCCCTGTCAAAGTAAAACTTACCCTCAAAGGCAAAGTCCAACAGCTCAAAATCGAGGGGATGCACTGGCAACAGGCAAAAGGCAGACTCAATGTCACACTTTTCAAGCAGAGTCTGATGACCGCACCCCCTAACTATTCTCACCACTTCATCAAAGGATGTATAACACACTGAGCAAAGATGCTCAGGGATACCATCATTCACCGAAGATCCCTTGGGGTAAGACAGATGGTGAATCAGGCAAAACGTGCCTGGCGCCTTCTTAGGCACTACCCTAATGGTGACACACACAAGTGAACCAAGGGCGGGGGGGGGGAGTCGAAAGAGCCCAGCACCCTGCCAGTTGACACCTCCTTAGCAATTTTTCTACACACACCCTCCTCCATGCCCACCACAGACCACAGTTTGCACACAAAGAAGGGCTCACACCGTAAAGAAGATAGAATTCTAAAATCTTCCTTGAAACCTTGTGACACATAACTGGCTGCTTGGCAATCAGGATCACTTGCAAGCAGCCTGTCCAGAACCGCCACCCTAACTGGGCTGGGACTCTTTTCCTGGAGATGGAGATGGTGGGTTGCCCTTCTTCTGGTTGGACTGGTGACCTCAGAACCCAGTATTCCAACCCTTTGCCTTGTTACAGGTCGAGCTGGGGTGTTTGGCACCACAGGAACCACACACATGGTGGAAGTGGCAGGGGGGCCTGGAAAGGCACCTCCCATTCTGAAAGTCCGAGCATAACAGGTGGGTTTGAACCCACTGCTGGCCACTGCCCAAAGCACTGGAGGAACTGTGCGTGCGCACGCGCACTCGCGACTTCCAGCCACTTCTGGCCGAGGGCAGAAACGGGGCGGCAGGGAGGAACGCTGCCGCCCCGAGGGGCTTAAAACTGACAGCACGCTGGCAGGGGAAATGCGGTGGGAGGGGTGAGTACACCCTCCCCCGCCCTTAAAGCTCTACTCCCACCAGTGCCGAAACGCCGAAGCGGCCCCTAGCCCGAAATGTTTCAGAGGCCTTTACAATGGCCTCCGAAACATTTCGGGCACATGCCTACTTGAAAGATTAATACTGGCACAGTACCTTGATTTTTGCCCAAAAAGAAATTGGCAGTGGGCGCAGTTCCTTCACTCATGACATAATATGTTCCATCTGGCTAGGGTCAATTATATTTATTAGTCATATAGCTATATTTTGAATGCAAGTCATGTGTGTGATGGTTTAGATAAATTCATAGATAGACCAGTCCTCTATGAATTTATCTATCAATGGCTACTAGTCTGAGGACTATAGGCCACCTCCAGATTCAGAGGCAAGATGCCTCTATATACCAGTTGCAGGGGAGTAACAGCAAGAGAGAGGGCATGTCCTTAGCTCTTGCCTGTGGGCTCCCCAGAGGCATCTGGTGGGCCACTGTATAAAACAGGATGCTGGACTAGATAAGCTTTGGGCCTGATCCAGCAGGGCTATTCCTATGTTCTTATGTTTGCAAGGCTCCTCTTTTGCAGAAGACAGAATAGCTGGTGAACCAGCCAAACCTTGATTTTTTTTTTAAAAAAAAGTAGACTTGGTGGCAGCCACATATCTATCTAATTATTATTTATTTTGTGATTTAAAATATTTATATAGCACTTTTCAACCAAAAAAAAGTTGTCAAAGGAATGACATATGTAGCAAAGGAATTAGAAAATGGTTCCTCAAACAGTACACATTGCGCCCAGACCCAAGGAGACACGGACACATGTTACTTTGGTGAAATTGGCCCCTTTTATTGAGGTTTTAATTGATGCCGTGCCTGCAAGGCACACAGCTGGGACTGGCACTCCACAAACCCCCAGTGCGGTCCCTAGCAGGTCAGCCAGGACTGTGGCCACCCTAGCCTACAAGCCAGTGGCAATATCACCTTGGCTCCAGGTGACTTCACAGCTGGGGGCAACCTTCTTTGCTAACCTAAAGTTAGCTCTCTGGCAGCAACGCCACCCCTCCGATGATGTCCAGCCATACGGAAGGATGTCACTTGCCGAGAGGTAGAAGTTGAGCCACATCTGTCAAGCCTCAAGGGATCTGCCCCTCCTCCTTAAAGCCAAACGCTTACCTAAGGTGTTGCACCACATTTAGCTGTTTACCACAGCACTGCACCTGCCATGGTGGGTGTTAGCTTAGCTTAACTCCCCACACACCCCACAGGCCCCGCAGGACCAATGCCAATCCCAGATGCAGGTCATCGACAGTCTCATGCCCACGGGTGATAAGTGTACTCCATCCCCTCTGTAGAGAGAGGGCTGAGAAAAAATGATGTCGTTGTGTGGCATACAACTACCTCCTCTGGTGGCCAAGAAGCATGCCATTGCCATGTTAAACCCCCCCCCCCATCTTGCCTCATCAATTTTGTTCTACCTGAGAGCTCCCCTCCACACCCGGTGATGGGTGATGTCGGACCAGATTATGATCACCTCAGGGCACCAGGATAGCACCACCTCCAAATCCTGCATGGTCTGCTGCGAGAGTGAGATGGCTGACTGGCTAACTAGGTTGTTTCCCCCCAAATGTAGCAATAGGATATTTCGTGCCGGATTCTCCTCCAAAAATTCACACAGCATCGGCAACAGCTGGGCCCTTCACATGCCCCACTATCCACGCCACTCCCAGCGCCCCATGCCCAACTGCATTCCAGGCTCAGTGCTTTGTGCCACTTGAATGCTCAAAATATGAAACAGTAGCCCAAGATGAGGACTCTGGCCCGCTCCGCTGGAGACTTCACCCCTGCGCAAGAGAGAGAACAATGGTGAGGGAATGAGGAAGGGCAAGAGGGAGGGCTGGGGGCACAGTATTAATTAAAGTTCGCCCTTTAGCTCACATATTTGTGGTAGACCCCCGACTGCCAATGGCCCATGTACTATTAATAAGGTAATAATATACCTTATTGATTTGCCTTTCAATGTATTCCCTGTGTTAATTATTCCTTTTCTCTCTTTCTTAACCATTGAGATTTAGGGAAGTCTATATAGGGTTTAGCATTGAAAATAACCTATTCAGAAACTAAGATTTTTTATGTCCTACCCGAATGTTCTAATGACTTAAGGAAATGTCACATATCTTCTTGGAAGAAACAATAATGTATGTGATTAATTTAGGGTTTCATTTATAGGTTTTAACTCTTAGTATAATTAAATATTATACCTCATTAACTGGTGTTTTAATTGGGGAGTTTTATATAAGGTTTAATACTGACAATAACATAATCAGGAATTAGGGTGTTGTATGATAAACCCGAGAGTTTTAATGACTTAAGGAATTGCCACATATTTTTATCTTTTGTTTCTTTTTGTTTCTTTCTTTCCTCCTTATGGAAGAAATGAGATATATTAAGAATAGGGGAATTAGGGAAGAGTGAACATCATGAAATAACCTTTAGAAATAAATGGCTGCAATATTGATAATATTTTTAAATTTAAGGAATAGGATTATTGGCTATATTCTACTATATGACATTATAGTTTTAAAAAGATTACATATCGAGATATTCTACTTGGAAAGTTCAGTGTTTGATTTTTTGGTATTCTTAAGTCTCGGTTTGAGCATTTTTGAACAATTAATTGAAGTTAGCTTTAGCTTCTAATTGAAATCTAGTCTCAATTTTTCAGAAATATACATCATTATCATTCCCATTTCCTTTTTCAGTATTTTTCTTTATTTTCATTTATTTTATTTATTTTCATTTTCCCCTATGGACTTTTATTGGCCCATCAGGGCATTGGAATAATGCTTCTAATTTCCAGGATCATTGCATATGTTTGCTTTGACTTTTTCCAGAATTCCACCAAATGATACCACTTGGGAACCTGGCTGGATGACATTTCACATTGGACTATGTAGTAATCTAGTCTGTGACATTTTGAAAGCCTGGCTACATATACTGCAATATTACGGAGGTAAAAATATATATCTGGATTCAACTGGCCTTCAGGAATGTGTGCCTGAAAACATTCTCTGCTAAGCTTCATTTCTTCACAAATGTTTGGTGCAATGTAAAAGACATTTTAAATAACTGTAGGTTGATCATGTTCCTGCCTTATATGAGCACCTGAGCTCCTATTTCAAGATGTTCTTGGGGTTTGACTGTACAAGAATTCATGTCTGTTAGGGAGCATTTGAACCAGCTTGTTAGTGCCCCATTCCAAGGCTGGTTATAACGTAAATCTGCTTCTCACTCATGCAGAACAGAGTTTCCCTCAGCATTCTTTAAGACTTCCAAACAGATCCATTGTAGCTCTTCCTTCAAGACTCCCAGGCAGAATTCCAGTCCCTCACACCCCTCCCCCAAGAATGTCTCAGGGGTGGACATGCTGCTGGTCCACCCTATGCCTGGTGGCCAAACGTGCGACTGTGCTGCACGCATGCATGGCCACAGATCAGCGGCTGAGGCTGTAGTGCAGCCAGCCCACAGCAGCCTGCTTCCTCCACTGTGGTAGTTGACTGTGGTGGGCCCAGGCCTGCTCTCTCACTGTCCCCCAGCCAGGCCTGGGCCCACCACAGTCAGCCACACTGTACAAGTGCACTGTGGCTGCTGCCTCCTATGGCTGAAAGAGGAAAGTGACTCAGGAGTCAGGCTACTCAGCTCAGGCCAGAGGCGTATCTAGGGAAAATAGCGCCTAGGGCAAGCACTGAAATTGTGCCCCTTGTCCAAACATCCAACACCCATCTTTCAGATAACTTTACCATAATATCAGCTGAAAAATACAAGTCAAGCTCGTTAATCTTTTAATTTTTCAAAAACAATTTAGAAAACTACAAATTTCAGTATGCTGGGGCTCATGAAATACCCAAATACTATGTGGAGGTATACTTGGAAAACTAATGTCTAATTCTCTACTATGCATTGTAGCATCACTATTACATAAGTTTTTAAAAGAAATGGAGGATTTGACTTTTCCCTATTTACTCTGAAAATAATTAAAAGATATGCAGAGTAAACTGTGTCACTGCTTGGAATATATTCTAGTATTTCAGAAAGACAGTTAAAATGAGAGAAAGAGAGCAAGAAACTCCCAGTGGGCCTTAATACTAAGGCTAATTAATACTAATTTCACACTGATTGAAACTCACCATTAATAGCCATATTATTAAGACATCACATTTAACTCACTTATAACAAGAAGCAAAGAGCAAATGAATACAATCCTAGCTCATAAGCTTCAGCTCATTATTCACAAGCCCTGATTCTCTGTACATAGTGCCAAACTGAATATGTGTACAGTGACTTATATTATATTAATTTAAAAATAAATAAATACCTGTAGCCCCTAAAGGCTGTGGGGTGGGTCTGCAAAAGTTCCCTCTCCCCTCGCTGGCCTCTAGGGCTTTGCAGGGACCATTTGAGCATGTGTGGTGGCCATGTATATATACCTGTATATATATAAGTCGCTGAAAACAAAATGGCTGCCACACATGCTCAAATGGCCTCTGCGAGGCCTGGCATGGGGGCCTCACAGAGGCCATTTGAGCATGCACAGTGGCCATTTTGTTTTCAGTGGCCATTTTTTTAAAAAAATAATTTTTAAAAATGGCGCCCCCCTTCAAGTGGCGCCTGGGGCATGTGCCCTGCCTGCCTTACCCCTAGATACGCCCCTGGCTCAGGCTACTCAGAGTGAGCTGAGTAGCTTGACTCCTGAGTCACTTTCCTCATTCAGCCTTAGGAGGCAGCAGCCACAGTGCACTTGCACAGTGTGAGTGGGGGAGCCATGTGATGTTATGCACACTTGCATTGGCATCACATTGCACAAACCAGACAGTGCATGAGGGTGGGAGTGGAGCATGCTGCATGGCAGGGAGCAGGGCTGCAGCCTGCAGTTGAGGCTGGTGGCAGTGGCCAGGTGTTCTTTGTGCCTGGGAGACAAGAGGCCGACAGTGCTGGAGGCCGAGCAGCAGAGCCAAGAGGTGGGAAAGTGTGGTAGAAACCACAAGGAAGAAAATGAAATTGGTGAGAAAAAGTAAGTCTGGAAAGTCGCTTGGATTCCCTTCCACCTGCCCGCTCTGCTTGCTTGATAAAACTTCTGTTTTTGTTTTTGTTTCTTGCGAAGTGTCGAGGGCTTGGAGATGGAAAGCACTTGTAAGAGCTTGGGTTGCAAACCATCTTTCTTTCCTGAAGGCAAAGGGGGAAGAGTTTAGTGTGCATGTGGATGCAGAGAATGGAGTACCCTCGTGGAGACTGGGTCTTTGTGCTTTGTTTTACGTGCAAGTTTCTGCTCTGTGCTTGCAATGGGCTGCCAATAGGTTTCCGGACAAAATACAAAGTGCTAGTTAAGCCCTAAATGGCTTAGTCCCTGGGTATTTAAGAGAGTGTCTTCTTCACTACAAGCCCCATCGCCCATTGAGGTCATCTGAGGAGGTCTGCCTCTAGTTACTGCCAACTCGTTTGGTGGCTGCACAGAGACAGGCCTTATCGGTCACTGCCCAGAGATTGTGGAATGTGCTCCCTGCTGAGATACGATCCTCCCCATCTCTGGCAATTTTCAAAAATCACCTGAAAACCCATCTTTTCACCCAAGCTTTCTCAGCTTCCTAATTTTTTTAGGTTTTACTATCTGGTTTATTTTTAAATTGTTAAATTGTTTTAAGTTTTTTGTATATGTTTTAAACTTGTTTTATGCTATTGTTAACTGCCCAGACACGAAAGTTTGGGGCAGTGTACAAATTTGATAAATAAATAAATCTGATAAATAAAAAAGTCCTGAAAAAGCAAAACCACTCAGTGGCGGCGGCAAGGGAGTAGGGCAGAGAATCTCTTGTTTGGCCACATTTATAGCAACACTGCAAGAGGAAAAGCAAAGCAGCTTCAACTTCTTGCCCACTTTTCTGAATGGTGGATCCTCCTTCCCACCCAACGCCCTTACCCCCAAGTTGCGTTAAAAAGCAACAAAACTCCCAAGGTCTTTCCCCCCTTCCCCTTTCTTCCCATCTACTTTATGTCCAGGGTCCAACATTACCTTGTTTTACATCTTTACATTCTTTCAAATTCAGTTGCTTAAATATTGAATCCTTTAGAGATAGAGTGGGGAGTGGGAAAAGAAATGTGGGATGGGAATATGTTAAGTTGTATGTTGAAATGTTTCTGCTAATGCATATTTGCATAAATATACTTGTTGTACATCCTTATATTCTTGTGAATTCAGTTGCTGTTCGGGCCCTCAAGAACCCACATGTTAAAAATACTCTGTGTGTGTATGTGTGTGTGTGTGTGTGTGTGTGTGTGTGAGTGTGTGTGTGTATGTTTAGGGGGATGATGTTTATGTTGCAGAGGGGGAGGGCAAAAGGCCTTTTAGTCCAGGCTCCAAAATTACCTAGGTGCACCTCTGGACAGACCCCTCTATAAACACTCTCCCTCCAGTTGACAAGAGGGGAGTGGGAGATAGACTGCTTGATAAACAGCCAGAGGTGCTCTTACCTCTGGAATCTGGGGCCAAAGTCCAGGGCCTCCACAGCCCCTGGGGGCCCCCCAATCTTCTTTAGTCTGTCCTGTGTGGTGTGGTCACCTGGCAGAGCATGATGATGCTTAATATGCAGGGGAGGGGGCCTCCAATGACATTTAGGTCCAGGCTCCAAAATTATCCAGGTGCACCTCTGTAAATGATTAAATTACCTCTTTCTCCTGCCACAACCTGCCCTGCTTTGTGGACAGATCTTCTGGATTAAGATAAAGCTATCAAAAGCAATCTATTTGCCTTTCCCAGGAATAGGCTCATGGGGCACAGAGGAAGGAAAAGGCTACTTCCATCTCACTTCTGAGGATGAGGTCAACATTCACTATTATCTAGCTCAGCATACGATGGTATAAGGACAATTAAATATGCATTTCCACACTGCAAAGCTTTTTCAATAACCTCTAATGCACAATTAAAACTTTTAAAATTTGTATTGTACATTAAAGAAGGTCATTGAAAAAGCTTTGTAGATCAGCTTATGAATTTGTCTAGCTTGTAATGCTCAGTTCCATTACAAATAGAGCAACACCCACCTACCCCCAAAGTTCTTCTGTGGCTTGGAATATTAAATGAGATTCTGTGTGTGTGTGACCAGCATCCTGCAGCAGTCAGTCATCCCAAAGGGAGAGACTCGCTCAGTCTACTCTGTCTCCATCTGATCCATAAAGTGTGATGTATTCTGCTGCATGCCCATCCTTGTACTGAACAACAAAAAAAGCTGGTGGCATTCATGCTTTGCCCTCATGCTAGTCAGTTGCTGCAATCAGACATGGAAGGGCAGCATCCACTTTCATCACTATGAGGTTGTTCTTATGCACAGGTAAAACCAGGCTAACTAAGCCAAGTCCAGTCTTGCCCACTCGTGAGAACTGCCAGGATCGTGCCCGATCCCAGTGGCAAACCCGCTGAGCCAGCCACCCTCTTAAATGGAGTTAAATGAGTGAGTGCTCTTAACCCCATTTTGCTGATTGTCTGCCAGCTCCAGCTGTTTCAACTGGCTCCTGTAGCTGTGCCTTCAGTAGGAACTTCTGTTTTTCCCCCCCACTGATGTCTAATTTTCCTAGATATTGGGAGGTGGAGGCCACTGGAAGATAACCAGAAATGAACAGTTCACCTAGTGGCTCTTCAACCCCTTTTAGTGTGACTTAAAGTTCCTTCAGCTTGCTTTGCTGGTCCAAGAGAGAGCCTTCTGGTCCTAGACAGACAGAGCTGGACTGCTTTTCACCTGTAAACCTAACATGTAGCATTGTTCACATGTAAATTTATCTCATTTATGCCAACAGTTTACTCGACATAAAGGATGGAAGGAGGGAAAAATAATCAGAATAAATATTCTGATATTATTGCTGGGCTAGCAGTATGAGACAATAACATGTTTTCTAGGATAAATATTTTATTTGCAATTGAAAGACTACAATTCAGTACTCAGCCCAGGACAATTTAACTTGAATATTATTAGGAAGATTTACCTTCCTAATGTGAATAGATTCTCTTGGTGGCTGTGGTATTAAATGTAGACTCCACATCCTGAAGTACTACAGAATTACAGCATAATTGCTAGCTGAGTTAATTCTGGAAAGTTTACCACTTAAGAAATGTTTGCAGACTGGCAATTTCATTGTAGCACTCTGTGTAAATTATTACATTTCCATACTGTGCATTTCCCCGTTCACATTTATTCTGGATGGGTTTACTAGCACTGACCATACACAGCTGTTCCTAGATCCTGAAGGGCATTTTGGGATTGATTAACCATCTGCTCGTTCTTACTCTAACAGCCGACTGACAACAACTTAAGGGAATTTGTCTTAAATAATCTACCAAAAACGTGGGCAATACAAACATTAGTTTCCCAGCAGCTGCCACAATTGCCGTTCCTGATGCCACTTTGTGTAATAGGATTTGGATTGAATCAGACTTTTGTGAGGTTCTTTGTACAACATCGTCTGTAGTGAAAAAGAGTAGAATAAGAGATTAATATTAAGCAACCTATTGCTTAAAAGGGGCAAGGACAGAAGACTACTTCTGTTATAGTTATAGGCAAGGACAGAAGGCTACTGGTCACCTCTGTCCTTGCTCCATGCTCCTTTCAAAGCCTTTGAAGACTGGATTGGGGTCTCCCTTGCAGGCTTTAAAGGCAGTGCAGGGAAAGGGCCTACTCTTCTCCATGTGTCCGCTTTAAACTCTGTAGGGGGCAGGCCTGGTTCTGGCTGGGATGGTAGACTGAGGCAGCATTTGGTGCCTTGGATCAAGTCTTCATATCCATTTGGCCATCCCTGAGTCAACCCAGTTCCATTTGCTAACTAGCCATGTCAGTTAAATTGGCATTAAATGGATATAAATGTGCAGTGTTGAATTAAGAGTAAACAAATTAATTAAAAACAAAACAGTAACTTTATTGCTCTCAGAATATGTAACAGAACAGCATCTTATCTCACATTTATGTGACTGAGTGGAACAGAATATAACATTTTACTTGATACTAAAATATCATTTTTACACAAAGAAGAACTGAAATAATCCTGGGGGCAAAGAGAGAGAGAGAGCGAGCATACTTTCAGCTTTAGAACACATTGTATTTCCTGGCCAGATTCTTTTCATTCAGCTCTAGGGACTTAGTACCATATGCCCATATCTCATTTTGGACTTGCTCACTAACCATAGAATCACAAGAATTGAATGACTGGCCATGGTGTGCTTTTTTTAGCCCAACCCATAGAGCTGTTGGGTTAGAGCACTCAGTTTTAAGCTGATTTATTCCTGTGGAAATTAGTTTGATTAATTCCTGGATCCAACATCAAGTAGAGCCATCATTATTTAAAGTTATTTTAGTTTTACCTATGTTAAATAGAACTAAGATTTTAGCAGGGCAAGGGAAGAGTTCAGCTTCACACAAAATAAAAAGGGGGATTGAGCAACAGCAGCTCCTGTCCAAAATATAGTATTATAATAGGGATGGCCAACTTCTGTAATCTTGTTTAACTATTGATTAATTTTTGTTTGGACATCTTTTTAATGTTGCAAAAACCAGAAATAACAAACAACATTTTCCCAACAGCCTCGCCTTTCTCCATAAAACTCCCTCTCCCCACATCGTTGAGATGTGAGTGGCTATAAACAACATATAAAAGTCTGGGAAATGAATAGCCCCTCCAGCCAACAGGTGGAGCTGTAACATATCGGTATTGGTTGATAGGTTATTTGCTAGCTAGGATTATTTTCTCTTCTTGTTCTCCACCTCAGTCAATGTGATTTCCTGTTTTTTTTAATAACATACTATTGTCTTAAACCTACGGCACCATGTTGCAGACAGTATTGTAATTTCTTAAACCCTCTTATCTCTATGTCACTGGTTAATACTCTTGTTATAATTTTTGGAAATAGATTAAAGAAGAAAGAATAACTATCACTAACAAAACATTACACTAGGAAGGGGAAAGGAAAAGATTAAGAGGAGAGTAAGAAAGGGAAAGACCATTCTGTTCTGGAAGAACACGGGAAGTATATTTTGACAGAAAAATGTGTGGTGTGACTTTATTATAAAGTTGATCCCATTTTGCAGAAAGGGTGTCAGATTTCTGGAGCAAACATACTCAGACAGTATTATTAGTCTCATTCCTAGGACTGTACAATGATGCTCCTTATCCTGGCCTGGCAATACATATAAGTCAGGCCTGGAGTTTGATTGGGTCATGCAAACACATTGCATGCATATTGGATATACCATGGAAAGAGGGGGTGGAGTTTTTCTGTTTTTTAATCCTGAAAATCCTTTTTACCAAAACTGAAAATTTGGTCAGGCTTCCAGGGGCCAAATTAAATTGTACACATTTAATTTGTTAAATGTGTACAATTTAACAAATGTTTAAATTAACAGTTGGCTATATTGTTCTAACAGAAATATGTTACCAGCCTGGCATGCCTAATAAAAGCATAATTATATATCCCACAGATGTGAGACATTAGAATAGTTCAGAATACTATACTTTTATTATTATTTTATTTAATTTAATTTATATACTGCCTGACTCCAAAGGCTCTAGGAGGTTCACAAAAATAAACATAATAGAAACAGAATAAAACCAACTATTAAACAAGAATTAAAATTTAAAACATTCAAATATTACAGCAATTAAAAAATTTAAACAGCAATTAAAAATTTAAAACTTGCTGGAGATACAACAGCATCGACTTTTTACACCTTCTATCCTATTGACCACTAGGGGCATCAGGAATAGAGATAGTAGCAAGGGTCTCCCTATTTGTTTCCCCATTCTTGTTGTCTCTCTCTCTGGCTTCTGATTGGTAGACAGATATTTTCAGGTCTCCCCCTCCTCTTTCTACCCGCTTGTTACATTTTTACTTTTCTTCCTTCTTTGTTCTGCTCTCACACTATGAAGACATAAAGCTCTGAGAAACCCAGGGAAGTCAGGATCCCCCTTCCCAATCTCTCTAGACAACCTGGAGAAGACGACCAGGTCTCTGAGATCTCTATTTCAGACAGGGAGGAGGGGGAGTTTTTTGGATGAGGTGCTGACCCAGCCCTTCCCATTTCTTTCTGCAAGAGGTTTTTGGACTGTTTTAAGGAGCATGTGCAGGGCTTGAAAGCTTGAAAGTAAGTCAGCTCCCTGCTTTTTTCTTCTAAGAGCCTGAAGGAATGCAAGAAGTGTTTTGCACCCAATAAGGTTCTTCCTTGACCAGCACATGTCCTCAATTATTTCAAGATATAATCCATAGGAGTGGAAGTCACCTGCAGAGGGCAAATGCCTGCCTGCTTCTGCCAGGCATTTTTAAGTCCCTTTCCATTCTGACCATGTACTCCCTCACTGAAGATCATACACTCACACACTGAAGCTCTCATTTTTTGCTCTGGGGACAGAAGCAAATACTCCCAATAGATAGAAATAATTTCCTATGAATATGAGGAAAAGCACCACAAATGGTTCCTTCTCCCCTGGCAAAACAAAGTAGCCAACAGATGCAAACTCCACATTAGGGTTCCTTTGTATGTTGGGAGGTTGTTCCGGTGATGGTGGTCTCCATTTCTCCTCCATGGCACCTCTTTCTGGGATCACAGGGTTTCTCAATGTTGGGTTCACAAATATTTTTGGACTTCAACTCCCAACCAAAGGCCACTGGGGCTGGGGATTGTGGGAGTTCAATTCCAATAACATCTGGGGACCCACCATTGAGAATCCTGCTCTAAGTTACCACAAATGCCTGCCAGTTTACCTCCAAGTTGTAGGCTAGCACAAGTCCAGCTTACCACTAGGTTACCACCAATGTCAGCCTGCAGGGATGGGTAGCCTACTACAACCACAGGCTCACTCAGAGGTGTTGGTTGTGCAGGAAAACCAGCATCTATTGGCAGGGGCCTCAAATGATCAGGTTAGCATACTACAATTCCTGCCAATGTCCCAAGGCCTCCATTCATCATTTAAAGGGATGGCATTGCTGCGAAGGCTCATGTGTATCTCCAAGGGACTGCATGTCCCAGGTCACTCACGGACCAGTGTCCCAGGCCACTTCATTTCAGACTTGGGTAGAGAACATCAGCTTCAGTTCAGAGGTTCAGAATGCCAGAAATAGACTTCCTCACATTATCACAAGTTGCAAAGTTGTGGATATTAGTATCCTGGTTCTTCAGTCCCCAGTCAGAGACATTGGATTCTCTACTAATACATGGCCATCAGGCCTTCTATATGCCTTTCCCCTCCTCAAGCCATTTTGAGCAGACCATCCAGAAATCAGAACATAAAGCCAGAATAAGCCATAGGGCTCTTGTTTGGGCCCTGAAGGCCATGGTATTCAGACTTGATTCCACTGCAGGGAAACTCCCATGATCCCTGGGGCATGATCATCATTTCTTCTCCCTGGTACCAACCCACCATCCAAATCTGGTCTGGCTACATCTAATAGCATGGAGCTTAGTGGTAAGCATTGGATTAGCATAGTTACTTGGACAAAGGTTTGCAATTGTCTTAGCTTTTCAGGATGGACACTACTAACAGAACCTGCTAAGCAGCATGGAAAGCCTTTGCTCCTTGATGTAATTCCAAGGGGTTGGACCTCACTCAGGCATCCATAAGCAATATTTGTCTTTTCTGAAAAAACCCTGGCTCAGGGTTTGAAACCCAGTACCCGCAAATGACAGTTTGTGGGTTTCCCCTCACTCATTAATGTCAACATGCTGTCATCCGTAGCCATCTCCCACACACCAGGCTCTTCCTAAAAAGAGTTTCTCTTCTGAAACTACCTCCTATTCATAGATTCCCCACTTGGGTTTTGGCCCTTACAAAGATCCCATTTGAACACCTCTGACTAGCAGAGCTCAATGGCCGCCATGGGAGGTCTCTTTTCCTGGTGATCATAACTTTGGCTAGTAGGTTTTCAGAGGTTGCTGCCCTCTCAAACAGAAAGAGCTCTGTCTGCTGTTCACCAATTACCTTTTAGCTTACTTTCCAGTAGCCTTATGAGATCACCTGGCATACTGTGTGTCCATCCGTGTGTCCAGCCCCCTATCAATTTCGCAATGCCTGGACAAATATGAACCAAATTGGGTACAGTTGTACAAATCGGGTATGTATGGGGACACCTCAACTGCATAGTTTGTGATGATGTCATCCACCTCAATTGAAGACGGTGGATGCATAAACTTTTGAGGCACAAGTGGGCTAACTTGTGTACTGTCTAACCAATTTGAACCAAATTTGGTACAGTTGTAGTGAATGACACACCAGAACACCTCAGTGGCATAATATGTGATGTCATCCACTCTGATTCAAGATGGTGGACATATAAAGATTTGAGACACAAGGGTGCAAACCTGCGGACAAATTTGCCACAGCTGTAGAGACACATAGGGACACTTCAATGACATAGTTTGTGATGATGTCATCTACCTCAATCCAAGATGGTGGATTTGTGAACATTTGAGGCACAAGAGGGCCAACTTGTGGACCGCCTAATCAATTTGAACCAAATTTGCTACAGGAGTAGTTACACATGGGGCACCTCAATGGTGTAGTTTCTGATTATGTCATCCATCCTGGTTAAAGATGGTGGACGTGTGAATGTTTGTGGTGCAAGTGGAAACTGATTTGGACCAAATTTGGTACATTTGTACAAATGCATGAACATTTGAGGCTCAACTTGTGAACTGCCTAATTCACAATTTTACCAAATTTGGATGAAATTTATTCCAGTTTCAGGGATAGTGAAAGGAAAGTAGGCAGATTAATTCTTACTAGAACAACTTGTTTCTCTTTATTCCCAAGTTTATTTCAGTGCTCTATCATTCTCAATAATTACTTCTATCCTCCTTTCCAATCCCCCTTCTCGAGAAAAGATCAGTCATACCCTGGATGCCAGAAGGGCTGTTCAGTTGTATTTAGAGAGTACTGTTAAGCATCTTGGGGTCTCCTTCCATGTCCCTTTTACCACTGCCAACCAGTGTTCCCTCTAACAGGGATTCCCAGATGTTGTTGACTACACCTCCCAGAATCCCCAGCTGCAATGGCTTTTGCTTGGGGATTATGGGAGTTGTAGGCAAAAATGTCTGGAAATCCCTGTTAGAGGGAACACTGCAACCAACCAGTCTTCTCTCTAAGAGGCAGGGGCGGAGCCATCATTGGGCAAACGGGTGTGGCCCCCGTTCGGGAGTGAAATGGCCGGCTCTGCATTCGCGGCACAATGTTGGCACAGCTGACCAGACAGGATTTATGGTCCCTCCAGTCCACTTCTGTGAGTCAAGATAGAAATTCTGTAGATAAGAAAGTAGCAGCTTTGCTGCATGGATGAAAGCGAAGGATGACTCTCAAAGATAAAGTAGTAGAAACAAAATTAAGTCTCCTTGAAACTAAACTAGGTATCCCCTTTGTGATATCTGAGCAATAACTGAAATAAAGGAGCAAGGAAGGAACAGAACAAGGACAGGCTGAAACAACAAAGATTGAACAATTATAAGCATGAGGAACACTGTCTGTGGTAGGCAACACTTCTGACAGTACTGTCTCAGGTTTGCTTGATATAGGGCTCGAAATAACAGGCAGCCCTGACTCAGCATTTCTATTCCCTCTCCTGTGAGATCTTATGCCTGCGTGTCTCCCACTGAGCCTTTCTCTTGAGACATCTTCTTACCACAGGTGAAATTCCAGTTTCCTCCTGATCAGTCTCCTCAGCCCTCATCTCTGCCAGCTGTTCAGAATCCCCTGTCTGCTGCTGTTCCACCTCAGCCTCCAAGTCTGTTCTCACAGCCAAATCCTCCTGCTGTGCTTCTGAGCCTGCTCTCCCAACCAAATCCTCCCGCTCCTCCTCTGACTCTTCTGACTCAGAGGTCTGGGCCATGACACATGGCCAGGAGTGGCAGGGGCCTTAAGGCAGGGAAGATCTGGTCCTGGCTGCACTGCAAATGCAGCGCCAGCCCCAGTCTAGCTCCTACAGGGGCTGTGCAGCCTCTTTGGGAGTTAAATGGCCAGCGCTGCAAACGCAGCACCAGCTGGACTCCAACTCCCAAACGGAGCCACGCGGCTCTGTTCGGGAGCCAGACTATGCTCCCTGTGTCTGACATGAGATGCGGGACGTGGCTAGCCCCTGCGTCTGACATCAGATGCAGGGGGTGAGGTGAATGGGGCCACCACTGCGGCCTCACACAGACTGCTGGCGGTCAGGCTCTGTGCCTGCTAACAGGGATTCCCAGATGTTGTTGACTACAACTCCCAGAATCCCCATCTGCAATGATTTTGCTTGGAGATTAAGGGAGTTGTAGTCAACAACATCTGGGAATCCGTGTTAGAGGGAACAATGCTACCATCCCATGAATGTCTCCTCCTCCACCCTGGCTGGATACATCAGAACATAAGAAGAACCCTGCTGGATCAGTCCCAAGAACCTGTTTCTGATCACCAGATGCTTCTGGGAAGCCCACAAGCAAGAGATAAAAGAATGCCCTCTCTCTGTTGTTGCCCCTCTGCAACTGCTATTCAGAGGGATAGTGCTTCTGAGTCTGGAGGTAGTCTATAGCCAGGAAGACTAGTAGCTCAAGCATTGCATAGTCTATGCCCGCAAGAGTTTTTATTAAGAGCCCCCTAGAACATTTCTGATCATTCTATGTGAAGCTTCGCTATGTCAGCCTATTTCGCCTTCCAAGCTCCTTTGATTGACCTTTGTAGGGCAACAACCTGCTCTTCTGTCCCCTCTTTCACATTACAAAAACCAGGCTGTGGCATCCTCTAATGCAGTCCTTGAGAGCTGTATACTCTAGTCAAGATCAGTGTTCCCTCTAACAGGGATTCCCAGATGTTGTTGACTACAACTCCTAGCATCCCCAGCTGGAATGGCCTTTGGCTGGGGATTATGAGAGCTGTAGTCAATGACTTCTGGGAATTCCTTTTAGAGGGAACACTGGTCAAGATCTAGTCTTTAGAAGAGACATCCCACCTTGTTTTTATAGGGGCTTTGATAAGTCCCATTTATGGATGCACTTTTCCACTAGGCGTGTGCAATTCAGATTTTCGGTGTTTTGATTTGGATATGAACCGAAACACCCCTGTTCTGTTTTGTATCCGAATATTGCCCATCCGAATCACCCCGATTCGATTCGGATCCGAATTAATCCAAATCCAAATCCGAATCAATTCGGATTTAAAAAATGGGTTCTGGGGCCAAAAGAGTGAGGTGGGGTGGTAGTGCCCAATGGGTGGAGGCTACCACCAAAATTGCAGGGGGACTGGGCAAAGGGCTGATTTTTAGTGAATTTCTGAAGTTTTAGTGTCTTTGGGGCAGATTGGGGGCATAACGTGGGATCTGGGCCAAAAGATCCAGGTGGATTGGTAGTGCCTAATGGGTGGAGGCTACCACCCCAATTGCAGAGTGATTGGGCAGAGGGCTGATTTTTGGTGAATTTCAGAAGTTTACGCGTCTTTAAGGTTTTTCCTCATAAGGTGGTATAATGGAGCTTTCAGCAGCCCCATAAGTGCACTTGGGGGGTGCTGGGGTGGCCCAGAGTGAGTAGTGGTGTAGTTCACATAGGGTGCCAACCCATGGGTTTCTAACCCATGGGGTACAGGGTTCTGTTGTTTCTGAGGTATTCTGAGTGTGGATTCTATGATAGCAAATGAGATTTTCTATGAGACACCATGAATCCACTCTAATTTGCAAACATCCTAATATTTCGGATCCGAAACAGGGGTGATTTGTTTCGGATCCGAAATTATTCGGATTTCTTTGAGGGTGATTCAGTTCGGCTCCGAATCACCCGAAATTCGCTGTTTCGGGTACAGATCGTTCTGTACCCAAAACGTTTCGCACATCCCTATTTTCTACTGCCTGACAATGCAACATTAATCCTTACCTGAAGGATCATTCTAGGCAGTGGAACTGAGTGCATCCAACCATCTCAATTGTCTCTCTTAGGAGTTCATATACATGGTGACTTTGTTTTTTCTTTGTTTCTTCTTTTCTTCTTCTTTTTTTTCTTCAGGGTCTTTTTCACCATCCCAGGGCCTTTAGGAATTGTTAGCACATTCCGTGGGGTTTTCCCTAATCCCCCAGTCTGCCTGTTTGTAACCTTTTTTATTGTTGAACTATTCTGTAATGAGTTTGTGTTAGATTTCACCAGAGGTTTGTCCATTCTACTGGGGACACTAGGGAGAGCTCCTCCCTGTCATAGGAACATAGGAAGCTGCCATATACTGAGTCAGACCATAGGTCCATCTAGCTCAGCATTGTCTACACAGACTGGCAGCGGCTTCTCCAAGGTTGCAGGCAGGAATCTCTCTCAGCCCTATTTTGGAGATGCCAGGGAGGGAACTTGGAACCTTGTGCTCTTCCCAGAGTGGCTCCATCCCCTAAGGGAAATATCTTACAGTGCTCACACATCAAGTCTCCCATTCATATGTAACCAGGGCAGACCCTGCTTAGCTAAGGAGACAAGTCATGCTTGCTACCACAAGACCAGCTCTTCTCTCCACAGACTGTCATGCACAGTCCCCACTTCAAGTTTTGCAACCCTGTCTCTGAGTGAGTGGAGGAATGTTAATCTGTTCATGGATGCACTCAATTCCACTTCATTCTCACACATGTTTCATTCTCACACATGACTGCTCTGTTGTAAATACCTTCCCTGCAACAAAGCTTCCCCATCCCCCACTGCCCATTTCTCTCCACTTGGTGGTTGGTGGCAATGGCGATAGCCCCTGGCCTCTCATTTCTGCTCCCAGTCCCAGTCTTGCCCTGCCTTCTCGAGAGGTAGAAGACAGGGAAGTTCAGTTCAGTTCAATTTTATTACAGTCATTACAGAAAAGAGAACATTTAAAAAAATGCAAATATCATTATCAATATAACAAATATATAATAAAATAAAAGAATAAGATTATAATTAACATTGGTAAATAACCAACTAAGGAGTATTCATAACCTCTAGACATATCCTACCCACAATGTAACAAAATTTGGCAACCTTCCACAGTCTGGCTACAACCTGTTCAACTAAAAGACAAGATAAACATAAGTTATCATCTGAATCTGGGTATAAGGCAAGTTCAGGACAAATAAGCTCAAATCTAGCATCATTATAAAACTGGCAGTGTAAAATAACAGTTCGCACTTTCAATCTCTCCCAAACCACATGGGCACACCCAGTCTTCCTGGGGGATACCATGAAACCTCTCTTCCAGCACCACTGTATGCAAAGCATTACAGCAGGCTAAAGTCAGGGCCCAACAAAATTTAGAGATTGATAAATGAAATAGGTATGCTGCAGGTGAATAATTTGAAATCTGGCTACCCAGAAACACATTTGCTGGAATGGCTCCTCGATCAATCTGGTGTTCCATGTCAAAAATTCTCTCTTGCAACCTGGTCCTTGCAGTATCATACTTTAGGGATAGTATAGCGGCCGGAGAGAAGCCATAGTATGTTAATCTATCCTCCACATTCTTAATCCAACCAGAATGGTATGTGTCTTTTAGTATTAAAGATACTAGACCCGTGGAACAAAATATAAGTTTTAACCAGTAGTCAAAGATAGTAATTCAAGCCATGGCTTGAATTTCACCATCCCAGCTTCAAGTCACAAAACCGCTCTAGCAAGGAACTTGGAATATATGTTTCAAAAAATTTGATTGTACAGCTTCCAATCTATTAAAGCAAGGATAAATGCCCAGCTGTATACCATATAGAAGCTGTGGACATACTTTAGCTTCGAACAGTTTGATAGCTGCCGGGATGAATTGGGCACCTCTTGATTGATAATAAGATTGAACCGAAAAAGTGCTCTTTTTGGCAGCCTGTATAGTATAGTCTCTATGGGCTGTACACTACAGGTGCCTGAAGCCTGGAAGATAATTCCAAGACACTTAAAGTGATTAATCTGTTCTAACCTACAGCCGTTTAATGACCACATACACATTTTTGGGTGCTTCGCAAATACCATGATTTTGGTTTTGTCACAATTGATTTCAATAGAATTCGATTTACAGAAATCAGCTAGCAAGCGCAGCACTCGTCTAAGCCTACCTGAGTTTGCGAGATAATCACTACATAATCTGCATACATAAGAGCTGTAAGATGTTTACCTGCTGGTTTTGGTGGATGATGTTCCATTTTGGATAAATGAGGAACAAGGGGATTGATACAGTAAATATGTTAAATAACAGTGGTGCCAATATGCAGCCTTGTCTCACCCCTCTATGGGTCAGGATTTCTTTGGTAATATGGCCATGTTTACTATAGCGGACTCGTATTCGTGAGTTATTATGTAGACTTATTATCAGCAACAGGAGGAGGCAGTCTATTGTTGAATTCGAAAGCCTAATCCATAGTTTTACCCTAGGAATCATGTCAAAGGCTGCCAAAGTCCACAAAAGCTGTATATAGGGCTCCACCTGGGTTAGAGGTGCACTTTGCAACCAAATGATGTAAAATTGAAGCAGGATCTACTACAGAACAGCCAGACCAGAAACCAAATTGCTCCTCATTAAGTATCCATGGTCATCACACCAATCTAGTAGTTTGTTGAAGAGGTGTCTAGCATATACAGTGGGTATTGGAAAGAATCACCCCCTTTGATAGACCTTAAATTCTGGTTCCCTTACATCCTGAAATGAAAACACAAAGAAAATTCCCTTCACCAGCTGTACTTATCCAATGCAACCTATAACATCCAACTGAAAAACATCACAATTACAGTCCAGAAAAAGTGTCAGAAATAAAAAACAAGAATTACTGAGATTGAAAAAGGATCACCCCCCCCCCATGTCAATATTTTGTTGAACCACCTTTTGCTTTAATAACAGCCTTGAGTCTGTTGGGATACTT
Organism: Hemicordylus capensis; assembly: GCF_027244095.1. NCBI lineage: Eukaryota > Metazoa > Chordata > Lepidosauria > Squamata > Cordylidae > Hemicordylus > Hemicordylus capensis. The sequence goes on along the minus strand of NC_069662.1, from coordinate 66,472,703 downwards.
CTCTATCAACCTTGCACATCTAGACGGAGCAATATTTGCCCACTCCTCCATACAGAACTGTTCAAGTTCGGTCACATTGGATGGTAGGTGTTGGACTGCTATCCTCCCTGGATCCGGTCGGCCCTCCAAACTGGATGGAAGAGCAAGGAGGAAAGTGGTAAGAGAGGCTACCAAGAGGCCAATGGCCACTCTGAAGGAGTTAAAGGACTTCATGGCAAAGAGTGCTTGTTCTGTGCATGTGACAACAATTTCATGAGCGCTCCACAGATGTGGCTTGTTCAGGAGGGTCGCAAGGAGAAAGCCACTTCTCAAGAAAGGCCACATTAAAGCTCATTTGAGCTTTGCCAGAAGGCACCTTGAAGATTCTGATGCCAAATGGAAAAAGGTCTTATGGTCAGATGAGACCAAGATTGAACTATTTGGCCTCAACACCAAACAGTACACTTAGCGTAAATCCAACGCAGCTCACCATCCACAACACACCATACCTACAGTGAAGCATGGAGGTGGCAGCATCCTGTTGTGGGGGTGTTTCTCTGCCACAGGGACTGGGGATCTCATTAGGGTAGAAGGAAAAATGGATGGGGCAAAATACCGTCAGATTCTGGAAGAAAACCTGCTACCCTCTGCCAGACAGTTGAGGATGGGCAGAAGATTCACCTTTCAACATGACAACAATCTGAAGCACACAGCAAAATTGAACACACAGTGGCTGAAGGAGAAAAAAGTGAACGTCCTCATGTGGCCCAGTCAGAGCCCAGACCTAAATCCCATAGAAAATCTGTGGAGAGATTTGAAGATAGCAGTCCACCAACACCTACCATCCAATGTGACCGAACTTGAACAGTTCTGTATGGAGGAGTGGGCAAATATTGCTCCGTCTAGATGTGCAAGGTTGATAGAGAAGTATCCCAACAGACTCAAGGCTGTTATTAAAGCAAAAGGTGGTTCAACAAAATATTGACATGGGGGGGGGGTGATCCTTTTTCAATCTCAGTAATTCTTGTTTTTTATTTCTGACACTTTTTCTGGACTGTAATTGTGATGTTTTTCAGTTGGATGTTATAGGTTGCATTGGATAAGTACAGCTGGTGAAGGGAATTTTCTTTGTGTTTTCATTTCAGGATGTAAGGGAACCAGAATTTAAGGTCTATCAAAGGGGGTGATTCTTTCCAATACCCACTGTAACTTGCTTATAATATTGAGCAGGCTAATAGGGCAATAGTTTGCTGGTAACTTACGATCCCCCTTCTTATAAATGGGGATGATTATCGCCACTCCCAATCATTAGGAACCGAAGCAGTCCTATCAATAAATGTGAATAGGGAGGTCAGGACTGGTGTCCACCATTCCAAATTGTTATTAAGGACTTCCACCATAATATTGTCAGATCTGGGAACCTTGCCCGGTTTTAATTAGGCAATTAAGGCACCTATTTCCTCACAGGTCACAGTGGGCCACTGGGGTAACTGACTGAAATCATCCGTCGGGATATAATCAAAGTCCTCAGCCTTCTTATAAAGCTGAGAAAAGTGTTCCTCTCATACAGACGAAGGAATCATATAATCAAATCTTGGTAAACAACCATGGGAATGAGAGGCAATCAAGCTCCAGAATACCAAAGAGTTATTGGATTTAGCAGCAACTATCAATTGCTGCCAGTCAGCCTGTATAGCCTCTCTTCTTTTTTGTTTCACCAGCTGTTTATAATATTTCTTTTGATTTATGGCATAATCAAGGGAAGAAGATGATGCAGCAGACCTATAAAATTGATAGGCAGAAATAAAGTGATCTTTAGCATTCATGCAGTCCCTGCCAAACCAACCTTTAGAGCGTAAATTGGCCTTATTAGTGCCCTGGTTCTTTACCCTAAAACGACGTGGAAAGCCTGAATGATATCATGGTAGTGTAATAAAACACTTGGGTCCAATTCATTAGTTAATAACAGGATCCAAAAATGCACAAAATTCAGAGAATTCAAAAGTGTACTAATTTGTTTACCCAGATTATTGGACCATTTAATCTGGTAGGGTCGTACCTCTAATTCAAAGGCAGGGGTATAAGTCAAATCAGCAGTAATTGATTTAGCATCAAAGTTTAAAATTAGCTCCCCTGCAGATGGTCACTCTCAGGGCACCCAGCTATTCTAAATTTGGTAAAATGAGAGAGCAAAGATGGAGAAATTGCCATATAATCTATTGTTGAAAATCGGGAACCTGACCAGAAGGTAAACTCAGCTGGATAATCATCTGGAGTAGATCCATTCAGTATTAGTATTAGTAGTAGTAGTAGTAGTAGAAGAAGAAGAAGAAGAAGAAGATCTAACTCATCAAAAGTCTGTAAAAGACATAAACCAGCAAGATTACCAGATTTATCTTTAAACTGGTGCTCAAGTAAAGGAGGAGGGATCTTATAGTCAAATGGAAAGGCTCTGAATTGGGCAAAAAGCTGATTATTATAGCAATAGCACTTACATTTATATACCGCTCTATAGCCAGAGCTCTCTAAGCGGTTTACAATGATTTTAGCATATTGCCCCCAACATTCTGGGTACTCATTTTACCGACCTCGGAAGGATGGAAGGCTGAGTCAACCTTGAGCCCCTGGTCAGGATTGAACTTGCAACCTTCTGATTACAGGGCGGCAGTTTTACCACTGCGCCACCAGGGGCTCTGGTTATTATCATAACCCAATATTAGCATTAAAATCATATTAGCATTAAAATCCCCTGCAAAAACAATATATGTGCAGTGGCATGAGCAATACAATTCCTCAATATAAGCTCTTAGCTTGGACCACACTGCTTTGATGTAAAAAAAAAAAAAAACAGGCATCTGGGATGGATGTACACATTTATAATTAATAACGATATAGAGTCAGAGACAAGTTTCAAGGCCATTGCAAAATGCTTACAGCTACATAATGGGAATATAGAGACTTTAAGAGAGGTATTAACAGATATACATAGGCCACCAGAGTGCTGTCCTAACACCTCCAGGAGAGGCACCAGTCGCAAAGGAAGTGAAACCTTCAAAATAAGGCAAATCTGGCATCCAAGTTTCTTGGAAAATTAGTATGTCAAAGTCTGCTATATATCTTACAAATTCTGGATCATTTAGTCTGCTTCTTAACCTGGCGACGTTCCATGATACCAATTTAAGCATGTAGGAGGATAGATAATGTCAATCTAAATTGGCAGAAGAGTACTTGTCACTAACATGCTTTCCTGGCTCAGGGGCACCATTAGTAGTAGAGATGTTCATGGGATTCTATTCCACCAATTTCAAATCAGCAACAGACTGAAACAAGACAGAACTTCCTTGGAAAGATTGGTCCAACAAGGATTATAGAAGATCTGATGAACCATTGTCTGGAGTATTGTTTAAATGCAATGAAGAGGAAGATCTAAGCAAAGCAGGAGTAACCGCATGGTACAAAGTAGAAGAGCCCGATGCCAACATGCCAGTCATTTCATCAAAGTGTGGATCTGATGCAAAAGGCAGCTTGAGAGAAATTTTTGATGTATTAACCATCCCGGCATCGTTGGGCCTGTGGGTAGATAGGCAACTCAGGGGACTGTTGAGGTGAATTGGCAGCTTTACTTAATACTTCAGAATACTAATGAAGAGGAGGAACTTCACAATGAGAAGTATCAGATGGAGATATGGATACTATTTTCATTGCTTTATCAGAAACGATTTCCAGCATAGAACTGGCTAAAGAGTGCACTGAAGCAATAGAGTCCTCAGTCTGAGAGATAGTTTGAGAAATAATCAAAAGTTGGCTAGGATTCAAATTGTTTGGAGATACTTCAAGGTCAGAAGCAGTTTTGTTTATCTCACTAAACGGTAATGTTTGCATCTGCTTTTCAAGCAGACTAGGCTGGGAGCTTTAAACTTGTGATGTTACAGTATTCTTAATAGATGAAAAACAATTCTCCACCAGCTCTTTCGGTTGTACATTCGAAAACACTCTCTGAGGACAATTTTTAAATCCGCTTAGATAGCGACACATGTGGATAAGAGATGCTGGAATTATAGGGTGGTCAAAAGAAAGAAGTTTGAGTGCATATGAATTCTATGAAGACTGCTTGGTATATGATTTCAGACCAATCAAAGAAACATGAAAAATAAGCAGCTGGGCAAGTGAGCTTATAATATTATGCCTATTATTCCAATGCTGTACATTAATATAGTTCATATATATCACAAGCAAAAGTTGATTAGGTTGAAAGGTCATATTGAAAGCAGGACAGGTAACTCCTTCATTCCTTGTCTTAGAGTGTGAGTTGGAAGGAGGCTTTGGCTTCTGCCCAGCTGATAGCAACACAGCAGTCTCTATCTTAGTTTGCATTTTGCAGACATTATTTAGTAAGGATTTAACCTCATCTAATTTAGCTGAGATAGATGAAAGACGCTGAAACAAACAAATTAAAGTTTGTTTAATTGTCAAAACAGACAGTTTGAGACGGGTCTGAAACTGATTGAGCAACCAAAGGTGATTTCACCCCAGAGTCTTTAAAAGAATTTACTAGACTCTCCAGTGAGTTGGAGACTGGGGTCGAGGAGGCCACTGAAGGAATTTCAGTAGCTCTAGTAATACCCTCCTGCATCTCAGCAGCCTTAAGGGAGGTGTTCAATTGTATATCATTACCCAAGGAGTCTAATGAGTTAGTTGTAACAGCACTTACATTCCTCCGCTTTGTCATGAAAGAATCAATCTTAGTCTGGTTGGAGAAGGGTTGATTAGAAGCCTTCAAAACGAAACAATCTGCTCTGCAATAGTCCAGAGGAGGGTTTCTGCTGCACTTCTTTCTTGTCATAATGAAATAATGAGAACCAGATAAAGGTGCCCTTGAAATTGCCAGGAACACCCAGAAGAGTCAAATAACAAAAATAAAATAATGAAATAAAATAAAATGAAGTATAAAACTATTAAGAACAACTCAAAACAGAATATATCCAGTCTGACTAAGGTAGGAGCATAATAAAAGTTAATTCTCAGTTTATCTGCAGAGCTGATAAACAAAGGCAGCTTCACTACACCATCCAAGATAGGGAAGCTGGAGAAGCAGGAAGTTACTTTAAAGCTAATTTGTGTCACTCAAACTTTTCACCCTCTGCCATTTCAGAAGACAGGATGTGACAGGCAGGAGTGTGAGGGGAGTTACTGACATACATGCATTGACAATGCAATGTTCTGAAGGGTGGAGAGGGTCAGGTGAGGCAACCAGGGGTGATTGATCACCAAAGGTGCTGACTTGCCACCTGTGTCTATTTGTTGCGTGAGACAACTGTTTCACCTAGCCCAGGGGCGTAGCAAGGTTGGATTGGGCTCAGAGGTGAGATTTTAAAATGCCCCCCCCACATTCTAATTTATTGTTGCATTTATATACCACCTTTCGTTAAAAGACAACCCCAAGGCGGTTTACAAAAGTTAAAACATACAATAAAAAGGCAATAAAAACATCAAGCTAAAAAAATATAAAAACATATAAAAAACAGGTATAAAAACAATACAAGTAAAAACACACAGAAGCAGCAGTAAAAACGATTATGTAAAAGCCTGGGTAAAAAGCCAAGTTTTAACAAGCATTCTAAAAGCCGTGATGGAGTCCGAGGAGCGAATGGCCACTGGGAGAGCATTCCAAAGTCTGGGAGCAGCAACAGAGAAGGCCCTGTCCCGAGTACATGACAGCCGGACCTCTCTCATTGTCAGTACCCGGAGCAGGGCCCCCTCAGATGTCCTCGTCAAGCGGGCAGCAACCCTTGGGAGCAGGCGGTCCCTCAAATACCCCGGGCCCAAACTGTTAAGGGCGTTAAAGGTCAAAACCAGCACCTTGAATTGGACCCGGAAACGAACCGGCAGCCAGTGCAACTCTTTCAGAATGGGGGTGATGTGCTCCCAATGGGCAGCTCCGGATAAAACCCTTGCTGCAGCATTTTGCACTAGCTGCAGTTTCCAGATATTCTTCAAGGGCAGCCCCACATAGAGTGCATTACAGTAATCCAGCCGTGACGTGACTAAGGCATGGGTAACCGTGGCCAGATCTGCCTTCTCGAGAAAGGGACACAGCTGGCGCACTAGCCGAAGCCGTGCAAAGGCACCCCTGGCCACCGCCTCCACCTGAGCTTCCAAAAGCAGTACCCCCAAGCTGCGTACTTGCTCCTTCAAGGGAGTGCAAACCCATCCAGAACCAGTAAAATCTCCTCATCCCGATTGGCTCTCCTACTGACCAACAGTACCTCCGTCTTATCCGGATTCAATTTCAGTTTATTAGCCCACATCCAACCCATCACGGCCTCCAGCCCCCGATTCAGGACATCCACCGCCTCCCTAGGATCAGATGACAAGGAGAGAAGTGTCATCCGCATATTGCTGACAACTCAGTCCAAATCCCCGGATGACCTCTCCCAGCGGCTTCATGTAGATGTTAAACAGCATGGGGGACAAGACCGATCCCTACGGGACCCCACAGGCCAACAGCCACGGGGATGAGCAGTAGTCCCCCAGCACCACCTTCTGGACCCTCCCCCCCAAAAAGGACCGGAACCACTTCAACGCAGTGCCTCCAATTCCCATACTCGAGAGGTGGCACCCACTAGGTGGGCCTCAGTGTGGACATTGAAATCCCCCAAAACAATAAGCCTGGGGGAACCCAAGGCCACCTCCGCGACCACCCCCGCCAGCTCAGGTAGGGAGACTGTGAATCCCCAGCCTATCTCGGAGGCCCACCCTCAAGGACAAACACTCAAAATTCTGAGATTGCCTGACCGGGCACCTGGAAACGGGGAGGGTCTCTCGAAAGATGACTGCAACGCCTCCTCCCTGACCCTCGAGGTGGGGCTGCTACACAATCTGGAAACCTGGAGGACAGAGCTTAGAGAGACCAACCCCGCCCAGCGCATCCAACCAGGTCTCCGTCACACATACCAGGTCAGCACGCTCATCCACAATCAAATCGTGGATGAGAGAAGTTTTTGCATTCACAATATATAGACAGACATTAGCTCCATAAAATCAATTAAATTCTAAAAACAGTTTAAAACAAATCAATAATCCAAAATTTTAAAAGTTAAAAAGCTAAAAAGGCCTGGGTAAAAAGATAAGTCTAGACACTTTTTAAAAGCTGCTAAAGATGGGGAGACTCTTATTCCCACAGGAAGCGTGTTCCAAAGTCTCGGGGTAACAACAGAGAAGGCCCATCCCTGGGTGGCCACCAGATGACATAAAGGTAGCCACAGACAAACCTCCCCTGATGTATGCAGTGGACGATGGGGATCACGCAGAAGAAGATGCTCTCTTAAGTACCATGGGCCTAAGCTGTTTAGGGCTTTATAGGTTATAACCAACACTTTGTATTTTGCCCGGAAACTTATTGGTAGCCAGTGCAACTCCTGTAATATAGGAGTAATATGGTCTCTTCGAGATAACATGGAGACCAACCTGGCTGCCACATTTTGTACTAATTTCAGTTTCTGGACTACATACAAAGGCAGCCGCACATAGAGTGCATTGCAGTAATCAAGTCTGGAGGTTACCAGCAAGTGTACTACTGTTTTGAGATCATGAACCTCAAGAAATGGACGCAGCTGGCATCCAAAGCTGATAGAAAGTGCGTCTGGCCATTGCCTCAGCCTGGGGAACCAGGGAAAGGTGTGGATCCAGAAGCACTCCTAGACTGCGTGCCTGTTCCTTCTGAGGAAGTCTGACCCCACCTAGAACAGGTAGATCAATATTGCTTCCCGAGTGATGACCCCGCACAATAAGTACCTCTGTCTTGTCTGGGTTCAGTCTCAGTTTATTATCCCTCATCCAGCCCATTACTGCTTCCAAGCAGGCATTCAGGGAGGATATGCCTTCTCCTGATGATGTTGACATGGAGAAATAGATTTTGGTGTCATCAGCATACTGATAACACCCAGCACCAAATCTCCGGATGATCTCTCCCAACGGTTTCATGTAGATATTAAAAAGCATTGGAGACAATATGGAGCCCTGAGGGACCCCATATAAAAGCTCAGATTTTGAAGAGCAACAGTCTCCAAGAGACACCATCTGGGATCTGCCAGAAAGGTAGGAGCAGAACCACGGCAAAGCAGTGCTTCCCACCTCCAACTCTCTCAGACATTCCAGAAGGATACTATGGTCGATAGTATTGAAAGCTGCCGAGAGATCCAAAAGGACCAACAGAGTCACACTTCCTCTGACAAGTCCCAACTGCAGATCATCCATCAGGCTGACCAAGGCAATATCCACCCCATAGCCCATCCGAAAACCAGTTTGAAATGGGTCTAGATAGTCAGTTTCCTCAGAATGTTTCCTCAGATTTCAGTCAGTCAGATTTCCTCAGTCAGTTTCCTCAGATAGTCAGACTGCCTGGAGCTGGCAGGCCACCACCCTCTCAATCACCTTGCCCAAGCATGGGAGGTTGGAGACAGGCCTGTAGCTATTAAACTCCAAGGGGTCCATGGCAGGCTTCTTAAGAATAGGTCTAATGATTGCCTCCTTTAAACAAGGAGGCATCCTGCCCTCCCTCAGAGAGGTATTTATAATTGCCACCAGGCTCTCCACAACAACCCCCTTGCCAGGTAGTATAAGCCACATTGGGCAAGGATCAAGTAAACAGGTGGTAGGATGCATCGTTCCAAGCAGCTTATCCACATCCTCAGGAGTCACAAACTGAAATTGATCCAGTCTAACCACACAAGAGGAGTTGCCAGATACCTCTGCATCTGACTAATGGCATAATGATGCCATTATGAAAACACATAATTCAAAAGTCCATACGAGGCACTAAAACCAGGCTAAATTTGATCCAAATTGGTCCAAGCATTACAAAGTTGTCAGGGAGAAAGACACACACACACACACACACACACACAGCCACTATCTTGAAATAGGTTCTGGAATTCATTTATGGGATATCATGGTTTACTGTCATCTATAATCTTAACATGTATGCCAAGTTTTGTGCAAATTGGTTAGGTGGTTCACAAGTTAGCCCATTTTCATCTCAAAAGTTCATGTGTCCACCATCTTGAATTTGGATGGATGATGTCAACACAAAATGCACCATTGATGTGTCCCTCTGTGGCATACAACTGTACCAGGTTTGGTTCAAATCAGTCCAGGCATTGCCATGTTGTTAGGGACATACACACAAGGTGATCTCATAAGACTACTTTCCATGAGGAGAGTAGGCACACAAACATTTTGCTGCAGCTGACAATGAGGCGATTCTCATGATTGCCAAAAAGTGGGCTAAGGGAGCCTAGCCCACTTTCTGGTGAGTGTGAGAACCACCGGGCTCGCAGGCAAGCCCGGTTTCCTCAAAGCTGGAAACCGACTTACGGAGCCCTCCCCTTAGACAAGATTAGTGGAGTGAGCGCTCCGCTAACCCCATCTATTTGATTGTGTATTGCCTCACCGTGGCTCTGCACCACGGCAACACATGGGGAGACCCCCACTGGGAGGCTGAAATAAGCCTCCTGGCCCCGGGGGTCTCTCCAGGATGCCCCCTGAGCTTGTGCAAGCGTGTGGGGCATCCTGGAACTTCCAGGGGCCACGCGGCCCCCAATCCTTGCAGCCCCCGCCAGCTCCGTGACGGAGCCAGCAGTCATGTGGGTCGCCAATCCAACTGCCCAGGTCTTCCTGTCTGCCTTTCTGCTAAGCCCGCTCTCCCCACAAACCCACTCTTGGGGAGTCTCACCGATCATGAGACTCGCCTCAATAAATGCATCCTTTTCTTGGATGGAAAGGTGGGAACGGCTTGAGAACAAATGGGTGAACACTTGGAATTAATTTTTCTTGCTTGAGAAACCAACATGAATGGATGCTTAGCCCTTTTTAAAAAGCTATTATATACAGATCCCTCTTTTTAGTGAAGCCTTTGGCTCATAACTGATCTGTTTTAAATTCTGCCTGGCTTTTAATTTGATGTTTTAACTGCTGCTGTTTTTGGAAAAGTTGGCTGCTATATTATTTTAATGCTTTAAATTTATGTTTGTTTCTATGTTTTTAAAACATTTTGTAAGCTGCCTTATGGAGTATGACACTCAAAAGACAGGGTTTAAATATATTACATAAGATAAATATAAATAGAATAAAGTCATATGAGAGCTATAAGATTACTTTCATTTAGGCTTTTGCAGTTTTACTAACTTACACTGTACTGTTATAATACACCCACCACAACAATGTTTTTGGAGATCGGAGATCAGGCAGGGGCTGCAGGGATTGAGGGCTGCATCGCCCCCGGAAGTTCCAGTATGCCCCGTGCAAGCACACAGGGCATCCTGGAGAGACCCCCAGGACCGGGAGGCTTGTTTCAGCTTCCCAGCGGGGGTCTCCTCATGTGCTGCCATGGCACAGAGCCGCAGAGCAGCAATACACAATCAAATAGACGGGGTTAGCAGAGTACTTGCTCCACTAACCTCGTCTAAGGAGAGGGCTCTGTAAGTGGGTTTCCTGCTTTAAGGAAACTGGGCTCGCCCACAATATAGGTGATATAGTACTATCTATATATTTAATTCTCTAAGATGTACCCATGGCTAATCCCATGCATGGCAGCTCTCATGAGAGTTTGGAGAGCTGCCGGATAGCCATGGGGACAGGGAAGAAAACAGCCATGGCAGCTGGTGGAGGCAGCCTGCTGGTGGAGCTGTGCTGGTGGGACAAGTAGGTGAAGCTGCACTGGTGGGAGGAGGTGGCCAGTTGGTGGAGCCATGCAATGGGTTAGGGTTAGGGTTAGGGTTAGGGCTGGCCAGCCGGAGGGCGGGTGGGAAAGTAAGCACCTGTGGGTGGCTGGTGAGAAAATGGTGGCTGCAGCGAGCGGAATAAAATGGCTGGGCCAAACTAGAGGTGCAGAGGCTCTGCACCTGCCCCAGCTAGTTATTGTTATTTCACTTCCTCCAGTTGACCCACTTCCCAACGTGTGAAACAAGACCTTGTGAGAGGAAGTAGGCACCCAAGGTATGCTCTTTCTCAATATATCACACATCCTTTAAATTGTGTCATTATGTATGAAGAACTCCAGAAAGGATTATTTTGTTCTGCTCTTATCTGATTGATTGGCCAGCATTTGGCAGCGAGCCAAATGTGATGGGAGGGAATGGAGAATGCTGGATCAGGGCGTAGCTATTCAGTAATTAATGGGCGTTGGTGGATATGGCAGTGGGAGGAGGCTAGACCATTCCATGGGAAACAGGATAAGCCATACTTTGACCATTTCTTCTTCTCTGCTTCCTTTCAACCAACAAGCTTCTGGTTATGTTAATGATGTTCTCCAAGTATACTGCTACTGAATGCCAGGTCAGTAAATGGGAAGACAACCACCATCCAGGATTTAACCCTGTATGAACATGCTGACCTGGCATGTGTCACAGAGACCTGGCTGGATGAGTTGGAGTATGTGAATCTTTCCTAGTGTTGTCCACCAGATTTTCTGTACAGTAGCAGTCTAGAAAGTCATGGGATTCTATTCTGTTCTCTTAGTCAGGTATCCTATCATATTGAGTTTCAGTGTTTGCATATGAAGGTGTCCAGTCCAGGACAGGACAGGAATTTTGTTTGTGTCCTTCCCACAGCGTTGTTCACCAGTCTCACTGCCTAAGGTGGGGTGAGGTGGTTCGAGCTGAGAGAGTAGTCTCAAGAATGGTACTGGAGTCCTCTGCACTGGTAGTCATGAGGGATTTAAACATACAGGCCAAACTCACCCTATCAGGAGTGGCTCAGGATTTAATGGCCTCCAGGACAATCATGGTCCAGTCCCAAATTATTTCTGGCCCAACCTACTCAGCAGGTCATACATTTGATCTAGTTTTGTGTGTGCTGGGTGGTGATATGGGTGGGGAGCTTACATTTGTTCCATTGTCAGAAAGAGATAACTACTCGATAATGTTTAGGCTAGTTGTGGCCCCAAATATTTACAGGGATGGGGACCTATTAGGATAGCCTTCCCCAGGAGTCTAAACAATCTGGATGGTTTCCTGATAGTTCTTGGGGATTTTTCTGCTTTTTCGCTGATGACTTTGTCAAAACCCAGGTTGACCACTAGAGTGGGGAAATGACATAGGTGGTTGACATGATTGTCCCCGATTGCCCTGTCCCAATTAGTAAAGCCAAGTCAGACCCTGGTTTCACTTCATCACCAAGCACTTCTCCACTACCATTGCATTTACTTAGAATCATTTAGCAGAGCTTTTCCAAGTGATCAGTTACAACTTGGTCCAAGAACTAGGCTGGAGAATATTAATAAAATGAATATTTATATACTGTTTTTCAACCAAAGTTCCCAAAGCAGTTTACATATAAATGAATGAATGAATGAATGAATGAATGAATGAATGGATGGCTTCCTGTCCGCAAAGGGCTCACAGTTTTAAAAAGAAACATAAGATAGACCCCAGCAGCAGCCGCAGGAGGGATGCTGTGCTGGGGATGGGGATGGATAGGGCCAGTTGCTCTCCCACTGCTAAATACAAGAGAATCACCACTTTTAAAAGGTAAAGGTGCCTCTTTGCTCAGTTAGTAGGGACAATGGGTCATTGAGAACCACTCAGTGACCCATTGTGATGATTTTGAAACACTTTGCAGATACAGTCACTCACATCCATCTCGAGATAGACATCATAGTTACTATGGACTTGTTTCATGGGCTTTCAGCACCTGCTTGTCTTCTTGTTATGGATACATCTCAGGTTGTACAGCCCGAGGATGTGGACAAGATTCCTGGATGGTGCAGTCCTATGACATATATATACTCAACTCTTGCCCATCTTGGTTGGTTACATAAGCATCAAAGGAGTATAATCACATAAGCATCAAAGGAGCAACAAAATGTCATGGGCTAGCAATAGCTAGAGTGTGTGCTTAGGCACAGAAGAGAGGAGCCAGTGCTAGGAGGGCAATAAGAACAGCCCTGCCTGGATCAGGCCCAAGGCCTACCTAGCCCAGAATCCTGTTTCCCACAGTGGCCCACCAGATGCCTGCTTGTTCTGATGAAGGGATTTTGGCATGCAAGATATACATTACTTTGTATGATTATAGATAATTTTAGAAGCTAGTCATTGGCCCTACCTGGGCATCTGTTAAATGGGGAGTTGACTCTGAAACCTGTTAGATGCCCCTGAAACCCATTTGAATTAAATGCCCCTGGATTAAATTCAACAACATAATAAAAAGTATTCTCTTAATGTATTTAGATCTTAAATAAGCACACTCGCTCAACCCATAGTCAAGCAAAAGAAACATCTTATGATGCCACACACTACAATTTTAATTTAATGAAAGGCTCATTTATGGCTGGTCTGAACATTCAATCAACCTGACCAATGAACTTCATAAACTTGTGGTTGTCTCGGTATTTGGAGATATTATCTGGGTTCCAGGTCACATCCAGCCAGGCCAGAATAATCCTTGGATCCATAATGGCCATGAAAAAGTCTAAGTACCTTCGCCAGATCCGAGTCATCCATTGCCAGGTATTTTCCTCCCTTTGTGCCTTATCCTGTTCTTCCAGGATATTTTTGATCCAATTTAGAGTATCTTGGATCTTCTGAATCTTCTTAAGTGTGCGCTTTCTTTTATATTTGGTGTGATGTTCAATCATCTTCAGAGCCCTGGGTTGTACTTCCTTTAGCAAGGTATTGGTGTCTTCATCATAATCCCATATGCAGGCCAGAGCAAGGTCTTCAGCAGCTTCCTCCCAGTGGCCCAAAAGCATATGTGCCTTCCCTCTCCACTTATAGGCCTGTGCACCATCAGGGTGGAGCTCTGCAGCTTTGTTGCAGTCTCTAATGGCAGCATTGGGCTTCTGCATTTTGACAAAGACACTGGCTCGGTTGGCATACAAGAGCGAGGACTGAGGATTCAATTTGATAGCCTCTGTATACAAGTTAATTGCTTTCTGCAGTTCTCCTGCCTCTAAAGCAGCACAGGCTTCTTCTTTCTTTTGGTCAGCATTGCTTTTCATATCATTTGTCACTCCTATGCTTTCATCTCCCATTTCCTGTGGGTCATCTTCATCTGGTTTAATTACTCCATCCTCATCAATTTCTAAATCACTCTCCTCACTTGTTGCTTGATCTGGTGGCTTCCCTTCATCTTTGCCAAGTCTCAAAGGAAAAGTTTCAATTCTCTGAAACCCTGAGATGGTGTCCCCCATGCTCTCCAATGAATCTCTTAAGAAACTCAGTTGTTTTGCTCTCAAAAGTGTTGGATCCTGTTTGTACTGATTGAGCAAGGCCTGAAGATCACCAACACTTTTAGGATCCATTGTGCCCTGACCAGCAAGAGGCTGGGGTGACCAGCAGGACACAGTGAAATACTTCTGCTAGGGCAAATAATTGAAAAAAGTAAGACTGATGTGCAAGCTGCAAATGAGTTAAAAAGGCACCTCTACCACAGGAAGGGAAAGGGCTATATCTCCCATGTGTCCCTCCATGTGGTCCTGTTGCTGTACTTAACTAAAGCCACAAACTTTGAAAGCATCAGTAACTATGACAGTTAGGTTTATGTCAAGAGTTCTGTTGATGTCATACATTATGACATCATTTCAGTGCTGGAGATGAATTTCTACCCTTTTGGCAAAAACTGCCTGTAACACCTCTGTTTTCCATTCAGTTTGCATGATTTTTGAGGCATTCTACCCCTCCTCCAAGGAATCAGACCTGACAACATTCTGACAGATAGAAAAAAGGTTCCTGTTTAATAGACAATTAAAAGGGGCACACACAACCTAACTGCTGTCTGAACAAAGTAGAACTAAAAGGGGCACAACAGAAAGTGAGCAGATGGGCAAACTTGGGCAGCACCAGTCAGTAGCTGTCTTGGCTTCGTGGCAGAGCAAGAAGGCAAACAGATATCAGGGACAGACATTAGCTCCATAATTTAGGATAGAGACCAGGTAGGAGAACTTGGGCAACAGGCTAAATTTATCAGCAGACTTTGTTGGGGAGGCAGAGAAGTGAACAGTGGGTAGGTTGGGGAACTTGGCTTTTGTACCAGAGTTTGGCAAGGTAGAGGAGTGAGTAGGGAAGCATATCTGGATGCCAGGCTTCAGCTTGAGAGTTTGGCCTAGTCAAGGAGGAACAATCTGGCAGACCTTGGCAACAGGGGCATAGCCACTGATGTCCATATGTGTCCTGTAAACTTGAGCCACCATGCACCCAGGAGCCACTGGGGCCCCACCAGCCACCACTGACTGCTCCACCTCCTTCCTCCTTTCACTGCTGCCATTTCCTTCTTCACCTTCCTCCTGTTGCTGCTGCCATTGTGCTCCCCACTGTTTGGGGGCAAGTGGGGAGATGCCATGGGAACTTCTGGCAGGCTCTTGGAATGGCAAGTGAAGGAATTGAATGATTCTCTCTCGTACTAGCATGACATCCTCCTGCTTGCCCGCAAACTGTGGGGAGCACAATGGCAGCAGTGGCAAGAGGAAGAAGGAGGCAGGGGGCAGTGCCGAGGGGTTAGCACTGGCTCCCACTAATAAGCAGCAATGTGGGTAGGAATGCAGGCCACCATGGGCTTGCTATGACTTTAGCAGTAGTGACGGCAGAAGAGTGAACAGGCAGGCATAGTGTGGAACAACAGGCTTTGGCAGCTGACTGGCATGAGTGAGCAAATTGGCATTATGAACCATTTTGAGCAAATCAAAGCTGGCCAGGCCACATGAGTTCAGTTAGACTGGCATTTGACCCATTGTCTTATTGACAGGAACTGGGAGAGACATAAGGCAGGTTTGCATACTGAATTTGCATTGTGTCCACCCAGTACATTAGACACCACCATTCAGACACTCTAATATTTTTTAACTAGTGATCCAGCATAAGGGCATCACTCAGGGAGTGGTGTTTGCAGCTTAAATGGACTCAAACATACAGTCATCCAGACAAAATGCTTTAGAGTAGGATTGCAACTGAAATTTCTCCAAAGTAAAATTAGAAGATAAATGTCAAGAGTGCCTTCCAAGGAGAAACATGAAAGAATGTTCTCATATGTTCTCAATGTTCTCCATATCCCTAAAACCTATGGGGTGTATATTTGGCCCCATCCAGCTGAATTTCTTTGCTCAGTGTGAGCTTGTAGGGTTAATATTATGTTCTGCCTTACAGGGTAGATGAGCCATGAGCAGGCAGGACAGTCACGAGACTCCAATTTAGAATTACTACTGGGCAAGGAGACATTTCTTGAGATGTGGAAGATTTTCCCCATCACTCTATTCAAAGCAACCAAACAAGAAAAGGCCATATTACCAGTTATTCCATACACATGGGGACTGAAAAGAGGAAGAAGGCTAGTGCTTTCCCATTGTCCCATACATGAAGCAACCCAAAGGAGAGAAAAACTTTGGTTGACATTTTCTGAGCACCTCAGAGAGGAATGCACTGGCAGGAGCCTGGAAGGAGGAGCAACCCATGGAGATAGAAGGAGTGAAGGGTGTTGAAACTGGTATTGGTTGACCACCTCAAATTGTAGAGGGGGGGGGGGGAAGCAAGTCAAGCTTTGGAAGCTTTTAGGAACATAGGAAGCTACCTCATACAGAGCCAGACCATTGGTGCATCTAGCTCAGTATTGTCTACAGGGAACTTGGAACCTTCTGTATGCAAGCATGCAGGTGCTCTTCCCAGAGTGGCTCCATCCTCTGAGGAGAATATCTTACAGTGCCTACACATTTCGCATTCAAATGTATATCAGGGTGGACCTTGCTTAGCAAAGGGGACAATTCATGCTTGCTACCACAAGACCAGCTCTCTTCCCTGACAGGTATTGAGTTGGTTCATTGAGACCAGCAGTGTGGATGGAGCTCATTCTATTTCAAAAGGCATTGTAGGGCATTCCAAAAATGACAGGAACCCCACCTGTTCCACCAGCTCTATTCACTTGGCATGCTAGTTGGTGTGAAGAGTAGCTCTGGAGTCACATAGGCCAGAGTCAGCTTTGCCTATGCTTTGTGCACCAAGTCAGTGGGTTGGTGATGAAAACAACTATGGGTTCAGTCAGATAGCATATTGCCATGCTTTCTGTGCAATCCTCCCTGCATTTGATGGCACTGCTACCGATACCCCAGTATCCACACTCTAGAGATCCCAATGGGGATGGGCCTTCTGGGGTGCTTACTGCTGGGTATGGCTAGGTTTTCCTCTGCTTCCCACATTATCTTCTTCCTCTGCATTTTGGAACTCCTTTCCACTAGTTCTTTCTTCTAGTGGATGGGAGAACTGGCCTTAAGTGTCATGCTATGCTTCAGCCTTGGGTTGCATGAGGTCTCTAGCATGGACTCTGTTTTCCCCCTGAATAGGGGAAAGGGTTGTGGTGGTGTCAGCACTGAGGCCCTTGGTGATAGTTATAGAAGGCTTGAAGATCATCAGCACCTGTATTGTAACTCAACCCTGCTCCGTTTTTTCTCCACTGCAATATAACCTATACATGCCACACTGTGAAGTCTTCTACTGCTCCAAAAGTGTCTCCAGCATCAGGGGAGGCATTTGTCCTTCAGTTCCTTAAGATATATGGCCATATGTAGAGTATAAATCTCAATGTATTTTTTTTTTTCAATTTTGAAGAAACTCGACATTCACTTAATGTGGAAATGTTGATGGAAATCCTACAATCTCCTCCCTGTACCATAGTCAATTCAAAGTAGGATTAGGGGAAAGGGCAGCATGAAACACACACACGACAACACTTCATACTTCTTGTTTGATACAAGCACTGAGTGAACCACTGTAAGAAGACAGTGGAATAAGATTGCAAAATCTTAAGAGATGTGCATGCCTATCCCTAAAGAAGATAATAGGTTGAAATATGATGGATATATGCAGCACATTTATTAAATTTGTATGTCATAGCAAACGTTTTTTCACTAATAGTTCAAAATAGGAACTTCTATGTTTTAATCTTTGTGTGTTTGTCAGTGATGGTGTTGCTGGGTCTGCACTCAATTGTTTTTGCAAGGTATTTGCTTCTTTGGGGACCCGTCAATAAATACTTAAAAACCTGCTATGGATGCTTGTTCTGCCCTCTTGGTTCTTCTGAGATTTGTTTGCCAGAGGGCCACTGGCAAAAATAATTGCTATCAAGCCATGTTTTGAGTCCCCCACCCCCTGCATGCCATGATACTAATGCAATTGCAAAAAGGAAGTGACATCCAGTCTAGTGTGACGTGTTTCAAAATAGAGACATAAATCCAGCTAAATTAACCTATTCCATGAGGACAAAGAAGACTTTAGTGATGCAGTGATTTTCCATCTACAATTTTGAAGTATCAAGCTTTGTATGTGGAGGTCATGAGCACTGTCAGTACCTATGATCTCAGACTGCACAGCCTTGGGGAAGCAAAACAGAGAATGGCCATGAATGAAGTGCAAGCAGAATCAAGGCAGGTAGCATGTTTCAGTTGCGCTGTGCCTGCCTTGATTCTGCTTGCATATTTGCAGAGGCGTATCTAATGATAATAGCCCCTAGGGCAAACACTGAAATTGTGCCCCTGTCCAAACATCTGACACCCATCTTTCAGATAACTTTACCATAATATCAGCTCAAAAATACAAATCAAGCTCGTTAATCATAATTAACAAATTATGGCACTACATGAAAATTATAACTGCACCTTCCTTGCCTCTGAGGCTGAAGGTAGACTAAAGCCTTCGGACTAGTAGCCACTGATAGAGCTGTCTACTGTAAGGATGCAATTCTATGCTCCTTGACTTGGAAGTAAGCCCCCTGAACCCAGTGGCACTTACTTCTGAGTAGACAGGCACAGGATTGGGTTGCTTGTGAAGTTGTGGTTTTTCTCTGTGTGTGTCAGCTTAGTGGAATGCTGCATCCTACATGTATGGATACAGCATTTAAAAAGTGCCCATCGCAGCATTAGGGGCAAACTAGGTCTAGGTAAAATGAAGCAGTTTTTAGTTATTTAAATTTAGGATGGTGAGGTGACTAAGCATGTTCTTAATTCTCTCCCTTTGAAATAAATGCTTCTTAAAATTGCTTAACTTTGTCTGGATTAAGCTCTCTGTGTTTAGACAAGAAATCCAGACGCTATAATCTTACAATCCTTCTAAACATATTACCTGAATGTAAGTCCCACTGTAGAAAATTGGATTTATTACAAGTAAATAACCAATGCTGAAATATGTGTGTGTGTGTTTGTCTGTGTGTGTATATGTATATATATATATAATGCTGAACCTAAACATAAACTGTAATCACAAGGGTTGCTCATCGTTAGGATATCTTCCTTTTTTCTTTAATCTATTTTTAAATTTTTTTGAAAATGAGCTCCTGTTTAGTTTTAAAATATTTATGAATTCACATGTTTTTAAACATCTGCACTCAAGTCAATTGTTTGCAATGTATGACGATCTTACCTAGTTCAAAAGAGTGGGGAAGAATTCATTCTTTTTGTTATGTAAACAGGTTTGATAACTTTTTGTTGAAAAGCAGTACATAAATTAATAACAACAGGACATTATTGCTGAATCTTAAGAGTCCTGGGTTCATCACGATGGGTAAATAATTCATTGTTGCTTAGCCTCAGTTTCCTTATCTGTAAAACAGAAATAACCATTATCTCCCTCACGGTTAAAACTAATGCTTTTTACAGCTGTTAAATTAATTATGGTCCCGGGGAATTCACATCTCCAATTTAGGGGTGTCTTCTTTGGATTTACCAAAGAATTTGGTGATGCAGTTTGAAGGGAGAGAATTTCAAGATGTTTCAGTTTTTCTCTCTGTACCGATCCTGAAAGGGGCAGAGGAGTTAGTTAACCAGCCTGCTCTTGTTACCTAAGGCAGCTCTTCATCTGAACTGGGTGACTTTTTTGTGGAATTAAAAAGATACCTCTGATCCAGTGTAATCAAAGGTCCAGGAACCAGCCCCTCTCTTTCATGAGGGAATCTTCCAAAGCTGAAAAAGTTAAGAAGCTGCAACCCGAGCCACTTGAGCCACATAGTGTTTCCATTTGGGTTTTAACTCCACTACATGCTCTCTCTCCTCCCATCTCAATGCCTTTCTTCTCCCTCTCCCTGTCCTTGTTTAATTCCAGAAGCCTCTTATTTATTGACAGTATTTTGAAGGGGGTGGGTGGAGGGAAACCACATTTCTCCTAAACAGGACATTTCCTGAAAGGTTGAAGTATTCTAATAATGCATAGTGCTTTTAATGTGCTCAGAGTAGCTCTGAAACTTGCTAAAACCAGGATATTTCCTGTTTCAAACTACAAAATCAGACAAATAATTAACCTTTGTGAAGGATCAACTTTCTCTCCTTTAAGCCCAGAATGCACACACACACCTCTCTCTCTCTCTCTCTCTCTCTCTCACACACACACACACACACACACACACACACACACACACACACACACCCCGGATGATTCTGGTGAGGAGAATCACAAGGACCGATATCCATAGTCATGATGATAAACATTGCAAACGGAATGAGACAGCTCGATCCACAAGACAACTATTAGTGGTCGAGAAAACGAACAACACGACCGAGAAGTAAGCAAGATAAGAGTGTGAAGTCTTCACAGTTTTGTTGTAAGAACTGCTGTGTCTTGAGACAAGTAGTGACTGGGGGAAAGGGGGGAGGGTGAGGGGAGTCAAATATTCCCTTAAAGGGTGTGGGGAGCAGAGCTAATTGGCTGCACACGCAGGGTTATAGATAGGAGAAGGATGAAAACAAATAAAAGGAACAAGTTTCAATTAGTGCCTTCAGGAATACGTCCAGCAAAAGGCTCATCAGATTTTACTAGAGTATTAAAAATGATGCGGATCTAATACTCAGGGTGCTCGAGAAGCCTCTCCCCCTGCCACCTCCTCCCCCACCCGGCAGCCTAGTTCCAGTTTCTCTAGCGAAAAGACACAGTCTTACGGAGTCATATGTGTAAAACGTTTTTTCAAAAATTAAGGCTTGAGGAATATCTTATTCCATTTAGCGACTGGAAAAACTGTGGGATGGTGGTGGGGGGTTCCTGATTTATGAAGTTTAACATGTGTAAACAAAACAAAACAAAACCGTGCGTTGCAATCTTTTCAAGATAAACAGGCTTGGAGAGAGCAAGAGCTAGGGAAAGTCGTCTGAGAAACAGGCAGACTGGAAAACTTTGTTCAGGCCAACAGGACTTTATATATTTACACGTTTTTGTTGAGTTTGCACCAGGCAGTGTATACAGCGTGAACACCCCCAGGCTGCTTAGTCTCTCCCTGACTCAGCGGCTGTGTCGAAAGTCTCCAGTCAGTCAACACATGCAGGCTCACTCAAGAAAATCACCTGGCGATGCCTGCACTGACAAATCAGACCAGAGTGGCCTCCGTGGTGGGCAGGTGGGCAGCCCAATGAGCTTGGGGTGCTCTCCACCCCCAGCCAATGGGAGCACCTGCATGCCGTGCTGCCCAGAGATCTTGCGCGAGTCACAAGCGCTGCACGAGTGAGGGGTGGTACAAGGTCCCGTCCAATCATGGCCAGGGCAGCAGGCTGCAGCACAGCTGGGCACCCAGAGCGGGAGACGCTGTGGAGGTGAGCAGCACAGGGCACCCACCCACTCACTGGAATTTTGTGGTGCAGCAGTCAGTGGTACTTGCACCCCCTTCAAGTGGCACCCAGGGCACATGCCATGGCTGCCCTACCCTGGATTCACCTCTGCAAATCTGTACACCCCGATTCAAAAACTCCTTATTCCCTTTAACCCATCTGTTAACAATGGAATTAATGTAGCTGTAATTAGGTCCTCAACCTTGGCTTAAGTCTCTATGAAAAGGTTTGAAAACTCTTGTCCTAGATAATACCTTCATGCACACTTTAATTTCTGTGCCCATCCTCTGTACTACGTGGGGCCCTGAAACTTCTGGTCTGAAGGTGTTTATCTGAATAAGCTTATTGGGTGAGGTTCTTGTGACCTGGTAAATTCACCCATTCACAGGGAGAAATCACCTCCCAAAGGAGACGTTAGCCTTTAGATCTCACCACTGGCCCTGGTCTTGCAAGACTATGATGTCTACCTAAAGTCAATTAAGATTTGGTCTTACCAGCTGTTCTCATTTGGAGCTGACTGTGAAGCAATCCTCCTGACTGCAGGAGGCTATCCCCGTCTGCGGGGAGGAAGCCTGAAAGTGCTTGCCTCCCTGCAGACAATCACTGCCTCCTCTCTGGGCAGTCGGATTGGCTGCCCATACAACTACCAGCTCCATCACGGAGCCGGTAGGGGTGTCAGGGATCAGGGGGCCCCCCGGCCCCTGGAAGTCCCAGGATGCCGTGCATGAGTGCGCAGGGCATTCTGGGGAGACCCTTGAGGCCAGGAGGCTGGTTGTAGCCTCAGGGGGTCTACTTGCGTGTCACCGTGGCACAGAGGTGCATTGCAGTGGCACACAATCAACAAAACAAGGTTAACAGAGCGCTCGCTCCATTAACCTCATTTAAGGGGAGAGGTTGGTAGGTCGGCTAGCCGCTGGGGAACCAACAGGCTCACCTGCGAACCTGGTGCTTCTCATGATGGGGAAAAACCGGGCTGCACTCTTTTTGCCCATCATGAGAATAGCCTCAATGTCTTGTTCCTGGGCTGCAGAGGCTTTTTCAGAAGCTTCTCCTGCGGGATGCATGCCACAGTTGTGCCCCAGTCCTACAGCACCTCCTTCTAGACTGAGCTTCCTTCTTTTTATGCATGGAGGCAGTATGGAGCGGGTGGGGGGGGCAGGGGGCTTTCCACTTCCTGCTTCTCCTCTCAGCCTCATTTGTGTCATGACTCATGAGGAAGCTTGGAGACACAGGCTTAGCTGCTTTGGCTTCTTGACACTAACTTTAAATCAATATTGTCTTCATTATTTGCCATTAGAATTTTATTTTGTTAATGCTTTACTTAAATAAAGTACTGAAGACCCAGGGTATGGCACAGTGGGGAAATGCTTGACTAACAAGCAGAAGGTTGCATGCCGGTTCAAATACCCACTGGTAGTATATCAGGCAGCAGCAATATAGGACTTTGGCAATGGTAAACCCCTCCTGTATTCTACCAAAAGAAAACCACAGGGCTCTGTGGGTGCCAGGAGTCTAAATCGACTTGACAGCACACTTTACCTTTAGGGTATTTAAGAGAATCCCTTCTTCATTATCAATCCATTGCCTATTCATATCTTCAGGGAAGGTTCATCTGAGGGTGCCTCTGGCTCTTCTGGTGACGACTCAAAGGTGAGCCTTCTCTGTAGTTGCCCCAGAGCTATGGAACGTACTTCCTGCTGATATTAGAGCTGTTACATCCCTATTGGCTTTTAGGAAACAGCTGGAGACACATCTCTTCAGCCAAGCTTTTTAGTTATTTACCAGTTTTTGTGGACGGTTATTTTAATTTGAACTTTTTACTTTTTTTGTTTTAACATTTCTTGGTTTGTTTTATGGTTGTGAAGGATCTAGAGACTTCAGTATACAAATATGTAAATAAATCTTTAGTTTTTATATTTTTCTGAAGTCTTTATTTGCTTATTGGTATTATATATTGTTAAAGAAGGGACCTGGCTCATTAAAGTTACTCTTAATTATTTCATACAGAAGTAATAAAGAAATATAGAAGGCAAATCGCTCTCAAACTGTGTGTTTATTTAGTTATGAGGCCGCTTATAGATGACCTTCAAATTAATGTGGTTTTTGAGTGAACTTAATTAGTATGTTTTTCTTTCGATATTTGTAGATGTTTTCTGGATTCCAAACCACATCCAAGAATGCCATCATTACCCTGGGATCCAAAAGAGTAAGGAATGATCTGAGATGTTTCCTCCCTGCTCTAGCCATTTCATCCCAGGAATTCTCCTCTCTTTGGATTCTCTCTTGCTCCTCCAGAGCCAGTCTGACTTTTTCTAGTCTTTCCTGAATCTCCTTTAACTCTAGCTTTTGCTCATATTTGTGACGATACTCCATGCTGTTCTGGATCTTAAGCTGCACCATTTGAAGCAAAGCCTTAGTTTCTTCATCACAGTCTAGTTTGCAAGCCATGGTGAAGTCCTCAGCAGCCTTCTCCCAGTGCCCTAAGAGCATGTGAGCCTTTCCTCGCCATTTATATGGCTGTGCAGATTTTCGGTTGAGCTCAGAAGCTTTGTCACAGTCTCTGATGGCAGCATTAGGTTTCTTCAGTTTCACAAAGACACTTGCTCGATTCACATATGTGACACTGGACTGTGGGTTCAACTTGATGGCATCAGTAAACAGTTCTGTGGCTCTTTGGAGGTCATCTTTTTCAATGGCATCAAAAGCTTCTTCCCTCTTTTCATCAGCCTGATCCATCATTTCACTCGTTAGTCTCATATTTTCATCTCCCATCTCTTGGGGAGTATCTTGGTCTGCTTCAAGGCTTTCAGAGTCCTCATCCATTTCTAAATCATGTTCATCACTGTTGGTGATTTCCTCTTCCTCATCAAGTGCCTTTCTCCCAGAGATGTTTGTGTGAGTATGTAATATATTCTCCACATGAGTGCGTAATAAGGTAAGTTGGTTGGCTTCCACAAGTCCAGGATCTTGACTGTATACTTTAGCCAGGGCCTGAAGATTTTTCACTCTCCTGAGATCCATGAAGAGAGGCAGAGCACTTGTCAAGAGAAAGCTCTTCGGAGAGATGAAACTAGTAATACATTGTAGAGCTGTAATTAAGACAGCCTCTGATCTTTCTTGTATAGCTAACAACAAAATATTAAAACTCTCACTGCTTCTTGTTGTCACAATCCATGTACATTCTGATGATGTCATCAGGACTGACACAGTAAATCTGAAAACATCATTAAAAACTTCACAGTGCACTTTTTCATGGTAGTTTGAACTACATACAAGGGAGATATGTGTGTAGCTGATGTGGTTGTGGATTTATTTATTTTTAAAGACATTTCTTTGTCATCCTGCTGTAAACCTGGAGAGAACAAGTCCCCTCTCCAATATCCTCCAACAATTCTCAGGGGGATAATATTTGGGAGGGTGGAATTTAGATCAATTTCTCTTGAACTCTCAAATTTTCTCCAAAATTCTCATGAGGGTCTTTTTCTTCAGCATAGCAGCTGGTTTGGGGGGAATGTTTTCCCCCCAGATGACCCTCATTCAGAAGAGGAAGAGGAAAATGAATTAAAAACAATAGTGGCCAACCACCATTAAGAGGGACAGAAAGAACTGAGACTTCCTGGATTGTCGCTTGTTTTCTATAAAGGGGCAAGAGAATCATTCCACAAGTGGCTGATATAATTTATTTAATTTTATAACCAAGTAGTAGTGATGGGAAGGATTTGAGGGAGCATTAGGGGTCAATTAGAACAACTGCTGGGAGGTTGGGCCTTTCCTAACCAGGAGAACAGCCCAGAAAAATCAAAACAGAGAGAGCAATCCAGAGGACTAGGCAGGAACTACACTCACAGCCACCACCAGCAGAAAGAAAGCTTTGTTCTAGTTTTGTTGTTGTTGTTCTGCCCCAAGAGTACCCTGAGGAAGCAGCTGGCTGAGAAGCTGTTGGGGAAATGTCTCACAGCCTGGAGGCTGGAGACAGCAGGAAGATCCCTGCCTGTGAGTAATAAGATAGGGAATCTAACAGGAATCTAACTGAATCTAACAGTTCGGTTAGATGCGTGAGGGAAGTTATTTTCCATTGTAATATTGCTTGAATCTGAGTTTCCTGGTTAATGAAAACTACTCTCACAATTTGCTCTATGAAAATACAATTGTTCTTATTGCATACCCTTTTTCTTTTAAATGTGGTAATAAACTTGTTGCTGAAGTGTGCTACTCTTCATTTTGGGTTTGCCTTAGTCATACACCTTTGAATGCCTAGCTCTTCTAGGGAGGATTTTGCTTAGCTCTTCTAGGGAGGATTTTGCCATTGTACCCCACCCCCCAGAAATCTTATATGGACAGTGGGTTTTCACACATCAAAATAAAGTAGATGGTGGCAGCCTATTGTGAATCCCTTACAGTTAAAGATTCACCCCAGTGAACTCCCTCCTCCTCTGGCTCTAGTAGGAGCTATGACACAGGTTTATGAAGGAAATCAAATATTTCAAGATCAGAGGCCCAAAACTACAGAAAGAAATACAATGGGTCTATTCTGACGATCAGCAAAAATCGAGCTAGCCTCCGCTAGCCTGATTTTTGCCGATCGTCAGAACCACTGGGCTCGGCTGCGAGCCCAATGGTTCTGGAGCGAGTAACCCACTCAAGAACCCCTGCCCCCAAACCAGGTTTGTGGAGTGAGCACTCCGCAAACCTGGTTTTTAGAATCATGAGTAGCTGCAGCGCGGCTTTGCACCGTGCCTACTCATGAGTAGATCCCCGGAGGGGAGGCGAAAAGCTGCCTCCCAGCTCTGGGGGTCTCCCCAGTATGCCCTGCGTGCTCGCGCAGGGCATACTGGGGCTTCCGGGGGCCTCGCAGCCCCTGAGCTCCCCAGCCGGCTCCGTCTTGGAGCCGGCAATCGCTTGGGCGGCTGATTCGGCCACCCAGGGCTCCCTCCCTGCTTGTGAGCGGGGAGAGTGGTCTTAGCCCACTCTTCCCACTCTTCCCGCTCACCACCCCAAACCGGGTCTCACGGATCGTGAGACCCGGTCTAGTGTCTAGACAATGAAGGACTTTATTTATCTGATCTTGAAAAAAGTTATTTCGTCCATTACCTTAGTGATATAATAAAATATATTTTATCCATCACTTATGCAGCCCCCTCTTTATATAAAATACAAACAGAGAAATCTCAATTCATTGTGCATGCCCCCCCACCCCCTATATTCATTGTGGTATTCTGGAAGTCTGCTTCCTTTGTTAGCAATGCCCCCAAGGTACCATCTATGAATATGCAAATTATCCTTGTGTGAAAATTCAAGTGATGAGAAATGGAGAATGGGAGATGAATTCTCCTAAGGATTTTCCATGCTTCAAGTAAAGAAAACTTGCGGGTGGTGGGAGGGGAGTGGGTGGAGAATATTCTCGTCCATGTCTAATTGATAGTTTTTTCATGTTTGTAGGTTTGTAACAACACCCAAATTATCAGACAGGTTTTTGAAAAACCTACAAACACCCCCCCTTAAATATTTAAGAAAACTTATAAATCAAATACCACAGAAGATTGTTGATCAAAACTACTTTAATTATAGTGCAATTATAGTGGTGCTTGTTTTTCACATGATATATGTTCACATTTCCACATTGGAACCATGAAAAGATTGTGCCTTTGTGTGATGTTTGTTACCTATCTTGCCGCATAATTCATTCTTTCATGCTGCCATTGTCATGGATTTGGCAATTTGGCTGCAGTGGGTGGCTATGCTCAACCACACCCATGTGTTATGGTCTTCCATGATGCATTATCCAGTGTAAGAGAAAGAAAGTTGGCTTCATCTAACACTCATGGGGGAACAGGAGTGATGGTGTCAGTATCCAGCATCCCATAAGATCCTGGAGGGAATATTGAGCTCACAGGAGAACAAGGTACCTGACACTTTCCACTCTTTATTTCCTATGCTGAGGCCTAAGGGAGACTGAAGCCTGCAGAAGAGACAAGAGAAAATCTCTGCAGTCATTGCTCTCCTTGGATTTCCATTATTTAATTTTTGTATAATTTATTTAAGGATTAATATAATATTGTCATCACCCTGTTCATGCACTGGCATTATGGGAATGCTTGGCAATAGTCTGCTCCATATGCCATTAGTAATGTGGCAACTGGATAAAAATCATACTAGTAATTAACCCTCATGGACTAACAAAGGGAGTTAATAGTGGGGAAATCCTGGAAATCAAGAAATGAGTAAAAATTGTAGTGACCATATGTAAGCTTTTTGCGCAGCAGAATAAGGATGACATTTGTATGTAAAATATATATTTTAATATAAATGAAGTAAGAGATTAGAATATATTTTCACTCTGGACAAAAAGACACCATGTAACAATAGTATTTATTGTGGCAGATAAATAATACCTAATGGGGCAGTACAAACATTAGAAGTACTTCAGTAAAAAAGCAGCTGTAAAAAAGAACGAAAGAAAAGTTATACATAAAATGGTAGATTTTTTCCAAAGAGGTGCTTCACTATACACTAGAATTTAGAATATGTGTAATGTATGGGTTTGTGTAATCTAATGTGTACCTCACTTTTCACAGAAAATTAGCAAAAGATTATTGAGGAAACTAATATTACTCTGAGATTCATTAGGGACATAGAAACATACAATGTTACTATTCTTACTGAAGCTCCTTTGGCACTCCTTGAAATTCCTCAGATGTTTTGCCTGACAAAGAAAATTCAAATGTGCTTCACATTTCAAATGAATTTCAGTACAACTTTCCTGCACTTGAACAGTGTGCCTTCCCACACATGAATCTGTCTGCCCTGTAAGATAATTTTGAGAGGCCCTCCTGCATATCCTGTCTGAGGTTCATTGTACGGTCACATGGGAGACGGCCTTTCTTGAAGTGCCCCTCCATACTTTGGAACTCCCTCCCATCCAAGGTTTGGTTGACCCCTGCTGTATTCTATTCAGTAAGGCTATTTTAATGCACAGTGGAAACTGGGCTAAGGGAGCCCAGCCCTGTTTCCACCACGCATGTGAACTGCTGGGAGCCGCACAGCTCCCGGAGGCAAGACCTCTTAATTCCCCCCTTTAACAAGGTTAGCGGAGTGAATGCTCTGCTAACCCCATTTACCTGCTCGTATGTTGCCGTGGTGCAGCTCCACACTGCAGCAACTCATGAGGAGATGCCCAACCAGGAGGTTACAACAAGTGGAGTACATGACAGAGCCTGTAATTGTTTTTAGGTGGCTGATCTGGCTGCTCAGAGCAAGGTGCGTGCTCGTGTGCAGGATCAAGCCTGCTCTTCCCACAAACCCCCCTGCAGGCTCTCCACACTGCTTGTGTGGAGACAATCAGTATCTTTTATGTTTTGTTGTTTAGAAGTTTGTCCCAGCAGGGATCCTGTAGAGTGTTTGGCGTGTGGAATCAGAAAGGAAAAGGGAGGGAAAGGAGAAGGAGAAAAATGGAGTTGTTTCTGAATAAACTCTTCATTAAATCTATGTAAAATTACTTTGTGTTTGTGAGAGAAACGGCTATAAAACAACCCCTTTCTGTATATCTTCCAACATTGGCTGAAAACCGTTTTTCAACTGACTTTTAATTAAGATTTCCCCCATATATTTGTTTTAATTGGTTCAACTGCCTTCTATATTTTAAAAAATTGTGAACTGCCTTGATTCGTATGCAAAAGGCAGAGTAGCATTTTAAAAACAATATTAAATAAAGTTGTAGGTCTGCAGAAACACCCTAATAAATTTTGCTCGTCTTACCAAAATTATCTAACTTCCCTTGAAAATCCTCATATGTTTCACATGAATGACTAGGAAAGATTAATGGGAGCCAGATGAATGAGGAAAAAAAAGTTCCCACACTTGTGTCCTATATTTAGTTTGATATCTTCATTTGCTCTACCCCATCAAGCTTCCACTCTGAGACAGTAAACAGCAGAGCGCTACCTCATCAAGCATCTTTAGGTGTTGCTTCTGTTCTGTTGAACTCCACTGCCTTATCTGATAGGCAGGTTCATGTTCCTCATCCACAAGCCATATTGTATGGGTCTCTAAAGGGAAAAACTAGCTCTTTGATTTGTGTTCAGTAACAAATTGGCAGCCAGTGACATTGAGGCTATTCTCACAACAAGCAAAACCAAGGCTTGAGGTCTGAAGGCTGTGTTAGCACTCCCGTGTGAAACCTCGGCAAGCTCTCAAACAGGGCTCTGTCAAAAGAGGGTCACCCAGTTCCCAGCCCCTCCTCTAAAACCAGGTTCAGCAAGCAGGGGAGGTTGCCTACCCCCTCCCAGTGCTCGTGTGGAGCCACAGGATGCTGTGGGATGCTGCTTGAGGCTCCCTCCCCCAGGATACCATAGAGCCTGGATACCAGAGTGGGCTGCAAAGCAAGCAGAAGTTTGCTTGGGGAAAGCCTGTCCAGCAAACAACACTGAGCTTCCTTAAAGTGGCAGGCACCTTGCAAATGAGCCCAAGGGAAAATATGAACATAGGAAGCTGCCTTCAACTGAGTCAGACCATTGGTCCATCCAGCTTAGTACTGTCTACTCTACACAGACTGGCAATGACTTCCCGAGGCTCTGAGGCAGGAGTCACACTCAGCCCGACCTGGAGATGCCAGGCAGGGAGCTCACCTGTGGCATCGCATCCCCACAACACTCTCACCTGCCCCGCAATGCTCTCGCTCGCTCTTGCCGCCCCCTGCAATGCTCTCGCTCATTCTCGCCACCCCCGCAATGCTCTCGCTCGCTCTCGCCACCCCCGCAATGCTCTCATTCGCTCTTGTCACCCCCCGCAATGCTCTTGCCCCCCTGCTTGCCCACCACAAGTCTCCCCCCCTGCCGCTCCCTGCTCCCTGCTCCCTGCCGCTTCACGGCACAGTTCAGCCAACCGCCTGCTGCCCGCAGCCCTCAGAGCCAACTGTCCAGCTCCCAAAGCTGTCCCCAGCCTCCAAGCCCCCTGCTGCTTCACAGTGCCCCTGATCCAACTGTCAAACTGTTTTCCAGCCGCCCCGCAGGTTGCATGGCCCATCTAGAAGAATTAATAATATAGAATATCCCACTCTTCCTCCAAGGAGCCCAGAGCAGTGTACTACATACTCGAGTTCCTCCTCACAACAACCCTGTGAGTAGGTCAGGCTGAGAGTGAACTGACTGGCCTAGAGTCACCCAGCAAGTATCATGGGTGAATGGGGATTTTGATGCTCCTTCCTGTCCCCGCAAGTCACTGGACAAGAGCAGGAGTGTCGCTGCCCTTGCCTGCTGCTGCCCTTGCCTGAAGCATGGTGTAGTGGTTAGAGTGCTGGACTAGGACTAGGGAGACCCGAGTTCAAATCCCCATTCAGCCATGAGACTTGCTGGGTGACTCTGGGCCAGTCACTTCCCCATGCCCGCTCACCCTCCCCACAGCTGTGGCCTCTATGGCACCCACCCCACCCCACTGTATAGTGTGTGTAAAAGGGGAAAAACCCCACCACTGCCCCTTCTACCTTCCCAAACCATGCTGTGGTGTACGGAGTGTGCCTTGTGCCTGGGCTACTTATGGGGGCATCTTGCAATTGCTCTCATCGGCATCTGGCAATTGCTCCAGGGGGCATCTGCTGTGTCCCTTCTGGATCTGGGGAGTGCGTTGGGTGTGTGTGTGACTCTTCCTTTGGGGCTGGTTGGCAGCTGCAGCTGCTCTCTTCTCTCTCCTTTTGGGCTTCAGGATGGAGTTCAGTTCCTTTGACAGTGCTGCATTTGCCAGGAAAGGGTTAACTGAGGCTACCAATCAGAGAGCTACAAAGTGGGACTGCAGCTTGGAGCCCTCCGAGCGGTCTCCTTGGGTCATGTGATCCCCCTAGCCACTCAGGGCGCTGGAGGACCGACATTGCAAGCTGTGGCTGACTGTTTGAAGATAACCTTGTGAAATTTGATCGTCAGTCTCTCATATTCACTGCCAAGGCTTCATCAAATACGTGTGTGTTTGCTGTGAGGCTTGAAATAGGGTTAAAGTTGTATGCATGGGGTCACCCTGTTTACTGCTCGTGTGAATAGCTTCATTGTTTATGAGCTGTAATTGTCAAGGCATTTTCCTTTTGGCTGGCCTCAGTCAACAATCTTGCAGTCATATTATTTGACCAGTTTTAGTTCCTGAGAAGACTTCAGTGATCCTGAGAAGTCTTCACATACAACACATTGCAGTTCTGTAATCAGGACAGGGTCAGGGACAAAGGTCAGCACTGGGTAGCTCCCGAGAGCCCACTGCTGATCCCTGAGACCACCTGTATCATCATAGCCCTTGTTTATTGGTGGTGATGGTAGAGAAGCTTTAGGCCCATCCAGGTTTGGGGGGGCCATGGAGCATAGTTTGCTGAGGGTCTTCTGAAACCTAGAACTGGCCCTGAATCTGGATGGTACTAGTTCATGAATAACAGTGGCCAAGATATTTCCATGAGGGGTCACAGTTGGTACATCAAGTGGTGAATTATTTATTTATTTATACATTTATATCCCACTCTTCCTCCAAGGAGCCCAGAGCGGTGTACTACATACTTGAGTTTCTCTTCACAACAACCCTGTGAAGTAGGTTAGGCTGAGAGAGAAGTGACTGGCCCAAAGTCACCCAGCTAGAATCAAGGCTGAATGGGGATTTGAACTCGGGTCTCTCCAGAATAAAAGTTTCATGCTACAGTTGGGCTTTAAAAGACAAGACTGGAACTAACAATAACCTGCAGATGCAATTGTGCTTCTTTAAGGGTATGGACCCCAATCTAGAACAGGTTGAACATCATCTCTCAGGACAGATTAAGCATCCACCAACAGTACTTCTTCCTTGACTCTAATTGAGGTTCAGTTTGTTGGCTCTCATTCAGTAAATTACTGACAGCAGTTCAACAAACAATTTATGAACATCTCCCTCACACACACCACACACCATTCAACAAAGTTTGGACAAAGTTAGAGAATTAAGTCAACTGATTTTAGAGGACTTAATTCTGATCAAGCACCCATTGGACCAGGAGAGATACCAGGAAAGGATGTGGACTTCCTTTTTCCTGCTCTCACCTCCTCCTAGTTTTATTTCTGTGTAAATGGGCATAGGAGTCAAACCATCAAGGACCCTCAAAACAGAACATGGGCTCCCTCTCTTCCTCCCCTCATTACCTATTCCTTCCCTGAATTTACCTATTTCAATAATTTTTCAGTTGCTGAGAAATAGGCCTGCTGGTCTTAGTGAAACTTATTTCTAAGTACAGTACATGCACATAGAGCAAGTATTGGCTGAGCCTACTTGCACAATTAGGCTCAGCAAAGCCCAGAGAATCCTTTTGCAAACAGCATTTTAATGACTGAACATGCAATTCTATATTCACACTTAAATAGAAGAAGCTGCATTCAGCTCAATGGAATTTACTTCCAAATAAAGGGGGGGGGGATTGAATAATTGCTGAATAACAGTGCTGAGGAGAGAATAATGAAAATATCCTTTTAAAAATGTGGGAAGGCAACAATGTAAAGTTCCTTTTCAAAAACTGCCGAAGGGAATAATGGAAAACTCCCTGTTAAAAAAGAGGGGAGAATAAACCCACCACCACCGCTCCACACAGCACACAGATCGTGCTCATATAACACTGACATTAGCCACACCATCCCACAGGCTCTGGCCCTCTTAAGAGCCCAGAAACACAACTGCCCCACACAAGCAAGATTTCAGGGTGGGAGGGACTTGGGGGGGGCATCATTTCCCTGTTAGGGAAGGGAAGGGGAAATTAGTACTTCCTAGGAGGGGGGAGATAGATAGATAGATAGATAGATAGATAGATAGATAGATAGATAGATAGATAGATATGGGCAAAGGATTCTGGGGGGGTCTAGCCATATGTGACCAAGAATGGTCTTGCAAGGACTCACCCGACAAAGAGAGTCCAAAGGACTCACCCATGGAGACCAAACCATACTCCTGCTCTCTTGGCAGCTTGCTGATAGCAGACTTGCATTATTGTGACAGGGCCAGTCACCTGGGGAGGACCTTAGGGTATAACACCCTCAGTCTTCTGTTGGACTGTGAGCTCATGAGTTGAGCAAAGCCAACAGAGGGGGGGTTGTGTGGGGCTCCCCTCTCTCTGGCTAATGATCTAATTTTGGGACTGCAACCTCCTCCCTGTTGGAAGTTAAGGACTTTGCGCTGTCTCTTGTCTCAGACAGTGGGGGACAGACTAGTGAGTCAGAGGGCTAGAGGGTCAAGATATTGGTCATCCATTCTCTACTGCTCTGACACTATCCCTTTGAAATGTAGATTGCTACTCTTAGGGATTAACTTCCTCTTTTTCTTCTCTTCCTGTCCTTCTACCTTGCAACATGGCAAGCTCCTCTCCCTGCACCATGTGTGCAGAGAAGATGCAGAATCCATCTGCATCCAGCTAGATAGATAGATTAGAGCTCCTAACTCCTCACTTTCCTATCTAGAATGGAGTTCCTTAATAAATGCCTTATATATTGATTTGAAACTATGAATTGGCTCCAAGTCACTTTACTCTCAGCATACACGCATGCCTAAGTAAATTCCGCTGTGTTGTGCCTCTGTGCACTCTGCTATATGAAAAAGGGATTACCACAGATAATTCCCAACACTCTCCCCCGGGAAGCCTTGCACAGATTCAAATGAGATTTTGACACTCAATGTGTCAGAGCCTCGCTGTGTGTCTGGCAAGGTAAAAACTGGTTGCAGGGACAGATCTTTACTCTCATTCAAAATTCCTAGGTTTGGATCGGTTTTGCACTGTATGCAGATCTTACATGTATGCAGATCAGAGAGGAGAACCCCGATTTCCAGTGAACCCAGGAGACTGGGGTTGCCATTTCAGGGCACAAGCAAGGGTGGACATGTCCAAATGGATGAATGGTCTGGCAGAGGGCATAATTTGACAGCTTTTTGGTGGCAGTTGCTGCAATCGCCAACACAGATGAGCTATTGCCAGGGTACCCATCCCTGTGGCTTTCCTAACCCCCATAACCTCTCGTGAGAGAGTGTTCTGTGGGAGAAGGGTATGTCATTGCACATTATTAGTGAGAAAGGCTCAACACCCCTGTCTCTACAAATAGTTCTTCTCATGGGTTATGAGGGGTTTTCCCCATGGCTTTACACTCTCATGAGTGAGCAGTCCACTCAGGATCAGCATCCATCATCATCACAGATGTCTAATTGCTCCTTTCACTGGGGCAATGCTGATCCTACTGCCCGGCCCTTCTCATGAGTAAACCTACAGACTGCACAGGTACCACGGAGAGCAAGGGGCTGGGCCCCCATCATTGTTAAAAAGAAATAGACCTTAGGTCTTCAAGCTCTGCAATTCTTAGCTCTGCCCATTAAACCTGACCTTGGGTATCCCCACCCAGCCCTATATTCCCATCCCTGTGCTCTAATGGAGTTCCTTGCTGATATTGTCACCTGGAATGCTTGTGAACATATATCTTTGTCATTTCATTTTCAGGAAGCAAATGACTTAGTGCCCATCCTGTCATTCCGTCCCCTTTCCCTCCTGCTTGCCAGGAGTGGAGGGAGCAAGGAACAGAGTGGGAAGAAGGCATGCCCCTGTGTGACTTCGCTAGTTGATAGGCTGACAAGTCCCTGTTGCTGGCCAACTGCTTTGTTGGATCGGGGACAGGAAGGTCAGGGCAAGTACTCAGAGAGGCAGCCAGTGAGAAGCCCTGCAGGCATGGAGTGGGTGCAATCCCAGGTGTGTCTGTGCCACCATCTCTATGATTGCAGTTCCAGAAACAGCACAAAACCACTGTGGATGTAACACTGGCGGATTTGGCAGCAAACCTTTATGTACACCAAAGGTTCAAATTGGAGCTTGATGAGGCAACCCACCAGTCGCTTTTGCTGTGAAACCACGGTTGCATGCATTCAGACATAACAGAGTTCCATCCTCTGCCCCATTTAACTCCGGTTTTGTGTTACATCTGAATGCAGCCTGTGGCTTGAAGGGGGAAATTGTAGTTTGCTATGCCCTCTGTTGGCAGCTTTACAAAGGTACAATTTTCTGGACAACAGGAAATTTATTATTTATTATTTATTTATTTGATTTGTATACCGCCCTTCCGAGCTGACTCAGGGCGGTTTACAAGAAATGAAAAATGAAAGACACCAATAAGTGTCATTAAAGAGGACATATATTTATTAAAAGAAGAAGAGAGACCAGGCTAAATGAGCTCATAACATCAGCTCCTGAGGGGCCAGCTCTGGTTTGAGAGAACTGTTGAGCAGTCCTTCCCTCACCTTTCCATGGCCTGCTTAAGACCTGAGTGCCTTGTGGGGGAAGGAAGAAGAAGACTGTTCAAGCCAGAGGAGCACACATTATCAGCTTCTAAAGGGACTTGCTCTAGCCTGAGATATGACAACTCTTTTTATCCTTTGGGGATTGTGGAGTTGCATTTGTTGAATTTCAACCTGGACACATCCCAGTCCAATATTGAGATTGAGCAAGCCAAAGTATGAGTGCATGGAGCCTAATTTGTAAAGCCAGACTAATATACAAAGTATTTACAGATTATGTGGCAGGGATGTTAAAGTGAATACCTTAACTTGTCATTTCCATACTTTTTAGAGTATGGCTGAGAATTTTAAATAACTTTTCTCACATATTTTATTGGAATATCAGAAAAGCCCTAGTGGTTGTACCAAGGGACCATGTTGTTCTGTCTTAGAGCTCAACAGTGACAAACAGATACTTTCAGGAAACCTACAGGGGGCACTAAAAGCAATAACCCTCACAATTGTATGTTCCAAGCATGTGATATTCAAAGGTTAAATTGAGTTATTAACAAATCATAGAGTTGAAAAGGGTCTTGTTGGCCATCTTCTCCAAATCCCTGCTCAAAACAGCAAATGCAGAGCTAGAGTGCCCCTGACAGAGGGCTATCCAGTCTCTGCTTGAAGACCTCCAGCCAGGGAAAAGTCCCTGCTCAATGGGTAATTGTTTCCACTATCAAATTGCTCTTACAGTTAATAGTTTTCTCATAATGTTCTACCTGTGCATTTGATCTCCTCCCTGAAACTCTGTATTTGTGTCTTAACTTCTGAATTTCATTTGTTAGTTTCAGCCCAATTTCCCATTCTGTCAGGTCATTTTTAATTTTA
Source organism: Hemicordylus capensis (assembly GCF_027244095.1). NCBI lineage: Eukaryota > Metazoa > Chordata > Lepidosauria > Squamata > Cordylidae > Hemicordylus > Hemicordylus capensis. The sequence goes on along the minus strand of NC_069662.1, from coordinate 66,436,048 downwards.
ATCCTGTATTCGGAGGTTAGCTATCCCTCCCTGCAAATTGTGTCATCGGCAAATTTGTTGAGAATTCTCTTCATACTTTCATTTAAGTCATTTATAAACAGAGCCCTGTGGCATTTTACAAGTCATTTAAGGAGTTGCTCAAGAAATACACACCTTCCTTAGATGAGTTCAAGTCTTCAGAGCCAGATGAAGTTCAATTAGATGAGTTCAGGTCTTCAGAACCAGAGCAAGTTAGTAAAACAACTAGAGCAGGTTAGTAAAACAACTTCCTGATGCACTCTCGGGATCTCTGTCTACCATCTTGACCAACTCCATTGCAGTCTTGAACTTCAGTCCAAGTTTTACCTTTTTCAATCCATTTACCCTGCTTTTGTGAGGCTGCCCTCAGTTAGCCTGTTGGGGGAGAGAGAGGCAAAATTAGGAGCTTTGTCACCCATATTTCACCATCTTTACTGAGCAGCAGGCCTATCATACCCTCATTTTTTCTTCAAACATAACTGCAGAAGCTCTTTTTGTTGTTCTTAGCATCCTTTGTCAGCCTCACCTTGCTTTGTATTATAACTTTCCTGGCTTTCTCTCTGGAACTTTGGGATGCTTATCTGTATTCATCCTTGGTCCTTCCTTCCATTTCTTGTACATTTCTTTTGCTATTTTCAGCTCATCATTAAGTGTTTTATGTCTCCATATTGGTTTATTTGATATCTCCTTATTTTCTTTCTCATTGGAATTGTTTCTGATTGCACTGTCTTCAGTACCTCCTTCTTCAGGAATTCCCTCCACCCTGCTATCTTGGCCTCCTTTGAAGCGGGTCTCACAATCCGTGAGACCCGCTTTCACTGAAACTGTGGGGAGAGTGGGCTAAGCTCGCTCTCCCCGCAGACAACTGGGCAGGGAACCCTGGGCAGCCGGATCAGCCGCCCACATGATTGCCCACTCCATGATGGAGCCAGCGGGAGCTGGGGGGAGTGGGGGCCGCGCGGCCCCCGGAAGCCCCAGTATGCCCTGCGCGAGCACGCAGGGCATACTGGGAAGACCCCCGGAGCTGGGAGGTGGCTTTTTGCCTCCTGGTCAGGGGTCTACTCATGAGTAGCCATGGTGCGGAGCCATGCCTCAGCTACTCACAAGCAGATAGCCCGGGTCTCCGGAGCGCTCACTCCGCAAACCCAGGCTAAGGGGCGGGCTACTTGAGTGGGTTAGCCACTCAAGAACTACTGGACTCGCTTGTAAGCCTGGTGGTTCTTATGATTAACAAAAATCAGGCTAGGCTCTCCTAGCCCGATTTTTGTTAATCATGAGAATAGCCCCTTTCTCTGTTAGTTTATTTAACCCTGTAATCCTCCCCAGCACTTATCTGAGCTTATTAAAACCACTTTTCCTGAAATCCAAGATACATGTATGACTACCTTTAGGTTTCCCCAAGAGCAAACATTCCAGAATTAACATGGTGACTTTTCCTCAAAGTTCCTACTACTTTATCATCATTGATCACCTTTGCTATTGGTTAGGATCAAGTCAAGAATAGCTGGTCCCCTCATTCTGTCCTTCACTTTCTGAAGGAGGAAAAGTCACAATGGCATGTAAGCACTTGCTAAAAATTCCATGCTTAGAGGAGTGCTATATTCTAGGGATGTGCGAAACGTTTTGGGTACAGAACGATCTGTACCTGAAACTGCCCATTTCAGGTGATTCATTAACGAAATGAATCACGCTCTTGCCCTCCCGAAATGTTTTGGAGCTGAAATGAATCACCCCCATTTCTGTTCCAAATAATTTGTAGTTTCGGCACTTCATTTTGCGGCCGATAAAGTGCTTCTTCTTCCTCCTCCATTTTGAGCTCTGTCGTCTACTTGAATTTCCTATCTTTTTGCCTCCCATTGACTTCAATGTAAAAAGTCTGATCTGATGTCTACTTGAATTTCCCCCCTTTTGGCTTCCATTGACTTCAATTGAAAAGGTCTGATCTGCAGACCATATTTGGTGTTCAGGAGCCAAATTAACCCTCCATTGGCCAGGGGGAGGTGGAGGAAGGGGCATGGGTAGGGGCAGGTTTCGGAGGGCATTGCAGGAGGGTATTTAAAGGGCCAGCATAGCCATTTTCTCTCTTTCTGCTGCTGCCTCATGTGGGAGAAGAGACTAGAGAGCTCTATTGCCTGACTGATTGCCTTGGCCTTGTTTCCCCTATCATCCACCATTGCCTCCATTTGCCCAGCATACTAGTGCTGCTATTATTATAGTGCCAGCTGGCACCCAGCCTGCCTTCCTGCATTGAATTTTCAACATTTTTTCTGAGGAAGAAACCACCAGATTGGAAGAGAAGGAGGAGAATCCCCCCCCCCTTTTAAACTTTTTCTGCCTTGCAGGGAAAGCTTGCCTTGCACACTCCTGCCAGCAGCCAGGCTGTGCCATTCTCTCCTGCATTTTATTTATTTATTTATTGTAAAGAGAATTGGCAGAAAAGATTATTATTATTTTTCTTCTTCTGATTTTTTAAAGAACTTCTTCCTGCTGCGGAGAGGATCATCACTGCTGCCTGCCTGCCTCAAGCAGTTTCCAGCCCCAGCGTGCCAGGCCATCTACACCTGTGATGACCAGCCAGCCCAGTGGCTACCAATTTTCCAGAGAGGCTGCCCTATCTGAAGAGTAAGGAAGACTGACTGAGACCAGACCCTCAGAGGTGAACTACAGAGACCCAGTGTTTGGTGAAAACTTCAACTGAGTGAGAGTGGCCCAGCCATTTATATTTTAACACATGCACACGCACCCCCACACCATTACACACACATGTCCTAGTCTCTCTTGAATTGTGTACTTGGGGTTTATTTTTTCCCTGTTTGGAGGGAGGTTACAGTTTTGGGGTTTAACTGAATTTTAAAAGTTGTGTGATATTTAGAATAGGTTTTAAATAGGGGTTCTTCAGTGTGTAGTGCTTTAGAGTTTAAATAGGCCGGATCCCCGTTAGCTAGATAGGTAGTAGGTGGTTCAACTTTAGACTGGTAGCATAGCCTAGTAGTGGTTTAAATAAAGAATTCTTTTTCCCCTTCCAAATAATTTTTCTAAAAGAGGAAAGGAGCCTGTTCCAGTGCTACTAGCATTAATAAAAAATTAATTCAGCTAGGCTGTCTCAGCACTCCTCCTGTCCTGAGTCCTGCACACACTTTTGTGTTGTTGCTTTTTAAAAAAATATTATAAGCCCCTAGCCTGCCCACCCGGTTATTTCTCTGCCCATAATTTGTGAATTGAAACACACATTGCTTGACTTGTGTGTGTAGGTAGGCCCAGCACAATTTAGTTACATTATATCATCTTCGGTGCTGCTATCTGTGCTATTGACATCATTGTTGTTTCAGCAATCCAAATCTGTAACTAACTCAACTTTACTGTGATACATTTTAACTTCCAATAACCACAGATAGAAAATATAGCTTTCCCTGTTGTTCTTGCGGAGTGCCAGCCTTAAAGAACTCCTCCACAGTCAGTGCAGTAGTGCCACAAGTAAGTAACATTATTTCTTGTTCTGTGACAGCCTGCTTCTTTGCTGTTGTATCACTCTAACTCCCAGTCTGATGCATGTTTCAATGTGATAATGTGACTCTGATTCTGATTTGTTGTTCATGCATTTCTCTGTTCAAATGTGGCTTGACTTACTTTCACTTGTCTACAACATTGTCTGTTGTCTGAGACTTTGCTTATAATGCTTTGCTTTTTTCCACACATGGAGGACTGAAGCAGCAGTGCATACACACATGCACCCCCCACCCTCCAAACAGCTGTGTCGCCAACGATGAGCTTGCTGCTGGTGCAGCAGAAATTTCTGTCTCACGCAAACTTAGAGAAAGCATACACAGCATTCTGAAGTGACACATCTAAATTTTTACCCCTAAATCCACTAACCCTTTCACAGAGCACTCACACACACAGAGGTAATAATAGTAATGTGACTACAGTCTTTCTCCCCCGCCCCAGAAGTATGCATTGCAATGCAATCCCAAATTGCAATTGTGTGCCTATCCTAATGTGACTTTTTTTGAGGGACCTCTCATGGTGTGGTGTGGGCAAAGGACAGGTTCAAGTCACTGTGTCTGTGGACTTGTTTTTGCATGGACTTGTTTTTGCAATTAAAAGATTGGGTCATATTGTGAGTTGTCAGCATTTTTTACTAAAAGATTGCTTGCATCTACATAGGTTGTGCTCACAGTGCTCACAGCTCATGCCACAGGCTTCGATCCATTATGGAAATGCACCAAAAACTTGTGCTCCACCATTGTTGTCATCAATTCATCACTCTTCAAACTTGTGTGGGAGCTGGAAGGAGGCCCCGTGCCAAGCCTCACTGGTCTGCTTGCAGAATGTTGTTTTGCATCCTCCTTACTGAATGCATGTGTCTCTGTGTCTCTCTGTTGCTTGTGGTGGACAAAAAATGCTTGGGGGAGGGTCAGGGCAGGGCACTGTTGTTGGACCCAGGGCCTAGTCTGCTCTGCTGCATCTGTGTGACATCATGTGTGACATCATGCTTACTTTGGAAACCTGGCTCTTTGAAAAGCTCTGCAGTTGTGTGTGTGCTGTGCTGTGCGTTGTTCTTTGTGCTAGATTTGGGGCAGAAATGGGGCATCTGGGGTAGAAGAGTGGGTTGGGGTGGTAGTGCCTACCTATGGGTGGAGGCTAGCACCCAAATTGCAGAGGAATTGGGCAAAGGGCTGATTTTTGGTGATTTGTTGGAGTGTCTTTGGGGCTGATCTGGGGAAGAAAGGGGGCATCTGGGTGGAAAAGTGGGGTGGGATGGTAGTGCCTAATGGTTGGAGGCTACCTCAAATCTCAAAGTGTGAAAATCTCAAATAATCCCTGGATATCAGGTGGCAAGTGGGAAACAGGACTCAGGAATCTTCAGTTCAGCAACCAGGGCTGAAGACAGCAAAGTTACTGGAAGAAACGTCACTTAACCAAAAAATATATACGAAAAAGGCCAACAAGGAAATAATGATCTGCTTTTACAAGTCTAGTCCAACTAGAAGAGGTTATATAAAAAGAATGTACCAGATTTGGAAAGAGAAGCATCCAGATACAGAAATAACAGAACAAAGGCTAGCAGACCAGAGAAGATTCATAATAAGAAATAAAGTATTCACAGGAGTTGAGCTGGAAGAACAGCAAAGAGCAACACAGGCTCAAGACATGGAAGAAGAATTACCACCAACTGAAGCAGTTGCTCAGGCGCAGGTGGAGGAGGTGTTGGAAATAGAGGATACCACTGTTGCTGAACTGTTTCAAAATCAAAACCAGGCAACCTCCCCTTTGCCTTCACCTCAAAAACCCAAATGCCATTTAACAGAAAAGCAACAAGAACTAAAGCAAAAAATAACTGAGCACATGAAACAAACAACCACCAATTTCGACTTCCAGCGCTAAAAACAGTTGCCAAAAAACAACTTGCGCAAGCATTAAAAGATGTCAATGCTGCACTTGCAGAAAAAAGAACCAATAATTTGCAAGAAACAAACCAACTAATGTACAGTGCAGCAACAATAACAACACAAGAGCTCGGATATAAGATCAATGGACCTGTAAAAAAAGAAAGTAGTACATCACTTAAATGGAAGATCCAATTAGAAAATAAAATCTCCAGGCTTAGATCAGATGCTAGTAAATTGAAAGATATGAAAGACATGAAGCTGAAGAATGAAAATACCAAACAGTATCTGATCCAAAAATACCACCTAGATTCAAGGAAAATTAGAGAAGTCCTGGAAATAATAAAGCAGCAAATAGCAGCAGTGTCAAAGAAGATTAACAGATATGAAGCCAGAACTACACAACACAGGCAGAATCTCCAATTCCAGTCGAATCAGAGATGTTTCTACCAAAGCACAGAAGGAGAAACTGCAAGAAACATAGAAACACCAAATAAAGAAGAAACAGTGCAATTCTGGGGTTAAATTATGGGACAATCCAATAGATTACAATAAAAAAAGCAGGCCAGATGAAAGAGGTCAAGAAATGTAACCAACAAATGCAAGATCTAATAATAACACCAGAATTAATCAGTGAAAGAGCAAAGATAATTAAAAATTGGACTGCTCCAGGTGACGATGAACTGCATGGCTTTTGGCTTAAACACCTAACAAGCCTTCAGAAACAACTATCAAAACAGTTCAATCATATTTTGCAAGGAGATGATATTGAACAATGGCTAACAACTGGGAAAACTCATCTCATTATGAAAGACCCAGCAAAAGGTGCAGTTCCAAGTAATTATAGACTGATCACCTGCCTGCCAACCATGTTCAAATTATTAACTGGAATAATAGCAGATGAAGTGATGCAACACTTATTAACTAACAAACAGCTTCCAGTTGAACAGAAAGGAAATTGCCCCAACACCAGAGGCACAAAAGACCAGCTGCTGATTGACAAAATGATTTCAGAAAATTGCAAAAGAAAAACCAATCTAAGTGTTGCATGGATTGACTACAAGAAAGCCTTTGATTCATTGCCTCACACATGGATATTAAATGTGTAGAAACAACTGGTGTCAGCAAAAACATTCAGATATTTATTTAAAAAGCAATGAGCATGTGGAGTACAAAGTTAACAATCAATGGTGAGACACTTGGACAGGTTAGCATTAGAAGAGGCATTTTCCAAGGGGACTCACTATCCCCTCTGTTGTTTGTAATCGCCATAACCCCACTTTCACAAATATTAAACAAAACAGGCCTCGGATACCAAACATCTAAAACATCAAGTAAAATCAACCATCTGCTGTACATGGACGATCTGATGGAAAGTCCCAGTCAGAAATCGAATCCCTGCTAAACACTGTCCGTATATTCAGTAGCGATATAGCAATGGAGTTTGGACTAGACAAGTGTGCTGCATTAATAATGAACAGAGGGAAAATAAGAAAAACAGAAGGAATAGAACTGCCCAATGGAAGCAAGATCAAGAACCTGGAAGAGAAAGAACATTACAAATACTTGGGCATTCTCCAGGCTGATAACATCGCACACACTGAAGTAAAAAGAAAAATTGGAAGTGAATACATCAGGAGAGTTAGAAAAATCCTCAAGTCCAAACTCAATAGCAGATACACCATACAAGCCATAAACACCTGGGCTATACCTATTATCAGATACACTGCAGGAATAATAGTCTGGACCCAGGCAGAGCTAGAGATGCTAGATCGTAAGACCAGGAAAATCATGACTATCAATCATGCTCTGCACCCCCGCAGTGATGTCGATAGGCTATAACTCCCTCGCAGCTCAGGTGGAAGAGGAATGCTGCAAATCCATCAAACAGTAGAGGAGGAGAAAAAAGGCCTTGAAGAATATATCAAGGACAGTGAAGAAGATGCACTTCAAATGGTCAATTATGCGAAACTATTCAACACCAATGAAAGAAAGCAGGCCTACAAGAAAGAACAAGTCAAGAACTGAGCAGAAAAATGGAGAAATAAGCCCCTGCATGGTCAATATTTGCACAATATAAGTGGAAAATCAGACATCACCAAGACCTGGCAATGGCTTAAGAATGGCAACTTGAAGAAAGAAACAGAGGGTTAATACTGCCTGCACAAGAACAGGCACTAAGAACAAATGCAATAAGAGCAAAAGTCAAAAAATCAACCACAAACAGCAAGTGCCGCCTTTGTAAAGAAGGAGATGAAACCGTGGACCACCTAATCAGCTGTTGTAAAATGATTGCACAGACTGACTACAAAAAAGGCATAACAAAGTAGCAGGGATGATACACTGGAATATCTGCAAAAAATACAAGCTACCTGTAGCCAAACATTGGTGGGAGCATAAAATTGAAAAATTTAAAGAAAATGAAGATGTAAAAATATTATGGGACTTCCGACTACAAACAGACAAACATCTGCCACACAATACACCAGATATAACTGTAGTCAAGAAGTAAGAAAAACAGATCAAAATAAACGACATAGCAAAACCAGGGCATAGCAGAATAGAAGAAAAAGAAATAGAAAAAAATAAGCAAATACAGAGATCTACAAATGGAAATTGAAAGGCTGTGGCAGAAAGAGACCCAAATAATCCCAGTGGTGATTGGCGCCCTGGGTGCAGTTCCAAAACACCTTGAAGAGCACCTCAACACCATAGGGGCCACAGAAATCACCATCAGCCAATTACAAAAAGCAGCTTTACTGGGAACAGCCTATATTCTGCGATGATATCTATAACAATTGACAATAAAATTCTGGCATCCCAGGTCCTTGGGAAGGACTTGATGTCTGGATAAAACAAACCAGTCAATAACACCTGTCTGACTGTGTAAACAAGAAATAATAATAATAATAATAATAATAATAATAATAATAATAATAATAATAATAATAATAATAATGGCAGATGCCTGGTGAAACAGGTGGGTCTTAATAAGGGCCTTAAAAGCAGCAGGGAGGGGGCTGAATGAATCTCGGGGGAGGATGTTCCAAAGAAGAGGGATAAAGATTCGTTAGCATGATGCTGGGTTACTTTTCTATGTAGCCAGAAGTTTCATTTGCTGACAATATTAGTACAAACAAGGTGATTCCGTTCATGGCTGCAGTTTTTGTGAGAGAAGGTCTTCCAAAAGAACTAGTGACTGACAATGGGACACATCTTATCTCCTTTGAAATGGAGCAATACTTGAATAACCATGGGATAAAACACAAGACTATTTCCTTATACTATCCTTGAGGGAATGGCTTAGTGGAAAGAATGAACAGATTAGTGAAGGAGAATTTACAACTGGCTACTACACAACAAAAACCCTGTAAAAAGACAATTTTTGAAACACTATTTGCTTATTAAACTACTCCATTTGAACTGCTGAGAGAATACAAAGCTACCACCAAACTCACTCAAGGCAACGTGATAGGGCTTTCCATGCCATCTCATCCTATGGATGATCCAACGGATGCAGAGGTTTCTGATTGGGTAAATGCAAAGCAACAAAAATATGAATTGTATGTGGATTGGAAACAGGGTGCGAAACAGCATACGTTCAAGGTGGGGGGTTTTCTTCAAGCACGGTTGCCTTATAAAGTGAGAAAGGGATGTTCTCAATATTCTGGTCCAAAATAATCAAAATCCTAGGAAATTCTGTCATACTGAAAAGAAATTGAACAGCTTGGGGCTTTCTAGCATACAGTACATACTATGAGAAAAGAGGGAAGAGGGCCTGATCTCAAGAGAGGAACTGGAAAGGAATTTGATCTTGCCTCCAGTTCTGACCTCACAGCTGAGGCTGAGGAAAGAAATGGACAATCTTCTGTACAGAAAGAACATCACTAACAGTATCTTGTGCCAGAGACCCCAAGAATTAGTAGGTGTGCAACAGAAGACCACCTAAAAGACTTCAAGACTTTGTCACTGAATTTTAAATCAATTCAGTTCTGTTTGTTATAAAGGGGATGAATGCATCATATTCTGTCTAGTAGTCTTGTATGTTTGTCCAATAGAGATTTTCTTAAATTCTGACATCTCATTTCTCAGACTAGGAACATAGGAGCATAGGAAGCTGCCATATACCGAGTCAGACCATTGCTCTGCGGCTTCTCCGAGGTTGCAGGCAGGAGTCTCTCTCAGCTCTATCTTGGAGATGCCAGGGAGGGAACTTGAAACCTTCTCCTCTTCCCAGAGCAGTTCCATCCCCCGAGGGGAATCTCTTACAGTGCTCACACATCTAGTCTTCCATTCATATGTAACCAGGGCAGACACTGCTTAGCTAAGGCGACTAGTCATGCTTGCTACCACAAGACCAGCTGTCCTCTCCGAGACCAGCTCTCCTCTCACTCTTTATCAGACATCCGTTTTCTTGTCATTGGCCAATTGATGACATAAAAAGCCGTGGCTGGAAACAGCAAGCCATGTAGCAGTTATAAGGCATAAATAGCTGGGTAGCTGGGCTGCTCTCTTAGCTTGCATTGCTATTTTGCTCATGTTTCATTATTTCAAAGACAGAAAGATTTGAAAGGTTTCTGCATCTTCCCTTCAGCCAGAAGTGGCGGTATCATTACCAAGTAAACATCTTCTGTTTGGCATTCACTTGCAAATCGTGTTTTCGCTCTGAAGAACTATACTATTCATAAACTGAATACTATAGCACAGATACCTGATTTATTCTCACTATTATAATAGAGCCAGGATTGTTAATATCATTAGCTGAGGTCTTGATTTTCCTAGTCCAAAGCCTTCCTAGTCTAAAGTATTTTCTTTAGCTTCCAGTTCTCTTTGGCAATAGAATGTAAAATCTAAATTGGTGCTTGTATTTAGGATATCCATACAGAATAGCTGGTAGCCTCTCTCTCTCTCTCTCTCTCTCTCTCTCTCTCTCTCTCTCTCTCACACACACACACACACACACACTTAATCCAGCTATCCTCCAAGAAGCTCACATTGGGACGTATATGTTCTCCATTTATTATCTCAACAATCTTCTTGTGTCTCTCTCCTCTGCAAAAAGCCCTTTCTGTTTGTATACATTTGTTCCTGGGGGTTGTGCAACCAGTGGAAAAGGGGCTTTTGGAGGGAGGGGAGAGATGCAAAAATCACTTCCTCTCCCCCTCCATGACTGGTCCACTGTGGAAAAAACTCTTCAGACCAGCACTGAAGGCTTCCTTAAGACCCACAGTACTACATAGCCCTCTGCAGCTCTCTTTCCTTTTCCAGAGGGCTGTGGATCATGTTGGCTTTTGTGTATTTTTAAAATTATTCCCTTTTTATTGATAGATAGATAGATAGATAGATAGATAGATAGATAGATAGATAGATAGATAGATAGATAGATAGATTAAGTGCCTCCAAGTTGGTGTCGACTCTCACTGAACACATAGATAGATTATCTCCAAGATTATCTGTCTTCAACTTGGCCTTTAAGGTCTCTCAGTGGTGTACTCATTGCTGTCATAATCAGTGGGGGATTTCTTTGTGTTTGTGTAAGATTTTCCCCCAATAAAAGAAAAATGCCACTTCCCCAATACACTTCATATTATTTTTTCAACTACTTCTTAATTAGTTAAATAATTTATCAGAAACAGCTATAATTACACTGACAATTATCCAAGTTCAACATCGTTAATAACTTCAGCCTCGTACTGGCCCACTAGCCCAAACTACAGCCCAATGTCACCTAGCTATTCTCCAACCAGTCCCAGCTACAGCCCCACATCACCGAGCTACAGTATCACTAGCCCCAGCTACAGTCCAACATCACCAAGTTATTCTCCTACCAGCCTCAGTTACAGTCTGACCTCACCCAGCTACAGCCTCACCAGCTACAGCCCCACCTTATTGTAGGTATTTTCAAAGCGAAAATATATCCAGTACCTTATTAAAGAATCTGACACCCACCAGGAGTAGTCAGCCCACAACTAAAATGCTTGTATGTGAAAGAGCCAATAACTCAACTTGACAAAGTTTTTGGTTTCTGTGGTACTTTGTGCCATGTACATTGAAATCTGAAGGGTATCTAGTACATCTGTAGCAAGCAATGGGGAAGCTGCAACTGTAGAAATTCTGCTAGGATATTTAGTATAGATACAGTATGTCTTGCAGGGGATGCTGCATGTTTTATGAAACCAGAAATTTACCCAATGTAATGTATAATAAATATTTGGAAAAGCTGATGACTTTTGAACAAACATGTTGACTTTCTGCCTGTACACATTCTCCTCAAGCCCAATATCAAGCTGAAAATCAAGGCAATATGTAGGTGTTAGGAATGAAAGGATCTCTCTGTTTCTATTCTTTCTGAATTTTTCAGAGTTTAATTTGATTTTCATTTTACTAAAAATCCACAGATTTTTCTTCTGTCACCAAAAAATAATGTGTATTTTTCACTTATTTTCTATCTAAGCAGCTGGATCAATAATATGCGGCAATGTATGCATTTACAGTAAATTCATATTTCTTTGTGAACTTAGAAAATGCATCAGTTCTGTAGATATGTTATAAAATTCAATCCTCTGGGAGCTGGAGTCAGGTGGTGTGTGTATGTGTGTCCAGAACTATCTATATTGTCACAAATCTCATCAATAGGGGAATTTAGTAATAAGGTGCATGGAGCTCATTTATAAGCCAGCCCAGCATACCATCTTTATAATTAATTCTCTTAGCCAGCCAGCATGGAGATGTGGCAAGGCAATGCGTGCAGGCAAGGGAAGCACCTGATTGGCTGAGCTCTGTTTGGCCGGCGGAGGCGCCTGATTGGCTGAGCTCTGTTTGGCCGACGGAGGCACCTGATTGACTGGGCATTGGCCCAGGACCATTGTGAGGATGGGCCTTCTTAGCTGCAGTCTGGGCTGGGAGGCGGGAGGCAGTGGGAAGGACTGGCCCTGGCCTGGCGCCAGAGGGGGTGAGTGGGACATGTGTGCCCAGGATTTGGCGGCAGAACTCTCGTGACAGGCTGCGAGAGTTCCAAAGTGAGGACTGAGGAGTAGAGGGGGAAGAAAGTGCAGGCAGTGGCCGCCGGCCAGCTGGTGGAGGAGGGGGGAGAGAAAGGCAGCGGGGGGAGAGAAAGGCGGTGGTGGGCAGCGGGCAGGGGGAGAGAAAGGCAGCGGCGGGCAGCGGGCGGGGGAGTGAAAGGCGACGGTGGGCAGCGGGTGGGGAAGAGAAAGGCGATGGGCGGCGGGGGGAGAGAAAGGTGGCAGCAGGCGGGGGAGAAATGCGGCAGCTGGTGGGGGGAAAGAAAGGTGGCAGTGGGCAGGGAGAGAGAAAGGCAGCGGGCAGAGGGCAGGGGGAGAGAAAGGCGGCAGCGGGCAGCGGGCGGGGGAGAGAAAGGTGGCGGTGGTGGGGCCCTTCTTGGCCACCCACCACGGCTCTGGGTGGGGAGAGGAATGGAAGGGGAGGAGGGCTGGAGAGCGCGGGCCGGACGGAAGGGGAAGAGAGGAGAGACCGGGGCAGGAGGAAGAGGGAGGGGGAAACAGCCGGCCCCAAATTGCAGCACAGATGCTCTGTGCAGGGTTGGCTAGTAACATGTGAATCTGTACGGAATTACATGTAAGACTGTACAAAATTTATTGCCTACACTGTGTGGAACTTAAGGTGCACACCTTAACTTACAATTTGTATGCCTTTTGGAACATGAATGAAATTGTTTGTGGCTGAACACTTATCTTAAACTGAGTACTTTTAAATAATTCCTGGCTTCCTTGATGCTACCTCATGTTGTTGAGTGTTCAAGGCTTTATGGACCCTGCTGTGGTGGTTATGATGCCCCACCCCTAGGGATGTGCAAGCTGGCTCACTTTGAGCTGGGCTCAACTTTGAACCAGTCCCATTCAGATGGTCTGAGCTTGAACCAGACAGGTCCCGAAAGCGGGGTGCTGGTCTGAGTTTGAACCGAACTTCCACCCCAAATCAAAGAACTGGCTCACAGGCTGGCAAGGATTCCCCTTTACAAGTAAAGGGAATTCCCTACACTAAATGAGGGGCTGGGGGGTGCAGGAAAGTAGTATTTACCCAGGGGCATAACGATAGGGGGGCAGGGGGGCAGGGGGGCACGTGCCCCCGGTGCCACTTGGTAGGGGGCGCCAAAAAGTGCCCCTGCCGATCCCCTTCCTTCCCCGAATTTTTTTATATTTTTTTTGCAAAAATATATATATATATATATATTTTTTTTAAAAAAAAATTTGAGTCCGGGTCGGCGGCGGCACCCCTCCCCCCCTTCGGTGCAGGCGCAACTTTCCAGATGAGATATTTCCGGGTGGGGTGGGCGCTCTCCCACCATTGGCTCCTGGCAGCGGAAGAGTGGAGCCATTCTCTTATGCATCTGAAAAGCTGCCTTCCCCGTGCGGTTGCAAAAATGGGGAGACTCGACTCGTCTCCCTGAGATAAGTCAATCATTAAAGAACGAGTCAGGTTGTGGGCAGGTGGGGGGAGGTGGTCTAGTTATCTGAGAGATAAGCAAAACCGCTGCTTTTTAAAGTTTGGTCGAGCCTTAAAGCAACTGGCGATGCGTACTGGAGTGAGTGTGTGTGTGTGTGTGTGTGTGTGTGTGTGTGTGTGTGTGTGTGACGAGCTGCGATTCCCCCACCCTCCCCACAAGCTGCTGTATAATGTTCAAGAAATAGAAAGTAAAATGCTTTATCATGGCTCGGCTTCCCAGATAAATCTGTGCTGGGCTGGCTGAGGAAAGATGTTATCCTTTCTTCCCCTCCCTCCCCCAGTTCTCCCAAAGGAGCTTCTCATCTTTCTCCTCATGACAGCGATGAGCTTCTGTGAGTTTTCTTATAGGATAGTCGGGGCTGGGAAAAGAAAGAAAGAGAGAGAGAGAATCCCTTTTCTGCCCAGCCTTTTAGCCCAGAGGATGGAGTGAGATCTCTCGGTGATATGTCCAGCTCCTTCATCTCTGCTGTGCCACTTCTTCCAAAAAAAGGTTTGCTTTGGTTGGTTTGTGTGTCCCCCGCCCACACGCCACCCACCTCCTCCCTCCATTCCCAGTCTATGTGGGATGTTTTAAAAGTGCTTTATGGAGAAGAGTATGTTAAAGCAAGCAAGGGGCCATTATTTCAAAATGCCTAGTGCTGGCAACAACCCTCCGGCTCGATTAAAGCAGCCTCGTTTGACGCGGCAAGAGCAAGCTGAGCTTTAGTCTGGCTAAGTAGTCCCCAAGGAGAAGGGGGCGGTGAGCGAAGCGCTCCCCTTTGCGTCGATTCTCTCCCGCGCTTCCCCCCTCTCGAGCATCGTCGTCCCTTTCCTTTGATCCTCCTCACGCACCACGGGGTAATCATCGCGAGCACAGCGCAGGGCTGGGAGGGAAACCTCCCCCGCAGATCCTGCGCCAGAGCGCGCACCACACCCGTGGAGCGGGGCAAAGGCGCTTCACCAAAGTGCTATTGCTGCCCGCCGGGTGAGGGGACGCAGGCAGCCGCAGCAGCCACCGCCTGCCGGCTCAGTCATTGTGAGAGCTCCCTGCTGCGGCCATTCACACACATTTCCCTCCCCGGATGCTGCTTGTGTTGCAAATCACAGCCTCAGTTCTCTCACAGGCACAATCAATGCACATGTGATGTTAGTGGATCTTCTTAGAAATGTGGTCAATGGAGAGGCAATCCTATATATTTAATCTCACCATCAATACTGACAGATGCCTAAAAATTATTGTCTACTTTCAACTGTGTGTGTCCAAAAAGTGGAGAAATAATTCTGTATTTTCAGGCACCTACACAATCATCTGGGATTTATCAGCATTCCTACGTTTTGGACATTCACCAGAGCACCCATGTTTTTACCATAGTGATGCTTTTTTATCCCCCTTATGAATGGCTAAATGATTTTTGTTCTTGTTTTAAGACAATGAAAATAATTACTTCAAGGAGTGAACTAGTTTGGAGCGGGGTGGGGGGAGTCACCTGGGCTTATGGGAATGGTTGCTACAGAGGGTATTCCCCTAAAGCATTAACTCAATTTTTAGTCAGTTAAATTAATTTGCTTAAGGTGCTGGTCAAGAGATTAAAACTTGAGAGGAAATAATGGCACAGTTAGAATTACTTCAAAAATAATTGCACCTGGGAGGTTCTGGAGTTACAAAAATAGCTGGGTTAAAGTAGGAACCTCCTTACTCTTTGTTGTGAAAATACTTATCCTCTGAGGCCATTCTCGTACTCATGTAGTATGTGTGCCCTCCGTTAATAAATGCAATAATATCTGGTCCTACAAGGATTTTTGAGAAAGGAACTTCTTGTTGTGGCATGGAGGGAAGCAATACTGGTGTGTGCTTTGAGAGGTGCTTGGGCAGGATTGAAGGGAAAATTGAGTGCTGGGCTTGAAAAGGGAATGAAATGACCCCACCCTGAGCTTCCAGCCTCGGAGCAGGAATTTAAGGGCTCAGAGAGCGACTGCCCCAGCCTTGAAGCCCAGCTCAGGAAAAGAAGGTTAAAACTCTCTGCAAAGAGTTCCCCTGGAGTTTGGACAGGCAGGTAGGAAAACCCAGACTACAACTGGATCTAGTAACCTCACCAGACAATGAATTTATTGTAACTTCTCAGTATTGATTTATTATAATAGTAATGCTTCTCCATTATTAAAACAATAAAGACTGCAACTTACAGAAATTAACATGTGACCCAAATCTGAATACAAACTCAAGGTAATTTGAGACACCTCCTCTCCTTTTTCCTCACAACATCATGTAGTGGGCCATGATGTAAGGTAATGTGTGTCCTGGACTCCTCCTGGCAACCACAGAGCCCTGTGGTTTTCTTTGGTAGAATACAGGAGGGGTTTGCCATTGCCTCCTCCCGTGCAGTATGAGATCGTGCCTTTCAGCATCTTTCTATATCGCTGCTGCCAGATATGGGTGTTTACCAGCGGGGATTTGAACCGGCAACCTCTGGCTTGCTAGTCAAGTCATTTCCCTGCTGTGCCATTATTTGACTGAGCAAGCAACAACTGTGTCTGTCTCTGTCTTCTTAAGTGTAATGTAGTATGTATCATCATTCATTGCATCATAATTCTGATGTTTGAGATACAAGCCAACTTCACAGGGTTGTTGTGAGGAAAAACCTAAGTGTAATGTAGGATGTAGGATGTATGTCCCATGTAATTGGGGCGCAATTTCAGTGCTTGCCCCGGGCGCCGTTTTCCCTAGTTACGCCTCTGTATTTACCTTAATAATTAAGGCGGCATAGACATCGGAGACAGTGGTGGGGGCTTCTAAATACCCCCATGGCCTCCCAAATGACAGTTCTAGCCAGCTTCAGCCCAATTCAGGCCTCTGCACATGTGCAGAAGGCACTCTGATAGCAGAGTGCCAAACCGGGCTGCAGCCAGCACACACTGTCATTTGAGAGGCTAGGGGAGGTTGGAGGACGCTACCACTTCTAGTGTCTCCATCAAGGTCCCACCACCTTAATTATTAAGTTAAATATTACTCTCCCTTCCCCTTCCCCTATTTAATGTAGGGAATTCCCTTTACTTGTAAAGGGGAATCCTTGCTAGATTCCCCTTTACAAGTATATCCCCCAACCCAGCCCGTGAGCTGGCTCAGCCTGGATCAATGGCCAGACCAGATCCAGTTCCGCTGAGCCTGAAGCCAAGCTGGGCTGGATCCTACCCTCCCCACTGCCACCTCGGGGGGGGGGGGGGAGGAAAATGGGAGTAACCAGCAAGGTTCACATCTAGCACTGTATGCTAGATGATATAGTTTGGGTTTGGCTTAGATTCTACAGAGAACAGGCCCTGTTCTTAAATGAAAGGTGGAGCAGGCTCCAGGAATCCATTTTTTAACCCTCTCAATTGGGATTCTGTTCTGGAAGCAACATTAGATGGTTTATAATGTTTTAAGCAATCCAAAAACTTCAGGCATATAAATAGGTTGTTTAAATCTTCAAAGCATATTCTAACCCACAATGATTTGTAACTAGAACAAGTCTGCATGAACAATATTTTTGCTGACTTGGGTTAAATTCTATGCAAATCCTATTTACATTCTCCAAATAGCTAAATGAGGAATTTGGTTTAACTAATCTCTCTGAAAAGTGCATTCAATTCATAGGTCACTAAAATAAATGGGGGTGGGGGGATAGAGAAGAGATCATATTTAATTGTACATTGATTTAGATTTGCCAGACACTGATAATGAAGTGTGCTGCATTTTTGTGTGTGGACTAAAGGAACCTTTTTCCTTTATGTTCTGTGTCAAAATCAATGTTTATAGCTTCCCTGTGAGTCCAAAAGAATATAATTTCCTTTTAAAATTCAATTAAAAATACAATAAGGTACACACAAAGAGATAACCATTGACTTTAATAATTGACTTGGGATAAGTGTTGTACAAGAATTGTAAAGCAGGGATAATGCTGTTTTTTTGCTGATAGAATTTAGTCTTTAATTTGTTCTATGAAATGGATGATGAACTCCTCTGAGGTTGTGCTGACTTTTAAAAGGCATTTATTACAAGGCCATGTTAGAACTTTTTATTGCTATTATATCCTGAAACTGTGGGCTGCCAGCATATTATGGGCAGCCAGTCACCCCTGCTAACTGGACAAAAAAGCACCTTTTACCATGGTGATTCTTAGGGGTGTGCAACTCGGATTTTCTGTGTTTCGATTTGTAACTGAATCGAAACAGCCCGATTCGATTTGGATCCGAATCTCACCCATCCGAATCACTCCAAATTTGATTTGGATCTGAATCACGGCTGATCTGAATTGAATCAATTCGGGTTTTGGATCTGTCCTATTAATTTCCCCAGATTCCCAGCTTTCATTTTTTTAAAAAAAGCTAAGCTCTTAGCCCTTATAGAAGTGGAGTTATGGAGCAAAATGTGTGGTTACTATTTTCCAAGTGTTCGGATTCTTTGGTGTATAATAATTTTCACTCAATGAATCCTTATGAGGATTCATTACACACCTTCATTTCTTCTATTCATTTTGACTGTCTTTTAGACAGTGCCAATTGTCAACTGCCATGTGCCAACTACACCCCACTCCCACCCACAAGGCAGTGAGGTACTACTCAGTTTAAGTTAAGTGCCTAATGGGTGGAGGCTACCACCCAAATTGCAAAGGAATTGGACAAAGGGCTGATTTTTGGTGAATTGTTGAAGGTTTAGTGTCTTTGAGGCAGATTTGGGGCATAAAGTGGGATCTGTGGTGGAAGAGTGTGGTGAGATGGTTGTGCCTAATGGGTGGAGGCTACCACCCAAATTATTATTGTTGTTGTTGTTGTTGTTTACACAGTCAGACAGGTGTTATTGACTGGTTTGTTTTATCCAGACATCGAGTCCTTCCCAAGGACCTGGGATGGCTGAATTTTATTGTCAATGTTGTTACTGTTATTAGGGATGTGCAAAAAATTTCGGGCACAGTTCGATCTGTGCCCGAAACGAGCAATTTCGGGTGATTCGGGTCCAAACTGAATCACCCCCAATATTCCCTGATATTTTTTGGGGCCGAGACGAATCACCCCTGATTCGTGCCCAAAAAATTCGGGTGATTCGGGATGACGTCTCTTTAATTTCCCGCCTTTTTGCCTCCATTGATTTCAATGCAAAAAGGTGAGATTTGATGTCAGCTCGAATTTTGGGTCCCAGGGGAAAAATAGTGGGGTGGGGTGGTAGTGCTAATGGATGGAGGCTACCACCCAAATTTCAGGGGAATTGGGCAAAGGGCTGATTTTGGGGGAAATTTTGAAATTTTAGTGTTTTGGGGGCAGTTCGGGGGCATAATGTGGTATATGGGCAAAAAGCGTGGGGTGGAGGGGTAGTGACTAATGGGTGGAGGCTACTACCCCAATTTCAGAGTGATTGGGCAGAGGGCTGATTTTTGGGGAATTGTTGAAGTTTACGCGTCTTTAAGGTTTTCCCCCATAGAGAAGCATTGAGGTGTCAGCAAATGTATAGCTTCACGCGGGGGGCAAAGGGATAGCCTAGAGCATTGTGGGGTTGGTGGTAGTGCCAGGTAGTGTCAAGGAAGCTACCTGAATTTTTTCAAAGGATTTGGGCAGAGGGCTGATTTTTGGGGAATTGTTGAAGTTTACACGTCTTTAAGGTTTTTCCCCATAGAGAAGCATTGAGGTGTCAGCAGCCCCATAAGTGCACTTGGGGGGTGCTGGGGTGGCCCAGAGCGAGTGGTAGTGTAGTTCACATAGGGTGCCAACCACCCCCATGGGTTTCTAACCCATGGGGTACAGGGTTCTGTTGTTTCAAAAGTATTCTGAGTGTGGATTCTATGATAGCAAATTAGAGTGGATTCATGGTGTTTCATTGAAAATCTCATTAGCTATCATAGAATCCACACTCAGAATACCTCTGAAACAACAGAACCCTGTACCCCATGGGTTAGAAACCCATGGGGGTGGTTGGCACCCATGTCTTGAGCCTGTGTTGCTCTTTGCAGTTCTTCCAGCTCAACTCCTGTGAATACTTTATTTCTTATTATGAATCTGCTCTGGTCTGCTAGCCTTTGTTCTGTTATTTCTGTATCTGGATGCTTCTCTTTCCAAATTTGGTACATTCTTTTTAAACAACCTCTTCTAGTTGGACTAGACTTGTAATAGCAGATCATTATTTCCTTGTTGGCGTTTTTCGTATATATTTTTCATTTAAGCAACGTTTCTTCCAGTAACCTTGCAGTCTTCAGCCCTGGTTGCTCAACTGAAGATCCTGAGTCCTGTTGCCCACTTGCCACCAGATATCCAGGGACTCCAGCTCCTGGCGTGGTCCTTGTTGACCCGTGTGACAACCAATCCGGTATAGATTTATTAAAGTTACGTCTCACCATATTGTTGATGGGAGAGGCATTCTTTGTCTGGCTCCTCTGGTGAGACCTGTCCAGTATGGTTGGACATCTGGCATAGCTCTCATCTTCCTCAGAGCATGCAAGACCCACAACCATGCCAAGGTAGTGCCTCACTGGGGGAGACTTATTATTAGTCTTCTTCTTCTTCTTCTTCTTCTTCTTCTTCTTCTTCTTCTTCTTCTTCTTCTTCTTCTTCTTCTTCTTCTTCTTCTTCTTCTTCTTCTTGTATTCTATTAACTAGGCATGATCAGCATTAAGGCTTCATGTGTGTAATGAAAGATGAGGAGGCCTGCGCATGTGAAAACAAATCCAGCAACAGTGCCAAGGGTACAATCTAGCCTAGTATGTGTGTGGAGTTTTTCCTTCACTGCATCACAACTTGCACCCCTCTATCAAGTCATCAAGTTGCCTTCCCATATCATCCACCATGCATCCCTTGAGTTTAGGACCAAAGACTTTAAGTGTTTAAGGGTTATTGTCTTTCTGTTCTTTCTGTTGCATTCTGCTTCAAACAGCCCCCACCCAGGGAAACCTGGGACACCAAACTGGATGCTTGGATAGCTGTTTCTCCTCATATGCCTGAGAAAGGTTCAAACAATGAGGCTATTGACATGGCTGCTCAAAAGCGGACTAAGGGAGCCCAGCCCGCTTTCGAGCAGTCATGGGAACTGGCGGTTAGCCCACTTAATCCCTCCCCCCTTAAATGAGGTTAGTGGAGCATTCTGGTCAGGGGCGTAATGATAGGGGGGGCAGGCAGGGCATGTGCCCTGGGCACCACTTGCTAGGGGGCACCAAAAAGTGCCATGACCCCCCCACCGGTCCCCTCCCTTACAAAAAAAAAATTAAATTAAAAGTTCTTTAATGGCAGCGCAGCAGCAGTCAAAGGAGCACGTGGCGCCCCTCCCCCCATGAGCAGCCCCGGCGGCCCCTGCACCCCCCCATTGTTTGCACGGCAGCTGCGATCGCACCTACCACGGGAGAACTCGGCCCGAGCGAACCGGTTCAGGGGCGTGCAAGCAGGAGCGAGCGACAGAGCCGGAGCCTGACAGCTAGGGAGCGGTAAGAAGAAGGACCTCGTCCGCGTGCCGGGAATCCGTCCTCTTTCTACCTCCGCCCTCCTTCCCTCCCTCCGCATCCCAGCAGCCACCTCCTCAGCTGATCCCGGGCGGCTGCCCCCTGCAGACGATGGCTGGAGCGTGCGCAAAAAGTGAGTCTTTTTCTCACGCTCGCTCTCTCTTGTTTTGCCTCCAAGCAGAAGGAGCGGGAGTCGATCGCAGCCGCTGGCAATATCAACTGCCTACCGGAAGGGAGGCGGGGGTGGGGGTCGGGGGGATGAAAGCAGCAGCACTCTGCTGTGGGGCGGGGGATTTTTGGGCAGCGGGAGTGGCGGCAAGCAGCTTCTCTTCGCGGAGACATGATCGTGTGTGAAGTTTGGAGCAGGGAAAGGGGAACCCTGAGTGCCATGCCTGCCTTGCCCCGTTTGGGTGCAAAACGAAAGCCGAGGCGAAAGGCACTGTGCAGATTGCGGCCAGGCAGAGAAGGGCCAGTTGTCAGAAAGCTCATGTTGAGGATTGTTATGATTTTAGAGTTTCTCCAGTGGAGAGAGCAAAGAGGCTGATCTGAGCTGGAGATCTCTTCCCACTTTCCCCCGAAAAGCTGTTTGGGCGCTTTCCAAGGCGAGCCGTCCACGCCTAGGTGGGAAAGGGGAGAAGGAGCCGTTTGGGTCATGACACCGGGAAAAATAGAAATCAAAACCGCCCATGCTCCTCCTCGCAGCCTCCTGGGAGCTTGGAAAGCCCCCTTTCTCTCCCCGCCCATCGGGTCTGAGCCGGAGGTCCTGGCAGTAGCCGTGATGCTGGGGGTCAAGGTGTGCAACTTGGTGGGGAGATCTCTCTCAATCTCTCTGCATTGGTGAGCTCTCCCGCGGCTGCCCCCCCCCCCGGGTTCCATCACTTGCAAGGCGAGTTTCCCCGCGCGCCTGCGATCTGATTGGCTGGCTGCTGTACCTGGCAGCCTTTGTTGTCTGGAGCCGCCTTTGTTCTCCGCTAGGTGTGTCAGTTCTATCTCCCCCCCCGCCCTCCAGTTTCCCTTCCCTCCCAAAGGAAAATGCACTCGAAGAGTAGGCTATAGTTCTGTGCACATGCTTACTTGGGAATAAACGCTATTGGACGAAGTGGGGCTTACTTCTGAGTAAAGCTGGCTGGGATCAGTCTGTTCTAGCAAAACAAAGAGACCTGTGATATCTGTGGGGTTAACATTTTCCCTCCTCTGGGCGGGAAGGTTTGAAGACAAGAATCTACTTTATCAGATTACATGCATTGAGACACAGTCGGGAGCTTTTAAGGGAGG
Source organism: Hemicordylus capensis (assembly GCF_027244095.1). Classification (NCBI taxonomy): domain Eukaryota; kingdom Metazoa; phylum Chordata; class Lepidosauria; order Squamata; family Cordylidae; genus Hemicordylus; species Hemicordylus capensis. The sequence continues at coordinate 66,413,451 of NC_069662.1, read as the reverse complement.
AGAACATGTGAGCAGAGAAAACATTGTTTGCGTTTTGTTCGTTACAATCGGATATATGTGAGAGGATGCTTATAAAGGGTGGGTTCCTCTTTTGGAGGGGGGGGAGGAAAGGTGCTATTGTTTGATTGCAAATGGAAAAGTAGGAAAACCCAACCAAAGCTTTGTGCATCAAATATGAATATCGTTTTATAAACTAGGTTAGAAATATGTAAATACAATATACAGCAAAAGCCAGAGTAGTGTAGTGATTAGAACATCAGGTTAGGGATGGGGAGACCTAAGCTCAAATCCTCCCTTAGCTGTGAAGTTCACCACGTGACCATGGACCAGTCTCTCCCTCTCCTTAATCGACTTCACAGGGTTGTTGTAAAGATAAATGTGGGGGAAGACCTGTCTCTGTATGCTGCCTTGAATTCTTTAGAGGAAAGGCCGGATAACAATGAACTAAATGAGCATGCAAAATGATGATTAAATGAAATTAGAACACTGGAAAGAATCTAGAATGTGCATTAATTGAGGCAGGGCACCTCAAACCTTTCCACTATATATCTCGAGAGAAAATAGCCCTGCTCAGATGTTGTATAAAGTGGGGACACGGTACTTGCATACAGTGTTCTCAAGAGTGTGCTTTCAAACCCTTGCTCCCTGCTCTCCACACTGATAATGCTTGTCTGAACAGACAAACGCTGTATGCAAGATGAAATCCTTCCCATGTTGTGGGACGCTGGGTCTAAAACAGCTCCTCTTAACCTGGCCCCCAAATACAGTGAAATTTCTGAAGAGCAAGAAGGATGAGGAGGGGGGCGCAATTTCAGTGCTTGCCCTAGGCGCCGTTTTCCCTAGTTACGCCTCTGATTCTGGTCTCCCCAGAATGCCTCGTGCACTCATGTGGGGCATCCTGGGACTTACAAGGATGTAAGTCCCAGGACTTACAAGGATGTAAGTCCCTGCCACCCCTACCAGCTCTGTGATGGAGCCGGTAATTGTGTGGGTGGTCGATCCGGCTCCCTCCTCGTGTGCAGGGAGAGCGGGCAAAGCCTCCTCTCCCCTCAAACCACCCTGAGGCCCTTCACTTTGATTGTGTGTGAAGTGCCTCAATATCTATTCATAGTTAACAAACAGAAATAGGGTGCAGGCAAAATGACAAAGATATCCCACAAATCTGAAAATCCTCCCAAAGCCTACATGCACCCAGGCAAATTTGTGTTCTTTGGTTCTACTCACAGGTTATCCAAAGTTGCAGACTGTTATTCAACACTCCTAAACATGTTCTGTCACAATATAAAAACAGAAACCAGCAGGTGGTGGCAAGGAGCTTCCTGTAATTCATTTGGTCTTCACAGCCCATTCTATATAATAGGGATAGCCCATCCACTTGTAATTTCAAAACATGAGAATTGCATACCAGCCAACATGTCCCTTTCCCCCCATTCAGGTGAATGGGAAAATAGGGATATGTTGGCATATATGGGACTGCATATCAGGATCCCAGTTCCTAAGAAAGCTTAGACCTTCTTTTATAATAAGGCACATCAGCAAGAAATTCCTAACTTCTTGTTCTTCACTGATTCTTCCACTGCCCCCAAGAATTCTGTGCACACTATCACTAGTGGTCAGGGTGGTCCAGGCTCAGAAGCTGGAAAGGGTGATTCAGGAATAGCACAAATCACCCCAAGCATTTATTCTTCAGGATATTATAAATTAGCACAATTACAATGCTAATTGTAATTACAAAATGCATATAATTTTCCTTAGAGCAATATATCGTGGATTCCCTTATAGTAATTGTGCGGTACCTTTTCCCACCATTAGAATGCTGCAGTTTACATTTTCTAAACTATTACACTTGCTCATAGGCTGCCCTTGCTTGGATTGAGTGGAGTTCTGGCCTGAACCAGGATATGGCTGGAATATACGAGGGCAACCCAGTCTAAGGGGGATGCTTTCTCAGAGGGTTGCAGCTATTACTATAGAGTTGCCAGTTGGTAACTTGGGGAAAAGTAGAAGCTGGGCCTTTCCAGATGGCAATTTACACCATCTATCTTGACTTCTAGTTCCAATGGGCAATGTTACTGGATGGCTAGACAATGAGCCCTTTCTCACTATCAGTGAGAAGGGATTGAGGAAGGATGGTGGGGAAGGTTGCTCCAATTTAACTTCCCTGCAGACGATCCATCAGTCCTTGCTGGGTGTGCCCCCCCCCCCCGGCCCAGGCAGTATGGAGGATCGGGGGCTGGGACACATCAAATGTTTAGGGTGTTTTGGCATCATAGTATTGTGCCACTCACCAGTGAAGCCATTACCAGGCAGGCAAGTACTCACAGCAGTGGCTCTTTTGCAAGTGTACATTTCCATGGCCACCAACAGCACTAAGTCAGTACAAAAGAAAGTACACAGAGTGTTTTCTCACTGAGAAAACCCTTGCTAACAGAGCAAAGAGACAGCTTTTAAAGTCACGATTCTCTCGTGTTTAGCAAGGGGAGAGCATCTGGCCCTATCCAACTCCAACACAGCATCCCTCCAGTAGTTGTTGCTAGTATCTGCCTTATGTTTCTTTTTAGATTGTGAGCCCTTTGGGGACAGGGGACCATCTTATTTATGTATTATTTATTTTTCTATGTAAACCACTTTGATAATTTTGTTGAAGAGCAATATATAAATATCTGTAGTCGTAATAGTAGTAGGAGTAGTAGCAGTACAGGGTCAGCGGGGAGGAAGCCTTAAAAAGTGTATCTCCCTGCAGATGATCTGTTCCTGTTTTGGGGTGGGCGGATTGTCCGACCAGATGATTGCCAGCTGCTGTTCTTAGCTCGGAGGGTTGGAGTGCCAGGACACATCACCCCATGTCACCCTGCCCCCAGAACTCTCATAATTTATTTATTTTTATTTTTTACTTTTTATATCCCGCTCTTCCTCCAAGGAGCCCAGAGCGGTGTACTGTATACTTAAGTTTCTCCTCACAACAACCCTGCGAAGTAGGTTAGGCTGAGAGGGAAGGGACTGGCCCAGAGTCACCCAGCCAGTATCATGGCTGAATGGGGATTTGAACTTGGGTCTCCCCGCTCCTAGTCCAGCACTCTAACCACTACACCACATTGGGTCATAATGCACCGTGCATTATGGGAATCCCCCTCCCCTCCCTGAAGCTGGCAGAGAGCCCTGCAGTCTGTCGGCCCAGCTGGGGCTGGATGATAAACAGAAAAACAAGGCTAAAAGAGCGCGCACTCTCTTAACCCCATTTAAGAGAGTGGATCTGGAGGCGGGTTTGTCACCGAGGTGCAGCTGGGATCAGGCATGATTCTGGTGGTTCTAATGCACAGGCAAAACTGGGATTGGCTTCATTAGCCCAGGTTTGCCTGCACATGAGAATAGCCTCATAGTCTTTCTCCACAATGCAGATTCCCTAATGTTCGCTAATAACAGAAAGACGTAGCACATAACAAAGGCTGTTAAAAAACCCTGTACTGGCTTTTATCTATCAACAAATTATCTTTCTATTTATTTATTACAATTTTCCCCCTCACATTATTTTGGCTGGGTTCACACAATCAAAATGATTCTGGTTAAAGAGTTAACAAGGTTTGCTGAGCCCCACCAAGCTGATTTTGAGAACCCAGAATTTTTGGGAAATTCTGGTCAAATGAGTTTGCATGACTATATACTGTATAAGTCCTACCTAGTTTCAAGAGCTGGGCACACTCCCAATTTGTGACCATGTGTTAGATAAAAACAAGGTAGGTAGTAGCTGGGTGTGCTCCCATTTTGTGATTTATGTTAAATAAAACTAGGTAGGAGGCAGGGAATTGATCATCTGTCAAGCCCCAGCTGGCTAGGATGATTTTTCCACCTACCTTGATCAGAAGCTGGAGATGGAATTTGCATAGGGTGTGCTCATCCTATCCAGCCAGGGCTTGACAGATGATCAACTCCCTGCCTCCTACCTTGTTTTTATTTAACATACGATCACAAAATGGGAGCACACGCAGCTCCTGAAACTGGGTAGGACTCATATACCCATTTGAGGCCATGTGAACTGCCCTCTTAACTAGGATTGCTGTGACTGTGCAAACACAGCCCTTACAGAAATTACAGTAGGGTTTTCCCCTCTCTTCATTTTTGTTAAATGCTACCTTTGTTATACAATGTTACAAAACCATAAAAGCAGGGCAGCATAGCAGCATGGGGGCAACTTCTTTTTAAAAGGTATGTATGCTTGAATTGCTGCCTTATCTTACCCCTGCTAACTTGGAAAAGAGGCACTTTTTAACGTGGTGATTCTCTTTATTTAGCAGGGGGAGAGTAACTGGCCCTATCCACCCCCAGCACAGTACCTCCAGTGACTGTTGCTCATGTCTATCTTATGTTTCTTTTAGATTGTGAGCCCTTTGGGGACAGGGATCCACCTTATGTATTTATTATTTCTCTGTGTAAACTGCCCTGAGCCATTTTTGGAAGGGCGGAATAGAAATCGAATAAATCATCATCATCATCATCATCATCATCATCATCATCATCATCATCATCTTTCTGTTTATACTATTTTTGTCTGTACATTATCTTTTGCAGAATAAGCACAGAACCAGCTGCAAATGTGGTCATGAATTGGAAGGGTGGGTGGGTGATATATAGTAGGAGGATATTGGCAAGAGAAGGAAGCTTTGTGGACTAATACCGACAATATTTCATGACAGGGAGATACAGTGTGGATGGGGAACTGTGAGTGAACTGCAGGAAAATCACAGTGCATGTGGATGGTCCACACTGATTCTGTATAGATTTAATTGCAAACATCCATTAAATCTCCCACATTTTATCCTTCCATCTTGAAAGACTCTTGATTGGAACCACAGGGAACTCCTAGGTTTTGCAACTATGTGCAGGGTGCTTCAGGCACAAAATGTGTTAGTTATGTAGTATGGGCTGTGCAATGTCAAATCAGGAATGTTGGAAATGACCCAATATGGGCCATTTTGGGGGAGGTCTGAGAAGTTCCTGATCTGAATTTGGCAAGCTGATTTTGGTTTGGACATCTCTGACCCTGTTCAGAGGAATCAAAGTATTCAGAAGATCCAAGATCCCCCACACTTGATCAGAGCCGGCAAAACCCTCCATCTTCTGCCCTCTGTCTGCCTGCCTAGTGCCTACTGTGTATGTATCTCCTTTTAAAAATAGTGTTTAGCCCATTTTAACTTGCATTTTAATAAAAACCAGGTCCCTCTGAGATTCTCTGCTGTTACATCACTTCCCGTGCCATTCTCTCATTTTACATTACTTTTCTTCTGGGTTTCACAGTGAGTATTTCCTGGTTACTTAAAAAGTAATTTAAAAATCAAAGGACGTTCACAAAGAAACTAGATCCCATCATTCTGAAGGGTCCAAAGGACCCTGAACTGTCATTTGTCCATCAGTTCGGACCTGATTCTGACATTTGCAAACATGCACAGCCCTAGTGTGTAGCCTTTTATTTTATTTTATTTTATTTTATTTTATTTATTTTATTAAAGCTAAACTGAAATGTCCTCAGTGAGCTGAGGGGGACAACTGAATCCAGCTCCCTGCTCCCTCTTCTGATTTGTGTGGATGACTTAACCCACACTATCCCATCATATGGAGCAAGATGGAGGTGCTCATTGTGGGGGATAAGAAATTATGGGATGAGTTAGATCTTCCTGTGCTGGATGGAGTTACACTCCCTCAGAAGGAATAGGTAAGCAGTTTGAGAGTGTTCTTGGATCCAGACCTCACCATGGTATCTCAGGTGGAGGCTTTCACCAGGAACGCTTTTTATCAGCTTTGGCTGATTCAACAGCTGCATCCATTCCTTGAAGAGAATGATCTCAAAACAGTGGTGCATCAGCTGGTAACCTCCAGGCCCGACTATTGCAATGCGCTCTACATGAAGAGGCATATCTAGGGAAAATAGCGCCTAGGACAAGCACTGAAATTGTGCCCCCCCCCGACATCTGACACCCATCTTTTAGATAACTTTACCATAATATGAGCTCAAAAATACAAGTCAAGTTCATTAATTAACAAATATTTTAATTTACAAATTATGGCACTACCTGTAAATTATAACTGCACCTTCCTTCCTTTCACTGATGCAAATTGGTCTATGATGTGATCAAAGTCACCATTGGACACCCCTTAATATAGCGTGGTGTACTACATACTTAAGTTTCTCCTCACAACAACCCTGTGAAGTAGGATGGGTTGAGAAGTTAGGCTGAGAGAGAATTGACTGGCCCAGAGCCACCCAGTATGAGAAAATTCTAAAAATAGTTCTAAACAAGATCTGTGTAACAATATATCTAAGCAGTTTTCATGCATCAGACCCCAATTCTTCCTTTTCTGCATTATAGTCATCAGAATCTGGGCTACAGATTGCAAACTGTGGAAGCTGAACTTTCCATTCAGAGCACACTAGGTTAAAAAGATCCTGTTTTATGTAGCTGTTTCCAGATAAGTAGTGAGAGAGAAAAGGAAGTGAACCTAGGACTTTACATTTGTTGTGGAAGGCAGGGAATGTCAGTAATGCATTTTAAAGAACCCCTGATATTTTAATCACTCTTTTGCCTTCAAGAGATGGGATTGTTTTCTCAGGAAAACCTAACTACTACATCTTGGTCTACCTGCTTTATAGGATGGATTAGTAGTCTGGGCTGTTTTCTGATATTTCTTTGCTGGGGAACACGGGCAGAGGTGATGGGAAAGTAAAGATTAGAATACAAAAGAAAGAGGGGAGGGTGGGAGCCAGACAGATCCGTTTTCTCCCCAGCCTTGTTTTGTTTTCTCTGATTGGTCCTCCTGGGGGAAGCAGGGGAATTGGATAGGACTAGAAGGCAAGTCAGTCTCCGATCAAGCACACTAGAGGGGAATCAAACGGAGGGGAGAGGGCGGAGGCAAGCCTGACTAGCAGGCAGATCTTGGAGGCTTAGAGGTTTCATAGGCAGAGACAGCAACAACAAGTTTAAAAAAACCCTCTTCGTGTTTGAAAAGCAGCAAAAAGGCTACGGGGCGCGGGCACAACTCAAGAAAGAGGGAGGCAATCAACTTCAGTTCTTCCCATCGCATCTCTCTCAGTCATTAGTCCAGCTTCCTCCAACCCCTAATATTTTAATCCCTGCATTTGCCTTCAAGAGATGAGATTGTTTTCTCTGGAAAATCTAACCACTACATTTTGGTCTACCTGCTTTCTAGGATGGAATAGTAGTCTGGGCTGTTTTTCTGACATTCTTTGCTGGGGAACAGGGGTGGGGGTGGGGGAGAAGAAAATAATGCAAAAGAAGAGGGGATGGTGGTAGCCAGACAGATCCATTTTCTCCCCAGCCTTGTCCCCCCCCCCGATTGGTCCTCCTGGGGGAAGCAGGGGAATTGGATAGGACTAGAAGGCAGGTTGTTCTCTGATCAAGCACACAGTGGATTTAATCAGCTCCTTTTTTAACTAGAGGGGAATCAAGCAGAGGGAAGGTGGGGGAGAGGGCGGAGGCACGCCCGACTGGCAGGCTGACTCTTTGAGGCTTTTTTAGATTTTGAGGGAAAGCGGAGTGGGCTGCACAGAGGCCAGAGGAGCTCTCTGGTGGCCAGGTCAGGTGGCGTGGGATCATCATTGGGCCGTGCCGGGCGCCGGAGCAAGTGCCCAGGATCGGCCCTCTGCACGTGCAGGCGGCGGGGTCAGCAATGTGGGCTAGTTGGCTGCTCATCTAGGCGTAGATGTTGTTGAGCAGCTCGGCGTCTGGAGCTCGAAGTCGGCCTCCTTCCTTCTGCAACGTGCAGGCAGCGAGCTGGGAGGAGGAGGACACACACGCATGCGCGACTGCGGGATGGGGCGGGGAGTGACTGACTGCTGTGTTAGCTTGTTGCCTTGGGGCATGAGCCGCACGCGCACGCACGCACGCCCATCCGTGGACGGACAGACTCTTTTGCCTGCTGCCTGGTAGCTCCCCATTCCTCTCTCCCGAGTCCCTCCCGACCAGCGCGTTTGTGTCTAGCGGAGGGAGACGGTCTCCATGGCTGGTCGCGGTGGCTGAGCGGCTGTACGGGGCACCCTCGGAGTGGTTGGCAGGGCGAGAGGGAAGGCAGAGGGAGGCGAAGGCGAACAACCCGATCCAGCCATGCAGAGCTGCCCTCCCTTTCCCCCGCTTCCTGCTGCTCACAGCCACCGGGCTTCTCTAGAGGCGGCTGGTGCGGTTGGCTGCTCGGTCGCTCGGTCGGTCTGTGTGGTGGCGGCAATTCAAAAAAGAAAAAAATTTTGGGAAATTTTCGGGGATCGGTGGGGGCACTTTTCAGCACCCCCTAGCAAGTGGCGCCCAGGGCACGTGCCCTGCCTGCCCCACCTATCATTACGCCCCTGTCTACGTGGGGCTGCCTTTGTACATAGTTCAGAAACTTCAGTTAGTTCAAAATGTGGCAGCCAGAATGAACTAACTCTCCAGGTAACCTGGAGAGACCATATTATGCCTGTCTTAAAACAGCTGCACCGGCTTCCGATACATTTCTGGGTGAAATACAAAGTGCTGGTTATTACATTTAAAGCTCTGAACTTTGGCAAAAAAAACCCTTCAGAGTGAGAGCCATTTCCTACTGTGCTAACCTCTACAAAGTACTGCACTTTTCTCTATCTAGGGAAAACCCTTAAAGAGAGATGGAGCCCTCTCTTATAGGGATGTGCACAAAACTGATTTGGCCTGTTTGGTTCAAATTCGAACCCAATTCAAACCAGGGTGGATTGATTTGGTTTTGGTTCGGTTCGAATTTGAACCCAACTTGAACCGGTTCTAAAAGGTTCTACATAGGGTATAATGGGGACACAAATCAGTCCATTATTCCCCATGCAGAGCACCTAGAGGAACAAATCTAGTGTGGGTGGTAGCCACCCAGGGGTGCCTACAACCCATTGAACCCCAAAGCAACCAGAGCCTGGGAGTTTATGTGTGCACACGCACGCACATATGCACCTTAGAAAGAACAGAGCTTCCAAAATGGTGCAGAAGGGTACTCTTCTCTTGAAGGAGCCCAACCAGTGCTTGGCAAAGCATAGCACTGAACACAGGAACATTGTCCTAGATGGATCTGGCTATACTACTACCAGTACTACTTCTATGGATATTTACATACTGCTCTTCAACCAAAGTCCTCAAAATGATTTACATAGAAAAATAAATACATAAATAAGATGGCCGCATGTCCCCAAAGGGTTCACAATCCCCCCCCATTTCCCCCCACATATACCAAGGTCGAGGTCAATTACACAGCTGCGGATACGTGAAACCATAGGTGCTGGACGCACGATTACCAAGGTTCTCCTGTAAGGCCCAGAAAGTAAGACTGAACAAAGAATGAACATGACAGCTCTTTTTGTACCAAGACCCCAGCCCAAAAAGACATGGACACAAATGTGTTTTGGGTAAAGGGCCACAACTTTATTTTAACCAATGCAAGGCATAGTGGACTGACAGCAAAATGGGTGATTAATCACCCTTAATTAACAGTGCAGGTCTACCAAGGCCGGGTTAGGACTCCATCCTCCTTCCCCAAACCTTGAAGGGTGACACACCTTGGCTCAGGCAAGAGGCAGGTACAACCTACCCCCTGCCTTCAAGGCCAACCCCCTATTCTGAAGGGGCCTGAATACTTCTAGGTCTTCACCCACCCCGGACCACGCAGCCCAAGGGCTGGTGAATTCCTGAAGCTGGTGTCATGGCAAATCCATCTCCCTGGCCCGCCCAAACTGCAAGGGAGAGATTGACCAATCGACCTATTAAATATTCAAAGGTGCTCACCAAAGTTCTATTCCTGAAATTACCCCCAACCTGCACTGTTCCTGCCACACAGGGAGGTTAGCCTAGCTTGACCTCCCTGCCCCATACTCCTCCAGAAGTTCAACAAGCCTACTCCTGATATTCCGAATATAAAGGTCACACCCCTCCTCAGAAAGGTGTACCCCGTCTGGGCGGTACAGCTGTGGGAATCAGGCAGAAAGCCCGGGCTGGGACAACACCGCACCCCCACCAGCCTCCACTAGCTTACCAATGGAGGCGGATGCCTTTCGATGCGCTCTTTCAATACCCCTAATATTCTGGACACCACGCCACGCCCGCCTCTGTATCCAATTAGTTCAAACAATGCATACGTTGGGTAACCAACCCTTCAAAACTGCCAAATCGGAGGAGGCCTGTTGAACTAGAGAAATGCCATTCCGCTTGCCCAAGTCATTTTCACCCAAATGAATGATGATAAGATCTGGCCTAGGGAACCTGGCTAGATGATCCCAAACAGCCAGGAGCAACTGGCTCCACAGCATACCCCTCATGCCCTTCCAATAGACTGCTGCACGCTTTGCCAAACCCAGCTGGGTGCCCCATTGGGAGGTGCTGGCCCTCTTGAATGCCCAGAAGACTAACGAATGGCCGCAAATGAGGACACGAATGGGAGCCACTGCTCCACCAGCACCTGCCAAGAAAACAAACAGGTAACACAGAACTGAACTGGCACCCAATCAGCGCACATAGCGCTGCACTACTGAAGATTTCCAACGCCCAATACGCTTCACCACCTCTTCCTGCAACCCCAACCTGCTGGCAGTGGTAGCCGCCCCAATTCGAAAAGAATGGAGGGTGAAACCGGAGGTTGACACCCCCGCAGAGGTTAAGGCCCTGCACAAAACTGCCAAAAACTGGTATTGTGTCAGTGGGTTCCCATTATCATGAACAAATTAACAGCCCCCCATATGGGGGCCCAGGTCTAAGTAGTACCGGAGTGCTGCTACGGGACAAATGGTGGGGGTGCTGGCGGCCGCCAGGCGAATAACTTCCCCCCTTCCCTTTTGGTCCATTTTGGACCTACGCAAAAACAACTACGCTTCCCCAGTAGAGAGGGACAGATCAGAAAATTGTAGGCAGTGGTTCCTAGGGGAGCAGCCACTCCTAGGCAATAGCTCCCCAGGCCGAAATGCCCCAAAGAAAGTGACCAACACAGCCGCCTGAAAGAGAGCGACCTCCCATGCGGACCTACAACACGTAGGCAATTTCCCAAGCAAGGACTGAATCAAATCTAATGTGAGGGGGTGCCTACCATCCCTGTCTTGTGTAACCCCACGGGCTCAACCTTCCAACATCCTCCAGACCCTAGGATCACCTGAACAGTCCTCGACCCCACAAGCTTTGGCTTCAAAGGACAATGCTGCCACGTAACCATTAAAAGTGGACACAGCACGGCCCTCACCATGTAGCTGAACCAGGAACTGCAGGAGGTGGTCTCTTGGCACCGGCCACTTCTCTGCCAACCCCTCAACTCTTCGAAAGTGCGAGAAAGCAGATATTTTGGACGAATAGCTCGCCCGGGTGCTGGGCACCAGTGAGGCCGCTATAGCCCGCTGTGCCTCTACTTGCCAAGGTGCCAAAAGGCGGCAGGCATGGGTTCCGAGTGAAGTGCTCCTTCGGGTGCTAACTCCCTGAACCTGTCCACCTGAAAGCGAGACAGGGCGTTAGCAATAGCAATAGCACTTACATTTATATACCGCTTTATAGCTGGAGCTCTCTAAGCGGTTTACAGTGATTTTTAGCATATTGCCCCCAACATTCTGGGTACTCATTTTACCGACCTCGGAAGGATGGAAGGCTGAGTCAACCTTGAGCCCCTGGTCAGGATCGAACTTGTAATCTTCTGGTTACAGGGCGGCAGTTTTACCACTGCGCCACCAGGGGCTCATGAATCAAAGGATGTGTACCGAACCGAGCACAGGGCATCAGGAATCCCACCATTAACTGAGGATCCCCTAGGGTGTGACAAATGATGTATTAGACGAAACTCACTGGGCGTCTTTTTAGGCACCACTCCCAAAGGGGAAACCTGCAATTCAGGAAAAGGGGGGTGGTCAAAAGGCCTGGCAACCCTGCCTGCCGCCACCTCTTTATTGATCTTCTTGGTGAAAACCGCTTCCATTCCCAATACAGACTTAAGGTTGCTGGGCATTGTAGGAATTCGGTGGGACATAGAGGGATTCCTAAATCCGTCCCTGAAACCAGCTAGCAAATAAGTGGCAGCAGCCTTGTCTGGGTACTCTCGTAACATACGCTCAAGCACATCAAGGCTGATTGGGCTGGGACCCCTTACCCACAGCGGGCAGGGGGGTCCCCCTCTCTTGCTGCCCCCAGGCCTAAATTTGGATCCTGACCCCGTAGCACGGGTCCTTGGGCAAGTGGAGCTCGGGTGCTTCGCACCGCAGAGACCACAAGCATGTCTGAACTTACAGGCTGGCCGCACACAACGTCCCCCATTATTTTATTCCCAGCAGACCATGTGGGGTTGAACCCACTGCTGGCCTGCTGCTGAGGCCGGAGAACCGCTATGTGGCCTTGATAGCAAATGGCCACTATCAGACCTATCCCCGTCCACAGGTCGAGATGGCGACATAATCACGAGCCAGAGCTCCTGCAAAGGAGTATCCCAAGGGAGGGAGGGGTCCAGGGCAGCCCACATTCTAAAACTTTCATCATAGCGGACCCACGCCGTGCCTGCAAAATCTGAAACCACCCTGTGAATTATGTCCATGTACTTAAGAAGGGCCAGACCCTTAGCCGGCTGGGACAGTACAATAACCCCCATATAGACAGTAAAGCCCAAAAGACAATTGTTCCAAGTCTTCTCGACAGGCTTTCTCTTCATGGCCTCGTGCTCCTTGCACGATTCACCCTCCCTGTGCTTCACCTCTGGCTCCCGAAACAAAAGGCTAAAGATGTCTACATATTCACCTTTTATGATTTTTTCCTTTGTGGCTGGAAGCAGATGGTACCCTAAAGGGAGCCCAACCACACCATACGGGGCGTGTTGCGGGGTAGGCAAGATACCCATAGGATAAAAACCTGCACCACCTAACTGGCCAGGGGCAGTACTAGCTGCACCCTCCGAACCCATAGGTGGCAACCCCAAAGATGGCCTGTGTCATAACCACACTTGTTCAGCTGGCCCCTGTGAACCCGCCATAGTGCCAGGAATGCCCGGCCGGTAGCCCGTGCCCCAGTATTGAGTGTAGGGCAGCCACCATGGGCATCCCCATCCGCCCATAGCAGGTATCGGCCAAGGAACTACTGGCCACTGGCCGATACCGCCAGGTGGTGTAGGTGCAGTAGATTCATCTGGCACAACAGAAGCGGACGGGCTGGGCCCAGCAGGCAACGCAGGCTCAGGGTCTCCAGGAGCCTCCGGTACTGGAACTCCAGGAACAGGTGTAGGATCAACAGGAGCAGCAGGAGAAACCGGGCCAGCAGGAACTTCACCTTGTCCAAGCACACTCAACCTATCAGAAAGAGATCTTAATAACTGTGTCCTAGCAGCCACCCTCGTCCGCTTGGGCACCTTCTTAGGTAAACCCGATGGCCCTGCTCCCTTGTCAGAAGGAACAGCCTTGGCTTTTTCAAGGGCCTCCATCCTCTGCACCAGGCCTCTAATAAGCACCATCTCCTCGTCCTCCTCCTCGGAAGAGGAAGGGGGGGAGCAGGCCGCTTGGGCTGCCTAACAGGCTTCCCACCCGACTTCCCCTTTGCCTTTCTAGGCATTATGCACCAGATGGCCCAACCCAAGGCAAAAAACCCAAATGGAAGCACACACACCCTTAAAAGGGGGGGCCAAAAGGTAAACGGGGGGCAGGGGAGAGAGGGCCTTTGCGCAAATAAAAAAGGGAGGGTGGCCGCCGACTGGGCCTAGCCAAGAAAGTAGCTTCCCCACTTGCCCCACTAAATGCGGCTGTCCACTAGGTCTTCCCAGAAGAGTAGCAGCCCACTTAACCCACTCGACCCAGACCCAAACCACCACCCATCTGCAGGCAGGCCCTTCCCGAGAGGTCCCACAGCCACCAGACAAGTCCCACCCGCAAACCAAACACCACCCAGCTACCACCTCCGCCCTCCAAACCCGGACTGGGAAAGAGATGCTGCGGTCCCAGGTGGAAGGCCGGGACTGGCCCCAAACCCAAGGCTGAAGCCCGAATGCCGCCGCAGCTGCTCCGGCATCCCGCCACCGATGCTACCGCCGATGTCCCCTGTTGAGCGGGGCCGCCCGCACGCTGCCAGAGCAGAGAAACCCGGGGCCGAAGCCGGAGCGTCCCCGTGGCCGCTCCAGTGGCCCACCGCAACCGCTGTCGCCGCTGCCCGGGTCCCCAAAGCAGGGCCGCCCGGTCGCTGCAGGAGAGGAAGAAAACCCCCGCTGTTTTTAGGAGATGAGAAGGAGCACCAACAAGGAGCTCCTTCTTGGACGAAAGCTGGGCTGAGACTGAGAGTTTGGGGCGGGCACCGCGAGCAAACGGCTCAAGCCGCCCCCCTCTCATCCCGACCAATGAGGCTGCTTTTTGGCCTTGTGCAGGGTGGCTGGTACAAATTGCCCTCCCCTCTGCACGAGGCCAAGCGGAGGGGCATTCATATTAAAATTTGAATTTTGGCATGTATCCTGAAAAGTAATTTTTGCTTCTTAAATCTTTTTGTTTGTTTGGGGAAAGTCTTTTAAAATTATTTTTACTTGACTAGACATTTGTAAATGACACAGGGAGAGAGTAAACTGAAGTAATGTGCCATCTAGTTTGCTGAAAATCTCCACAGAGGAGTGTGTTAAAAATGTAATTTTATTTCAGGCATCTTTCTTAATTGCCTTACTTTCATGGGATTATTTATGTTAATCTTCTAAAAGACATGTTCAATTCCCAACAGTGTACATGGTAGCAATGCACATATTAGGAAGAAGAAAATTATGTTAATGATGGGTATTATAACACAGATAGTTTATTTAAAAAGTAAGTAGCAATGACCCCTGTATTCCCAAAGCGATTGGCTTACTATTTTGTCACTGGAAATCCAGAGGCTCAAATATGATTTTGGTTTGGTATCTGAGAATTGTGTAGGAGATGATATTTATGGTAAATTAGGATATAATGGATTAATAACTATAAGATTTAAAATAAGATTAAAATAGGACATGACATAAGACTGCAGAAAGATAGGCCTGCTTTCAGATGGGAATTGCAACAGTATGCAAGATCAGTAATGTTGATAAGAAAAGAAACCAAAGTAGCAATGAAGATACTGTGCTATGAAGACAGTATCTTCATAGTGTATTTTCTAGGGATGTATGAATCAATTTGGGTACAAAACAATTTGTACCCAAATCTGGCTGATTTGGGTTATTTGTAGACAGAACAAATCACCCCTGTGCTCAATTGCCCAGATTTGGCTACAGAACAAATCAAAACCCTAGATTCGGACCCAAAAAATTCAGAGATTTGAATATCTATTTTGTAGCCAAAGTGAGTTGGATGGTAGTGCCCAAAGCTAAAACCCAAATTTCAAATTTGTTTGAAATTTGATTTGGGCAAAGGGGTGATTTTTTAAAAATTGGTGCCTCTTTAAGCTTTTTGGTGGGGATTTCTGCAGCCTTATAGCTCCATGTGGGGGGGGGCACCAGGGTGGCTCAGAGTGGGTTGTTGTGGGTGATAGTGCTCAATGGGTGCAAGGAAGCTACCACTCAGATTTCCAAGAAATTTGGCAAAGGGTTTTTTTAAAAAAATTTTATGTTGGCATGTCTTTGTGGCAGATTAAGGGAAGAAAAGTGGTTCTGGGGGCAGAAGAGTGGGTCAGGTGGTAATGCCCCAATGGATGTCTGCTACCACCCAGATTTCAAATAAATTAGTGAAAGAGGTGATTTTTATTTTTTTTTCCCTGAAGTTTGTGCATCTTTCAACTTTTTCCCCATAGGAAATAATGGGGAATTTCAGTAGATCCATAACTCAATGGGGGGGGGGGCACCAGGGTGGTCCAGAGTGGGTTGTGGTATAGTGCACATAGGGTGCCAACCACCCCCAGAACGACAAGCCCATGGGGCACTGCGTTTTGTTGTTTTCAGTGTCTGAGGTGTTCTGAGATTTGATTCTTTGGTAGCAGATGAGAGTGGATTTTCTCCTATACAGCATTCCTCACATTCCACACAAGTGATTTTGTACATGACTCCTTTCTGTTTACAACTTCCTTCCCCATTTTCACAAACTGGACACCTTTTATCATATAATCTTGATCTTACTAACTGTTGCTTGGCTGTTTGGCATAACACGTTAGCCTTCACCCCATGGGTCCTCAAACTTTTCTGGAAAGTTTCTCTATTTGGCAGTGCCAGAAAAGTTTAAGGCATATTTACAAAATCACTTGTGTGGAATAAATGCTATATAGCAGAAACTAGAAGACATTTAGTCACTAGATATAAAGAAAATTTAGCAGACTCGAAATACATAAATGGGGAAAGACCATGGTCAACACATATGAAAAATAAACATGATGGAGTAACAATGCCACTGTTACAATGTGTATACATTGTGTACAATGTATATTGTACATTGAATACAATGTGTATTCTGTAGTACAGTGTACAATGGAGTACAATGTACAATGAATACAATGTGTATTGTGGAGTCAGAATATTGCACACTCAAAAGAAAGGTTAGAGATATTTAGAAATAGACAAACTGAGGCCTGAGGATAATGGCAAAGAACTGAAAGAAACTCCGAAGTACATAGGTCGTTAAAGGGTGTATAAAGGAATTTGTTCTCGTAACCACTCCCCACTCATTATTTCTTCCTTTGTTAGTAAAAAGCAGGCACAGCTGTGTGTTATCTGTCTCTTGATTGGGGAGACTTGGTTGGGGAGACTTTCAAATATAAGAATGCAGTTTAAACAGTATAATATCAAACACTGAGGCTGACATGTTTACACTGAAATGTTTGTTTTAAGTTTTTCTTATGTTTTAATCTTATTTTATGCAATAAAGAAGGTCTGGAGAGGAACCTAGTCATTGTTTAAACTTTAAATTATTGTGATTTATCCTTTGCATTTTGTTGAAATCTGTATTTTATTGTTAGTCTTTTTATCCTTTGTTTTGTTATAATTTGTATGTTATTGTAACATATTATTCTAAACCTGTAGTTGCCATGAAAAAATCCCATTATAAACGGACTTAAGAAATTCACAGCTGCCAAAAAGAAATGGGCTCATCTTATTGAGGCAGCTAGATATTCCAATCAAACTAACTTCTGGAGGCTGGTGTTCCCTCTGTTGAGTAAAACTAAGTCTACCCCTCCACACTACATCTCAGCAGATGTGTGGGAAGCACACTACCGCTCTCTGTATAAAAAGGCTCCGGGCACTGATGATAATTGGAATGTTTTAAAAGAATTACATAGTTCTGAACTTCCTAGTTGGGACCTGGTATCATTCTCCGAAATTGATAAGCTTATCTCTTCTTTCCCTTGCGGAAAGGCCCCAGGCCATGACTTTATTACTATTGATGCACTCCAGGCTAATCTTGACTGGGGGGTTCCCCATTCTCGCCTCTCTCTTTACAAATATAGATTGGATGGCTAAAATTCCCCAAGACTGGGGTATAGCCACAATCATCCCTATTTATAAAAAAGGGATGATCCAAATAATTATCGTCCAATCAGTCTATTAAGTGTCATTAGTAAGATTTATGCTAAACACCTTCTTCTTAAATTCATGGACTGGATTGATGAAGGCAACATTTTAGCCCAGGAGCAGGTTGGTTTTTGGACTGGTTGCTCAACCTTGGATCATGCCCTTATCCTTCAATTTCTTTCTGAGAAATATTCCACTAAGCCAGCTCATGGGCTTTACGCAGCCTTTATTGACCTTAAATCTGCCTTTGATTTAATTTCACAGGAGAGGCTTTGGCAGAAATTATGGGATCTAGGAATAGACAGGAGACTGCTACTTCTGATAATTTTGCTTTATAATGGTGCCCTGCTGAAGGTCCGCTAAACTGCATCTGGGGCTTTGTCAGCTGCCATACCCTCTCGTAGGGGTGTTTGTCAAGGTTGTTTATTAGCTCCCATGTTATTCAATCTTTATATCAATTCTGTAGTGGTTTCCAGCCCCTCCACCCCCCCCCCTAAAATTGCTAATAGGCATATCTCCGTTTTGCTATACGCCAACGATATGGCAGTTCTATCTCAAACCCCAATTGGCTTGAAACGTGCTTTCTCTTATCAAAATTCTCTTATCAAAATTTTGCACTCAAGAGGCTATTGCGATAAATTATCAAAAACCCAAGATCATTGTTTTTGCTAAGCGTCCTAGACTCCACAATTGGTCCTTGAATGGCCATAAGATAGCCCAAGTCAATTCTTTCAAGTACCTTGGAGTTGTTTTTTACTCTTCAGGGTCTCATAGTGCCCATTATAATTCCTCTCTAATGTTGACTCAACTCACTGCAAAACTCATAACTTCCTTTTACTATTCAAGAGGTGCTTGCTTTATCCCTGCAGTGGTTAAACTATTTACCACCAAAGTGTATTCTCAGTTGTTTTATGGTGCCCAATTAGGTCCACCTCGAAACTTCTCAAATTTAGAAGCTTTGCAAGCTAAATTCCTGAGATCCTTATTAGCTGTCCCTCTTTGTGTTCCATCAGTGGTACTGAGAAGAGAGGATGGCCTGCTACGAATGGAATCCGGAGTCTGGAGAATTATTTTCCTATTTCGGTTAAAATGTATGTCCTCCAGCTCAGGCTTGTCTTCCTCATTAAGACTGATTCATTTAAATTTAAATGGTTTTCATTGATTAGTGATAAATTAACTTACTATGGGTTCTCTCCAGAGGTTCTGCTGCAGATGGGCAATGACCGGGCTAAGGGGGAGATCAAACAATGTATCGTTGATGTAGGATTGCAAGAGAAAGCTGCTTCTATTTCTAAGACCGTCTATCTCGGGGTGCAATTGTTTAATTTCAAGCTAGCAGGCTATCTGTATTCTATTACTATCCCCAAATTCAGATGTGCATTGACATTGTAGCTCCCTAGTGAAATAAGAGCCTCCCCATCTCTGACAGCTTTTAAAAAGTCTTTAAAAACACATCTCTTCACCCAGGCTTTTAATTAATGTAATTTAATTGGTTTTAATGCTGTTTTAAAATATTATTTTAAATTTTTAAATTGTTGTAATGTGTGTGTCCCCCCCCCCCCATTTTTGTCTTAACGAATGTTTTATTTTGTTTTATTTTGTTGTAAACTGCCCAGAGACATAAGTTTTGGGCGGTATAAAAATGTTTTAATAAATTTAATAATAAATTGGCCTGAATGGATGCCCTTCCATCTGCTGTTTTAGAGGGCAGACTCAAGGGCATCCCACTCCCTGCCCGCCTCTGCCCTTGCGGTTCTGGCCAAGTGGAGACCAGTACACATTCAATTTTACATTGTGATTTTTTTAAGGAAGCCTGCTTGAGATTAATCTCCCCCTTATTGTCTAAGTTGTTAGGACACTCTGATGATTTTTATCTGAAGTTTTTATTACTTAACCCAGATGAAAAAAATTATTAATATAGTGGGCAGGTTTTGTTTTATAATCTGCAAAACTTGATCTGATATTTAGCAATGCATTTCATAAGTAGTTTATATATTTCTCTCTTCTTTTAAAGTTGTATTTACATGATGCATTGTTTGTATTTCTTGTATATTGGTCTAGGACCGTAATAAAGTTCTGTTCTGTTCTGTAACATACAGAGACGTAAGTTTTGGGCAGGATATAAATATGTTAAATAAATAAATAATACAATTGTTGCAAATGTTTAACAATTATTTAACTGTTGTTTTGGAGAAAATGTGTTGTATTGTATACTCATATATGTTATAGTTGTCCAAGGATCTGGTTCCAGGTTTTGTAATATAGAAAATTTGTAACCAATATTAAATTACAACTAGATTTAAAGTTAATTTTATTAGATTATTTTGTGTTACTAGACCCACCCGCTTCACTATTTTGAGGTGCTTCAGTGTACCTCTAAACTCAGCCTCAGCCATTTTCTTTATATTTGCTTAGAAGAGAAACATTGGCTGCATTCCAGGCAAAAGGTTATTCTGACAAAGTGTTTTCCTAAAAGGCAATACTCAGGTTCAGTTGCAAAAGGTCTGCAGCAAGCCAAAGGAAATGCCTCTAGTTGATTCCATTATGGCACAAGCAGGTGAGTTAAACCTGAGAGTTGCAAAAAGGAACAAAGGAGAAATGTATGCAAGCTTTCTTCCTTCAAGTTTGATAAGAGTCTTCAGGACTAAGTCAAAGTCAAACTCTCCATTCAACATTTCCTCCCCATTGTTATTGGAATCCAGCGAGTAAATGCCAGAGGGTGTTATGTTCCCTCCTCCCTTCTCTTTTCCCAGGTGATGGCTTCAGCAATTTCCCTTTTTGTAATATCATTCATCAAGTGGCATACAGGAAAACACCACTCAGACATAACCTGATCAATAACTACAGTAATATTCACTCCTTATCAGGAGCAGTAACTCCTAAAGCCATCAGGAAACTCCTGAAGGAGAACATCTGCTAGTCTCCCCCTAGCCCCCTAGCCTCAG
This sequence comes from Hemicordylus capensis, assembly GCF_027244095.1. Classification (NCBI taxonomy): domain Eukaryota; kingdom Metazoa; phylum Chordata; class Lepidosauria; order Squamata; family Cordylidae; genus Hemicordylus; species Hemicordylus capensis. The sequence goes on along the minus strand of NC_069662.1, from coordinate 66,393,058 downwards.
GGCATGCTTTTGCCTATAAGAACCCCACTCAAACGTGGGAGCACCCTTTTGCATTTGTTTTTTGCATCTGCCACTACACTCTTTCCACCTAGCCCTCTTGCAAGCCTGCACTCTGCCCAGGGTGCCCTTACATTTCAACGGAGGCTTTTGCTTTTGCTTGTGCTTTTACCACTTTGCTTTTGTGCTTTTGCCACATTTGCCATTGGACATGGCAACCCACACTGTCTGGGTGTGCCAATGAACTCACTTCATGCTTGAGCTCTCCAGAGAGAAGGATTTTCCACAGCTAGACTCAGGTAGCTTTGAAAAATGTTTTCTCTTTCTCTTTCCTTTCACCCTTAAGCCTCTATCTCCTTCCAGGTATAGTAACATGCCTAACCAACCACTTTCTCATTTCCTGTACTCCTATTACCCTATAAAGCAACTCTTTATTTTCAAAGTCACATCTCCATCCTCTTTCTTTCCCTCTCCAATGTGTCCACATCATGGTTGCCTGTTCGACACAGCTCTATTTTTCTTTACCATTTGTATTTACGGGTCTACACCATTTGACATTAATTTCTCTGACTTGAACCAAAACACAGTCATAGAGGCTGGTAGATGACACAGTTCCCACAGACCTTGTAACATTAGTCTATCTAAAAATGGCTAGTAGTGTAAAATGCCTGATATAGTAGAAATAGTAGCAAAGCTTTTTATTAAAAGGAAGTGGAAGAATAAAGAAAACTTCTTTGATTAGATCTTGATTTGATAAAATATAAGATTTTTTAGTGCAATACAAATTGTCAGAAAGTATCAAGGAACATTCTAATCTTAGTGATACTTTTCTATGAACATGGATATCATTTTAAAATTTTATTGACAGAAGAAGAATTAACCATGAGACCAGAAAGATTGCAAACTATTTATATTTTGCAATGGTCTTAAATATATGGTTTTGTTTATGACCCAAATGGGTTAATTTGCCCCTGCTAATTGGGCAAAGAGGCACCTTTTGCCATGGTGATTCTCTTTATTTAGCAGCAGGAGAGTAACTGGCCCTATCCACCCCCAGCACAGTACTTCCGGTGACTGTTGCTGGTGTCTATCTTGTTTTTTGTTTTTAGAATGTGAGCCCTTTGGGGACAGGGAGCCATCTTATTTATTTATTACTAGCCGACCCCGCACAGAGCATCTGTGTGCTCTTTGGGGCTGGCAGTTACTTCTCCCTCCTCCCCACCTTCTGCCCCAGTCTCCATGTCCAGGCCCAGCCGCCTCTCCTCCCCACCGCCTCTTCTGCCCCCTCCCTCCCCCCCCCCGGGCCTTGCCTCCATGACTGGGCTGGGCCCGCTGCTGCCTCTGGCCTCCATGGCCGCCCACCGCTGCCATGGCGACCAATCCTCCTGGGTGTGCCTCAGCCAATCAGGCGTGTCCGCCGCCCAGCCAATCAGCTGGGAGCCGGGACGCACATTCTAAAGGCACACCCAGGAGAAATAAATATATAGATTTCTCTGTATAAACTGCCCTGAGCCATTTTTGGAAGGGCGGTATAGAAATCAAATTAATAATAATAATAATAATAATAATGCTCTGAGGAAGGTGAGAGCTATGCCAGAGGTCCAACCATACTGGACAGGTCTCACCAGAGGAGCCAGACAAAGAGTGCCTCTCCCATCAACAATATGGTGAGACGTAACTTTAATAAATCTATACCGGATCGGTCATCACCCGGGTCAACAAGGACCGCGCGAGGTGCTGGAGTCCCTGGACATCTGGTGGCAAGTGGGCAACAGGACTCAGGATCTTCAGTTGAGCAACCAGGGCTGAAGACAGCAAAGTTACTGGAAGAAATGTCGCTTAACTGAAAAAAATATATGAAAAATGCCAACAAGGAAATAATGATCTGCTATTACAAGTCTAGTCCAACTAGAAAAGGTTATTTAAAAAGAAAGTACCATATTTGGAAAGAGAAGCATCCAGATACAGAAATAACAGAACAAAGGCTAACGGACCAGAGAAGATTAATAATAAGAAATAAAGTATTCACAGGAGTTGAGCTGGAAGAACTGCAAAGAGCAACACAGGCTCAAGACTTGGAAGAAGAATTATCACCAACTGAAGCAGTTGCTCAGGTGCAGGTGGAGGAGGTGTTGGAAATAGAGGATACCACTGTTGCTGAACTGTTTCAAAATCAAAACCAGGCAACCTCCCCTTTGCCTTCACCTCAAAAACCCGAATGCTGTTTAACAGAAAAGCTACAAGAACTAAAGCAAAAAATAACCGAGCACATGAACCAAACAACCACCAGGATTCGACTTCCACCTCTAAAAACAGTTGCCAAAAAACAACTCACTCAGCCATTAAAAGATGTCAATGCTGCACTTGCAGAAATAACAACCAAGAATTTGCAAGAAACAAACCAACTAATGTACAGTGCAGCAACAATAACAACACAAGAGCTTAGATACAAGATTAGTGGAACTGTAAAAAAAGAAAGTAGTACATCACTTAAATGGAAGATTAGATTAGAAAATAAAATCTCCAGGCTTGGATCAGATGCTAGTAAATTGAAAGATATGAAAGACAAGAAGCTGAAGAATGAAAACACCAAACAGTATCTGATCCAAAAATACCACCTATATTGAAGGAGAATTAGAGAAGTCCTGGAAATAATAAAGCAGCAAATAACAGCAGTGTCAAAGAAGATTAGCAGATATTAAGCCAGAACTACACAACACAGGCAGAATCTCCAATTCCAGTCGAATCAGAGATGTTTCTACCAAAGCATAGAAGGAGAAACTGCAAAAAACATAGAAACACCCAATAAAGAAGAAACAATGCAATTCTGGAGGAAATTATGGGACAATCCAATAGATTATAATAAAAAAGCAGGCTGGATGAAAGAGGTCAAAAAATGTAACCAACAAATGCAAGATCTAATAATAACACCAGAATAAATCAGTGAAAAAGCAAAGAAAATTAAAAATTGGACTGCTCCAGGTGACGATGAACTGCATGGCTTTTGGCTTAAACACCTAACAAGCCTTCAGAAACAACTATCAAAACAGTTCAATCATATTTTGCAAGGAGATGATATTGAACAATGGCTAACAACTGGGAAAACTCATCTCATTATGAAAGACCCAGCAAAAGGTGCAGTTCCAAGTAATTATAGACTGATCACCTGCCTGCCAACCATGTTCAAATTATTAACTGGAATAATAGCAGATGAAGTGATGCAACACTTATTAACTAACAAACAGCTTCCAGTTGAACAGAAAGGAAATTGCCCAAACACCAGAGGAACAAAAGACCAGCTGCTGATTGACAAAATGATTTCAGAAAACTTCAAGAGAAGAAAAACCAATCTAAGTGTTGCATGGATTGACTACAAGAAAGCCTTCAATTCATTGCCTCACACATGGATACTAAAATGTTTAGAAACAACTGGTGTCACCAAAAACATTCAGATATTTATTTTAAAAAGCAATGAGCATGTGGAGTACACAGTTAACAATCAATGGCGAGACACTTGGACAGGTTAGCATTAGAAGAGGCATTTTCCAAGGGGACTCACTATCCCCTCTGTTGTTTGTAATCGCCATGACCCCACTTTCACAAATACTAAACAAAACAGGCCTCAGATACCAAACATCTAAAACATCAAGAGAAATCAACCATCTGCTGTACATGGACAATCTGAAGTTGTATGGAAAGTCCCAGTCAGAAATCGAATCCCTGCTAAACACTGTCCGTATATTCAGTAGCGATATAGCAATGGAGTTTGGACTAGACAAGGGTGCTGCATTAATAATGAACAGAGGAAAAATAAGAAAAACAGAAGGAATAGAACTGCCCAATGGAAGCAAGATCAAGAACCTGGAAGAGAAAGAACATTACAAATACTTGGGCATTCTCCAGGCTGATAACATCACACACACTGAAGTTAAAAGAAAAATTGGAAGTGAATACATCAGGAGAGTTCGAAAAATCCTCAAGTCTAAACTCAATGGCAAGAACACCATACAAGCCATAAACACCTGGGCTATACCTGTTATCAGATACAGTGCAGGAATAATAGACTGGACCCAGGCAGAGCTAGAGACACTAGAACGTAAGACCAGGAAAATCATGACAATCAATCATGCTCTGCACCCCCGCAGTGATGTCAATAGGCTATACCTCCCTTGCAGCTCAGGTGGAAGAGGAATGCTGCAAATCCATCAAACAGTAGAGGAGGAGAAAAGAGGCCTTGAAGAATATATCAAGGACAGTGAAGAAGATGCACTTAAAATGGTCAATAACGCAAAACTATTCAACACCAATGAAAGAAAGCAGGCCCAGAAGAAAGAACAAGTCAAGAACCGAGCAGAAAAATGGAGAAATAAGCCACTGCATGGTCAATATTTGCGCAATATAAGTGGAAATTCAGACATCACCAAGACCTGGCAATGGCTTAAGAATGGCAACTTGAAGAAAGAAACAGAGGGTTTAATACTGCCTGCACAAGAACAGGCACTAAGAACAAATGCAATAACAGCAAAAGTCAAAAAATCAACCACAAACAGCAGTTGCCGCCTTTGTAAAGAAGGAGATGAAACCGTGGACCACCTAATCAGCTGTTGTAAAAAGATCGTACAGACTGACTACAAGCAAAGTCATGACAAAGTAGCAGGGATGATACACTGGAACATCTGCAAAAAATACAAGCTACCTGTAGCCAAAAATTGGTGGGAGCATAAAATTGAAAAAGTTGAAGAAAATGAAGATGTAAAAATATTATGGGACTTCCGACTACAAACAGACAAACATCTGCCACACAATATACACCAGATATAACTGTAGTCGAGAAGAAATAAAAACAAGTCAAAATAATTGACATAGCAATACCAGGGGATAGCAGAATAGAAGAAAAAGAAATAGAAAAAAATAAGCAAATACAAAGATCTACAAATGGAAATTGAAAGGCTGTGGCAGAAAAAGACCAAAATAATCCCAGTGGTAATTGGCGCCCTGGGTGCAGTTCCAAAAGATCTTGAAGAGCACCTCAACACAATAGGGGCCACAGAAATCACCATCAGCCTATTACAAAAAGCAGCTTTACTGGGAACAGCCTATATTCTGCGACGATATCTATAACAACAGCAACAACATTGACAATAAAATTCTGGCTTCCCAGGTCCTTGGGAAGGACTCGATGTCTGGATAAAACAAGCCAGTCAATAACACCTGTCTGACTGTGTAAAATAAAAATAAATAATATATTAGAGTATAAAATACTCTGATTGTTTTTGCAGCATGTGTAAATCTGATTATTTGTGAACTTTTTTCTAAGTGATCTTTTATTTTGTATTTATTTTAAGTGTGCATGTATTTGTGTTTGTGTATTTTTTTAAAAAAAATGAATGGTTTTTTTTAAAAGGAAGGGAGGAATCTCATTTTTCGTTTTCTACTTTGGAAGGACTGTCCAGGGCTCACCAGAGGCAGAATAAAGTGAAAGCAGAAGGAAAACATTCTCTGTGGCTAGTGTATCTGAAGGAGGAGAAGCAAACCAGAGTTGCTGTTCCCCCAACCCAATTTCTTACAGCATTTCCATTCTGCTTCATGCCCACCTTTGTTGGGGTAGACCACTGGGAGCAACAAGTTTCTTCCAGCAAGGTTCTTCTGAAATGTGTTTCAACTCCCTCCATCCACCGAGCACACACCTGTAGAATTATGTCTTTGTGTGTACATACTCCCAGTTTTGACTGTGGGCCTTCTCTCTCTCTCTCTCTGCCCCCCCCCGCTCTTCTTGACAAGGCTTCTTTTCTTTCTCCTTTTCTTTTAAGATCAAGGCAATGTGGCAAATATGAAGCAGTGTTTAAGTCCATCAAAGCTGTGGCCTGGGGAAGAAAAGTTTCGTAAAAAAGGGCCCAGTTCAGATGACACGGCAACCCTCAGTTATACTCAGCTGAGGTTGGCGCTCCTCATCATCCGAGTGCAGGGAAATCCTGCAACCACAGTTCTGTTGCCACCTTCAAACTGAAGACTGAACTCTTGATTTGAAATTAGGAAGCTTTCTGGAACTCAGCTGACCCCATTGTGTCATTCGAATGCAGCAGCCTGGTGTTTGTGCTCAAGCTCCTCCCACAAGCACATCCCCTCTCATATCAGGGTCTATGGTTGCTGGGCAAGTGACACACTTAGTGGAAAAGGAAGAGGGAGGGGATTACAGTTGGTGGCAATGGAACCGCAGCTGCCAGATCAACTGCGGTACGATTCTTGGCTTCCGAAGTTAACCTCAGGTAAACCAACCCTCAATTTCACTTGCTGTTCAAATGGGCCCAAGGATTTGGCAGGGGGTGTGGGGGACAGATGTCACTTGATTTACGGTGAAGTATTACATTAAAAATGTCTGAGGTGGAGATATTCAACTGAAAGCAAAGAAATCTCTTTTAATATATTTTTTTTAAGGCAGGAATATGATGGTCCCCAATCTGTGGAGCAGGCAAGCCCAGAGGAAATGACACCTTTCTACTATGCAAGTTCAGAGGAAATGTTCCTCATAGAACTATTTGTGGAGGAAACTTTGGTCCCCAATCCACCTACTTCAAGTAGCTTCAAAAGCTGTAGCTGGAGTCGTCGAAGGATTTGCACCTCTCCTTTCACTCTAAGTCCCATAATGGCTTTTTACCATAAAAAGGAGAAAAACAGGCAGATTAAAAACAAATGGATATTTCAAGCAAATCTAGCAGTTTACATCTATGCTGCTTTTGCTATTGTATATATCCCATTAAGTGTTCACTATATCATGGCTCTGAGTGTAGTAGGAGTGTCCAATTGACAGCCCTCTATAGTGAGGTAGCAAGCTGTATCACCCAGGGCTCATCTCATTCCTTACACATCCTCTTTCTTGATAAGCTATATCTTCTCACACTGAAGCAGGGCAGAAATGCAGTGCAAAAGAGCAAAATCCATTATAAATACAAGTTTATGGTCATTTCAGCAAGTTTGTAATGCTAAATCTTTAACAGCTTGATACAAGAAGATATTTTGACCCTTTAGAAGACTCAGAGGCTGTTCTCACGAGCAGCCTAAGCCAGCTTGAGTTAGGTTGCATGTGAGAACTGCAGGCAGCACTGCCTAACCCAGCTTTTTAGTCCAGCTGTTAGCCTGGGTAAACAGCACCAGTGCAGCAGGAACCCAGACTCTGGGATTGTGTGATTTCTTGGGCTACATTTAACCCGAGGAGACAGAGTTGGGTGCCTAGAATGCCCATTTCCTGGTGCCACATATGCCTCCAATGCACTGCACTCAGTGCATGGTTCATTGTGGGATACCTGGAGGCCAGGAGGCCTCATCCCAGCCTCCATATGGAGCCAGCATACGGCATCACTGTGTCAGGGCTGTTGCACACTCATAAGGCAGCCTTGATGCTGCAGAGAGTGAGTGGTTGCTCAGTCAGTGCAGCAGCAGTTTCTTCTGTTCATGACAATAGGAGTAACTGTGGTAGCACTGATTGCACAATTGCACATTCTCTGCAGTGTCGAAGCTACCTTATGAGCCCAGAACCCTAGCACAGTACACAGTGTGCTACACATCCTGTAAGCCCTTAAGTATAAGATGTCCTCTGTTGGCATCACTTTTTCTCAAGAGAGCTAACCTTCTTTTTACCTTAGTTGCTGGTCTGTCATAAGTATCTCTCTTTTTCATCCCCAGCTCCCCTAAACTGCAGTAGGTAGGTAATGGTCTGTGGATAATGGTCTGTATTTATCTTGGCACTGGCATAGGCAGGGTAATTTTTTCACATTAAAGAAGGCCAGTGTTAGAGAGCAGGAACCTCTTGTCTGCTCCTACTTTTTGGAGGGAGGGCATACTGCTTCTCAGTCACTGCTGCCTGTCATTTGTTCATTTTAGAATAATAGAATGCCAGCGTTGGTAGGGATCTTGGAGGTTTTTAAGGCCAGCTCACTGCTCAGTGGAGGCAACTGCCCAGAGACATAATTTTTGAGCTGTATAAAAGTTTGATAAATAAATAAATAAAATTAATAAATTTGCTACACCATCCTTGCCAAATAGGCATCCTGCCTCTGTCTGAGGATTCCATGCCTTTTAAAGTGCTAATGGTGCCAGTATCATAGTTGGTATAATTTTGGTATCTCTGACATTCCTTTCACAGGTGCATTGTTTTGACATACAGAATAGATCAGAGAGTGACCATCTGCCCTTGGTCATGACCTTTTCTTCATGTACTGTGCCTCCCTCTGTAACATAGTATAAATCAGAGGGCCTTGTTTGATTGATTGATTGATTGATTGATTGAGTGAGTGAGTGAGTGCGTGCGTGCCATCAAGTCAGTGTCGACTCTTAGTGACCACAAAGATAGATTCTCTCCAGAATAATCTGTCTTCAACTTGGTCTTTAAGGTCTCTAAGTGGTGCATTCATTGCTGATGTAATCGAGTCCATCCACTTTGCTGCAGGTCATCCTCTTCTTCTCTTTCCTACAACTTTCCCCAGCATTATAGACTTCTTGAGGGAGCTGGGTCTTCGCATAATGTGTCTGAAGTATGATAGTTTGAGCCTGGTCATTTGTGTCTCAAGTAAAAATTCTGGATTGATTTGTTCTATGATCCATTTGTTTGTTTTCCTGGCTGTCCAGGGTATCCTCAAAAGTCTTCTCCAGCACCAAAGTTCAAAAGCATCAATGCTTTTTCTATCTTGCTTCTTCAAAGTCAGGTGAGGGGACATGGGCGGGGAGGTGGATTGGCTGTGGTCTATAAGGATAACATCTCCCTTACCAGGGTCCCTGTTAGGGTATCAGACCATATTGAATGTGTGTACTTGAGTTTGGGGACCAAGGATAGATTGGGGCTTCTGTTGGTGTACCGATCGCCGTGTTGCCCAGCGGAATTCCTTACTGAGCTCACGGACTTGGTCGTGGAACTCGCCTTGGAGTCTCCCAGACTCTGGGTGCTTGGGGATTTCAATGTTCATTTCAGGACCAATCTGTCTGGGGTATCTCAGGAGTTCATAGGGGCCATGACAACTATGGGCCCAAGTGGCTCTGGACCAATGCATATTGGAGGTCACATGCTTGATTTGGTCTTTTACTCTGATCAGGGTGGTGTTCTGTGGGTGGGGACTCCTGTGATCTCTCCATTGTCATGGATGGACCACCATCTGGTTAAGGTTGGACTTACAACCACTTCCCACCTCTGCAGGGGAGAGGGGCCCATTAGAATAGTCCTCCCGAAGAGGTTATTGGATCCAGTAAGATTCCAAGAAGCCTTGGAGGGATTCAATGTTGGCTTTGCCAGTGATCCTGTGATGCCCTGGTTGAGAATTGGAACAACCTGCTCACAAGGGCAGTAGACACGATTGCTCCCAAGCATCCCCTCCGACCCACTTCAAAATTGGCCCCTTGGTATATGGAAGATCTATGGGGGTTGAAGCAGCAAAATAGGCAACTGGAGCGCAAGTGGAGAAAGACTCGAGTCGAATCCGACAGATTGTGACATAGAGCATATCTAAAAAGCTATGCTGAGGCAATACGTGTGGCAAAGAAATGGTTCTTTTCTGCCCGTATTGCCTCTGCGAGTTCATGTCCAGCGGAATTGTTCAGGGCTATGATTCCTGGGGATGTGGACAAGCTGCTTGGCGTGGTGAGGCCCACCACTTGTTCTCTTGACCGTTGTCCAACATGGATTGTTCTATCTACCAGGGAGGCTGTTGCATAAATGCTTCTCTGAGGGAGGGCAGGATTCCTCTTTGTCTTAAGGAGGCAATCCTTAAGGATTGATTGATTGATTGATTGATTGATTGATTAAGTCCTGTCAAGTCAGTGTCAACTCTTAGCAACTACATAGATGGATTCTTTCCAGGGTGATCTGTCTTCAACTTGGCCTTTAAGGCCTCTACGTGGTTCATTCACTGCTGTCGTAATTGAGTCCATCCACCTTGCTGCTGGTTGTCCTCTTCTTCTCTTTCCTTCAACTTTTCTCAGCATTATGGACTTCTCAAGGGAGCTGGGTCTTCACATAAGTTTTCAATTGATCTATTCTATGATCCATTGGTTTATTTTCCTGGCTGTCCATGGTATCCTCCTTTGGCTTCTCCAGCACCAAAGTTCAAAAGCATCAATATTTTTTCTATCTTGCTTTTTCAAAGTCCAGCTTTTGCATCCATAGAGTGTCATGGGGAAAACCAGAAATTCTAATTTTTGTAGGTATAGACACATCACAGCATCTAAATATCCTTTCCAAGGCCTTCAAAGTGCTAGTCTGCAGCATATTTCTTGACTGTTGGATCTTTTACTGTTGATGATAGATCCTAAAAGGCAGAAGCTATCCACCACTTCAGTGTCTTCATTATTAATTCTGAGGCTGGTTGCTGTACCTGTTGTCATTAGTTTAGTCTTCTTTGAATTTAGTCATAGTCCTATTTTTCACTATGCTCCTTGACTTTCATTACTAGAGCTTTCAGATCATCCGCATTATCAGCTATCGGAGTGGTGTCATCAGCGTAGCACAGGTTATTTATGTTTCTTCCTCCAACTTTAAAACCATGCTCATCTTCTTCCAGTCCAGCTTCTCTCAGTACATGTTCAGCATATAAGGTGAATACAGAAGTATACAGTATACAAGTATACAAGTATACTTTGTCAATCTGGAACCAGTCTGTTTCACCATATTCCGTCTGGACTGTGGCTTCCTGTGCTGTGTATAGGTTTCTCATGAGAATGATGAGATGTTCTGGGACTCCCATTTTCCTAAGGACATTCCACAACTTGACATGGTTGACATAATCAATGGCTTTTCTGTAGTCAATGAAGCACATATTGACTTCTTTCTGGTGTTCTTTGGCTTTCTCAATTATCCAGCATACATCAGCAATGATGTCTCTTGTTCCTCGGCCTTTCCTGAAACCACTTGAACATCCAGCATTTCCCTTTCCACATAGTGCTCTAATCTGTGTTGGATGATCCTGAGCATTATTTTGCTAGCATGTGAAATTAAGGCTATTGTACAATGGTTTGCTCAATCTGTTAAGTCTCCTTTCTTTGGTATGGGTATGTAGACTCACCTCTTCCAATCTGTTGGACATTGTGTCATTCTCCAAATTTGCTAGCATAGTTTGGTTAGAGTCTTGACTGGTTCATCTTCTGTTGCCTGCCATATTTCTGTAGCTATTCCATCAGTTCCTCTAGCCTTCTGACTTGGTAATGACCGGAGTGCTGATCTAACGTCATCTTCCCATACTAGAGGTTCTTGCAAGTAGGGAATATCTTCTAGAGTATCTTGGATGTTGACATCCGTGCTGTACAGATTTTCAGTATGCTCCTTCCATCTCTGTTTGTTCTTCTCTGAATCAGTTACCCTCTGTCCTTTGGCATCCCTTAACATACCAATTTGAGATTGAAACCTCCTTCTGAGCTCAGAGATCTTTTGGAAAACTTACCTTGTTATTTCGTGTCTATTTCCATCCTCAAGGTCTTTACAGATGTCATTGTAGTACTGCTCCTTGATTCTTCTAACAGCTTTCTGAAATTCCCTATTAAGTTCCTTCTTGAGGTCTTTATCTTTCTTGACTTTGGCTTCTCTCCTCTTGGCAATTTCTACCATCTGTTCTGACATCCATTTTGCATTCTTCTGTTTCTTGGTCTTTGGAAGTCTCTTTTCACATTCATCCTTAACAACTTCTTTGATTCCATTCCACAGTTCCTCTGGTTCCCTATCAATCAGGTCCAGAACTTCAAAGTGGTTCCTGTTAAACTTGGATTTGAGGATCAAATGTCCAGATTTGAGAAGGAGCTATGTGAAAATGATGAAAAATTAGTGTCTAGGATGTATAAGCTGTTGCTTTTGCAGGAGACAAGAGATGAAGTGGTTAAAACGTCTATGATAAAATGGGCTCAAGATGTGGGTCATAATATAGATATGGCAGCTTGGGAAAAATTATGGAAAACTGATTTAAAGTTCACTGCATGTTACACTTCAAAAGAAAATTATTATAAGATGATGTATAGGTGGTATTTGACGCCTAAAAAAACTGGTGATAATGTATAAAAATGTTTCAAACAAATGTTGGAAATGTGGACATAGTGAAGGAACTTTTTTCATATGTGGTGGTCTTGTAGAAAGGCAAAGGCTTTTTGGGACATGATATATAATGAGTTAAAAAAAATTAAAAAATGAGATTTCCTAAGAGCCCAGAATCCTTCCTGCTGGGAATAATGCAAGGAGAGTTTCCCACAAGAAATTTAACATTCTTCATGTATGCAACCACGGCGGCCAGAATACTATACGCACAGAAATGGAAGGACAATGAACTGCCCTCAAAAGAAGATTGGAACAGAAAATCTGCTCCATTAATGGTTCCGCATCACCCTAAGCGGGAAGTAAATTATGAAGTGCCAGAGGGCCTTGTCCAGAGTCCTGTGCGGTTCAACATCTTTATAAATGGTTTGGGTGGGCGGAGAAGATGGGATGCTTATCAAATCAGCCGATGACATGAAGATGGGGTGGCATAACTAACACCTTAGAAGGCAAATTCAAGATTTAAGCCAATCTTAATATAGACAAATGTGAAGTCCTTATTTTGGATAAGAAAATTGAAAAATAAATTGTGTAAGACCCCCCCCCCCACACACACACATGTAGGGTGGAGGAGATCTGTCTTGGCAGCAATACTTGTGAAAAAGGTCTTGGTGGACCATGAGTTGAACATGAGCCAGCAGCGTGATGCTGCTGCTAAAAAAAAACTAATGCAATTTTGAGCTGTATTAACATATCCAGATTGCAAGAAGCAATTGTTTCACTCTTCTTCTGCCATGGTCCAACTTCACTTGGAATACTGTGTCCAGTTTTGGGAAATGATTTTAGAAGGACATTGATAAACTAAGTTTAGAAGAGAAAAACAAAGATGATGAGGGGTCTGGAAACCTATGAGAAATGGTTGAAGGAACTGGGTATTTTCAGTCTGGAGAAGAGCAGATTTAGGGGAGATATGTCATCCATCTTCAAATATCTGAAGGACTATCACATAAAAGATGGACCTGACCTGTTCTGCATTATTTCTGAGAGAGAACCAATGGGTTGAAATTAGGCTAGATATTAGGAGGACTTTCCAAAGTGAAATATGTGTTCAACAATGGAACAATCTGCCCTGCTCAGTGGTTAGTTCTCCTTCACTGGACATTTTCAAACTGCAGCTGGACAGCCATCTGTTGAAGATGCTGTAGCAGTTTCCTGCACTGAGCAGAGGGTTGGACTAGAAAAACCCAAAGGTCCCTTCCAGCTCTGAAATTCTATGACCTCCAGACCAATTACAGAAGGAGGGAGATCTGATCATCCTTATATGCTGAATGTGTAATGTCTATGTTCCAAATATGAAACATATGAAGCAGCCTTTCAAGAATGAACAACAAGTTCCCAAGGTCAGACCAATGAAGGCATATACAAATCCTTACCTGTGTGCATAGGACCCATTTATTTCAATTGGTTTTGTGTGTTCATAATGTTCTTAGATTGTGCACTAGAACACTAGAGGGTGCTGAGATTGATGAGGGCTGTGAAATGGAAGAAATGATTGAATACACAGATATTCTAGGAAAAGTGCAAAAATAGAAAAGACAGAGTGATGGTAAAAAAGAGAATACTTTGGAATTATGCTATAATATCCAGTGCACATATTACTACAAGGTGCATGGAAACGCAATTTATCATGTGGCTGTGCAGTTTATCACATCACTTTGCAATGTATTGCATGTACATCCCATACTACCAGTGATGTGGCTATGATAACATATAATAAATTGCAGGGCCATGGGATAAATTACACTTACTGCATGGACCACAAATCCATCTCTCCCAGGAAAGCATCCAGAATTGTAAATAACCTCAAAGAAGGAAATACTGTAAGTTGCTGGATATGTTCAGTTTCTATTCCTCATGAAACTATGAGAAGCCTTGTGTTGAAAAGTCTGAGGTCCAAAATATTTCTTCACCCTAGATGCCTGCAGTTGCAGATATGTCCTAAGTGTAAAAGCTGTTTGATGTTGGACCAGTCTGCAGGGGCGGATTAAGCTTTTTACCGCCCATAGGCAAGAAGGCTTTGGCCGCCCTTTTACCTTTAAACAAAAAAGGTTTGCCTTTTTGTTTAAGGTCAAAAGGGGGACTTTGCCCACTCCACCCTTGCTGCAGCTGCCATTGCCCACAGAGAGGGATGGAAAAATTTGAGGAGGGACAAAATTTACTGCTCCTCAAATTTTGCCACCATATGCAAATACCTACTCTGCCTCTCCATTAATCCACCACTGCCAGTCTTTGCATGAGGCATCATGCAAAGACAGGAACATAGGGACATAGAAAGCTGCCTTATACCAAGTCAGACCCTTGGTCCATCTAGCTCAGTATTATCTACACAGACTGGCAGCAGCTTCTCCAAGGCTTCAGGCAGGAGTCTCTCTCCTATCTCCAAGATAGCTTGGAGGTGCCAGGGAGGGAACTTGGAACCTTCTGCATGCAAGCATGCGAATGCTCTTCCCAGAGCAGCCCCCTCCACTAAGAGGAAACTCTTACAGTGCTCACACATGTAGTCTCCCATTCAAATAGAAACCATAGTGGACCTTGCTTAGCAAAGGGAGCAAGTCATGCTTGCTACCACAAGATCAGATCTCTTCCCATTGGGCTATCCTATTCTAGACATTGTAAAACAAAAGATGCATAGCAAGGCCAGCCCATCTACTAGGCGAACTAGGTGGTCACCTAAGGCACAAAGCAGTGAGGGGTGTCAATGGCCCGAGTCACATGTCACCCCACAAGCAGGAGCAAGCAAGTGGATGAGTGACAGAGTGGGTGCTCCCTTTCCATAATGTCCATCTGGCCATCCAATTGCTCTCCTAGGCTTCTCCAACTGCCACCCCTACTGCTGCAGGCTGTTTCTGGGCATGCTATGGCAGACCAGAGTAGGAGTGGCGGCTGGAGGCAGCAAAAAAAGCAAATGTTTAGGTGGCCATTTGCTCTCTTTGCACTTCTGGCCACCACTCCTGCTTCTGGCTTGCCACAGCATGCTATATAATCATGTTGATGCATCACAGGGCAATGCCATTATAATGCGACATGGCAGGCCAGTGGCAGGAGTGGCCAGGAGTGGCAGTGGATGGCCAGGCAGGTGATGAGGACTGCTCACCTGCCTGCCTAATGGTAGGTGTCTGCCCGCAGAGGCAAAAGGTACCACCACCAACCCTTGGGCTGGCCCTGGTGAACAGCCATCTGTCAGGATGCTGTAGCAATTTCCTACACTAAGCAAGGGATTGGACTGGAAGACCTTCAAGTCTATAATTCTATAAATATAAACTTGAAGGTCTTCCAGTCCAACCCCTTGCTCAGTGTAGGTTCTAAGGTGTCAGTACACCACTGACCCTTGTTAGAGTAAGTTGCATATGCCCTCGCAAACATTCCTTTGTGGGTTCCCCACTTGCAGTCCGGTGCTGTTTGCTCTAATAGTATCTTCAAGGGCATGGAAGTAAATGTGATGCCTCTGTGTCACAGTCTGAGTACTGTATACACAGTATAGCTATATATAGGGCTCTATATAGCTGTTATTTTACTTTAAAATGAACCCTAAATTAGATATAGAGCCAGCGTGGTGTAGTGGTTAGAGTGCTGGATTAGGACCGGGGAGACCTGAGTTCAAATCCCCATTCAGCCATGATACTACCGTGTTTCCCCGAAAATAAGACAGTTTCTTATATTAATTTTAGCCCCCCAAAATGCACTAGGGCAATTAGCGGTACATCAGAAATTACTGCTAGGTCTTACTTTCGGGGTAGGTCTTACTTTCGGGGAAACAGGGTAGCTGGGTGACTCTGGGCCAGTCACTTCTCTCTCAGCCTAACCTACTTCACAGGGTTGTTGTGAGGAGAAACCTAAGTATGTAGTACACCGCTCTGGGCTCCTTGGAGGAAGAGTGGGATTTTTAAAAAGTAACCAAAAAATGTAACAAAAAATGTAACATTTTACATCTGCTTTGACTCCTTCATTACTGTGCCTTGTAGTTGTACAATCAAAAATATTCAAGCTGGAAAGATTGGTAAATGCCTCTGTAAAGGTAAAGTGTGTCATCGAGTCAGTGTCAACTCCTGGTGACCACAGAGCCCTGTTGGTTGTCTTTGGTAGACTACAAGAGGGGTTTATCATTGCCTTCTCATGCACAGTATGAGATGAACGCCTTTCAGCATCTCCCTATATCGCTGCTGCCCGATATACCAGCGGGGAGTCAAACTGGCAACCTCTGGCTTGATAATCAAGTCATTTTCCCACTGCACCATTAGGTGGTGGTTGATGGTATTTCATAAAGTTATTTCTCAACTTGAATTGCCTCTCATTTCACTTTGGCTTAAGAAGTGCAAATTCTTCTTGCAATTCTGACCTTCTTGCGTATAAAAGACTCTGAAATTTCATGGGTGTAGGAGGTAGTGGGTTTATGTGTGATTTTTAACACCTCTAGGTTTTATATGTTGCCACAGGGCATAGCAGGTTTCAATTAATGTGTACAAGCCTCCTGTTAGCATTTGTACTGCTGAATTATGCAAAGCTCAGAACAGGAACTAACTGTGTGATCTTTAGTTGTGGTTATATTCTTCTAGGATTAAGGCTATTTGTTTATTTTTGATCATTTTTTTACTGATGAAGTTTTCCAGAATGTAGAGAGAGCAATGTGAAATTATTCCACTTTTGCAGTATTTAGCAGTGATGAATCATAGGCAAAAATGTGCTGGTTGTTCACAGTTTTAAATCTTCTCTTGATGTACAAGAACATATGAAGGACAGTCAGTTCTAGAAAACTCAGATGACATCCACGAGTACTTCCTTTCTTCAACTATAAATACTTTAACATAGTGCTTTATCATGCCAGGGACTCTCAAGGTGACAAAAAATGCCACTTGCTTGAATTAAAAGAAAATCTGTTCTTCAGATTTAATAGTTACACTCAACTATCAATGGAGGGGGGGAAATTCCATCAAATTGGCATTTAAGTATCAACATAGACATTTTGGCCACCATACAGACAACTTTAATTTACACTATATAGTTATTAGCATCATGGGATCCTGTGAAATAAGTGTGCCAAAAACCTTCGATCAGATCAAAACTTATCTCAGGATCATGGGGTCCCAGAATCAAACTGATCCCAGATTAAATTTCTGATCCGGTATCAGACTTTCAAAAGATCAGGCCCTGGAATTTTGCAATAACTTACCTTTAGTTCTGCATAGATTTATAAACTCGATAAAGAATGGTGTATCCATGTAAGCAATAAGCATATTTTTATCTTAGAATGATAATGTCAAGGGACATCATTAGAGGGTGGCCCATGAACATGGGCCCCCAATGAATTGCTCAGAGCTCCAAATCTCAGCAGCCACCTTCTTATTCCATGACCTCTTCCAGCAGTGGAGGCACCTGAACAGACCATTGTAGAGAGATCATAGCATCACCTACTGTAGCTCTCTACTGCTTCCACCTTGATAGGTGCTGTATTTTAATATTAGAGACTAAAAAACCAAAATATAATTGAATGAATGATTCTATATGAATATGAATAAATGTAATTATCAAAAAGGGTCTGTGGCCCCAGGGCCTTGATCTTTTAAGTACCTAGCAATGTCCCTGACAATATTCATCTTAGAGGGCTTTCCCACTCTTTCTCCTTCATTTTTCAACCAACTATGTAAAACTTGAAATTTAGGTTTTTTGTCTTTTTTTTTAATTCACAGGCTCCTCATAATGTGAGGCCCTATGCTGTAGCTTACTTAGCTTGTGCCTAAATCAGGCACTGTGTTAGGGTATCCAGAAAGTTAGGGTATCCAGAAAGGAACAACAGAATGAAGACAGATTTCTTTGAGGAACAGAGACTAAGGAGCTATTCACATGAGCAGAAAACAGGGTGACTCCCTGCAAACAACTTTAACTCTATTTCAAGCCTCAGCAAACACACATACATTTGGTGAAGCCTCGGCAGCGAACAGGAGAGACTGACAACCAACTTTTAGAGGGTTCTTCAGGGCAGTCAGCAACAGCTTGCAATGTTGGTCCTCCAGGCCCCTGAGTGGCCAGGGGGGATCACATGACCCAAGGAAAGCACTCTGAGGGCTCCAAGCTGCAGTCCCACCTTGCAGCACTCTGATTGGTAGCCTCAGTTGACCCTTTCCTGGCAACTGTCGCACTGTCAAAGGCATTGAACTCCATCCTGATGCCCAAAACTCCCTGCCCACAACAAGGCAGGGACAGGAGAAAGAAGAGGGCAGCTGCAGCTGCCAGCCAGCCCCAAGGGAAGAGTCACACACACACCTCAATGCACTCCCCAGATTGAGGAGGGACACAGCAGATGCCCCCTGGAGCAATTGCCAGATGCTGGTGAGAGTAGTTGCCAGATCCCCCCATAAGTAGCCCAGGCACAAGGCACACTCCATACACCATACAGCAGCATGGTTTGGGAAGGCAGAAGGGGGAACCTTCCCCTTACCCCCTCATCCTCCCCGCAGCTGTGGCTGTGGCCTCCGCTGCACCCCCCACCCCACTGTATAGCGTGTGTAGGGGAAGAGGGATCCCCTACACATGCTATAGAGGGAAGAGCAGGGCCCTGAATGCTTGCCTGTGCTCCACCCCTTGCAGGTAACAACAACTGCCATTTAAGATCTAGCTGAGCTGGGGCAGGTTGATGGGAAGAGGGATCTGCTGAGCAGGGCCCTGAGTGCTTGCCTGTGCTCCACCCCTTGTAGGTAACAACAACTGTCATTTAAGATCCAGTTGAGCCAGGGGCGAGAGCCTCTTGGCGCAAGCCGAAGGGCTCTCGGCCTTGTGACTCTCAGCTGAGTTGAGAACAGCTGGTGGGCTGCAGTAGCCAGAGGGTTGAAGAGTCCCAGCAAGTTTGGTGGACTTCTGAGCAGGAGCACTGATAACAAGATAATAACATTTTTGCTGAGGACTTCCAGTCGAAGCTCCTGGGAGCACAAGCATCTTTCTTTGCTCTCCTGAGTTTTGATTTTAATGACCCATAAATCTTTTCCTCGGACGGTTTGTTCAGTCTTTTCTCTTTACTTTGGGTTCTATTAGGGGCCAGATTTATTTGGGCTATTTCACCATTCGGGCTATCTGGACTATTGGAACATGAACACAGGGGAGTGTAGTGAATGATGGGTCCTAAGCTCAAAAAAAGAACTTTTTCTAAATCCAAGACTCTTCAGAAACTTAAAAGAGCATGGAAGAAATGTTGCCCTTTCAGCAAATATCTCTTCGGTGATTGACGAAAGAGTGCTGCAGTCTGAAGGAGCAGAGTATTTTTCTTCTAGGTGTTTCTCCTTATCATCCCAGCCATCCTCCCCTGTGCAATTAAGCTGTAATTCAAAGGATAATATGGAGGAGGGCAACTTTCTTTCGCCTAGCCACACTTCTGAGCCTACTGTTTGTTGTTGTATGTACCCTTCTGCACGCTGTGTGGCCCACAAGAATTCTTAAGCTTTGCTTGCTGCCCAGATGGAGAGTGGAGTTGAGGAACCGCCTCTTATTTTGTGGGAAACTGCTGTCACCTCTCCTCTCCCCAAGCAAGGATCGGCCACAAGTCGGAAGCCTTCATTTGAGCTTTCGGAGGGATCTGCATCCAGTATGGTTCTTCTGGTTCAGGAGTCCTTGAAGCTGCTCTTCCACCGCCTCACAGCTGTTACTGAACTCTTGGAACACCTGCTATCTGAGACGAGGAGAACCTTTAGGTGTTATTGTCCTGATGGTACAGTAATTCGCTTAATAAGCCTAACAAGGGCTTCTCCACTACTATTGAAGCGGGGACCCAGACAGAGGTGTTTTCTTACTCCCTCTCGACTTCTCTGGCTCAGAGCCCTCACCATCAACATAGAGGAACTCCTCTACGAACCTTTTTGGCTGACAAGGGGAGGGTATGTGCTGATGAGAAATCTTCTTACTCTCTAATTTATCAACCAAATCAACTGTTTTTGGAATTTTTTTTTTTTTTTTTGAACTCTTATAATAGTGACATATGGCATTCTAAGGACCAAATTGTTAGCTTGTTTGCTTCCCTCCTAGCATTTCACCCTCACATGGTTGATCTGGAGGACTTTTCTCTGCTGGATTCTACATCATCTTATCTTTTAAAATTACAACTGATGTTTACTAGAGATTTGATCCCTTTGTTCTTGTTACGTATGAGGGACCACTTGGCAAAATGGAATATCGTCCCTAGACGAGTTTTCACATAATTCATCAATCCTGTGGAGGTTAGGAACAGGGTTTCTCAGAGGCCCACCAATTCTTCTCAGCCAAGTGTCCCAAGGGGATCCTCTCCCACCCATAAAGAAGCCCAGTTGGGCTGCTTAACATCCGATCTTCCAGACTGCTCTTCGGAGGATAGTCTCCTGGTGTCCCCTGCATCTGTCTCTTCTATATCTTTTGACCCTGCCTTACTTCCACCAGGAGAGTCCAAGGATTTCATCCCATTGACTATTTTGGAAGTTGGCCCGACTTCAGATTCGTTTATCCCTGATCTGTCTGATCTTATAGAAAATCTGCTGGACATGCCTTCGATAGTGTCACCTGCTGCCAACCAGGGCCTTCAGAGATCCTATCAGTTGCCTATCTCGTCTGACATCTTGGAGCCATCTGCGGTGGAGGATGATATGATCTGCGATCCTTCCTCCCTCCTTAAGAATGGCCTTTGGTTGAATATCGCCAAATTATCCTGCCTTGAATCCATCTTGGCCGATAACCATAAATTTTTTCGAAATCAAAGGAAGAAGACACTACAGGAGGAAAGTGTAAGAGATACTATTACACCTTCTTATTTACAGGAGAATGATAAATTTAACTCCTCCTGCATCAACTGTAATCAACTGTGCAGCTTGCCCACTGCTGATTTACACCACCTGAGACAGACTAAAATCTCAATTTTTTTTCCTCCTTTGGAAAAGATCTTAGGTAGCTTGGAAAAGCTATCAAGTCCTCTTCTGCAGAAATGACAGTTTCAGTCTGTTTTTGATAAGCAGGATTATTTGATCCCTATGTTTGGTTTTTCACCATCTGAAGGGAATATGGAAAGTTTTTCAGAGGTGAAATCCCCTGTGCTAACATTACTGATGGGAAATGGCACAGGACCTTTATTCTCGGAATCTTCACTTGAACAATCTATTGAACAATAATGAACTATCCTTATGCTTCTATAATCCTTATGGGGGATTTTAACTCCAGATGCGGTCCTGATGATACAACGTTGATGGCCTCCAATTTTTGGAAATGGGGCTACTGTATAGATGGTGCTCCCGGTTCCAATCGTTTTTCTAAAGATAAAGCCATCAATTCATCAGGAGCCCAACTGATCTATCTATCTAGGATATTTGAGTTGACAATATTAAATGGTACTATACCCCCGGATATTCCTGGGGAATACACGTTTCTTTCCTTGCAGGGGAGTAGTGTTGTGGATTATGTTATGGTTTCTAAATCTATTCTTCCTTATGTCACTTCTTTTGAGGTGGGGGAGCAAATTTTCAGTGATCATTTTCCTATATTCATTTATCTAGATCTTCCCCAGGAAAGGAGGGGTAATCCTTTTCCTTGTGTTTTTGATGATAGCTCTATCAATTCAAGCTGCAAAATAAAATGGTCAAAGGAAGTAGAAAGTGAGATATCTATGTTCTATGACTCTCTTGAAGGTAGAAATCTATATAACTCTATTATGCAAGCACATTTGGGCCCACAAACCATTACTGCTTATGGAAATTAGAAGATGCTCTTATACAAAAGTTTTCATGTCTGAGCAAGTTACAGTCTTCATATGCTCATTGTAAGAGAGCAACTAATATTTGGTTTGACTCACGCTGTAGGACACTATGTAAACAATTGAAGAGGATTTACAGACAGTATAGATCAGGCTCAGAACAAACTCTTCCACCAATCTATTTTCAGATAAAGAAAGCATACAAAAGCAGTCTCAAATTTGCTAAACATCAAGCCTCATGAAATGCCTGGAATAAGCTTATAATGGCTAATAATAATAAAGATAGCCACACTTTTTGGAGAATTGTCTTTGTAACAAGCCGAGTTAACATGCCTTGTAGGATTCCGGCTAGATCGTGGGAAACCCACTTCTTTACAGTTTATAATGATGCACAGCCTAGCCAGGTTTTTGTACCACCTTTGATTGATGTGTTACCCCATTGGCTCCCCGTTACTCCTGCAGAAATAACGAATTTAGTAGGACATTTAAAAATTGGAACAGCCCCTGGTCCAGAACTTATTCTTCCCGAACTATTAAAAGTTAATATAGAATGGTGGGCCTTAGTTTTAGCCAATTTATTTACATCTATTAACAGCACAGGAATTATACCAGAGCAATGGAAAACAGCAATAGTTGTTCCCATATTTAAAAATAGTTCTCATTTGGATCCATCTAATTATAGGCCCATAAGCTTGCTGTCCATGGTTGGTAAGCTATACACCCTTTATTTATTGGACAAGCTTGAAGCATGGATCTCAGAGAACCAGATTCTTGGGATTAAGCAAGCAGGTTTTAGAGCAGGCCAATCTACTCTAGATCATTGTATGATCTTGTATCATCTGGCGAAGAAATATTCTAGTGGCCCTAAGGGCAAACTCTTTGTTGCTTTTATAGATTTAAATCTGCATTTGATTCCATTTCCAGACACTTATTATGCTCCAAACTTGAAAAAACTACAATAGACAAGAGACTGTTATTCCTGTTGATGCAGCTCTATTCCACATCTTCATTACGGGTTAGATATGCCACTAATGGGGCTCTAACTGATATAATTCCTTCTGCTCGTGGGGTCAGACAGGGCTGTGTCTTGGCCCCTACATTGTTTAATCTTTTTATTATCGATTTGGCCCAATGTCTGGAAACGGTGGATTCACATGCACCGAAGTTGTCTGATAAACGAGTGCTGGTGTTGTTATACGTGGATGACACAGCTGTATTATCTCAGACTAGACTGGGTTTGCAAAGACTGCTGTATGCTTTTGCCTGCTACTGCAACGATAACAAGTTAGTTTTCAATTATAAAAAATCAAAGGTCCTGGTTTTTTCTAAATCCAGGAAAGTATACATATGGGTAGTAAACCAGAATCGCATTGAGCAGATTTACAAATATAAAAATTTAGGCATTTCCCCCCAATATAATCTTAACTGGAATACCCATAGGATGTCCTCCATCCATATAGCCCGCAAAACTCTCAGTGCCTTTTTGCGCTTCTACTATTCTAAAGGAGGCCAGTATGTACCTATGGCACTCCAGGTATTTCAGGCTAAGATTGTGGCTCAATTACTTTTTGGAGCCTCATTATGGATACAGGGGGTAACAGAGTACAGTCTATATTCCTAAGAGCAATCTTTGCAGTGCCTAGGTGTGTGCCATATTCTGTTTTCTGCCTGGAATCTGGGTCTTCTTCTATAGCCTGTAAAGCTTGGGAATCTATTTTTGCTAGATGGATCAAACTCTGTTTAGAGATTCAGGAATTCCCCTCCCCTTCGCCTTGTGCGGGGGGGAGGGAGTTTGTCTCAGCCACCCTGGACATGAGGCCCTAGAAGTGGCCTGATCGGCCAATTTGCAAAAAGGGGCATGGTTTTGGCTGCAGCACGGTCGATCCACGCCTCTACTCTTCAGTTCTTTTCAGGATCTGCATGAGGAAGGAGCTCTTTACTTGGGCTCCTTCCACTTAGGCCTGGGGAGAGTTCGCCCAGGAGCGGGCGTGGCAGTTCTCCAGCGGGTTCCTTCAGGTCCCGCTGTGCAGGGCATTAGGTAGACAAGTCTCCAGGCTTTGCAGAATACCAGCGGGGCTCTGTGGCCTGTGGGCCCGATCGCAGCCTTCTCCAGCGTCCCGTTCCGGCATCTGCATCACGATAGGGCTTTGGCCCTTTGGTTTGTTGCAGGCCCGGGAGGGCCGTGGGGTGGGGCATTTTGCAAGCTTTTCTACAGCTTTCTTAGCTCTCCTGATCTTTGGAAGGGGTTTCTGGCTGCTTTTGGGGGCCTTGTTGTGAGGGGTTGTTGCTGGGCTTTCGAGTTGGCTTCTGGGGTTTTTTCCTTGAGCTTTGGTATTCCCTGGGGGTGGCTAAGGTTTTTTCCCTTCATGCAAACCTCTCCCACATCCATAGGGTTGCTCTGTAGAGCAAGAATTGGGGGTTGGCTTCTCCTCCTAATATTGGTTGAGGGCTTGTGGGTGTTTTCACGATGCCCAGGAAAGCTAAGGAGAAAAAGGGTGGGAAGCCTGTTAGGCAGCCCAAAGGCCCCCCCCCGCCTTCTTCCTTGGATGAGGATGATGAAGAAATGGCCCTTATTAGGGGCTTGATTGGTAGGATGGAGGCCTTGGAGAAGTCTCGCAGCGCTCCTTCTGATAAGGGTGCTGGTCCTTCTGGCGGGGTGGTGGTGTCCCTCCTCCCAAGGTGCCTCGCAGGACCAGGGGGGCTGCCCGGAATCAGCTTTTAAAATCACTCTCTAGTAGGTTGGAGGTGTTGGAAAAGGGGGGGGGCAGCCAGCCCGGCTCCTCCCTCAGGTCCACAAGATCCATCCATGCCTGATGACCTGGTTCCTGGAAGGCCTGCTCCTGTGGCTCCATTGCCGTCGCCTGAGGACCCGGCTCCTGTGCTGCCTGCTCCGTCGCTTCCACTGCCTGCTGCGCCAGTGGAACCTCCGCCTGTGGACCCTCGAGTACCGGTGGCCCCGGGTGAGCCAGCAGCACCTACACCTCCCAGCGGCACCGGCCAGTGGCCCTATGTACCCTGGCCGATGCCAGCGAGCGGGAGTTGGGGAGTACACTCATATTGGCCTCCTTATACACATCCTTGGGGTTTAGGTCCCCCTGTTAGTATACCAGGGGTTACTGCTGGCCTGCAAGGGGCGGCTGAGTGGGTATGGACGGGCGCTGTGCCCCCAGGTACTCCGGTTGTCCCACCTGCAGGTGTGATCCTTAGCCCAGTTCCAGCGATTTCTGGTACCACATGTCACTATCCCATGGGGATTCTCCCCGCCAGTTATCATGCCCCATACGGTGGCATGGGGCTGCTGCTTGGTGACCACTTACTGCCTGCTACCAAGGAAAAGATTTTGAAGGGAGAGTATATTGACATTTTTAGTCTCCTTTTTCGCGAGCCAGGAGTAAAACATAAAGAAGGGGAATCCTTTAAGGACCACGAGGCCACTAAGCGTAAGCCAGTTGAGAAGACGTGGAATAACTGGTTGTCAGGATTTACCATTTATATGGGCGTCATAGTTCAGGCGCAGCCTGCCCGTGGCCCGGCGCTTTTAAAATACATGGATATGATCCATAGGGCAGTGTCCGATTTTGCTGGCTCCTCTTGGATCCGGTATGATAAGAGTTTTCGCATGAGGGCTGCCTTGGACCCTTCCCTACCGTGGGACACCCCTTTACAGGAATTGTGGTTAGTTATTATGTCCCCGCCCCGCCCCATAGAAGGGGATCGGTCAGACAGTGGCCACCTGTTATCTAGGGCAGCGGTCCCATCGACATCGGGTGGGGCTGGCCAGCAGTGGGTTCAACCCCACCTGGTCTGCTGGGAGTACAATACCCACGGTAAGTGTGCCCGGTCCCCTTGCCGCTTCAAACGCGCATGCGGCGTGTGTGGGGCCAAGCATCCTAGCTCTGCCTGCCCTAGGGCCAAGTTCAGTAGCTCAGGGTCCGAGTTCCAGCCCGGCAGCAACAACAAGAAGGGTGCCCCTCCTCCACCCCCTGTGGGAAAAGGGCCCCAGCCCCATCAAGCTTGATGTACTGGAGCTTTTGCTCCGGGACTATCTGGATCGGGTTGTGGCTGCCTATTTGAACCGGGGTTTCCGGGAAGGTTTTAGGATACCGTCTTCGGCCCGTCGTGGGCTTAGTAGCTCTCGTAACTTGAGGTCTGTCATAGGTAAGGAACAGGTGGTTCTCAAGAAAATCAATAAGCAGGGGGCAGCTGGTAGGGTTTTGGGTCCGTTCGAGAGCACTCCCTTCCCGGGTTTGACGGTCTCGCCCCTGGGGGTGGTCCCTAAGAAGGTACCTGGCGAATTTGGGTTAATTCACCATCTATCTCACCCTCGGGGGTCATCAGTGAATGATGGCATCCTGGATAGTTTGTGCTCAGTACGATACGCATCTTTTGATGATGCTGTCTGGGTGGTTAGGGGCCTGGGACCAGGGGCCCTTATGGCCAAGTGTGATATCAAGTCCGCCTTCCGCTTGCTGCCCGTTCACCCCAGTGATTTTGAGCTGCTGGGCTTCGCCTTTGCCGGGCGATTCTATTTTGACCGTGCCCTGCCCATGGGCTGCTCCATTTCTTGCGCAGCTTTTGAGGCTTTCAGTACATTTCTGGAATGGGCAGTGCAGCGGAGGGCGGGGCTTATATCCACCTCGCATTACCTGGTTGATTTTCTTTTTGTAGGGCGGGGCTATTCTGAGGAATGCCAGCATTTGCTTCGCTCCTTTATGGAGCTGGCGGACGAGCTGGGGGTCCCTTTGGCAAGGGACAAAATGGAAGGCTCCATCACGAGGCTCTCCTTTTTGCGGATTGAACTTGACTCAGTTGCTGGTTGCTCAAGGTTACCCCAGGAAAAATTGTTGGCCCTTCTGGACCTAGTTAGGGCAGCTGGCCGAGCCCAAAAAATTACCCTGAGGGATTTACAAGTGTTAGTGGGCCATCTTAATTTTGCATGTAGGGTGGTGGCCCCAAGTCGGGCATTTTTGCGGCGGCTGTGTGACATGATGGCTGGCCTTTGGGCCCCCCATCATGGGGTCAGGATTACTGAGGGCGCTAGAGCTGACCTCTCCCTTTGGGAATCCTTTCTGTTGGGTTTCAATGGGGTAGCCTTTTGGAGGAATGAACTGTTAGTGGAGGCTGACCTACAAGTCCATTCCAATGCAGCAGGTGGAGTGGGTTTTGGGGTCTATTTTAGGGGTCGCTGGTGTGCGGCCCTCTGGCCCGTCGAGTGGGTGAGGCAAGGGTTAGGTAGGGATCTTACGTTTCTGGAGCTTTTTCCTATCGTAGTTGCAATGCACATTTGGGCCGACGAGTCTTCTAACTCATTGGTCCGGTTCTGGTGTGACAACCAGGCAGTAGTGCAGGTCATCAACTCACAAACCTCTCGCTCCCGGAGGTTTATGGGGCTGGTAGGGGCCCTGGTGTTGCAGTGCCTCCGGGCTAACATCTTTTTCCGGTCCCGGCATGTTCCGGGCGTGCGCAACGACATAGCTGATGCTCTGTCTCGTTTTCAGTTGCGCAGGTTCAGACAGTTAGCTCCCGGGGCGGCACTGCAACCGGATCTCATGCCCGCCTTTCTGTGGCAGCTTGGCAGTTGGAGGCACAACAGGCCATAGCGGCGTCTCTGGTGCCCAGCACCAGAGCCAGTTATCCGGCTAAGCTTCAGGCCTTTTCCTTGTTTTGAGGATCTGAAGCTTTGGAGGAGGTTTGGCCTGTTCCAGTGTGCCAGCTGCAACAGTTCCTCGTTATGTTACGTAGGGCGGGGCGGGCTGTGTCCACGCTTGGCGGCTACTTAGCTGCTCTGGCCTTTACAGCACAGGCTAAAGGGGTTAGTGATTTTTCAGCGGATCCTCCGGTATGGCGCATGCTCGAGGGCTGGTCCAGGGAGAACCCGGGCAGCCTCGACTCTAGATGTCCTTTCACCATAGATTTGGTTGCTGCAGTGCTGCGGCAGCTTGAGGCCTGCTGTGCTAACCAGTGGGAGGTAACTCTTTTTCGGGCGGCTGTTTTAGTCGCCTTTTTCGGCGCCTTTCGTCCAGGTGAGTTGCTACCATGGAACAGGGGCTCCCCGAGGGACCGTTGTTTGCAATTTTCTGATTTGTCACTCAGTGACGGGGTGGCACAGCTTTTTCTACGCCGTTCTAAGACAGATCAACACAGTAAAGGGCAGTTGGTGCGCTTGGAGGCTGCCTCTGACCCTGGCATTTGCCCGGTGATCGCCTTGCAGCACTACGCAGCCCTCGGGCCTGCCTCAGCGGGGTGCCTGTTTGTCCACGCAAATCAGGCACCTCTTACCCAATACCAGTTCCTGGCAGTGGTAAGAAGGGCATTGGTTGCAGCTGGGGTGCCGCCTGAAGGGCTCACATTACACTCCTTCAGGTTTGGGGCAGCTACTACAGCTTCCTGGTTGGGCCTACAAGAGGCCGTGGTACGGAGGATCAGCCGGTGGAAGTCCGTGGCAGTCAGGCGTTCTGTGCACTGACAGCGGACTATATTATCTGGATTGATCGAATTTTCTTTTTGGCAGGTGCTGGTGGGGCAGCGGCTCCTGTACGGGTCCTGATCTGTGGCCATTCGTTGGTCTTTTGGGCCTTCAAGCGGACCAGCACCTCCCACTGGGGTTCACAGCTGGGGTTTGGACGAAGAGCCCTGGTGTATTGGTTGGGCATGCGGGACATGCTGTGGAGTCAGCTGCTCCCGGCCATTAAGGATCACTTAGCTAGATTCCCTGTGCCCACCGTTCTTGTCCTTCACTTGGGTGAGAATGACTTAGGCAGGCGGACTGGCCTGTCCATGGTGCAGCAAGCCGCTTCCGATTTGACCGTACTGCGCAGGTGGATGCCCGGGGTTCGTATCCTCTGGATCAATTGGCTTCAGCGCAGGGTTTGGCGCGCTGCGTTTAATGGGTTTAAGTTAGAAAAGGCCTGGCGCAAGGTTTCGGCAGCCATAGGTAAGTTAGTTTTGGCGGCTGGGGGGGACATCATTAGGCAACCTGATTTAGCAGCTCGCTTCCATGAGCTATATCTCCCGGATGGTGTTCACCTTTCTGAGGCTGGGTGAGATTTGTATTTACGCAATATTCGGAATGGGCTTGCTGCACTGTTGGATGGCATGGGGCAGGGAGGCCAAGCAAGGGCTGACCTCCCTGGGTAGCAGTAACAGTGCAGGCTAAGGGGTAAGTGGTTGGTTAGAGTATGGTGAGCACCCTTGGATATTGTAAGGTGGAATGGTCAATCGCTCCTTTGTAGCCTGTGCGGCACGGGGAGAAATTGATTGCCAGGAAACCTGCTTAAGGATTTCATCAACCTTTGGGCTGTGCGGTCCGGGGTGGGTAAAGACCTTGAGCTGTCCAGATCCCCTCTTCTCTGGAGGGCGGTTGGCTTTGAAGGAGACAGGTGGGGTATACCCGCTTGTTTCCTGAGCCAGGGTGTGTCGCCCATGTCAGGTGATGAATAGGATGGTAGCATCCTAGCTCACGCCTAGGGGCCCGCACTGTTCTATGTTGGTGATTAATCACCTGGTTTACAGTCCGCCTATGCCTATGTGTTTATTAATAAACGTGGCCCGTTTCATCCATTTAACGTCTCTGTGTCTTCTTGGGCCGGGGTCTGGGGACAATTTTCTTTCTTCCGTTACTTATGGTTGTGGACTCTTATCCAAATCCCTGGCTATCTTATGTAAACAACAAAATAATGCATTTGGGACTGTCTCCTTATGAACTACTTACTTTGGAGAATAATAAGGTGAAGGAAATACTATTTCTATGGTTGCATGACATCGAACGTCAGGAACTTACGTCTTCAGCTAACAGGACCTGCTCTCCCCTACATTTTGGGAGTCCACCACCCAGGGGAGATAGAGGTGCAAATTATCTAACAACACTTCACTTCTCCAAGTTTCAGGTTGCATTTGCTCAGGCTCGCTTAAATGTGCTGCCCTCCTCTCTTTTGGAGAGGAGGTTCACTAAGGATTCTTCAGTTACAGTTTTCTGCCCCTGTGGCTCTGGCCTCCTGGAAACAGTTAGCCATGTTTTGTTATATTGTTCTTTGTATCAAGGTGTTAGAGAAGAACTTATTTCTCCCGTTAGTTAGATTTCCTGGAAGGTGTGAGCTTTTTTATACACAATATTGTCTTGCGGACACAAGCTGTGAGATCACAAAAGTGGTGGCCAAATTTTTTTATATTGCTATGAGATTAAGGTCTCAATTTTAGGAGTTGTTTTACTGTTTTTTAAAAGTAAACTATCCTGGATGCTTGTATACTGTTTTATTGTGTGTAATTATCAGCCACTATTTGTGTATATTAGTTATATTTGCTATTCTGGTTTTTTATCTTTTGGCTGGCCAAGGGCTGTAATAAAAACTGACTGACTATTGCGTGTGTAGAAGGCAAAAGGGAGAACCCCCCTTGCCCCCCCACTGCCGCCGTACCCAAGTGGCGACTCTGCCTCCCTATCAATTCACCACTGCCACCCCTTGTCAGCCTCCCAAATAACATGACAGTCAATCTGAAACCCATTTTGGGCCTTTGTGTGCACAGAGGCCATTCGTGGTACGAGGCGGGTGGGCATTGGAGGGTGGGCATATGGGGGAGGGTGTCCCCATCACCCACCTGCCCTGATCCTGCCACTTGCTACTCTTGCAGTGCCAGGAGGGTGGGAGAGGGAGTGGTAAAGTGTCGCCCACACCCGCCCACCCTCTGCATCTTGATGGTGGTGCAGAGGGTGGGCGGGTGGGTGCAGTTTCACACCCAAGAAAATTGGGCACCTGAACTGCCACCGCTGTGGTCTACCAGCCCAGCCTGGAAGCGAGCGCGACAGCGGGCCGAACCGCTGGGAGCCTCTGGAGGTGGGATGTGTGGTGGGGCCCGTTGCACTTTGGGAAGGGGCTCTCCTGCCTGCGGGAAGGTCGGCCGGCTGGCCCACCCGCTCCCTGCCTTTTGGAGACCTTGTCGGACCCATCTGGAGCAGTCGCCGTCTGCTTGGGAAGGAGGAGAGTGCTGGCAAGACTGCTGCTGCTCCTTCCCAAGCAGACGGCGGCTGCTCCGGGTGGATCTAACAAGGTCTCCAACAGGCAGGGAGTGGGTGGGCCAGCTGGCCGACCTTCCCGAAGGCAGGAGAGCCCCTTCCCAAAGTGCAACGGGCCCTGCCGCACAGGGGCAGGGGCTTGATTCTTGGGCTGCTCCTTCCACGCCTTTTTTGAGCACATCTATAGATCAATTCCTTTCGAACTGGCTCCCAGCAGCAGCTACAACAGCAGCACTCCCCCCCCCCCCACTGGCACCAGGAAGGGGAGAGCAGCAGCCCCATCACCGGTGCAGTTTCCACCTGGAAAGGGCAAGGAGGAACCAGCAGAGCCCAGAGCTGTGCACTGCATACTTAAATTCCTCCTCACAACAACCCTGTGAAGTAGGTTAGGCTTCAGACCTCAAGCCCTGTTTTTGCTGGTCGTGAGAATAGCCTCTAAGTTTATTAAGAAAAAGGGTCATTTGTTGCAAGTACAGGATCAGGCCAATGAGGCTTCTGGAGCAGGGGGAAGGCAACATGCCATAGAGTAATGGTTGCCAAGCCAACTAACCCAGAGGGTGCCTGTTAACCCTGAAGTGTCCCAGGGAGTTGGGAGAAGCGATTGCAAATCACACTTTGGATGAAAAAAGGGTTTCTCTCAAACACACATTGAGGTGAGTCTCATGATCGGTGAGACTCGCCGGAGAGTGTCCTGCGGGGAAAGTGGGCTTGGCCCACTTTTTTAGATTTGTTATCTAAGGCATCATAAATGCACCCAAACTAAATAAATGATTGCATCTTCTGCCATCTGGGAGTTGGAGTCTAGGCCCAATGGAGGAGGCCAAGGGAGAGGAAATACAGGGATGCTGCCATCTATGGCATCAGAGTATATGAACATATGAGGCTGCCATAAAATGAATCTATTGACAGTTGATCGTGTCTCCTCTGAAGGCAGTTCAGACAGAGTAGCTCTTACCCCTGGACTTCCGGGCAGAAGTTCAGATCCTCAACATCCCCAGGGGAACGCCCCCCCCCCCATCCTCTTTAGAGACAGAGTGGGGAAAGAAATATGTGGGATGGGAATATGTCAAGTTGAAATGTTTCTACTAATGCATATTTGCACAAATATACCTGTTTTATATCCTTACTTTCTTGTGAGTTCAGTTGCTATTTGTGCCCTCAAGTTAAAAGGGCATGTTAAAAATACTGCATGTGCCACGGGGTGTGTGTGTGTGTGTGTGTGTGTGTGTGTGTGTGTGTAGGGGGTTGATGCTTAATTTGCAGGTGGAGGTATTTCCCCAAAGGCCTCTAGGTACAGGATCCAAAATTACCTAGGTGCACCTCTGAGTTCAGAGGAGAGAGAGAGAGAGAGAGAGAGAGAGAGAGAGAGAGAGAGAGAGAGAGAGAGAAAAGACTATGTAGGCAATCTGGGTGGGTGTTCCAGGTATTCGTAATGCACATTGCACCACATTTAGGTATATAAAGTAATTTATCACTATGGTTAGGCTGTTAGTATTGGATTTAGACAGAATGAAGTACTACAGCTTCTTCAAGAACAGCTGGAAACATATTGTTTATGATGCTTATAAACCAAACAGCTTTCATTTCGATTCATCATTCTGCTACTTCCCTGTTTCTCACCTTCAGAATGGTGTCCTCATTCTGCCAGGTCATCTTCCTTTGGTTAGGTTTATTTAAATTTATAGTACTGATGCTTTCCCACAAAATACCTTCATAAGAACATTCGAACAGCCCTGCTGGATCAGGCCCTAGGCACAGTGACCCAACAGATGCTGCTGAGAAGCCCCCTCTCCTGCTGTCACTCCCCTAGAACATAAGAAGAGGGGTGTGAAATCCATTACAGACTTTCTATTTGTAAAAAATAGATTCTACAGTCAGTTAATGGAAGCAAATGATCCCAGTCATGAGTTCTAGTTAGAACATAAGAAGAGCCCCACTGGATCAGGCCCAAGGCCGATCTAGTCCAACATCCTGTTTCACACAGTGGCCCACCAGATGCCTCTGGGAAGTCCACAGACAAGAGCTGAGGGCATGCTTTCTCTCCTGTTGTCCTGCTCTCCTGTTGTCTCCTGCAAATCCTCTGCAACTGGTATTTAGAGGCATCTTGCCTGTGAGGCTGGAGGTGACCTATAGCCACCAGACTAGTAGCCATTGAAAGACCTGTCCTCCATGAATTTGTCTAAGCCCCCTTTTAAAGCCATCCAAGCTAGTGGCCATCAACACATCCCATGGCATAGAATTCCATAGATTATTTGTGCTCTGTGTAAAAAAGTGCTTCCTTCTGTTGGTCCTAAATTTCCTGGCCTTCAGTTTAATGGGATGACCTCTGGTTCTAGTGCTGTGAGAGAGGGAGGGAAATTTCTCTCTGTCCACTCTCTGTTTTCCATGCATAATTTTATACACCTCGATCATGTCTCCTTGTTGCCTCTTTTCCAAACTAAAAAGCCCCAGATTCTGTAACCTTGCCTCATAAGGAAGGTGCTCCAGGACCCTGATCTTCTTCTTCTGCCTTCTTCTGCATCTTTTCCATTTCTACAATGTCCTCCCTACAGTGACCAGAACTGCACACAGTACTTCAAATGTGCCTGCACCATAGGTTTGTATAAGGGCATTATAGTATTAGCATTTTTATTTTCAGTCCCCTTCCTAATGATCCCTAGCATTGAATTTGCCTATTTTACAGCTGAGAATTTGCCTTTTTCACAGCACTGAGTCAACACTTTCAACGAGCTGTCCATCATGACCCCAAGATCTCTTTCCTGGTCAGTCACTGATAGCTCAGACCACATCAGTGTATATATGCAGTTGGGGTTTTTTGCCCCAATATGCATCACTTTACACTTGCTTATGTTGAACACATTTGCCATTTTGTTGCCCACTCACCCAGTTTAGAGTGATCCTTTTGGAGTTCCCCACAGTCTGTTTTGGATTTCACTACCCTAAATAGTTCAGTGCCATCTGCAAATCTGGCCACTTAACTTCTTATTCCAACTTCTAGATCATTTATGAACAATTCATGAACAAGATCATTTATGAACAATTTATGAACAAGATGACACTGAACTAAATAGTTCAATGTCATCTGCAAATCTGGCCACTTAACTTCTTATTCCAGCTTCTAGATCATTTATGAACAATTATGAACAAGAGCACTGGCCCCAATACAGGGGACCCCACTTCTTACTTCCCTCCATTTAGAGCAGGGATTCTCAACATTGGGTCCCCAGATAACTTCAGCTCCCAGCCAAAGGCCACTAGGCCTGGGGATTATGGAAGTGAAGTCCAATAACATCTGGGGACCCAATGTTGAGAATCCCTGATTTAGAGAACTGTCCATTTATTCCTACCCTCTGTTTCCGTCAACCATGAACCTGTCCCCTTATCCCATGACTGATAATTTACTCAAGAGCCTTTAGTGGGGAACTTACCAAGTGCTCCAAAGGCCTCTAGGTCCAGGCTCCAAAATTACCTACATGCACCTCTGTCAGCAACAACAAATGCAGCCCTGTCTGAGGAGTCCATGGCAGTGGCATAGGAGACATGTTCCCAAGCGGGGCACAGTAGACAAGCTCAGTGAGCCCTCGCTCTTTCCCTCTGTTGTGCCAGCTAAGTGGGCTGGCTGGCCCAGTTACCTCTTTGGAGTTTTAAGGGTGAGGGTGATCTAGGAAAGCCTCTTCTGTCATCTTTTTTGGGGGGGAGTGTTTGGTTCCCCCATAGTTGCTCCTTATCCTTGCCCCTCCCTTTCACTTGCATTCATTTGGAAGGGGCTTCTTTGCTTCATTCCAGTGCTTTCTCCATTGCTGCCCTGAGGCTTTGGAATGCGCTCCCTAGTGAAATAAGAGCCTTGCCATCTCTGACATCTTTTAAAAAGTCACTAAAGATGTATTTCTTCACCCAGACTTTTAACTGATATTGTTTTGATTGTTTTAATGTTGTTTTTAGAATATTGTTTTAAATTTTAAATTGTGTTTTAAATTTCTTGCTTTTAATTTTTTTGGTTTTGTTTTTAATTAATGTTTTATTTTTAATCTTCTTGTAAACTGCCCAGAGACGTAAGTTTTGGGTGGTGTAAAAATATGATAAATATGATACATTTCTTCTGAAGCTGGTCAATCCATTTGAGTTGATTGTACAATGACACCCATAAAGCCAGAGGAAGTGGCAGGGTGTGTGTATGTGTTTGACTCTCTAGTTTAGACCTCCTCTTCTTTCTGACCTAGCTCCAGGGTACACCTGCTTGAAGGATGTTCACAAAACCGGCTTGGCCTGCTTGGTTTGAATTCGAACCAGCTTTGAACCAGGGTGGGTAGGTTTGGTTTTGGTTTTGCTCAACTCTCCCCCCAGTTTGGTTCGAATTTGAGCCCAGTTCAAACTGGTTCTAAAAGGTTCTACATAGGGTATAATAGGGACTTGAACTGGCCCATTGCTCCCTCTGTAGAGCACCTAGGGTGGCCTGTAGGCCTGGACCCCAACCAAACCCCAAAGCTATCAGACACTCCTACGATTTTTAATGAATTAAAAAAAGATTTTTCCAATTTTTGCATTTCTCCCATAGGGAGTGATGGGGTTTGAGGCAGCCCCATTCCCCTACTTTGTGGATGTGTGCTGGGGCACCCCAAATATGGGTCTGGGGGCATGGGGAGTGGTGCTAAACCCAAGCCGGTGAGGTTCATGGTTTTATTTTCAGGAATTTTTCAGTTACTGTCATTTTAACACGTCTATTCTCTATAGGGCTTCATTGAGAGAACTCATACATAACAAGTCCAAACACAGATTGGATTCTTGGTGGCTGTATGAGTTCTCTTAATGAATCCCTATGAAAATCTTTACACAGAGAGAGAGAGAGAGAGAGCGCGAGAGAGCAGAGAAGCTACTCTGATAGAGAATAGACTTGTTAAAAGGTCAATAACTGAATATAATACCTGAAAATAAAACCATGAACCCCACCAGCTTGGGGCTGCCTGGGGGGAGTTGTGCCATAACTCACCATACCCCCAGACCCACCTCAAATCCCCTTATTCCCTATGGGAGAAATGGGAAAAATCTAAAATCACAGAAGTGTCCGATTGCTTTGGGGTCCGGTGGGTGCTTGGCGCCGCTGGGTGCCCCACCACCCACCAAAGTTTTGTGCCCCTAGCAGGCCACCTTACCAACACACAGTGGCACAACAAAAAAGATAACCAACTGGAAACCAAAAAACCACCACAGAAACAGACCTGCTGCTGTGCCTACACAACTGCAAATCCAAGGGGACCAAACCAAACAACACCACAGACTACACAAAAACAGCCACAAACCAACAAGACTTAACAAGATGGTGCAAGGCAGTAAAACCAACCCGGCACTCAAACTGCAAAGAAAGAGGGGCAAGGCAAAAACACACCAGCACATTGAAGGAGAACTTAAAGTAACACATGCCACACACCTGGTTCTTCTACTCTTCTCTTCATGTGCAATGCATGCATCTTTCCTGTGGGGAAAGAAACACCTCAGTGTGTCTGGTCCACCACAGCTTTGCTGGAGGCCACACAGGGCCCCAGGCATGTGGTGGCACCAGAGCACATATAATCATCATTGGTGTGCATGTGTGTTTGTATTTGGTGTGTGCTGCTAGCTAGAAGAGGGGAAGGGGGGAGGATCTGAAAAAATTAAAGGGATAGGAAAGTCTGGGTCAGAGGCAGGTTACACAATGTGGTGTGGCAGGAAACCACTTACTCATCATGGCTGGTGCATGCATGTCTGGTGTGTGTGTTTGTGTGCGTGCGTGTCAGCAGAACCAAACTGGAGAGGGAAATGGGGGGGCTCTGAAAAAATTAGAGGAATAGGAAAGTTCAGCTCAGAGGTGGGTCAATCAGCAGAACCAAACAAGAGGGAAGAGAGGAAATGGGGGGGGGCACACTTAATAAAAACAATTAAGAAATACATATATACACAAATATATATACAAATCAATCTATACAGCAGCTATACAGAAATATTTACACCACCAACTATTTATCTACACAAGCCAAAAACAATATCTACAGAAAGGAAAGGAAAAACCTCTGTTACTATCACTGACAACATCCACCACCCACACACACAACAGAAGAAACCTCTGTGCGCGCGCACATACACACACACACAGATATGCACCAACAACACTTCTATATACACAAGCACATAATTATACACTCTGAAATATTTACAAATATACATTTTGGCAGACACGCTGCCCAGTTCTGGGCCCTCCCCCCACAAGTCAACTATGTACAACAGCAAACAACACAACACACATCAACATATTTACATATCTACATAGTGCCACACTGGCACAAACCACCTAGTGTCTGTTTGTGTGCCCCCCCCCCACAAGTGCTGTGGTCAGGTGGAGCCAGGGGCTAGTTCAGCATCGGGTTACGCCAGTGGGGGTATGTATCCAGTTGCCAAGTCAAAGCACTAGTGGGCACGCTGCGACATGGCACAGTTGAAGGAGGAAGGGGGGGTAGGAATGAACTGAAGCTGCTGTTGGGCAGGTGACTCACACCATGGGTCCACCATGGGCTGATCACTGACCCAGCTCAACCTCCAGCTCGGGGTAGCCCAGCAGGGGGAGGTTAAACTTGAGGAAAACCAGCTGCTTGACCAAGCCAAGGTCCAACCAGGACCAAGAGGGTGTTACCATGTTACCAGCATGTGTAAACACCTGCTCTCTCTGGACAATGGTTGGTGGGCAGGAGACTTGGCAGTGGGTTGCCCAGAATTGCATGTGGTCCATCTTGGGGTCTTCCTCCACAGGCTCCTCCAAGTTCTGGTCAATGCATTGT
Source organism: Hemicordylus capensis (assembly GCF_027244095.1). Lineage (NCBI taxonomy): Eukaryota > Metazoa > Chordata > Lepidosauria > Squamata > Cordylidae > Hemicordylus > Hemicordylus capensis. Next base: position 66,355,493 of record NC_069662.1, on the reverse strand, counting down.
GCAGCACTGGTGGGCCTGGTAGGCTGAGCCTCCCACAAACCGGGCACGGTGCCAAGGCACACCTGCTTAAACCACTGGGTTGATTTAGTGGGAGGAACTGCCTGTTGTGTTGGTGCCACTGCCTGGGATGCCACACCATTGGACTGGGAAGAAGAAGGGGTGGGAGCTGAAGGGTTGCCCGCACTGCTGCTGCTGTATGTGGGTTGCGCACACTCTGAGGTCACTACCCTACTGGTCTCTGCCTGTCCTAATGACCTCCTGTTTCCTAACTCTATTGACCAGAGGGTCCTTTCACCTGGGCAAGTCATCTACGCAAACAACATTTCTATTGATGGTCGGGTCACAGAGACAAGCCAGGATGTACTCCTCCCTGTCACCCAACTCATCGACCAGCCTGTCAACAACCATAGCCCTTAGCCTTCCAGCCAAAGCATGCCCCTCTGGCATGATCAGCGAAGTCCAGAATTCACCCATCAGCTTCTCCCAGAGGAGAGCTGTGGGCAGGGTCTGGCTCAGAGGAGTGGTGTCGTCATACAAGCTCTTCATGGCAAACAGGAAGAGCTCGAGTGCTGACACCATCTTGGACATGAGTTTCCACTCCACATTGGATAGGCCGCACAAGCCCAAGGATCCGTTCCTCGCCAGGTCATTGAGGGCCACCTCCTGTTCCAGCAGGCCCTGGAACAAGAGGAAGGTGGAGTTCCACCAGCTATCTACATCTGTGGGGAAGAGATGTTGTGGAAGCCCATGGACATGCTGCCGCTCGCAAAGCAGGCACCTGGACTTCTCACTCCAGTGGAAGTGGGTTGCAATCTTGCGGGACTTCTCCACAAGCACAGCCATGGCAGCAGCAGCACCTAACATGGGGCAGCCATGTTTCCTGGATGCCTTCACCTCCTTGAGGCCTAGTGGAGTGTGTGTGCCATTCACACACTCCAACACTGACTCTGCCACTGTCATGATGTTGGAGCCATTGTCTGTCACAATGATGCCTCAGGAGAGGTGTGGCAACCCGCCTACCCACTCCTCAATTTGGTGGCCAAGTGCGGCTGCCACCTCCTCCTTGGTGTGTTTAACATCCAAGGTCTCCACATGCAAGGTGGCCAACCTGTGCCAAAATGCGATGTGGACATGCTGGAGCTAGAGGCAGCACTGGAGGTCCCCCATCTCTCCGGATCCTACCAGTAGGCAGTCAGGGCCAGGAAAGCAGTGTGCATCTCACTCACACTGTTAAGCAGTTCAGTGGTGAAATGCATGCTGGTGCCAGCTGGTGCTGCATGCAGCATGGCTGACACGAGCTCCCTGTACAGGGAGTGGGCCATGTTCCCACTGGACGTGGTCCTTGAGGGGATTGTGTAGTCAGGTGCTAGCAGCTCGAGTTTCTGGCAGAAGCTGGAGTTCTTGACCTCCTAAAAAGGCTAGTTATCAGTGGCCATCATTTCCTCTATGAGGCAGGTGGAAACGTGAGTAGACATGACTGGGGTGCTTATTTCCTGATGACTGCATCCACTGCTTGACTGGCAATGTGCTCTGCTTCATGGAAGCTGGTGCACTGCCCTTGTCAGCACTAGTCGCAGGCACACAAGGTGCACTAGTGCTGCCAGCGGAGTCAAGAAGATCCGGGTGATGCCGTCACATGTGTTGCCACATGGAGGCCATTCCCAGATGCTTAGGATCCTTGTCGCGACTGATCTGTGTCCTGCAGTGGACACAACAAGCAGCAGTTGGGGCCATCTCGAGGGACCTCAAAATGCTGCCAAGCATCACTGTTCTGGATGTCCTCCAACACCCTGGGCACCATCTTGGGGCTCTTGGGTGACAGCAGACCTAGGGGGCGGGCTGCTGGTGCTCGCCCACCGCCATCACCCACCACCCTTCTACCCTCTGTGGAAGAAGAAGGGCCCAGCTTCACTAGAGGAGGGGACACCCTTTCCACCTCAGCAGCAGACCCTTCCCCCTTGGAGCCAGACTGGGAGGACCCAGCACTGGACTCTGCAATGACCGGGGCATCATCTGCCCACCCGTCACTGAGTGGTGAGAGGAGCATTGGAAGGGCCGCAAGAGGGAGGGAAAATCTGGCTGCACTGCCAGCCATCTAGTCCCTGCTCTCCACCCTGGCCATGGAAGAAGCTTGCCTGGCAGGAGAGCCCCCCACATCACCAGACTCTGCATGGGGCAGCAACACTGGTGGTGCACCACCCAATGGACCTGCCACTGGTCCAGGACGTGGCTCAGCAACAGCAGGCTCCTCTAGATAAAAGAGCGTTCATGCCACCGCCTCAACTGGGCCAAAGAATTTGCCGATGGGACCTGTGGGACCCCAGAACAGCGTCTTCTCTGCCCCCCACCCAGGCCTCTCACACCAGCTTAGGGATGGGGACCCTTCCCACCTCTGCCTGCCACCCTGCTGTGAACTCTGCTCGCCACACACCACTCAGACATTCCCATGACCCCAGGGGCTTTTTTAAAAAAAGGAAACAATGTGCACAAATTGGGGGGGGGTGTTAACTATTTGGGGGAAAACCCACCCCTATTTGGGGAGAATCCTCCTTTTTAAAAAATAACAACTCTATTTAAAGAAAATATTTTTATAAATACCTATTTAAAGAAAACCCTTTGTAAAGAAAACCCTTTTTAAAGATAACTTACCCACCCACTCCACCCACAACAACAATATAATAAAATAAAATACAATAAAATACACAGTGGGGGCAACTGAGGGGGAACCTGTGAAAACAAGAAACAATTTGCAAAAACAAGTAACAACCTGTAAAGAAATAACACAGAAAACATATACCTCCCTGCAACCAAACCAAAAGAGGCTCTATTTAAGGAGAACTAAAGGGGGCAACAAAAAGAAAGCACTTATCCCCTCATTGTCCTGGAGATCTTTTGCCACACACAATGGTTAGGAGAAAAAAGAAGAGAAGGAATTCCAGAACAGTGGCAGGCTGGCACAGTGTTGGCGGGCACGCACAGCTGGGGCGGGGGAAATAAACACTGATTATTATTTTTAAAGGCTGATGTGGGGGGAAAAAGGCTGTGGGGGATGGGGAAGGGATGGAGAGGAAAATAAAGGGAAGGAAGAAAGGGGAGGACAGGGGGGAGAGGTGCTCTGGAGCAGGACTCTGGACTCTGAACTCTGGAGCAGGTGGTGCACAGCAAGAAAAGAGTTAAAAAAGAAAAGCACCTGCTCCAGAAAATAAGGAACCCCCCGCCAAAAAAAAACCCCAAATAAAATGAAAACAATTGGCAGTGGCTGCTGAGATGAGGACTCTAATGATTAACTCACACAGATTTAAAAGCAGCAACCAGTCACAGAAGCCAAAAAGGTGTGTATGTGTGTGTGGGGGGGCAAAAGTGGAGACTGGGGGTTGGAGAAATGGGCCAGAGAGAGGCCCCTCAGGGCAAAGGGCCTGGGCCTCCTGGCTCAGGGGGGAGAGAAAGACAGACACTCACTCACTCACTCACTCATGGGTGGGGGGAAACCAGCATCAGAGAACAAACAACAAACACACACAGAGTCAGTCACAAGTAACAGGGGAAAATGAGATTAAAGCAGTGGGGAAGACTGCAGAGTGATTTTATTAGGCCAGAGGTTTGGATTTAAATAGGATTTGAAACTCCCTTCTTTGAGAGCCCCCACCTTTGCCCTCCCCCCTGGCCAATAGGGTGCCAGTTCTCAAGGACTGGCACAGTGCAAAGCCTACCAGAGAGCCAAACTCATCTGGCCAATCAGGGAAGCAAGAGTTTAGCCAATGAAGTCAAGCAACACAAAATGAAGTCACACAAAACACCTAAAATGGACATCTAAAATGGCCTCTTGAACCTTTGAACAGGCTCAAACTGAACCTGGCTCTATCAGTTCAAACTCGGACTGACATTGCCAAAGCAATGCCCTGTTTTGTCCGAGTTTGAACCTTTGAACCGAACTGGTTTGAATTTGAACCGGTTCGAGTTTGAACCTGTTTGCACATCACTAATAAGTACCTCTGTCTTATCTGGATTCAGCCTCAGCTTGTTACCTCTCATCCAGCCCATCACTGCCTCCAGGCAGGCATTTAGGGAGGTTATGACTTCTCCTGATGATGTTGACATGAAAAAAATATTTGGGTGTAATCAGTATATTGATAACACCCTGCACCAAATCTCTCCCAGTGGTTTCATGCAGTTGTTAAACAACATCGGAGACAATATGGAGGCTTTAGGGACACCATACCAAAGTTCAGTTTTTGCAGAACAACAATCCCTGAGGGACACCATCTGGAATCTACCTGAGAGGTAAGAGTGGAACTACTGCAAAGCAGTGCCTCCCATCTCCAACCCCCTCAGATGCTCAAGAAGGATTCTATGGTCAATAGTATCGAAAGCTGCCAAGAGGTCCAAAAGGAACAACGGAGTCCACTTCTTCTGTCAATTCCCAATTGGAGATCATCCATCAGGCCAACCAAGGCAGTCTCCACCCCATAGCCCACCCGAAAGCCAGTCTGAAATGGGTCTAGATGATCAGTTTCATCCAAGACTGCCTGGAGTTGGGAGGCCACCACCCTCTCAATAACCTTGCCCAGCCATGGAAGGTTGGTGACAGGCCTATAGTTTCTCAACTCTGAGGGATCCAAGACAGGCTTCTTCAGAAGTAGTCTAATAATTGCCTCCTTAAGGCAAGGAGGCATCCTGTCCTCCCTCAGAGAAGCATTTATGATATCTACTAGGCCTTCTACAATAACCTCCCTGCCAGATAGTATTAACCAGGTTGGGCAAGGATCAAGAGAACAGGTGGTAGGCCACACCAAGCAGCTTGTCCACATCCTCATGAGTCACAACAGAAACTGATCCAACCTGACCACATAAGAGGAGTCGCTGGACACCTCCGATTCAAACACCACAGTAATTGTGGGGTCTAAATCCAAGTTGGCCCTAATACAAGAAATATAATGCACATACAAATCATTTAACATGTCACAGCATATGGTTCCAAATTCTGATTCAAGAGAGGAGGGGTACTTATTAGCCCTCTCACAACCCTGAATCACTCTGCTGGACATGAACTTGCAGACGCAATACCAGCTGAAAAGAATAGCTTGCCACCTGTATTGCCAGAGCATAGATCTTCAAATGTGCTCTATGTTGCAATCTGTTGGATTCAAGTCAAATCTTCCTCCACTTGCTCCAGTTGTCTAACTTGCTGCTTCAGCCCCCGTAGTTATTCCGTATTGCAAAGGGCCAATTATGAAGTGGGTCAGAGAGGACGCTTAGGAGCGATCATGTCTACTGCCCTGGTGAGTTTGCTCTTCCAGTTCTCCACCAGAGTGTTGACAGGTTCGCCAGCAGAGCCAACAGTTCCAAGAATCCCTCCAAGGCTTCTTGGAACCCTATTGGATCCAATAACCTTGTCGGGTGGACCCTTCTAATGGGCCCCTCACCCCTGCGAAGGTGAGGTATGACTTAGGGATGTGCGAACCGGTTCGAATTCTAACCGGCCTGGTTCGGTGGTTCGATTTCAAACCAGACCGGGCTGTTCCGAATCTGAACCGGTTCGAATTCGAACCGAATCCGAACCGGTTCAGATTGTTTCAAACCAGTTTGGATGTGCCATAGGGCTCTATTGGTTCTGTATAAAGTTAAAAGTGTGTCCTCCATTTTGTGGCTCCTTCTTGCAACTTTTGCTCCTGGCATCCATTTTGTGAGGCTATTTTTCAGGTATTGCATTGGCTGCGCTATTGATCCTTTGATTGGCCAGAATGAGTCTTGCGCTCTGGTAGGCTGTTGGCTGTTGCACTGTTGAGAGCTGGCACCCTGTTGCCCGGGGGGGGGGGGAGTGCAAAGGTGGGGGCTCCCAGAGGGAGTTTCAAACCTATTTAAACCAAGCCTCTTGCCTGGAAAATTCTCTTTGGCTGCAGTTGTGGGATCATCATCTGAGACCCTTGCTTGCTTTGTTGCTGCTGGTGTCTGTGAGTCCCTTGACTGTGTGTCCTTCCTATAGTGTCTGTGTGTCTGAGTGTACCACCTCCTTGTGCTGTGCTTTGTTTTGTCCATCTGCCCTGTGTCTGTCTGTCTCTTCTCTACGTTACTTTACTTACTTTACTTTTTTCTCAACTTTTCCCATATTCCTGTTGTTTTTCTTCTGTTGTCCTCGTTTCCTCACCCTCCATTTTTTCTCTCATTCCTCCTCCTTTATCATTTGGCTTCCCCTCCCCCACCCCCATCCATCTGCATTGCTTTCATTTATTGCTGTTATTATTTGTGCCTTGTTTTTGTTCCACCTTTGATTTTCATTCAATTGGATTATTTATTGCTTCTGCTGCTACTGTTAAATTATATATTTGCTGCTTTGGTTGAATTGTTAATTAATTTGTGTGTCCATTGCCTGCTGCTCCTGCTGCCCCCCCCCGTTCCTGCCCTCCCCCTCCCATCCAGATTCCCCACCCCACCCCCACTCACCTGCCCACAGTCCCACGCTCCCTGCTGCTGTTGCTGCCTGCCTGAGTTGGGCTTTTTTTGTTCCAAGGATTTCATAGCCAATTTGCCAGTTTGTTATCTATTTTGGTTCTATATTGGTCTTTTTGTCCCTCCTGAGATTTCTGCATGGGGGGGGGGATTTAGACCCAAAATAAACCAGGGGTGATTTGATTCAGATACAAATTGAATTTAAAAAAAATGGATTTGTGCACATCCATACTATCTGTGCCTCAAATCTTAAAATCCTATTATAGTCAACACACAAACCAAACTGTTTCGACATATTGACAAGCTTCTTGCTCCGAAAAGCTTGGTGAACTGCTATTGCATTTTCCAGTGGTTGAGGCATTTCATGGGTGGTCCTTAGAATCTGTGATTTCCTGTTTTGGAGCTGGTCCCTGGGACAGAAACAAAGACACTGTTGTCTGAGCTAAACTCATGGCATGCTGGTTGACTTCACAGACTTTTTTCTGTGGGTAGGTTTGTGTTTGGTCTCTTGAGAACCCAATGGAAGAAGTTATACAATTCACTTTGAACATTCTGATCTGTAACTTCTGTAAGTGAACCAGAAAATACCCATCTCTCTGCTTTGTAATAAGTTTTCGTAGAATCTTAGCATCATCGTAGAGTATTTTCATGTCATCATTTCCATCAGGGTTGCTCTAGTCTGCTAACTGAATTATAGCATCTCTTAAAATTTTGATAGAAACATGTTCTGATTCAGTCACTCACTTTGGTTTATGGAATTCTACACTTGGTATATCACCCTGTATAACCTTCTTTATTTTTTTTGTGGCTGGGATGGCTGTCCACATTATTTGCCACGAGGATCCCTGTATATGCCTCTTGAAGATGAGCTATGGGTGACTATATTTCCATCAAACAATGTATTCTCAAACAGACTAAGGAATTCAGTTTCGTCTGCCACCTCATTCACCTTGCTTGATCTTTGTGGGCTTAGTGCTGAGTGATTGACATTTGTTACATGTGTTGCCTAGCACCATTTGTGGTATTTAATGTCAACAGCACGTGCATCTTGAGGATCAATGGATGTACAAAGCTTGACAAGCAGTTTCTCATTCCCATTTCTTTCAACTGCATCTTTAAGTGACTGACCAGCATTTCCTGTAGCAACCTAAAGCAAAGGGTTTTTGTAAACCAGTCCATTCTCACAAAAGAAAGACAATTCCCTTTTGTAAGGTGGTGATCAAGATGGAGTGAAGCAGTGGTGGCCGGTGGGGCGGGGGCGGCAGGAGGCACTTTTAAGGGTAAATGCATTCTTTGCTTACATCCGCAGCCGTCGCACCTGAACGCTGTTCAGAGAAGCAGTATGCTGCCCAGCAGCCCCTGTGGTGGGGAATTGCCGCTGCCACTCACTTGGCTGCTGGCGGGGGTTCGGCTTCGTGTAAGCAAGGTGAATGGCAGTGCCGATTCTTCTTCTCTGAACAGCGTTCAGGTGCAGCTGCTGTGGAGGTAAGCAAAGAATTCATTTACCCTTAATGGTGCCTCCTGGCACCACCCCCCTGCCATGGTGCGTTCACGGGCCGCCACTGCAGTGAAGGTACTGCTTGACGGTATTGAGTATTCCTCAGTATTCAATTTTATCTATTTTTCAGATCATTCTTTGGCACATTTGAGCATTTTGGTATGAACAGTCTCTTGATAACATTTTCTATGCCACGAACAGGAGGATAAGGAGATTGCAGAGAAGCGGAATGAGTTCTTTGCATCTGTATTCAAGGTGGAGGATGCTGCCAATATACCCTCTTGGAACTGAGCTTTTCAGGTTCTTCTTCTGAAGAACTGGGCCAATTTGAGGTGAAAAGGGAATATATTCTAAACTGTGTTGAAAAATTAAAAATTAACAAATTGCCAAGGCCAGATGGCATACACCCAAGAGTCCTGAAGGAACTCAAATGTGCAATTGCTGATCTCCTAGCCAAAATAGGTAACTTGTCCCTACAATCAAGCTCTGTATGAGAGGACTGGAGTGTAGGCAATGTAACTCCAGTTTTGAAAATGGGATCCAGGGTGGATCCAGGAAATTACAGGCCAGTCAGCTTAACTTCGGTGCCAGGTAAATTGATGGAAAGCATACTTAAGGACAATATTGTTAAACATATAGAAGAAAAGGCATTGCTGATGGAGAACCAGCATGGCTTTGGCAAGGGCAAGTCTTGCCTCACTAACTTTTTTGGAGTTCTTTGAGAGTGTCAACAGGCATGTGGATAAAGGTGATCCAGCTGACACATACTTGGACTTCCCAAAAGCTTTTGACAAAGTTCCCCACCAAAGGCTCTTGAGTAAATTTAGCAGTCATGAAATAAGGGGATAGATTTATGTGTGGATCGGTTACTGATTGAAGGACATGAAACAGAGAGTAGGAATAAATGGACAGTTTTAACAATGGAGGTAGGCAGGAAATGGGGGCCCCCAGGGATCGGTACTGGGAGCAGTTCTTTAACTTTTTCATAAATAATCTAGAAGTTGGGGTAACCAGTGAAGTGGCCAAATTTTCAGGGGACACTAAACTATTTAGGGTAGTGAAATCCATAACAGATTGTGAGGAGGTGCAAAAATATCTCTCCAAACTGGGGGAGTGGGAGACAAAATGGCAAATGTGGTCCCATGTGTAAAGTGATGCATATTGGGGCCAAAAATCCCAACTTCACATATACACTGATGGTATCTGAGCTGTCAATCACTGACCAGGAGAAATATTTTGGGGATCTGGTGGACAGCTCATTGAAAATGTCAACTCAGTGTGTGGCAGCTGTGAAAAATGTTAATTCTATGCTAGCAGTCATTAGGAAGGGGACTGAAAATAAAAATGCTAATATTATAAAGCCCTTATACAAATCTATGGTGCAGCCACATCCTGCCCCCTTATTAATTTATGGAATTCTTTGCCATGGGATGTAGTGATGGTGTGGTGATGGCTACCAGCTTGGATGGCTTTAAAAGGGGCTTAGAAAAATTCATGGAGGAAAGGTCCATGGCAACTAGTTTGGTGACTATGGGTCACTTCCAGCCTCAGAGGCACAATGCCTATCAATACCTGTTGCAGAGGAGCAACAGCAGGAGAGGGGGCATGCACATACCTCTTGCCTGTGGGCTCCCCAGAGGCATCTGGTGGGCCACTTTGTGAAACAGGATGCTGGACTAGATAGGCCTTGTGCCTGATCCAGCAGGGCTATTCTTAGGTTCTTATGGTAGACTGCAGTTGGGGAGGAATCCATGACAGCACTACAAGGTTAAAAACTTAACATGTATGTTAGAAAGTGTTGGGATGTGATCAAAAGTCTGGGTATTTAATGCTCAGGTAAATGGTCCAGTAAAGTGATCCTCCCTATGTATTGTTTGTAGATATCCAGAGCAAATACAGGTCATCTGGGCAGCCCCTGGTGGCGCAGTGGTAAAACTGCCGCCCTGTAACCAGAAGGTTACAAGTTCGATCCTGACCAGGGGCTCAAGGTTGACTCAGCCTTCCATCCTTCCGAGGTCGGTAAAATGAGTACCCAGAATGTTGGGGGCAATATGCTAAATCATTGTAAGCTGCTTAGAGAGCTCCGGCTATAGAGCGGTATATAAATGTAAGTGCTATAGCTATAATGTTTAATTTGAATAATATGCAAATTATTTGCAATCTAATTTGCACAACATTCAAATTAGTTTGCCCAGATTTAGAGTGCTTGAATATGGCAATTCCGGTGACAGGGGAGTGTGACTTTATCTTCGCTGAAGGTGTTACCAAGTTTTTGGTACTCAGAACCAGGAAGTGCTACCTTGTGGTTTGAGCTCACATGATTATATTATTTGGTAGGTAATTTACAGAACACCAGGCAAAACAATATTTTGAAATTTTACCATTGGGATCCTGATTGCTCTGTTGAGCCAAGCTGTGTGTTGCCAAGTGTGCAGACTTAAAAGATCCCTTAAATTAGGTGTTGTCAAAAAACAAGCAGAGAGGTGTGCTACTAAAGTGGGGGTAGTATTCTGTGAGTTCAAAGATCAATTATGTGCTCAGCCCAGTTATTGAGGCCTATAATGCTATTAGTCTAGAAAGACCTGCGTAGTAACTTCTGTCAATCAAGGCTTAAGATACTACAGTACCCTCCAAAAAAATACTGATCAAAATCAGCAGTTTTTCTAGAAAGAAACTTTATCCTGCACTTATAGAAAGCGCTTCTATGGTGGAGAAAACTCCTACAAAAGAACCATTCCTTATGTCACAGTTGTGTTAATGTAATTAAGATGAGCAAGTTGTTTTAGCTTCTATCTATCTATCATATTTCTATACTGCCTGATATAGACATCTCTAGGCAGTGTAAAAAGTTAAAAAATAGTGAATGAAGAACAATAAAAAACAGTTAAAATTCACAAAACAAGTAAAAACAGTCTCAAAGGATAAAAACATTAAATATTCTTAAAATTTCGATTTAAGGTCTGGGAAAACAGATATGTTTTGAGGTACTTCCAAAAAGCAATCAGAGAAGGAGATGCTCTGATTTCAAGAGAGAGTGTATTCTAGAACCCCGGGGCAGCCACAGAAAAGACCCAGTCAAGAGTTGCTATCAAATGTAAACAGAGCTCCCCAGATGTTCTGAACAAGCAATTATTACTGGACCTCTCCAGATGAACTTAAGCAGTTCCCTGAGTGGACGGGGCAAGCACGTGACCCAAGGAGACCACTCAGAGGGCTCCAAGCTGCAGTCCCGCTCTGCTGCTCCCTGATTGGTAGCCTCAGTTAACCCTTTCCTGGCAACTGCAGCACTGTCAAAGGCATTGAACTCTGTCCCCATGCCCCAAACACCCTGCTCACAACAAGGCAGGAGAGAGAAGAGAACCGCTGCAGCTGCCGCTGCTGCAGCCAGCAAAGCAAAAGCCAACATGAACACACACAAACCCCAACACATACCCCAGATCCAGGAGGGGCACAGCAGATGCCCCCTGGAGCAGTTGCCAGATGCCAGTGAGAGCAGCTGCCAGATGCCCCACAACTAGCCCAGGCACTAAGCTGGTGGCAAGGGCGATGAGATGTGTCTCTTACCACCCCTGTCCAGTTGCCCCCCTGATCACAGTGGACAGGTAGACAAGCAGATATCCCAGCACCATGTGCGCACTGTCCCCCCCCCCCCTCCGCCGGGGCAGTGGCGGGCAGAGCGGGAGTGGTTGCTGGGCTGACCATCTGCTTCCATGACCCTTGCGTGGACAGTCTGTCAGTCTAGCGGTCACTCCTGTTCCACTCCCCCGCTACCACGGGAGCCGGCTCCAGCCCCCCCACACACACATGGTGGCTAAAATACTTGCAAAGATTAGCAGTTTGGCTCAGCGGCGGGTGGGTGATGCTGATGCTGAACATCTGTCCACCCACTCCATCCACTGGCCATATGCTATGGCCCTGCATGTTCGAGGGCCCCACACACTCCCCCCATGGAGTGCATTTCAACATCCCCTCGCAGGGTGCGAAGGGCTCCCTCTCACGCAGCTGCGAGGTGTGAGGGCAGGAGCACGCCCAGGAAGGAGAGCCCTATCCTCCAGCGGGGTGCCACAGAATGGCCCTGGTTAGCAGTGGCCAGTTCTGTTGCCACCGCCATGGCCCAGCCTGGAAGCGAGCGTGACAGCGGGCCGAACCTCTGGGAGTCTCTGGAGGTAAGATGTGTGGTGGGCCCGTTGTGCTTCGAGAAGGGGCTCCCCTGCCTGCAGGAAGGTAGGCTGGCCATCCCGCTCCCTGCCTCTTGGAGACCATGTCGGACCCACCCAGAGTAGCCGCTGTCTGTTTGGGAAGGAGGAGAGCGTTGGCAAGGCTGCTGCTGCTCCCTACCCTGCCTTTCTCTGGATTCTGAGTGGGGCAGGAACGTGATTCTTGGGCTGCTCCCTCAGCACCTCTGCTAAGCGCATCTCTAGCCCAATTCCCTTTGTACTGGCTCCCAGCAGCAACAGCAGCTACAGCAGCAACACTCCCTCCCCCTGCCACAGGCACCAGGAAGGGGAGAGCAGCAGCCCCCAGGTGCAGTTTCCGCCCGGATAGAGCAAGGGTGCTGGGGATCTGAACTTGGGTCTCCCCAGTCCTAGTCCAGCACTCTAACCATTACACCACGCTGCAGGCAAGGGCAGGGACACTCCTGCTCTTGTCCAGTGACTTGCTGGCCATATGCTACAAGGAGCACAAAAATCCCCATTCAGCCATGATACTTGCTGGGTGACTCTGGGACAGTCACTTCACTCTCAGCATGACCTACTCCACAGGGTTGTGAGGAGGAACTTGAGTATGTAGTACACTGCTCTGGGCTCCTTGGAGGAAGAGTGGGATATTCTATATTATTAATTCTTCTAGATGGGCCATGCACCCTGCAGGGCGGCTGGAAAGCAGTTTGACAGTAGGATCCGGGGCGCTGTGAAGCGGCAGAGAGCTCAGAGGCTGTCAGGCAAGCAGGGGCATATCTAGGGGTAGGGCAGGCAGGGCATGTGCCCCGGGTGCCACTTGAAGGGGGGCGCCATTTTGTAAAATTAATTTTTTTTAAAAAAATGGCTGCCAAAAACAAAATGGCCACCATGCATGCTCAAATGGCCTCTGTGAGGCACTAGGTCATGCCAGGCTTTGCAGAGACCAATTGAGCATGCACGGTGGCCATTCTGTTTTCAGTGGCCTTTTTTTTTAAAAAAAAGATTATTTTTAAAAACGGCCACTGCACATGCTTAAATGGTCCCTGCAAGGCCCGAGAGGCCAGCGGGGTGAGGGGGAATCTTTGCAAAAAAAAAACCCAGCCTTTAGGAAGCCCCCCAAAGGGGCTACGGGTAAAAATAATAATAATAAAAATATAATATAAGACACTGTACACATATTCAGATTGGCACTATGTACAGAGAATCAGGGCTTGTGAATACTGAGCTGACGCTTAAGAGCTAGGATTGTATTCATTTGCTCTTACTTTGATTCTTGTGATAAGTGAGTTAAATGTGATGTCTTGCTAATATGGCTATTAATGGTGAGTTTGTCTTTGAATCAGTGTGAAACCCTTAATATTAAGGCCCACTGGGAGTTTCTTGCTCTCTTTCTCTCATTTTAACTGTCTTTCTGAAAGACTAGAATATATTCCAAGCAGTGACACAGTTTACTCTGCATATCCTTTAATTATTTACAGAGTATCTGGGAAAAGTCAAATTCTTCATTGATTTTTAAAACTTATGTAATGTTGATGCTACAATGCATAGTAGAGAATAAGGCAGGCACTTCTGTTTAGTTTTCCAAGTACATCTCCACATAGTATTTGTGTATTTCATGAGCCCCCACATACTGAAATTTGTAGTTTCCCAGCATTTTTTGTTCTGGCTAAGTCCACTGCTAAATAGTTTTTGGAATATTAAAACATTATTGAGCTTGACCTGTATTTTTCAGCTGATATTATGGTAAAGTTATCTGAAAGATGGGTGTCAGATGCTTGGACAGGGGGCGCAATTTCAGTGTTTGCCCTAGGCGCTATTTTCCCTAAATACGCCTCTGCAGGCGAGCAGGTGACAGTCCCTGGCAGTGGCAGGGGGAAGCAAGGACTGCGAGACAGAGATAGAAAGACGGGGGACAGAGAGCATGAGCACGAGACTTGCGGTGGGGAGACTTGAGGGGGAGGCGAGCAGGGGTGGCAAGAGCGAGTGAGAGCATTGTGGGAGTGGTGAGAGACTTGCGGGGGGCGAGCGGGGTTGGCGAGAGTGAGCGAGAGCATTGCAGGAGTGGCGAGAGCAAGCGAGAGTGTTGCAGGGGTGGCGTGAGACTTGCGGGGGGCAAACGGGGGTGGTGAGAGAGAGAGAGAGTGTTGTGGGGGTGCAATGCCACATGCTCAGTGCAAGACCACACAGATGCTCTGTGCAGGGTCAGCTAGTAAAATGTAAAATGAATGAATAATACGACATGTGTCGGTGCAACTATTCCCCTTAGGGGATAGGGCTGCTATAGGAAGAAGAATTTGAGCTCCCTGCCTGGCATCTCCAGGTCGGGCTGAGCGGGAATCCCACCTGAGAGCCTCGGTAAGCCACTGCCAGTCTGTGTCGACAGGGCTAAGACAGTACTAAGCTGGATGGACTAATGGTCTGACTCAGTGGAAGGCAGCTTCCTATGTTCATATTTTCCCTTGGGCTCATTTGCAAGGTGCCTGCCACTTTAAGGAAGCTCAGTGCTGTTTGCTGGACAGGCTTTCCCCAAACAAACTTCTGCTGTGCTTTGCAGCCCACTCTGTTATCCAGGCTCTATGGTATCCCGGAGGAGGGAGCCTCAAGCAGCGTTCCACAGCGTTCTGTGGCTCCACAAAGGCACTGAGAGGGGGTAGGCAACCTCCCCTGCTTGCTGAACCTGGTTTTAGAGGAGGGGCTGGGTACTGGGTGACCCTCTTTTGACAGAGCCTTGTTTGGGAGTTTGCCGAGGCTCCACACGGTCGTGCTAACCCCGCCTTCAGACCTCAAGCCCGGATTTTGCTGGTCATAAGAATAGCTTCAATGGGTGCTAGGCAACTGTTGTCAAGGGGGTGGGATGTTGGGAGGAGGCAATTAAGGTGGTTGGAGAAGGAGAGAGAAGAAGGAGGAGGAGGATGGGACAGAGGAGAAAAGTCATTATGTTCGGAAACCATCTGGAGTCCAGTGTGTGGCAACTGTTGTAAATCTTAACATTTCAAAAATAAAGAACACTTGTTCAATCTTAGCATTGTTTAGGCTCTCTATAATCCCTTCTAAGATACCTTTTGGCCATCCTCTGGATTTCACCTGCCACACATGCATCTTCTCACAGTCCCTCAGGAAAAATGTAATGTAGGGCAGAATACGGCACTGAATTATCTATGCAATTATTGGTGAACTCCATTCTTTCAGCACTCCATTCTTTCAGCACAGCTTTCTCCCACCCCTTACCTTTTCTATACACAAGCAAAGTAATCAAGCAATCATGAAACAAACACACAACAATATCATCATCATCATCATCATCATCATCATCATCATCATCAATAAACAAACCTCCAAAATTAGAGCATAAAGACACACAGCAATATTTCCCTCAGCACTTTGCAATTCTTCCCCCTCCCTGGAGGCTTTTGACCTAATCCTGCCCAATTGTGGTGTTTTTGCTTAGCTGTGGTAGGATCCATTTGGTTACCTTACCTAGATGACCACATTCTGACAATGATTATTTTTACCACCATGAATAACTTACAGACTTGGCTGCTTCTCTGCTTAACCCTAACTACAGATCATTTAAGAACAAGTTAAATTGTATTGCTCACAGTCCAGGTTCTTGGAGTGCCCAGTGCTTTCATCTTTTCAGAACAAGCATGATCTGTGTACTCTTTCCTGTTTCCCCCCTGTTAGTTACCCAATTGTAAGAGCATCAGTTTTCTTATCCTATGACTGTCAAAATGATTCAGAAGCCAATAATGTCTATCACATCATGGAGGCACTCTTGAAGAACTCCAAAAGGTTGGTGAGAAAGGAATTCCCTCTGCAGAAGTCTTGCTGATTTTCCTCAGTCAGTTATGGGTAGCAGAAGAGCAGCTGACTCTCCCATTGAAATTAATAGGAGACAAAAATGAGTGGGAATTATGAAAATTACCAAAATAATATAGAATCAGAATTACAGAGATGAAGGTGTCCTTGAAGGCCATGTAGTCCAATCTCCTAGTCCAACACCAGAAGAGAATGTGACTTTAATGAGTGACTGTCCAAACATTTTGAGTTTTTAGTAATGAAAATGAATGGACAAAATGCCCCCACCCCTGGCCTTGTGCTGAGGGGAGGGCTATTTGTCTCAGCCCTCTCACACGGCCCCAGGAAGCCCATGAATGGGCCTCAGCATAGACAGGGGCAGGGCTAAGGTTGCCACTCCTGTGGCTCCCCACCCCGATTGCACAGTCCAGTGTTGGGTTCCATATCGGAAGGAGCTCGCTAGAGCGGTTCCTCCGTAGATTGCCCTGGCGGCCTCTTCTGGCCTGAAGGCCTGGGGCTGTGGGCGTCTGCTGGCGGAGGCTCCATGTGGGATCGGAGCAGCGGGCCATCAAGAGCAAGGGCTGCAGTGGCACGGCTTGGAGGCCCGCAGGCTCTGTGGCAGCGGCGGCAGCAGAAGAGGAGCTGCTGCATGCATCCTTGCTGGCGTTCGGCCAGTAACGAGGGGAGCGTTGGTCGGTAGCTTTGGATGCAGAGGTTCCGGCCCGTGTTCTGGCAGCAGCAGTTGGGAGGTTTTGTAGGCAGTTTCGGCCGGTTGAGTATCGGCCTGCCAGTTTTTCACGTGCATAGATGTATGCGTGTGGACTCTGTTACCTGGTCGGGAAGCACAAAGTAGTCAAGGCAAACAACAAACGCAGTCGATTTTTGATGGGTTCAGTCACCAAGCTCCTTTTAACTGCACACATGTGCGGCATTCACACGCATGCACACACTTATACAGTGTGAAGTGTGTGAATAGGTCTCTGTTACTATGGGATGTGATAGTGCTGAGGGCTCTTTTGGAGGAAATATCTGAACTAATTGTTTGTAAGCTATGAAGTACTTTTGGTCCCACATCAAGGCAGCTTAAATCCCGAGTGCCTGCTCCTAATATTTATTCAGGGATAATGCTTGCTGCTAATAATAATAATAATAACAACAACAACAACAACCCCCAGTGAGGCACTACCTTGGTGTGGTTGTGGGGCTTGCATGCTCTGAGGAAGGAGAGAGCTATGCCAGAGGTCCAACCATACTGGACAGGTCTCACCAGAGGAGCCAGACAAAGAGTTCCTCTCCCATCAACAATATGGTGAGATGTAACTTTAATAAATCTATACCGGATCGGTCGTCGCCCGGGTCAACAAGGACCGCACCAGGTGCTGGAGTCCCTGGACATCTGGTGGCAAGTGGGCAACAGGACTCAGGAATCTTCAGTTCAGCAACCAGGGGTGAAAACAGCAAAGTTACTGGAAAAAACATCGCTTAACCGGAAAAAAATATACAAAAAATGCCAACAAGGAAATAATGATCTGCTATTACAAGTCTAGTCCAACTAGAAGAGGTTATTTAAAAAGAATGTACCAAATTTGGAAAGAGAAGTATCCAGATACAGAAATAATGGAACAAAGGCTAGCAGGACAGAGAAGATTCATAATAAGAAATAAAGTATTCACAGAAGTTGAGCTGGAAGAACTGCAAAGAGCAACACAGGCTCAAGATATGGAAGAAGAATTACCACCAACTGAAGCAGTTGCTCAGGCGCAGGTAGAGGAGGTTTTGGAAATAGAGGATAACACTGTTGCTGAACTGTTTCAAAATCAAAACCAGGCAACCTCAAATGCCGTTTAACAGAAAAGCAACAAGAACTAAAGGAAAAATAACTGAGCACATGAACCAAACAACCACCAGGGTTCAACTTCCAGCTCTAAAAATAGTTGCCAAAAAACAACTTGCTCAGGTATTAAAAGATGTCAATGCTGCACTTGCAGAAATAACAACCAATAATTTGCAAGAAACAAACCAACTAATGTACAGTGCAGCAATAATAACAACACAAGAGCTCGGATATAAGATCAATGGACCTGTAAAAAAAGAAAGTAGTACATCACCTAAATGGAAGATTAGATTAGAAAATAAAATCTCCAGGCTTAGATCAGATGCTAGTAAATTGAAAGATATGAAAGACAAGAAGCTGAAGAATGAAAACACCAAAGAGTATCTGCTCCAAAAATACCACCTAGATTCAAGGAGAATTATAGAAGTCCTGGAAATAATAGAGCAGCAAATAACAGCAGTCAAAGAAGATTAGCAGATATTAAGCCAGAATTACACAACACAGGCAGAATCTCCAATTCCAGTCGTATCAGAGACGTTTCTACCAAAGCATAGAAGGAGAAACTGCAAGAAACCTAGAAACACCAAATAAAGAAGAAACAGTGCAATTCTGGCAGATATTATGGGATAATCCAATAGATTATAATAAAAAAGAAGGCTGGGTGAAAGAGGTAAAAAAATGTAACCAACAAATGCAAGAGCTAATAATAACACCAGAATTAATAAATGAAAGAGTAAAGAAAATTAAAAATTGGACTGCTCCAGGCGACGATGAACTGCATGGCTTTTGGCTTAAACACCTAACAAGCCTTCAGAAACAAATATCAAAACAGTTCAATCACATTATGAAAGGCGGTGATATTGAACAATGGCTAACAACTGGGAAAACTCATCTCATCATGAAAGACCCAGCAAAAGGTGCAGTTCCAAGTAATTATAGACCGATAACCTGTCTGCCAACCATGTTCAAATTATTAACTGGAATAATAGCACATGAAGTGATGCAACACTTATTAACTAACAAAAAGCTCCCAGTTGAACAGAAAGGAAATTGCCGAAACACCAGAGGCACAAAAGACCAGCTGCTGATTGACAAAATGATTTTAGAAAATTGCAAGAGAAGAAAACCCAATCTAAGTGTTGCATGGATTGACTACAAGAAAGCCTTCAATTCATTGCCTCACACATGGATACTAAAATGTTTAGAAACAACTGATGTCAGCAAAAACATTCAGATATGTACAGTGGTCCCTCTACTTATGAAATTAACCCGTTCCGAATGCACATTTGTAAGTCGAAAAGTTCATAAGTCGAAAAGCGGTTTCCCAGAGGAATGCATTGGGAACGGATTAATGCGTTCCGGAGCCTAGAAAAAAGACCCAGACCCCCAGTAAGGCTTGCAAACTGCACAGGAACATTTCTTTTCAAGAATAAACAGGCAGTAAACAGGCAGGCAAGTCAAGGAAACCGCATGTAAAATTCGTAAGTCAAGGAAACCACATGTAAAATTCGTAAGTCGAGGAAACCCGATCTAAAAATTTGTAAGTCGAAAAAACCGCATCTAAAACCGGATCTAAAACTGCCGTTTGTAACTCGAAAAATACTTATGTCGAGTAGTTTGTAAGTCGAGGGACCACTGTATTTAAAAAGCAATGAGCATGTGGAGTACACAGTTAACAATCAATGGTGAGACACTTGGACAGGTTAGCATTAGAAGTGGCATTTTCCAAGGGGACTCACTATCCCCTCTGTTGTTTATAATCGCCATGACCCCACTTTCACAAATATTAAACAAAAAAGTCCTCGGATACCAAACATCTAAAACATCAAGTAAAATAAACCACATGCTGTACATGGACGATCTGAAGTTGTATGGAAAGTCCCAGTCAGAAATCGAATCACTGCTAAACACGGTCCGTATATTCAGTAGTGATATAGCAATGGAGTTTGGACTAGACAAGTGTGCTGCATTAATAATGAACAGAGGGAAAATAAGAAAAACAGAAGGAATAGAACTGCCCAATGGAAGCAAGATCAAGAACCTGGAAGAGAAAGAACCTTACAAATACTTGGGCATTCTCCAGGCTGATAACATTGAACACACTGAAGTTAAAAGAAAAATAGGAAGTGAATACATCAGGAGAGTTAGAAAAATCCTCAAGTCCAAACTCAATGGCAAGAACACCATACAAGCCATAAACACCTGGGCTATACCTGTTATCAGATACACTGCAGGAATAATAGACTGGACCCAGGCTGAGCTAGAGACGCTAGATCATAAGACCAGGAAAATCATGACCATCAATCATGCTCTGCACCCCCGCAGTGATGTCGATAGACCATACCTCCCTCGCAGCTCAGGGAGAAGAGGAATGCTGCAAGTCCATCAAACAGTAGAGGAGGAGAAAAGAGGCCTTGAAGAATATATCAAGGACAGTGAAGAAGATGCACTTCATGAAACAAAGCAGACCTACAAGAAAGAACAAGTCAAGAACCGAGCCGAAAAATGGAAAAATAAGCCACTGCATGAACAATATTTGCACAATATAAGTGGAAAATCAGACATCACCCAGACCTGGCAATGGCTTAAGAATGGTTACTTGAAGAAAGAAACAGAGGGTTTAATACTGGCTGCGCTAGAACAGGCACTAAGAACAAATGCAATAAGAGCAAAAGTCGAAAAATCATCCACAAACAGCAAGTGCCGCCTTTGTAAAGAAGCAGATGAAACCGTGGACCACCTAATCAGCTGTTGTAAAAAGATCACAGGGACTGACTACAAACAAAGGCATGACAAGGTAGCAGGGATGATACACTGGAACATCTGCAAAAAATACAAGCTACCTGTAGCCAAACATTGGTAGGACCATAAAATTGAAAAAGTTGAAGAAAAAGAAGATGTAAAAATATTATGGGACTTCCAACTACAAACAGACAAACATCTGCCACACAATACACCAGATATAACTGTAGTTGAGAAGAAAGAAAAACAATTCAAAATAATTGACATAGCAATACCAGGGGATAGCAGAATAGAAGAGAAAAGAAATAGAAAAAAGCACCAAATACAAAGATCTACAAATTGAAATTGAAAGGCTGTGGCAGAAAAAGACCAAAATAACCCCAGTGGTAATTGGCACCCTGGGTGCAGTTCCAAAAGACCTTGAAGAGCACCTCAACACCATAGGGGCCACAGAAATCACCATCAGCCAATTACAAGAAGCAGCTTTACTGGGAACAGCCTATATTCTGCGACGATATCTATAACAACAGCAACAACATTGACAATAAAATTCTGGCATCCCAGGTCCTTGGGAAGGACTCGATGTCTGGATAAAACAAGCCAGTCAATAACACTTGTCTTGCTGTGTAAACAAGAAATAATGTAAAAATAAAATTCTTACCCCTTTTTTGTGAGGGGGCTCACACGGGGGGATACTGGGTGATGTCTAACATCTGTACACTTCAGTTCCAAGAATTAATTTTAGTAGGGGTTAGGGTGCTGGACTAGGATTGTGGAGTCCTGGGTTCAAATCCCCTTTCAGCCATGATGCTGGCTTGGTAACTCTAGGCCAGTTGTCATTTCTCTCTCAGCCTGACTTGCTGCACAGGGTTGTTGGGAGGAAAAACTTAAGGATGTGGTGAGCCTTTATGGGCTCCTGCTAGTGAGAGTGGGATATGAAGATATTTTAAAAATAGATACGTACATGTGTGTGTGTGTGTGTGTGTGTGTGTGTATGTATTTACGTGTATGCATACATATATAGGAGAACCAGCGAGGTGTAGTGGCTAGGATGCTGGACTAGGACTGGGGTGACCCAGGTTTAAATCCCCATTCAGCCATGGTGCTGGCTGGGTGACTCTGGGCCAGTAGTCACTTCTCTCTCAGACTAACCCACTTCACAGGGTGGTTGTGAGGAGAAACTTAAGTATGTAGTACACTGCTCTTGGCTCCTTGGAAGACGAGCGGGATATAGAATGTAAATAATAATAATAATATATAGGGCACCTGCAATGTCTTTTGACAAGGAATGTTGCATATGAGTGGGAGACGCGATTGTGGGTACTGTGGGCTGTACCCCTTGAGGAGGGAGCTGCTCTGAGAAGGGCAGAGGGTTCTCTAATACAGTGAGTGGTTTTGAGTAAATCACTCCAAATCAGCCTTAATTTGACGACAGTGGAAGGGAAAAGATGATCATGAATTACTCTGGTGGAGGGTTATTACTGTGACAGGGTGGCAGGGCCCTTTGCAACGTACTATGGCAAGCATCTTTGCTGACATGCAGATACTACCATTGCTATTAGTCTAGGGCATTGGTTGTTTTGGCATTACTATTAAATGTACCTGTCCTGCCACATCACGCAAGGTTACAGCTCTCGGAGAACTGGGCTGCCGTGGTGCTCATGTCAGCCAGTGTTCTTGTGACTGGAGACAGACATCTGGTTTCTAAAGGCCGGGACAGTTTCCCCTCTGTGTGATGGAAGCACCACAGGGAAGCTCTCACATGCACCAGTTGAGGGTCCTGCCAGCACTAATTAGTGGAGGAGAGCAGGCGGAACGGATAGGCTGTGTGGTAACAAGGATATTCTCTAGGTGTATCCAGCATGCTGTTATGGTGTTATTTTAAGCCCTTCTAAATGACTTCTTAATGTCACACACACAGTATGCTTCAACTGGGTAGCAGATAACTGGACCAGGACATGCCACGCCTGCACCCTTGCAACTGAGGGGGACGGCCCCCTCTCTGGTGTACATGGTGGGTGTGCTTTGAGCTACATAGCAGAAACCTGGACCAGGACATCACCATGCCTGCACCTTGGTGCCTGAAAGGAAGGGGGCTCAGCTGCAGCATGTCTGGT
The DNA here is from genome assembly GCF_027244095.1 of Hemicordylus capensis. NCBI lineage: Eukaryota > Metazoa > Chordata > Lepidosauria > Squamata > Cordylidae > Hemicordylus > Hemicordylus capensis. The sequence goes on along the minus strand of NC_069662.1, from coordinate 66,332,876 downwards.
GGGCAAGTAACATGCAGGTTTTTGGTGCCAGGGGCTCATGCCCCCATGGGCTCCCTCCCAGGTCCCAGAGCTTGGGGGAGCTGGGTGCACTGGGGCAGCATACTATATACAACTTCGGCAACCAGGAATGAGGAGGAGAATTTACTGCCCTGTCTAGGGATCTCCCCTGCATTCTACATAGAAAGTAGGATGGGCATGGTGGGGGGCACTTCACCAAGGCTTTAAGCCAATTGAGGTGCTGCATGCAGTCCATTAACCACCTATCACGTAGCAAAGGGGGAATGCACACATCCATATGCTAAGTGCACTAACATGGATCAGGGTTTGGTAGGTACTAGCCCAGCGTTTAAGGGGTGCTATAGTTAGGATATGGAACCCGAGCGGGTGTTGCCATATCAGTAATAGAAACCTCCAGCTTGATGTCCTAGGAAGGAACAAGATATACAAGCATTTGTGTTTGCAAGGGGTTCTTGTAGGTGCTGTGTATCACTACAGCACAATATTTAAACATGGGGGACTTTATGTCCATTGTCCTAGTTCTTTCATCTGGACCAATGGGGAATGCCATGGGGGGACAGAAGGCATTCTGAGGTGGTTGGTATACAGGCCTGCCATTTGCAGAAGTTAGATGCTTCTGGGAAGCCCATCTATGCCTCACACTGCTCAGGTATGGTGTAGGGAGGTGTGAGGAAGATGGACACTAGGCTGTAGTCCTTTTCAATGCTGCTGGCTTTAGCACCGTTCTTAATTATGCAGATTAATCTGTCGGCTGGATATCATTACAGCACTGGAAGGGCTACCATGTTGGTCACGAGTTTAGGGCTGCTAGACGGGTGGCCTCTCCACCCTGCCCTTGGGGTGGGGTTCGGAGTGATCACACTATTTCATATGGGCTTCCTTTGCCCACCTCTGCGGTCATGGATAGGCAAGTTCTTTATACACAGGGGTTTCCGGGGTCGACTTCATCTCATTAGAGTGGCAGTCAGCAGGCGCTATGGAACAACAGCTTAGTGAGGCTGGGCTTAAGGATTCAGGTAAGGTTTAACTACTCTGGGTATCCAGAGGTACACGATGATAGGAGAGGGCCTGCATCTAAATCTGGCCCCATGGTGACTCATAAAGGCAGGATGTCAGAGGGATGTTGGAAGCATTTTAGTTAGGAAGCAGGGTGCGACCATTCCCTGGACTGCTTGATCATTTGCCTTGTGAGGGGGTCCAGGAGGCAGGGATAGATATGGAAGAAGTAAGCCCCTAGTTAATTAATCCCTCCCCAGGTCGGCAAGGTTCCAGGGCAGTAGGGAGGTAGCAGGATTTTGGTGGTTGGGATTCCAATAGTGCCCATCGTGAGGCGGGGCTGCTTTATGCAGTTGTGACTATGTTGGTTGGGGTGCTCTTGCATCACTGACACCCTTCAACAGTGGCTGGGACCCAGGGTGGGGTGCTTGCTTGTGCAGGTTGTTCCTACTGATCTGAGGGTTGAGGAGGATAGTTGTGGCTGGGCTGGCTATCAGTGGTTCAGGGGCTAGGGTTAGGAGTCCGTGAGTGCTGAGGCTGGCTGTACCACCTTATACCCAGCTAGGATACTGGGCGAGCTGCACTGCAGCCTCTTTGTGGGGGCTTTTTCAGACTGGCAGCAGCCAGCCTCTGATGCATATCAGCAGAGACTGCAGGATACAGGATGACTGGTAAATGGTGTACCTGCTCGCTGCTTCAGCCTGCCCTCGGCCCCGCAGGGGCCCTGATGCTGTGCAGGGTAGGAGCATACGGGGCAGCTGAGTCTGGGCATTTATGAAAAGTGTGAGTATGTGGGAGGTGCACCCCCCTGTTGTTCCTGGGCATTACACTCCTTTTGTTCCTTGGCAGGTGTTGGCGGAGCGGTGGCTCCGGTGCAGATCCCGATCTGGGGCCATACCATGGTCTTTGATGGGCTTGCATTCTGGCCAGCTCCTAGCAATGTACCCCCAACTAGGTTTGGGGGCAGTGGGCCAGCATGGCTGGACAGACAGTGGGGCAGGTAAGCCTGCTGGTCCTGGGGCGGTGCTGGTGGAGCAGCGGCTCCAGTATGTTACTTTTTGGTAGCCAGTGTTGGTCGTCTGGGCATTTGAGCGGGCCAGCACCTCCTAGTTGTGTTGCCTCATGGGGGATGTGCCCCCAATTTGGTTTGGGGGCAGTGGGCCAGCATGTGCTGGACGGATGGCAGGGCAGGTAAGCCTGCTGGTCCTGGGGAGCTGCTGGTGGAGCAGCGGCTCCTGTGTGTGTGCTGGTCGATGGCCAGCGTGGGTTGTCTGGGTGTTTGAGCGAGCCAGCACCTCCCACTTTTGGTCTCAACATTGCAGTCTGGGATTAGGTAGATAGACATACCTGTTCTGATGTTATTGTTTTACACTGGGAAAGGACGTTCTTGGCAAGCAGACTGGGCTCCCCATGGTGGGGGTGTTGAAGAGTGGTGGGGCAGGAAGTTCAAGCGAGGCTAACCTCCCTGTGTGGCAGGGACAATGTAGGATGGAACATTGGTGAGCACCCTTGGACAGTTAAAACGGGTGATTAATCAATCACTCCCTTGTGGTTTGTGCGGCCCAGGGAGGACGATTCGCCATGAAACCTACTTCAGGCACTTCACATACCCATGGGCTGTGCGGTCCAGGGTGTGCAAAGACCTAGAAGGATTCAGGCCCCCATGGGGGTTGGTCATGAAGGGGAGGGAGCAGTTTTTCACCTGCTTCCTCCCCAAGCCAGGGTGTGTCACCCAAGCAAAGCGCAGGGGAAGACGTGGTAGTCAGAACCTGGTCATTGCTAGGCCCCGCATTGTCTTGGGGAGGGGAGGGCTTAACCCTTCCCAGTCCACTAATATGATTATAGTTTATCAATAAAGCTGTGGCCCTTTTTACCCACTACATTGTTGTCTGTGTCTTCTTGGGGCTGGGGGCTGGGGACAATGAAAGCATTTCCCTGCATACCTCACTTAAAACCAATTTATCATAGGCAGTCCATGTGCCTATGATATTCTGGCTCGCTCCCCCAGACCAGATTCTATTTTTTAATTGGCATTACATTGCCTACTTAAAGGGGGCTGGTTTAACTTCAAAAACATTTGGGTGTATACAATCTGGACCATGTAACATATTGAGCTGGGTCTCACGATCAGTGAGACCCGGTTTCTAAGGGTGAATGGGGAGAGCGGGCTTAGCCTACTCTTCCCACACACGAGCAGACAGTCTGCTCTGGGTAGCCAAACTGGCTGCCCATACGACTGCTGGCTCCATAATGGAGCTGGTGGGTGCTGGAGGGAGTGGGGGCCGATTGGCCCCCAGAAGCTCCAGCATGCCCTGTGCTTGCGCCTCCCCTCCAGGGGTCTACTCATGAGTAGCCGTGGCACAAACCCGGTTTAAGGGGAGGGGTACTTAGGTGGGTTAACCACCGGGAGGCAACTGAGCTCGCCTGAGAGCCTGGTGGCTTCCATGATCAGCCAAATTCGGGCTAGGGTCCCCTAACCTGATTTTGGCTGATTGTGGGAATAGCCTTGTTAAATTAAAAGCACTAGAAATCTAGTTCCTCTCTCTTTTATTTCATTTATTCATTCATTTGATTTTTATACCACCCTTTCAAAAATGGCTCAGGGCAGTTTACACAGAGAAATAATAAATAAATATTATTTATTTGACATAGTTCTTCAGATGCCCTCCAGTCCAAAAGTGGTTTAGACAGGGGTATCAGCCCAATATCTGCAGTGGAGATGAATAATTCATTTGGTTTTTTTACCTTTAGAAATTGGACTACATTTTATTGGCAGTGCTACTAAACTAAAATACTCTTATTATGCTATTAAACCTTCTGTTGAAGCAGATCTGTTCGCTGAGCTCAAACAATGAACAAAGTGGATTTCTTTTACTTAAAAAAAAAAACAAATTACCAACTCATCAAGGGAATGAAATGTGCTACCAAGATGATCAAAGGAAAAGCTAGACTCTTAAAAAGAAATGGAAATAGCTGCTAATCAGAGACACACTTCTGCCATCAAATTAGCATATTTTCAAAATGCAGGTAGCAGGGTCTTTCTAGATAAAGGAAATCTCTGGAAAATGTGATGGATGATTGATAGGAACCTGCAGAATATACTCATGCCCATTGCTCTTTTTAATGCTACATATTTTAGACTAAATAAGTCTGGAGAACAGATAGAGTTCCTTTTGATCATTGGAAAATATTATCATAACTCATACAAAATTCAAGACATAAGTACTCAGGTAATATATGCTAGGAAAGAATGTACTTTCATTAAAAGAGAGAGCACCCCTGTGGACTATTTCCAAGGCACATCAAACACATCTCTCCTCCTTAATAACTTTAGGCAGTCTTCAGAAAACGTATCAAAGAACTCCTAAAAGGTTCAAAGGAACATGGTTATGCAGTTTTGGGTGGCTGAGCTGAAGAGAATGCTTCCTTGCTCTCAGATGCAACAAAAGATAAAAACAATGACATTAAGCTTTCTTGATGCTAATAAAATGAATGGAGAGATTGAATTAATTTCAGTCTTAACAAACAATGACTTCTTGGAAATCTGTCTGTCATGAAGAAAGATTACAAACAAGAAAAATGTGTGGTGTGGCTTGATTCACTCTGTTTTTAACAACAAAACCACAGCAATTTTCTTTTGTTATTAAATGTAAAAAGGAATACATCTGTTGTATAAACCGAAATAGATGTGACATGGGAGATCTGATTTAATCTCCTGAATTCTTCTATAGTTCTGCCAGAGAGGAGGTGGGTTTGACTGGAGCAATAGTGTTGGGAGACAGTGTTCAACCTTTCACCCGGTTGTTTCCCTGATCTAAATCCTGCCCTGATCCAACAAAACTGCAGAAAACAGGTGCCCTTATTTTTCCCTCAGAAGAGCTATTGGTGGCTTGGGAGGGCATAATTTACATCAGGACAAGAGCCGGGGGTGGGGAGGAGTGAAACTCTTTCCTTACTACCATGGATCTAAACAAAATCTGAATCTCCCACTGCTTAAACAAGAGCCAATACAACCAATCACAGATGTCCTATTTTCTGTCCATTTTAGTTTTAATTATGGAAAGCTGGGACCTCCTAAGATACAATTTTAGGAATAAAGCCACTATTTGTATCCAAGATTCAAATAATTTTTTACCTCAGCCATTTACACAGCACTTTAAAGAGCTCATGTACATAGTCCCAGATATAGCTAATATACAGTGATGTAATTCTCATGACCACAGGAAAGCAGGCGAAGGGAGCCAAGCCCGCTTTCCCATGGTTGTATATTGCGCAGCGCAGCTCCCAGCAGCAAATCTCAGTAAGTACCCCCCTTTAAATGAGGTTAGTGGAGCGAGCACTCTGCTAACCCCGTTTTGGCGATCGTGAGTTGCCACGGCATGGCTCTGTGCCCCAGTGACTCATGAGGAGATCCCTGACTGGGGGGACTCCAACAAGAGCCCCACCACTCACGCAGGGCATCCTGGGACTTCTGGGAGCCGGGAAGCCCCTGATCCCCACTGCCCATACCGGCTCCGTGACAGAGCCAGTAATCATGTGGCTGGCCAATCTGGCCACCCAGGGACAGCTCCCTGATCGTTTGCAAGGAGAGCGGGCTGCCCGCAGTCCCAGCAGATGCCCTGCAGGCTCTGTACACAGATCGTGTGAAGAGCCTCATTGTGACCAAAATGCAGGGCTGTTTGGAAAAATAACTGCAATGTGGCAGAGCGGGAACATGATCAGCAGAAAATGGCTTAGAGAAGAGTGAGTGCTTAACTCTTTTCCTGCCTTGCCACTTGTCCTTTGAAGCCCTGCGCCTACCAGCCACTTTCCCCCATGATACAGCAAACATGCATCAAGAACTCCAGCTGGTGCTAGAAGCACAGAATTATAGAGGTGAGGGGTGTAGAATTCAAGGGAAAGAGCTGTGTTACACAAGGACAAGGCAGTGATGTGGAATCAGGAATATTCATAGTTTAATGAAATAGACAGTGGATACAGAGAAGCAAGTGCAGACTGCTTTTCAATGTTCTTGCTAGGGATGTGCAGAATGTTTTGGGTACAGAATGATCTGTTCCCAAATCTGACTGTTTTGGGCGATTTGTACACAAAACAAATTGCCCATCTGCAAGTCCCAAAAGATTCGGCTCAAAAATAAATTGCCCGAATTTTGGAGCAGAAGGTTTTGTTGTTTTGGACCTCCATTTTGTTGAGATCTCTGTGTAGTCTCCATTTTGTGTTTGACATCGATTTGAATTTCCTGCCCTTCCAAGCTTCAGATCAGTGAATGAAAGCATGGGCTGATCTGCTGACGATTCCCTCATGGTTCCAGATTGGCTCTTTTGGCTCTTGCCACTCCTGACTGACCCCACATTGGCCAGGGGATGGGTAGAAGAAGGGGAAAGGGTGCAGGGGCGTATCTAGGGTAGGGCAGACAGGGCACATGCCCCGGGCACCACTTGAAGGGGGTGCCATTTTGTAAAATTAAAAAAAAATTAAATGGCTGCCAAAAACAAAATGGCCACCATGCATGCTCAAATGGCCTCTGTGAGTCCCTAGAGGCCAGCGGGGGGAGGGGAGACCTTTTCAGACCACCACCCCCCCCGCAGCTTTTAGAAAGCCCCATAAAGGGGCTACAGGTAATTTTTTTTTAGAAAAATATAATATATGACACTGTACACATATTCAGATTGGCACTATGTACAGAGAATCAGGGCTTGTGAATACTGAGCTGAAGCTTATGAGCTAGGATTTTATTCATTTGCTCTTACTTTGCTTCTTGTGATAAGTGAATTAAATGTGATGTCTTGCTAATATGGCTATTAATGGTGAGTTTGTCTTTGAATCAGTGTGAAACCCTTAATATTAAGGCCCACTGGGAGTTTCTTGCTCTCTTTCTCTCATTTTAACTGTCTTTCTGAAATACTTGAATATATTCCAGTTTACTCTGCATATCCTTTAATTATTTACAGAGTATCTGGGAAAAGTCAAATTCTCCATTTATTTTTAAAACTTACGTAATAGTGATGCTACAATGCATATTAGAGAATTAGACAAGCACTTCTGTTTAGTTTTCCAAGTACAACTCCACATACTATTTGGGTATTTCATGAGCTCCAGCATACTGAAATTGGTAGTTTTCCAGCATTTTTTGGTCTGGCTAGGGTGTGGAGTAGTTCAAGGAGGAATTTTCAATTAGATTTAAAGAGGCAGCAGCCACCATTCTGCCTTTCTGTCTCATGGGAGAAGAGAGAGAGACAGCTTTGCTTTGCTTTGCTTTGCTTTGCTTTGCTTTGCCTTGCCTTGCCTTGCCTTGCCTTGCCATGCCTACTGCCTTCTGCCTTGCCAGCCTGAGCCCTGCCTGCCTGCCTGCCCCTGCTGCTGCATGCCAGCCTGGGAATGGATTATATCTGCTGCATTGCTTGTTTTTTTGTTTCTGAGAAGAAGAGAATTCTTTTTTCACCCCTTACTGCTGCTGAGACAATCACTGCCTGCCTTTGCCTGCTGTGTGTGTGCCAGCCACCAGCCTCAGCCCCTGTGGCCACTGGCCACCTGGCCAGCCATATTTTCCAGGCTTTTGCCTCAGCCCCTGTGGCCACTGGCCACCTGGCCCCCAGATTTTCCAGGCATTTGCCCCAGCCCCCACCCTGCAAATCTGAAGGAGAAGAAGATTGAAGAAGAAAAAGTAGACTCGGAGACCAGACTACAGAAGTGGACAACTGGACACACAACATGGGTGAAGCCCTAGACTGAGTGAGCATTTACACACACACACACACACACACACACACACACACACACACACACCCCTCTGGGATTCCGTATTCTTGGGGTTTTTTTTCCTGTTTGGAGGGAGGTTTTGAGTTGCAATTGAATTTAATAAGTTGTGTGTTGTTTAGTTTAGAAGAAGTTTAAACACCAGCACAGGGTTCTGTGTGGGAAGGATCCCTGTTAGCTAGTACTAGTAGGTGGTTAGAACGGTAGCGTAGCCTCGTGGTTAAAAAAAACCCAATTCTGTCTTTTTTTCCATTCCAATTTTGTTCTTGCATTTTTAAAAAACAGAAGCCTGTCCTCCTGCCCCCTGTGCCCATAATATAGTATTAATATTCTCTGCCCAGCAGCCTACAGGCTCTGAGTGGGCAGGAAGGCACAGACTCTAGCCTCCTCCCTGTGCCCATTTACCCCCAAGTGCAGCATTCTGAGGCCATGGCAAAAATTAACCCTAAACCCACTAACCCTTTCGCAGAGCACACACACACAGAGGTATACTTTGCTTCCCCCCTACATAATCTCAAGTCTAGCAATTCAAATACCTTGGCTGGTGGTTACTTGTTGTGCCTGTGTTTGGGGGACCTCATGGATGGGCACAGGACAGGTTCTCTCTCTCTCGCTCTGTGGGAACTTCTTTGCAATGAAGATTGGGTCATATCGTGACTCCTATCATCATCATCATCATCATCATCATCATCATCATCATCATCATCATCATTTTTATTCAAACTAGCTTGCTTGCATCTACAATAAGTTGTGCTGGTGCCACAGGCTCCAATCTGTTGCAGAAATGTCAAAAAAAAAAATGTGCCCAAAAATTGTGTGCCATTCTTGTCATCATCACTCTTTTACTTGTGTAGATGGGAGGGGGGCCAAGCCTTGCTGTTCCACTGGAAGAATGTTGTTTTGCACCCTTCCTTACTTAACCTGCTTTCATGGCTGGGTGCCACAGATGTAGCTGTGTCTGTTGCTTGTGGATGGAAAATGTTTGGGGAGGGAGGGCAGGGCACATTTGATGCTGTTGTTGGCCCTAGTCTGCTGCCCTATTCTGCTGCATCTGTGATATCATGCTTGCTTGCTTGTTGCTGGCTGCTGCTGTTACCTTGCATTGGGAGGGGGCGCGTGGGGCAGTGCATTTCATTGTTGTTTCACACTGTTGTGTCCAGATGGTTCTGTCCAGAAATTGTTCTGAGGAACATCGTTGGTACCATTGCATTCATGCTAAGGTGTTCCTTAATGTCCTGTCTTATTTTCATGCTCTTTAACATATATATTAAGCCTCTCTGTGAGGTAATACAGAAATCTGGAATGAGATGTCATAAGGATGCCAATAACACCCTATTCTAGCATTCTTTTATATGTGAATCAGGTGAGGAAATTGAGGTGTTGAATCAATGCCTGGAACTGATAGTTTGCTAGATGAAAACTAATTTACCGAGGTTTAACCCAGATATGATGGAGGTACAGCAGGCCTGAGAAAAGACCATGAGCCACTATGCGTTCTCCTTTATTACTCGCAGGAAGTTAACTCTAGGGGAAGAAAAACCTCTCTAGTGTATCTTTTCACATAGGAGCAGAACAGAATGGGAAAGAGATGCTTCCACTGTTACTGCTTACCCTAGGAGACTAGACAGAAAACTTTTCTTAGGAAATGATTGGGGAATGAGTTGTTAAAGTGTGCAGGGCTTAGACAAATTCATGGAGGACAGGTCTATCAATGGCTACTAGTCTCGTGGCCATAGGCCACCTCCAGCCTCAGAGGCAAGATGCCTCTAAATGCCAATTGCAGGAGAGCAACATCAGGTGAGAGGGCATGACCTCACCTCTTGCCTGTGGGCTCTCCAGAGGTATCTGGTGAGCCACTGTGGGAAATGGGATGCTGGACTAAATAGGTTTTGGGCCTGATCCAGCAGGGCTGTTGTTATGCCATTCCATTTACCCACCAGCACTGAATATAAGAACATAAGAACAGCCCTGCAGGTTCAGGCACAAGGCTTATCTAGTACAGTGCCCAGTTTCACACAGTGTTTCACACAGTGGCAAATCCTCTCTCCTGCAGTTGCCCCCTGCAACTGGCATTTAGAGGCATCTTGTCTCTGAGGCCAGAAGTAGCCTTAAAAAGTAAAGGTAAAGTTGTGCTGTTGCGTTAGTGCCAACTCCTGTTGACCACAGAGCCCTGTGGTTTTCTTTGGTAGAATACAGGAGGGGTTTACCATTGCCATCCCCTGCGCAGTATGAGATGATGCATCTTCCTATATCGCTGCTGCCCAACATACATAACAGCAGGGATTAAAACCAGCAACCTCTTGCTCTCTAGGCCAGTTACTTCCCCTGCTGCACCATTAGGTGGCTAGGAGGTGGCCTATAGCCTATGTGGATTTCTCCAAAGGTGGAGGGAAGGCCTCATCTCTCCTTTGAAGTGAGTCTTTCTGAGTTCAACAGTAGTTTCAGAATATGAACTTCAACCAATCAACAGCACTAAACAGAATTTATAAAAAGTTATCCTGATGGAATTTTAAAGCCATTCTGAAGACAATGGTGTAAATATCTTAAATAAATCTTAAATAAATAAATATGTATGAATTTATAAATATCTTTATAAATATCTTTATAAATATCTTAAATAAATACATAAATAATTCAAATATGGACAGTGGTGTTTTCTAGTGAAGGTTAGTTTCCCTCATCTCAGTTCAAAAACATCTTTGTAATTAGGAGCTATTTCAGTAAGTGCTTGGAAATAACATGTTTCCAAGAAATGTCTCCTGTGCTGGCTTCTAATGATGTTGTGCATGAGCATATATCACCCACATGTACTTTGGTTTCACCTGCCCTGCACCCATTCTGCAATACCAACTATACAGTGGAAATTCAAGTATGCCTCCACTCAAAACACACAGAACCATTAACATCCAGTAATGAGAGGGATTTGGAGTTGGATACAAAACAGTTAGGCTGCTCATGTGGAGCGTGAGATTGAGGCTGATCCTGGCACTGCCGCCCCGCCTAACCTAACTTCTTACCCCAGCCTTTAGCCAGAGTAAAGGGCACAAACAAGCCCTTAATGTGTATGTCATGTATATGCTTGGGCTGCATGCAGAGTTGGGTCCCTAGAGTTCCCAACTCCTGGGAGAATCCCCCATTGCACCATGTTCATTGCGTGGTGCATTGTGTGATTCCTGGAGGCCTGGAAAATGAGTCCTGGCTTCCAGAGATCTATGCTGCATGGAGCAGTGTGGAACGTGTGGGTCACAGTCATGTGTCAAAGAGCAGCATCCTGAATTGTCTGGGGGGAAGGTTGGTTCATCACTGCCTTCCCCCTCCCTGCCCTCCCCAGTTGTGTGCACTATCTCAAATTTTATTTATTTATTTATTTTACATTTTATATCCCGTTCTTCCTCCAAGGAGCCCAGAGCGCTGTACTACATACTTAAGTTTTTCACCACTACACCATGCTCCTCAAGATCTAGACTCAAGAAATGCCTGAAATGACTGAACAAAAGACTGCTTGATCCAATGGCCACATGGACTAGACCACTGGATCAACAAGTGCTTCACGAAAATAAATAGGTTAGCAGTCAAGAGCTTCTGTACATGTGCTTAAAAAGCAGTTGCTTTGGTCTATTGAATGCTGAATACATATGCACAGATTCTCACTTAGCATTCTGAGCTGAAGAAGTTCTGGGGAAAATAGTGCTCAATTCATAATACAAATGAGAATTATGTGCTGGATAAATTTGATAACTGAACTAGATAAAGTTGAACTTTGAAGACATTACTTGTGAAGGAAGAGAAGAGAAGTGGGATGTGAAGGGCGGGGGGGGGGTAACAGAAGACCTAGAAAAGCATAAATGATTTTTTCAAGGAAAAGCTTTTGCATAACCCAACTACAACATGGCATTTCCCCTTATTATTATTTTTGAAAGCCTTCTATTTACCAATATCATATTTTAAGATGGGAGCAAGGATGAAGCTGAAGTGTCTCCCACTGAACAACTCCCTCCATCTGAAGCTGTGTTTAAAGCCTCCAGCTATTTATTCAGAACTATTAAATTAACCTCTAGGTACAGCAAGGTGAGTAGGATTAAGAATAAGTTGAAGATTCCTCCTCAGTTTTGATTTAACTCTTATCTCAGCCCTCTTCATAAACTAATTAAGCACTATGTTTCTTCTGACTCTTTTTTAAATTGAAGAACAGCATGAGTGCATTTTAATTCAACTCTCCATACTTCTTAATTTTTTAAAAAATGGTATTCATGTGTGAATACCATGAATGTTGAAGTATGTTATGAAATTAGGTAGGGCAGGTCAGTTTCAAAAGTATCTTCGCTTCGGTTAAATGCATATTATTCTTTCAGACCTATGTGGAGAGGCTCTACACACAATCAAAGTGTAGAGCCAAGGAGAGTTTGGCAGGGACTCTACGCACACTCTACACACACAAGCAGTTACAGGTGCTTGCTCGATTAACCTCATTTAGGGGGAGGGGTATTTTGGTGGGCTAGCCATCGTTGAACCACTGGGTTTGCCTGCGAGCCCGGTAATTCTCACAATGGAGGGAAATTGGGTTGGGCTCCCTTAGCCTGGTTTCCCTCCATCATGAGAATAGCCTTTTTGATTGTGGGCTCTGGATTAATTTAGTTCCTCTGGGATTCCATGCTATTTACTCCTTGATTAAGAGATGTGAAAACTAGTGGCTTATAGACCCTAGTAACACAGGAAACTGACTTTACTGAGTCAGACATCTGATTCATATTGCTCAGTATTGCCTATGCTAACTAGAAGCAGTTTCTCCAAGGTTTCAGGTTGGAATCTTTCCCCAACCCTACTTGAAAATGCTAGGGATTGAACCTGGGACCTTTTGCATGCAAAGCAGATGCTCTACCACTGAACTGCAGTCCCATCCTCAAAAGTGGCATACATGGGTCTTTTATCCAGGCACTGACCACACTGAGACCTGCTTAGCTTCAGCAAAGTGATTGACTCACATGCCTTCATTGTAAGCTTGAGGGCTTGCCCCAGTGGAACCAGGATTACTACTCTCATATAAATATTGAAAGCAAAGAGCCGATTGGTCCGATTGTGCTCAACAGCCTTCGATTAACTTTTTTCTCTTCTCTACTCTGCTTCCCCCCTTTAGGCTTCAATTCAGGCTTCCTAAACAAGAGTGCGAGTCCATCAATATATTCACCCCTCCAACTCCACTCCTTAATTGCAGTCAGCAGATGGTCACCTAAAGGTAGGGAAATGGAGCCATGGGGTAATTTTGAAGTTGTTGGCCAGAAAAAAGGGAGAAAAAGAAAAGGCAGCTGAACCAGGCCTGGTAATCTTATCAGGAAGAGCAGAACCCCATCAAACCTGATCACAAGTCCCAAACTACTGGCTGACTTGAGCCTGGGACATCTGTAGTGAGGGACTGTGGAAAATAATGCCCATAACCAATGAATGGGAAAGTGCCCCCACAAGCGAGAGCAAAGGCCATTGACCCAATGCCCAGATGTATTATTGCCAGAAGTGCCAGAAGAAGATGCAACTGTGGAACTGATCCATCTAGAGGGAGTGAAGCTGCTGAAGCAGTGAAGAGCCCTCAGCAATAATGAGAGTAGGGCAACAACTTTCAGCTTCAAGAGCAGCAGTTCTCTCAAAGACAGACTGCATTAGTTTAGCTTTAGCTGTGCCCCTGGACCTTTGATCAAGATATTTCAGAGGTTGAGAGCTCTCACCCTCATTTCCCCCATCAGATTTGAACTTCTTTGTCCTCTCAGGGGCTTGTAGATAGGCAATAAAAACCTGGAGAGTGCCCATACCATCCTCCTCATTCAAGGAAGAAAGTTGAGGAATAGGGGGATGCTTAGGATTATTAATGGGCTGACTGTCCTTTTTGCCCAAGGTTTTCTTAGGAGGCACTGCCAAAGCCAGGTCCTGGAAAAACATGTCCCTAAAAATAGATTCAGCAATCCAAACACTACTGGTTATAAGCCATTTTATCAACTAAATTACCAAGAAAAAAAAGGGGGCTTGGAATTTTAGAAATATGTTGCTGTTGTTATTTGAAGAGAGAGGAATAATTAAATGTGCTACAGAAAAATGACACATAAAATTAACAGGAAAGGGGGAGGGCAAGTTGAGCAAAGGAGATTGAGACAAAAAAGGGGGCCCCAGAGCAAACCAAATGGAAATGGGGCTGAGTACTAACCCCTAAATTGTGAAATAGAGGAGAAAATTAAAGACGTGGTGGGGGCAGGGAGGAGAACACCCATCAAGGCTCAAGTAAGTGCTTCACTTGCCCCACACTCACTGTGCTAACCTGCCCTGCTTTGCCCAATCTCCAGACTATCAATCAATCAATCAATTTATTACAGCCATAGGCCATACAGAGAAACCTCCAGACTATAAAGAGGAGGCCACAGTGGCCACTGCTCCCCCACTGCTGCTAGGTAGGGATGTGCCCGAACCAAATCGGAGGCCATGCTGGAGGCCTCCGAACCGGTTCGGATCTGAGCCGGTCCGGCGGCTCGGCATGGAGGGGGGTTGTACCTTTAAGGGCGGGGGTAGTACTCCCCCCCCATCGCTCTTCCCCCTCCAGCGCTGTAGTTTTTGTTAAAGTTTCTGGGGCTGCAGCGTTCCTCCCTGCCGCTCCTGCCCCCGTCGTTAGCCTTCCAGAGTCTAAGTCAGTAACACGCATGCGCCCGTTCCAGTGCGTGTGCGCACCTGTCGCCGCCCCGTGCGTGCTCCACAGACATCACATGTCGATGGGTGATGTCTATGGAGCGCGCGTGTGGTGGTGACAGGTGCGCACACGCACTGGAACGGGCGCATGCATGTTACTGACTTAGACTCTGGAAGGCTAACGACGGGGGCAGGGGTGGCAGGGAGGAACGCTGCAGCCCCAGAAACTTTAACAAAAACTACAGCGCCAGAGGGGGAAGAGTGGTGTGGGGGGGTAAGTACTACCCCCCCGCCCTTAAAGGTACAACCCCCTCCCCGTGCCAAACTGGACCGGTTCAGAGCCATCCACATCCCTACTGCTAAGAATGCCACACTGCCACTAAAAAGCCCACTGCTGACTACCTGTTCTATTTATTTTTTAATTATTTATTTTTTACACTTATATCTTGTTCTTCCTCCAAGGAACTCAGAGAAGTTCCAAGGAGCTCAGTACATCTCCTCACAACAACCCTGTGAAGTAGGTTAGGCTCAGAGATACATGACTAGCCCAGAGTCACCCAGTGAGTTTGCTGGTTAAATGTGGATTCAAACTCGGGTATTCCCAGTCCTAGTCCAACTTTCTGACCACTACTATGAACTACCTGTTCTAACCACCAAAGCAAAAAATGCAGCCACTTGCACTGGTGTTAACATAAAAAAACTGCTTCCAGGATACTACTACTGCTGACAAAAAAGAAAAGGAGATATCAAGGCCTGCTTGGAGGAACACAAAACCATATGCTCCTGCTCCAATATCCTTGAAGGTATGAATGGTGAGGAGAGCTGGGAGGCACCATAATGCCTGAGCAAGCCCTGCCCCTCCACATCAGCTAACCCAATCACCACTCACTGCCTCATACCTCAGCAAGGATGGGTGAGGCACAATCACCTCCCACAGCACTAGGCTGTGGGCATAGCATAGTTTCATTATCTCTATCCTAAATCTGTGCATTTGAGTATGGTTTTTTTAAAAAAACTTTTCATAAATTATTATTATTATTATTATTACATTTATATCCCGCTCTTCCTCCAAGGAGCCCAGAGTGGTGTACTACATACTTAGGTTTCTCCTCACAACAACCCTGTGAAGTAGGTTAGGCTGAGAGAAAAGTGACTGGCCCAGAGTCACCCAGCTAACATCATGGCTGAATGGGGATTTGAACTCGGGTCTCCCCGGTCCTAGTCCAGCACTCTAACCACTACACCATGCTGGCTCCCATGCAGAATTGCATTTGTCAGTCACAGTTGAGTTGTATTTTGTTAGCTTCATCCCAGTTTTTCAATGCATTAGGGTCATTTTGAATTTTATTCCTGAGTACCACATCCAGAAAAGAGCTTCAGTACCCCACTCAAACAAACAACAGCAACAACAAATATGTATATACCACTTTTCAACAAAAGTTTCCAAAGCAGTTCACACAGAGAAATAATAAATAATTAAGATGAATCCCTGTCCCCAAAAGGCTCACAATCTAAAAAGAAACATCAGATAGACACCAGCAATAGTCACTGGAAGTACCGTGCTGGGGGTGGATAGGGCCAGTTGCTCTCTTCCTGATAAATAAAGAGAATTGCTACATTTAAAAGATAGTTAGCAGTTAGCAGGAAAAACCTCCTTACAGTCCACCCAATCAAGAAAAGATAAAATTAGTCTGGGAAGATTTATTCTTGACAAATCTATGCTGGCTTCTGCTAATTGTGGAATTAGTATCAAGAAGTTTTCAGATGGACTGCTTTATAATTTGTTCTAGTATCTTTCCTGGTACCAAAGTCAGATTGATTTCATATACTTCTTTGCCCTCTTTTTACAAAATTAGGAGAACACTATCCCCTTTCCAGGCTTGTCAAATTCACTTCACACCCTTTGTATTGTTTAGTAAGGTAAAGGTAAAGTTGTGCTGTCGAGTCGGTGTCAACTCCTGGTCACCACAGAGCCATGTGGTTTTCTTTGGTAGGAGGGGTTTACCATTGCCATCTCCCGCACAGTATGAGATGATGCCTTTCAGCATCTTCCTATATCACTGCTGCCCAGTATAGGTGTTTCCCATAGTCTTGGAAACATAGCAGTGGGGATTCAAACCAGCAACCTCTTGCTCCCTAGGCAAGTTACTTCCCCACTGCACCATAGTAGGGATGTGCAACTCATTTAGAGGTCAAATCAGTTCAACTCAAATCTGGTCAATTTGAGTGATTCGACCTTGAAATGAATCTGCCCTGCCACCCCTGGCCAAAACAGAACTAGAATCAAATCTCTCCATATTCAATTTGAATTGGTTCAGGATTTGAGTTTCCCTTAGTCATTGCCATTTCATCATGTCCCTCTGAGCTTCTCTGCCACTCTGGCAGGTTCCTTGCAGTGTGTAACAACTGGCTGGCAGCCCCCATTGCTTCTTGGTTGGCTGGTTATCTTGCAAATCCTGTGTTGCCAGAGATAACTGTGCCAGCATTGGCTGTGGGGGACAGACAAGGAAGTTTTGGATGCAGATGGAGGGATTTTCAAATGTACATAAGAGGACTAGAGGAGTCCCTGAGGCAGCCATTTCCTTCTGTGTCATGGAGAGAAAAGAGAGAAGAATTGCTGCTGGTTGCTACTGCTGAAGGAGTGAGGTAGACTGCTGTGCTGACTGATTTTGTATTTTTCAGCAATAGGAAAAATGGGGATTGAAGCAGTACCATTATTCCTCTGGGGTAGTGCCTAGATACTCCATAACAGGTTGTGGGGGTGGGTGGTATGGCCCCATGGGTGCCGCCTACCATCCAACCTTCAAGGCAATAGCAATAGCACTTACATTTATATACCGCTCTATAGCCGGAGCTCTCTAAGCGGTTTACAATGATTTTAGCATATTGCCCCCAACATTCTGGGTACAACATTCTGGGTAAGGCAGTGGGACTTTGGGGTGATTTTAAAGGACTTTTTTTTAGTTTTAAGTGATTTCGTATTTTTCTGCCATAAGGAATAATGGGGATTTGAAGGGGCTCCATTATTCCCCATAGATACTGCCTAGGCACTCCAGAGCAGGTATAGGGGAAGGGTGTTACGGGTGCCAACTACCACCCAAGCTGCAAGGCAGTGGGAAATTTTTTGGGTAATTTTCAGTTTTCAGTTGGGTAATTTTTTGGGGAATTTTTATGTATTTTAGATTCTCTGGTGTTAACTTTTTCTCATAATGAATCCCTATGTAGAAGTAATGTAACATCCAAGGGTAAACAGATTAGATTCTCAGATGTTACATTGCTTCTTCGTAGGGATTCATTATGAGAAAAAGTTAACACCAGAGATTTTAAAATACATATTCCCCCCCCTCCATATCACCAGGGTGTCCCACTGCCTTGTGGCTTTGATGGTAGTTGGCACCCATGGCACTCTACCCCTTAACCTGCTTTAGAGCACCTAGGCACTACCCATGGGAAATAACAGGGCCACTTTGAATCCCCATTATTCCCTATCGCATAAAAAACAAAAAACAAAAAACAAAATCACTTAAAACTAAAAATTTCCTTTAAAAATCAACTGTTTGCCCAATTGCTTTGCAGTTTGGTTTGCCCAATTGCTTTGCAGTTTGCACCCTGCTACCCAACTCAACTTGCTGCCCCATAGCCCATTAAAATCAATTGAATCAATTCAAATTCAAATTGAATCAAATCAAATCAAAATCAAATCTACCCTGATTGGAGGGCAACAGATTCGAGTTCAAATGGAATCAGGCTGATTCTATACAAACTCGAATTGAATCACAAAAATCATTACCTGCATGTCCCAAATGTCTAGTGAAATTGATTATATGTCCATATATGATTACACTGTGAATCTTTCCTCCACTGCCTCACATCCATGGCTGCAGCTATTGGGGACAGGAAAGTATACATCCTGATGATGCCAGGGATAAAGTGAAATAAACATTATGAAAGGTAGCAGTCATGTGTACTTTTTAATGGCCAATTCTACCCTCTTTGAGTCTGTCTCCCTCACGTTCTCCTTTTAAAACAACTTGCACAGTCATACCCAATATTTATCCTACTAATCCGGACAGGGGTGTAGCAAAGTTGTAGTGCGCCCAGAGACAAGATTTTAAAATGCCCCACCCCTCACTGAAGCTCAGCTCATGAAGTAAAGAAATCTTATATGAGGCTGAATAGTGGTAACAAAAAGCATAGTAAGATTTTCTTTCTATCTATCTATCTATCTATCTATCTATCTATCTATCTATCTATCTCCTATATGCCACAATAGAAGGTTTTGTAAATTGTGGACAATGCAAGTCATTTAATGGTACTAGAGAAAGACATGCTGTTCTGGGAGCTCCAGGTCTTAACACTCACATCAGTTTTGGAGGATGAATAAAAATGAAGGAAGACCAGGCGGGTGCGTGGCTGGGGGAGTCAGTCATGTGACTTGCCTCTGGGGACCCCCCAAGGCAGTGGGCCCCTGACTCCCCTTGCCCTATTAGTTATGCCCCTGTATCAGGAATGAAGTTTACAAATATACCTTTTGGACATCAGTTGCTTGAAGGTAAGGTGGGCCTAGGAATGAGGGCAAGTGAGTCCACTGTAGGAGTGAACAGGATCCCACTGGCCCTCTTTACCCTGAGCTTATGGATTTAATTTTTTTTGTGCTAATGTGAAAGGTGTGTGTGTGTGTGTGTGTGTGTGTGAGAGAGAGAGAGAGAGAGAGAGAGAGAATCCTGTCAAATAAAAAGAAAGCATGTCTTATGGGTCAAGGAAGGGTGGAGCTCCAGAATATTGTTTGGCACAGGGCACCTGTGCCCTGTAACCTGGTCACTAACTTCTTTAAGATTACTTGCTTTTTAATAGTCTTGAATGTTTTTGATAGATAGAAATGACACCCCAAAAATGCCCCCTATATGTTCTTCTCAACAACCTCCCTTTCTGTGCCCTGCTTCCATCCATTAAAGCTGTGACTACTATACATATCCCCAACCAATATATGACATTCTTATTTAAAAACAACATCCATCATTTAATTGGTCTGCCCTGTATGATTTATTGTATATTGGAAATTGATTTATATGTTGACTATGTTTGCAGCCTTTTGTTTAGCTGCTGACAGCCATGGAGAAAGCAGATGATCTAATGTTTTCCCATGAGATAATGAATCACGAGAGTGGGTTTAAAAAAAAAAAGCAACCTAATGAAGCAACCTAATTAAGATGAAGTCATAACTTCTCTGGTTCATTGGTTTGTTAATTAGATTATTAAGCAGAAAACTGTGTTTTTAAAAATTCTTTACTAGGGACAGAAACTTAACCTATCCATGCCCATGACTGTTCATCACAGTTCCTTTTCTTTTTTCTTTTTTGAGTTGAACTAATGTGACAGGAATCTTTTAGAATTTCCTGCACAACACTGAGGTCATTCAAACAATCAAAAGCTGTATTCTACCCAGGTTAGATTGCTGTGTGTGCTCCCAATTTTTGATTGTTTGGAAGCAAAGTAGGAGGAAAACCTGGGTAGAAGTGATTGTGTGGAAGCAAGATAGGAGGTAAACCTGTAAGGTAGGAGTTTCCTCCTACCTTGCATCCACACAATCACTTCTACCCAGGTTTCCCTCTTACCTTGCTTCCATGCAACCAAAAATTGGGAGCACACAGAGCTCCTAATAGGGTTGTGGTGTGCGTTTTTTCTGGGGTCATTTTTTTTTGGGGGGGGGGGGGGGCCCGAATCTGAAACACCACCATTTCGTTCTTTGTTCAAAATCAGCCTGTCCAAAACACCCCAATTTTGATCTTTGTTCAAAATTGCAAAATCCGAATCTGAAATGCTTTGGATTTTAAAAAACACCCCGGGGCAAAACTAGTGGGTGGGGATGGTAGTGCCCAATGGGTGAAAGTTACCACCTGAATTTCAGAGGAATTTGGCAAAGGGCTGATTTTTGGTGCATTTTTGAAGTTTAAGATTTTCCCCATAGGGAATAATGGAGGTTTCAGCAAAAGTATAGCTTCATGTTGTTGTTGTTGGTGGTGGCCCAGAGCAGAGTAGGGTGGGTGGTAGTGCCCAGTGGGGGCAAGGAAGCTGCAAGAATTATTTCAAAGGAATTGGGCAGAGGGCTGATTTTTAAAGATTTAATGGAGTTTACGCATCTTTAAAGTTCTTCCCCATAGGGAATGATGGAGGTTTCAGCAGCCCCATAACTGCAATTAGGGGGCCCCAGGGTGGCCCAGAGCAAGTGGTGGTGTAGAGCAGGGATCCTCAACGTTGGGCCCCCAGATGTTCTTGGACTTCAACTCCCATAATCCCCAGGCCCAGTGGCCTTTGGCTGGGGATTATGGGAGTTGAAGTCCAAGAACATCTGGGGGCCCAACGTTGAGGATCCCTGTGTAGAGCACATAGGGTACCCACCCATAGTTGCTAACCCATGGGGTACTGGGTTCTGTTGTTTCTGAGATGTTTTGAGTGTAGATTCCCTGGTAGCATATGAGAGTGGATTCATGGTTTGTCATTGAAAATCTCATATATTACCAGAGAATCTACTCAGAATACCTCAGAAGCAACAGAACCCAGCACCCCATGGGTTAGCAACCCGTGGGGGTGGTTGGCACCCTAGGTGCACTACGCCACCACTCACTCCCAGCCACCCCAGTGCCCCCCAGGTGGGTCTGATGAAACCTCCATTATTCCCAGTGGGGAAAAACCTTAAAGATGTGTAAACTTCAACAATTCCTAAGAAATCAGCCCTTTACCCTATTCCTTTGGAATCTGGGTTGTGACAGACACCCCTTGGGGCACTGCCACCCAACCCACTCTTTTGCCCCTCAGGCCCCCTGTCTGCCCTGAATCTGCCCCAAAGACATGTAAACTTCAGAAATTCTTTTAAAATCAGCTCTTTCCCCAATTCCTTTGGAACCTGGGTGGCAGCAGGCACCCATTCGGGCACTACCACCTGGCCCACTCTTCTGCCCCCAAAGCCCCCTTTTTGCCCCAAATCCACCCTAAATAACATCAACATCACACATCAACAACAACAGCAGAGCTTTGCAAAGAACCAGGCAGATTTCCAAAGGTCATGCACATCCACATCTCCCCTCTGAAATGCAATTGATCTACACACAACAGTGTGAAACAACAACAACAATGAAATGCACACTGCCCCATGGGCCAATGAGGGTAAATGCACACTGGCCTACTGGCCAATGGGGGTAAATTTTACCCTTAAATTTCCTTAAAAGGAATAAGGAGGCAATTGCCAGCAGATCAGCCCATGCTTTCGCTGGCCAATCTGTAGGCTGGAAGGGCCAGAAATTCAAACAGATGTCAAAACACAAAATGGAGACTGAAGGAAAAAGACTTTTCGCAATTGCAAAATGGAGTTTCAAGACAGCTGAAACAACAAAGTGTTATGTATCCGAAAGAGGGACATTTTGTTTTGGCTACAAAATTTTCTGTTTTGAGCATTGGGTGTTTTGTTTCGGCTACAAAGCAGCTGAAATGGCCTGTTTTGGGCACAAAACATTTTGTAGCTGAAACAAAACACACACCCCTAGTTCCTAACCTGGTTAACAGCACAAGCTTTTGATTGCGTGAATGACCTCGTTGTGTGAAACCGAAGGGCGTAGCTAGGGAATAAGGGGCCTGTGTTAGCCTCTCACCCTGGTGGCCCTTTGGAGTGATGGAGATAATGAAGAAAATAAGGAAGGGTGGAGCTGGAGGCCCCTCAGGAACTGGGGTGCCCAAGTTCTTTGAACCCATCTGCCCAATTATAGTTACACCGCTGGTGAAACCATCATGCACTTTCAAAGAAAGCCAAAAGAGCTTCAGTAAGACTAGTGAAATTTCTTGGGGGGGGGGGGGTTCCACATATCCTCAGGGGTGCAGATCCTTCCTAAAGGAGTTCACCCTAATTTTAAGGAACTCCCCCTTCCAAACCTGTTAGTTCTTTTATTGCAGCCATAGGCCAAACAGCCCTACCAAACCTAATAACCCATACCTTCAATATTCAAAACATATTTCTTCTCCCTCAAAACTGGCTTTCCTCTTCATGGCAAAAATTAATTAAGGATTGCTCCTCAAGCTTTCCCTCTCCCTGCACCCATGCATATCCCTGCCCACAGAAAACATTAATGTAGATTGTTGGTCAAGCTGTGTTGTGGAAGACATCTGCATCTCACCAATTCTGGATGTGTTGTCTGAAGTTCAGATAGTGAAGAAATTAGAACAGAGCTCATTCTAATTTCAAGTTCATTTTCATGTGTGCCTTCTGTTTTCAGTTACATTTGAAATTTTTGAGCTAATTCCTCTTGGTTTTGCTGTTTTTCTCAGTGCTGTTTTTCTACTTCTTCCTCACAGGGCGTATCTAGTGTGGGGCAGGCAGGGCACGTGCCCTGGGTGCCACTTGAAGGGGGGCGGCAATTTTTAAATATTAAAAAATGGCTGCCAAAAACAAAATGGCCACCGTGCATGCTCAAATGTCCTTTGTGATGTCCCTGGCCATGCCAGGCCTCAAAGAGGCCATTTGAGCATGCACGGCAGCCATTTTGTTTTCAGCGGTCATTAAAAAAACATTATTTTAAAAAATGGCCACCACACATGCTCAAATGGTCCCTGTGAGGCCCTAGAAGCCAGTGGGGGGAGGGAGAACCTTTGCAGACCACCCCCCATGGCCTTTAGGAAGCCCCCCAAAAGGGCTACAGGTTAAAAAAATACTTTGATTTAATATAATACGTCACTGTACACATATTCAGTTTGGCACTATGTACAGAGAAACAGGGCTTGTGAATACTGTGCTGAAGCTTATGAGCTAGGATTGTATTCATTTGCTCTTACTTTGCTTCTTGTGATAAGTGAGTTAAATGTGATGTCTTAATAATATGGCTATTAATGGTGAGTTTGTCTTTGAATCAGTGTGAAATCCTTAGTATTAAGGCCCACTGGGAATTTCTTGCTCTCTTTCTCTCATTTTAACTGTCTTTCTGAAAATACTTGAATACTAGCTGACCCGAGTGCCGCCGCCACGGCCGGGCCGAGTGCCGCCACCGCAGCTGGGTCGGGCCACCCCCACCCCACCGCACCACCACTACCGCGCTGTCGGGCAGGCTGGGGCCCACCGCCGCCTGGCCCGCTGCCGAGTGCCGCGGCTGAGTGCCGCCGCCGCGGCCGGGCCGAGTGCCGAGTTCCGCCACCGCGGCCAGGTCGGGCCGCCCCCGCCCCGCCGCACCACCACTACCGTGCTGTCGGGCAGGCCGGGCCGCCCCCGCCGCCTCACATCTGCGGCTGGGCTGGGGCCCGCCGCTGCCTGGCCCGCCGCAGCTGCCTGGCCTGCAGTGCGGCCAGGCCCGCCGCCTCGCCTCCACAGCTGGGCCCGGCCAGGCCCGCTGCCTCGCCTCCGCGGCTGGGCCCGCCTGGCTCCCCGGCCATGGCCACCGCCACCGCTGTTCACCTGGGTGCGCCAGCCAATCAGGCGCCCCACAGCCCAGCCAATCAGCTGGGCTGCCGGGACGCATTTCTCCTGGGCACACCCAGGAAAAATATATATATAGATATTCCAAGCAGTGACACAGTTTACTCTGCATATCCTTCAGAGTATCTGGGGAAAGTCAAATTCTCCATTTATTTTTAAAACATATGTAATAGTGATGCTACAATGCATAGTAGAGAATTAGACAGGCACTTCTGTTTAGTTTTCCAAGTACACCTCCACATAGTATTTGGGTATTTCATGAGCCCCAGCATACTGAAATTTGTAATTTTCCAGCATTTTTTGGTCTGGCTACATCCAGTGCTAAATAGTTTTTGAAATATTAAAAGATTAACAAGCTTGACTTGTATTTTTCAGCTGATATTATGGTAAAGTTATTTTGATGTTTGGAAAGGGGGCGCAATTTCAGTGCTTGCCCTAGGCACTATTTTTCCTAGTTACACCTCTGCTTCCTCACAGTTGTCAGCCTCATTTGCTATTTAATCCAATCTGCTATGGCAACCCATGTGGTTTTGTCAATCAGATCCTGATGCTGTGTTTGACATATTGATGTCATGGATGTTGCAAACAACATCATGTGGACTGCCAAAACCAAAATTGGAACGAACAAGCAGTGAAAGGAACAAAAGGACTCTGAATATCATCAGAACTACATAATTTTTGATAAAGCAAGATGGTTGTTGTAATATGTCACATTAAGCATGCCACCTTTGGAAGAGGATATTCACAGCAGGCCAGGAAAAACATTTCATGCAATGAGCAGCCATAAGGCATGGTTGTTGTTTTTTAAGTGATATAAAATCTATCACACTTCAAATCCAGTCTTCTGCCATGAAGAGTGGTGTATATGGAGATTATCCCATTTGAGCCTCACAATCCACATTTAAGAGAATATATGCCCAGTGATTTCATTTGGCACAGTGAATTTTAATTTAAGACAACCCTTAGCCTATTTACTCTGAAATCTCTACAGAATTCAAAGAGATTTACTCCCAGATAAGTGTGCATAGGATATATATCTTAGTGGTTTTATATTCTTAATAAACTTGGATATCAGGTTGAATACTTCTGCAGGCTATGGTCATGTTTGCTGGGGAAAAAGCTAGAGTAATTATATTAGGTCAGGAGTTTAGATAGAAAAAATGTAAATATAACAGGTAAAAAAGAAAAGAGTGGGCAACATATTAAAATGGATTCTTTTTAATGTGTCAAACCCTTGTTCTTATTGCTCGTCAATGGTATTCATTGCCAAAATGGGGGGGGGATGCCTCTTTTTTCTTTTTCTTTTTTTAAAGCAAAAACAAAAAAAACAATGAAGCATTTTCTAACAAAATGTATTGAAGTAGATTCTTTCTGCTGCAGAACTGGCCCATTTCCAAGAAGCAGTTATCACAGTAGGAAAGACGATAACTTGTAGTTTAATAACATCTCAACACAGGCATGATAAATGGATCTGTGATTGGACCAATTGGGATTTCATGGTCTGAAGCTTTATGAATTTGTCAGTTCTGTTCAATTGTTTCCAACAAAGTGACTCCATCATATTGTTCATGTTATTTGGAGGAGGGCGGTGGGGTGAGGGGAAGAACCTAAAATTAGATCATGTACTGACTCTGGGCAATTGGTCCTTGTCCAGAATCATTTTCCTATCTGTTGATAGATTCATGCGGTAATAGTCACAAACTCATTTGTGGCTAGTCACAGCCCATTAACCATCTGTTCCTCTATTAAGCAACCTTTTTATATAATGTAAGTATTTAATTTTAATAAACTTTATCTGCTGAGCATTTATCTTAGACATAATAAGGAACTATTGCAAGTGTGGTCAATGGGCCACGTAAAAACTCATATTTTTGATGGAATGTCTTCTATTCAAGGCACACACACTCAGAAAGTACTCCTGGATTGCTTGAAGGAAAATAGTATTTTCTTAATGGGCAGTCGGGGAAAGTGCTGCAGTCTTAGCGAATAAATGTTAAAATGCAGCATGACCTCAGAGAATCCTTACTTTTTGCTGTGAAGTCCAGTGTGGTGATTAATTAATTTGTGTGTGAGAGAGACATCGAATCTTGCATCTCCATGGACATACTTACTGATGACTTTTTTTGTGTGTGTGAAAGCTTTGTCAAGACTTTGCCAGACTCATTGCTTACTTCATCTGACTTTGGTGGATAGTGCTGCACTACAACGAAGCATTCTAAAGTGACTTGAAATCAATTCAAAGCCTAGCTTTACACATATACCATCCAAATTCACAGCAGAGCTTCCAGCGTGGAAACCTAAGTTTGATAAAGAAAAAGGGAGTTTAATTTTGCATTTCTACAGAAATATTGGATTTGATTAAATAGATCTCCTTTGCATGCTATTGAGTGAATGTGTGCAACAGGGAAAGGGAGAAAAGTTGGTCTTGTGGCAGCAAGCATGAATTGAATCGTTGACACTTACCTGAAAGGTCATTCTCCTCAGAAGTATGGACAGTATCCACACCCACTTCCTGCTCCCAGACAGGGCCAATTCAAAAGATCTCTCCTCCTCTTAGGGTAAGTGGCAACCCCCGAGTCTCCAGTTTGTAGACAGCTGCTATGTGCACCAAAGAACAAAACACAGGTCAAATATGTACTGCTATATAAACGGAGTGGAGGCCCAATATAGGTTGCCAATACAGGGAGCTTACCTGGCACATGCGGCTGTCCCTCTCGGCCTCAGAGATGCTCTGGTGCCTTGGTAGACCAGAGAACCCGGGTGGGGACAGATACTGCCCATACTTCTGAGTAGAATAACCTTTCAGGCAAGTGTCAATGATTCATTCTCCCTCAGAAGAGGGCAGTATCCGTGATGCTGGGACCTACTATAGCCCCTGTTGACCGGGTGGGATCTCTGGTCTGGCCTTAGGTAGAGATTACCTGCTGCAGAACCCGCCTGCCAAATGCGGTGTCAGCCGAGGTCCAGTCGTGACGTACTATAATGACGTAATATAATGACGTACGAAAGTAGACGGGGAGGCCCAGGTAGCTGCCTGGCAGATATCGACCAGCGGGGCTGCGGTGGAAAAGGCGGATGTGGCTGCCGTGCTCCTGGTGCAGGCAGCTGTGACCCCTTCTGGGGCTGGTACTCTGGATGCCTCATAGGCGAGCTGGATGCAAGTGCAGATCCAGTGGGAAAGGGAGGCCATGGAAACCTTTTTCCCCAGGGAGCCTACCCTGAAGGATATAAAGAGGGAGTCACATTGTCGATAGGCTTGGTGCGATGCAGGTAAATCCTTACTGCCCTACGCACGTCCAGCCTGTGCCACTCCTTCTCCTTGGGCGAGGAGGGCTTTGAGCAGAAGGATGGCAGCATTGGTTCCTGGGCCCTGTGGAAGACTGAATTTAACTTAGGGATGTAGGAAGGATCTGTGCACAACAGAACGTAGTCCAGGAAGACCAGGCACAGTTCCCTGCATGCTGACAGCATCCCCAGGTCAGAAACCCACCGGGCTGAGGTGATAGCCACCAGGAACAGCACCTGGAGGGACAGAATCCTCACTGGCACTGATCTCAAAGGTTCAAAGGGCGGCTTGGTCAATGCCCTCAAGACCAGGCTCAGGACCCACATGGGGAACCTGTGTACCACCGGGGGGTTGAGAAGGGCCGCTCCCTTGAGGAATCTCTGGATGTGGGGGTGCGTTGAGAGGGAGGGCGCCCCCTGAACCTGTAGGATGGTGGCAATGGTGAAGACCTGCCTCTGAAGAGTGTTGGGGCGGAGACCCTTATCCAGGCCCTCCTGGAGGAACCCCAGTACGTGCAAAACTGAGGCCTCGAGCGGGGCTACCCACTTTGAATCGCACCACCTCGCGAAGGCCCTCCAGCTTGACTGGTAGACCCTAACGGTAGAAGGCCAGCAGGAGGCCAGGATAGTTTCCTGAAACCCATTTCCCAGGGAAATGGGTGGTGTGCTGGACAGCGCAACTAGGTCCGAAAACCAGGGTCGACGGGGCAAGTGAGGCGCCACCAGGATGAGTCCGCCTGTAGAAGGTGGATCCTCCTGATGGTCTGCGGGATGATGGCCATTGGCGGAAAGGCATAGAGGAGTCTGGATGGCCAGGGGTGAGACAGAGCGTCCACTCCCTCGGCTCCCAGAGTCCAGTACCTGGTTAGGAACCAAGGCAGCAGAGCGTTCCCTGGGGAGGCAAAGAGGTCCATCACCGGGGCCCCGAACACCTGAACAATCCAGTCGAACACCCGAGGATCCAGAGACCATTCGGCTTGGTCAATCTGGGCCCAGTTCAGCCAGTCTGCTACCGTGTTCTGGACCCCACTGATGTGGTTGGCTTCAAGAGACTGCAGATTTCTCTCTGCCCACTCCATTAGGTTGGAAGCCTCTCGCATCACCTTGTCCCTCCCTGCCTGTTGACGTGGGCCTTTGACTTTGCACTGTCGGACCAGCACGTGCCTATTTCGGAGCAGGGGAAGGAACTCCCTGAGGGAATTCTGAATGGCCCGGAGCTCCAGCCAATTTATGGATTTTTTCCTTTGGGCCTCAGTCCATTGGCCCTGTGCTACCTGCTGCTGACAGTGGCCACCCCAGCCCTGAAGGCTGGCATCGGTGGTGACCTGGACCCGGTCGACCTGCAGGAACTGTACCCCCCTGCTGGCCGTGGGGGAGGACGACCAGGGCAGGGACTGTAGAACCAGGGCTGGTAGGGTTACCCTTTCGCAGGATGTGGTCCTGGTAGTGCAGCAGGAACCATTGGAGTGGTTGCGAGTGTGACCGGCTCCACAGCACTATCCCTATAGTTGAGATCATGAGGCACTGAAGAGAGAGAGAACATCTGAGCATGGTTGATGAGCTAGGGAGATGCACTGGGTGGCCAGTTTGGACCGGCGATCGGCGCTCTTCTGGAGGTTTACAATAAAACCGTGGGTCCTCAGGACCTCCAGGGTGGAGTGGACGTCCTCCAGGCCCTTGGCAAACGAACATGACTGGATTAAAATGTTGTCCAAATATGGGTAAAGATGGACACCCCCAGTCCTCAAGTGCGCGACGATTGCCACCATGAGCTTGGTGAACACCCGGGGCGCAGTCGAGAGCCTGAAGGGTAGGGCACAATACTGGAAGTGGAGCTGGCCATATGCAAAGCGAAGGAAGCGCCTGTCCTGGGGGTGGATGGGGACATGGAGGTATGCCTCCTTGAGGTCCACTGAGGACAGGAAGTCCCCCCGCTGGAGGGCCATCAGGATGGATCGGAGGGTCTCCATGCGGAACGCCCTCCTCCTCAGTAACCTGTTGACGTACTTCAGGTCCAGAATTGCCCTCCATTCCTCGTTCTTCTTGGGGACTAGGAAGAGGATTGAGTAAACCCCCTGACCCTGTTCTCCGGGAGGGACCAGCTCTATGGCCTGAATGCTGACTAGGTGGTGAATGGCCTCCAGCATCAGCCGATGCTTGAGCCCCTTGAGGGCCCGGCGGGAGGGGAGGAATTGGTCTCTGGGCTGACTGACAAGGTCCAGGGAATAGCCCTGGGAAACAGTCTGGAGGACCCAGGCGTCCAAGCACGTCTAAGCCCAGACGTGCATGAACCTCTGAAGCCTCCCCCCCCACCTGTGAGAGCTGCTGCTCCGAGTCATTAAGAGGAATTGCGCCTGAGGGCGGGCTTGGCTGGGTGCCCAGGCTGCTGGAAGCATCGTGCTGCGTTGTCCCGAAAGGAGTTCTGGGGTCTGGACCAGGATCCCTGAAGACCTGAAGGCCCTGAAAGAGGGAGAAGAGGAGGAGGTGGGACAGAAACATCTGCGCTCGGTGCGCTGGGCCGTCAAGGGCATGGCCTTTTTCCTATTCGTGGTTTCAATTAGAATGGGTTCTAAGGCCTCCCCAAACAGCTTGCCTCCCATAAAGGCCGAGTTAGCTAGGTTAGATCTGGCCTTTTGGTCCACCTTCCAGTTTTTGAGCTACAGGTGGCACCTGACTGTGATGTCTGAGGCCATAGCCCTGGCAGAGAGTTGGGCTGCATCCAAGGAAGAGTTGGCCATAAAGGCCGCTGCCTTGCCCAGCTTATTAAGGCCCTGCCTGAGGGCGACCAGCTCAGGTGGGACCAGGGGTGCTAACTGCTTAACCCATAGAACCACTGCTCTGGCGAACATGGAGTTGGCCATAGAGGTCCTGATGGAAAGGGCCAACGCTTCATGTGACCTGCGTAAGGCAGCATCGCATTTTTTGTCATCCAGGTTTCTTAGGACTTCGTCTCCGTCCTTGGTCAGCACTGCCCTTGTCACCAGGGCGGCCACCTCCGCGTCTACCAGTGGCACCTGGAGCTTTTCCATTAAAACTCTGGATGAGGTGTAAAGGTGGCGGACGGCCTGCGGGGGGCCCTTGCATTCGCTAGGCTTGTCCCACTCGCTCTGGAAAAGATCCAAGAACAGCTGAGGGCAGAGAACAGCAACCTCCAGTTGTTTAAATGAGGGAAGAACCAGTGGGTCTCCCTCAGGTCTGACCTCACTGGGCTGAGTAACGACCTCCAGTCTCAGGCTTTTGCAGACCTTGTGGAGGAGAATGGGGAAAGTGGCCTGTGCAAACAGGTGATATTGAGGCTGCTGAGTGGCGGTTGCCCCCCCCCCCATCCTCCGAGAGCTCGCCCTCCTCCTGCTTGGAATCGGAGTCCTCGGGGTCCTCGAAGGGGTCCCTGGTGTAGCCGGGCTGGTGGCAGGGCAACAGAATGGGAGGATCCAGGTCTCGGGGGCGTGCACAGGTCTCTGTAGGCCTAGCACCTGCTGAGGATCCCGTAGTGGCTGCCGCCATGTTGGGGTAACCTAAGATGGCCGCCACCGTGTGGAGGGCACCTGAGGAGGCTGCCACAGGTGAAACAGTTGCCGGGCTGGCTGGGGAACCTGGGGTGCGAGTCACGGCTGAGGAGGGAGGCCATAGGAACTTCTGCAGCTCCTCAGACACTACGCGGCACAGAAGGGCCACAAAGGCTGCGGGAATCTCCTCCTCCCCTGCCTCGGGCTCCAAGAGAGAATATACCTGTGAGGCACAGGGCCGCATGTCCGGGGGAAGCCTGGGAAGAGCGCCCGCTCCAAAATCCACCCTCAG
This sequence comes from Hemicordylus capensis, assembly GCF_027244095.1. Taxonomy (NCBI): domain Eukaryota; kingdom Metazoa; phylum Chordata; class Lepidosauria; order Squamata; family Cordylidae; genus Hemicordylus; species Hemicordylus capensis. The sequence continues at coordinate 66,301,906 of NC_069662.1, read as the reverse complement.
GTCCTCCGATGGGTCTCCACCCTCCAGGGTCCCCTCTGGAGCCAAAGTGCTGTCCAACTCACCTGTCCCTGAGGCAGAACTACCGCCGCTCTTCTTTCCTTTCCCGCTGCTGCCTTGCTTTGACTTTTTTGCCTTGCTTGCAGCCCTGGTTGTCCTAGCGGGCTGCCGAGCATTGGGTGCAGGAGCGGTCACTGTCGCCCACTCGGCCTGGCAGAGGGAGTGTTCCAGAGAGTCCTCTGAGAGGGAGGGTGAGACCTCCCTCTCACCACGAGAGAGCTCCGCTGCCATCGGCAAGCACTGCGAGCTGCGGCAGAGGAGCTGTGCTGCTTCACCCCTCTCCCCAGGGAATTGCTTGCTGGAAAGCCCGGAGAGGGGAGGGGGCAGGAACAAGGAGAAGAACGAGACCACATGTCACTGAGGCCTTGGTAGAGGTGTGTCCTGTTAGGAACAGACAGTGCGAAGAACTGGAGACTCGGGGGTTGCCATGCCCCCTAAGAGGAGGAGAGATCTTTTGAATTGGCCATGTCTGGGAGCAGGAAGTGGGTGGCAACCCAGCATCATGGATACTGCCCTGTTCTGAGGGAGAATGTCCACTTTACTAAGCAAGGTACTTCCTGGTTTGCATTTGAATGTGTGTGAGCACTGTAAGATACTCCCATTAGGGAATGGGGCTGCTTTGCGAAGAGTATTTAGTAATCCAAAAACCTTCAGTTTAATATGAGAGTTAAGATGCTTTACATTTTCACTCGTGCTCTAAAAAGAATGGACATTTCAAGTTAAGGGGCCAACTTAACTCCTGCACCATATAAACTGTAAAGACTTTGTACAGTCTGGTATATGATGATGGCTTTTATAAATGAGGCTCCACACACTCACACTTTGTCCTGTTCTTCAGTTGGACATTGGGCTGGGGAGGCATGCACCCAGGCAGACATTTAACAGGTGCAGCTTCCCTAAAAACCTCCTAGAGGTGCCCCTGATGACTTTCTACTTGATGCATCTCTGATCAAGGCAAAGTGTGGATGCATGGACCGCCAGAACTGGTCCGGTGGTGTGGTTCAAGTTAGGCTTGAACCTGAACCAAATTGCCAGAATCAGTTCTGTGCACACCCCTACATTTCAGAAATGTATCCACATGGTTCTACTTCCGGCTCTCATTTTAGCTTTTCAACAGTCCTGTTTGGCTGCTGCCACACATACATAAATGGCCTCTGCGAGGCCTGGCATGACCCAGGCCTTGCAGAAGTCATTTGCACATGTGCAACGGTGGCCAAAATGGCCGCCACACGCACTTACCGAAGCCTGAACGAGCTGAAATGAAGCATTTTCCCAGGCTGTGGTGATTATTTAAGAGGCCGGCGGGGGGAGGGGGAACCTTTGCGGACCCCCCGCGGCCTACAGGAAGCCCCCCGAAAGGGCTAGAGGCATTTTCAATTTATTTTTAATTTTTTAAAAACATCTGCAAGAATTTACGGACTTGTCCGGAGGTTCGGTTCCAGTTCGGATGGAACCAGGGTGGGGTTTGGTTCGATCCCAAACCCCCGAACCTCTGGACCGAACCCATGAACCTCCAGACCAGTCCGCACATCCCTAGAAAGGGGCCCTTTGCTTCTGAGCAGTCCCTGAACTGCACTGCAAGAAGCAGCAGGCAGCAGCATTGATGGCAGCGGCTGCAGTGGGCAGCAGGAGTCATTGTGGCAAGTAGGGGAGGGTGGGGGAGTGACTGCTGAGGCACTTAGCAGCCTGAATTGTTTGAATGTGGGCCATCACCAGTAGCTTCTCCCCTTGCTGGGGTACATGGGAACATAGGAAGCTGCTTTATACTGCCAAAGCTTTGGTCCACCTAGCTCGCTACTGTCTACACTGACTGGCAGTGGTTCTCTAAGGTTTCATGCATCAGCCTTTCCCAGTTCTGCTTGGAGATGCCAGGAATTGAATTTGGGACCTTCTGTGTGCAAAGCAGATGCTCCACCACTGGGCTACAGCCCCAGTCTAATGCTTAGAGGGCACCTTTAGTGCTGTTATGTGTAGCCTCCTTCACATGTTATCTCTGGCTGCAGCATGGCAGCCACTTCCCTATTGTACAATTCCATATTTCTGTGGTAGGACCAACATGTGAGTCTTTCTCAGCCAATAATGACTCTCTCTCCTTACCAGATACACATGATTGTCCCCACCCTTTTCCACACTCAGCCAAAAGCATGGGAGCCACTTCTCTCCCACATTTCTGGAGGTTATTTGTAAATATCTATGTGCTTAAGACCCATCTTTTCTGAATGATTGCTCTCCTTTCTCATAGGGTGCAGATTGGGTGGGAAAGATCCATGTTATCAATCACACCCAGGTGGCTGGAGCATTCATATACACTCCTCAGTTGCATGGAACCATACCATGTAAAAGCAGCCTCAACAAGAGAAAGTGCACAATGAACAATTAACTTACAGAATTCACAGCAACACGGTGTGGTTATGGTTCCTGAGTAAGACAGCTGTAAAAGGAGATGAGACAGATTCCTGGAGGACAAGTCTATCAATGGCTATTGGTCATAAATGGCTTTCTGTTTTTCAGAGGCAGTATACTTCTGAATATTACCAGATGCTGGAAACATTAGAATGTGTAAGTGGAGATTCTGTGTGCTTCATGTGGGCTTTCCAGAAGTATTTGGCTGGCCAATGTTAGGACAAGGTGCTGAACTAGATGGAATTTTGTTCTGATCCAGTAAGGTTCTTCTTGTTTTCTTATAGAAGTGATTCCTATGCTTTGATTGAAGGTATGTCATATGCAAATGCAGACTGTAGCCAGATGAGACTGTGCTATGGGGAAACAGTTCTCATGCTGGTGTGAGTATGTATGAGAAGGAAACTTAAGTGGGCCTGGGAATCCACAAATCCCTCCCTGCCATGAAAAGGAGATGCTATGTGAGAAGGAGATTCTAATGCAGGATTCTTCCATACATGTTGCCCATAAGGATCTGTAGCAGAGGTGAGCAAAAAAGGCCTTACAGCTGTTGCTGAACTTAACTCTCATCATCCCTAGCCACAAAAATTATGGTTGGGGATGATGGTTGTTCAAAAACAGCTGGAGGGCCACATTTTCCCACCCCCTGAGCTATAGATTGGGGCTGGTGTCTGATTAGCCACACTAAAATATCTCCAGCATTCCACCTTGGCATTCACCAGGGCCAGCACTGGCTGCAGCAACATATAGAAATATTACTTCCAGCCACTGCAAGTCTTCTTCAAGTCAGACAGGTAATGGCAAAACAGATCATTTTTGTAGATGATGGGGTTATTTTATGAGTTAAAACATGTTGTTTTTTTGTTGAAGGTTAGCAAGAAGTATTTCTTGGGAGTTACCATAGGAACCTTGAGCAAGAAGTGAATGTAAAAAGGAAAGATTTTATAGTGAGCTGAAAGGGAGTGCAGATGAAGGAAAGGAGGTTGCAAACCCTCTCCATAAATCATTTACAGTACATTTAAAATGGGGCAATAAAACTGACAGACTTTTTGCTTTTGATCCTGGGCCTTCTGTTGAACAAAATGTTCAAGAAACGTTTGACCTTGTATTAACTAAGAGTTACTTCTTATGGAAGTTTTATAAAATCCATGTGCCTCATAGCGATTGTGAAAGGCATGCATGATTTTAAATTGCTACTTTTCTTGGCAAAATTATATCATTTTGAGAGTTCCCTTAAATATGTCTGTAGAAAGGCACCCAAACACTTTAGATTGTTATTATTATGCTGACATTCTGAACAGTATTAGAACTGTGTAACAGGAGCTGAGTTGGTGGAAGACACTGTGCAGCCCTCAAGGGCATATTCCTGAAGTCAAAAGGTCCTTTTGGAGGGAGGAGAGAGCAATGAAAATTGCTGCCCCTCCATGTCATTTTCCTGCTTGGCAACACTTTGTATGAAGCTGCAGTGCTGAATCTTCCACCCATGCAGCTCCTGGTATACAATTCTAACACTGCACAGAATGTCAGCCAGTATTATTATTGATATTGTTGTTATTTTGTTTATTGTTGCTATTCTATTGTCTTCTGAATAAAAGAGTCAGATCAATGTGTGGAGGTTGAATCTGTGACCAGCAGGCACAATCTCAATCCCCTTTCAATGCATAGGGCATCTCCTGTTTTGGTCAAATGAACAAGGCTTTTATGACTGAGTGTAGAATGTATGAATTAGCTGAAATGAAAATCATGCCTTTGCAATGGTGTGACATGAGATGAGATTTCAATCATTGATAGCCAACTCATAAATGCAAGTCATTACTTGATTGTAATCAGAGGCGTAACTAGGGAAAACGGCGCCCGGGGCAAGCACTGAAATGGAGCCCCCTCACCACGCCCCCCCTTAGGTTTTTCCTCACAAGCGCCTGCCGCCGCCACCAAGCCAGGCCACTGACTGGCCGCCAGGCGCCAGCAAAGCAATGGGGGGGTGCAGGCGGCGCGGAAGGGACCGCTCGTGGGGAAGGGGGCACCGATGCGCTCCCTTGACTGCTGCAGCACTGCTGCACTGAGCAGGAAACATTTGTATTAACAAAAAATTTAAAAAAAATTTAAAAATTTGGTCATGGCGGCGCCCCCCATGTGACCAGAAAAGATGGCGCCCGGGGCACGTGCCCCCCCTGCCCCCCCTATAGTTACGCCTCTGATTGTAATGTCACCAAGTGATAGACATGTGTATAGGAACTCGTCCCTTGGTTCTCTAAGAGAACAAGTGTAATCTATGGAGGTAAGGGTAATTGATAGAAGAACTGAAGAGAGACAGACATTAAGGAAAAACATAAATGCTTAAGGTACATTGCAGGACAATTCCCCTCCCTCCCTCTTTCCCTCCCTCCCTATTAACTGATTTTAATTTTGTTTCCATCTGATTCAAAAGGTTTTGTAATAATATATAGGGTCCATGTCCCTTATAGAACTAGAGAGACTTTATTCATGACATCTATTCATAGGCCATTGCACCATTTAAACAACAATTAGCCAAACTCAGTCACATACAACTAAGTACAGGACATAAATAAAAAATGACCCTTACAGTCAATTGGCATATAATTAGCACATATCTTTAGGGTTGCCAGGGCATATGAAGCTATACATTGCGATGTCCCAGCATCTTGATCTGGTACTTGAATCACTGTTTCATCCTCTGAATCAACCTGGTGCAAGGGCCACAGCTTTTCAAGATATTTTTCTTGCACTGTTAAATATAGAGGACACTGGAACAAATAATGGGGTAGATCTTCAGTTTGAGAATGACTACAGATACAAAGCCTTGCTCCAAAGGAATTTGATGGTATCTACAATCAATCACTGCTGTTGACATAGTTTGAAATCTTAATGCTGTAATGCCTGACACAGTTTATGAGAAGTTATATTAAGCAAACAGCAGGCTCTCTGGTGGTTATTTTTCCATTTGTCATACCACAGAAAGAATCTGGTGGCTAAAACAGGTCTCCTATTTGCCCAACCCTAGCATCACATCAGAAAGTCCACACACACCCCACCCCCATAATTATTCAGGGAGGATGTATCTGAGGATGGAAGAGAATATGATTGGAGCAAACCATAAAAGGCAGTTTTTCATGCCTTCTGCTTGTTTCAAACCTCTAAATATTGCTTAACAAGAAACTTATTTTGTCCCCACATCCCAGCCCCAAGGAAGCCTCAGACACACATATTTGGGTATAAGGGCCACAACTTTATTAATTTTGATTGAATCAGTGAAATGTGTAGGGTCAAACTCCACCCCCCAACAGTGCGGGCCTAACAAAGGTAGGGTTCAAACATCACTGTCCTCTTGCATGCATTAAATGGGCAACACACCCTGACTAAGGATCGAAGCAGAGTAAATGCACTTCATCCCCTTCATTGTCAACCCCATAGGGGTCAGTCAGGACAACATCTAGGGCTTCGCACCCCCCAAGCAATGCAGCCTTTGAGGTTTGTAAAACCCTGAAGCAGGTTTCATGGTGAATCAAGATCTCTGAGCAGCAAAGCCACTAGAGACTGATTGACCAATCTACCCCTTTTAACTGCCCAAGGGTGCTCACCGATTTTCAACCCTACTAAACCACCACCTAGCCCACACTGTTCCCACCTAGTTGCAACCTAACTGACTAAAACTAGGAAACACAGAACGGAGTAGGCAAAAAGACCCCCAACATGGCCAATTTACTGAGAGCCAAAAATTCCTAAAAAGGACAACCAGCAAAAGCCCTATCTGTGCCTAGGGATGGGAGGGAGAGGAATACTGCTGAAAACAAATGGAAAAGTTTGGGGCAGGGAGCCACCAGAGTAACAAGCAACCCCCACCCCCCAGCTGAAGCCCCACCAATCAGGGCAACCCTTGGGGCTGTTAGTTGATGGGATGAGACAAAGAACCCTCCCCAAAGCACGAGGCCTAGGGAGGGAACATTCCTTTAAGGAAATACATTTAAAGTTATTGATGAGCGCTATAAGGACATGGACTTTCACTGATGGTAATCAAAGTTCTTCCTGCACTAGGGCAGCTGCTGTTCCAGGTGCAGCAGCAGCAGTCTTTTGGGGATCTGGTTTTGTGTAGTTTCCAACATCTGAACACGGTGGCTATTCCCTCCCATTTTCTGCCCTAAATAGAAGTTGTGGTCGAATTTTGGTCTGAGACAGGTTTAACATTGGATCTATCAGCCAACCCACTCTTGTAGAGTAAGTTAATACTGGCACTATAGTCTTTGCTACTACCACTTCAACATAATCTGCATGAGCCTGCCAATGTTTCACTTTAAAAATATACAAATATTTAAACGGTTTGCATTCTTCTAAAGGAAAGCCCTCAACAGACCACTTGAGTCTCTTTGACCATAATTTGACCATAATTTTTGCTTTAGAAGAATTAAAATTAATTCTTACAATACTTGTCAAATTTAGATAAGATTCTTTTCAGCCAACTTTTGTGTCAGCTAGATATAGAAATACAGAAACTTTTCACAAACCAACAGAAGGTAGGGGGAAATGACATTAATGAATTTGTAAAAGTTCTGAGGGAACTTTCCCCCACAAAAGGGGAACATCCTTCAAAAGTTCACATTCAGAAGAATGTTAGTCACCAAGCGACACTATTTGGAATCTAACAGAGAGGTAGGAGTGGAACCACTGCAAAACAGTGCCTCTGACCCCCAATCCTCTCAGTGCCCCAGAAGGATACTATGGTTGATAGTGTCAAAAGCAGCCAAGAGATCCCAAAGGACCAACAGAGTCACATTTCTTCTGTCAATTCCCAATTGGAGATCATCCATCATGCCAACCAAGGAAGTCGGCCTTGAGATTCTTCCATGATTCTAGGGATGTGCAGATGGTTCAAACTTAAACCGGTTCAAGTTTGAACTGGTTTGGTTTGAAGGTTCGAACTCGAACCAGGCAGGGCTCTGGTTTTGCCCTTCTGGTCTGCATTCGAACCAAATCTGGACCAGTTCAATTCAAACTGGTTCGAATGCATTTGAACCGGTTTGAAAGTACCATGGACTCCCTAGGGTCTGTTTGTGTCTCTGCTGTGTCTCTCCTCCATTTTGTGTGTCATTGTTTTACTCTCTTCTGTCCTCCATTTTGTGAGCCTTGTTGTGCTCAATTTGCAGACATTGGCTGGGCTATTGATCCTGTGACTGGCCAGAATGAGTCTTGAACTCTGGTAGGCTGTTGACTGTGCCACTGTTTGAGAGCTGGCACCCTGTTGGCCAGGGGGTGGGGGGGAGTGCAAAGGTGGGGGTTCCCAAAGGAGGAAGTTTCAAACCTATTTAAGCCAAGCCTCTGGCCTGAAAAATTCTCTTTGGCTGCAGTTGTTGGATCTGGACTGTGTGCTCTGAGAGTGAGTTCTGCTGGTGTGTGAGTCCTTCAGACTATAGTGTGCGGCTCTTTTCTTTTGTCCCTCTTCCCTCTCTTGCCTTCTCTCTGCCCTGTGTGTCCTGTCCTCCTCTGCTCTGTGATTTACTTTTTACACCTTTTACCATTTTGGGTTTCCCATTGTCTCTCTCTCATTCATTCCTTTATTATTTGGCCAGGGCCCTAGGCCTTGGCCATTCCACCCCACCTCCTCCACCCCACCCCATCTGCATTGACTTCATTTTACCCTGCCTCTCTTCTTGTCCTCTTCTCCTGTGTGCTGTGTGCTGCTTTTTGCCTTGATTTTGTTTTTGTGTAGTGTGTGCTTTTAATTGTTGTTCCTGCCTCCCTGCATCCCATCCAGTTCCCTAGCTTGTGTGGCCCTCTCGTCCCCCTACATCCTTTGTGCTTGTCTTTTTGCTGTGCAGCAGTGTGTGTGATTATTACCTGTTTGTGCTTGTTGTGTGTGTGTTTGTTGTTTGCCTGCCCTCCTACATCCCATCCCAGGCCAGTCCCTGGCTGGCCTGAGCCCTGCTCAGCCTGTTCCGCCCCCCTGACCCCCTCCTGTCTGTGCTTTGGATTTTTCGGATTTAATATCTGTTGTTCTGTGTCTTACTGTTCAGTTGATTATTTTATATTGCTCCCCCCCACACACATACAGACTCCAGTCCCAGTCCTTTTAACTTTGGGCCTTGGGCCTGGTGTCCCCCCCCCCCACCTCTCTTTGTGCCTGGTTGGAATTTTGTGATTTTTTTGTTCTGCTGTGTTGCTTATTAGTCATCTCCCCCCTCCCATTTGAACCCCCCCCCTTGTGCCTTGTTGGAATTTTGTGATTTTTCGCTGAGTCCTCTCTCTTTGCGACCCTTGGGCCTGTTGTCCCCCTCCTCTGTCCTGCAGTGCCATCTCCCCCCATCTAAATCCCCCCACTCCCCCCTCTCTTTGTGCCCCTTGGGGCTGGCGTACCCCTCCTCCTGCAGTGCCATCTCCCCCCTCCCATTTAGATTCCCCCACTCCCCTCCCTTTGTGCTCTCTTTCCCTCTCTCTAGTCTTTTTTCTCTCTTTCACTCTGCCCTCCTGCCCTCTGTAGTCTCTCTCCTCTCGCTGTCTTATTCTTTTTCTCTTCCTCCTTCCCTTCCCTTCTCCCACACAGTGCCAGCCAGCAGTCACACCACCTGTCAGTCTGTTATATTTATTTTAAAAGTATTTTTATTTAATTTGTTGCTGCTTGGGGGTGGGTGAGTCACTGCTGCAACTAGTGGCTCATTCTGCCCTCACTCTTGCCCCCAGCTATCCGCCTCCTGTGCTGCCCTCCCTGTGTGGCAGCCCACTGGTATTCCAGGTTTTTGTCTTCTGATCAGTGTGGGGCAGGAGAAGAACCAGAAGAAGAGGGGTGAGTGTGTGCAGACCTTTAGTTGTCCCCATCCCTAGTTGGTGGTTTTAAATAGGGCCTCCTTTATTTTGCATTTGGGTGTGGGGAGGGATATTTTGTGTGTATTGTTTTGCTTGCTGCCTAGTTTTGTCTTGCAGGTTGTTTCCTTTTTTTGCAGGTTCTTCTCCTTCTACATACAGGTCCCCCCAGCTATTGTTATTATTGTTGATTGCCTGTGTGTATTATTGTATTGCTTGCTGTGGGTGGAGTGGGTGGGTAGACTTTTGTTAAAGGGGTCATTTTAATTTAAATAGGCTTATAAAATTATTTTCCTCCAAACAATATAAAACTTAGAATTAAAGGAGTATTTTGTTTTGATTTTTAGGTCCCCCAAGCTTTGATTTCCTCCTAGTAGGTGGGTGCTCCTTAATTCCCTCCCTTCTCTTTCCCCCAGAAAGCTTGCCCCCCCTCCACCTGGTTAGAGCCTAGGGTAACTGCCTGCCAGGGGTCTCCCCCTTTAAAAAAAAATTCTTTCTCCAACACCTTCCCCTCAATTGTCTTTTTTATGCCCACACTAACAGGTTCCCCTCCCCTCATGTCAATTGGCCATTTTTTTTCCTGCTAAAAGTCTTCCGTTCCCCCCAATTGGCTTTTTTCCTAAATAATTTCTCCTTCCTAATTAATTGGCCTCCCCCCCCTTTAAAAATCTATTTTACCCCTTTCTGGCCTTTCTCCTAAAGTCTCCCAACTTTAATATGTCTGAGCAATGCGAGCGCCGCATTCAGGCCAGGCCTCACGGAAGGTGAGGTGGGAGAGGCCGGGGGCAGGATATGCCTGTGGCTGTGGGGCAGAGAGAGAGAGAGGACGCAGGGAGGAGACTGATGATAACCCAGTCCTCCCCATTGAGGAATTCTTTGCCACAGCTGAGGCGTTTGTGCTCAGGCTGAACTTCCGCCAGCCTGCTGCCGGTGCCGAACGAGGCTGAGGCCAAGGCACTAGAGCTGTGGCAGGTCCCTCGGCGCCAGGTGGTGGTGCACCATCAGTGGTAGTGGAGGCTGGTGGTGCGGGGGAGGAGGCAGAGGGCAGGGAGGATGTGATGGCTGCCAGCAACGCAGCCAGATTCTCCCTCCATCTTGGGGCCCTTCCACCTATTACTTTACCGCTCAGTGAGGCCCCCCCTCATGAAGCCCAGGCAGTTGTATTAGGGTCCAGTGGTGCGTCCTCCTACTCTGGCTCCGATGAGGAAGGGTCTGCTGAGGTAGTGGAGAGGCCTGCCTCTCCTCTGCCAGTGGAGGCGGGCCCTTCTTCCTCCACGTAGGGTGGAAGCGGTGGGTGACAGCAGTGGGCAGGCAGCGGTGGCTGCCCCCCCCGTAGGACTGTAGTCACCCAGGAGCAAGAGGCCCAGTGCAGTTGTGTCTGGCGGTATTTTGAGGTGCCTGAAAATGCCCCAAACCATGCCCACGGTGTCCACTGCAGGGAACAGGTCATTTGGGGCAAGGATCCCAAGCACCTAGGTACAACACCCATGTGGCGGCACATGCAGCATCATCACCATGGGCACTGCCTCTGGCTCCAGCGTGTCTCCCGCTGCACCAAGGCAAAGGAGGGGCATTTTGCATGTGGAGACAATGGATACGAGGCACACCATGGAGGAGGTGGTGGCCGTACTCAGCCGCCAGATAGAGGAGTGGATTAGCGGGTGTCCACACCTCTCCCAGGGCTTCATTGTTATGGACAATGGCTCCAATGTGACTGCCACCATTGAGATCGTCATGGGCTGTGTGAACATATGGTGTACGGCACACACACTTCATCTTGGCTGTCAGGGATGCCCTCAGCCTTAGGGAGCTGAAGGAGTCCAACGATCAGGCTCACCCCCCGCAAGGTGCTGCTGCTGCTACTGCCATGGCCACGCTTGTCAAGAAGGCTTGCAAGCTGGCCGGCCATTTCCACCACAGCGAGAAGTCCAGGCACTGACCTCGGGCTTCCCTGCTATCTCATCCCAATGGATGTAGAGATGTGATGGAATTCCATCTTCGTGCCCTGGTGAAGAATTAGTCCTTGGCTGTCTGTGACCTCCTGAATGCAGAGTGGAAGCAGATGTCTGAGGCGGTGTCGGCACTCAGGCCCTTCCAGCTTGCCACAAAGGGCTTGTGTGCTGACCCAAGTCCCTTGAGCCAGGCTCTGCCCACAGCTCTGGGTCTTGAGAAGCTGATAGGCAAACTCCAGACTTCTCTGACCACTCCAGAGGGTCATGCTCTAGCTGGAAGTCTGAAGTCTGGGGTGGCTAAGCGGCTTGTTGGTGAGTTGGGTAGCAGGGAGGAGGATGTCCTCACTTGTCTATGTGATCCAACCATCAAGGGCAATGTCGTGAGTGCTGGCAACTTTCCTGGGTGGAGGGACCTCCTGGTCCAGAAAGTTAGGGAGAAGGAGGTCATTAGGACCAGGAGAGACCAGGAGGGTGGTGGTGGTGTGGGTGCAACTCCCCCTGAGCGACCTGCATCCAGCGGCAGTGTGGGCAGCCAGGCGGTGTCAGCTACCCCTTCCCCTTCCTAATCCAGCAGCGTGGCATCCCAGGCAGTGGCACCAACACAGCAGGCCCTTCCTCCTGCTGTGAAATCAGCCCAGTTGTTTCAGCGGGTGTGCCTTGGCACCTTGCCTGGTGTGTGGGAGGCTCGACCTGCCAGTCCCTCCCGTGCTGAGCAATGCGTTGCCCAGTACTTGGAGGAGCCTGTGGAGGAAGACACCTCAATGGACTGCATACAGTTCTGGGTGACCCACCGCCAAGTCTGGCCAGACCTGGCAGTGGTTTCTGTGTGCCTCCTCTCCTGCTCGCCAACCAGTGTCCAGAGAGACGAGCTGAATGAATTATCATGTTGATTGATTTTGGTTTACTGTTGATGTTGACTGATGGGAAAAAAGCCCAGGAATTATAAGAATAGAACTTGTCAAGACAACATATTGATTATCTTACATGGGTTCTTTGGGGGGAGGGGAGGGTCTGTGTAATTCAGTGTCACTGTGCTTGCACTTGTCTTGAGGGAAAGGTGTGTGTGTGTGTGTGTGTGTGTGTGTGTGAGAGAGAGAGAGAGAGAGAGAGAGAGAGAGAGAGAGAGAGAGGAGGCTGTTTCTGTTGTTTGTGCATCTGTGTGGATGGATGCTAGTACTGTCTGTGTGGATGGATGCTTGCTGTAGTGTCTGTCTGTCTGTGTCTGCATTTTTTCCTCCCTCCCCCCCTCCCTTCCTCCCATCCCTTCCTCCCCTTATCTATCCCTCCATCCTCTTCATCACCCTTCCATCCTCCGCTCCACACCCACCTGCCCCCATCTGGTCTGGCAAGCTGATGAGAACTGGTCTCCCACCGAAGCACACATTACGTGTGCATATGTGTGGCATCCGACCTACTCTGAGCCGGACCTCCTCTCCCTTTAATCCCTTCTGAAACCCCCTCCCCCCTCCCCTCCCCCTTCTCCTCTCCTAGCTAGCTCACAGCACACATACACACACAACACCTGGCCAAACACAAACACGCATGCACTCATACTGGTGCCACCACATGCCTTGGGCCTCTGTGTCCTAGAGCAAAGATGTAGTGGAACACAGAGGCATTTCTTTTCACAAGACAAAAGGCATGCACTGCACACACAAAGAGAAGATACTAGACAAACAGAAGAGTAGAAAGAACTAGTGAACCAGCAGGTGAGTGTTGCTCTGCTCTCCCTGACCTATCAGCTGCACTATGTAGCAGACTGGTAGTAGTTCCTTCCAGTAGTTTGTGTGTGAGAATTGCCCTCCCCTGTTTCTTGTAGTTGCATCACGGGTTGGCTATTACTGCCTTGCGCCGTCTTAATTAGGGATGTGTGGACCAGTCTGGCAGTCTGGCGGTCTGGGGGTTCGGGGTCGAACCGAACCCCCCCCCCAGTTCCATTGGACCGGAACCGGACCGCCGGGTCTGGCCAGTCCGCAAATTTTTTTTTTTTTTTAAATTAAAGTAGATGATAAGTACCTTTAGCCCCTTCGGGTGACTTGCTGAAGCCTTGGGGGGTGTGTGTCTGCGCGGGTTCCCTCTCCTTCCACCGTCCTTCCTCATCACTGCCGCGGCCTGCCGCGGCTGAGTAACTGGAGCATTTTTGGCTCTTTTGGCGGCCATTTTTGGCCATTTTGGTGGCTGCTGCACATGCGCCAATGCCCTCTGCGAGGCCATGGCCTCACAGAGGGCATTGCCTTGCAGAGGGCATTGGTGCATGCACAGTGGCCACCCAAATGGTGGCCACGCGCTCTTACAGAGCCCTGAAAGGGCCGAAAATGCTCAAGTTACCCGGCCGTGGCAGGCTGCTGCAGTGATGAAGAAGGCCGGCGGGGGGAGAGGGAACACGCACGGACCCCCACCCCACCCCCGTGGCTTCAGCAAGCCCCCCCCCAAGGGGCTAAAGGTACTTACCATCTACTTTAATATTTTTTAAACAATTCGCAGACTGGTCTGGGACGGCACCGGGGGGGGGGGGCTTCAATGGGGGACCGGACCGAACTGGTTCAGTTCCATTTGAGGCCGGTCCGGCCTCAAACCGAACTGGGCCAGACGGTTTCATGCACACCCCTAGTCTTAATTAGTTAGGTCTTTGTTGTTGGCTTGCTTGTGTGGGCAGCAGCTGCTGGATGTGTGCTCACTGTGGTGTTGGTGTAGCTAGCTTGCTAGTCTAGTCTGTGGTTTTGTTGGGATTTGTCCCTGGCCTGGACCCTTTCTTGGCTTTTTCAGCTGTAGTGTGCTGTGCATGATGCAAGAGGAGAGGAGAGCAGATCAGGTCTGCTTCTGTGGTGGCTTCAGTGGGCAGTGGCACTGGGGCAGTGGTTTTTTTGTGCATCCTGCAGGAACAGACAGAGCAGGTCTGCTTCTCTGTGCATGCTGTGCTAGCAGTAGGCAGTGTCTTTTCAGATTATTGTCAAGTGTGGTTTGTGTCATCTTATTTGCTTTGGGTAGGTGGACTGACCTGGGTGGGCATCCAGATAAGGGCAAAAAAAATGCTGGGGTGGCACTGGCAATTGGGTGCTCCTAATATTAATGGTGATTTTTAAAAATAAAAAAAAAGCCCATAGGATATAATGTAGATTTGGGGCAGCCCCAAACTCCTCCTCTGGGGGGAGGCAGGGCACCCCAAAGTGGGTCTGGGGCAATGGCAGGAATGGCCTCAATCCATCCCAGACATCCCTGAATTGATAGGACTGATTGCTGTTTATTTATGAATTTCTACAGATTTTTAAAAAATATCTCATTGGGATTGATGGCCATGAACTTTCACCCAGTGACACACATCCTATGCTTTTCAATGGAGATGTTGTTTAAAAATCTATAGAAATTAATAAATAAACAGCAATCAGTCCTATCAATTCAGGGATGTCTGAGATGGATCGAGGCCATTCCTGTCATGGCCCCAGACCCACTTCGGGGTGCCCTGCCACTCCCCAGAGGAGGGGTCCAAGGCTGCCCCAAATCTACATTATATCCTATGGGAATTGTTTTCCTTAAATTCACCATTAATACTAGGAGCACCCAATTGCCTTGGGAATTGATGGGTGGGAGGCACCCCTGGGTGCCGACCACCACCCCAGGTTTTTTGCCCCCAAATAATCCACATAGGGAATTATGGGCAACAATGACAAATATTTTAAAAATACATAAAAAATCCTAGGAATGTCCGATTTGGGGTTTGGGTGGTAGTTGGCACCTAAGGGTGCCTACCACCCCACCTACTTTTTGAGGCTCAAAGCAGTTCAAACCAGTTTGAACTGGTTCAAAACAGTTCAAATTGGAACTGAACCAGGGGGGTGGTTCGCACAAAACCAAAACTGAACCACCCCCTCAGTAGTTTATAGACGTACCTAGGCGGAGCCTAAGTAAGGGCAAAGTGAAGCCAGAGCCTAGTAAGGGCAAGTTGAAGCTCCGCCCATCGAAGGGCATGATGACGTCACAGCAGGGAGGAGCTGAAAGCCCTCCAGAGAAGATGCCCAGAGCATCCCTCCTCCTGTACCATGAGGCCTACCCACCTGACATGTGAGGACCTATAGGAAGAAGGTCCCACCCTGCCGTTCAATGTTTATAGTGTTGCTGCTGCACTGAGCATCCTACAAGGTTTGCAGCATAGCCCCCATTGCATAAAGGTAACAATTCTACTGTTTGCTTGTGGGTTTGATTATGGAATCTCCTCAGAGCCCTAATTTGGCAACAAATCACCCGGATTCTACACCTAAGCCAAGAAAACGCTATATTAGCACCAGTTCAGATGATGAAGCATAAGGACCGCCTGTCAAAACCTATGCTGAAGAACAAGCTGAGACAAGGGAAATATGGCAAGACACCTGGCAACCATGGCAGCTGAGCCACAGGTAAATATATTTTTACACACACACACACACACACACACACACACACACACACAATGAGAAATTGTCTGATATGTAATTATTTTGTCAACAAATTTAATTTCTTTTTTAAAAAAGGATTTGTTTTATAGAAGAGAAAATGGACTTTTATAAGAAATAATTTAATTTCTTATAATTTCTCTTGGGAGGTATTAGCTCGTCTGCTTGTTTTCCAGTGATTCTAAGTTAGAATGTTAGTGACTAGGGCAATACAGACCCCGGCTTGATCTGATGACTGCCTCTATTTAATCGGGAGTTCTCAGTGAACTATTAATGCAAAGTACATTATCACTTAGTGCTAGACATTTTTACAGGTGTCTTTGTAGCACAAGCATATCTTTAAAAACCACAGTTCTGTAGACTGTGGTATCTCAAACTTTCTTTGATTCTACTTCATCTACAAAGCCTAGACCTGTCCCCTAACTAGGATCTCTCTCCCTCCCCTTTCCATCTCTGACACAGTTTTGCACCTAGTCCTTGTCACTGTTTATTTGCTTCCGTTTTTAACAAATCTCTCCCCCCTCCCTTCCCCCCCCTCATCTTCCTACATCTCTAATATGAATTAGCCTGGATTAGGAATTAACTTGAATAAGGACAATTATACTGACTCTGCTTCCTCTTACTGGCCTCAACCTGGCCAATAGCTAACTAGGCTCTCCCCACCCCCACCCTGTGTTCTTGTCACTTTTTACCATCTAGATTTCCTTTGCCTCAGACACTGTTTTTCACTCAATCCTTGTCAATGTCCCTTCTCCTCTGACACAGTTTCACAACTAGCCCTTGTCACTGCTCTTAATCTTTCATTCTTGCTTGCTTGCTTTCTCTATCCTCAATAGGACTTAGTCTTGGTCAGTAATTTTGATGCATTTAATTAGTGTGTGTTAGTTGGTTGCTAAAGAACCAGAACTCTCATTTCCTAGTGAATACACAAAATACAAACTCCCCCCCCCCCACAAGCGTCAGATAAATAGAAATTGCATCTGTCAGCCTACCTGTGCGTACACACACACACACACACACATCAAAAGCCTCTAGTAGTCATAGATCTGATGAACACTTAATGGTTAGACCACACCATTTGAAGGGCCCGGTCCTGCCAGTTTTTTGGAGAACTGGTTAAAAAAAAAAAGCCTTGTTTCTTAGACAGCAAGGCATTGTCACTGCATAACGAAAGAGATCATGATTTTAGTGTTTTTAAGAAGCTGTACTTATCAGAATGTATGAAATTGTCCTACTTATATATCACACACAAAAAGCATTATTTATTTATTTATTTATTTATTCAATTTCTATACCACCCTTCCAAAAATGGCACAGGGAGGTTTACACAGAGAAATAATAAATAAATGAGATGGATCCCTGTCCCCAAAGGGATCACAGTCTAAAAAGAAACATAAGATACACACCAGCAACACTCACTGGAGATACAGTGCTGAGGATGGATAGGGCTGATGTTTCAGGGGCCTCTCAGGATAAAACTCCAGCCTAGCCTCATCACAGAGACAAAGAAAATATGATTCAGCATTAATTGCAGGGCAAAATTTCTTTTTAAAAGGGGAAAACTTTCAACTTCAGAATCCATAGTACAAAGTTAATGTGTATGAGTTCTTAAAATGCCAAATATACCCTATTTAGTTAATCTGAAGAGCATTTTATTTTCTCTCTTAAAAAAAAAACCCTGCTCTGGGGCTATCCTGAGGGTGCACAATTCAAATGTTTTGATGGGCTGGAACCAACCACAATGGTGTTCAGGGGTCAAGGTCAATTTTCAGCACATTATTCAATTAAAATTAATTATTAAAAATATTAATACAAGCAATTATTAGGTAGTTGTGGATCTTTCCCCCTTTGGCAAGGGACCCACAATTTTAACTAAGGATCATAGCCAGAATATAGAGCCTGTGTCCTTGCTCAGTCACTGGGGCATCTAGTGAGATCTCCCTTAAAAAATGCCAGCCCCGAACAAATGCAAAATCCTCTCCTCTCTCTCAATTGCTGTTGATTTCATGTTGCAATCCTAGTCATACTTACTTAGGAGTAAGCATGACTGGAAGACCTGTGGGGATATTTCCAAGTAAACATGCATAGGATGAGAGGAGAACTGGTCTTGTGGTAGCAAGCAAGACTTGTCCCCATAGCTAAGTAGGGTCTGCCCTGGTTGCATATGAATGGGATACTTGATGTGTGAGCACTGCAAGATATTCCCCTCAGGGGATGAAGCCGCTCTGGGAAGAGCAGAAGGTTTCAAGTTACCTCTCTGGCTTCTCCAAGATAGGGTTGAGAGAGATTCCTGCCTGCAACCTTGGAGAAGCTGCTGCCAGTCTGTGAAGACAATACTGAGCTGGATAGACCAATGGTCTGACTCAGTATATAGCAGTTTGCTATGTTTTTGATGGTGCCGCAACACTATAAGCATTGAACGGCAGGGTGGGACCTACTTCCTATAGGTCTTCACATGTCAGGTGGGGTAGGCCTCATGGTACAGGAGGAGGGATGCTCTGGGCATGCCTGGGCATGTTCTCTGGAGGGCTTTCAACTCCTCCCTGCTGTGACGTCATCATGCCCTTCGATGGGCGGGGCTTCAACTTGCCCTTACTAGGCTCTGGGTTCACCTTGCCCATAGTTCCTTGCCCTTACTAGGCTCTGGCTTCACTTTGCCCTTACTTAGGTTCCACCCAGGTACTATAGGGCTCTTCATTGAAATTCATTCCCAAGAATTTCTGCATTGCAATGCGAGAGGGTTTCAGAGTTTGCACAAGTGCTGAATTCTAAAGGGTGAAAAGAAAAGACTATTAGTTTAATGTCATTTTTCACACACACACACACACACACACACACACACACACACACACCCTCAAAACCTAGAATGTAAAACATATTTACCTGTGGCTCAGCTGCCATGGTTGCCAGGCATATGTCTTGCCATATTTCCCTTGTCTCAGCTTGTTCTTCAGCATAGGTTTTGACAGGCGGTCCTTATGCTTCATCATCTGAACTGGTGCTAATATAGCGTTTTCTTGGCTTAGGTGTAGAATCTGGCTGATTTGTTGCCAAATTAGGGCTCTGAGGAGATTCCATAATCAAACCCACAAGCAAACAGTAGAATTGTTACCTTTATGCAATGGGGGCTATGCTGCAAACCTTGTAGGATGCTCAGTGCAGCAGCAACACTATAAGCATTGAACGGCAGGGTGGGACCTACTTCCTATAGATCCTCACATGTCAGGTGGGTAGGCCTCATGGTACAGGAGGAGGGATGCTCTGGGCATCTTCTCTGGAGGGCTTTCAACTCCTCCCTGCTGTGACGTCATCATGCCCTTCGATGGGCGGAGCTTCAACTTGCGCTTACTAGGCTCTGGCTTCACCTTGCCTATAGTTCCTTGCCCTTACTAGGCTATGGCTTCACTTTGCCCTTACTTAGGCCCTGCCTAGGTACGTATATAAACTACTCCCCTCCCAGTTAGAAACCAGTTCGAATTCGAACTGAACCAGGTGAACCAGTTTTGTGCACATTCCTACATGATTCTCTAACAGCTGAAACGTTTCTTTCTACATTGAATAATATTGGAGCAATATAATTGTTTTTACTATCTCCTATTCATATTTTAACATCTGCCAGTGGACTCTTGTCTTCACTTCAAGGCTACTACATTAAATCCTCTTTTTCAGTCTTTATCCTGACTTTAATTCCTTTTCACAGGGGGTCCACTGGGGTACGCTGTGAGCCAAGATTACCATGCTAGACTTGGAAGTGCAAAACACTACCTTTTTCTGGTATGTTGTTATATTTTTCTTCTTCACTTTATTGAATTAATTGGCGCTGCTATTATCTTAAGTTTTGGCTATTAATAATTATGTACTGGAACATTAACACCCTATTAAGTTCTATTCATTCACGTATTTACTCTTACATATATTTATCTTTTTCTATGAGTCAGTTCAGCTTGTTTGCTTTTGCTGTTTTGGCTCTTTGCTGTGTTGTTGTTGTTTTTTTTGTAATTCTGTATGATGCTTTCCATGGTTACTTGGAATGTCCATGAATTGTGTCATCCTTTGAATGTCCACCAGGTGTTGACAAAGTTGAGGGAAATGGCTATTGAGGTTGCTTTTCTACAAGAAACCCATATTTTGACAGTTGATAAATTGCTTTTGCATAGTTGTTTTGAACATTTACATACTTTGACATTTGATAACTTTATTGGTGGGGATTTGAATCAAATTTTGGATCCCGTTCTCGACCATATCCAACCCCCAACCCCCATTTAGGCTATATTCTCAAACCTGTACCACACTTAAGGCTTATAACTCAGATTTCAATCTAGTAGATATATGGCATCTTCTGGGAAAGACTGACTCTATTAACTTAATTAAAGCATTCCTTTTATAAATATATCTTTCTTTCTCCTGTTTATTAAAAAAAACTATTTTAAATTGTATTATTTTCTGACATCTCATTTTTTAGTATCTTGAGTTCAGGCATGCAACATTGACACGATGGTAATCTCAGATCATATTCCTGTTAAGGTGGCTATTCATCTGGAAACTTGTTCTAGTACCTCATTTAGGTGGTATATGAATATATCCCTCTTGTTCTCATTTTACTAGACAAATGGGAGATGGAGGGATTTTTTGTTTTAATGGGGTCTCTATTACATCATTATCCCTGATCTGAGATACTTTTAAAGCATTTTTGCAGGGCTGAATCAGTGCTTACTCTTCACATTAAAAAGACAACCAAGGGCTCAGAGGATAAATGGGTTCTATTAGCTAGTTCTTTCCTTGCTTGTCCACATTCTTCATCAAACTATTTGTTTTTATGAACATTTTGCCATTTTCAAGGCACCATGTGGATTAACAAAGATCTTAATTTAGTCACAATCAGGTCATAGAAGTTGATTATATTTGAATCAAATGCAATGGCTAAGTGGAGCAGGGTTTGTAATACTGAGCTGTTTATCACTGTAGCTACTGAACAACTTACATTCACAGACCACTTCATTCTTACCTGTCTCCCTGTTACAGAGCCTGCAGGACACATCCCTGGACTGTCCAGGGCCTCCACACCCCCTGCCCCCCCAATCCTCTTTAGTCTGTCCCGGATGGCGAGGTTGCTGTGCTGCGCTGCCAGGCCCTGCTTTGCAAGGTGGCCAAGCATGACTGTGACCTGCACCAGGCACCGAGAGTGACCTCTGCTTTAGAAACAGTGGGGGGAGTGGGGAAAGAAATATGTTGGATGGGCATATGCTGAGTTGTGTGTTGAAATGTTTCTGCTAATGTACATCTGCCAAAATATACCAGTTTTATATTCTTATATTCTTGTGAGTTCAGTTGCTGTTTGTGCCCTCAAGAACACACATGTTAAAAACACTGTGGGGCTATTCTCAGGACCAACAAAAATCATGAGAATTATTGTTGGTCGTCAGAACCACTGGGCTCGCAGCTGAGCCCGGTGGTTCTGGAGCGGCTAACCCGCTCGAGAACCCCTGGCAAAAAGCAGGTTTGCAGAGCGAGCGCTCCTGCAAACCTTCTTTTTGCGATCATGAGTAGCCACGGCGTGCCTTGCGCCTACTCATGAGTAGACCCCCGGCTGGGAGGCTTAAAAGCAGCCTCCCAGTTCAGGGGTCTCCCCAGTATGCCCTGCACATTCACGCAGGGCATACTGGGGCTTGCGGGGGCCACGCAGCCCCCGCTCCCCCCACCCCCCGCCGGCTCCATCTCAGAGCCGGCCATCGTGTGGGTGGCCGATCTGGCCACCCAGGGCTCCCTGCCCGCTCATGAGCGGGGAGAGCAGGCTTAGCCCGCTCTTCCCGCTCACCAGACAAAAGCGGGTCTCACTGATCATGAGACCCGGTCCTGTATGTGTCGTGCTCTCTCTCTCTCTCTCTCTCTCTCTCTCTGGATTATGCTTAACTTGTGGTGTGGAGGGGGGTCTCAAAAGGCCTTTAGGTCCATCCTCCAAAATTACCTAGGTACACTTCTGTACGGAGCAGTTGATGTATGGCCAATAGGGACCTTTTTTTTTCTTTTTAACTTACCCCCTCCAGTTGGCTTCTCCAAGGTGGCGGGGGGTGGTGGTCCACGGAGGTTCCCCCTTCCCCTGCCAGCCTTTCTTTTTGTAAAAATCACCAGTCTGGGCATCTTTAGCCCTATCCGGGCTTATTACCTGGTGCAGTGACCATTTTGGAGGCTGCTGTGTCTGTGCAGCGGGACCCTGCATGGCTTTGGTCATGACCCGGCCATGCAGGGTCCCACTGCACAGCTGCTGTGGCCTCCAAAATGGCCACCACACTGGGGAATAGGCGCAGAAAGGGCCAAAGATGCCCAAACTGGTGATTTTTACAAAAAGAAAGGCTGGCAGGGGAAGGGGGAACCTCCGTGGACCACCACCCCCCGCCACCTTGGAGAAGCCAACTGGAGGGGGTAAGTTAAAAAAGAAAATAATTTCCCCCAAAAAAATTATTTGACGAACCCCCGAACTGGGGTGTTCGGACCGGAGTTTAGTTGAACCGGGGGTGGTTCAGCTCAAGCCTCCCTGCTTTTTAACCTTTTAAAAGGCAGGGAGAGTCGCTCTGGCTGTGCTGTGAATACAGCACGGCCCTATTTAACTCCTAAACAGGGCCACATGGCACTATTTGGGAGCTAAACCAAGCCCCCGCATCTGATGTCAGACATGGGGGGCATTGCTAAATGTTTCCTGCGTCTGATGTCATATGCCAGGAGCTTGGGGGGTCCCTGCGGTGGCAGAACCTGGCCGCTGCTGGCCTCCCTCCACTCCTGTGGTCAAGAATATGAGAGAAGCTGTGAACATACATGAAACTATGAAGCTGCCTTATACTGATTCAGACCATTGGTAAACCTAGCTCAATACTGTATACTACAACTAGCAGCCATTGCTCTCAGGCAGGACTCCTTCCTAAGCCTTGGGACGCAAGATCCTTTTAAACTTGGGACCATCTGCATGTCAAAAATGTGCTCTACAACTGAGTGATAGTCCCTCCCCAGTGGTGATGCCACACTCACAAAATTTGTTGTGAAATCACAAAAATCTAGTGTGCATTGGTAATATGGAATAAACCTTTACTTGGTCTTGTTTAAGCTCTGTCATGCACTAATCTGTCTCATAAACAAGATTAATTTATGCTATTCCTTCATATGCTAATCAGTTCCTAATGTGGAACTGGCAACAAGGGGAAGCAAAACATGAATATTTCAATGTGCTATCAGCCTGGAGAGATTTCATTTAGACATACTTGGTGAGTGGGTGGTAGCACACTTGTGACTGCTATCAACAGCTAATCAAGGTTCCAAGTGATCTGGCAACACGTTGCTTAAAAAAACCCACAAGGAATATCTGAGAGAGAGAGAGAGAGAGAGAGAGAGAGAAGTTTGCTACACTACCCAGAAAGTGTGGTTCTGCCTTGGTTGCTGGCATTCCCTGGCATGCTATCAATCTGCAGAAAAACAGCTTCAAGCACTAAAAGGAAAGCTGAAATAATTGCAGGCAGGATCATTTCAGTATTCTCATATTGCAGCCACCCAACAGCCTCATATTGGGGGATGGTGTTTTGCCTCACCCCTGATTTGGGAGGCACGGGGCCACGGGTGATTGATTTAGCCCAGAGAGGGGATGTTGGGTTATTTCGGTCAGCCCACGCTCCCCTGGGCTCTGCTTTGTCTGGATGGGCTCTGTGCTGGTTGCTCTTTAGTGGAGCTCCAGAATTGGGACCCATCTAAGATGTGGTTCCCGGCAGCAGCACTTTAGTGTGGATGTAGCAGCGGTGGTGGCAACCTCCTTACAAGCTGCAGTGGATGCAAAGGTGATTGGCTGCAGGGAATTTGCAGCTGCCTGCTTTCACAGATAACAGTACTACACACTTGATCTTAGCCAAAAAGCTGAAAAGTGTATGACACTAGTAGCAGGGGGTGTGGGCACCATGAGCACATGGAGGTGGCAACAGAGGGCAGAAACATGTTGGTGTGACAACCTTCTCAGCCACCACTTCTGGCATGCGGGCCTCGGCCCCTCTTACCACTTGCAGGGGAGTAACAGCAGGAGAGAGTGTATGCTTTCATCTCTTGCCTATGGGCTTCCCAGTGCCACCTGGTGGGCCACTATGTGAAACAGAATGCTGGATTAGATGGGCCTTGGGCCTGATCCAGCAGGGCTGTTTTTGTGTTCTTTGGGGATGCGTGACCTTCTTAGTCGCTGAGTCTGGCTTGTGGGTTCTGCCCTTTTCAGGTCACGCTGCGGGACAGCTTCCCCACTATCCCTTTCCATGGCAGCAGGAGGTGGGGGGTGGGGCTTGGGCCTACTGGGCCTTTTAATAGAGGCTAGCTGGGCTTGGCCTTTACTCTAGCCCTTCCCTCAGTTAGCACTTGGAAGCAGTGCAGCAGGTCTTTGGGCAGCAAAGACAACATTCTCCTTTTCCTTACCATCAATTGTGTTGGCTATATTGACCCATAGCACAGTTTCTTTGGGGGATTGCCCTTTTGTGTGTTCTTTTCTGGGGGGCATAGTCCATCACTCATTGGTTGTACCATTTAATTGAATTAATATGGTATTCTAGCATCATGCCTCCTAAGAAGGCAAAGGGGAAGAGAGGCAGCCATCCAATTCAGCCCCATAAAAGACCTGCTGCCTCCCAACTATCCTCCTCTGAGGATGATGGTGATTTGGGTGATATTCAGGCCCTTATTGTGAGGATGGAGGCATTAGAAAAAGATAAAAAACATGGGGGAAAGTGTGAGTGAAAGAGGAAAAAAGAAAGACTAGTAGGTCCTTCTGATCCTGATAAAACTGGCTGGAAGTGTACAAGAGTACAGCTAAGGCTGAGCTGAGTTGATGCATTATCTCTCTGATAGACTTGCAGCTCTTGAATATGATGACCAGGGATGGGACAGTGGAATCACGGATGTCCCTGAACCAATGCAGATACCAACTGTGGTAGCAGGCCCCACACTGCCTTTGGAACCACTGGTGCTGGGTGCAGCAGGTGAGGAAACAAATGTTACCCCTAGTGATAGCCTAAGAGTGTGGCCTGCATATCCTCTGTCTATATCCCCCATGCCTGCTTGGAGATACGGTCAGTATCGGCCCCCTATTAACACACAGGCTTGGCTTGGAATGGGGGCACCTGGTTTTGTAGGTATGGGAGGTACTCCTTATGGTACTTGCAGTCAGGTAAGGAGGGGAAATGTGCTGCTTGCTGGGACCAACAATGGAGCAGGTGCTGCTGGGAAATACCCCATGATGCTTACTCCTTCACCTCAACATTTGCCTTATGGGGCTGCAGCCATGTCCTTGGGGTATCATTTCCTCCCAGCAACTAAGTAAAATACCTGAAAAGGTGAATAGATGGGCGTATTCAGCTTGCTCTTTATTGAGCCGGAAATGAAGCCCAAAGAGGGTAAGCAGAGCAAGGAACAAGAGGTCACTAAGCACAAGCCAGTAGAGCATATCTGGAACAACTGGCTTACCAGCTTTAATATTTAAACTAGGGTGGTTTTGCAAGTTCAGCCTTCCAAAGGTCCTGCTCTGGTCAAGTATGTGGACCTGATCAAGTATATGGATACTTTTATGGATTATGCGGGCATTTCCGGGGCAAGGTACAATGAGAATTTTTGTATGAGGTCGGTGCTGGACCCTCCCTCGGGACACTCTGCTATGGGAACTCTGGCTTCTCAACATGTCCTCTTCTTGCCATGTCCAAGGCAACAGGGTGGACAGTGGGCACTTACTGTCCAGACCTACAGTTTCTATCAGGACTGCCAGCGCAGGCCAGCAGTAGGTTCAACCCCATCTGGTCTGCTGGGAGTTCAACAGCGGGGGCCACTGCTCCCGCAACCCATGTAGGTTCCGTCATGCCTGTGGCCTGGGTGGAGGGAAGCATCCCAGTTCTGCTTTCAACTGGGGTAGGCCAGGGGAAATAATCGGAAAGCCCAGCCTACTGCTCAGAAAAAAGTGGAAGGAATCAAGTCGACTGCAGCTGGAAAAGGGACCTAGTTCCATTAACTTAACAGTTTTGTCCAGACTTCTGGCTGCATTGTTATGTGGTCTGCAGGAGGTGTGTCAGCTACCACCCTCCATGACTATATTTGGCTCAAGTGGGGGAAATTAGCATCAAATGACTGTAGACCTGTGAACAGCAATAAAAAATACCTTGTGCGAGATGTGGCTGTGACATGGATGCACTGAAAAGGGGGAAGAAAGAGGATGAAGATGTGACTTCGGGAGGAAAAAAGAGTTGCTTTATTGAGGGGTTATATTAGGGATGTGCAAAACGTTTCAGGTACAGAACAATCTGTAACCGAATCTACCGAATTTACTACCAGAGAATCTACTCTCAGAACACCTCAGAAACAAAACCCAGTGCCCCAGGGGCTTGTGGTTGGTTGGCACCCTATGTGCACTACACCACCACTCGCACTGGGCCACCCTGGTGCCCCCCAAGTGGAGCTATGGGACTGCTGAAATCCCCATTATTCCCTATGGGGAAAAGCTTAAAGATGCGCAAATTTCACAAATTATTTTAAAATCACCCCTTTGCCCAATTCCTTTGAAATCTGGATGGTAGCAGGCACTCATTGGGGCACTACCATCCGACCCACTCTTCTGCCCCTAAAGCCCCTTTTCTGCCTTGAATCTGCCCCAAAGAAATGCCAACTCATTTAAAAATCAGCTTTTTGCCCAATTTTTTTTTGGAATCTGGGTGGCAGGTTCCTTGCATCCATTGGCCACTACTACCCATCACAACCCACTCTGGGCCACCCTGGTGCCACAGCCCCCCGGGGAGTGATAAGTAATCCTGCTGAAATCCCTATTATTCCCTATGGGGAAAAGCTTAAAGATGTGTCAAATTCAAAAATTCTTTTAAAATCACCCCTTTGCCAAATTCCTTTGAAATTTGGGTGGTAGCTTCCACCCATTGGGAACTACCACCCACACCACTCTTTTGGCCCCAGGATCCGCTTTTCTGATCTGAATCCATTCAGATGTGGAAAATACGGGTACAAATCGAATCTAGGGTGATTTGGGGGATGTCAAATTTGGACCCAAAACAAATTGGGAGAGATTTAATTTGGGTACACATTGAATTAAAAAAAATCAGTTAGTGCACATCCCTAGGTAATAGGTCTACAAGAAATGAAAAAGTGGTTAGTTAGGCACGTTACCAAGTTTCTAGGAAGAGAGATAGAAGGTTTTTTGTGGGGGGGGGGAAGCGATCCTACCTCAATCCCACTATATGAACTTGGTGAAGCTGAAGTTGGGACTGGAAGATTAGTGTTTAAAATATAAATGTTAAAATAAGCAATATGTTTGTGACCCTTTGATTTGTTTTAAAATCTTTATTATGCTGCCACCACCAAATGAAATTCTAATTTGCGTTTTTACACTAACTTTGGTATTGCACCCAAGTGGGGAGAAGTAAACATGGGGAGAAGTAAATAGACACAGCTGAAACAGTTTTAAAGTTCCAAACCAAAGGAAATAACTTTATTCTTATACAATAGCATTAGCCTCAGTAGCTTCTTATTCACTAAAACGTAGGGTCAAATGTGTAATGGTTTCTGAGACAAAGTAACAACCTTAGAACTGCCAAGACTGTACACCTCCTCTTATATTTAAAACTTGTGTTCAAACTCAGGACGATACTTATATAATGAGGTGCTTCACACAATCCATGTGAAGCGTCTGGCGGGGTTCAGTGGGGAGAGTGGGCTTTGCCTGCTCTCTCCACAGAAGAGCAGTCGCTCGTTGCTGGGCAGACGGATTGGCCGCCCAGATGAGCGGCTGCTCTGGTTAGCCGCTCCCATGCCCAGCTGCAGCTCCGTTGGGAGCTCCAGGGATTGGGGAGTGCCACTGCATGCCTCCCCGGCCCCCTGAAACCCAAGAAGTCACCATGCAAGTTCTTAGTGCCTTCCTAGGGTCCCCCTCCCCTCTCTCCCCCACCTTGAGTGTGCCAGAGACCATGATCCATAAAACAAGGTTAATAGGGCACTTGCTTTAAGGGGAGGGGTTGTTAGGCTGGCTAGCCACCAGAGAACCACCAGGCTCGCTTGTGAGCCTGGTGGTTCCCACAATTGATCATAACCGGGCTGGGCTCCATTAGCCCATTTTTAATCAATCGTGAGAATAGCTTCATTGTGTCAGTACATCAACAAAGGCTTTACTTTCAAGTTATTGAGGTGACTGTTTAGAAATCACAAGTTTCTTTAAACTTTCAACACATTTATTGTGATAAAACCCTCCTGGCTATATATAATGTGTAATCAACCACACACACCCAGCAATTACATTTGATAGTCAAGCTTGCTTTACAGAGGTCATGCCTGACACATAGGAACATAGGAAGTTGCCTTAAACCAAGACAGACCATTTGTCAATCTAGCTCAGTATTTTCTGCACAGACTGGCAGCGGCATCTCCAAGACTGCAGGCAGGAGTCTCCCTCAGCCCTATCTTGGAGATGCCAGCGAGCGAACTTAGGACCTTCTGCATGCAAGCATGCAGATCCTCTTCCCAGAGTAGCCCCATCCCCATAGAAGAATATCTTACAGTGCTCACACATCTCCCTTTCAAATGCAAACCAGGGCAGAACCTGCTTAGCAAAGGGGGCAATTCATGCTTGCTACAACATGATCAGCTCTCCTCCCATTTACACACTCGCATGGAGTGTAAAACCAGAGAAAGTAAACGTGAACGTTTACAGATGTCAAATAGGTGACATCACCCCTTCAAATCTGGTGCAGGTCTGAGGTAAAGAGACTGAGATGCAGCATCCCGCCCCCCATAAATAAACCCCTTAAACTCTAGAAAATAAGTGTTGGCTACTAGGGCTGTTCATTGGGTGCTCCATTCCCAATAAATCTGCAGCACCCTGTTTGTGTTTTATGAGCAATTTTAAATGTAATCTTTTATGTTAGGGGTGTACACAAAACCTGTTGGCCGGGTTCGGTTCAAGTTTTGCACCCCCTCAAAACTCCCTCGGTTCGGTTCGGGGGGTTCACAAATGTCTTTTTAAAACATTTTTTTTTTAAAAAAAAATTAACTTAGCTTGTCTGGGGGGCACTGACGTGGCTGCGGTAGGGTCTCTGGTGGCTCCCCCTCTCCCACTGACCTCCATTACAGCCTCAAATCACCCAGTTCAGGCGGTCTTCGGCCCATTTCAGGCCTATCCTCCATTGGGGTGGCCATTTTGGAGGCCACTGTGCATGCCCAATGGGCCTCTGTGTGGCCGGTGACCCAGCCATGCAGAAGCCCTTTGGGCATGTGCAGCAGCCTCCCAAATGGCCACCATGATGGAGGATGGGCCAGGCCTGGAACGGGCCAAAGCCCACCCAAACTGGTGATTTGGGGCTGTAATGGAGGCCAGTGGGGGGAGGAGTCATCTTTGGAGACCCGCTCCATGGGTGCAGCAGCACCCCCTGGAGGGAGTAAGTTAATTTTTAAAACTGTTTTAAAATTTAGAATCCCTTGAACAAGTTGGTGGTGGTGGTGGGGGGGGGTTGGCTTGTTATTGAGCTGAACTGGAGGCGGGGGTTCAGCTTGATATCGAGCCATTGAACCAAATCGGTTCAATGTCAAACCAGTTCATTTCCAAACAGGTTTGCACATCCCTATTTTCTGTTTGCAGACATATGATTATTATATTACTTCTTGCATCTGAATAAAATTCATCTTAAATGCTTTAAGGGTCAATTAATTGATCCAGCTGTCTTCAGGTCTTCCAGCTGCTATCAACAATTTTGGATCAGGTGTGAGGAAATGATGTCAACCTAGAAAGCTTTCAGGGACTGGAACTGCCTATTGAATCCAGTGCAGGTTATCTGAGGACAACAGCTAGGTAGGTAGGGAAGCTGCACATCAGCCCAATGTCCAACTAAAAGACCAAATCAAAGTGTGGTTGCATGGAGGCTCATTTTTAAAGTCATCACCATATACCAGAGAGTACAATGTCTTTGTAGCTTATAATGGAAACTTATTTATTTAGTTATTACACATATATAGATGACTGGGAAATTTGCAGTATATTAATAAGGGGTTCTGACCCCCCACTTTAACAAGTGCAACAAAAAAGAGGTTGCTGTCTATTCTTGTATTGAGCAAGGGTTGGATCAAAATACTTCCAAGGTCCCTTCCAACTCTAAATTTCTTTGATTGACATGCAGAGCATTGGTCTGCAGATACCAGGGATGTGCATGGAACTGGCAGACCAGTTCAATTTGAATCCAAACTGGATTCCAGCCCGGTACAGTTCTGGTTCCAGTTGAACCAGACCTGGTCTGGTTTGACTGCCAGGTTCGCAGACCAGTTCAAACTGGTTCACAGACCAGTTCAGGGGTCTACTTGTAAAGAGGAATCCAGGGAGGATTCCCCTTTATGAGTAAAGGGGTAGGGGGGCTTCCTCGACCTATGGTGTGGGAGGGTAGTCAGGGTTACTTACTTTCAGTGTCATTGGCATCATCCTGCCACGGCCTCTGCCACAGTAGCCTGGGCCTTCTCTGGCCCAGTTTTGGCCTCTACAAATTTGTGTGGTGACACAAATGGTCTCCGCACAGGAGACCAGCAGAGGTCATTAAAATGGCACGGCAGCCAGCCCAGAGGCTGGCGGGGGTGTAGGGGAGCAACCAACACCACTGACACTACTAAAAGTAAGTAGCCTCGACTCCTCTCCACACCCTCTAGGTCTAGGAAGTCCCCCTGCCCTTTTACTTGTAAAGAGGAATCCTCACTGGATTCCCCTTTATAAGTAGACCTCCGAATCAGTCTAAATCAGGGCCAGTCTGGTTCAAACTCAAACAGGCAACCCCTTATGGAGGGCTGGTCCAGTTCAAACCTGGACCACTCAAATCACCCCAATTCAAGTTGAACCGGGGTCCAAACCAGACTGGTTTGCACAACTCTAGCAGATACTCCATCTGCCAACACAGCACTAGCCCCCACACTGCCACACCCTGCTCTCCAAAACAGGAATACTTCTTCACTCTTGTATAAGAGTGCAAATACTTTTTGGAGCTCATCCGCATTCCAGAAGTACTCTGGTAAAGCAGAAGCATGCATCAAGCGATGTATTTCCTCTATAACAGACCACTTCTGGGGCACAGAAACCTCTGAAAAGTACTTGCACTCTTGCACCTCAACTATTCAGGTGTTTTACATCCCAGCTGTAGGATGTGCTGACACAACTTGCTGTGTTGGAACAGGATTATATTGGAATTGAACTTATGTTGGAATGGGTTTGAGCTGCATTCCAAATTGTTTTCCTCTAACTCCTTTTCTCTGCATGCTTCCCTCCCCCCCCCCAATACTTTCAAGCACCAAAATCTCTTCTCTTTCTGGATCCATCCATAGTGACCTTACAGTTTGGAATTGCCACAATTTGTTCACTCACTTTTATGGTGCATCCACATGAAGTTAATCACAGATGCTCATTGTTTAGTCTTTTCCCAATGTTTATTTCATTGGCTCCCTTGTACTAATTTATGGCAATCTTTCTACTACAGAGAGAAATAAACTTCCTGAGTGGATTTTTTGTGTGTGCAAGTAGGAACATAGGAAGCTGCCATATACTGAGTCAGACCAGTGGTCTATCTAGCTCAGTATTGTCTTCACAGACTGACAGCAGCTGCTTCTCCAAGGTTGCAGGCAGGAATCTCTCTCAGCCCTATCTTGGAGAAGCCAGGGAGGGAACTTGGAACCTTTTGCTCTTCCCAGAATGGCTCCATCCCCTGAGGGGAATATCTTGCAGTGCTCACACTTCTAGTCTCCCATTCATATGCAACCAGGGTGAGCCCTGCTTAGCTATGGGGACAAGTCATGCTTGCTACAAGACCAGCTCTCTTCTCCTCAAATGATATTCCATCATTTGTGTAGAAGTGTCCACTGACATGTTTCTGTATATTGTAGCATATGACTAAGCCTCTTCCACATGTCCTTTCTGCTTAATACCGGTCACTTCTGTCTAAAATCTGGCGCCACACCACCTTTGCAGCTGGTGCAGTGGAATCTTCACTTGATTCTCCTTTACAAGTATTGCTGTCCGAACCACCAAACCAGTTTGATTTAATGGAACAGACCAGCTGGTCAGTTTGATCAAACTGGTTTGGTGCAATGCAGTTCAGTTCAAATTGGTTCGAATTAGAACTGAACCACGTTTTTTGGTTCGTGCACACCCCTAGTTAAGACATGGGCAAGTAACATGGCCTCAGAGCATCCCAGGCTGTTCTACTGTATATCTGCCTCTCATGCTACTTCTGGAACAGACCCTGAATCTTCCAGAATGCAGCAAGTCTTGGCTCTATTACAGAAATGTTTCTGCCCTAACCAGAATCTGTGGCTCTGCCTTGGTTCCTAGTTGGGGTGGAATTGTGCCCCATCTCCATACTTTTCACCCTTTTACAAACCCAAGTCTTAGTTGTATCTTTATGTATCTGCAGCATAATCAACAAGCATCTTTTCCTAAACAGCCATGGGACAGGAACTGTATGTGGTTAAATATTTAACCACAAAGTTAAAAATAGAACTAGGAGCTATCCAGAAGAAAACAGTGAGTGCTCAGAATATAAGCACATGAATGATTAAAAACACAGAAGATATAATAACATGATATTTACAGTGCACAAATCCCTTTTAGCCTTTCAGGGCAGTGACAGAATAAATTATTATCACGAAAACTGGCTAGCAGAGGCAAACAGGCAATGCTGTTCTATCACTTTACGTTAGCACAGGGCCTTCAGGGAGCTTCTTGCACTTCTGAGAAAGGATGAGAGCTGTGTTTTAAATTGCAAAACTCTAAACCAGCCAGGGCAGGGAGCTGCTCCTGATTCTCTTTGAATGTGCTGCTTAAAATACAAATACTTTCTAGCTTCTAAACAGCTAAAGGGTACAGCCCATTGTTACAGAGAAATCCAGGCATATTCGCTTTGATGAACATAACAGCATTAGACTAATGATCAGCCCAAAAGCAAGTTAGACTGTTTATATTTAATTTTGTGACTGCTGCTAATATTTTATTTCTTTGGTTTACAGAGCCTTCAGTCATACAGTTTGGTGCTGCGTTCTTTAACTGTGCAGGTTTCATTGTGAGGGCAGATTTAGGAACCTGTTCAGATGGATTGGTGCACGAGAGAGAATACTAAGGGGGATCCTTGGCATCCTTCCATGAAGAACTACCTAAGCAAAATACACAAACTCCCTAAAATGTGCTGTAGTACCATATTGGATGTACAAGGGCATCCAAGGTGGTGCTGCCTGTGTTGAAGAGAATACTCTTGCCTGCTGTCATGGCCAGACCATGCAGTTTCCTAATCAGATGCTCTACCACTCTGGGATCAAACTCTGGGAAGCCTTGTTCCAGGGGTGGAGCCACCATTGTGCAAATGGGTTCAAAGAGCCTGGGCCGCCGATGGAAAAGTCCGCCGAAACCCTCAGTAGGGCATGGCTTGGGCTCCGGAGAGCCCCGAGCAAGCATTCTCCTGCCCACGCCCAGGCTTTGGAGAGCCGCAAGCGAGCTCTCCCCTGTCCACTTCAGGCAGCGTTTGCTGCCTGACAGCATTTATTTCCCTTTCTCTCCCTCCAGTGAGCACTGTGTGTGGATTCTTGGCTGCTATGTAAGTGCTTTTTCTCATAGGGATTCATTGAGAGAACTGTCAAACAGGCCAGAAACTAAAAAAAATCCTTTAAAAAAACCAAACACCATACACCCCACTGACTTAGGCCTTGAGAGGGGAGTTGTGGCCCAATGTGCCTTGTCCCCAAACCCACTTTGGGGTACTCAGGCACCCCCCAAGGGGGGAGAAGGCCAGCTGGGCTGCCTCAGATCTCCATTATTCCCTAGTGGGGAAAATTTGTAAAATGGACAAATCTCTTTAAAATTTCCTTAAAAATCACAGGAGTGTTTGATTGCTTTTGGGTTTGGGTGGTAGTTGGCACCCATGGGCACCTATCACCTCAACCCAGTTTTGCACCACTAGCAGGTTGCAACCCAACAGATGCAGACACAACTAAAAATACACCAATCTGCAAACCAAAAAACAACCATAGAGACCTGCCCTGCAAACTGCAAAATGAAGGAAACCAAAAATCACCAAAGACTACAGCCACAAAAAAACACCTAGCATCTTAGCAAGACACACTAGACTAAACAGCACAAGGCAGCAAAACCAACCGAGCACGCAACCTACAAAGAAAGAGGGAGAGGCAAAAATACACCACGTTGAATGAGAAATTAAAATAATGCACCTTGAGATTTTTTCTGCTCTTCTCTATGTGCATGCAACTACAATAAAGGAAAATCTGCCTCAGACTGACAGGTCCACCACATCTTTGCTGGAGGCCACACAGGCTCCAGACATGTGGTGGCACCAGACCATCATTGGCAGTATGAGCATGTTTGGTGTGTGCTTGTGCATACTATAACTAAACTGAAGAGGGAAAAGAAAGGGGGGGTCCTATACATTTTATACAAATATTATACAGACACTTTACAGCTATTTACACACCAACTATCTAAATAAACCAAAGCTTCTAAAACACAATCTACACATAGTTCTACATATTCGCATATTTACACTTTTACACATTTACATCTTTACACTTTTATTCTACACATTTGCAGATTTACATTTTCACAATTCTACATTTTTACAATCCCCGCTGCCTCCCCACCACATCACATATGTACACATTTAGAAATTAACATATTTACAAATCTACACATTTACAAATTTACACACTTACAGATTGAAAGATATACAAATATACACAGTGCTGCTCTGACACAGACACCCGCCTAGTGTTTGTGTGTATGCCCATGGCCCCATGAGTACTGCTAGCTAGGTGGAGCCAGGGATGTTCAGCATCATGGGTGGTGCCAGTGGGTGTGTGTCCAGATGTGTCATGTCATAGCACTAATGGCACTCTGTGACATGGCACAGCTTTGGAAAGAAGGAGGGACGGTTAGGATGAGTGAAAGCTGTGGCCAGGCAGGTGACCAACACCATGGGCCAATTACTAACCCAGCTCAATTTCCAGCTCAGGGTGACCCAGCATGGGGAGTTTCACTTCAAGGAAAACCAACTGCTTGACCAAGCCAGGGTCCAACTGTGAACAAGCAGGTAATACCACGTCGCCAGCACATGAAAACACCTGCTCTCTCTGGACACTAGTTGGCAGGCAGGAGAGGAAGAACACAGCGACCACCTCCAGTTCTGGCCAGAATTGGCGGTGGGTTGCCCAGAACTGCACACGGTCCATCTCAGGGTCTTCCTCCACAGCTCTTCCAGGTGCTGGGCAATTCATTGCACAACACTTGTGGAGGGCCTGGTAGGCCAAGCCTCCCACACACCTGGCAAAGAACCAAGGCACACCTACTTGAACAACTGGGCTGATCAAGTGGGAGGAACTACCTGCTACATTGACGCTGCTGCCTGGGATGCCACACTGCTAGAATAGGAAGGGGGGAGAGGAAGGCCTGCCCACACTGCTGCTGGGTGGGTGTGGGTTGTGCATGCTCATGGGGTGCACCATCACTCTCCTCCTGGTCTCTGGTCCTCCTGATCTCCTCCTCTCTAACTCTTTCGACCAAGAGGCCCCTACTCCTGGGCAAGTCATCCGGGTCACAGAGACAGGCCAGGACATACTTCTCTCTGTCACCCAACTTATCAACCAGCCTCTCGACAACCCTGGTCAACAGCAATCCAGCAAGTGCATGGCCTTCTGGTATGGTCAGCGAGGTCCGGAGTTCACCCATCAGCTTTTCCAAAAGAATAGATGTGGGCAGGGCCTGGCTCAGAGGAGTGGCATCAGCACACAAAGTCTTCATTGTGAACAAGAAGGGCTCGAGTGCCAACACCATCTTGGACATGAGCTTCCACTCCAAGTTAGAGAGGTCACACATGCCCAAGGCCTCATTCTTCACCAGGTCGTTGAGGGTCTTCTCCTGCCCCAACAGGTGCTGGAGCAAGAGGTAGTTGAAGTTCCACTGGGTATATACATCTGTTGGGATGAGATGTTGAGGGAGCCCATGCTCATGCTGTTGCTCACAGAGCAAGCACTTGGACATCTCACTTGGTTGGAAATGAGCTGCAATCTTGTGGGACTTCTCCACAAGCACAGCTATGGCAGCAATAGCACCCTGAATTGGGTGGGCCTGGTCCCTGGGTGCCTTAGCCTCCTTGAGCCAAGAGTGTCCCTCACAGCAAGGTAGAACATGTGTGCCATGCACCAGATGTTCACACACTCCCAACTCTTGCTCTACTGCTACAGCAACATTGGAACCATTGTCTGTCACAATGAAGTCCCATCTGAGGTGTGGCAACCCACCTATCCATCCCTCCCGTTTGGCGGGAGATGACAGCTGCCACCTCCTCCTTGGTGTGCTTGACATCCAAGGTCTCCATGTGCAAGATGGCCCACCTGAGCCAAAATGCAATGTGGGATGTGCTGGATGCAGAGACAGCACCAGAGGGGCCCCCACTGCCCTTTCCAGCTGTTACCAGTGAGCAGAGAGGGATAGGAAAGCAGTGTGCATTTCACTCACACTGTTCCACCGATCAGTGGTTTAATGCACGCTGGTGCCAGGCAACACTGCATGCAGCATGCCTGACATGAGTTCATGTCAGGCATCACCACTACAAAGAAGGAACAACATTCTTGCTGAATGTTGTTTGTGAGGGGATTGTGTAGCCGGGTGCAAGCATCTGGATAATCCTGGGGAAGCCGGAGTTCTCAACAAGCTCAAAAATTGGTCATCAGAGGCCGTCATCTCCCCTATGAAGCAGGTGAGGAGACATGGGTCCACATGACCAGGACACTTCTTGCCCAACACCTGTGTTCATCGCTTGACCAGCAGTGGGCCCTGCTTCAACGATGAAGCCTTCGCATGGCCCATGTCAGCACTACTTGCAGGCACTCTAGGCACACTGGTGCTGTCAGTGGAGGCAAGGAGATCCAGGTGGCAGGGCTGCATGTGTTGCCACATAGAGGTTGTCCCCTATGCTTGACATCTTCCCCCAACTTACCTGTTCCCTTCAGTGGACACAACAAGCAGTGGTTGGGGCATTTTGAACATTTTCAAAATGCCACCAAAAAGTGTTGCTTGTGGTGGCCTTCAACATCCTGAATACTGTCTTGGGCCACTTTGGTGACAGCAGATCTAAATGGGTGGCTGGTCGTCTGTTGCCATCACCCCTACGCCTTCCACCCTGCATGTCAGAAGGACCCGGCTGAGGCTGAGGGGGTGCCTCGGAGTCAGGCTTGGCCCTGGAGGATCCAGAACTGGATTCCACCATTACTTGGGCATCATCAGGGGCCCCACTGAGTGGCAAGAGGTGAGGGGGGCCACAAGAGACAGGGACAGTTGGGCTGCACTCCTAGCCATTGAGCCCCTGCCCTCCACCTCTGCCACAGAAGCAGTTTCCCTGCTAGGAGAGCCACCTGCACGGCCAGGCTCTGCAAAGTATGGCAGCTCTGGTGGTGCACCCGGTCCTGGTTCAGCAGCAGCAGCCTCCTCTGGGTAGGAGAGCCTTCGCACCACCACCTCTCTGGGGGCAATGAATTCGGTGATGGGTACATGTGGGGTCCCATGCCATCTTCTCTGCCCCCACCCCAGGTGGAACACCACTCCAGCCTCTGCCTGCCACCCTGCTCCAAGCCTTGCACTGAACTCAGACATCTTCCCAATCCCCAGGGGCTTTTTAAATCTTTGGAAAAAAAGAAAAAGAAAAAGAAAAACCTTAATTCCTACCCACCTACACAAACCAATAACAACACCACAATACACTGGGGGACAACTAAGGTGGGCCTGCAAAAACAAGAAATAACCTGTAAATAAAAGGCACATAAAAATCCCTCCCTCAAACTCAAGCAAAGGGGCCCTATTTAGTGCCGCAATCTAAGGGCAAAGGGGGCGACAAAGACCAATGTGCTAACTTAGCTCTCTCGTAGTCCTGGAGAGGCTTCTGCCCCAGCACTTTCAGCACACACACACACTGTTCAGGAAAAAACCAACCTCTGA
The DNA here is from genome assembly GCF_027244095.1 of Hemicordylus capensis. NCBI lineage: Eukaryota > Metazoa > Chordata > Lepidosauria > Squamata > Cordylidae > Hemicordylus > Hemicordylus capensis. The sequence goes on along the minus strand of NC_069662.1, from coordinate 66,264,245 downwards.
CCAGTAGCTGCATACTCAGCCAGGGCAGGATGGAGGTCAGATAGGCAGGCTCTGGGCTACCCACCCACCCAAACAAATTAAAAGAAACACTGAATAAAATACAATGCTGGGGGAAATCTCCACTGGAAATAAGGTGAGGGGGGAAAGGTGGTGGTGGGAGCTAGGCCTGCAGGAAGCCATTGCTGGAGCGAGCAATGTGCTTGAAAAATTAATAGGGTTAAGAGAAAAGCACCGGTTCCAAAAACAGAAACAGCAATCAATCAATCAATCAATTATACCCCCCAATGCAAAATGGAATAAAGGAACTGACTGAGGCTGTTGGGGATAGAGTCAACGCAGCCCAGAAAAAAGGCGGTCGGTCAGTCAGCAAAAGGTGGTGGGGGTCAAAAATGAGCCAAGGACTGCAGCTTCCCTGGGAGTGGCTAGCTGGGCTTAAGCAGGAAGAGACACTCACTCACTGCAGGAAAAAAAAATCAAAAGGGAGTGGGACAGCACAGCAGCACACACATAGCCAGGGAAAATTACTTTTGTTTAAAAAGGCGAGTTGGCGGGGAGCCAAAAGAAACAAACAGCAGGGCACAGGCAGGCTAGTCAGAGACCTCACCAGCACAGCAGCAGAGACCAGACCAGAGAGAGAGGCAGTGCAACTCTATAGCCTAAAAAGCAGCAGCAGCCAGGCAACTCTCTCTCTCTCTCACCTCAGTGAAGCAGAATGATTTTGCAAGGCCAGGGGCTGCCTTTAAATACAAGTTGAATCTTCCTCCTTTGGAGCCCCCACCCTTGTCCCTCTTCCAGAGCAAATAGGGTGCTAGGTCTCCATTACTGGCAGCACTTCAAAGCCTACCAGAGGGCCTGCCACATCTAGACAATCAGGAAAGCGGGAGCTCGGCAAACGAAAGCAAGTGACACAAGTGTCATAAAATGGCTACCAGAACCTAAAATGGAGGCTCGCGCCTTTAAGCCTCTTCGAACCGGTTCGAATAGAACCAGGCTCTGTTTGGTTCAAACTCAGACTGGCATTGCCAATTCAATGCCCTGTTTGGTCTGAGTTCAAACCTTCAAACCGAACTGGTTCAAACTCAAACCTGTTTGCACATCCCTAATTCTTATACATCACTCTCACTAATTCAGAGCTGTTGTGAATGCATTCTGCCTTGGTTTGCATTTGGATGGGGGACTACATGTGAGCACTATAAGACATGGGGCCATAGCTCAATGTTAAAGCATCTGCATGCTTGCATGCAGAAGGTCTCAGACATCTCCAGGTAGGGCTGGGAGAAACTCCTGCCTGTAACGTCGCTGCTGTCAGACAGTGTAGACAACATTGAGGTAGATTGACCATTGGTCTGAATAGCCACCTAATGGCGTAGCGGAGAAATACTTGACTAACAAGCAGAAGGTTGCCAGTTTGAATCCCCTCTGGTACTATATCTGGCAGTAGCGATATAGGAAGACGTTGAAAGGCATAATCTCATACTGTGCGGAAGGAGGCAATGGTAAACCCCTCCTGTATTCTCCCCAAAGAAAACCACAGGGCTCTGTGGGCACCAGGAGTTGAAATTGGCTTGATGGCACACTTTAACTGGCGAGTATAAGGCAGCTTTATATATTCCCAAGTTCCTGTGCCTAAAAGAATCTGATGAGTTCAGTTCTACTTGCACATCATTTGATTTCTGAACAGATGGGGTTGGCAGATGAATCTATATTTGTTATTTTATTTTTTATGAATTCTTTCACAAGGTTTGAAGTTCCTGGATCCTGGAATGATGTGCCTGATGTTCTACTGCATCATTTACCATCCAAAGTACTTACCTAGGAACCACAGAGCCATACTAGACTATTTCCTCTAAGGCTTAGAACACAGGTTGCCCTTAAAGCATTAGATCTTGCATGCATCAAATGCTTTCAGCCCTCTTTCATTTAGTGCTGTCAACAAGCTCCAATTTTAGCTGAAGTCATATTATCTATTTTGTTAAAGAATCATGTTTAAAACAACTGGAAAACCACAGTCATGCTCCTCCAGCTGCCTTTTGCAGCAAAGGGTGTCTTTGCATCCATCACTTTAGGGAGGGAGGTGCAGGACTGTGCTACACATACTGCCTCATACAACACAGTCAGCAAAGGGCATATGTCCCCTACCCTTGGGCCTATTACTTCAGCAAAGTAGCATCTCATGCCATGGTCATCAGGGCAGGATTACCTAATCCCCATTCAAGTGCCAAGTAGGAATCTTTTGGTTTCCATTCCTGTATTGGGCAAAGGACAGGGTTGGGTGGTGGTGGGGGGTGGGTTGTTTGTTTTTTGTCCATTCTGGTCAGTTGTGCTTTGGATATAGGCATCCTGGTCTGGGCAGTCTTTATTGATTTGATCAGAACTGCAAGGTCAGTAAGCACTGGAAACTTGAGGGTAGGCACAGAATAACAATAGTTAGCATCTTGAGGCATCAGAGTGGCAAAAGGAGACTTTCCAGGCCAACCCCTCAAAGCAGAGCAGCTCAAGGTGACCTGGGAAGTATATTATCCCTTAAGCTCCGACAGCCTCATTGACCCTAATGCTAGCTGGTTTACATCTGATGCTGCTGCAAATGTGTAGGTTTTGAAGAGTTCTGGTTCTGATCCAAGACATAGAGCCAGGGTGGGGTTGCTTAGCCAAAGGGAGCTGCAGGAATTGTATTCCTAGTCCTTATTTTGGCAGCAAGAAGCATGCACTGAATGGAGGTGGAGTTGGTTTTGCTGTAGATCAGATCAGAGGAGCCCATAAAAACCCTAGTTTTTATCCTGGATCTTCATTTCAGATGTGTGGGGGCAATTACTTCCAATGGCGTGAAGTGCTTATCTTGATATATTGCCACTATACTGAAACATATATAGTTAACTCCAATAGATATTTCCACCCAAAAGCAGACATGCATGATTAATAGGAAGATCATGTAGGATTTCCAATTCTGAATTCTTCCCCCTCCACCCAGATGGAGATCTAAGCTAGCTTCCTGATGTTTAGGGTTGGGGCACATTCATATTATGGAGGAATGTATGGCAGATGGCAGACAGCAAGATGCTGTCCAAACACTCAGTGGCATTATTCACCATTTACCATGACTCGTGGCTCTTATGGCACCATTACTGAGTCAGAAAAAAAGTGGAACTTTTAAAAAATGCCTTCATGGGATATTCCATCATTTTGGAGAGACCCTGGCCATCTGCGCTGCCCCACTTGTTCTCCTCCTCCTCCCACTTCTCGCCACAGAGAGAAAACAACCACCAACTGTTCAGCAGCCCCTTTCTCCTCCACCTTGAACAGCTACAGGGGCTCAAGAGAGCTCTCTGTAGAAAAATCCCCAACAAAAGTAAAATCACTCAGCAGAGGGAACCTCCCCTCCACTCACTGGCAAAAGCCATGTTTTCTCTTGTGGTCCTGCAAGGGCTCTCCATCAGAGTGCTCACCCATCCACCTTTGAGAGCAGGGGAGGCATTTGCTAATTCGCATTCTCCACTCATTGGCAAGAGTTGTGTTTGCTCTCACAGGCCCACAGGGGCTCTTCACCAGAGCAGCCAAACACCTGCCTGAGAGAGCAAGGGAGGCTCTTTCTGGTGAGCAGAAGCAGCCTCCTCTCTGCTTGTCAGCAAAAGCCATGTTTGCTCTCACAGGCCCTCTTGAGCTCTCCTACCAGAGTGCCCACCTGCGAGAGCAAGGGAGACTATTGCTGACAACTGGAAGTAGTCTTCTCTCTGCTCTCCAGTACAAATGACCTTTAATCTTGCGATTGCAAATTGCAAGGTAGGCGCACAGAGTTCCTGCTCACCTGAGGGAGCAAAGGCTGCTCTTGCTGATGAATAGAGGGGAGGCTGCCTTGCTGCCAGTGCCTCCCATCTCAGCCTCCCCCATTGCCCACTTGCTGGCAAGCCCAGTAGAACAGCTGCTTTCTCTCATGCACAACAATTTGCTTCTCTTGTGCCTTGTTGCCTTGCCTTGCACAACAATTTGCTTCTCTTGTGCCTTGTTGCAAGCTTGTTGCCTTGCAACAAGGCACAAGCTTGCAAGCTGTGCACATTGGCTGCTTGCTCTGTCATGCAGTAGAGAAAGCAGCTCTTCCACAGGGCTTGCCAGGAAGGTGATGAGAGGGCAATGGGAGAGGAGGCTGAGACAGGAGGTAGTAGTGGATGGGGCAGGAGGAGGAAGAGGAGGCGGCAGCAGCCACTGTTGAGGAAGATGATCGACTTGTTTTGTCGAGAAGAGGCAGGAGGGGCAGGAAGCAGGGAAGGTAAAGGGCAGCAATGTGAATGGCCCCAACTTTACTCTGATTTTTGCTCAGAATAAATTTCAGTGTATTTTATCTGACCCATCCTAACTTATCAGAACCTAAGGCACTTCCTGTTGCAGTGAAACCCCAACATCTAGGAGAGCTGTCTCTATTCCCCCTACCCTTCAGTTTTCTCATTTGCCCTGAAACCCTTGCCTTGGATTTCTCCCCTTTCCCTCACTTTGTCCCAAAATAATACACAATACCCCCTTCTTTTTTTAGAACTTCTTGTTTGGTTTTTAAAACTTTGAATATTGTGCATAAAGGGAGAAAAATATGAGTTTGGTTTCATGAATACTTGCTGTTGTCATAAATATGTTTGTTAGGCAGATCACTGTACTGGTTAAAGAGGCCAAGTGATGTTTCTTAAGGGGAGCTAATCATTATGCTATCTGCAGAAGTCTTATAAGATGGTGCATATCTTCCATCTGATGGGAAGGTGGTCATCAGTGTTTCCTCTAAGGTGTGTGCATGCGTGTGCTCTCTCTCTCTCTCTCTCTCACACACACACACACACACACACACACACACACTTATAAGAAAATGTTACGGGCACTTAAAGGTATCAACTCAGAAGTATGTGGAATTCAGGCCTGTGTCTGATTTCATTTTATATTAAGAAATGAAATAATACCTGAACTCAGGGTGAACTGACACCCCAGATCTCAACTGGTCTGTGAGGGAAGAGGCGATCCAGCATTTTATTGTGAAATGGGTACTCAAGGAAGCACAAAAGCCAGGCCGAACTATCCAAATGCTAAAATGTGACTCACTATCAGATAATGTCTATGGAAGAGGCCGGAGGCTGATCTCCCCTCTCCTGTTGCAAGAAGTCAGCTTTAATGCTTGTCAATGATTAACTCAATTGCTCTCTATAGAAATTCAACATAGGTAGATGCATACAAAGAAAACACCTATAGACTGTAATTCTTACTTTACTAACACTTTAACACCTTTTGGGATTAGGCTAGCAAAGAGAAGATGCCCATTTTCAGTTCAGAGATGCAGATTTGCTTTGGGCAATGTCCCCCCCCCTTCCTAAGCGCACAGTTTACAGAAGATGAGATTCAGATCTCTCTGGAGTGGCCAATATCCTGAATAATTAAAAGACATTATCCAGAAGGTAACAGCATTGTCACCCCCTTTTGGAACCCAGGAAAAGATGAGATTTGAATAGATCAAAGGAAAATACAACTATAAAGAATGTGGCTACTGGACAGAGAGTTTGCAGGCTTGTGCCTATGGGCAATCTTGTGTCTACATGCAAGACCTGCTCACAAGCAATCCCAGAGTTTGCTGCTAAGCCGTGGGGCAACAAGCAGGAACTCTGTCCATGGACAGGAGCTGTCTGTGACTTCTACTGCGCAATGAGAAGTCAAGACTTCCCCAGCCATGGTGCTCTGACTCTCAGCCGTGCTCTGAGCAAAATGCATGCTTGATCCAAAGCTCCTGTCTCCAACAAAAGGCCTTGCTCCTTCAGCTGAAAAGATCCACCGCTCTCGTCTCTCTGATCCTGGTAATATGCTGCCCTTACAAGCCTTGAATTCCTTCCTCCCTTCCCCTCCTTCTGCTCCCTTCCCCTCCTCCCTCTACTAATTCCTGATCTCCCCAAACCATGCCAGTCCTCAGCCTTCCTTACCCCCCCCCTTTTTCTGTCTATATCTGAATTATACTAGGCTTTAGGAGATTTAATACACACACATATGTTAGTTAGGAACATGGGTTGAACATTGGTGCTGGCTAGGATGTTCTGTTTAAATACTGTTAGTAATATTGATAGAGTGTTCTGCTTTCTGCTCAGCTAGAATTGATGTTGTTATTCTTTTATACTCAATAAAGCCCATTGAATCCTTTTAGGGGTGGTTTGATCTCCTTTCTTCCTTGCACCCAGATCCTACATGGTCACTATATAAAAGAACTTGGTCACTTGGTGACACTATGGGACAGGCCTAATTTTGTATGCTAGCTAATGAGCATATTTGTTATATAAATCAGGCCTGGACGGTAACAAAAATAAAAAGGAATAACATGGTTACATTATCATCTCTTGAACTTCAACGGTTATATACGACATATTACATATGACAATCCAAAGTTCCATTTCCACCCTTTGCTAACCTCCCCCTTACATCAGATATTACAAAAAGATATAAATAATGCACTCGTCAACGCTCAGTATTTTAAAAAGCCAAGTCTTGGGTGTGGATGTTGACCTTGTGCTAAACTGTAATTTATAAAAGGTTCCCAGGTTAATGCAAATATTTCATCTGAGGCATTCTGCAAATAAGCAGTGAATTTAGCCATTGAGGCACACACGTTTGTTGATGTCCGCGCACACAGTGCCTTGATACTGCCACCCAGAACAAAATTCATTCTGCACACAGATGAAAAATGTTAGAGAGAACACTGGTGGTCATCCTCTTTCTCCCCAAAGCTAGGGGTATGTGATCAATGAAATATAACAAAAGTTTCAGGCAGCTTCAGTGGGAGATAAATTCAGATTGAAAATGTTGGAATATAGAAGCTGGGCAGAGCAGTGAAGTATCTTACAGTACGGGGCCTCTCTCTGATGTAACTTGTTGATGACTTACAGAATGCTCTCCTATTTAAACTCCATCTAATCAGGAGTGTAACTATAATAGGGCAAGAGGAGACAGTTGTCTGGGGGCCCACTGCCTTGGGGGAGGCCCAAAGGCAAATCACATGACTGACTCTCCCAGCTGCACACCTGCCCAGGCTTCCTTCAGTTGTATTCATCCTCCAAAATTGATGTGAGTGTTAAGACCTGGAGCTACCAGAACAGCATGTCTTTCTCTAGTACCATTAAATGACTTACATTGTCCAAATTTTACAAAACCTTTTAAAAAATAATTTAGGATGGTGTTCTATTGTGACTCATATAAATTTTACTATGATTTTTGTTACCACTATTCAGCCTCATTTAATATTTCTTTATTTCATGAGCTGAGCTTCAGTGAGAGGGGGCATTTTAAAATCTTGTCTCTGGGCCCACTCCAACCTTGCTACACCCCTGCATCTAATGTTCCGCTTGTATGGTTGATAATAATCCAAAGGCATCATAAGTCTCCAATGATCTCTCCTCCAGAGGTAGCTAGAATCTGAGTAGCACTCCACCCCTGGACCTTCTCATCACTCTTTACTTTACATCAAGTCAACATATAACACTATGATAAAATTTTGTTGGGCATTACAGGGAAGAGGGCTGTTGTATTTGATTCAGTAATATTTTACTGTTTAGACATTTGTCCCAGGGGGGATCGTGTAAAGTGTGTGTGTGTGGTGGTGGGGGAGGAGTCAGGGAGGGAAAGGAGAAGTATAAAAATTGAGTTGTTGCTGAATAAACCTTTAGTTTGTCTACATAAGATTTCCTTGTGTGTATGAGGGAAGCAGCTACAAAACAAGGGCTCCTTAGATATCTTCCCTATAATAGTTTAGTCCTCCTTGTACATGACAAGCAATTTACTTATGCTCTGAAGCATAATCAATCTGCATGGTGCAGAGTGTGAGGGTTAAATGGGGATTCGGCTTTTCACATAGACCTCCCATTCCCAGTCTGCATGTGTGCCCATGAGCTTATATTGGTGGGGGGAACAGTGAACAGTGGGACCAACTGAGCATGACAGGACTCCTCAGCAATGCACCTGAACTCCAGTAGTTTGCACCTGAAGTATTTTAATAAGTATTTTAATAAAGAAGAATAAAATATTAAGCCTGCACACAGATGGAAAATTTGGAATAGGGTCTGACCCAATCTCATCTGACCCCAAAAATCTTGATGGACTCTTCCAAAATTTGGGATCAGAGTCAAGATTTGGATCAGGATCAGGGTTGAGAATTTGTTTGGAGTTGGACAAAAACATTTTAAAACTTATTAAAGTAACTGCAGATACTCATTGTGAACCTGGAAGAAAACCAACCGAAAACCAGAGGATCACAGGGGAAGTAAGGCAACATCAGAGAGTCTTAAGTGAAGTTACCTCACACCAAAGAATCACAAGAGAAACCTGGAAATCAACTGGTGACTGCAAATGCAAGTGAAAAACAGGCTTTAAAACTTTTTTTAAAATTAAGATATGGACAGTCAAGCAGGCAGACAGATAAAGGGCAGATTGGTATTTTCCCCACCAGCTGCAATCACTTAAAAAACAAACACACACAAAAACCTCTCATCGCCATTTAGAGCTCTGGAAGCTCCGAATTTTTCTGAAAGGGGTCAGAAAAGTCCAATCCGAACTGGGATGCTTAAGTTTGGGTTTGGACTCTCTTTGAACCCCTCTAAATTTGGTAAAGTTGGACACTGTCTGATTTAATGTCCAATTTTGCACAGGTCTAAAAATATATTTGTTTTAAAATGGGGTGGGGGCGGGAGAGAGATTGAGCACAAACCACTTAAAGGTTCTCCTGCATAACCGCCAATTGCAAGAGCACCCTTTTGAGTGGCTCCCATTCATATTGATGAAGTTTGCACAAGAAAATATCTGGGTTGATTATGAAACAGCCATGAAAACTGGAATTTCAGCTGACCTTGAGACCACTGAGAATTCAGCTGACCGTAGTTGTGACAAATATTGGTATTTAGTAATGGCAGGAACCAAGACATGTTATATGACAACCTGATTCATACTACTTTCAAGGGCAAAAAAAGGTTAAAAAAATGTCACTATGAAAATGTTTAAAAACATTTGTAGAAACCATGTGGCAGAATATGGGCTGCTATCATTGTGTGTGTGTGTGTGGCAGTGATAAATTTAAAAATACACACCTGCAAATCATAAAAGCCACTTTTAACTGGAATAGCTGATCTAACTGTGTGGAAAATGAAAATTCCCAAAGCTTGTTAGTCTTTATAATGTTGTTTTAATTAAAAAGCATTATACAGGAAAAAGCAAATATTTGATAAACCATCAGCATTCATTTTGCTAAAAGGAAAATTTTAGTCACTACGAGTACATCATCTGGAATGCAAAATAGGTCATACCGTATGCCGATTCCTCATTACTTCATCTTACATATTGTAAGTTCCTTACAGCCTATTTGAATAGGTGTGATGCATGCATTTGCATCTCTACAGAAACCCTATTCACATCCTATTCAGTGCATCTTCAGTCTGTATACAATGTACATAGATCCAAATGTGAATGCATGTACAGTTATTCATACATGATGTTCAATGCACATAGTGGGCTGGTTTGGATGATACTGTCCCCTGTTCACAGAGTTAGGAAGGGGACAAGCTGAGAATGTACCTGTCAGGACATCACCTGAGACATCCCAATGCCCTTCTGGCATGTCCCTTTATCATGTGGGAGGGGGGAGAGCTTTCATGTGAAAAGTTGTTAATAGCTCTTATGAATTTGTCCAGTCATTTAAAAAACAACCTAAAGGTTTATTACACACATCAACAAAATATGTGGGGAATTAGTAGGCAACTAGCATGTATCCCAGAATAATTCAACCCTTTACACTGGAACATAGGAAGCTGCCTTTTACTGAGTCAGACTATTGGTCCATCTAGCTCAGGATTGTCTACACAGACTGGCAGCAGATTCTCCAAGGTTACAGGCAGGAGTCTTTCTCAGCTCTATCTTGGAGATGCCAGGGAGGGAACTTGGGACTTTCTGCATGCAAGCATGCAGATGCTCTTTCCAGAGTGATCCCATCCCCTAAGGGGAATATCTTACAGTGCTCACATGCAGTCTCCCATTCATATGCAAACCAGGGTAGACTCTGCTTAGCAAAGGGGGCAATTCATGCTTGCTGCCACAAGACCAGCTCTCCTCCCTTTATAGGAGTTACAAAGGACTGAAGAAACAAGAGTCATTCAGCCAAAGGAAAGGAGAGTGAAAAGAAGGGTGGGTAGTAATGCTTCATGCTTGCTTTGCTGATGGACTACCAGTTTCAGCTGCCAAGTGCCATTACTGAAGGATGCCACGAGATGACCCTTTCAGCATTTTGCAAGTGTGCAACTGCTAAGCAGGTGGTGGCATCCAGAACAAGTGAGAGCCATAAAAACAACAGGCTTTCCTAAGTACTGCTACCCAGTCAGCAGCTGTGCACCTGCATGATGTTAAAAGTGGTTCCCTCTCTTACAATACCCTCCAGCAACGATATTGGGACTCACTACCCCATGCAATGGCATTTGGTGGTGTGAGCTAGAAAACTACCAGTGAATATCACAGAAGATTCTGCTGAGGCTGAAGGAATCTTATCAAGAAGAAGGGTTAAAACCAAGGATGAGCAGAAAGTTCTCTAATGAGAACTTTTGACTTGGGGTTTTGGGGGACAAAAAATGGCTTACACTCCCACCTTGCTTGTCTCCCTCTGGTTTACAGTGGAGATAACTTTCTTCTCCCCAGAAACTCTCTCAGGATGATACTACATCATGAAATAGGACTTCTCTGGGGCTTCTTGAAGGGAAAATGGCTAGATGCCATTGTAGTCCCTTTTGTTCCTGTTTCACCCCTTTTTTCAAGTGTGTTGAAAACACTTGACATCCTAACTATAAAGTACCAGTGTTCCATAAGATGGCCTTTCAATTTCAATTTGTAGATCTTTGTATTTGGTGATTTTTTTCTATTTCTTTTTCTTCTATTCTGCTATCCCCTGGTATTGCTATGTCGATTATTTTGACTTGTTTTTCTTTCTTCTCGACTACAGTTATATCTGGTGTATTGTGTGGCAGATGTTTGTCTGTTTGTAGTCGGAAGTCCCATAATATTTTTACATCTTCTTTTTCTTCAACTTTTTCAATTTTATGGTCCCACCAATTTTTGGCTACAGGTAGCTTGTATTTTTTGCAGATGTTCCAGTGTATCATCCCTGCTACTTTGTCATGCCTTTGTTTGTAGTCAGTCTGTGTGATCTTTTTACAACATCTGATTAGGTGGTCCACGGTTTCATCTGCTTCTTTACAAAGGCGGCACTTGCTGTTTGTGGTTGATTTTTTGACTTTTGCTCTTATTGCATTTGTTCTTAGTGCCTGTTCTTGTGCAGCCAGTATTAAACCTTCGGTTTCTTTCTTCAAGTTGCCATTCTTAAGCCATTGCCAGGTCTTGGTGATGTCTGATTTTCCACTTATATTGTGCAAATATTGTTCATGCAGTGGCTTATTTTTCCATTTTTCTGCTAGGTTCTTGACTTGTTCTTTCTTGTAGGCCTGCTTTGTTTCATTGGTGTTGAATAGTTTTGCATTATTGACCATTTGAAGTGCATCTTCTTCACTGTCCTTGATATATTCTTCAAGGCCTCTTTTCTCCTCCTGTATTGTTTGATGGACTTGCAGCATTCCTCTTCCACCTGAGCTGCGAGGAAGGTATAGCCTATCGACATCACTGCAGGGGTGCAGAGCATGATTGATGGTGTTTTCCCGGGTGTTTATGGCTTGTAAGGTGTTCCCACCATTGAGTTTGGACTTGAGGATTTTTTGAACTCTCCTGATGTATTCACTTCCAATTTTTCTTTTAACTTCAGTGTGTGTGAAGTTATCAGCCTGGAGAATGCCCAAGTATTTGTAATGTTCTTTCTCTTCCAGGTTCTTGATCTTGCTTCCATTGGGCAGTTCTATTCCTTCTGTTTTTCTTATTTTCCCTCTGTTCATTATTAATGCAGCACCCTTGTCTGGTCCAAACTCCATTGCTATATCGCTACAGAATATACGGACAGTGTTTAGCAGTGATTCGATTTCTGACTGGGACTTTCCAGACAACTTCAGATCATCCATGTACAGCAGATGGTTTATTTTACTTGATGTTTTAGATGTTTGGTATCAGAGGCCTGTTTTGTTTAGTATTTGTGAAAGTGGGGTCATGGCGATTACAAACAACAGAGGGGATAGTGAGTCCCCTTGGAAAATGCCTCTTCTAATGCTAACCTGTCCAAGTGTCTCGCCATTGATTGTTAACCGTGTACTCCACATGCCCATTGCTTTTTAAAATAAATATCTGAACGTTTTTGCTGACACCAGTTGTTTCTAAACATTTTAGTATGCATGTGTGAGGCAATGAATCGAAGGCTTTCTTGTAGTCAATCCATGCAACACTTAGATTGGCTTTTCTTCTCTTGCAGTTTTCTGAAATCATTTTGTCAATCAGCAGCTGGTCTTTTGTGCCTTTGGTTTTGGGGCAATTTCCTTTCTGTTCAACTGGAAGCTGTTTGTTAGTTAATAAGTGTTGCATCACTTCATCTGCTATTATTCCAGTTAATAATTTGAACATGGTTGGCAGGCAGATAATCGGTCTATAATTCCTTGGAACTGCACCTTTTGCTGGGTCTTTCATGATGAGATGAGTTTTCCCAGTTCTTAGCCATTGTTCAATATCATCACCTTGCAAAATGTGATTGAACTGTTTTGATATTTGTTTATGAAGGCTTGTTAGGTGTTTAAGCCAAAAGCCATGCAGTTCATTGTCGCCTGGCGCCGACCAATTTTTAATTTTCTTTGCTCTTTCACTGATTAATTCTGGTGTTATTATTAGATCTTGCATTTGTTGGTTACATTTTTTGACCTCTTTCACCCAGCCTGCTTTTTTATTATAATCTATTGGATTGTCCCATAATTTCCCCCAGAATTGCACTGTTTCTTCTTTATTTGGTGTTTTTACGTTTCTTGCAGTTTCTCCTTCTATGCTTTGGTAGAAACGTCTCTGATTCAACTGAAATTGGAGATTCTGCCTGTGTTGTGTAGTTCTGGCTTCGTATCTGCTAATCTTCTTTGACACTGCTGTTATTTGCTGCTTTATTATTTCCAGGACTTCTCTAATTCTCCTTGAATCTAGGTGGTATTTTTGGAGCAGATACTGTTTGGTGTTTTAATTCTACAGCTTCTTGTCTTTCATATCTTTCAATTTACTAGCATCTGATCTAAGCCTGGGGATTTTATTTTCTAATCTAATCTTCCATTTAGGTGATGTACTGCTTTCTTTTTTGACAGGTCCACTGATCTTATATCCGAGCTCTTGTGTTGTTGTTGCTGCTGCACTGCACATTAGTTGGTTTGTTTCTTGCAAATTGTTGGTTGTTATTTCTGTAAGTGCAGCATTGACATCTTTTAATGCCTGAGCAAGTTATTTTTTGGCAACTATTTTTAGAGCTGGAAGTCGAACCCTGGTGGTTGTTTGGTTCATGTGCTCAGTTATTTTTTGCTTTAGTTCTTGTAGCTTTTCTGTTAAACGGCATTTGGGTTTTTGAGGTGAAGGCAAAGGGGAGGTTGCCTGGTTTAGATTTTGAAACAGTTCAGCAACAGTGGCATCCTCGATTTCCAACACCTCCTCCACCTGCACCTGAGCAACTGCTTCAGTTGGTGGTAATTCTTCTTACATATCTTGAGCCTGTGTTGCTCTTTGCAGTTCTTCCAGCTCAACTACTGTGAATAATTTATTTCTTATTATGAATCTTCTCTGGTCTGCTAGCCTTTGTTCTGTTATTTCTGTATCTGGATGCTTCTCTTTCCAAATTTGGTACATTCTTTTTAAATAACCTCTTCTAGTTGGACTAGACTTGTAATAGTAGATCATTATTTCCTTGTTGGCATTTTCTGTATATTTTTCTCGATTAAGCGACGTTTCTTCCAGTAACTTTGCTGTCTTCAGCCCTGGTTGCTCAACTGAAGATCCTGAGTCCTGTTGCCCACTTGCAACCAGATGTCCAGGGACTCCTTGTTGACCCGGGTGATGACCAATCCGGTATAGATTTATTAAAGTTACGTCTCACCATATTGTTGATGGGAGAGGCACTCTTTGTCTGGCTCCTCTGGTGAGACCTGTCCAGTATGGTTGGACCTCTGGCATAGCTCTCACCTTCCTCAGAGCACGCAAGCCCCACAACCATGCCAAGGTAGTGCCTCTCTGGGGGTTGTTTATTTATTATTATTATTATTATTATTATTATTATTATTATTATTATTAAATTCAATTTCTATACCGCCCTTCCAAAAATGGCTCAGGGCAGTTTACACAAAGACTTAATAAATAAATAAGATGGCTCTCTGTCCCCAAAGGGCTCACATTCTAAAAAAACACCCCACAAGATAGACACCAGCAACAGTCACTGGAGGTACTGCGCTGGGGGTGGATAGGGCCAGTTACTCTCCCCCTGCTAAATAAAGAGAATCACCACGGTAAAAGGTGCCTCTTTGCCCAGTTAGCTGGGGAAGCTCATGGAGCACTGACACTTCATAATTCAGATTTCAGCCACTACACCGTCTCCTAATAAATATTCTACCCAGACCAACAGTGACAGCAGGCCCAACCATTTCTGCAGGAGTGTTTGTGTTCTGGTGGTCTGGAGGGAAACAGCTTTACAGGAACAAGTTACATCTTATTGGTCACTTGTGTTGGATATGGAGTTCTAGTGCATTGACCTTTTGCATCCTAATCACCACTAGGGGCATTGATGTAGAGGTAAATAGTGAGGGTCTCCTTACCTGTCGCTGCTTGACTCTGCTCTATGATTCCTAACTCGACTCCTCAGGTACTTCCTGTGCTGAGTCAGTCCTCTTCCTTTCCTTGTAGAGAGCAGATGGAAGCATCTCTCTCTCTCCCTGCCTATTCATTATGTAGTTGACAACTGGGACATTTCCTGTCTCAAATGTACTTAACCAATAAACCTATTTAGCTTAGATTGTACCGCAATTTCTATGTGTATTCTCAAATTCTGCACTACTCTGTAACTTGAGTGGGCAGCTTCTTCCATGCTTTGCTAAATAATTACCAACTCCAGCAACTTGAGCCATCTGATCTCTGCAGAGTTGGTAGCTGCTGTAACAGCCTTAGGCAATTTGTAGTGCTGGTATTTCTTCATAGCAGAAATGAAATTAGGCAGCTTTTTCCTCCATCATGCTGCCATGCTGAACAAAGAGGCTGCTGGAATTTCCCATTCAAGACTTATAATGCTTTAAAGTGCAAGGCCTGCTCTGCCCAGCCCTGGCTGACACTAAGATACTGGAGGGCTTGGCTTTGAAAGCTCACTCCTCAGGAAGGACCACTAGTCAAGTGATACAATGGTCGATAGGTTAATCTGGATGCAGATAGTTTCAGCTATTGCTCCATTTATCTGATTGCCCTGTCTCATAAATTATCCTTTGCTCACCCAGCACATTAGAGGGGAAATATTCAAAACAACATGCAAATATATAAACTTACCAAGTAAACTCTTGTATAATCCATTCATAGTGGAACAATACATTCTGTTGAATTCAAGTAGTATACTGAGCCCCAAGAGACAGTTAAAATATGCACAAATGTTAACTAAAGCTCCATGAAATTAAATAATATATAACATGAGGAAATGAGCTATGCACATACAGTATTAAACATTTTGAAGTTACCAACTGGGGATATACCCAACGATTGTATTGTTCTAAAAATACACATTATAAACTTCAAATCTCTGTTGAGTATCCCAGATCCAGCTATAAATTCCCATGTATGAAAAATTCTGTTTCAAATGTTGTACTTGATTATTTCATTGCAATGGTTATACAAAGTTTCACATGATGATTGACTATAGATCAATTATATTAATTCTACATACTTTTTTGGGTGTGGGGGAGATGTGGCAATTCCTATTCGAATACAGCACTGATTTACCAATTACTCCAGAAGAGATAATGAAAAATGCATGCAAACTTTAAAATATGTACAAAAGAAAGTATTTTTGAGACATCAGACTAGCATAAGCAACAACATACTATAACTGCAATGTTGTGTTCAATGGGGGTTTTTTTGGTCCCTAGTAGTTACTGGAAATGACTGAAAATGAACAGTCAGTGGGCATTGCAATACTGTAATATCTCTGCTTCAACGGGGACAACAGTCTCGCTCTCTCTCTCTCTCTCTCTCTCTCTCTCTCTCTCTCAAAAGTAGTTTTTCAAACATTCAAACATTTATTACACATTTGTTCAGTAAGCTTTTTTTTGTCCTTCAATACTTATTTTTTCTTTTTTAAAACTGGCAGAGAAATGTATTGCTGAGGGAGAAGAGATCATGTCCCATTCATCTGCAGAACTGGGAGCATTTAGTGTTGAGGTCCATAGTACATATTTATTGATTGCTTGAATGTTAAGTTGCTATACTGCCATTCATTAAAACAATCTCAAGGTGGTTCACAAAAATCCAGCATGGTGTATTGCTGGGCTAGGACCAAGGAGACCCCTGTTCAAATCCCCATTCAGCCATGATACTTGCTGGGTGACTCTGGGCCAGTCACTTCTCTCTCAACCTAACCTACTTCACAGGGTTGATGTGAAGAGAAACCTAAGTATGTAGTACACCACTCTGGGCTCCTTGGAAGAAGAGCAGGATATAAAATGAAAAGGGGGAAAAAGACTACAAAAATTACACAATTAAAATATCACCTAGAATATAAAATACAGATCTGATTAAAAGATTTAAAAAGCAAGCACAATATAACCATAAAAGATACAAAGCAGCAGCAATAGGAACAATCATGTAAAAGCCTGGGTAAAAAGCCAAGATTTCTGCCTATTCTGAATGGGGTCACACTTCCCCAGAAGGAACAGGTACGCAGTCCTGGGGTGCTTCTGGATCCAAGTCTCTCCTTGGTGTCCCAGGTTGAGACAGTGGCCAGAAGTGCCTTCTATCAGCTTCAGCTGATATGCCAGCTGCGTCCATTTCTTGAGTTAGACCTCAAAACAGTGGTACATCTGCTGGTAGCCTCCAGACTGGATTACTGCAATGCGCTCTGTGTGGGGCTGCCCTTGTACGTAGTCCGGAAACTACAGTTAGTCCAGAATGTGGCAGCCAGGCTGGTCTCTGGGTCATCTAGGGGAGACCATATTACTCCCATATTGAAGGAGTTACACTGGCTACTGATATGTTTCTGGGCAAAATACAAGGTGTTGGTCATAACCTATAAAGCCCTAAACAGCTTAGGCCCTGGGTTTTTAAGAGAACATCTTCTTCATTATGAACCCCACCGCCCATTGAGATCATCAGGAGAGGTCCGTCTGCATTTGCCACTGGCTCGTCTGGTGGCTACTCAGGGATGAGCCTTCTCCGTTGCTGCCCCGAGGCTTTGGAATGTGCTCCCTAGTGAAATAAGAGCCTCCCCATCTCTGACATCCTTTAAAAAGTCCTTAAAGACACATTTCTTCACCCAGGCTTTTAATTGATATTGTTTTGATTGTTTTAAATGTTGTTTTTAGAATATTGTTTTAAAATTTTAAATTGTGTTTTAAATTTCTTGCTTTTAATTTCCCCCCTTTTGTTTTGTTTTTGTTTTTAATTAATGTTTTGCTTTTTAATCTTGTTGTAAACCACCCAGAGACGTAGGTTTCGGGTGGTGTAAAAATATGATAAAAATAAATAAATAAATAAATAAATAAATAAATAAAATAAAATAAATTAAAAAATTTTCACATGCTTTCTAAAAACTGGAATGGAGACTGAGGAGTGGATGCCACATGCCTTGGACTAGAAGATGGGTGAATGGGTGATTGTCAGTTCACTGGAGAGGGAAAAACTTCTGCTCAGTGTGTCTGCAAGAGTGTTTCACTCACCTTCTACAAGAATTGTGGAAGGGAGGATTTTGTGCATGATGCACCAGTCTCAGAGAATGAGGGTAAGTGAGAGGAGAGTGTGGGATCCTGAGTCTCCTTGTTAATTCAAGTAGCATTTGATGGCTACATTGTCTATCCACGTTGTTATGTCTGAGATAGAGTAGAATGCACCTAGGACTTTGAACATGGTAAGGACTTCTAGGAAGTTGATTTGACAGGTGGAGTCCATATGGAACCATGAGGTGCTGATTATGCAGGGGTTGCAGTGGGCTCCTTAGCTAGTGAAAGAAGCATCTGTAGTGGCTGTAGTAGTCAACAGTGTTATTATTATTATTACTACATTTATATCCCGCTCTTCCTCCAAGGAGCCCAGAGTACTACATACTTAAGTTTCTCTTTCACAACAACCCTGTGAAGTAGGCTAGGCTGAGAGAGAAGTGACTGGCCCAGAGTCTCCCAGCTAGTATCATGGCTGAATGGGGATTTGAACTCAGGTCTCCCCGGTCCTAGTCCAGCATTCTAACCACTACACCACGCCGGCTCTCAAGTGTAGTCCTCTCAAGACTGCCACCAAAGGAGTTAATGGCTGGAGCCATTGTTGTAGGTGCTAAATTTGAAGACAGGCGAATGGGAGCACTGCTGTTGAGGCCAAGGAGACAATGAATTGTGAGGGTCATGTGGTGAGGAGAGTTCATCATTTTGGATGCCAGGGTGGACAACATGTAAGCTCAGTCTTGCAACAGAAATATTTTGGCTGTGGAAGTGTCAAAAAACTGTTCCTTTATTTGGAAGGGAGAGAGAAGGACCTTTTCCAGCTTATATAGAGGCCAAGGCAGTGGGGGAGGCATAGTTCAATGTGGTCTATGAGTTGGGATCAAGATAGAGCAATGAGAAGTCAGTTGCCTATATAAGGAAAATTCATAATATAGGCTTTATAGGTAATAACCAGCACTTTGTATTTCACCCAGAAACGTATCAGCAGCCAGTGCAGTTCCCTTAGAACCGGTGTTATGTAGTCCCTTCAAGTTGTCCCAGAGACCAATCTGGCTGCCACATTCTGTACCAATGGTAGTTTCCGGACTACGTACAAAGGCAGCCCCATGTTGTAGTCAAGCCTGGAGATTGCCAGCATATGTACCACTGTTTTAAGGTCATTTACCTCCAGAAATGGACATAGCTGTCATATCAGCCGAAGCTGATAAAAAGTGCGCCTGGCCACTGCGTCAACCTGATTTTGGGATTTTTAAAAATTGTTGTGCTGATAATAACGAGACAAAAATGACCTTATTAAATGCTTACTGAACAAGTGTTTAATAAATGTTTGAATGTTTAAATGTTTGAAGAACTATTGTTTTTTAAAAAGTGAACAAGAGAAAGAGATCCTTTCAGTGAAGAACCTCCACTGCCTTCATTGGGGGTCTTCAAGCAGGGGTTGGACAGCCAACTGTTGGGGATGATCCAGCTTCAATTTCTTGGACTGAGCAGGGGCTTTGACTTCCACACTACGATTGTATGATAGCTAGGAGATAATGAAAACAAATGAGAAAGAAATAAGTATATGAGAATTATGAATGCATTTGTTCCTTTGGCATTAATTGCTTTACTAGTAACAAATGAAACAAATTGAACCCATTTGTTTCTATTTTCATTCGTTAGGGGAGAAATCCACACAACTCTTCTTCAGTTCAACACAAATTCATCCCCAAGCCCTTAGAGAGCTTGCCAGCATCTTAGAGAATAAAGGAAAGCTGCTGCTTCTTTTTTATACATTAGCAGCTCGAGATGCCTCCAGAAGTATTGGAGTCAACTGACTGGGTGTTGCATCACTAAGGGTGGCTGTTCCTTATTTGCTTCCCAACATCTCCAGTTTCAGGAGCTGGTCCTCAGTCTTAGTACTCTACTGCTTACCTCTTTGATTTGTTTATAAAGCTGTACAGGTAGCATATTCCAAGCAGCAGATCAGAGATTCCTCTTCTCTGATGAATTTGGCAAATTCATTACATAACAAAATGTAAGAATTTGGTTCAGATGGATCAGAATGTCTGTTGTATTCTATCCAGTATCTCTTGTGTTTTGTTGTTTACCTGGACAAATCCCAGTGGGGATCCTGTAGAAAGTGTGTGTGTGGTCAGAAAGGATAAGGAGGAGAGGCAGAGGGAGAAGGAGAAAATGGAGTTTCTGAACAAACTCTTAGTTAAATCTATATAGGATTACCTTGTGTTTGTGAGGGAAGCAGCTATAAAACAATGTCCATCAGAATTAAGGATTTTAAAATGTATTTCTATGAGTTGGAAACATGATTAGTGATGTTAATTAACATTGCAACTGGCTTTGTCACAAATAGCTGCTGAAGGGAAAAATGCATTGGTGCATTCTTATAGAGTTAAGAGAAAAGGAGATGAGGATGGTGGAATGTGCATCATGTAGTCAAGTTGAGGGTTTGGTGTGAGTAATTAATTAAGCTATTGATGGAAGCTGGATGACTTTGTACATTCCAGCATTAGCATGCTGGTATAGACTGCAGATTGACTTATGTGGGCAGCACAGACACAAGAGAGATCAAGGAGCTCTGAGGAACATATGAGTGGGAATAAACAATGGCCAATGTGAATGGCATTTACTCTTATGCTCAATGAGCAAGGACTGCCCTTGTGATCAGCAAGAGAGGATTCTGATAAGCATTTTAGATACTCAGGGACTGACTCTGCTGATCTTGCTAGTGGACTATCATTAAAGCATAAATATATATATTCCTGGATGCTTCTGGAACTTCCCACCACAGACAGTTTCAAGCTGACACAACTGCCAGACCTCAACATTGCACCATACATCATTTTTAATGGTGTAC
This sequence comes from Hemicordylus capensis, assembly GCF_027244095.1. Lineage (NCBI taxonomy): Eukaryota > Metazoa > Chordata > Lepidosauria > Squamata > Cordylidae > Hemicordylus > Hemicordylus capensis. Next base: position 66,243,560 of record NC_069662.1, on the reverse strand, counting down.
ACCATTGTATTTCCTTCTGTTATAAGGTAAACTCATCATAATATTCAGCATATATAGCAAGTATTCGCCATAACAACATATATAAATTCAGCAATCCAAAAGCCTATGGTTTAAGATAAGAATGAAGATGCTTTACATTCTCACTCATGCTCTAAATACCACAGAAATTCCAAGTCAAGGTGCCCCTCTTAACTTGAGTTTCTTTGCACAGTCCTTCACGATCTCCATGCATTCCTTTGCAAGTTGATGCACCACTATGCCACTAACATGAGTATAGTACTGTGAAAAAGTAGACCTCCCAGATGTCTTTCTCAGTGGCCCTGTCTGCCTTCCCAGTCACCCCTATGGGCTCTGGTTCCTGCAGAAGAGGCCCTCCCAGCAACAGGAATGTGATGAACTGTGCAGAGATAGCCATGATGGGAACAGCTGTCTCATGAACCATCAATGGGATGCTGCAGATTCACCAGGATTGGAGCACCCAATGAACAGTCCTAGTTGCCAACACTTGTGTTCTAGTATTTAAGGTTTTGTTTTGTTTTTTGCTGCATCTCAGTCTCTTTACCTCAGACCTGTACCAGATTTGAAAGGGTGGTGTCACTTAGTTGATATATGTAAACTTCTAGGCAGATTGGGCAGGCCATTTAGATTTTATCACCAATAGAATGTCCAGGGTTTATATTATGAGAATGTTAAAACAGCTCCTCATCTTAATTATATTGGCACTACCCTGCCAAGAGGAAAGTTTCTTTGGTAGGAGTTTCGTTTCACTATGGAAGCTCACTCTGTAATGGCAGGATAATTTTTTCTTTCTTCTGAAACAAACTGCTGGTTTTGATCAGTACTTTTTTGCAGGGTATTGTAATGTCTTAAGCCTAATTTGTTGGAAGTTACTACCCATGCTTCTTCAGATTAGTGGATGAATAGGCCTCAATAACTGGGCATAGAATGTATCTTCAAACTTACAGAATATCACCCACACTTTTAAATTTCCTGACAACCCATAGTTATTCTAGGATATTTTAATTCTGTATTGGGCAGAGTTTTCAACTCAGCCCAACAGAGCAATCAGGATCCAAATTGTAATATTTTCAAAGTTTTATTCTGATAAAAGTTATTCTAAAAATTTCCCACAAATGATATGATAATCATGCAAGTCCTCAAAGCATGAGGTAGCACTTTCCCTTGTTGAACACCAAAATTACTGTTACTCCAACTAAAATGAAGTCACAGTTTTCTTCAAAAAATACACAACTTCATACACCTCCTGCCCCCCCAGCCAGATCCCCACAGCCAATCCCCCCCAGCCAGCCCCCCACCCCCAGCCAGCCCCCCAACTTGTGTCCCTCATTCTGGCAATGAAGTATTGGCAACCGTAGCTGCAGATGTCCAGCTGGGATAGTGTCCCTGCAAGCTCTGGGAAAGGGTACCCCAGCAAAACCTTTCCCGGTCTCGGCAGATGGTGGACTGCAGGATTACAAGCACTCACCTGGCAGTCAGGTCAGCCCACAGCAGATATGCATGGTTTTCTAGGGGTGTGCATGAATCTATTTGTTTGTTTTGATTTGTACCCAAATTAAAACACCCCCAATTTGTTTTAGGTATGATCAGACCCCCCAAATCACCCCAGATTTGATTTGTACCCAAATTTTCCAAATCTGAATCGATTCAAATTAAAAAAGGGGTCCCGGAGTCAAAAGAGTGGATTGGGTGGTAGTGCCCAATGGGTGGAAGCTACTACCCATATTTCAAAGAAATTGGGGTAATGGGGTGATATTTAAAGAGTTTCTAAAGTTAGCTTTAAGCTTTTTCCCATAGGGAATAATGGGGATTTCAGCAACCTTGTAGCTCCCCATGGGACAAACATTGAATCTACTCTCATTTGCCACCAGAGAATCTACTCTCAGCACATATCAGAAACAACAAAACCCAGTGCCCCATGGGCTTGTGGTTTGGGGAGTAGTGATGTGCACGGTCCGGAGAAGTCCGGACCGGCACCGAAGGGGGGCCTTGTTTCTAGGGCAGGGAGGGCTTGCTTAGCCCTCCCGCCTCCTTGCCCCCGCCAGCGCCCGTATTGAACAGTATAGGGGCGCTGGAAACCAGCCGCCCCCCCCCGCCGCCGCCGCGAAATAACCCCCAAAGCCAGCCAGCCAGCCAGCCCTCCCTCCCTCCCAGCTAGCTGCCCTCCCACCCACCCACCCACCCACCCGCTCGCTCACCCGCTCGCACACTGGATAAAAAACGAGAGGAGCTCCGGCACAGAGCTCCTCTCGTTCGGAAGGCCTCCTGCAGAATGGCGGCTTGCGCGCACGCGCATGCGCGCGCCGCAAAGCACGCCGTTCTCCGGAGGCCCGGTCTACCCGGCGGGAAAGGGCCGGGTAGACCGGGCCTCCGATCACTGAGTAGACCGGGCCTCCGATCGCCGGAGGCCCGGTCTACCCAGCGATCGGAGGCCCGGTCTACCCGGCGGGAAAGGGCAGCTAGCTGGGAGGGAGGGAGGGAGGGAGGGAGGGAGGGCTGGCTGGCTGACTTTGGGGGTTATTTCGCCGCGGCGGCGGGGGGGGCGGCTGGTTTCCAGCGCCCCTATACCGTTCAATACGGGCGCTGGCGGGGGCAAGGAGGCGGGAGGGCTAAGCAAGCCCTCCTGCCCTTAAAGGCATATCCCCCACCCGGACCCGAACCAGGCAGGGCCGGACCGGTCTGGCAGTTCGGCCATTCTTTGGAATGGCCACCGGACCGGTTCGGGCACACTGCTATTGGGGAGTGGGTTGACACCCTATGTGCACTACACCACCACTTGCACTGGGCCACCCTGGTGTCCCCCAAGTGGAGTTTATGGGGCTAATGAAATCCCCATTATTCCCTATGGGGGAAAAGCTTAAAGACACACAAAATTCAGAAATTCTTTAAAAATCACCCCTTTGATCAATTTCTCTGAAATCTGGATGATAGCAGGCACCCATTGGGGCACTACCACCTCACCCACTCTTCTGCCCCGAAACCCCTTTTCTTCCGGGAATCTGCCCCAAAGACACGCCAACTTCAAAAATTCATTAAAGATCACCCCTTTGTCCAATTCTTTTAAAATCTGGCAGGTAGATTCTTTGCACCCATTGGGCACTACCACCCACCACAACCCACTCTGGGACACCCTGATGCCCCCCACATGGAACTATAATGTTGCTGAAATCCCCATTATTCCCTATGGGGGAAAGCTTAAAGATGCATACACTTCAAAAATTCTTTAAAAATCACCCCTTTGCTCAATTTCTTTGAAATTTGGATGGTAGCTTCCACCCATTGGGCACTACCACCCAACCCACTTTGGCCACACACTGGAGATCTCTGAATTTTTCAAATCCGAGTCAGAGGTGATTTGTTTTGTACCCGAATGGGCAATTGAGGACAGGGGTGATTTGTTTTGTCTACAAATCACCCACATCAGCCAATTCGGGTACAAATCATTTTGTACCTAAATCATTTCACACATCCCTATGGTTTTCTCTGCCCATCACTCCCACTCAGCTTGGCAGGGATCTCTGCAAATGCCACCTCCTCTCACTTGGGGCTCCATAAAGTGGCTCATCTACATACACAGCAACAATTGCCTTGGCCTAAGAATTTTGAATGGCTGGTAGCGTCTGCACCACAACTCATGGCCTGAACCTCCCATGCAAATGGTTTGTGTAGGGGTGCTATTGGTGGGGTCTGAAAGTCAGACCCCCAGAAGGGATTCTAGAGCAGCCAAGTTCTATTTTACACCAAGTATTATCTAGACCCATTTATCTAGACCCATTTTAAACTGGCTTCCGGGCGGGCTATGGGGTGGAGACTGCCTTGGTCGGCCTAATGGATGATCTTCAGTTTGGAATTGACAGAGGAAGTGTGACTCTGTTGGTCCTCTTGGATCTCTCGGCGGCTTTCGATACTATCAACCATAGTATTCTTCTGGAACGTCTGAGGGTGTTGGGGGTAGGAGGCACTGTTTTACAGTGGTTCCACTCCTACCTCTCGGATAGATTCCAGATGGTGTCGATTGGAGACTGTTGCTCCTCAAAATCTGAGCTTAAGTATGGTGTCCCTCAGCTCCGTACTCTCTCCAATGCTTTTCAACATCTACATGAAACCGCTGGGAGAGATCATCAGGGGATTTGGAGCTGGGTGTTATCAGTATGCTGATGACACCCAGATCTATTTCTTCATGTCAACTTCTTCAGGAAATGGCATATCTTCCCTGAATGCCTGCCTGGAGGCAGTAATGGGCTGGATGAGGGAGAATAAACTGAAGCTGAATCCAGATAAGACGGAGGTACTTGTTGTGCGGGGTCGGAACTCCAGAGACAATTTTGATCTACCTGTTCTAGATTGGGTCACACTTCCCCAAAAGGAACAGGTCCGCAGTCTGGGAGTACTTCTGGATTCACTCCCTGGTTTCTCAGGTTGAGGTGGTGGCCAGGGGTGCTTTCTATCAGCTTCGGCTGATACTTGAGCTGCGTCCATTTCTCGATATCAATGACCTCAAAACAGTGGTACATTTGTTGGTAACCTCCAGACTGGACTTCTGTAATGCGCTCTACATGGGGCTGCCTTTGTACATAGTCCGGAAACTTCAGTTGGTTCAGAATGTGGCAGCCAGGTTTGTCTCCGGGTCTTCTCGGAGAGACCACATTACTCCCTTGCTGAGGGAGCTACACTGGCTGCCAATAGGTTTCCGGGCAGAATACAAAGTGCTAGTTATAACTTATAAAGCCCTAAATGGCTTGGGCCCTGGGTATTTAAGAGAACGCCTTCTTCGTTATGTGCCCCACCATCCACTGAGGTCACTTGAGGAGATCTGTCTCCAGTTACTGCCAGCTCGTCTGGTGGCCACACAGAGACGGGCCTTCTTGATTGCTGCCCCGAGATTGTGGAATGCACTCCCTGCTGAGATGCGATCCTCCCCATCCCTGACTATCTTTAAAAAACATCTGAAGACCCACCTCTTCACCCAAGTTTTTTCAGCTTTTTAAATGTGTAGTTTTAATTTTATACTGTTTTAGGGCTTTTAGCTGTTTTGTTTGTTTTACTGTGTTTTAATAGTTTGATTTTAATTGTTAATTTGTTTTAATTGTTTTTTATCATGTTGTGAACCTCCCTGAGCCATTTTTTGGAAGGGCGGTAAATGAATGAATGAATGAATGAATGAATGAATGAATGAATGAATAAATAGTAAGGGTGGGGAAAGAGGGCCCAGCTCTTTTCTTGGGTGGGTGGGGGTGCTTGATATCTAAGCCTTATCCATGAGAGGAACTGACAGTTGGGCACTACAGAAAATTTATACTATGGTACTCTTGTTGACAAGCTGGTGCAGAATCTTCCTTGAGAATTTTTCCTTCTCTTAAATGGTTATGCTTCCCTGAAAAAAACATGGATGTTTATTTTGAGCAGGAAGTCCAAACTGACCTTGAACTTTGGCTTAGGTAATATTTGGTTGAAGCTGAAGCCTTGTGGTTTCATTCCTTATCAACTTTGCTCTTCAACAAAACCCAGATTCCCAAGAGGACATCCAATGTAGGAGAGAAGGAAAGAGAGAGAGAGAAACCATGTAGCAGTGCCACAAAAGATTGCCATGTTCAGAAACTGGTTGATATTTGACACCAATGGGAATGATTGATATCTAGCAGCAATAGGAGCTGTTTTCTATGATAAATAGCAGGATCACATTCAATGCTAAGGCTAAATCCCCCTTACTTCCCACCCCATGTGGTCCCAGTCTGTAGGGACCCTGAACTGGCTGCTATTGACTAAAGAATAGTTCGGGGGTGGGTGGGTCCACAATTAAAACCTTTTAAAAATATTTTGTTTTGTTATTCACCCTCTCTAGGGGTTGCTAGCACAGCCTCAGGGGGGCCTCTGGACTTGCCTCCTTCCCCTGCTGCCCTCAAAATTGCCCACCTCACCCGGGTGCTCTTTGGCACATTCTGGGCCTCACCCCTGTTGTGATGGCCATTTTGGAGGCCCCCGTGCATGCCTAATGGGCTTCTGCGTGGCCTGGGTCACAGAAGCCCATTACACATGTGTGGTGGCCTCCAAAATGGCCACCACAATTGGGGTGAGGCCCAGAACAGGTCAAAGAGCACCCAAACCGGGCGAGGGGGGCAACTTCAGAAGCCAGCAGGGTGAGGAGGTACCTTCAGAGGCTCCCCCACAGCCATAAGTGACCCCTGGAGGAAGTAAGTAACTATTTTCAACCTTTTAATTTTATTTGCGAACACCCTCAAATGGCCAGGGTGTTTGGTCTGGCACCAAACTGAACCAGGGGGCGTTCAGTCTGGTGTAGGGGTGAATCCGAACCGGTCCGGCGGCCATTCTAAGGAATGGCCGAACTGCCGGACCGGTTCGGTCCTTGCTGGTCCGGGTCCGGGTGGGGGGGTATAACTTTAAGGGCGGGAGGGCTTTCTTACCCCTCCCGCCTCTTCACCCCCTCCAGCGCCCGTATTTAACCAAATAACGGGGCGCTGGAAACCAGCCGCCGCCGCCGCCGCCCCCCCCAGCAGATGCACATAGAAAGGTGCCGCCATACCCCTGCCGCAGTCGCCCTCCCTCCCTCCCTCCCAGCTGCCCGCCCGCCCAAGTCCTTACCCAAAGCTGGAGTAGTAAACGAGAGGAGCTCCCGGACAGAGCTCCTCTCGTTAGAAAGGCCTGATACAGAATGAAGGCGCTTTGTGCGCGCGTGCACATGCGCGCGCCACAAAGGACGCCGGAGGCCCGGTCTACCCGCCGGGAAAAGGCCGGGTAGACCGGGCCTCCGATCGCCAGAGGCCCGGTCTACCCGGCCCTTTCCCGGCGGGTAGACCGGGCCTCCGGTGTCCTTTGCGGCGCGCGCACAAAGCGCCTTCATTCTGTATCAGGCCTTTCTAACGAGAGGAGCTCTGTCCGGGAGCTCCTCTCGTTTACTACTCCAGCTTTGGGTAAGGACTTGGGCGGGCGGGCGGGCAGCTGGGAGGGAGGGAGGGAGGGAGGGCGATGGCGGCAGGGGTATGGCGGCACCTTTCTATGTGCATCTGCTGGGGGGGGTGGCGGCGGCGGCAGGGGCGGCTGGTTTCCAGCGCCCCGTTATTTGGTTAAATACGGGCGCTGGAGGGGGTGAAGAGGCGGGAGGGGTAAGAAAGCCCTCCCGCCCTAAAAGAAAGGGCCCCCCTTCGGTGCCGGTCCGGACTGGTCCGGACCGTGCACATCTCTAGTCTGGTGCCGGACCACTGAACTGAACAGGTTCAAGGTTGAACCTGTTCAGCCTCGAACCTGTTTGCACACACCTAGTAGCAACCATCTTCTGTAAGTAGGAATGTGAAGAACTCTCCTGAGAAATCTTACTAGTTATGGATTTTTTTTGTTTATCTCAAAATTCCTTGATTATTTCACATGAGCAGGAGCCTTCAACTAAAACTCTCATTTTAATTAAAAATAAATAAATTTTGGCAGCCTATGAATTAAGCTACCAGTTATCAATAAAACATGAGGAGCATTGAAGGATCCTCATTAAAAGGTAGGAGAGGAAGAGAAGCAGCACACCATTTGTCTCTCTGCATTTTTGCTGCAATTCCTTCTGAATAATTTCATTCACCCATATATATATATATATATATATATATATATATATATATAATTGCTTTGTATCAGGCAGGAAGCAAGAGGGCATATTCGAAGTGAGGTTTTTGCAATAAATGGGATATTAATTTAATGATTTAGATGATACAATGTGAGCCAAAGGTGAAGAGTAGAACTCCATTAGCAGGCCTTCGGAGTCCAGAGGGTGCTGAGAACTGCTGTTGATGAATTAATGATTGCAAATCACTGGATCTTACACCTTTTGCATAATGATAAATATGAGGCGATGCCCTCCATTATAAGACAATAAAATGCAAAATGAAAACAGAAGGAATGTTTGACACTCGTGCTAATGATGCAAGAAAGCAGTAACAAAGACGGGACCAAAAGAGTAAGCTCCATTTGGACTTCACCCATTTGGGCACGTTGCAAAGAATTCTGAAAGTTTGACAGAATTTTTTTTTTAAATGATCATGATTGCTTTATAAGTATTTAGTGTCTAAGGCCAACCCCCTGCTAACTTGGCAAAGAGGCACCTTTTACCATGATGATTCTCTTTATTTAGCAGGGGGAGAGTAACGGGCCCTATCGACCCCCAGCACAGTACATCCATTGACTGTTGCTGGTGTCTATCCTATGTTTCTTTAAGATTGTGAGCCCTTTGGGGACAGGGATCCATCTTATTTATTTATTATTTCTCTATGTAAACTGCCCTGAGCCATTTTTGGAAGGGCGGTATAGAAATCAAATTTATTATTATTATTTTACACAGTCAGACAGGTGTTATTGACTGGTTTGTTTTATCCAGACATCGAGTCCTTCCCAAAGACCTGGGATGGCTGAATTTTATTGTCAATTGTTATCGATATCGTTGCAGAATATAGGGTGTTCCCAGTAAAGCTGTTTTTTGTAATTGGCTGATGGTGATTTCTGTGGCCCCTATGGTGTTGAGGTGCTCTTCAAGGTCTTTTGGAACTGCACCCAGGGCACCAATGACCACTGGAATTATTTTGGTCTTTTTCTGCCACAGCCTTTCAATTTCAATTTGTAGATCTTTGTATTTGGTGATTTTTTCTATTTCATTTTCTTCTATTCTGCTATCCCCTGGTATTGCTATGTCGATTATTTTGACTTGTTTTTCTTTCTTCTCGACTACAGTTATATCTGGTGTATTGTGTGGCAGATGTTTGTCTGTTTGTAGTCGGAAGTCCCATAATATTTTTACATCTTCATTTTCTTCAACTTTTTCAATTTTATGGTCCCACCAATGTTTGGCTACAGGTAGCTTGTATTTTTTGCAGATGTTCCAGTGTATCATCCCTGCTACCTTGTCGTGCCTTTGTTTGTAGTCAGTCTGTGCGATCTTTTTACAACAGCTAATTAGGTGGTCCACGGTTTCATCTGCTTCTTTACAAAGGTGGCACTTGCTGTTTGTGGTTGATTTTTCGACTTTTGCTCTTATTGCATTTGTTCTTAGTGCCTGTTCTTGTGCAGCCAGTATTAAACCCTCTGTTTCTTTCTTCAAGTTGCCATGCTTAAGCCATTGCCAGGTCTTGGTGATGTCTGATTTTCCACTTATATTGTGCAAATATTGACCATGCAGGGGCTTATTTCTCCATTTTTCTGCTCGGTTCTTGACTTGTTCTTTCTTGTAGGCCTGCTTTGTTTCATTGGTGTTGAATAGTTTCGCATTATTGACCATTTGAAGTGCATCTTCTTCACTGTCCTTGATATATTCTTCAAGGCCTCTTTTCTCCTCCTCTACTGTTTGATGGACTTGCAGCATTCCTCTTCCACCTGAGCTGCGAGGGAGGTATAGCCTATCGACATCACTGCGGGGGTGCAGAGCATGATTGATGGTCATGATTTGCCTGGTCTTACGATCTAGCGTCTCTAGCTCTGCCTGGGTCCAGTCTATTATTCCTGCAGTGTATCTGATAACAGGTATAGCCCAGGTGTTTATGGCTTGTATGGTGTTCCCGCCATTGAATTTGGACTTGAGGATTTTTCGAACTCTCCTGATGTATTCACTTCCAATTTTCCTTCAACTTCAGTGTGTGCGATGTTATCAGCCTGGAGAATGCCCAAGTATTTGTAATGTTCTTTCTCTTCCAGGTTCTTGATCTTGCTTCCATTGGGCAGTTCTATTCCTTCTGTTTTTCTTATTTTCCCTCTGTTCATTATTAATGCAGCACCCTTGTCTAGTCCAAACTCCATTGCTATATCGCTACTGAATATACGGACAGTGTTTAGCAGTGATTCGATTTCTGACTGGGACTTTCCAGACAACTTCAGATCGTCCACGTACAGCAGATGGTTTATTTTACTTGATGTTTTAGATGTTTGGTATCCGAGGCCTGTTTTGTTTAGTATTTGTGAAAGTGGGGTCATGGCGATTACAAACAACAGAGGGGATAGTGAGTCCCCTTGGAAAATGCCTCTTCTAATGCTAACCTGTCCAAGTGTCTCGCCATTGATTGTTAACTGTGTACTCCACATGCTCATTGCTTTTTAAATAAATATCTGAATGTTTTTGCTGACACCTGTTGTTTCTAAACATTTTAGTATGCATGTGTGAGGCAATGAATCGAAGGCTTTCTTGTAGTCAATCCATGCAACACTTAGATTGGCTTTTCTTCTCTTGCAGTTTTCTAAAATCATTTTGTCAATCAGCAGCTGGTCTTTTGTGCCTCTGGTGTTGGGGCAATTTCCTTTCTGTTCAACTGGAAGCTGTTTGTTAGTTAATAAGTGTTGCATCACTTCATCTGCTATTATTCCAGTTAATAATTTGAACCTGGTTGGCAGGCAGGTGATCGGTCTATAATTACTTGGAACTGCACCTTTTGCTGGGTCTTTCATGATGAGATGAGTTTTCCCAGTTCTTAGCCATTGTTCAATATCACCTCCTTGCAAAATGTGATTGAACTGTTTTGATAGTTGTTTATGAAGGCTTGTTAGGTGTTTAAGCCAAAAGCCATGCAGTTCATCATTGCCTGGAGCAGTCCAATTTTTAATTTTTATTTATTATTTCTTGTTTACACAGTCAGACAGTGTTTTTACACAGTCAGACATGTTTTATCCAGACATCGAGTCCTTCCCAAGGACCTGGGATGCCAGAATTTTATTGTCAGTTGTTATAGATATCGTCGCAGAATATAGGCTGTTCCCAGTAAAGCTGCTTTTTGTATTTGGCTGATGGTGATTTCTGTGGCCCCTATGGTGTTGAGGTGTTCTTCAAGGTCTTTTGGTTATGGTTATTATTATTATTATTATTATTATTAAATAGAGGGATCATCAACTACATTTAACCAAAATTTTAGAACAATCAGATCAACTATATACACCCAACATTCCTAACAGGGAGATTAGGGTGCATATAATATTATGCAATATTTAATATCTTCAGGAAAATGTGGTTCTGATTTTTCATAATATTCCTGTTAGATATTCTAGGGAGACCATCCATTTTTGGGTTTGTATATTACAGTTTACCTGCATAAAAATAGGGTTCCAAGCAACCTGATGGGCTACATATTGTACATCAAAACAACAAGACTGAAGCGTGTTATTGCAGGAATAAGATTTTAATTTGATTTTATGGTTCCTAAGCTTTTGTTAATGATGTTAAAAACAGGGGGAAAGCAGCTTACTAGCATAGTTTTCTACTTAATTAATTTTGAAAGAATCTCATTGTGTGTACACTCAAGGACACTCACAGTTGCTTAGCAACCAGCAGTGCCTCAAATATACCAGCAACATAGATTAAATAATGATGCCTCCAAAATTTGTTATAGGCCAGTTCATAACACAGACAAATCTATTATATTCCTAACATGATATGCCCCATATATAGAACAAACCCTGATTCTGATGCACAGGAATTCTTACCATGTTCATTATAAAAAATGATATGAATAGCCTCCGTGGTCTATGTGGCTGCAATGAGCTAATGACTAAGCAAGGATGATCTCTGGCGAATTCCCATAATGTCTCAAGTGAAGAAGCAACGTGATGTTTCATCCTTTGGGAGTGGGAGTCATCTATACTTATGGGTATCAGATTTGAACCAATTCTGATAATTTAATTAGGCACATAGCCCTAATATTATTTTTATCTCATCCTTTTTATTGTAAAGTACCTTCAGCTCATAAGCATAATCTGTGGCTCCCAAGCTCTGCAGGTTGAGGGACCTATTCCAGGGGTCTAGTGGCTGTGGATGGTTACCTCAGGACTTATGAGATTTTCCTGATACTTCTGTTGGTGATCCTGTCAAAGCCTTGACCAACCTATGGAATGTGAACATGATCCAAGTCATTTCAGCAGTGGTGGATCAGGTAGCACTCTCCTTGTTAAGACTCAGGGGTGCTTTTGGACTGCTTTGAGCCTGGATGCTCAGGTTTCTGCTGTGACTAAAGATGCAAAAGGTCCAACATTGCTTGGTGTGCCAACAACATCTGTTCCTAGATAGATTCAGCCTAGCTATAGTGATATGCATGCCTTGGTGACATGGCATTTAAATTTGTGTGACAAGGGGCTGCCTCTGAAAAGTGTTAGGAAGCTTTGGCTGGACAATTGGCCTGATGGTTGATGGATCTTGGCTGTTGGAACCATTTGACCCAGCTGTTTCAAGTTCACTGGGTATCAATGTTCTCCTGGAGAAAATTCAAAGTGCTGCTTTTAACCATTAAAATTCTCAACAGTTTTGGTCTAGGACACATGAAGAATAGCCTCTTCAGGTACTATATTTATCTGAATCCAAGACTAGTCCCCCCCCCAGTTCTTCTATGTTTGAAACTGGGGGTCACCTTAAATTCAGAGTCCCCTTTCTTATGGGTAAATACAGATGCAGCCAGTATTTAACCTGTATTTTTAAAGAGGGTCATCTTAAATTCAGAGTCATCTTTTCTTCAGGTAGATAAGATATGAGCCTGCCTGTGCAGGAGACCATTCTGTACGTACCTCCTATATCTGACCTCTGGTTGGGACCTAGGAAAAAGTCTTCCCTGCAGTCACTCCTGGGTTCTGGCACTCTCTTCCAAGAAAGGCTCTTCTGGATCTGGATTTTTTGTCACAGGGCAAGGATGTTTTTATTCCAGAAAGTTTTTAATCTGTAGTTGTTTTATTGTGTTGACTGTTTGATAATGTTATCAATGCTGTGTTTTATTGCTTTTATTGAGGTTTTCCTTCTATTGAGATTTTTACATTGTGTTTTAATTTGTTGTGAGCTGCCTTGGGCATTGCAGTCTGCAATGAAAAGGAGGTATATAAATATCTAAACTAAATAATCTAAAAGGATATTAAGTTTTTCACCCGTGCTGTTTTTACCTCTGTCTTGTTAACAGAAAAGCTGATAATCTATCCACCCCCAGCACAGTACCTCCAGTGACTATTGCTGGTGTCTATTTTGTTTCTTTTTAGATTGTGAGCCCTTTGGGGACAGGGATCCATCTTATTTATTTATTATTTCTCTGTGTAATCCGCCCTGAGCCATTTTTGTAAGGGCGGAATAGAAATATAATAATAATAATAATAATAATAATAATAATAATAATAATAATAATCACCCCCAGTGAGGCACTACCTTGGCGTGGTTGTGGGGCTTGTGTGCTCTGATGAAGGTGAGAGCTATGCCAGAGGTCCAACCATACTGGACAGGTCTCACCAGAGGAGCCAGTCAAAGAGTGCCTCTCCCATCAACAATATGGTGTGACATAACTTTAATAAATCTATAACGGATCGGTCATCGGCCGGGTCAACAACGACCGCGCCAGATGCTATAGTCCCTGGACATCTGGTGGCAAGTGGGCAACAGGACTCAGGATCTTCAGTTGAGCAACCAGGGCTGAAGACAGCAAAGTTACTGGAAGAAACGTCGCTTAACCAAAAAAAAATATACGAAAAATGCCAACAAGGAAATAATGATCTGCTATTGCAAGTCTAGTCCAACTAGAAGAGGTTATTTAAAAAGAATGTACCAAATTTGGAAAGAGAAGCATCCAGACACAGAAATAACAGAAAAAAGGCTAGCAGACCAGAGTACATTCATAATAAAAAATAAAGTATTCACAGGAGTTGAGCTGGAAGAACTGCAAAGAGCAACACAGGCTCAAGATATGTAAGAAGAATTATCACCAGTTGAAGAAGTTGCTCAGGCGCAGGTGGAGCTGGTGTTGGAAATCGAGGATGCCACTATTGCTGAACTGTTTCAAAATCAAAACCAGGCAACCTCCCCTTTGCCTTCGCCTCAAAAACCCAAATGACATTTAACAGAAAAGCAACAAGAACTAAAGCAAAAAATAACTGAGCACATGAACCAAACAACCACCAGGGTTCGACTTCCAGCTCTAAAAATAGTTGCCAAAAAACAACTTGCTCAGGCATTAAAAGATGTCAATGCTGCACTTACAGAAATAACAACCAACAATTTGCAAGAAACAAACCAACTAATGTACAGTGCAGCAACAACAACAACACAAGAGCTCAGATATAAGATCAGTGGACCTGTCAAAAAAGAAAGTAGTACATCATCTAAATGGAAGATTAGATTAGAAAATAAAATCTCCAGGCTTAGATCAGATGCTAGTAAATTGAAAGATATGAAAGACAAGAAGCTGAAGAATGAAAACACCAAACAGTATCTGATCCAAAAATACCACCTAGATTCAAGGGAAATTAGAGAAGCCCTTGAAATAATAAAGCAGCAAATAACAGCAGTGTCAAAGAAGATTAGCAGATATAAAACCAGAATTACACAACACAGGCAGAATCTCCAATTCCAGTCGAATCAGAGATGTTTCTACCAAAGCATAGAAGGAGAAACTGCAAGAAACCTAGAAACACCAAATAAAGAAGAAACAGTGCAATTGCCCGACACCTAAGAAGACACGAGACTCAAGGTATTGGTATAAATGAGGGCCACAGTTTATTTAAACTTCAACAACCAATGAGAGAGCAGGGATGGGCTCATCCCCTGCCTACAGTGCGGTACTACAGGCATGCGCAACCATGGCATGCTTAACCTATGGCATAGGGCGATGCACCTTGGCTCCAGGCAACCCAAAAGCTCCGAAACCAGGGGTGCATATCCTAGCCAGCCTAGTGCCGGGCCCCTGAGCTAGCCTCGCCCCCTGGTAGCCGTTCAGCCATTCCATAGGGCTTAGCCAGTCAAGGTAGGTCGTCCAAAGGCAGACATCCCTGAGCCGTGCAGTCTCTAGGGAGTTGCCCCTTTCTGACCCATAGCCAAACGCTTACCCGAAGGTGCTCACCAGCCTGATACGATGTTTCCAACCACACTGTACCTGCCACAGCATGGGTTAGCCTAGCTTAACTCCATGCTACCCCCACTGAGTGCGTAACCACGCAGCCAATCCCTGCTCTAAATCATTTAGAAACAAACGGGTCCCTCTAGGTGACAGGTGGACACCATCCCCTCTGAAGAGGCTGGGACTAGAAAAAAGGATGCCAGGGTGTGCAATGAACCCGCCCCCGATGGAACCCAGGAAACGCGCCAGCTGGGCGTTTACCTTCCTGCGAGCCCTGTTCACCTTATAAGGATCCCGGGCTCCTCTCCAAACTCTGCGTTGCAGCATGGCCGACCAAAGGACGGCGATGCCCGTGCACCACTCAAGGACCTGTAAGATGTCTTTCCTCAAACTGTGGACAATAGCCAACCTGGTTTGGGACACCAGATCATTTTCGCCGAGATGGAGGACAAGGACATCTGGCGGCCAATTCGCCGCCAGGAATTCCTGGAACATGGGCAAGAATTGAGCAATAACCATCCCACGACGACCGATCCAGGAGATCGACGCCCGCTGCCCCAGGCCCAGCTGGGTTCCCGGCTGCACCCCACGTGCGGCCTTGTGCGCCCAGAAAACTATGGAGTGGCCCAGGATGAGGACCCGAGCCCTTTCCACCCATCGCGCTGGGCCTGTAAAAGAGAACACAATGAGCGTCTAACCAAGGATGTTAACGCACATACCTCCGGTAAGCAGCAGACCACCAACACCCAATGCACTGGATGGACTCGCCAGAAAGACCCAGCCGGGAAGCTGCAGAAGCCGCACCGATGCGGAAGGAGTGAAGGGAAAGCCGTGCAGTGTCCACCCCCGCTGCTTGAAGTGCACAGCGGGCCACTGGCCAAAACTGGTATTGAGTAAGGGGACGTCCATCTTCGTGGATGAAAAGGCACCCAGGCGCGGCCCCCCGAATTGCCAAGTAGGCGTTCAAGGCCCGCACCGGGCACAGCAAGGCATCATCCGCCTGGTGAAGTGACACAAGTTGTCCCCGCCCTTTCTGATCAGTCTTGGAAAAACGCAGGCGTAAAGTTAACATAGCCTGTCCTGGGACCGCATCTCCAAACTGCACTACTCTAAAGGAGGGACTAAACCTCCCCCTGGGGAACAGCTCACTGGCCCAAAAGGCCCCAAAAAACAAGACCATGGTAGCTGCGTGAAAAAGCGCGGTCTCGAAAGGGGACCTACAGACACTTGCCAGGTGCTCGACCGCACTCTGAATCGCGGAAGGCAAAATGGGCCTACGGCTATCAGCTTCGGCTGGATGCTCCCGGGACCAACCCTCTAGCATCCTCCACACCCTAAAATCCCCTGTAGTGTCAGCGAGGCCCCGAGCCTTAGCGTGGAAAGCCAAGGCTGCCAGATAGCCTGCTAACGCCCTGGCAGATAACCTCTTACCCTTAAGGTGAACGAGGAACTGCATCAGATGGTCTGCAGGTGGGGGCCAGACCTGACCCAATCCTACCTTTTTCCTAGAATCCTGGAAAGCCCTGCACTGCCTATTGTATGCCGCTCGCGTGCTGGGGGCCAGAGAGGCCCAAACAGCCCTGTGCGCTTCTAGGCGCCAAGGCTCCACAGCCACGCCGGCATCTATTCGGGGTGACGTTCCACCTCTGGCGTGAGCTGGCGAAAGCGCTGCACCTGGAAACAAGACAGCGCGTCCGCCAGACCGTTTTGAACGCCCGGTACATGACAAGCAATAAACTGTATATTGTTAGACAAACAGGCCAGGACAAAAGCCCTGACCAAGTTCATCACCCTGGGCGACCTGGAGGTCTGCCTGTTGATTACCAGGACCGTGGCCTTGCAGTTCCGCCTCCAGGAGGAAACTTGCAGTTCCGCCTCCAGGAGGAGGGACTCACGCCAAAAGGAAACCCCATTATAGGAGTCCAAAAAGGACTCCCACAGCCGCAGATCGGCCTCCATGGGAGAGGTAATTCTAACCCTGTGGTGACTAAGCCGTACACCCTTAATGGCATCACACAGCCTACGCAGGAAAGGGCGGCCGGGGACAATCACCCTGAAAGCAAAGTTCAAATGCCCAATAAGCTGTTGCAGCTGCTTAAGGGTTACTTTGCGCGCCTGAACACAAGAAGCTAGCAGAGCCCGCAAAGTATCCAATTTGCCCAGGGGAAGTCTGGAACAACCCATTAGGGTGTCCAGTTCGATACCCAAAAAGGTAGGAACTGAAGAGGGGCCCTCCGTTTTTTCTTGGGCCAGTGGAATGCCCAGATCAGCGCATAAGGCCTGAAAAACCCCAAGTAGGTGCCTGCATTGGTTCGTCTCGCGTTGGCCAACCAGGAGAAAGTCATCCAGGAATGAGCCGTGGTCGCGAGCCCCGCCTCCCGCCGAAGCGCCCACTCGAGCATAGAACTAAATGCTTCAAAGGCCGCGCAAGAAACTGAGCAGCCCATGGGCAGGGCCCTATCGATGTAAAAGTGACCCTGAAAATCGAACCCTAAAAGGTTAAAGTCCGCTGGATGAACAGGGAGGAGACGAAATGCAGATTCAATATCGCATTTCACCATCAAAGCGCCCTGCCACAGGAACAGACAACCTGAACCGCCTGATCAAATGAGGTGTACCGAACTGAACAAAGCCCATCAGGAATTCCATCATTAACGGATGAACCGTGGGGAAAGGAAAGGTGGTGGATAAGGCGGTATTCGCCAGGCGCCTTCTTAGGCACCACCCCCAGAGGAGAGATGCGCAAATCCGGCAAGGGCAGCTCCTCAAACGGGCCGAGGACCCAGCCCAGGGCAACCTCCTTGCGGATTTTCCGTAAAACCACAGCTTCCATCCCCACCACGGACTTAAGGTTGGGGGCCTAACTATGAACTCTCAAACCAACATAAGGAATGCGAAAACCGCTGGCAAAACCCGCCCACAAATAATCCGCTTGCAGTCTGAGCGGGTAGTCCCTCAACAAACGGGCAAGCACCGGTAGCCTAACCGGGCTGGAGCCCTTTTCCAGTATTGCCGCCTTGTGCGGAACCCCCACTCTTTCTGCCACCCGCAGGAGGCTCCCGGGGCCCCCCTCTCGAACCCCGGACATGCTGGCAATGGATGCTGGCGTGCTTCCCTCCACAGAAGCCACAGTCATGGTGAAACCGGCAAGGGGACCTGTTGCAGCTGCCACTGGTGTTGAAGGCCCAACATGGCAGGGAACCTTGAGCTCCCTGCACAGCGACAGGCCCCGAGGACTGTGCTGCTGGAGTCTTAGAAATTAAGTGGCCACTGTCCGCCCGTTCGCCCATGATAGGCCTAGACGGGGTCATGATGAGGAGCCAGAGCTCTTGGTGCTGCCTATCCCAAGGGATTGATGGATTCAAGGATGCCCTAAGCCGAAAGGAGTGATCATAGCGCTCCCATGCATTGCCCATAAAGTCCCGGTAGCCACGGTGTATTATATCAAGGTACTTCACCATGGCGGGGCCCTTGGAGGCGTGCACCTGAAGCACCACACCCATGTATATTGTGTATGCAGACAGCCAATTGGCCCAGTTGTGCTCAATAGGCTTACGTTTGGATTTCACCTCTTCCTTCTTCTGCTTGCCCTCCTTCAAGACGGGCTCGGGCTCTCTGAAGAGCAGGTGAAGAAGGTCTACAAACTCCCCGCGCCAGATACGCTCCTTTACGGTGGGAAGCAGGTGATCTCCCAAAGGCAGGGAGGTGTCACAAGGTGGGTAAGGACCCTGTGCCACCAGCGAGTCAGCCAACCCCCCCCCCCCCCGGGACCGCTGGCGCTGTGATAGCTGCAGAAGGTGTACTTCCTTGCCAAACCTGAGCACACGCCCCGTATGGGGGCATAGAACCGAATGCAGCGGCTTGCCAACTGTAGGGGTGATATGGAGGGGCCCAGGGGGACATCCCCCAAGGCCAGGTGTGGTGTGGGAACTCACCAGGCCCTTGTGCATCCGTAGAACGTAGATCACCCCCGCCAGGCCCAGTCACACTGGGGGAAACGCTGTTGTCCGAAGTCAGATCCACCGCTGTAGGGACCGGCTGTGGCTCCCGCGCCTCCAGTGCTTCAATTCTGGATGAAAGGGATTGCATGAGTTTGGCACGTTTAAGACCCCTAGTGACTCTTCCAGAACCAGAAGGCAGGCCCGACGGACCACCCTTCTCCACCGTTGGCGGCGCTTGCCTCTGCCTTTCCAGCGCCTCGAGGCGCGCAATGAGTGCCCATACTGTGCCCATATCCCCATCCTCATCCGATGAGGAGTCAAAGACTGGCGCGGGGTGAGGAGGGGGGCGAACCCGCTTCCCTCCAGTCTTAGCCTTTACTTTTTTAGGAGCCATGCTGTAACCAAGCCCTGAGGAGTTGCTTGATAGAGTTATCCCAGAAAGCTAGTGCAGCGCTGGGTGGGGGTGGGGGGTAAACCTAGCCCAACCACCCTTTGAAGAAAAGCCCCCAGCCTGGTCACACACCAGAAGAAAGGCCACAGGACCGCCGCCCTGGTTTGCCTCCGAGCCCAAAGGGGGGGGGAGGGAACGCCAATACTAGCTCTACCACCTCAAGCCCGAAGAGAAAGAAAGAAACCCCAGCCCCAGGACAAACCACCCAGCGCAGGGGGATGGGACAAAACCAAACCACCTATTGCGCGTAAGGCCGCCGCTCGGCCCGCCCGGTCCGTAGGGCTGGCAGCTAAGGCTGGCCTCCACAAAGGCCCAAAATGCCGCGAGGGCTCCCACCCACCGTTCAGCTGAAGGCCGCACCAAACTCCGGGGGAAGCCTTAAAAGGCCCCCCCCTGTGCACCCGAACCGGGCCGGCTGCTGAAGCTGGCCCCAGCAGAGGCCCGAGATGCCGCGGGGGCACCCGAGCAAGCCGGCCGAAGGCCGCGCCCGAGCCGAAGCCCGGGACGCAGAGAGGACTCCCGGCCCAATCCGGCCAGCGGCCACTCCAAACCTAAGGGGGGGGCCTTAAAAAGCCACCCCTTGTATAGCCGCCGCCACAGCTGGGGTGGAACCCCGCTCCCGACCGACCCACTCCCTTTGCAGAAAGCAGGAGCCTCGGAACCAGGCGTCCTGCTCCTTCGCCTCTTGAGAGTGGAATGAGCTCTCTCGGTAAGGAGCAGGACGCTAAACCTAAGCCACGCCACCTGCACGGGCTTTCCGGCCAATCAGAGCCAAGGGAAGCCTCGTGCTTCTTCTAAGGGGGCCAGGCAAAGATGCTGCTCCGCTTATTCAAGCGGAGGCAGCAGGATTCTGGTGGGAATTATGGGACAATTCAATAGATTATAATAAAAAAGCAGGCTGGATGAAAGAGGTCAAAAAATGTAACAAACAAATGCAAGATCTAATAATAACACCAGAATTAATCAGTGAAAGAGCAAAGAAAATTAAAAATTGGACGGCACCAGGAGACCATGAACTGCATGGCTTTTGCCTTAAACACCTAACAAGCCTTCATAAACAACTATCAAAACAGTTCAATCACATTATGAAAGGCTGTGATATTGAACAATGGCTAAGAACTGGAAAACTCATCTCATCATGAAAGACCCAGCAAAAGGTGCAGTTCCAATAATTACAGACCGATAACCTGCCTGCCAACCAGGTTCAAATTATTAACTGGAATAATAGCAGATGAAGTGATGCAACACTTATTAACTAACAAACAGCTTCCAGTTGAACAGAAAGGAAATTGCCCCAACACCAGAGGCACAAAAGACCAGCTGCTGTTTGACAAAATGATTTTAGAAAACTGCAAGAGAAGAAAAACCAATCTAAGTGTTGCATGGATTGACTACAAGAAAGCCTTCGATTCATTGCCTCACACATGCATACTAAAATGTTTAGAAACAACTGGTGTCAGCAAAAACATTCAGATATTTATTTAAAAAGCAATGAGCATGTGGAGTACACAGTTAACAATCAATGGCAAGACACTTGGACAGGTTAGCATTAGAAGAGGCATTTTCCAAGGGGACTCACTATCCCCTCTGTTGTTTGTAATCGCCATGACCCCACTTTCACAAATACTAAACAAAACAGGCCTCTGATACCAAACATCTAAAACATCAAGTAAAATAAACCATCTGCTGTACATGGACGATCTGAAGTTGTCTGGAAAGTCCCAGTCAGAAATCGAATCACTGCTAAACACTGTCCGTATATTCAGTAGCGATATAGCAATGGAGTTTGGACTAGACAAGGGTGCTGCATTAATAATGAACAGAGGGAAAATAAGAAAAACAGAAGGAATAGAACTGCCCAATGGAAGCAAGATCAAGAACCTGGAAGAGAAAGAACCTTACAAATACTTGGGCATTCTCCAGGCTGATAACATTGCACACACTGAAGTTAAAAGAGAAATTGGAAGTGAATACATCAGGAGAGTTAGAAAAATCCTCAAGTCAAAACACAATGGCGGGAACACCATACAAGCCATAAACACCTGGGCTATACCTGTTATCAGATACAGTGCAGGAATAATAGACTGGACCCAGGCAGAGCTAGAGACGCTAGATCGTAAGACCAGGAAAATCATGACCATCAATCATGCTCTGCACCCCCGCAGTGATGTCGATAGGCTATACCTCCCTCGCAGCTCAGGTGGAAGAGGAATGCTGCAAGTCCATCAAACAGTAGAGGAGGAGAAAAGAGGCCTTGAAGAATATATCAAGGACAGTGAAGAAGATGCACTTCAAATGGTCAATAATGCGAAACTATTCAACACCAATGAAAGAAAGCAGGCCTACAAGAAAGAACAAGTCAAGAACCGAGCAGAAAAATGGAGAAATAAGCCCCTGCATGGTCAATATTTGCACAATATGAGTGGAAAATCAGACATCACCAAGACCTGGCAATGGCTTAAGCATGGCAACTTGAAGAAAGAAACAGAATGTTTTATACTGGCTGCACAAGAACAGGCACTAAGAACAAATGCAATAAGAGCAAAAGTCAAAAAATCAACCACAAACAGCAAGTGCCGCCTTTGTAAAGAAGCAGATGAAACCGTGGACCACCTAATTAGCTGTTGTAAAAAGATCGCACAGACTGACTACAAACAAAAAACATAGTAGCAGGGATGATATACTGGAACATCTGCAAAAAAATACAAGCTACCTGTAGCCAAAAATTGGTGGGACCATAAAATTGAAAAAGTTGTTGAAAATGATGATGTAAAAATATTATGGGACTTCCGACTACAAACAGACAAACATCTGCCATGCAATACACCAGATATAACTGTAGTCGAGAAGAAAGAAAAACAAGTCAAAATAATCGACATAGCAATACCAGGGGATAGCAGAATAGAAGAAAAAGAAATAGAAAAAATCACCAAATACAAAGATCTACAAATTGAAATTGAAAGGCTGTGGCAGAAAAAGACCAAAATAATCCCAGTGGTCATTGGCGCCCTGGGTGCAGTTCCAAAAGACCTTGAAGAGCACCTCAACACCATAGGGGCCACAGAAATCACCACCAGCCAATTACAAAAAGCAGCTTTACTGGGAACAGCCTATATTCTGCGACGATATCTATAACAACTGACAATAAAATTCAGCCATCCCAGGTCCTTGGGAAGGACTCAATGTCTGGATAAAACAAACCAGTCAATAACACCTGTCTGACTGTGTAAACAAGAAATAATAATACAACCAGACTTCTGATTTCATACATACATTTCTCAAGTCTCAAAGAGGACTGTGGGCAGGATTCAGGCTATGTTTGTCATGACTAAGTCGCATGGAAATTGATGGTCCTTAAGTTAGTCATTATTTAATTGCAGTGGTGCTTAGTCATGCCGAACATAGTCTGGATCCTACCCACAGTGGACTATTCTCACAGCAAAGATGGTGGGGGGGAAACCAACCAACCCACCCTGCACAAATGCTATTCTGTAATTCTTAATCTGTTGTGAACATAAAAAGCACAGTTTTATTTTCACTATGTAATTAAAAAATGTAAGAAATCTGCAAGGTAAAAGCACTCGTTAAATAAAATGATTATATTGTCATTACTGCAACATACAGGCTAACGAACGCACTTCAATTATGTATATTGGAACTTGCCCAAGGTCAATATAGTTATTGTTAAACTTCTTCTGAAGAGTATGTCATTAAAATAATTCTGTTATGCCAGCCATTCCTACAACATGTAAGTAAACAAGCGCATTTCCCTTGGGCATGTGGGAGCTTGGCAAGAGTTGTTGTTGAAGTTTTTATGAAGAATATGTCATCAAGAAAATTCTTTTATGTCCGCCAAATGCGTTTTGATTCTCCTGATCTTCCTCAGTGGCTTTTAAGATAACCCTTGTACAACTTCTTCCTCCACCACTGTACTATAAAGATATCATACCATAAAGCTACTCCACAGTACCTTCATTCTTAGTAAGCATTATGAATTATACATGCATACTTGTAAACATCATTACTTACAAGGCATTCTCCAGATCAAAAGTACTTCTCAATTGTAGGTCTATATCCTTCACCTTCTTCAGAAGAAATGTGCATAAATGCTCCACTCTGATGTAGAATATATACTAGTGCAATGTATGAATTCATCACAGCTGTTGTGAATTGGTATCACTATATACCTCTTAGGAGGACCCAATTCTGCAAACATTTAAAATCTTTTAACATGAAAACAGTTCATAGCAATCTATATACTTGGGTCCATAGTCTATTTACATCAAAGCACATCAGGCAGAAAGAAAGGATAGTTTCATAATATCACTCCCCAATTTACATCTTCATTCAGTCCCCTGGGGGTCCAAGTTCTAAGAGTATGGATCCAGTACAATTCTCTTTTTAGAAGACATTTATTAATATTACCTCTATGTTCTTCTCAATACACCAAAATCTAAGCTCTTCAGCATTATGTCCATATTCCTTAAATTGTCTCACTAGAGGGGCATGTAAATTGCTTCTTCTTATGCAGCTATTGTGTTCGATTATTCTTTGTTTCACTGCTATTCTCACAGCACCCATGTTTTATGTAAGGGATTGCCTAGATGATTTTTTCTTTCCCCCCCTCCAGTTTTTCTTTTTTTATGTCCCCTTAGCACAGAGTAGGAGTTAAAGTAAAAGTAAAGTTGTGCTATTGAGCTGGTGTTGACTCCTGGTGATCACAGAGCCATGTGGTGTTCTTTGGTAGAATACAGGAGGGGTTTATCATTGCCATCTCCTGCACAGTATGAGATGATGCCTTTCAGCATCCTCCTATACTGCTGCAGCCTGATATAGGTATTTTCCATAGTATGGGAAACATACCAGTGGGGATTCGAACCAGCAACTGCTTGCTCCCTAGGCAAGTTACTTCCCCACTGCACCATTAGATGGCTTAGGCAAACCAAAAAGCTCACAGGAACCAGAAATTGTATGCCCATATCTTAGCAACGGGAGCAGATTTTTGCATGGTCAGGTAGATCAGAAAGAGTGCCTTTAGAGTGGTCTTTATGTAAATAAGACAAAGCAAGTAAGGATTTGGCATACAACCACACATATGCGTTCCAGACACCTTAACTGGAGCAGTTGACAGACAGAAAGTAAGGCAAGGAATATCCTCTCCTCTCTCTGGAGGAAAGTCTTTCTACCTCTGCAAAAACCAACATTTGCTAAGTAGGATTCCTGGTACCAGGTTATTAGCCTACAGGTTTCTAAGCGACAGACACACTAGCTTATTATGCTACCTGGTAGGCATTTTAAATTGAGGGCTGCCTATAGTAGCCTTGGACATCCAAAGAAGAGGAATTCTTACAACGATTAAAAAAAAAATTGGTCACATGATTATATGTCAGCTACTGAATAAGTCAATAGCTTAATATTTTATTATTATTATTTTATTTAATAGCTTAATATTTAAGTAAACTATTAATTTACTTAATAAATCAAACTATTTAATTTTAATATAAGACATAAGATATAAAATATTTTGGTGAACAGGGGAAATTCAGAAAACCTTATGTGAATATTTGCCAACAAAATATGCAGAGGAGAATTGCATGCAGAATTTTGGGGAGCTTGTTCTGCTGATATGGGACCATGCACACAGCAGGGGAGCACCCACTTCACAGAGCCCTGACAGCTCATTCAAGAATGCAGCTTGCATTAAGAAATGTGACAAAATACTTTATCTTGACTTTTGAAAGCAGGGAGCAAAATTAAGGCCTTTACAAGATGCCCCCTCCTATCCATGAGGCAGGCTGCATACCTCAGATCCCTTATCACACAGCAAGTCCACAGCCCTAATAAATAAATGAGGTCCATTAATTAAGTCCTTCATAAAGAACAGTGCCTTCACTCCCTGTCCTCACACAAGATGAACCTTCTGGCTTTAAAGGATCAATTCATTGAGATTCTAGAGCTTGTCTATCCAGCTGTGGCCTATCCAGCTATGGCATTCCTCTCCTACTAATGGCCAACTCAATGGGTGAAAAAAAATTCCTATTTTCTTCACTCCTAAACAATACCCCTAATTACTGGATGTGGAAAAGCAGTTGCCTCCTTACTGGAAGATATGGGCCCTGCAAGTTTCATGAAGGTATCATTTGATTTATTGTCTTAAGCTAGTCAATGATACATCAAGGGGTGGGTAGTGATTATTAAGCTTTGCCCAACTGCCTTGCTTCTGTGAAAGAGAAAGAAAATGGAAATGTGCCTGTATAAATCCTCCCATGTATCATTTCCCTAGCAAAAAGGAAGAGAGAAATGAAGCAGTCCTCCCTTTTGCTTCTCCTTTTTTTTTTTTTTTTAGGTCATGGGAAAGGTACCTTTAAAATCAAATACATTTCTAAAAGATTGCTGCACCACATTCTACTAACTTGAAGACAGAACTAGAAAGTTTCTGGGACTAAAGGGATCTATAAAGAGCCAAATTTATTACAGCATTAATAGTGATGCCAAGATGTCTTTAAATCATTATGCAGAACATAGATATCTAGCAGATCCAAATCTTTGTCTATAAACATCAATAATGTAACTGAGTTCAATTACATCAAATTACACTACCTCCAATAATACGAGTCACATCCATTTTATAGAGATTTTAACCAAAAGTGGATTCAGCTAAAAAAATAATAATAAATACACTTCCGGTTGGACTGCTGATGAGGCTGCATCCTTCCCAACAGGGGAGACCGAGGAGGAGTTATTTCAGGGGGTTTTGAGTCTTCATAACCCCCCTCCACCACCCTGGATTAAAGGGTTTGGACTGAGATTGCCCACTGCATCCCCCGGAGCCTGCATCCCCCGAAGGCACAGCTTTGATTTAAGTTGAGTGGTGGGGGTTGGGAATCATCAAGCTGCACTTCTCCCCTGGAAATCCATGGACAGAAGCGTCTTGGGCATCCAATTTCTTTTGGTTTGGATTATAATTAATGGCTAAAGTTTCAAGAAGCTCACCTCGAAGCATGGTCAATGATAAATTGCTGGAATTCTACTTGCTGTTGTTCTAATGATTGGATTGATGTCAAGCCATTGCTGTGAAGTCCTCGTGAGTTTGCCAACTATAAATTAAGGTTAAGAATTTGATCTGTATGTTGAAAGGATGGTTAAAAGCTTCAGAATTTAAAAAGCAAAGCTGTCGGGACTATTTTGTTAGCTCTCTTGAGAGAGTTAAACTTAAGGAACAAGTGAATTCCTGTTTGCTGCTGAATATGTCTATCAGAAAGTGCACCAATTAGAAGAAGAAGGCGGATCATTGAACTGTGGGAAAATTAAACTTGCGGTGATAAGATAGAAGGGCTGTGGTTTGGAGCTGAGTTTATTTGGAAATAATTGGAGACCTGTACATTTCTGGATAACGAGGACTGAATTTGGCTGTAAGAGCTGTGTTGCTGGGTTTGTGATAATGCAAAAAGCTAAACAGCAGAACCAAACACAAGCCAGAAGGCTCTCCATCCCAAACCCAGGTCTGGGTGAAGGGAAAATGCCTTCAGAGTTGAATAAGACATTAGTTGCCATGAAACATTTATTAGAAGCTAACTCTGGCACCTTACAACAAGTGAGTCAAGACATTCAAATATTGAATAAGAGAACATCAAATATTGAGGAGACAGTGAAAAAATTAGCTGATGACAATAAAGAATTTAAAAGAAGGGTGGAAAGTTTGGCGCAAGATCTGGGATCCATAAGAGATGATAGGGAAAAATTATTAGACCAGATGGCATTGTTGGAATTGAGGCAAAAAGAGCATTTTTTGAGATTTAGAGGAATCCCAGAAAAAACTGGGCAAGATATTTAAAAAGTGCTTAAGGAGGAACTTGCACTACTTTGGGGAATTCCAAGTGATGAGATGGAGAAGCAGATAGATTCAGCTTTTCGTGTGAACTCGGCCTATGCCACTAGTGGTGTGCACGGAATCGCCGCGGCGCAGTCCAGCACTGAGGAGGGTCTACCTTTAAGGGTGGGGGGTAGTACTTACCCATTCTGCCGCTCTTCCCCCTCCGACGCTGCATTTAGGAATGAAGAAATCATACAGAGCCATATGTTCTGCTAAATCAAAATAGGCTTTTGGTAGCCTGCCTTGCAAATTCCTTTCAGATGTGTCCGATTTTCTATCCAAAGTTGTAGAGACAAGCCCATTGAAATCTCCCAGTAAGACTAAGTTAGCATTTGATAACTCAGCCATCTTCTATTCTAAATATTTATAGAATTCTACTTTTTTTAAATTGTGTGCATAAATTCCAATTATCACCATTTTGACTCCAGCAACTATAATTTCCAAAGCTAGCACCCTACCTTCTTCATCTTTAAAAATCAATTTGGGTTCAAATTGTTGCTTCACACAGAGCACTACCCCTCTTTTTTTTTTTTTCTTGCCATAGGAGATGAATTCTTGGCCCAAAGCCTTATTGGCCAAATATTTTCTGTCTTGTTTTCTAATATGTGTCTCCTGTAAACATATAATATCCAAACTTTGTTTTTTAAGAAAATGAAAAAATTTTGCCCTTTTAGTTTTGTTATTTAGTCCATTAACATTCCATGAAACTATTTTGTAATCCATCTTGACTAATTAGAATTATGTGTTGAAGGCACTGGGTGCTCTGGAGTTAAGATATTTTTGTATTTACGCCAAAATTCTTGCGCTTTGAGGAGCTCTGTAATTCTATTCCTCTTCTCCTTGTAAAAAAAGGAAACCCTTTCAGGCACTTCCCATCTGAAACGTATTCCATTGGTGTTTAAAGTATCTGTTAAAAATTTGTAATCCTTACGTTGTAATCCTTATCCTGGATGGTATTTCTTTTACCTGTTACTGGATCCATACTCTTAGAACTTGGACCCCCAGGGGACTGAATGAAGATGTAAATTGGGGAGTGATATTATGAAACTATCCTTTCTTTCTGCCTGATGTGCTTTGATGTAGATAGACTATGGACCCAAGTATATAGATTGCTATGAACTGTATAGATTGCTATGAACATGTTAAAAGATTTTAAATGTTTGCAGAATTGGGTCCTCCTAAGAGGTATATAGTGATACCAATTCACAACAGCTGTGATGAATTCATACATTGCACTAGTATATATTCTACACCAGAGTGGAGCATTTATGCACATTTCTCCTGAAGAAGGTGAAGGATATATATCCTTCAAATATAGATCCTGTTAAAATTTTGTAATCCTTACATTTCCTTAAGATGCTGGATGGTATTTCTTTTACCTGTTGGCCTTTGATGGGAAGGGCTTTAGCAAAATGTGCTTGCAGTATCTGCTCTGTACTTAATTTGGAGTTAAATTGAACCAAATAATCTCTGGGTAGTTTGTTTATTGTGGCATATAGGGATGTGCACGAACTGGTTTGGAGGCCATGTTGGAGGCCTCCGAACCAGTTTGGAACCGGACCAGTCCAGTAGTCTGGTACTGAAGGGGGTCTACCTTTAAGGGCAGGGGATTAGTACTTACCCCTCCTGCCGCTCTTACCCCTCCGGTGTTGCATTTAGGAATGAAGTTTCAGGGGCGGCAGCGTTCCTCCCTGCTGCCCCCGCCCCTGTCGTTGGCCGGAAGTCTAGGAAATATGAGCACGCATTCTCCACGATTTGTGGAGAATTAAAAATACAAATGCAAAGGAATATACCTATTTCTCTGAAAGATATAAATCCCATTCAAGGATAATGGTCTGGACATCCAAATCTATTACATTGTGTATGAAAAGAATGGATATTTTCCCCAGAACATTTTCAGATCATAATGCAATTTGCTTTACATGGAAGAAGATGGGAACGGTATCCTTTCATTGGAGACTGAATGAATAATTGCTGAAAAAAGCGGAAATTGTGGAGAGAGCCAAAAGGAAGTTAAAGGATTATTTTGAATTGAATTTAAACCAAGGAATGGATAATAAAACAGTTTGGGATGCAGGAAAAGTGGTTATGAGAGGCTTTTTTATACAACAGAATGCATACCTTAAAAAACAAAGAGGATTGAAAAAGATGAATTATTGATGGAGATTTCAAAAAAAGAAATGGAACTCCTATGGACTAAGGATAAACAAAAGATTATTCAAGCCATTAAAATGCTTCAGCAACAGCTTTCTATGTTGCTATTAAATGAAATTGAACGGAATTTAAAATATGTGAAACAAAAGACATTTGAATTTGCAAACAAACCAGGCAAGCTATTGGCTTGGAAAATTAGAAGTGAGAAAAAGAATAAGCACATATCCAAGATATCAACAAAAAATGGTCTTTCCTACGATGAAAGGGAAATAAAAAGGGAATTATTCAGATATTATTCTGAATTATATAAAGGAAACAAAGTAGAAGATATTAAAATTGATAAGTTTCTGAAGACACAAAATATTCCACAACTTTCCAAGGATCATATAGAAATTATGAACGCACCGATATCAATAATGGAAATAACAGAAGTAATAAGCCAAAGCAAAGCCAGTAAAGCACCAGGGCCTGATGGGTTACCAGCTTCGTACTACAAGTTGTTTAAAAATCAATTATCACAGCCTTTGCAATGGACGATGAATGATATTTTACAAAGAGAAAATATGCCGGAGTCTTGGAAGTATGCCAACATTGCAGTAATTCCAAAACCAGATCAAGACTTAATGGAAGTTAAGAATTACAGGCCAATCTCACTGTTAAATAATGATTCCAAACTTTTTGCTGCCATTCTGGCAAGGAGAATGAAGGTTGTACTAAGAGCTTTTATTCATGAAGATCAAGCAGGCTTTTTGCCAAAAAGGCAATAAAGAGACAATGTAAGAACAGTCCTGAATGCACTGGAGTACTATGAAAAACACAATGATAAACAAATAGCTATGATCTTTCTGGATGCAGAGCAAGCATTTGACAATGTTTCCTGGTAGTTTATGTGGAGGCTACTGGATGTAATGGGAGTTGGCAAGAATTTCACCAGAGCGGTTACGACAATATATTCGGAGCAATATGCTAAAATTATTATAAATGGGGAACTATCAAATAATTGCAAAATACAAAAAGGAACCAGGCAAGGTTGCCCACTTTCCCCATTACTTTTTATATTAGTTCTGGAAGTCCTTTGTAGAAATATCAGAGAAGATGATCAAATACAAGGCTTGAAAATAGGGAAGCAGGAGTATAAACTTAGCACCTTTGTGGATGATGTGGTGTTTTTTCTAGAAAATCCATTAGAGAAGATCGGAAGACTTTTGGAAAAAATAGAACAATTTGGCCAACTGGCTGGGTTTTATATAAATAAGAGTAAAACGAAGGTATTGACCAAAAAAAAAAAAAAAAAAAAAAGGACCAGAAATCCAAGGATAGACTTTATGAAATAAGCGAATCGAAAGTGGAGAAGAATATTAAATATTTGGGTGTCGGGTTGACAAACAAAAATTCTTTGTTGTTTTTAAATAATTATATCAAAATATGGAATACAGTAAAAATTGATTTGCAAAGATGGACTAGAATGAACTTATCTTTAATAGGAAGAATTTCAGTTGTGAAGATGAATGTTTTACCTAAAATGTTGTTTCTTTTCCAGACTATTCCTATAATTAATACATTAACCTGTTTCAAGCAATGGCAAAAGGACATAACCAAATTTGTTTGGCAAGGGAAAAGGCCAAGAATTAAATTTAAAAATTTAACTGATGCTAAAGAAAGAGGTGGTCTTACCCTAATAAGGTTGTATTTTGATGCTGGTTGTTTGACGTGGTTAAAAGTATGGATAACATTAAGAAATCCCAGAGTACTTGATCTGGAAGGATTTGATCGAAGGTTTGGATGGCATTCATATCTGTGGTACAATAAAAGTAAAGTGCATAAAGACTTTCTCAATCACTATGTTAGAAGGAGTCTAATGGGAGTGTGGGTAAAATACAAAAAATGGCTGGAATCTAAAACTCCATTATGGGTATCCCTGATTGAAGCTTTGGCATGTAAAGAGATAAATATGCAATCTGAATGGGGTACCTATAGGGACTTGTTATGTTTTCAAGAGAGGGGCTGTAAATTAAAAAACCTAACCGAACTCCAAAATTTGGTTAGTAACTGGTTTAAGTACCATCAGCTAAACAAAATTTACAAGAAGGATCTTAAAGTTGGATTTGAGGACCAAATGTCGAGATTCGAGAAGGACTTGTGTGAAAATGATGAAAAATTAATCTCTAAGATGTATAAGTTGTTGCTTTTGGAGGAGACAAGAGATGAAGTCATTAAACGACTATGATAAAATGGGCTCAAGTTGTGGGTCATAATATAGATATGGAAGCTTGGGAAAAATTATGGGAAATGGATTTAAAGTTCACTGCATGTTATACTCTAAAAGAAAATTATTATAAGATGATGTACCGGTGGTATTTGACACCTAAAAAAATTAGCATTAATGTATAAAAATGTTCCAAACAAATGTTGGAAATGTGGATAATGTGAAGGAACCTTTTTTCATATGTGGTGGTCATGCGGGAAGGGAAAGGTGTTTGGGGATATGATATATAATGAGTTGAAGAAAATTTTTAAAATGACATTTCCTAAGAAACCAGAATCCTTCCTGCTGGGAATAACGCAGGGAGAGTTCTCCAGAAGAAACTTAACATTTTTATGTATGCAACCACGGCAGCTAGAATAATATATGTGCAGAAATGGAAAGACAATAAAATCCCCTCAAAAGAAGATTGGTTGATAAAAATTTTGGAATACGCTGAGATGACAAAACTTACAGCACTCATAAGGGATGAAAACTTGGAATGTTTCAAAGAAGATTGGGAGCCAGTCTTACTTTATTTAAAGAACTATTTTTCAAAAATGGACCTTTCAGCAGGGTTTGAAACTTAGTAATAACAGCTGGTTGAGTAGGGTAAAATCGAGTTTGCAATGTGGACTATACGTGTTTTGAATTATTATAGCAATGGTAGATTTGTAGAGCTAATATGAACCATGCAGATTGGTGAGCGGGAAGTCAATGTTTACTTAATTAAATGTAATTTAACTGTTAAGATAGTGTAAAAACCAATAATTTTTTTTAAAAAAATGCAAAAATTAATAATAAATACTCATAGATCTCAGTCTATATCCATTGCCCATTGGACACCAAGGGTAGCTGGGAAATAAGCAGGAGTGGTGACATTCAAGCACAGGAGCTAGAATAGGGTGGTCAGAATGTTGACTGATTGATTCTGGATATCAGCTAAGAAGCCTTTGCAGCCCCAGCCTTAAACCCCCATCTAATACATAAGAATACCAGCTAGCTAACCAGCTTCTGGTTCTTAATTATAAGGTATTAGTCTTCAGCTGCAGTGGCTAAAATCAAACCTAGGAAAATTGTGAGGACACTGCAATGAGAAAAACCTGATATATAAATGCTAAAAGCAATTTGCTCAAACATTTTCAAGGCAAAATCATTCATAGCAAAGTTTGCCCAATAACTGGCAGTGCCTGGCTTTTGTAAGGCACAAGGAGTTGCAATAATACTCTCCAAAGACCTCCCTGTGAAAATAAGCAATATAGAAGCAGAATTAAGAGGCAGATATCTGTTCATAAAGTGTATTGGTCAGTGGGGAATTAACAATCGTTTGTTGTATGCCCCTAACGCAAATCAATTTATTAAATCCACCCTTTAGAATATTGAACTCTTTAGTGAAGATCATCTTCTTGAGAGCTGGCTTCAATAACCCAACCTAGAGATCATCCAGAGAGATCATCATCTGGGAGAGCATCCTACCTGGATACATCCTGGGTGGGATTATGAAAAAAGACAAATCAGGCAGACTCTCAGTTTAACAATCTTCTTAACACATAATCTAGTCAATCTCTAACAATTCACACTCACTGGAGAAAGAGACTGTACAGACTTGTCTTCAGTCCACAAAACATATTCACAGAAACTTACTCCTAAAGTTCAAACAGAAGTTAGGACAGAATTACACTATGATTGCTCCTGGGTTTCTGGATCCTTAACTTATGGAAAGCATGATAATGAAGGTGCAGACTGGGGAAAAAGGCAGTTGCCAGCAGTAAAATCATGCAAGAAGAAATCAGCAAAGAAATAAAAGATTACTTTTGCCATAATCTTTTATACCAGCTTCCTCTAGCATTAGTATGGGATGTCTTTAAATCTGTAAAGGTAAAGTGTGCCATCAAGTCGATTTTGACTCCTGGCGCCCACAGAGCCCTGTGGTTTTCTTTTGGTATTGAGTGTGGATTCTATGATAGCAAATGAGATTTTCAATGAGACACCATGAATCCACTCTAATATGCTATCATAGAATCCACACTCAGAATACCTCAGAAACAACAGAACCCTGTACCCCATGGGTTAGAAACCCATGGGGGTGGTTGGCACCCTATGTGCACTACACCACCACTCGCTCTGGGCCACCCCAGCACACACACCCCCAAATGCAGTTATGGGGCTGCTGAAAGCTCCATTATACCTTATGAGAAAAAACCTTAAAGACGCATAAACTTCAACAATTCACCAAAAATCAGCCCTCTGCCCAAATCCTTTGAAAAAAATCAGGTAGCTTCCTTGCCCCTACCTGGCACTACCACCAACCTCACACTGCTCTAGGCCACCCCTTCCACCCTGATGTGAAGTGATACACCCTCCATTATACCTAATGGGGGAAAACCTTAAAGACGCGTAAACTTCAACAATTCACCAAAAATCAGCCCTCTGCAATTGGGGTGGTAGCCTCCACCTGTTAGGCACCAGCACCCCACCCCACTCTTTTGGCCCAGATCCCATGTTATGCCCCCAATCTGCCCCCAAAACACTAAAACTTCAAAAATTCACCAAAAATCAGCCTTTGGCCAATCCCCCAGAAATTTGGGTGGTAGCCTCCACCCATTGGGCACTACCACCCCACCACACTCTTTTGGCCTCAGGACCCATTTTTTTCATTTGAATCAATTCAGATTCGGATTAATTCGGATCCGAATCGAATCAGGGGTGATTCGGACGGGCCATATTCAGTTACAAAACAGAACGGGGGTGTTTCGGTTTGGATCCAAATCAAAACATCAAAAATCCAAATTGCACACCCCTAATTTATAATGAATGAATGGAGCCTATTTTACATTTCTCTTACCTAGGATCCTCCTCTAAATTTGTTTGTATTCAAACATAAATGCAAAAGTAATTAGAGGGAACATACACACATACTGACCTCATAAGTCTTCTTCCCTTCAGAAAATAAGCAAAGACCACACTCAGGAAATGGTGGAATACAACAAAATAAGGGATATGTTTGTTATGAGTAAAATTTTAATCCAGTTAAAACTACAAGGATGTTTTCATTCAGAAATGTTTCCCTTCCTGACTAAAATTGACTCATCAAACTAACCACAAAAGAGAAGGAGGCCACCAAAAGACCAAAGGTAAAAAACAAACTGGACTCTCAGTCAAAAACCAAGATTCAAACAAACATATGAAAATAGATTTATATTAATGTTTCAAATGCTAGAAACTGTAACATGCATAGGACAAGTTTTCTGTCATAATAACCTTGTTGGCAGACATAGAGAGGAAAAGCCTTCACCTCAGTATCTTTCTAGGAGCTCCAGATCTCAGAAGAAAAAACAACAACAACAAAACCCAGAAGGGTAGCACATCAAGGAATGCTGGCTCCACTCCCTCAAGCAGAGAGATATAAAGGAGGCCAACAGATAGGAGAGGTTGGCTGTGGGGGGGAGAGGCAGCAGCAGCAGCAGGCTCAAGACGCCCGTGATGGTGGTGGGCGTTTTGTCGGTCGTGAGTGTTTGGGCGCCTTGTCGGTCGTGAGTGTTGGTGGATGGGGGGTGGTTGTCCTTTCTCTGTTCTTTTTTGGTGTGGAGGTTTCGGTTTCTAGGTAGGGGAGGTTTTTCTCCGAGTTGGCTTTTGCCTTTGTTTGAAGGAGCTTTTCGTTTGTCGGCAGTAAGGGAGAGGTTTTGTTTGCTGGCTGTGCTGATGGAGGAAGGGATGGAGGCTGAGGGGGTGGTACAAGGGAAGGGGAAGGGATGCCGTTTGGGTGGGGATATGGAGGGTGGTCCTCCTCCTGAAGAGGCTCGTGCCAAAAAGAAGCGCAGTGGCTCCGTGGACTACCAGGCTGGGGCTTTGGGAAGGCGGGAGGGCAGTGAATTATCGCTCTCAGCTGTGGTGAAGGCAATCAACAAAGATGTGAAAATTGGAGACACCAGCCCTATCAAGTTAGCAGAGTGGTTGCGGAAGGCCTTGGGAGATGTTTCCAGGGCTAGGCGCCTTCAGTCTGGCGACTTGTTGGTGGAGTGTGTTCATAAAGAACAATTAGACAAACTCTTTCGCTTGACGTCTCTGGATAAAATTAAGGTTTCTTGTCAGGCTCCCAGGTATCAGGCTTTGAGGAAGGGTGTTATACTGGGCGTTCCTCTTAGTATTTTGGATGATGACATACAAAAGTATTTAGGGGGTGATGTTGTTTCTGAAGTGAAACGCCTGTCCTCTGAGCGGGAGGGCAAAGCTCTCCCTTCTCTCACGGTTTTTGCTCTGTTTGGGGGTTCAGAGTTACCCAAACAAGTGGTTATAGGCTACCAAGTCTTTAAGGTTTGCCCATTTATTCCTCCTCCTTTGCGTTGTTATAACTGCCAGCGTTTTGGCCATGTGGCTGCGGTCTGTCGCAGTCAGGTTCGCTGTGGGAAGTGTGGTGGTGCGCATTCCATGAAGCAATGTGAGAGTTCCCTGCCTGTGAAATTTTGCAACTGTGGTGGCGCCCATACCCCGGGATATCGTGGTTGTGTGGTTTCTAAACAAGCCTGGGAAGTTCAAACGCTTAGAATGGAGCAGGGCATTTCTTATTCTGCGGCTGTTAAACGATATAAGGAGGCTGGTGGGGCGGTGGAGGAGGCTGGGAATTCTCCTTCTTCCACTTTTTCTTCTTCCTCCATGGCGGCATTTGCTGGAGAAGCTTGCCATTTCCCTGCTAAGGAAAAGTTTTTGGCTTTCATGGTGGAGGTGATAAACTGTACTGCCCAGGCTGAACGCCATTCTGAAAAGATGGCGATAATTTTGAAGGCCGCTGAGAAGTATTTGGGTATGGGTTCGGTTACGGCTGGCCAGATATGTGCAGAGTTGGGTCACCCTGAAACCTAGGTTGCAGCCTTTATCGATTTTTAGTTGGAATGCTCACAGTCTTTATGCTCACAGCCAGGAATTAAAGCATGTTTTGTCGAACACTTTGCATCCCCCCTCGGTTGTTTGTATTCAGGAAACTTGGTTGGTATCTTCTTTGGCCTTCCGACTGCCAGGATATGTTTTTTTATGTAAAGACCGGAAAGAGGGGAGGGGTGGCGGTGTTGCTTTTGGAATTGTAGAGGGTCTAAATTTTTTCGAAGTTGATGTCGGGATTGAAGATATTGAGGTCCTGATTATCGAAATTCTGTTAGCAGGTTCTTTAGTGCCAGTTCGGGTTGTTAATGTGTATAACCCATGTTGGCCTCTTTCTAGAAGCATTTTGGAAGCTCTGATTGATGGTGTTCGAGGTCCGGTTATTTTTTGTGGGGACTTCAACAGTCATAATCCCCTGTGGGGTAGTTCAAAGCTTGATCCCAATGGAAAGGTTTTGGAGGCTTTTTGTGCTGATAATGGTTTTGTGGTCCTTAATGATGATACACCGACTAGGTTTGATTCCAGCACTGGATTGATGTCCCCTTTGGATTTGGGTATAGTTTCTAGCTCTATAGCGGGGAAGTGTTCTTGGGAGGTTCTGGTTGACCTTCATATGGGGAGCGATCATCTTCCTGTTTTGTTGTGGTTAGAACAGGGGTGTTTTGAACAGGGGTCGCTTGGCCTTTGATGGAATTATGCGAAAGCTGATTGGAGTTTGTTTCAGTCGCTGTGTAAGCGCGAAGTGATGTTGGTTCCCGATTCGGTTTCGGTGGAGGAGCTTTCTAATATTCTCTGGTATTTGCAAAGCGGCTTCTCTTGCTATTCCTAGGACTGGGGCCCGGGTCGCGTCTCATCACTCAGTTCCTTGGTGGTCGGAGGAATGTAGATCAGCTGTGAGGGCTAGGAATCCTGCTTTTAGAAAAGCTAAATGCTCTATGTCTGGGGATGATTTGCTTAACTATAAGCGTCTGAGGGCTAAAGTTAAGTTGGTCGTTCAGTCAGCAAAGAGGAAAAGTTGGAGGTCCTATTGTGGTAGGTTATCGGCAGATGTCCCTGTTGGTAATGTTTTCAAGCAAATTAGGAGGATGAATGGTATTTATCAAAAGTCTGCAAGTATTCCTGCTTTGGTGTCGGCTGGTGGTTCTGTTTCTATTTTGGAC
Source organism: Hemicordylus capensis (assembly GCF_027244095.1). NCBI lineage: Eukaryota > Metazoa > Chordata > Lepidosauria > Squamata > Cordylidae > Hemicordylus > Hemicordylus capensis. The sequence continues at coordinate 66,206,018 of NC_069662.1, read as the reverse complement.
GTGGAGAAGGTTGAGACGCTTGTTGATACGTTCCAACGGGTTTGTAGTTCGGAAAATTGGCCAGATTCCTTTAAGTGGCATCGGGCAGATTTTATGGATTGCCATAGGGCAGTTTTTGACGTGTCTGCTCCCTATTTGGAGTGTGAACTTGATGCTTTCTTCTCTCCTTGGGAACTCCAGAGAGCTGTGAGTCTGGGGAAGAGGTCTGCTCCTGGTGAGGATGGGATAAGTTATGAGATTCTTCGGCATTTGCCTGAGGAATCTTTGCTGCTTTTGCTTCACCTTTATAATTTAATCTGGGAAGCGGGTGTTGTCCCTACTTCCTGGAAGGATGCTATTGTGATTCCTGTGGGTAAGCTGGGCAAGAACTTGTCTGATCCGTCATCTTACCACCCCATTGCTTTGCTTTCTTGTCTATGTAAGCTCTTGGAGCGTATGATTAACGATCGTTTGATGTCGTATCTTGAGAAGAACCATTTACTTACGGATTTTCAGAGTGGATTTCGGAGGGGGCGTAGTACTTTGGACCAGGTGGTTAGACTGGAGACTGATGTTTGGAAGACCTTCTGTTTGAAAGGGTTTTTGATCGTGGTGTTCTTGGATTTGGAGAAAGCTTATGATATGGTGTGGAGGGAGGGTCTGCTGTATAAGTTGTATTGTTGTGGTATCCGAGATAGGCTTTTTCGATGGCTGATGTCCTTTTTTAGGTTCGGGTCCAAATTAAGGTTCGGGTACAGGACTCTGTCTCCGAGCCTCGTGATGTTCAGAACGGGATTCCTCAGGGCAGCGTTTTAAGTCCAACGCTGTTTAATGTAATGGTGCATGATCTGCCTTTGGTTTTGCCACAAGGCGTGGCTTGTAGTATGTATGCAGATGACTGCACGATTTGGTGTAGGAGCAGGAATTTGGGTGGAGCTGTTGATAAGATGAGCAAGGCCCTTCTTGCCTTGGAAGCCTGGGGAAACGAGTGGGGCTTTAAGTTTTCATCTTTAAAGTCGAAGGGAATGGTCTTTACGTGGCGGACAGTTCCGGTGGCCCCCTGTTTATTTTTGTACGGCTCTCAAATCGAGATTGTTTCTGAATTTCGGTTTTGGGGAGTTATTTTTGACTCTAAATTGTCTTGGGCCCCTCATGTTTGTTCTTTTGAGGATCGGTGTAGGCCGCACCTCAATTTGTTGAGAAGTATTTCTGGTAACCATTGGGGAGCGGACCGGGGGTCTCTTCTTTTGGTTTATCGGTTTTGGACTATGGTTCCTCCGCTCCCAGGTCCACTCTGCAAAGGTTGGATGTGATCCAGTCTATGGCCCTTCGGACTATTTGTGGGGCTTTTCCTACCACTCCTTGTAGCGTGCTTCAGGGTGTAACTGGAGAAATGCCAGGGGGTTTGCGTCGGACTTATTTAGATATCGTGCTTTGGAACCGGCTGCGTCATTTGTCGTTTGGGAACTGGGGTAATGTATATGATCAATGTTGGGAGTTTAGTGACCCTGGGAAGTTTTCTGGAGGCCGTTGTCCTCATGCGGTTAGGCTGTCTAAATGGCTTGAGTCTGACATTCCTGGGGGGTTGTGCCGGGAGAGAATTGTGCCTCTAATATCTCCGATCTGGCTTTATTGTCCCCCTGTGGTTCTGCTGGATGGTTTGGAGAACGGCCTTGCTAATAGGTCTGATGTTGAATTGAAGTCCCTGACTGTAGAAAGGTTATCTGCTGACTCTGACTTATGTAGATTTTTTACGGATGGTTCCAGGTCTGTCCAGGGTGATACGGTGTCTGCTGCTTTTGTTGTACCCAGTTTGGGGATAAAAAAGGGTTACAGGTTGACTGGGGGTGTTAGCATTACGACCGCTGAATTAACTAGCTCTGGTCCAGGACATGCGCCCTGGGAGTTTTGTGGTTTTGTTGGACTCTATGTCAGGTTTGCAGGCTATCCAAGGGGGTAGTTTTTTGAATAAATCCCCTGTTGTTGCTGCCATCTGGAATCTGAATAATTCTCTTCATTCGAGGGGTTTTAGTGTTTGGTTCCGCTGGGTTCGTTCTCATGTTGGGATCTTTGGGAACGAGCTTGCGGACACGATAGCGAAGCAATCTTTGAATCGTTTGGTTGTGGATTGCAAGATTCCCTTTAATGGTACGGAAGTCAGGTCTTGGGTAGGGTCGGAGCTGAGGAAGGTTTGGCAAAAGGAATGGGATGTGGATCCTACAGGTCGGAGGGTTTATGCTTTTTGTCCGATGTTAAGAGATTTTAGACTTTTCTGTATTTCGGGTAGGTCCTGACAGGTCTCTGTGTTTAGGGTGTTGTCGGGTCATTGCTCGACTAGGGACAAGTTATTTCTCCTTGGGAAATCTGAGGATGACTTATGCTTGTTCTGTGGGGTAACTGAGACTGTGGATCACCTTTTGTGGGACTGCATTCGATTTAGTGATGCTCTTGAGCTTTTTTTTCTTTCTCTTCATTCTGCTAAATTTTGCGGCAGGTCTCTTCAAGCATTATTTTCAGATCGTCGGAACTGGAAGATTGCTACCTCTCTTTTGTGGAGCTTTCTCAAGTCATCCCATCTATTTGAATATTTATAAGTCCATTCTTTTTCTGGATGTTTGAGCTCTCTTTTTTTGGCCTTCCAGTAGGTGGCGTTAGTGGGACCTTACGGTCCTGGTACGCCATTATCTTTTACAAGAGGAAGAAGAGGTTGGCTTTTTTCAGAGCTCCTGAGAAAGGAATGGGAGTCATAACTGATCATTGGGACAATATTACCACCTTGTGACTGTATCTGGTTAAGGCAATGAATTAACTGTTGCTGGGTAGACCATGTAGAATTAAAAACTACAAAGTCATTGATGAGATCCTAATGCAGTCTGCTATCAAGCAAATCTTCTCTATGAGGAAGGAGCCTTTGTTTCTGAGGCAAAAACCTCTCCCTTTTTCACAAACCTGTTCTGATGCTTCATCAAACATATAAAATAGTTTTTGATGTTGATACAAATACATTAAAAAGCTCTGTAGTGATGGTAGGGCTTCAGGAGAGGACCAGGCCTTGCTTAGAACAGCTGTTGGAATGGTAGGCCTTTCTTAAGTAGGAAAAAAGCCCAGGAAATTCAAAACTGAAAGACCAATCCCAAAGTCTGGGTGGGAACTACGCACACAGTCACCTACTGAAAAAGAGAAAACTTTGTTCTCTTAGTCTGTCTCAGAAGTGCCCTGAGGAAGTAGCTGGCTGACAACAGCTGAGGAAATGGTAAGGCCACAGCCTGTGAGTAATAAGTTAGGACAAGTTCAGTTAGACATGTGAGGGAACTTATTTTTCTTTTCTTTATTGCTTGAAATCTGCGTTGCCTGGTGTAATGAAATTCTCTCTCTCTTACAATCTACTTTACGAAGAGGCTATTGTTGTTGTTGTTGATATACCAAAAACAGGTTCTTTTCTGGGTGGTGTAAAACAGCAATCAACACACAACCAGAGGAAAAGCTTAAAAGCTTATTTCTGCAGAAAATAAGGCTATTGGGGTCACACCCAAATCAAGAGCCCCGTTCTTTGTTTGTTACAAGCATTTATACCCCAACATTAACATATGCATTTTATTCCCCCAACCCTCTTTGCCATTTGATACATGAAAGATAAAGTGCAGATGGACAGCAGAGAAGATCCAGGCACAGTTGACATTTATGACCTTGTTCTTGCCTTTTGTTTGTTCTTTGAGAATCTTAGCACCAACTTGTTATAATTGAATTACATCCGAGATGGCCCCTCAGCTCATCAAACATTATCTTCAAGGCTGAAGGCCCTGTTCTTTGTTATTAGAACAAGGGGAGTGTGAAAGCTGTATACATTCAGAAATGCAAAAGCGGGGGCCCCTACAGGTCTTGGAAAGTTCAAGCCTCTTGCTAACAGGAATATTTCTAACTAAACTGAAATGGAGTGTAGAAAACAAAATGGAATCACTTTGGTTAATAGATCAGACATATCATTGTTGAATATTGTTTTTTTTTTAATCTAATAATAAATCCTTGTTGGTGAAGTGTGCTACTCTTCATTTGGGTCTTTCCTAGTCACATGCCTTTGGAGGCTTATGACTGCTCAGCCCTTCTAGGGAGGGTTTTGCTACTTTAACCTCCACCAGGAATCTTATGTGGAAAGTGTGGTTTGTCATTAAAATAAAGTGGATGTTGGCAGCCTACTGTAACTCCCTTACAGACAATGATTTAACCCCAGTGAACTCCCCATTCCATCTCTTGCTCTGGTAGGAATCATGAGAAACTCAAATAAAAATATGGACGTATGTGATTTCTAAAGTGAAAACCAGATGGATCTAAAAATCAAGATGGAAAATATATGCTACTGGATTCTTCAGCTTAAGATAAGCTTCTTCAGTTTACAAAACACTGTATCAAAATCAACCAAATAACTCTTGCAGCAAATTCTCATTAGGAACCCTTGATTCTTGAATGGCTGACTGCATAGCTATTTTGTTAAAAGTAATGCAATGCAATGTGAGGACCAGCCAGGAATAAAGGAGATTAGGGAGATGGATCCATTGGGAACTATGGCAGTTCCTTCTCACATGAAGGAACATATCCCTCTCTCATATCACCATCCATATGGTGGATATGGAGGAGAGTTGGTCTTGTGGTAGCAAGTATGAATTGTTCCCTTTGCTAAGTAGGGTACACTCTGATATCATTTGAATGGGATATCATGTGAGCACTGAGGTATTCCCCTTAGGGGATGGGGATGCAAAGGACATCAGGTTTCAAGTTCCCTCCCTGGCATCTCCAAGGTAGGGCTAAGAGAGATTCCTGCCTGCAGTCTTGAAGAAACCACTGCCAGTCTGTGTAAACAATACTGAGCGAGATGGACCAATAGTCTGACTCAGTATATGGCAGCTGCCTAAATATTGACTTCCCGCTTGTCTATCTGTGCATTTCACAATAACTATACATATAAACCATTGCTATAATAATTCAAAACATACCTACTCCACAATACTACTCGACTTTACCTTACCCAACCTGCTATTATTACTATATTTCAAACCCTACTGAAAAGTCCATATTAGAAAAATAATTATTTAAGTAAAGCAAAAATGGTTCCCAATCTTCTTTAAAACATTCCAAATTTTCATCTCTTATAAGTGCTGTAAGCTTTGCAATCTCAGCATATTCCAAAATTTTTCTCAACCAGTCTTCTTTTGAGAGCATTTTAGTGTCTTTCCATTTCTGCTCATATACTATCCTGGCTGCCGTGGTTGCATACATAAAAATGTTAAATTTCTTCTACAGAACTCTCTTTCAGTTATTCCCAGCAGGAAGGAATCTGGCCTCTTAAGAAATGTCACTTTAAAGATTTTCTTCAACTCACTGTATATCATATCCCAAAAAGCCTTTGCCTTCCAGCATGACCACCACATATGGAAAAAGGTTCCTTCACATTATCCACATTTCCAACATTTTAATACATTAATGCAAATTTTTTCAGTGTCAGATACCAAAAGGAGAGATCCTTTAGGAGCTCCTCAAAATCAGTTTTGGATTTCACTACCCGAAAGTGTTTGGTATCATATGCAAATTTGGCCACCTCGCTGCTTACCCCTGCTTCTAGATCATTTATGAATAAATTAAAAAGCACCGGTCCCAGTACAGATCCATGGGGGACCCCACTTCTTACTTCCCTTCATTGTGAAAACTCTCCATTTATACTTACCCTCTCTTTCCTTTCTTTCAACCATTTAGTAATCCACACATGTACTTGTCCCCTTATCCCATGACTGCTATGTTTCCTCAGGAGTCTTTGATGAGGAACTTTGTCAAAAGCTTTTTGGAAGTCCAGGCATGCTATGTCAACTGGATCACTTTGATCCACACACTCGCTGACACTCTCAAAGAACTCCAAAAGGTTGGTGAGGCAAGATTTACCTTTGCAGAAGCCAAGCTGGTTCTCTCCCAGCAGGGCCTGTTTTTCTGTGTGGTATACAATTTTATCCTTGAGGATGCTTTCCTTCAATTTGCCTGGGATAGATGTTAAGCTAACCGGCCTGTAATTTCCCGGATTACCTCTATATCCCATTTTTGCAAATTGGTGTTACATTTGCTACTTTCCAGTCCTGCAGTACAGAGCCCAATTGCAGAGATAAGTTATATATTTTAGCAAGGAGGTCAGCAATTTCACATTTGAGTTCTTTGAGGACTCTTGGATGGATGCAATCCGGCCCTGGCGATTTGTTAGTTTTTCGTTTTTCCAGACAGTTTAGAACATCATCTCTTGTCACTTCTACCTGACTCAGTTCTTTAGCCTCCATCCCCCAAAAGCCTGTTTCAGGAACAGGTAGTATCCTCTGCCGTGAAGACGGACGCAAAGAACTCACTTAGCTTCTCGACAACCTCCATAGCCTCCTTAATAATCCCTTTCACTCCCTCATTGTCTAATGGTCCAACCGCCTCCCTGGCACATTTCCTGCTTCTGATGTATTCTCTCCTTGTATTCAGAGATCATGCAAATAAGTCAAAAATTTCTAGAGCAGGTTATTTAAGGAAACCATATGAGGCCTGCTTCACACAAGCATCTTGATTTCTTTGCCCTTGATCAAGCAGTAATATCAAAAGTAAATAACTTGATTTCTGTACTGTCTGTGTTACCAATGTTATGAGGAGTAAACTGAGCTGGAAGTACAGACAGAGCAAAAGCACCTCTTAGTACCCCTCTGTACCTCCAACCAAAAGGAATTCTGTGTACTTATAATTGCATCTGGTGATCACATTCATCCCTTATTACCATTTCTTTCTGTTCTCTCTCTGTTGTCTCCCACAAATTTTGGACTGTAAGCTCCAGGGCAGAGACTAGACTTTTTTTGTTATGTTACTCTGTAAAAACACCATATGCAAAGATGATACCATTAAAATGATTATCACTGTAACAACAATGAAAATAATATTTTGGAAATTACTGCTGGGATAAGCTTTGGCTCATTGACAGCATAACTGTAAATGCACTGCAAGTGTAGTTTACTACAAATACACTGCAAGTGTAGTTTACTACACTTACCTGTGTACAATCTCTCCCCTCCCTTCACTGTGGGTGTGGCTGCAATATTTTTCAGTATAGCATGAATTTCCTAAAATCATTTTCTTTCCTAAAGATGCAAGCAAGTAAGCCAACACCAACAAACCAATGGTGGAAGAACAAGCTGAGTTTGTTAGGGCTAGCCTTTTCTGGGGTTTGATTTCTAGACAGCTAAGGGTTTGTTTTTAACAGGGCAGTTTCAGTTGTACCTAGAGATACAGTGGGTTGGGATTAGCCACAGGTGAGTCACACAGCTTGTGGGTGGGACCACATTCCTGAGGTCACTCAGTTTGGAAGCATATCTTGAAAAGACAAGGCTCAGAACAGGGAAGGCAGCAAACCTTTGTTTGCTTTCCTAAATAAGTAAGCAAGAACATAAATCATCAAGAAAACAAGGGAAGTTTGTTAAGGGCTAGTCTTTTCTAGGGTTTGATTTCTACCCAGAGTATTGTTAACAGGAATTTGCTAACAGATATCAAAGGATTTTTGTGTGTAGTTTAGCAGGAAAGTATGTGAGGAGGCATACAAATGATTCCTCTTTATCATAAAGGGGACACACAGCATGAGGAGAAGTTAAATACTATCCCACTTCTGTAATTTTCTTGCAAGGGAGAGCTTAAAACCTTTAATTAGCTGACAACTGCAGCTCAGACCAAGCTTTTAAGTAACACCCCCCTATATTCTAAATAGCCAATAAAACCAGTTAGGAAGGTTGAATGCCAGCAGGGGAGGGGATGCTTCCCAGTGTATTGCACAGAGTGTTGCATGTATGACTATCTGCCTGAGGGGCAGATGAAACTAAATATATTGCATTGGAGAAATGATGAAGTCCATTGTGTGGTGAGTAAAATAGTCTGATGCAAAGAAGTCACAAATCCACAACAGTGACCACCCCCTGTTTCGATGTTAGTTTTTTTCATTAGAATACCACAATAATGTTGTTCTCTTAGTGAATTTTCTGGAAGTAACTTAGGTGGCTGTACACATTATTTGTGCAATATATTTAGTTTCATCTCTCTGATTTCCAATTGTTATCTTTTGTTTTATCTTAGTTTGAGAATATCTTTGATCATAGTTACACTGGACCAAGTTGTTTCATGCTCTTTATTGTATGGTTTGTGCATAGTATGGTGAAGATCTTGTTTCTTCTTGGCTTTGGACAATCAGCTATTCTGGGTGGTCCAGAACACTGGCTTCCTCCGGCTGCTTGCCCCCAACTATAAGATCCTCTCATGCATCATCTTCAGCAGGCGGGTGGTGCCCTCCTTCTGACACCAGTGTGTACTTCACTGCATATCTGTGGAACAGCTGCAGTGGGCTGCACGCTGCTTTCCTGTCCCTCACAGTGCACTGGTGCAGGCAGGAGAGGTAGGAGACGTCTGGCACTGGTCCCTGGAAAAACAGGGGATAAATCATGTGGACAAAGGTGATCCGGTTGACATATTATACTTGGACTTCCAAAAAGCTTTTGACAAAGTTTCCCACCAAAGGCTCTTGAGTAAACTTAGCAGTCATGGGATAAGGGGACAGGTTCATGTTTGGATTGGTAACTGATCGAAGGACATGAAACAGAGGGTAGGAATAAATTGACCATTTTCACAATGGAGGGAAGTAAGAAGTGGGGTACCCCAGGGATCTGTACTGGGACCAGTGCTTTTTAACCTTCATAAATGATCTAGAAGTTGGGGTAAGCAGCAAAATGGCCAAATTTGCAGATGACAATAAACTATTTAGGGTAGTGAAATCCGAAACAGATTATGAGGAGCTCCAAAAGGATCTCTCCAAACTTGGTGAATGGGAGGCAAAATGGCAAATGCAGTTCAATGTAAGCAAGTGGTAAAATGATGCATATTGGGGTAACCCCCCCAACTTCACATATACACTAATGGGGTCTGAGCTATCAGTGACTGACCAGGAGAGAGATCTTGGGGTTATGGTAGGCAGCTCATTGAAACTGTCATGAGTTGCCACACAGCATAGTGTGTGGCAGCTGGGAAAATGTCAAATTCCATGCTAGGAATCATTAGAAAGGGAATTCAAAATAAAAATGCTAATATTATAATGAACTTATATAAATCCATGGTGTGGCCACATTTGGAGTACTGCATACACCTCTGGTCACTGTATCTTAAGAAGGACATTGGCCCTCTCCAATCCCAGCATAGCATCCCTCCTGTGGCTGTTGTTGGATTCTACCTTATGTTTCTTTTTAGATTGTGAGCCTTTTGGGACAGGGCATCATGTTTATTATTATTATTATTATTTATTTATTTATTTATTTATTTATTTATTTATTTATTTATTTTTCTATCTAAATCACTTTGTAAACCTTTGTTGAAAAGTGTTATATAAATAGTAATAGTTGTAGTAGCAGAACTGGAAAAGGTGCAGAAGAGGGCAACCAAAATGATCAGGTGCCTAGAACACCTTGCTTATGAGGTAAGACTACAGCATCTGGGGCTTTTTAGTTTGGAAAAGAGGGAACTACAGGGAGGCATGATAGAGGTGTATAAAATTATTCATTCATTAGACACAGTGGACAGAGGTAATTTTTCCTCCCTCTCTCACAATACTAGAACCAGGGGTCATCCTATGAATCTGAAGGTTGGAAAAATTAAGACCAGCAAAAGAAAGTACTATTTCACATTGTGCATAATTAATCTATTGGATTCTCTATCATGGCTTACGGTGATGACCACTAGCTTGGATGGCTTTAAAAGAGACTAGACAAATTTATGGAGGACAGCCATCAGTGGCTACTAATCTGGTAGCTATAGGCCAACTCCAGTTTCAAAGGCAATATGCTTCAAAATACAAGTTGCAGGGGAGCAACAGTAAGAGAGAGTACATGCCCTCACTTCTTGCCTGTGGGCTTCTCAGAGGCATCTGGTTGGCCACTATGTGAAACAGGATGTTGGACTAGATAGGCCTTGGGCCTGATCCAGTGGGGCTCTTCTTATGATCTAACTAGAACTCATGACTGGGATCATTTGCTTCCATTAACTGACTGTAGAAACTTTTTTTTTTTTTTAACTACAAATAGAAAACCTGTAGTGGATGTCACACCGCAGCCTAGGACCAATAATCTTAATTCTTAAAAGGGCAGAGCTATCTTTTTTCACAGTGGGATAAAAAATTACTAAATGGCTAGTAGCATGGAATTGTCTGACAATAGCAATTATGTTATTTAAAAATGCAAATGTACGTGCTTTGAATTGATTGAGAATGTTGTACCTGTATGTTAAAGCAAATACACTTTAGTCTTTCAAGTCAAAAGAAGCAATTTTACATTCAGTCTCAGTGAATATGGAAATCAGCTTATAAGAGTTGATAGGATTCCTCATAAGTCACAGACAGGAGTCAAGCCCTATTCATATGTTGAGTGCAAGCAATGCTTACAGCTTGGCTAGTGAGGAGGAAGTCCTGTCCTGGAGCTGTCACTCACCTCTGTCTGTCAGGCTTGCTGCTCAGTTATGGTACTGTTTAAAGGGAGAAATGCTGTAACCATGATGGCCAGCACTTCCTTGAGCAGCAGCCTTTGGTGAGAGCTTATTGTTCATGGAAGTGCTGACCATCATGGTTTCCGCACTTCCCACTTCAGACAAACAGTGCCATAACTGTGAGTGGCCGGTTCAAGAGGGTGACTGACAGCGCTGGGGCAGGAATTACTTCCCACTCACTGAGCTGTAAGCATGAGCACTTCTTTTTTTCATAATGTGTCAACAGGGCTAATCTCTCTCTCAATTCCATTACTTTTATCTTAGTTAATAATGAGCCTGTTCTTATGACTGCAGATTCCTGCATTGGAGAGGGTTTTCCTAGGAACCTGTGATCATCTGGGGCAGCAGGAGTCATCCCAACCCAGCATTTCCAAATCTGGGTAGCCTTGATCTGCAGAGGCGTAATGATGGGGGGGCTGGGGGGGGCACGTGCCCCCGGCGCCATCTTTCCCGGTCACGTGGGGGGCGCCGCCATGACCCCTGCCGCTCTCCAAAAATGTAAAAAAAAAATTTAAAAAAAATTTTTAAAAATAATGCTGGCCTGAGCTTGGCGGCGGGCACCGCGGCGGGCGCCAGTAGTTCAAAGACGAGCGACGCGAGGCCCTCTTGCCAGCCGGTCTCATCACGCACGCATGAGTCGCGCTGCGCATGCGTGCGCGACAACGTCCCGTCCGTCCTCCCAGCTCTGCTCGCCGGCCTTCTGCACGTGGTGCGGTCGCCGAGCTAGCGAGGAGAGCGTTGCTGGGGCTCGGGGCACCTGCAGGCAGCAGGAGCAGGAGCAGGACCGAACCGACGCCTACTCGACGGCAGGATTTGGGAAACAGACGACGAGAGACGAGAGTCTCTCTTCATAATTTAAAGTTGTGTGTACTGTCTTAAAGTTTTCTGAGAAGGACGCAGCAGTGCGCTGCAAACCGCCTTGGGTTCTGGTTTGTGGCTGTGGGTTCTGCGTTCCAACTTTTGGTTTGTGGGTTCTGGATTCCCCGCCCAGATGGGACATGCGGGGGGGGGGGAGAGGGGGCGTGCAGGAGCAGGAAACGGGATCTCAGTGCGAACGGAAGCGCCTTGCAAACAAAGGGAGGGGGCGAGAGGGAAGGAGCCCATGGCTGGGGCGCCGAGATCTGGAGTCCTCCCTGCCCTCCCCAGGAGGCCAGGCGTGCCCTTTCTCTGCTGCGGCCCCCGCCCAGCACCCCAGCTGCATTTTAAAGTGGAGTTATTGCAGGCTGGAGGCGAAGCAGAGACCAGCAAGCCCAAACTTCCAAGAAGTTTCCCATCTGAGGCAGGAGACACCAACCTGGCTGTTGCGCCCGCCGATGCTGCTTTTGTGTTATGCTTATCTGCTTTTTGTGAGAAAGTGTATCCCCACCAGGATGGATCTGGCCCAAACTGCTTGGAAGTCGATCTCTCTGCTTGTTAAGAGGCGTGCTTGGCTAGAGCAGGAGAGCGGCTCCTTCGCCTGGATTCAGCCAGCACAGGCTCAAGAGGGGTGGGTTGCATTTGTTTTTGAAATGGGTTGACTGCCACCTCCCCCCTAGTGGGGCGAGATGGGATCGCCCTTGCACTTGGGAAAGAGCATTTGCCAGCACGTTGCCTTGGCATTTTCGGCTCCTTCCGGGCGGTTGTGTGGGTGCAAGCCCCTGGATTCCCCTAAAGGCAAAAGTGACTGCAAACATGCGCGCCGTGGGGCGGGATTCACCACTGCGAACAAAACCACCCGCCCGCCCGATAGCCAAGGTGGTTGGAACTTGTGTCTTTTTGCTGGGTTGATCTTGGGACTGGGAGGTGTTTTGGGGCGATATCCAGCTCCCAGTCGCAAAGTGGCTTCATCAGACTGGGTGCCGGAAAACCAACCGGCCCCCTAATGAAGCTTGTCTTTTTCCCCCATCCTGGGAACTGGCGCAAGCTGCATGACCTGTGTCCTTTTTCAGCAGCAAACTTCCTCAGCGCTCTTCCCTGAGGCTCCCGGTCATCTCTGACCGCGATTTAGGGGGGGAAAGGAAAAGAGAAAAGAACAGAAAAAAGCTGGAGCGGGTAGGAGGACCCGAGGAGGAAAGATGTAAACTAATCTCCAAAAATATACGTGAACAGCTCGGCAGTCTGTGATCTACCCAGTTCCCTTCCCTTTCCTCTTTTTAATAACCGTTTTTGCTCTGCTACTAATCTCGCCACAGTTACTTAATTTTAATTTAATTCAGTCCATCACATCTCACCATGCTTGCATTTCTGGTGGCAGCTGGCATGGAGATTTCCCATAACCTTTAGAGGACTTGCATGGCCAGTTTGTATTCTACAGTTTTTGCATGAGGCTGTTACCATACTAGCATAGCATATCTGCTCTTAGTGCTCACTTTCAGTCCAATCCTTTTTTTTCCATTTGGAAGGAAGGAGAGATTTCATTTGTGTCTTATACCTCAGCATCAATTCTGTGGTGATACAATCTCAATGAAGCAAACAAATCTGAACCAAAGAAAACTTTATGGGAACTGCAGATTTTACCAATGTCACTAACTGGCTGTTTCACTCCTATTTCATTATTCACAGTCATCACTGAAACCAAGCTTGTGTCTGGTTGTATTGCATTTTTTAAGTCCTGTAAATCTATAATCCCATTTTTCTTTACAGACAAGTATGTGACTCGAAAGCCCTCAGCTTCCAGAACACGACATGAATCTAGCACACATTTGTGTTCGGTTTGTGTTGTAATTATGTGTTTCTTTCTGGATTTCATATTTTGCAGCTTCGGAGTACATAATACTTACAAAAAGAAATCAGTGTAAACCTAACCAACCACCAAACAACTGCCAAGTAGTTGCATTTAGGATAGGGTGTCAGATTTTTTTTTTTAACAATTGCAGTATCAGAGTTGTAGTATGTAGTATCATACTACATACATACATAGTTTTTTCCTCACAACAACCCTGTGAAGTTGGCTTGTATCTCAAACATCAGAATTATGATGCAATGATGATACATACTACATAATACTTAGGTTTTTCCTCACAACAACCCTGTGAAGTTGGCTTGTACAAGCCAACTTCACAGGGTTGTTGTGAGGAAAAACCTAAGTACAATGTAGTATGTATCCCCATTGCATCATAATTCTGATGTTTGAGATACAAGCCAACTTCACAGGGTTGTTGTGAGGAAAATACACGTGTGTCAGTCAGATGTATGTTGGGGGGGGTGGCGGGGGGGCACGACTGGGGGGGGGCGCAATTTCAGTGCTTGCCCTGGGCGCCGTTTTCCCTAGTTACGCCTCTGCTGATCTGCTATCCAGGTTAAAGGTGAGGTAGGATGAACACACTGCCTATTAGTAGTAAGAGTGAGGTACTTTATCTCCAAAATGATTAATTACCCTAGGGTCAGGAGATCACACTTGTGTCATAGGCATGTAGGTCTATAGGCCCTTGACTCTGTTTTTCATCTGTGTGGTTGGCTGGACACATCCAGGATGTTTTTTAATTGGGTAATAGGGATGTGCACGGACTTTGGAGGTGTGGTCCGGTGCTGGTGGGGGTCTCCCTTTAAGGGTGGGGGTGATGAACTTTCCTCTCCTGCCACTTTACCCCCACCAGCGCTCAATTTTTCTGAAATGTTTTTGGGGCAGCAGCATTTCTCCCTGCCACCCCTGCCGTTGTTTGCTGGAAATACTGGAAGTAGCGATCGCATGTGCGCCCACTGCCACCACCCGCATGCCCACCATGCACGTCGCACATTGTTTGTGTGACATGCACATGCAACGTGCATGGCAGGTGCATGCATGGTGGCGGGCGCATGTGCAATCACTACTCACAGTATTTCCAGCAAACAACGGGGGCAGGGGCGGTAGGGAGGAACGCTGCCACCCCCAAAACATTTCAGAAAAATGGAGTGCCAGTGGGGGGAAAGCAGTGGGAGGGGTTAGTGTAACCACCCCGCCCTTAAAAAACCACACACTCCGGCGCCAGACCACTGGACCAGGCCACATTTGAACCAGTTCAGAGGCCTCTATAATGGCCTCCAGACCAGTTCATGCAAATCCCTATTGGGTAATGGGAGCATGTGAGAGCAGAATAGACTGCATATATTGAAGAAGGGGCAGTCTTGGAGGGAGCAGCACAGAACTTTGTGGTATTTACTCCCATGGTGGTGAATTTTGAGTCTACCATTCTAGAAGAGTCTAAGGAGCTGAGTCCTTCGGCCACAGTGCAAGATTGGGAAATGGCAGAAATATGGAATGAGATGTCAAATGTGGCTGTCATACCAGAGAGCCCACATAGAGCAAGCAATTGTTCTCTTCCTTATAGGGAGGATGGGATGTGTGGTAAATTAGGATATGGTACAAAATTAAGGCTTTTTTTTTCTTTTTCCAGCAGGTTGACATACTGCTTATAGAAGCAGAAAGATCTACAGAACTGTGGAAGGCGGTTTCACAGCAGCAGACATTTGAGCCACACATTAACTTAAGAAAATTGTTAAGACTATATATCTATGATGAATCAGATGAAATGACACCTCTGCAACAGCAAGCTGCCAAGAATTCTCTGGTCCATGCTACCGTTTTTGGTGTTCTGAACCATTGTTACAAGGAGCTGCTGTTTTATCTTTGTGAAGGCTGCACAAACTTCACCCCAGCCCAGGCCTCTCATGAATGTTCTGGGAGGATGTATTTTATGAAGACAAACTGATAATGATCTTAGATTATTTACCTTACAAAGGAGTCATAAATGTGGTTCTTGTTTTAGGTTACACTTCAAATTGTCTGATATTAAACCAGGAAACTATTGATTTGGTGCTGCTGTTATTTTCAAATTTTAAGCAGTCTGTATTAAGTATTTACATCAAATCCTGAGAAATGATTGTGATCCACAGATATTACACACAGAAAAAGTAACTTCAAATAGACCATATAAAACTTTTCTGGTGAATAAATGAAAATAGTTTCTCTGGAGAAGAAACCTCATTGTCTTTATCATTTGGCAGGGCTGGAAAAAATGCAGAATTTGGTTCAGGACACTTGAACATGATGCATATCTATTGTGAACCCAAGGGGCAAAAGGTTCAACAACCAACACATCTAATCAATCATGTAGGGCCTTGGGAAAACAGGAAAGAGGAAACCACACATCTTTGACATTATGTTATGTTAGTACATCTGGCTAGAGGTCAAGTGAAGCCAGGGCAGGTTTGAACAGCCGTTCATATACTTTATCATTTATTTTTGGGGGGGCATGGGAAATCAACAAAAGGTGAAACCACACATGGCACTGACATTATGTTATGTTGGTACATATGGTTAATGCAGGGGGGCAGGTTTGAACAATAACCGCATATATCATTTTTGGCTTGTGACAACAGAGGAAAACACATATGGCTTAGGGTTCAAGTAGGGGCCAGGACTGACTTTCTGAACTCAAGGATAACATATGATTTCTACTAATAAAGTTGTTACATTTGGTAACAAGAAGATTGTTAAATAATATTCACAAGTTCACCCACCTACACGCCCCCAAAAGAAAATAAAAAGACAAGGCTGAGAGCTCCTTAGACCTCTTTTTATTATAAAAACTTCATGACTCTATAACATGGCAAAATAATCAAAGTTCAACTTTCTTCTTAATATGAAACACATTGTAATGTACAATACGCTAACTAGTTAAATACACTGATAAAATGGTTGCTCTCCTTTCATGTAGATTTAATTCCTTATATCACACTAAACATCACAATGATAAAATGGTCATCCTCTTTTCAAGTAGATATAATTTCTTGTATCACACTCAGTCAGTTTATTTCAGTCATTGACCAGAAGCATCATCCACACAAAATAACATAATTTACATAAAATATAACAAAATTTAGCCGCTGAATTGGTAAATTTGTGGTTAAAATTGGACAATAAAAGATTTAGTTGGCATTCATCTGAATGACCCGAGAACATCCCAAGATATGGCAAGGTAAGATTTGAACGATCACCCTTGTAGCGGTCGCAATATAAAATGACGTGTTCAGTAGTTGCAGTAACACCTGACCCACAAGGGCAAAGGCAAGATGCATAAGGGACCCTGCTGGATCTCCCATAAAGTATTGCTGTAGGTAGCACATTTAAACGTGCTAGAAATAGAGCCCGCATGAACTTAAGAAAAGTGATTTCACTTAAGTATGCAGCAGCTAATAGGTGTCAAAGACATAATGACCATGTCATCGGCGTACAGCAAAATGGCAACATGTTTATGCGCCAGTTTAGGAGGATGGATTAAGGGGACATTTTGTATCACACTAATCAACACGAACATCTTTGAGCTTCAAGTATAAAGTTAGGATTATGTGAAAGCAGCTTCTAAATGCTTACATCAAATCCTGAGAAATGATTGTGATCCACATATGTTATTGCACACGGGAAAAAAGGTAATTTTAAATAGACCATATTAAACTTTTCTGATGAATACATGAAAATGGTTTCTTGGGTGGGGGGACCCCTTGGTTTCTCGGGGGGGGGGCTTTATAATTTGGTAGGGCTGGGGAAAAAATGTGGAGTATAGCTTATCTTTAGAGTTTTGGTTCAGGTCAGGAAAATGAACTTTCTACATTTTCTTCTTAATATGAAACATATTGTGATGCACAATATGCTAAGTAATTATATACACTGATAAAATGGTTGCTCTCCTTTCAAGTAGTTATAATTTCTTATATCACACTAATCAACATCACAATGATAAAATGGTCACCCCTTTCTCAAGTAAATATAATTTCTTATATCACAGTAATCAACATGAACATCTTTTAACTTCAAATATAAAGTTAGGATTATGCAAAACAAATTAATTCCTTAGGCTGTCATGCTGTTAGGTATATTTTCTCAGGGCCTCTGCATGTCAATGGGTGTGTGTGTGTGTGTGTGTGTGTGTGTGTGAAAATTTGGTAAGGCTGTCCAAACAGACATCCTCTGATGTAATTAAAAGTATGAGCTTCAAACGGTATAAATATCCACAAGTGTTTGCTGACAAACATCACACAACCCATCATGATTCCAACCAAGTGAGCCAGGTCTCACGATCAGTGAGACCCACTTTGCAAAGGTAAGCGGGGAGAGTGGACTAAGCCCGCTCTTCCTGCAGATGAGCAGAGCGGCAGCCCTGGGCGGCAGGATTGGCCAGCCACACAACTGGTGGCTCCATGAAGGAGCCAGCGGGGGCTGGGAGGATCAGGGGCCGCATGGCCCCTGGAAGCTTCGGTGTGCCCCACACAAGTGCGCTGGGCATACTGGAGAGACCCCCAAGCCAGGAGGCTAATTTTGAGGCTCTCGGTCGGGGGTCTCCTCATGAGTAGCCACGCCTTGGAGCTGTGCTGTGCCTACTCACGATTTTAAGAACCAGGTTTGCGGAGTGCTCGCTCCGCAAACCCGGTTTAAGGGGAGGGGTAGTTTGGCGGGTTAACCGCCAGGAAGCCACTGGGCTCACCTGCGAGCCTGGTGGCTCCCACAATCAGGCAAAATTGGGCTAGGCTCCCCTAGCCCGATTTTGCCTGATCATGGGGATAGCCCCAGTGTGCGGTAAGTACAACTTTTATACCAGCTTTTTTTATTCAATGCAGGTGTGTGTGTGTGTGTAGAATTTCTTTCTCTCTCTTGTAATGAAGGTTTTCCTCTCATTTTCTATTCATAGCAGACTACAAATATGGACCCAAATTTGAATAATGAATCAGGTCTGTGATTAATTTTTAAAAAACAGTTTTAGTGTGCGTTGGGGGTAAGGGAGAAATTCTGCAACACTAAAAACCATGTTCTCACCTCTCCTAGATTATAACAACTCTCAGCAGCAAGAATTACAGAAAATGTGTAAAAGTGTTTTATTATTATTATTTTTACATTTATATCCCACTCTTCCTCCAAGGAGCCCAGAGCGGTGTACTACATACTTGAGTTTCTCTTTCACAACAACCCTGTGAAGTAGGTTAGGCTGAGAGAGAAGTGACTGGCCCAGAGTCACCCAGCTAGTTTCATGGCTGAATGGGGATTTGAACGTGGGTCTCCCTGGTCCTAGTCCATCACTCTAACAACTACACCACTCTGGCTCTCATTTTGCATTTTAATAAGATATGTATACCACGTGCATGTCCAGATATTAAAATACATAGTCCCGCGCAGTTTATTCGGAAATGCTTTTAAGATGTGCTTTGCTGCCATCTAGTGTACATTTTAAAAACTGCGTGTAGCATATTTGTATCATATACACATTATTTTAAATAAGAAGTGTGTGTATGTGTGTGTGTGTGTGTGTGTGTGTGTTGTGTTGTGTTTTGCTGTCCTCTAGTGGACGATCTTTTAAAAAAGCATTTCAATTAACAGTCTTACTTTATGTTTTATATTTTATTTTTAACCTGAGAAAAGCAACCATTTAAAAGTGTGTAGATTGTTTGTAGATTGTAGATTGTCCACGCTGATCTTCTAAGATAGTAAAATACACCATAGTCATTATCCTGTAAATATAAAAATAGATGTGTTAGCTAGTATGCTAGTAATTCTAAAAAACCTTACTAGTAACTCTAAGATAAGCCCTTGCATCGTCCTGTATTATTCTGATGATGGCTTCAGTGACGAAATGAGCCATATCTCTCTTGCTCTTTAATGGTACATGTTTTGTAACAAGACTAGCAAAAACTAGTAGGGTAAAGATTCTTGCAGTGTTAATCTTCTTATCTGCAAATTCTTGAGTCATCACACTGATGAAAAATCTCTGCATCATTTAATGCAACAGTTTACAAATAGATTTTTCTAGCACCACAGAAATATCATTTTCTAACTGTCACAGCTTTCTGCATTCTCTCAGTTTTCAGACTAACAATGCCATGTTCCATGTATTCTGTGATGATGTAAATATGAGATTCTGTTAGATGTTCCATGGAGCCAGATTTCATGTGTTTCATGTCCTAACATGCCAGCAGGCAGAGCGGTCTGATATAAATTGTGCTTTCTTGCCCTACCCAACCATTCTAAACAGGCCCTACCACCGCCAGTGTTTGATGATTTTATTTATTTATTTGATTTATATACTGACTTCATTTCATTCATCACACCTGATGATCAAATTTTTAATCCTGAACTGGTCGTTGTTAAAGTGGAAATGCATGCCCCGCCTCTCCCCAAACCCCATGCTCTGTGAGCATGAAGCCTAGGAAGACTGGTGAAAAATCACAGTCTTCTGTTGATGATTGATGATGATGATGATGATGATGATGATGATGATGATATAGGTACATTTCAATGTCCCTCTTACTACTCCTGTCTTACCGTTTGTTTTGGTTGTCTGCAGCACTGGCACATTTTAAACTGTTTCCAGGTTCCTGGCAGCCATGTTAACCATAGTATCAGGTGGGGAACGGGTCCAGGGAGAGTAAAGCTGGTCCTGTACTAAGGGCTTCTTATTTAGATTCTTTTTTAAAATGTTCTGATATATTGTTGAATCCGAACGGGTTTTATTTTGTTTTGCCTATACTAAGGGGATGCCTCTCCACTGCTCTTGCTTCACTGTGGGATACTGGGAGACCCAGCTTGGATTTTTCTTTCCTCCTGGAAGAAAAAAAAATACTCCAGTGGTGTGGAGGTTGGGTAAGTAAAACCAGCCAGGAGCTTTAAGAGACACAGGGTATGAATGTGCCCCTCCTCCAGCCCACTCCCATATGGTCATGAAAACAGGCTCAATTTCTTGAAGCGTAACATGGAAACACCTGCTGAGAAATCTCCTTCTGAAACTAGTACTAATGATCATGTCAGGGTGTGATTGCAGGGTTGCCATATTCAAGTTTCACAAACCTGTCATGATTAATTAGGTGGTCAGCCTAATTAGCCTATTATGCAAACATAACATATTAATTATTGCATTTTCCAGTTGCTTTGTGTCTGCTGCTGTCAGCTTCCTGAAAACATTGGGGAAGGATCAGAGGAAAAGTATTTTAAAGACCATTTGTTCAGTCTAGAATTATATTTTATTTATTTGTTAAAGTTTTCTATACCATTTTTTTTTCTTCAAAAAGTCAAGGAGGCTGTTCTCACATGCAGCCTAACCAGGCAGGGAAGCCCAACACACAAACACTCACATATAAACACATGCATGCAACACAAATACAAATGTGCATATAACACAAAAGCACATATGCAGAAACATGTGAACACATTCATACAAACATGCATGCACAAGAAATTGTGCAAACACATGTGCGCAACCACCCATGCACTCACAGACACACATCTGCACATATGTGCATACATACGCACATGCACACATACACACAGCCCAAACACAAGCATATGTGCACAGAAAAACTCATGTGCTTACACAACACACATGAACACACCAGCAGAAACCCAAACTCTCAGGCACACACAAACCACAGACAATCACACAAAGCAAAGGCACATACATGTGCATGCACATGCTGTGTAGATGTTAAAAAATTATAGGGTAGATGTATGTATACAGGGCAGCAGCTTGCTCTTTACGCTCTACCTCATGCCTCTCTGAAGAAGGCAGAGTGGGGCTAAAGCCTATCTTCACATTTTGTCCCAGGGCCCACTCCAACCTTGCTACATCCTTGGCTCTTATTCATCCCCCAGCCACGTGATAAAGAGGAAAAATGCACCACATGAAAAAGAGGAACCATGATTTAGTTTTTGATCTCATATTGAAATGTCTCCCCCTCCCCCTGCACAATGCTAAGTCAAAAAGTGAACAAGAATTAAGTGAGGATTAGGTTAGGGATCAGAAAATCTACTAGGAAGGCTTAATTTCAAAGATTTAAGAATCCTGAGTTTCAAACAAATCTCTTTCTTTTTGCTGCATTGCTTTGATGTTTCTTCGTATGTGTGAGCTACCTGGCATTAGAGAGCAAACATGTTATTTTTTAAAAAAGTTTATGTAAAGTCTCTTGCTAAGCTCTGAAATCATTCAGCTTTACCCCTATGGCAGCAAATTAACATAACTTTGGAGACAATGTCATGGAGGCAGCAATTGTTATCAAAACAAATCTGTATTAATTTATTTGAGTACTTACGGAAAATCTTGACAATCCAGGTCAGCAACTGTTCACTGCTTAATCAAATAACTGGAACTGGAATACATCAAACACTTAGTGCTTTATACAAACCTAAATCAAAATGCCATTGATCAAGTTGCTTAAGGATGGCCATGATCATAAATATTCCAGTTACGTTTCACCATTGAAATAGATTTGTTCTCCTTAAAGTGTACTGTTACTGGATCATGAATGATTGAAAGAAAGAAAGAAAGAAAGAAAGAAAGAAAGAAAGAAAGAAAGAAAGAAAGAAAGAAAGAAAGAAAGAAAGAGTAAAGTAACTACAACAAATCCCATGGCACAATTTATTCCCTCCTGTGGGCTCAGCTCACCTAAAGACTATATGAGCATGGGTAGTGACCCCATATGACCTCTTTGCTGTCTTTTCTCCAGGACACATTGTCTTTCCCTTAACCCCTGCCTCCACCTCATGACATCTGTCTGCAAGGGCAACTAGCAACATGTCTCTGGGAAAGCTACAAACATGAAGGCAACAGTTCGCATGATGATTATCCCTACCAACCAGTATTCAGGGATTGCATTCACTTTTGAAACAAATAGACCAAATTGGAGTAAGCATTTTGTATCTGCGACATGTGATGTACACAAGTTATTGTACACATGGATTTAACACACTGCACATCTCGTAGCAATTGTGCGCAAAATCACATCAATATACTGTTTTGCATAATGTTTAATTAATGTGCACAAGCAATTAGGCACATGAGTAACCAGAACAAGGGGTCGGTGGGCGGTGGGCACATGAATAAGAAGTTTGAATGGAAATTAACATGAATAGAAAATGAAAGATGTTACAAACTCTATACAGTGTACTCATTCCAGAATTAATTGTAGACATTCTCAAACTTAAGTCAGCAGGGTGTCATATGGAGCAGAGCCAGTGCATGGAACAAAATTGGAATGGAACAGGGGAAATCCACTCATCCCTAGTATTATCCATGTGCTGCAGAGGTGGGTCCTGTATTATTCTCAGTCAATGGTCCTTTAGTAAGGAAAAAAAGTACCATCAAATGAGCCATTTCCTGATTGCAAATGTACTGTAATCTGGCAGCTGAGCTTTATTGCATGTGATGTGAATGCAGCTGTTGAATTTAACTTTAAATAGAGGAATAATTGAAAATTATTGCTGCAGTTGGAGAACCAGCTGCATGGTGTACACCCTCCAAGATGAGTAGTGTCACGCACATGTGTGTGTGTGTATACACATACATATGCACACTACCAAATATCCTATAGCAATTCTTGATGCAGCGATGGACAAGCAGTGAGAAGCTTTGCTCTTTCCCTTTGAAACTAACGAATTAGTTTTTCCAGGTTAGTATATCTGATAAAAGACTACTTGAAAATATAGTAATACAAGTGGAGACCTTCAAAAATGCAAGATGGATTTGTATCTCAACGTCTGTTCTCCTATTCATTCTTATGCACACCTCTTGGAACTATTTATACACCCCTTGCATGTAGAATTCAAAATGGCCTTGACTAAATGTGAAAATGGGCTGAAACTAACAAAATGAAATCTGACAGAGACAAATGCACAGTTTGGCACTTAATTTAAACAAAATCAAATGCATGGGTTACTTGGTTTGGCAGTTGCATATGTGAAAATGCTCTTAGGATTGCAATCAATCACAAGCTGAACACTGTAGAATCCAAGGGAAAGAGTTGCTGTGTGCAAGGACAAGGCAGTGGAGTGGAATCAGGAATATTCATAGTTTAATGAAATATTATGTACACAGAGGCAGGTGCAGACTGCTTTTCCATGCTCTTGCTGCTGTCTGTTTTCTTAACCCCACCTCTACTCCAGGAGTGGAATATGAGCAACTAAAGCCCCATTCAAAAGCTGGCCTGGATCAAGGAATGGATTAACACCACAAACATGTGCCATTGAATCATATAATTCTTTTTTTAGTTGGGAGGGACCATGAATGCCTTCTAGTCTAATCCCCTGCTCAGAGCAGCAAACTCTACAGCTTCTCTGACAGATCGCTTTCCAATCTTTGTTTAGAAACCTCTATAGAAGGATAGCCCACCACTAGGTGAGGCGGGCTATTCCACAGTCAAAAATCTCTACCAGTTAGGGAATTCCTCCTAATGTCTATCTCAAATTTGCCTCCTTATAATTTCAGTCCATTGGGCTGGTGCTACCTAGGGATGTGCAAACAGGTTCAACAGTTCAGAGTCAAACCGAACCACCCCCTGTGGGCCTCTGCATGGCCTGGGTCATGCCAGGCCATCCATAGCGCAGGTGTGGTGGCTTCCGAAATGGCCACCATGTTGGAGGGGAAGGACTGAAGAATGGCTATATTGTCCAGTTTTGGACCAAGGGGAGGCTGGCAGGGGGAAGGGGAACCTCCACAGACCCCCCCCCCACTGCCTCAGAGAGCACTGGACCAACTGTGCACACACTTAGTGCTACCCTCAGGAGCAACAGAGAACAAATCCAATATTTGAAGAGGGCAATCATATTTATCTTTACTTAGTCATCTCTTCTCCAGGCTTGACAGTTTCCACACCCCTTACCATCTTTGTTGCTCTTCTTTGAATCCATTCCAGTTTATACAAGTCCTTCTTAAAATGTGGAGCCCAGAACTGGAAACAAGATTTCACGTGAGGTCTGATCAGCACAGAGTCAGCAGTGTAATGCAGTTGCTAAAAAGGCTTTTGCAATGTTAGACTTCATTAGTAGAACCATAATCTCCAAGTGATGAAAAACATATTTCCAATATAGCCTGCACCAGTCAGACATCATCTTGAATACTATGTAGAGGTCTGGGCACTGCACTTTAAGAAGAAGGAAGACATACTGGAATGGGTTCAGATGGTGGCAATGAAGGTGGTCAGTAGACTGGAAAACAAGCACTATGAAAAAAGGTTGAAGGAACTGGGTATGTTTCTCCTGGAGAACAGAAGACAGAAGGGGGAAATGATAACATTTTTCAGTTACCAGGGTCTATCACACAGAAGAGGTCAAAGACTTTTCTGCTGTCCAAGAGAGCTTAATTTAATGGTATAAAGTTACAAAAGGGTAGATTTCGGTTGGGAATTAATAAAAACTTATTGATGGGAAGAGTGGTTCAACAATGGAGACTATTTTGTCACAGTGCTTTAGGCAGAGGCTGGACAGCCATCTGTTGAGGATACTCTAGCCAGGGGCATAGCTACAATTGGACAATTAAATGTACCTGAGCCCCTGAGGAAGCGGGGCCCAGCAGCTGAGTGATGGGGAAGTATGAGCCAGCTCAAAACTGAGCTGGCTCGCACTCAAGCTGGCTTGGCTTGAATGCTTGGACTTGAGCTGAAATGGGCCCAGTTCGATTCGAGTTCAAACCAAACCAGCAAGTTTGGACTGTCTTGAAGCCCTACCAGCAAAGGGGAATCTGGTAACGATGCCCCTTTACCAGTAAAGGGGCATGGGGGGTGCTTCCCTAATGGTATAGGGGAGTAAATAGATGTACTCCCAAGTCACAGCAGCGGCACCAGCTTTGGCCACCACAGGAGCTGGTCAGGGATGGCAGCTCCGCTGGTCATCGTTTTGGGCCTCTTCACAGGCATGGAGACATTTTTTTAACCTCTGCGCATGTGCACAGGCCATTTGTGTGACCACACATAGTCATGCAAAGGGCCTGTGCACATGCTCAGAGGTTAAAAAATATATATATCCTCGCCAGATTCCCATTTACTGGTAGGGCTCTGAGCCAGTCTGAACCAGTTCAAATTCAAACTGAACTGGGGGCTGGCTCAGAGGGGGGCCAAAATTAAATTGGTCCAGTCTGAAACTGGTTCAGATTCAAACTGAACTGGGAAAACAGGTTTTGTGCAAACCCCTACTGAGTGACAGCTTGCCCTCCCCACCCCACCCCATGCCTCTCTGAAGAAGGGCAGAGGGTAGAGGTTCATCTTTACCTGGGCCCACTCCAACCTTCCTGTGTCCCTGGCTTTAACTTTAGATTTCCTGCACTGAGCAGCAGAATGATTAGATGGCTTAGAAGGCCCACTCCACTAAGATGATATGATTAAAAAATTACAACTGTGCACTTCAATAAAAGTTGGAATTCCATTTTGGAATTCCCAGCCCCCACCACAAGGAGGCAGCCACTCATTGGGCAACTGCCCCAGGTAGTAGGGTGGTGGTGGAGGACTCTTTACAAGCTGCCCAGTAGTGGCATGGGCAAACCTGGGCAGCTGCAGTACTCCCTGAGAGTGTCTGGGGGTGGGTGAGAAGCGAGTGTCAAAGAGGAAGCTCCTTACTTGGCTGGGAACTGCAAGGATGTCTGGGAGATGTAGTTCCACCCTCCTAGCTGGAGCAGTTTCCCCATTAGTGGCTGCATTATTGTGGTGGGGGCTGGGAATTCCAAAGCAGAATTCTGACTTTTACTATTTGTTTACTCTTTGTTATAGTGCAAATATCTATCTCTCTATCTATCTATCATTGATTTTTGAGTGAATGCGAGAGGGTTTTTTTAAGAGAGGGGTGGGGTTAATTCAAGTTATCTCTGCTGCATATGGTGGGGGGGGGGGTTGAACATTTACCACCTTTGAAGAATGTGACTGGTGGTGACAGCAAAGGCTTTACAGGTGTCACCATCAAGGCCTGGATACTGCTTTGCATACTTGGTGTGATATTTTTGGTGAATCCATTCCTTGATCCAGGCCAGCTTTTGAATGGGGCTTTAGTTACTTGTATTCCAGTCCTGGGCTACATTGTATTCCAGTCCTGGACTACAAGATTTGCAATGGGTAAAGAATTGCAAAGTGTGATGGGATAGTGAAATGGTTTAAAACCAAGAGTAAAGCATTGTTCAATGATGCGTTGTATAGGCTGGTGGCTGTTCACTGCAATTTTCTGTTCACTGCAATGTGTTTAGGGTTGGACTGTCTGTATTCTCCTTGAAACGTGTTTATCTGCCCTCTAGGGATGTGCATAAAACCGGTTCTCCCGGTTCGGTTCGGGTCCGAACCGGGTCCGGTCCGGACTGGGGTGGTTCGGTTTTGGTTTTGCCGGACCCCCCCGGTCCGGTCTCGAACTGGTTCAGATCCGAACCAAACCGGTTTGGATCACAAAAAGTGGCTGGTTTTGAAGAGGACCTTGTGTTCTACCTGCCACCCAAATTTCAAGTCGATTGGACCTTCCTCTGATATTTTACAATTTTTTTAAAAAAATTAATTTTTGCCCATAACTCACAATATGGAGCCCTTAGGGGCAAAAAAGCTGGGGTGGGTGGTAGCCACCCATGGGTGTCCTCCACCCCAAAAATCCCAAGGCAATTGGTGGCTCCTAGTATTATTGGTGAATTTTTGAAGAAAAATTTTTTTCCATTGGCTAGAATGGGGGTTTTGGGCTGCCCCAGACCCACCTCTGTGGGGTGGCAGCACCCCCAAAGTGGGTCCGGGGCCATGGCAAAAATGCCCTCAGTCCCTCCCAGCAATCCCCGTAGAGATAGGAGTGATGGTTCTGTTGTTTTTCTGAGGTATTCTGAGTGTAGATTCTATGATAGCTAATGAGATTTCCAATGAGACACCATGAATCCACTTTCATTTGCTATCACAGAATCCACACTCACTCAGAACACCTCAGAAAAACAACAGATGCATCACTCCTATCTCTCCGGGGATTGCTGGGAGGGACTGAGGCCATTTTTGCCATGGCCCCGGACCCACTTTGGGGGTGCTGCCACCCCACAGAGGTGGGTCTGGGGCAGCCCCAAACCCCCATTCTAGCCAATGGAAAAAAAAATTTTCTTCAAAAATTCACCAATAATACTAGGAGCAACCCAACAATTGCCACCCCATCTTTTTGGCCCCTCTCTCTGGGCGCCCTAACATGTAACACCTAGTCAGTCCATCTTAATGCCTACCTACTACCACCACTCCTATCCAAGCAAGTAAGAGGAGGACACTCAGAGAGACAACACCCACTCTCTGATCTAACAAAAAGGCCACTGCTGTGCTGCCTGCCAGCACAGCAGCAGCAGCGGAGCAGCACACTAAGCACAAGAGCAGCACACACAGAGAAGAAGCAGGAGGCGGAGCAGCAGAGCAGCAGACCTGCCGCTCTGCATGATGGGTGATGTGATGCCCAAAGAAACCACCGCCTCACTCAGTGCCTGCCACTGACTAGGCCCGACAGACAGAAGCCAGCCAACCTGCTCTGCTCTGCTCTGATGCTCCCCATGGATGATGCACACACACCCTACATCTGCATCCAAATTACCAGACCAGACCAAGTGCGCAGAGTCAGCACAGGCCAGCAGCCACCAGCCCAGCAACAACAACAGCTACTACTGCTACCACCACAACCAGTGTTGCTGCTACAATAACATTCCCAGTCCAGTCATGCGCGCCACAGCCTGAGCCTAGCACACAGCCAACAGCTGCTGCCAGCCAGTGCCTGGCAAGCCCAGCCAACATGAGGAGGAGAGAGCTAAGTAGACGGCGCATGCACATCACCAACCCATCACGACGGCGCAACTGCAAGGGGAGAGGGCACAATTACAGGCAGGAGGAGGAGGAGGAGGCGAGGCAATCCTTGCACAGATTTGAAAGTTTAAAATCCACCAGGACATCTTCTAGAATCTAGACTTCTGTTTTTTCTACCACCAGCTGTAGTGTCTAGTTAGTCAGTGTGCTGTGCAGCTGAGCTGAGCTGCGTGTGAGGAAGGATGATTGTAGCTAGTTCTTTAGTTTCAGCAGACTGAGCATTGAGCATGGGCAGTGGCCTTGGGAAGCAACACAATTACACGACACTCACCTGCTGCTGCTGGTTCTAGAAGTTGCCTCTTCTCGTCTTTTCACCTCTTCGTGTGTGTGTGTCTGTGTGTGTGTGTGTGCAGTAAGTGCATGCCTTTTGCCTTGCTGGAAAGAAATGCTTCTCTGGTCCACCACCACATATTTGCTCAAGGACACAGAGGCCCAAGGCAGAGGTGGTGGCACCAGTGTGAGTGCATGTGTGCTGGTGGTGTTTGCCACCACAGGTGTTTTGTGTGTGTATGTGTGCGCTGCTAGCTAGGAGGGGGGAGGGAGGGAGGGAGGCAGGGAGGCAGGGGGGAGGAAAGGGGAGGGGGAGAGGGATGTAGAGGGGATTGAAGGGGGGAGGGTCCGGCTCAGAGTTGGTCAGCCACATATTTGTGCACACACGTGCTCACGTGTGTGCTTCGGTGGGAGAGACCAGACTCTCATCATCTGCCAGACCGGGGTTGGGGGCAGGTGAGGCGGTGGTGGGCTGGAAGGGAGCGAGGATGGAAGGTGGTGAAGAGGAAGGGGAGAGGATGAGAGGGGAAGGATGGAGGGAGGCATGGGGGGGAGGGAGTTGGGGGGAGGAAAAAAACATGTAGACAGACACACAGCACACTACACACAGAAAGCATCCACACACAGAGACAGTGCTAGGCATCCATTCACACAGACAGACAGACAGACAGACACACAACAGGAAGAGACAGACTGAGCCTGCACCACACACACACGCACACACACAGACCCAATTCCCCCCCTGCACAGTTATCAATCAATATGTTGTGTTGGCAGCCAGTTCATTGCTATTCTGATGGTTTTGGGTTTTTTGCCATCAGCCAACATCAACAGTGACCACAATCAAGATGAACATAAGATGATAATAATTCATTTTTTTCATTTGAAAAAATCATCCAATCGTTTTCTCCATGTAAACCAAGCCCCCCACACATGATTTCTGGTAACGTTTTCAATAAAATCAATTCATTTGGCATTCATCATTTTGTTCTCCCTTTGTCACCTTTTTTTCTTTCTTTTGCATAATTTTGAGGCTTGATTTTAACATGGGGTTTTTAAAGAAAAATTTATTTACATTTTTATTTACATACAGTATTTACATATCTACACTGCATTTTAGAACGTATACCCGCTGCTGCCGCTAAGTCTAGTACTCTGTGAGCTGTGCTACTTTGGGGGTGTGTGCCATGCCCACGCCAGGTCCCCAAATGCTGACAGGTGGATAGATAAAGGGCCTGTGCTGGTCAGCATTGGGTTTCTTTTTAGGTGGGCGTGGGCATTGTAAACATCTGGCCAGTCGCAGCACTACAACTACTACTACAACTGCATCTCTGTGTGGGCACACTACATGCTGCGACTGGCTAGCACGGCTCAGCATCTGTCACGTCAGCTCAGCTAGAGGTGGAAGGGGGGAGGGTAGGGATAAGCACAGAGGTCGAGCCAGGCAGGTGACCAACCATGGGGCAACCCACGGTAACCACTCGCCCGGCTCAAACTCCAGCTTGGGGTAGCCCAACAGGGGGAGGTTCACCTTAAGGAAGACCAGCTGCTCCACCAGACCAGGGTCCAAGCGGGAGCAAGAGGGTGTCACCACGTCCCCGGCACATGAAAACACCCACTCGCTCTGGACACTGGTTGGGGGGCAGGAGAAGAGGTGCACAGCCACCACCGCCAGGTCCGGCCAGACTTGGCGGCGGCTCGCCCAGAACTGTGCGCAGTCCACGCCGTCTCCCTCCACAGGCTCCTCCAGGTACTGCGCAATGCAGACAGGGTCAAAAAAATAATTTGGAGGGGCTTAGGGGCCAAAAAAAAGGCAGCTGATTTGGAGACGGCGGGGGGAGGGAGTTTGTTTTTAAAAAAGGAAGCCAATTGGGGGGAAAGGAAGACTTTTTAATGGGGGGGGGAAGCCAATTGAAGTGAGGGGGAGGGTGTCCTTTTAGAATTTGGGAGTCAACCACCAAGCCAATTGGGGAGATGGGTCTGGGAGGGTTTTTTAAAAAAATAGGGGGTTAAAGGGTGGACCCCTGGTGTGGGAGGGTGGCACGGGCAGTTGGGTGGAGTAGTTGTGGTGTGGGTGGCAAGTTTTTAACTTTTTTTGGGGGGGAGAGTGGATGGGGGGAGGGCACAGCACCTACCGGGGGTGGGGGAGGGACGCAGTCAACGCTTGGGAACCTGCAGATCAAAGGAGGAAACCCTTATTTAGTGAACTGGAACATAAAGTGTGGGTTCTGGGGGGTGGTTCTCAAGTAATGCTCCTGTGGGGGGAGCATCAAACTCAATGCAGCCTATTTAGTGACTCTAAATTGCACACAACCAAAACCAGAACCCAGTCACACCTACACAGAGGTTGAACCCACCCACTCTGTGACTCTGCCCGCCCAATGCCATGGCAAGCAAGCAGCAGCAAACACTTGATGGCAGCCTCATGGATTGAACATCATGATCATCATCATATGTGTGTATTGGCCCAGCATGTAGTGGCAGCATCAGAGCCCAGGACCCCACTCAGACTGCCCCAGAGGCAAGGAGGCAGTCTGGCATGGCATGGGCCCAGCATGTAGTGGCAGCATCAGAGCCCAGGACCCCACTCAGACTGCCCCAGAGGCAAGGAAGCACTCTGGCATGGCATGGGCCCAGCATGTAGTGGCAGCATCAGAACCCAGGACCCCACTCAGACTGCCCCAGAGGCAAGGAAGCACTCTGGAAGGCACCTGTTCAAAAACCAACTGCAAGACGCATGCAATGCAATGCAACACACAGCAGCAATTTCTTTATTGGGCATGAAGACACAAGTTACAACAGTACATCTCCTCTCCAAGGTTCCCTCCCTCCTCCCCACACCCAAATGCATTTCAAAATAGGGGTGTCCCTATTTAAAACCGCCAGCTAGGGAGAGAAAGGGGCAACAAAAGGTGCACAATTGCACACGCACTAACCCCTCTTCTTCCGGTCCTTCCCCTGCCGCTCACTGCTGGTCACGGATGCGCCGCCGCCAGCCAGCCACCCTGGGCTGGGACACAGCAGGGCGGCTGCACGAGGCACACAGGCAACCGGGGTAGTTCAACGATGGAGGGGCAGAAGTGAGGAGACAACACTATTTGTGTCGCTCAACTCACCCCCAAGCAGAGACAAAATCAACCAAAAACTATCAAAAGAAAAAAAAAACCGATGGCAGCTGCCAGGTGGGTAGGCTATTGTGTGTGGCTGCAGCTGTGGGAGAGGAGGTGGCAAGTGAAGGGGAGCAGAGAGAGAAAAGACTAAGAGAGAGAGAAAAGAGAGGGGGGGCAGGGACAAAGAGAAAGAGAGGTGAGAGAGAGAAAAGAAAGAGAGAGAGAGGAGAAAGAGAGATGAGAGAGAGAAAGAGGAGGAGCACAGCGCAGCAGGGAGGGGGGATTCAGGTGTGGGGGAGGACAGCAGTAGCAGTGGTCCAAAGAGGTGGGGGGAGCAGAGAGGGTGTGTGTGGTTGGGGGCTAGTGTGTGGCAGGGGGCCTGGGGTAAGTGGAGAGAGTCAGGGGCAAGGAGAAAAAGAGGTGGGGTGGGGGGAGCAGAGAGGGTTTGTGTGGTTGGGGGCTAGTGTGTGGCAGGGGGCCTGGGGTAAGTGGAGAGAGTCAGGGGCAAGGAGAAAAAAGGGTTGGGGTGGGGGGAGCAGAGAGGGTGTGTGTGGTTGGGGGCTAGTGTGTGGCAGGGGGGTGTTGGGGGGAAGGGGAGGGGGCAACAACAAACAGCAAAGGAGAAACTGGAACAACTCGGGCAGCAGCAGCGATTAGGCTGGATGGGGTGGTTGGGGGAGGAGCTGGGCCTGGGCTAGGGTCTGGGAGGAGGGTGGGTGGGGGGGGCAGGCAGGGGGGAGGAGGAGGAGGGGAGCAAAATATATAAAGCAATATATATCAAGAGAACACAAGCCAGAAGTTTAAAAAAAAAACCAATGAAAAGAAAGACTCTAACCAGCAGAAAAAACTCGTGGGTGGGGGTGTGGGGAGGGGGAACCAAACACAGACTCTGAGGGGGGCCACTAAGTGAACAGAGACAATGAAACCACAATTGGTGCAAATTAATAATAGCAAATAAATAAGTGGGACTGCAAGCAAAGAAAACTGGACTCTGTTTGGCAGCAGCAAATTTGGGAGAAGGCTGGATGGGGTGGGGTTGGGGTGGGGTGTGGTTTGGACTTGGAGGGGCAAGTTGGGAGCAGGGAACCAAAACTGATTATATGGGACAACAAGAAACAACAACAGAATCCTCTGGGGGTGGGGGGGAGGGATTCAGGGAACCAACTCGCAGGGCAGCAGCAGAAACAAACAAAATGGTACAATTTAAGCAAAACCAGCAAGCAATATATAAATGAAACCAATGGAATGCAATGTGAAAATCAAAAAGTTGAACAAAAACAAGGCAGGAGAAAGAGCAATAATAAATGGAAGAACTTTTAAAGCAATGAGGATACAGTGGGTGGGAGTGGGGGAGGGTAGGCCCAAAGGATGAGAAGGGAAAGGGGGGAGGGGGGGAGAAAAGCAGACAGACAAGGAACAGGGAAAATTGGGGGAAATTAAGAAGAAAGTAAAGTGAAGTAACACACAGTACAGACAAGAGACAGACAGAGAGAGGAGACACACAGAGAGTCACAAAGGGCAGGTGGACAAAGGATTAGAGCACACACAGAGAGACACAGGACACAGTCAGGGAGGACTCACAGAGACACCAGAGCAGCCAGCAAAGGGCAAGCAGGTCTCAGAGATGATCCCACAACTGCAGCCAAGAGAAGTTTCCAGAGAAGAGGCTTGGGTTTATATAGGTTTGAAATTCCCTCCTTTGGGAGCCCCCACCTTTGCACTCCCCCTACGGCCAACAGGGTGCCAGCTCTCAACAGTGCAACAGCCAAGCAGCCTACCAGACCAAAGGACTCATTCTGGCCAATCAAGGATCAATAGCGCAGCCAATACAATGCCTTGAAATAGCATCACAAAATGGATGCAAGGAGGAGCAAAAGTTTCGGGAAGGAGACACAAAATGGAGGACACACTTGGAACTTTAAAGAGACTAAGAGAGACACTCCAGAGACTCAATTTCACTCCCGAACCGGTTCGGGAAACCCGAGCCGGTTCGGTACCGAACCGTCTCGGATTCGGTCCGGATCGGTCCCAGAAGGGCCCGATTCGGTCCGGGACCGAACCACCAGATCCGGACCGAACCGCACATCACTACTGCCCTCTTCCTGTTCCATTTGGACCAATGGAGTAGCAGGGTGTGTGTGTGTGTGTGTGTGTGTGTGTGTGTGTGTGTGTGTGTGTGTGTGTGTAGGTGGGGGTTAATTTCACAACTGCCTAGTGCAAACTTGCCAGCAGGGGAAAGCACTATTCCCCAAAAATCATTGCTTTCATTTATATCATTGCACTCTTGCACAAGTGATTCCAGCGTTAATAAATAAATAAATGAAGGAAGGATTTGATAGAAGGTTTGGATGACATTCATATCTGTGGTATGATAAAAGTAAAGTGCATAAAGATTTTCTTAATCACTATGTAAGAAGGAGTCTAATGAGAGTGTGGGTAAAATATAAAAAATGGTTGGAATTTAAAACTCCATTATGGCTATCCCCGATTGAAGCTTTAAGCACGTAAAGAGATAAATATGCAGCCTGAATGGGGTACCTATAGGTATTTGTTATGTTTCCAAGAAAAGGGCTGTAAGTTAAAAAACCTAATTGAAGTACAAAATTTGGTTAGTAACTGGTTTCAGTACCATCAGTTAAATGAAATCTATAAGAAGGATCTTAAAGTTGGATTTGAGGATCAAATGTCAAGATTTGAGCTGTGTGAAAATGATGAAAAATTAGTTTCTAAGATGTATAAGCTGCTGCTTCTGGAGGAGACAAGAGATGAAGTGGTTAAAATGACTATGATAAAATGGGCTCAAGATGTGGGTCATAATATAGATATCGCAGCTTGGGAAAAATTATGGAAAATGGATTTAAAGTTTACTGCATGTTATACTTTAAAAGAAAATTATTATAAGATGATGATATTATAAGAAAATTATTATAAGGTGGTATTTGACACCCAAAAAATTAGCATTAATGTATAAAAATGTTCCAAACAAAATGTTGGAAATGTGGACACTGTGAAGGAACTTTTTTTCATATGTGGTGGTCTTGCGGGAAGGCAAAGGCCTTTGGGGATATGATATATAATGAGTTGAAGAAAATGTTAAAAATGACATTTCCTAAGAAACCAGAATCCTTCCTGCTGGGAATAACGCAAGGAGAGTTTTCCAGAAGAAACTTAACATTTTTTATGTATGCAACCACAGCGGCCAGAATATGTATATGCGCAGAAATGGAAGGACAATGAAATGCCCTCAAAAGAAGATTGTCTGATAAAAAATTTGAAATATGCTGAGATGGCAAAATTTACAGTACTGATAAGGGATGAAAACTTGGAATGTTTTAAAGAAGATTGGAAACCGTTCTTACTATACTTAGAGAACTACTTTTCTAATATTGATTTTTTCAGCAGGGTTTGAAATTTAGTAATAATAGCAGGTCGGGTAGAGTAAAATCGAGCTCACAATGTGTAGGGTATATGCTTTGAATTACTATAGCAATGGTTGACTTGTATAGTTAATGAATCGCACAGATTGGTGAGCGGGAAGTCAATATTTACTTAATTAGATGTAATGGGATTGTTAAGATATTGTAAAAACCAATAAAATTTAAAAATAAAAATAAATAAATAAACGATAATGATAATGATGGTGGGGGTCACAATTGGAGGGAGCAGGACCAAGTGGCTGCCCAGCCCAGGCCCTGTGCCTTCTGCCCCTGCCTGGAGGCTCTACTCTGCGTGGCTGGGGGAGGCAGGCGGCCTCTGCCTGGGCTGCCTGGGAGTAGGCCGAGTCTCTGTGCCCCCCACCCACACGAGCGTGGCAGGTGGCAGCAAGTGTTGGGGATGCCCCCCATTGGGGACGCACCCCCCCCCCCCAACATTAGACCCAGAGCCACCAACCCAGAATTATATGGAACCCAGGCCTGTGTCTGATTCCATTTTATAAGAGTTCAATTAAATGCCTGAACTCAGGGTGAACTGACACCCAGACCTCATGAACTGTTCTGTGAAGGAAGAGGCAATCCAGCATTGTATTGTGAAATGGGTACTCAAAGAAGCACAAAAGCCAGGCCAGAACAATCCAAATGTTAAAATCTAACTCACTATCAGATAATGTCTGTGGAAGAGGCCAGAGACTGATCTCCCCTTTCCTGTTGCAAGAAGTCCATGTTAATCCTTGTCAATGACTGCTCTGCTATACTCAATTGCTCTCTATAGAAATTCAACATAGGTAAATGCACACAAAGAAAACACCTATAGACTTTAATTCTTACTTTACTAACACCTCATGGGATGAGGCTAGCAAATCTGGGACAAGAGAAGATGCCCATTTGCAGCTCAGAGATGCAGATTTTCTTTGAGCAATGTCCCCTCCTCAAGATAGCAACTAACAGAAGATGAGATTAAGATTTCCCTGGACTGGGCTAATATCCTGAATAATTAAAAGACATTATCCAGAAGGTAACAGCATTGTCACCTTTCTGGGGACCCAAGAAGGGAGAGGAGATTTCAAATAGACTCTATGGGGATCAAAGGGAAGATACAACTATAAAGAATGAGGCTTACTGGACAGAGAGCGAGCAGTCTTTTGCCTACAAGCAAGACTTGCTCATGACTAATCCAAGAGTTTGCTGCCCAAGCCGTGGGGCTAGAGGCAGGAACTCTTTCCATGGGAGAAGGGACTGTTTGTGACTTCTGCTGCGAAGTGAGAAGTCAACTCTCCAGCCATGATACTCCCTAGCAATCTTGCCTAACAAGCATACTTGCTCAAGAGCCATCCCAGAGTTTGCTGCTAAGCCGCAGGGCAACAAGCAGGAACTCTGTCCATGGACAGGAACTCTCTGTGACTTCTGCTGTGCAGTGAGAAGTCAAGACTTCCCCAGCCATGGTGCTCTGACTCTCAGCCATGCTCTGAGCAAACTGCATGCTTGATCACCGCTCTCAAAAGCTCCTGTCCGCAGCCACAGCCTTGCTCCTTCAGCTGAAAGATCCACCGTTCTCAAGCCTCTGATCTGGGTAATATGCTGCCTTCACAACCCTCTTCCCTCCTTCCTACTAATCACTGCTACCCCCTTCCTAAGTCCCCTCTCCTTCCTCCTTCTTCTTTCTCTGCTTCTCTCTAAATGTTTTATTTAGGATTTGTTAGATTGTTAGATAGCTGTATTTACTGATTGCACACACATATGTTAGTTAGGCACATTACACTACACTTTGAATCGGAAACATGTTTTTAATGTGGATTATTTTATCCTGATAAGCAACTTTCTATAATAAAGCCCATTGAACTTTCTGAGTGTGTCTCTCTCTATCTCTGTTTGCATGCCCAGATCCTACATGGTCACCATCTCCAAGAACCAATTCAGTTTGTGTATGATGTGACTTTGCCTCTTTCCCTCTGAGCATGTATGGAGTGTGAAATCAGGTGTAGTTCACAACACAAGAGGGGACTGAAGGCTCTGCTCCGTGGGGCTGAGAGAAGCATGCAGCCACTGCCCGGGCTCCCCAGGAGGAGGCCTGGTCTCTGCGCCCTGTGAGTGCGCTGGTTGGAAGCAAGAACAGAGGCAGCTCCTCTGGGATTGGGAGTCGTGGGCAGGGGGCCTGGTTCCCGGCCGGGCTCACAAGCCCCAGGAGTTGCCTGGACTTTCGCCACAGCCACCGCTTCCTTTCCCCATCAGCGCCAGGCTGGAAGGAGAGGATGAGGCAGGCAAAGAGACTTTGGTTTGGGGCGGTATAGAAATGTATGAAATTAAAAAAAATAAAAGTGGGGAGCTTGGGGTGGTTACAGGTTGAGAACAAATATCTGTACTAAGCTGTTGTAAGTGTTGCAAGTCTAACTTTTAACAAAAGTTTGAGAAAGCTTTGAATTTCAAAGAGCTAGGTGACTATGAGTGATCTCTCCCTGCACGCACGCACGCACACACACCAGTCAAATAAAAATTATTTGAGGAATGAAAATAACCGCCCACACCATGCTATACTGCATAAACTACGGGGCAAGCCTCCCTACAATGGAAAAAACTCACTACTGTCCAGCAAATCATTTACCATGTTATAGGGCTATAATGCATCAATAAAAGCTGAAACAAAGCATAGGAAATATGGACAGCACCGGCACCCTGGAGACAATGCAAAGACCGTGATGTTAACACTCAGGCAATACGCAGGGGCACTTCAGGGACACATTGCAACTACATTGCAGCGGGGAATCTGGAAAATGCCCTGGAGTAGAGGCGGGGCTAACAAACAGCCAGCAGCAAGAGCAAGGAACAGGAGTCTGCACTTGCCTCTCTGTACATAATATCTATTTCATTAAACTATTAATATTTTTGATTCCACTACACTGCCTGGTCTTTGTATATCACAACTCTTTCCCTGGGATTCTACACTTGGGAATGTCTATTGCTTTGGGAGTGCTTGATAATTGAATTTTCTAGTGCTTCATGATGATGATTCTTGTTTGATAAAATACCAACAGAAAAAGTAAAACAAACAAATAAGAGAGGGCATTGGGAGAAAAAATAATTTCCACGCATCCAAGTGGCACTCCTATATGATCTCTGCCAGTCATTCCTCCATGCTGCCAGTCTACCCTGATAACAAGGATTAACCTTTTAGGAAATGGGTCAGATCAGCATAGAAGGTTGATAGCTTCCCCATGTGTGACAATGTTCTGAGCTTTTTTGGATATCTTTTCCAGCCCCAAAGCCCAAGAATTATCTGGGAGACCTCAGAAAAACTGATAAAATGGAGTAAACTATTTGGGAAAGCTTGTGTATCATTAGCTATAACCAGCACCTTGAATTGTGCCTGGAAAAGAACTGGAAGCCAGTGCAGATGTTAGTGCGCAGCTGCAGATATCTATAGATCAGGAGCTGTTTACTCAACACTTGATAAATTAATAATCAGCTTGGTTGTGAACAGAGTATTTAATCAAATAAGACTGCAAGGTTTTCAAAGTGCCAAGTGAAGGGAAAAATAATACATTCGTTTAAGAATTTCTCCCAAAATAATAGGACACCTAAAACTTACATGTTTAAAGTCATACACTGCAATTGGTAGACAAGCTGGAACAGGGTTTAAAACCCCATTCCTGTGTACTTAGGAGGGAGAAGACAGTGGGTGAGGGAGACTGAGCTGGCTTGGCAGGCCCAGTACCTTAATACAGGTGTTTATATGGGGGCGTGTCCCATGTAAGGGGTAATGACAGCCCCAGCATGGTGCCAGAGCTTAAGATGGCAATAAAGGTGTCTAGTCTGGGAGTACTCCTGTTTCTAAACCTCTCCCTAGTAGCTCTGGTCAAGGCCATGGTTGGGGTTTTTTATCAGCTTTAACTGATATACCAGCTACATTCATTTCTGGAGATAAATGTCTGTAAAATAGGGGCACATTTGCTGGCAACAGTTGAAGAAAAGAGAAGAAGATGACCAGCAGCAAGGATGACCAGACAGCAAGTGAATGCACCACTGTGAGACCTTAAAGGCCAAATTGAAGATAGATCATCCTGGAGAGTTCTATGTGATCGCTAAGAGTTGACACCGATTTGATGGCACTTAATCAGTCAGTGCTGGTAACCTCTCAGCTTGACTACTGCAATGCACTCTATAATTGGCTGCCTTTGTACATAGTGCAGAAATGGGCGCAGAATGTGGCAGCCAGGTTTGTCACTTGAGCAACCAAAAAAGACCATACCATCTCTAATCTAAGGGAATTATACTGGTTTTTGATAGCTTTCTGCGCAAAATACAAAGTGCTGGTAATCACCTATCAAGCCCTGAATGACTTGGGCCCAGGACCAAGCACCTTCATCATCATGAATTGCACCACTTGTTGAGATGATAGTGAGAGGCCCAGTTGCAGTTGCCACCAGCTCATTTGGTGGAAACTCTTTATAGCTGTCCTGGGACTTTGGAATGCACTCCCTGTCAGAGAAAGAGCTTCCTCATCTCTGGCTGCCTTAAAGAAAACTTCTAACACACACCTGTTTCTTCAGGCTTTCAGTTAAATTTTAAACTGTTTTAAAATTCATTGCTGATTGTTTTTAACTTCCTGTTTTGTTTGGTTTTGTGTGAACTGCTGAGAGAGAGATATGGTGGTATACAAATATGGAAAATAAATAAATGTTCACTTTTAGAAATAACAAACATAAAGTCACTCCTACAAAAATGTACATTGATATATATAAAATACACTAAGGTGGTACGTGGCAAGTCCTGCCCACAGTATTTTACCAATCGGAGGTAACAGAACAGAAGCACCTATGGCAGTGGGGATTCCATATGCAGATAGTGAGTAGGGGCGAGTGAGTGAGCGAGCAGTGGGGAGAGTGCAAGTGAGAGAATGGGGGGGAAGGGGTGAGTGAGTGGGTGGGGAGGGGGCAAGCAAGTGAGCAGGGACAGAATGAGTGAGTGAGCAGCGAAGAGGGGGCAAGGGGAGGGGCGGGGCACGGAGGAGGCAGGGATGAGGGAGGGAGGGTGGCTGGGCAGGGGCGAGGGTGGCGGGGCAAGGGTGGGAGGGAAGCAGGGGCGAGGGTGGGAGGGCAGGGCAGAGGACAAGGGCAACAGAGGGAGAGTGGCAGGGGCGAGGGAGGGAGAGCAGTGGGGTGAGGTGGCAAGTGACTGAGAGCGGTGGGGGTGAGGGAGGGCAGGGCAGCGGAGGCGAGGGAGGGGGAGGGTGGCGGGCGGTGGGGCGAGGGAGGGGTAGGGGGAAGGCGGTGGGGGTGAGGGAGGGAGGGAGGGAGGGTGGCGGGAGCAAGGGAGGGAGGGAGGGAGAATGGCAGGGCAGAGGGCAAGGGCGACAGAGGGAGAATGGCAAGGGCCAGGGAGGGAGAGCAGTGGGGTGAGTTGGCGAGTGAGGGAGAGTGGTGGGTGTGAGGGGGCTAGGGAGGGGGAGTGGTGGGGCAAGGTAGGGGGAGTGGTGGGGTGAGAAAGGGGGAGTGGCTGAGGGAGAGTGGCAGAGGAGCAGATAAGGGAGGGAGGACTGTGGGGGGAGCCTTGGGAGGGAGAGCATTGGGGGGGAGAGTGTGGTGGGGGGGTTTAAGTGAGTGAGTGAATGAGCTGGGAGGGGAGAGTGGTGGAGATGGAGCAATTGAGTGAGTGAAGGGAGGGGGCAGGTGTGTGAGCATGCTGCATGGAAGGGGCAAGAGAGAGAGAGGAAGGGAGGGGATGAGAGAGCATCAGGGAGGGGGTGAGAGAGAGCAGAAGTGAGGGGGCGAGAGATAGATAGAGGCATTTAGCGGGTGAGCGAGAATACTGCGGGGAGGGCATGAGAGAGAGAGTGGAAGAGGGGGCAAGAGAAAGAGAGGGTGGCAGGGAGGGGACGAGAGAGAGCAGCAGGGAGGGAGCTAGCAAGTGAGCATGCGTGAGTGAGTGAGCAGGCAGTGTGTGAGCAAGTGGAGGGGAGCAGGCGATTGAGCAGCAGGGAAGGGGTGAGAGAGAGTGAGAGGCAGGGAAGAGGAGAGTAAGCAAGCGTGTGGTGGGTACAGGGCAAGTGAGAGCGGGTGACTGACACTGAGCAATATAGAAGGGGCTGTGGGGGGGGGGGCAAGGACAGCAACAAAGCCCTTCAGTTTGTCAATGCTTACCAACCCCTCCCCACAAAAACCTCCCTCAGTAGTGTGGAAAGGCTTCTAGGCATGTGTTGGAAACAGACGAACAAGCTTCTAATTCTTTTTAACAAGTACGTTTACTTTTAGGGAAAATTTGGTTCAAGTGAAGCATTACATTTGCAGGGGGGAAATACAATTTCAAAACAGTTATTAACAGAGCAGGTCAGGGGAAAATAAAAACTGGAAAAACACAATCAATACCTGGCTTTCCAGCAGTCTGCTTCTTCTAGAAACTCCAACTCTGACTTGCCCCAGCACACTCTTTTGACTTCTCCCTGACTTCCAGGACTCTGACTTCTTAGACTCTTTAGTCCTCTCTCCAGCAGACTCTTGATCTGAATTCTCCTTCCAGGACTCTGACTAGCAGACTGCTCTCTCAGGACTCTGTTGACTTCACTCACCTCCCTCTCAAAATGCTCCCAATATAGACAGTTTCTCTGGCCCAACAGTTTTTAAAGCCATCCAATAATAACAAACAAAAATCCCCTCCGTTTCTTGAAATCTCGTTTCCCTCCAAAATCAACTGTTAGAATGCTAAAACAACAGTGAAACAAGACTGAACTTTTGACCCTGCACCTTATTCATGCATAGGGATTTGCAAGCACAGAAATCCTATTTACAACAATACCGAGGTTTTTAGGAATATAATACAACACAATTCATTTATCTGGGCTCATTTATGAAAAGAGGTTTAGGAATATTAATACACTATACAATACAGAGGCTTATTTACAGAAACCCAAGAGGTCTAGGCCTTGTTCCTCCACAGCTTACCTTCGCTCCGGCCACACCTGCAATCTGCTCCAGGCAGCGGCACACCACCCAGCACTCCCTGTGGTGGGGGATGTCTCTGTATTACCTGGCTTCTGCTGAGCTGATCCCCCACCACAGGGAGTGCTGGGAGGCATGCTGCTGCTTGGAGCAGCTTTCAAGTGTGGCTGGAGTGGAGGTAAGTACCTTCTAATTCATCCTTAAAGGTGCCTCACTCTGTGTCCCCCAGCGGCGCTACAGCTCTCTATAGCATACTGACAATCTACTACTGTGGTGGTGTTTTCTGAAACATTTTACTTCCTACTGGAGTTCAGAGGGGTTTCACAATATCCCAGCCAGTGTTCCTTCTAACAGGGATTCCCAGATGTTTTTGACTACAAGTCCCATAATTCCCATGCAAAAGACATTACAGCTGGGGATTCTGGAAGTTGTAGTCAACAACACCTGGGAATCCCTGTTAGAAGGAATTCTGATCTCAGCATGTTCCTTGGTTTCTAGAAGTTTCCAACATTATCAGTTAGGGATGTGAAAATGGCCAGGGCACATACACAGTGGTCTCCAAAATGACCGCCATGACCACAGAGAAGGCTGAAATGGCCCAGAAATGGGCTAACCAGTCCATAGAAGACTGGGGAAGGCAGGTGGGGGAGGGGAAACCACTAGAGGGCAGGCGGAGGAGAGGAAACCACTCGAGACCTCCTGCGGCTCCGTGGCTGCCACAGCCAGGGATCTAGTTTGGGGTACAAAACCTTACATGCCCAGTCAAGTTCAAATCAGTTCAGTTTGAGCAGCACCTGGCAGGCTCCAGCCAAAGATGCCAGAAGGTGAGAATCCCATGCTTTGGTCAGGTTATAGAGTTCTTTAAATGGGGCCTGGTTTGGGGTGGGGGCTAGGGTTTAGGTACTAATAAGATAGGGATGGGTTTGGATTAGAAAGCCACACTAATTCCCTGTCCTTTGCCTTCCCTTAGAAGTGCCTTCCCCACTGTTGCTTGGTCCACTTTAAAAAGTCCCCCCCCCAATAAATCTTGCTTCTTTATTTGGTTTTTTTTTAAAAAAAATTCTAGCTTCTGTATGTGAACCACAGTGCTATGAACACAAGGCCCACACACCCCTTAGAGGCACTTCTCTCCCCCCCCCCATCTGAATTAGGGCTTAATTTTTAAAATAATTGTGGGGGATACAGCAGCACCTGCAATGGCATCACCCAGGGGTCCGTACTCCTGCTGGCAGCAATATGTTTTGTGTGTCCTTGAGTAGTAGCAAGGCTTCTGCTCCTGCTCCCAAGCAGGGGAAGTTGACTGTGCAGTGGGTGCAGTCAGTGGACAAGCACTCTGGTCACCCATGAGAACCTTTGACGAACAGTCATTCCAGGTGGTGGAGGATTCTGGCTTCCTCTGGCTTCTTGCCCCCAAGTACAACATCCCCTCGTGTACCACCTTCAGCACGCAGGTGGTACCTTCTCTGTACTGGTTGTACAGGGGGGCTGTTTCAGGGCTGCTGTGTGCAGCAGCACCTGACACCACCGTGCACTTCCCTGCATATCTGTGGACCAGTCCCAGTGGGAGGCATGTTGCTTTCCTGTCCCTCACGGCACACTGGTTGGGGCAGGAGAGCAAGGTGACATCTGCTGCTGGTGCCGTAGCCAACCCCTCTCATGCAGCAAAGCACTGGGGGCTGTCCTGCATGTGGAGGTGCTGCACACAGCCGATGTTATGTTGGAGGCCATGGATTGCCATGTGGGGGGATGGCTGTTTGGGCAGTCAAACCTTCGCCAAGAATTCATGGTCACTGACCATGCTGCCAACATAACTAACGCAGCCAGCATGGTCAATTTGTGTCCATCCATTGTGTAGTACACACTCTGAACCTGGTTGTGCAGCATGCACTTAGGGCTTCTGGGGTTGTGACCAGGTGAGACATCCCCACTGCAGGCACTGGGTGCCATCCTGCTGCTGCCATGGCTGCTCTAGTGGAGAGGCACTGCCAGATAGTAGCTTTCTTCCACAGGAGTGGGAAGGGTAGGTGGATACTCAAGGAGATGCAGCTTGAGCTCCACCAACAAGAACACCTGATCCCTCTGGATGTTCTGAACTGGTGGAATTGTACCTTTCTCTTGGTTTTGTGCCTGCAGGAGAAAAAGCTGGTCATGCATGGCCTGCCAAGGAGGTGTGGCTTGGTAGTGTGAGACCTATACAATCAGGACTGGGCACTCCTTTCCAAGGTTATCTTGGCATTCCAGCACTTGTGTGTTGAGACTGCAATACTGAGTCAGGCTTTGCCTGTCACTCTTCTCCTTGAGGAGACAATGGGTGAGCTCCAGACCATGCTGACTACTGGGGAAGCAATCATCTTGGCAAGCTGGCTGAGGACCGGAGAGTCGATTGAGGACTGGAGTGGTGGATCAGCTCAGTACACCCTTGGGTGATCTGGCAAGATAAAGGATGAAGGGCAAGGCGGTCACCCCGACCAGCTGCCCAGGTGCCTCCTTGTTGCAAAGGTTAGGCAAACAGAGAAGAGGAGGCTGGGGCACAACCAGTAGGAAGGTGCTGGAGTGCCTGCTGCTACATTCCACCCCTACTAGCAGCATCACCACTGCTTCCCAGTCCAGCAGCGTGGTGTCCCTGGGAGGGCTTTGTGAGCCAGAGGTTTCGCCTCCACATTTCACCAAATGGTTCATTGAGGGGTTCCTTGGCACCTTGCCAGGGGTTCGGGAAGAGCCCACTGAGCCTTGCAGCAGTGCTGAGCAGTGTGTGGAGCTGGTGGCAGGCTGGGAGACAGAGCCAATCCTGTTTGGGGCAATGCATTGCCAAGTCTGCCTGGACTTGGTGGTGATTGCTCGATGGTTCCTCTCATGCTTGCCAACCAGCATCCAAAGCAAGAGGGTATTCTTCATGGCTGGGGGAATGGTGTCACCCCATTGTGCATGCATGGATGCTGACATGGGCTATCCCAAGGTGGTCATGGAGGGTGAATGACTTATGGAGTCATAATTGTGTGTGAGAGAGCCACTTGCCAATGATGTAACTACAACGCCAGCACTGTGGCTGGCATTGGATTCTGGTTCAGTGATTCTTTTTGGGGCCATTTTTGGACTGTGTGTTT
This sequence comes from Hemicordylus capensis, assembly GCF_027244095.1. Classification (NCBI taxonomy): domain Eukaryota; kingdom Metazoa; phylum Chordata; class Lepidosauria; order Squamata; family Cordylidae; genus Hemicordylus; species Hemicordylus capensis. The sequence goes on along the minus strand of NC_069662.1, from coordinate 66,161,067 downwards.
GGCAAAATATGGTGTTCTGTGTTGGGAGGGACTGTGTGCTTTTGTTCTGCAGTGTTTTTCAAGGCAGGGTTGCAAAAGTTGTGCACTCTGCTTGTTTCAGCCATAGGGAATAATGAGGAACTTGAAACACCCCACTGTTCCCCATGCGTAGATCCTAGGGACACCAAAGTCAGTCGGGTGGTCTGGTGTGATGAGTGCTACTTACCTCCCAACCAACAAAAGAAATTGCCAAGTGGGTGATTTTTAGAAAACTGTTAACCCTTTCCCCAAATCCCCTAAGATTATTATGGGGGTTTGGGGGAAAGCTTAATTTTTTTATAAATTGCCTGCTTGCCCAGTTCTTTTGTGGGCTGGGAGGTAGGAAGCACCCATTATGCCGTATCACTCAACCCACTTTGGTGCCCCTAGGCAGGGGCGGAGCCAGCATTGTGTGAATGGGTTCAAAGAACCCAGGCAGCCAATGAAAAAGGCCGCTGAAGCCCCGTGGCTTGGGCTCCAGAGGATCTCAGAGCAAACTCCCCCCTCCCACACGCGGACAGCTGAAAGCCCATGAGAACTCTCCGCTAGTTATTTCTAGCAGTGCCGACTGCCCAATAGGACGTTTTTCTCTTTCTCTACCTTTCTGGGAGGGAGAGAAAGGGGAAAATGTCCTATCAGGCAGCCAACGCTGCTGGAAATGATGAGCTGAGAGCTCTCTTGGGCTCTCGGCAGCCCAGGCAATGCCCACTTTGCGCATGACATCACACACAAAGGGCCATGGTCTGGGCTGCTGAGAGCTCAAGCGAGCTCTTAGCTCATCATTTCAGGCAGCGTTGGCCCCAGCACAGCATCCTTCCAGTGGCTGTTGCTGGTATCTGCCTTATGTTTCTTTTAGATTGTGAGCCCTTTGGGGACAGAGGACCATTTTATTTATGTATTATTTATTTTTCTATATAAATCGCTTTGTGAACTTTGGTTGAAGAGCGGTATATAAATATTCATAGTAGTAGTAATAGTAACCTTTATATAATTTTATAAATATTGGAACATATATAAATGCTTTACACTGAGTCATACTATTGGACCATCTAGCAGGTTGGACAATTCTGATATACAGCATCTCTCAAGCATCTTCTGATTTTCTGAGAAATGGCCTGGCTTATTTCTAGGCCAATCCAACACAAGTCACAGGTGTATCACACACCCCTAGTTGTAATGCACATTGATTGCATTGAACCTCTGTAAAGTCTGCAGTCCAGTGAACATAGCAAGAATAAGATTACAATTTTAATGCTATCCCGCCTCCCCCACCCTGGCCCTTATAAAATTAATGTTGAAGCACTGGATGTTTGGAAATTTCTTACCAAAGTGCCTGTAATGATAGCCAAGCATTATCATAGGGCTGTCACTTTATTGACATATTAGAGCACAAGTCAGCGGAATAGCAGTATAAGCAATGTCTGGAAAGAAGCTCCTGTTTTGTCACATGTACAAATACTATTTCATCTTTGTGTCTTTTTTATGACTTTAGAAATTCTGCTGTTTACCACAGTGATCTCTTAGGAAGATTATAAACATGCCCACAAAATCAAGAGTCTGAAGATATGATAACCAAATGTGCTTAGTGTCTGCCAAATGAAAAGATTTATTTCCATGAAACTGGAGCTTTCAATGCATTTTTTAAAAAAGACAAATGAAGTATCGTGTACAATTTGGTGGCTGTTTCATACAGTGTTGTAACTAAAACCCTTCTCATTTATTATGTACCTGTATTCTGGTACAAGGGGGAATGAGAACAGGCTGTTAAGAGTATAGTGTTTTCAAGTGTTCAAAATGCTTTGAGCATTTCACACATATTATCTTGTAATCCTCATGGTCAATCTGTGAGATAAATATTATTGTCCCCATATTGCTGCTGAGGAGTTGAGCCTGAGAAGGGAGTGGCTTATCTAAGGCCACCAAGTCCATGACAGGGCCAAGATTTGAACCAGGTAGCTCCTGATAGCTGACAGCTCAGTCTCAAGATCTGTTTTACCTCATTACCTTCCTTTCAGATTCACAGAAGAAATGGTTGAGACCATCATGGAAGAAGAGCATAGGAAACTGCCATATACTGAGTATATGGTCTATCTAGCTCAGTATTGTCTTCACAGACTGACAGCAGCTGCTTCTCCAAGGTTGCAGGCAGGAATCTCTCTCAGCCCTATCTTGGAGAAGCCAGGGAGGGAACTTGAAACCTTCTGCTCTTCCCAGAGCACCTCCATCCCCTGAGGGGAATATGCTCACACCTAGTCTCCCTTTCATATGCAACCAGGGTGGACCCTACTTAACTAAGGGGACAAGTCATGCTTGCTACCACAAGACCAGCTCTCCTCTGCTTCAACCCCATCAGTGTCTCTGCACACTGACATTTCTCACTACCTAGGATTATGCTACTATGCCATTTTGGGGTGCTTCCGTGCACTTTTCAAACCAGAAAAACTTAGCCATCTTCCTAACCGGCTTGGAAGAGAAGCTGTAGCTGTCTGCATTCCAGATAAGAGGTCATTCTGACATTATTTCCTCAAGGTGCTTTCAGGTCACTTCAAAATGCTGTCGTGGACTAAAGCAAATACCCCTGAGGGGTGTGCACGGAATTGTTTTTGGTGGTTCAGTTCAAATTCAAACCAAATTTGAACTGAACCACTGGAGAACAAGCCTGTGATCTGGTCCATTCAGCTGAACTGTGGCGAACCAGTTTGAGCTGGTTCGAGAGGCTATGCTTGTAAAGGGAGATCCGGAGAGGATTCCCATTTACAAGAAAAGGGGAATCCTGCCTTTAAAAGGTTTCTAAGGGTGGCCGGGGCAGCTGCAAGAGGGCACCCTACCAGCAGCAGTGGTGGCAGCTCCTCTAACCCCTGGCACTCCTAACAGCATGGCCTGAATGGCAGCAGTGCCGTGGTTCTGGCCTCTGTGGAATCACACCACCATTGCATGGGCTGTGCTGCTAAGGGGAGTGACAGGGTTTAGAAGAGCTGCTGCCACTGCTGCCAGTAAGGTGCCCTCTTGCCCTCCCCCTGACTGCCTAGAAACCTTTTAAAGGCAGGATTCCCCTTTGCTTGTAAAGAGGAATACTCACCGGTTTGCTCTTTACAAGTATCACCCGTCGAAAGGGGTCACACTGGTCTGTAATGAACCGAGCCCAGTTCGGTTTGAACTCAGGCCTGCCTCCTTTTTTTGAGGCCAATTCAGTTCATTTGAAATGGTAGAACTGGGCCAGTTCGAATCAAACACAGTTCAATTTGAACTGGTTCCTGTCTGATTGCATCTGAGCATAATAGCATAAACAGAGCAGGGCAGACCCAAATTAAAGTAAAAGAGACACAAAAGGAAAGGAATGCAAGCTCTCTTTCTCCCATATACCTTAAGGAGTTTTAGGGCTAAGTAAAACTTCTCACCTTGTTTCCTCCCCTGTTATCAAAATGGATGAGTAATGACAGAAGGTGCAATGTACCCCCTCCAATCTCTATTCAGGTGATTGCTCTCGGCAATCTTTTTCATGATATATTTCTTGGTTTAAGGAGCATACTGAGGACTGTTGGAGTTCCAATGTTGACCCTTTGCACCAACTATCCTAATGACTACTAGGGGCACTGGGAGTAGAGGTTAGTGAGTGTCTCCTTACCTGTCCATGCTTTGCATCTACTGTATGACCCCTCCCTTGACTCCTCAGGTACTTCCTGTAGAGAGTCAGTCCTCTTCCTTTCCTCTTGGAGAGTAGATGGAAACATCTCTCTCTGCCTTCCTATTCATTATGTAGCTAGGACTAGGTCTTTCCTATCTAAATGTACTTCACCAATAAATCTATTTGGTTTAGATTGTACAACCATCTCCATGCCCCCAATTAGATCGACCTGGCAGAAAATGGAGTTGTTTATGAATGAGCTCCAAATAACCCAGAATAACTCATATTTAATTGTAACAGGAGATTTTAATGCTAGGATAGCAGCAGGTGACATTTTGCCAGGGGCGTATATAGGGTGGGGCAGGCAGGGCATGTGCCCCGGGCACCACTTGAAGGGGGCGCCATTTTGTAAAATTGTTTTTTTTTTTAAAAATGGCTGCTTAAAACAAAATGGCCACCGTGCATGCTCAAATGGGCTCTGTGAGGCCCTAGGTCATGCCAGGCCTTGCAGAGGCCATTTGAGCATGTGCAATGGCCATTTTGTTTTCAGTGGCCTTTTTAAAAAAAAGATTATTTTTAAAAATGGCCCCGCACATGCTCAAATGGTCTCTGCAAGGCTCTAGAGGCCAGCGGGGGAGGGAGAACCTTTGCAAAAAAAAAAAACCCACAGCCTTTAGGAAGCCCCCCAAAGGGGCTACAGGTTAATATATATATATAATATAAGACACTGTACACATATTCAGATTGGCACTACAGGTGAAACTCAGAAAATTAGAATATCGTGCAAAAGTCCATTAATTTCAGTAATGCAAACTAAAAGGTGAAACTGATATATGAGACAGACTCATTACATGCAAAGTGAGATAAGTCAAGCCTTAATTTGTTATAATTGTGATGATCATGGCGTACAGCTCATGAAAACCTCCAAATCCACAATCTCAGAAAATTAGAATATTACATGGAACCAAGAAGACAAGGATTGAAGAAAAGAACAAAATTGGACCTCTGAAAAGTATACAGTATACTGTGCTTGATTGGCCAGCAAACACGCCTGACCTGACCCCATAGAGAATCTATGGCGCATTGCCAAGAGAAGGATGAGAGACATGAGACCAAACAATGCAGAATTGCTGAAGGCCGCTAATAAAGCATCCTGGTCTTCCATAATACCTCATCAGTGCCACAGGCTGATAGCATCCATGCCACGCCACATTGAGGCAGTAATTGCTGCAAGAGGGGCCCAAACCAAGTACTGAATACATATGCATGCTTATACTTTTCAGAGGTCCGATATTGTTCTATTCTTCAATCCTTGTCTTCTTGGTTCCATGTAATATTCTAATTTTCTGAGATTGTGGATTTGGGGTTTTCATGAGCTGTACGCCATGATCATCACAATTATAACAAATTAAGGCTTGACTTATCTCGCTTTGCATGTAATGCGTCTGTCTCATATATCAGTTTCACCTTTTAATTTGCATTACTGAAATTAATGGACTTTTGCACGATATTCTAATTTTCCGAGTTTCACCTGTATGTACAGAGAATCAGGGCTTGTGAATACTGAGCTGAAGCTTATGAGCTAGGATTGTATTCATTTGCTCTTACTTTGCTTCTTGTGATAAGTGAGTTAAATGTGATGTTTTGCTAATATGACTATTAATGGTGAGTTTGTCTTTGAATCAGTGCGAAATCCTTAGTATTAAGGCCCACTGGGAGTTTCTTGCTCTTTTTCTCTCATTTTAACTGTCTTTCTGAAAGACTAGAATATATTCCAAGCAGTGACACAGTTTACTCTGCATATCCTTTAATTATTTTCAGAGTATCTGGGAAAAGTCAAATTCTCCATTTATTTTTAAAACTTATGTAATGGTGATGCTGCAATGCATAGTAGAGAATTAGACAGGCACTTCTGTTTAGTTTTCCAAGTACACCTCCACATAGTATTTGGGTATTTCATGAGCCCCAGCATATTGAAATTTGTAGTTTCCCAGCATTTTTTGTTCTGGCTAAGTCCACTGCTAAATAGTTTTTGAAATATTAAAAGATTAACGAGCCTGACTTGTATTTTTCAGCTGATATTATGGTAAAGTTATCTGAAAGATGGGAGTCAGATGTTTGCACAGGGGGCGCAATTTCAGTGTTTGCCCTAGGCGCTATTTTCCTTAGATACACCAGTTTTGCTCCTTTCCAAATTTCATCAGCATCCCCCACCTTATGATATTCCCACCCCCCTACTTGTTAGGAAATCTAAGGATGTTGTGGGGAATTTTGCGGGTCTAAATCTTATTCAAACCTTTAGAAGAGCTGACCTCCATTTACTAAATGGAACTCTTGCCCCAGATTACCTGGCAGAATATTTGCATTGGGCAGGATTTAGGCCATCTCTTCTGGATTATATGGCAGTTTCTAGAAACCTGCTTCCCTACCTTAAGGATTTTCGGGTTATTACACGTATTGAAAGTGGCCATTCCCCTCTGATTCTGTTGCTGTCATTCAATGAATCATTCCGCTTAGAGGCTTGTCAGCCTCTTGCTGAGAAGATGGAAACGGGTTGGATTAGATCTAGATGGACACCTGTTTTCCAGCTATGTGTAGATAAAATAATCTCTTCTTCTGAAGTAGTTGACCTTCGGGCAGATATTATTACAGGTTCTCAAAATGGTATAAGTTCCTCTTTAGTCGAATTATACAACTGAATGGTTGCTTTTTTTACATCAGCTCTAGTAGCTATAAATCCAGCACCCTCAAAGGTTATTAAATACACATCGTACACCTGGTTTGATCGGGAATGTTTGGAGGCTAAGAAAAAACTTACGCAGTGCCTTAAATTGTATGACACAGGTACTTCTAACATAGCACCATCAACTATAATAACTCTTAAGAATCAATATAAGACTCTGGTAAGAAACAAGAAATTACAGGCTAAAAGGGCTGAATGGGATGAACTTATTGCTGCCTCCAAACTTAAAAACCAAACTCAATTTTGGCATCTAATTACAGATTCTATGGGTAGGGTTCTCTCTTCACCTATATCCGTGATACCAGCTGAAATATGGGTACATCATTTTTCCAATTTATATCAAAAAGAGGGACCCAATATTGCAATAGTAGATTATAATCCTAGTCAATTGCCAAATTGGGACCCGGTTACTGTTTCAGAAATCAAAGCACTAGTTAAAAACTGCAAGAAGGGAAAGACCCCAGGACTTGATTGTATTATAACTGAATTTGTTAGTAATACCCTTGATTGGTGGGCTCCCCTCCTTGCTTCCCTTTTTACCTACTCTTTGGTTATAATCCTGGAGGACTAGGGTGTTTCAATAATAGTACCACTTTACAAGAAAGGATTAAGGGAGGATCCAAATAATTACCAACCAATTAGTCTTCTTAACATTGTCAGCAAGTTATATGCCAGGCATCTTTTGAGGAAACTCCAGGATTGGTTGCATGATCAGTGTATCCTAATGGCTGAGCAAGCGGGGTTTCGAGAAGGCTTCTCTACAACTCATCAAGTATTTACATTGCAATTTTTGGCTGAAAAAATATTCCTTTAGGCCTAAATTGTCCCTGATTACTGCTTTTATAGACTTTAAGGCAGCATTTGATTCCATATCTAGGGACAAACTCTGGCTAAAGTTAAAGGAATCATCTATAGACCGCTGCTTACTTTTACTAATTTACAATTTCCATGGTAATACCCGTCTCAGAGTACAATGCTCTAGAAAAGGGCACCTCTTGTCTGAGATTCTATCTATAAAGGAGTTCGGCAAGGATGCATCCTTGCCCCAGTCTTGTTTAATTTTTACATAAACTCAATAGTTTCACATTTTAATGATTTGGATTTGTACCCCCCCCCCCAACTTGTTGGCAAACATGTTTCATTATTACTCTATGCGAATGATATTGCCCTTTTATCTCAAACCAGGATAGGTCTCAGTCGTGCTTTGACCTCCTTAGGTAAGTATACTGAGAAGGAGGCTTTAGCGATCAATTATTCTAAGACCAAGATAATGGTGTTTTCAAAGCACCCCAAAATCTTTAAATGGACAATAAACAGGCATAGTATTGAACAGGTTAAGGTTTTTAAGTATTTGGGGGTAGTATTCCACTAAACTGGAACACGTAAAGCCCATCTTGATTATATTTCCCAAGGTGCTCAACAGATGGCAAATATGATTAAGTCCTTCTATTACTCTAGGGGTGCCTTTTTCGTACCAGTGGCTATAAAATTGTTGAAGGCCAAGATATATCCCCAAATTCTTTACGGGGTGCAGATCGGTCCCCTGGAAAATTTCTCTCAGCTTGAAACAGTACAAACCAAATTCCTGAGGGCTATTTTTCAGGTGCCCAGGGGTGCAGCAAATGCCGTCCTTCTTAGGGAAGCAGGGGTCACCACTCTGAAAGCAAAAGTATGGTTTTGCATAATTAAATTTTGGTTAAGTCTGGTCTTCTTTCCGGCTGGTCTTGCCCCTTTAGTGTTATCAGACAGTTTCGTTTCCAAATGGAAATCAGCTCTGAAATTAAAATTGCATCACTTGGGCACGTCTCAAGAAGATCTTATTGGGCGAGGATTAGAGCAGGCGATTTGCTTTGTGAAGCAACAGCTCCGAGATATAGATTTGCAGGTCCGCAAGGTTACCTAAGGGAACTTATTTAGGTTCTCAAACTTTTAACTATAAACCGGCTGAATATTTAGACCAGATCTTGGTACCAAAATTTAGGAGATTTCTGACCCTCACGCAATTGAATGTTCTCCCTTCAGTAATACTTGATGGTAAATTCAAATGGCTTCCTTATGATCAGCACTGTTGCCCCTGTGGCTCAGGGGATATAGAGTCTATTACCCATGTTATTCTTTATTGCCAGTTTTATAAGGACGCTCGCACCAAATGTATTGCTCCTATTTTAGCCATTTATCCTGGTCACACAGACCACTTTTATTTGAAAATTATGCTGGCCAATTTTAAACCTGTAATTTCAGATAATGTGGCAAAGTTCTGTTTTGTGGCGTTGAAGCTCCATAAAGACTGTAACAGTAATTTGAATAGTTTATGATATTGTAAACTTTTGAAATTTTTGAATTTTCTTATCAATGCTATTAATTGTTATTGTTTGTTAATCTGGTCTGTGACCACAATAAACATACAAATCTCCATGCATGTTCTTCAAATAAGTGCAACAACTAAACTCTGCACTCTACTCTGTAACTGGAGTGAATAGCTTCCTTTTGGCACTTTGCTAAATAATTACAAAGTCAAACCCCCAACAGGGATGACACCCCAAACATAACCTAATCAATATTTGATATCTATTCCTTATTTGGAGCAAGAATTCCAAAACACTAGAAGTTTCCTAAAGAATCTCCTATCGATGCTTGTTCCCCCAAAGCACTCCAATCATGATTCAGGATATGTTTTTGCCTATAACCCCCCCACCCCAAGATGGCATCGATCTCTTGCATTGTGTCAATAATCTTGCATTTGCACTCTACTATCGGACTCTGCACCCCACATTGCTCACATGCAACTCATTGCTCGCCTTGTGCTTGAACCACCAGAGAGAAAGACCATAGCTAGAGCAGGTAGCTATGAAAAATGGCTTTCCTCTTTCTCTATCTTTCACTCTCAAGCCTCTTTCCTCATTCCAGCTCTATGTGCTTTAAAGCTAACCAACCTCTTTTCACATTCTGTATCCCTATTATCTCTCAATAAAGAAACTCTTTGTTTTCAAGGCACATTTCTACTCTCTTTCATCCTTTGCAACACGTCCATGCCATAGCCAGTTTTCCTGAAGTACTTTAATATTGCTGTTGACTGAACTCCACACATTTGAAGCTAGTTTCCCCCACTTTGAGCAAAACATAGCCACGGGGGATGGTAACTACCATGCATTCGTTCAGAGCTGTTGGGGAGGCTGCAGATATAGGGACTACACACTGACTGGTTTCATTGAACAAGACCTTAGGATTAGAGATGGAGACAGGTCCATGAAGAAGCCCAGACCAGAAGGTATAGTGCCCCACATGCAGTATGAAGTCTCCCATCTCTGAATTGAGAGAAGGAAGCCAGAATGAATGTATTCTCCCAGGTCCTTACTGATGTCCCAAGAAGGGCTGGAGCCACAGGATAGAAAGCTGCTCAGCTGGTGTCCTGATGAGCTCCTAACCTTCTGTGTGACTCCAAGAGAGCTCCCCAGCTATTTTGTAAGCCTTGCTGCCTGATTTGTTGGAGAGTTCTCCAGCCTTGCTGGTAGGTCATGAATCAGAGCTACACAGCAGTGATAGAAGAAAAAGGAAAGGATATATGCATCCCCTGATCTCAAACTAATTTCAACAGCAGGCCTCAGTGGCATTTCCATGTTCCATGATGGAATTCCAGAGTAATAGTAGTATTGCTGTTGTTTCTTCTTGGTTGTTGTCATCGTTGTCATCCTGCTTAGTCATAAAAGCCAGGAGCACAATCTTGCAAAAGTTAGTAATAATTCTCAAAATCTGGAAAGCTAGCTATTGGCAATCTCTTTGAAGTGGAAGAGGATAATAGGGATTGATCTCATTTGGACTAGGGCCTTCCATATGAGATAGAGAAGAGATGGTCAGACAACAAGAGTGTATTTTTAGTCATAAGAAGATGGGTATTTTAAACCATCGGTCATTTGGATCCAAGCTCTACAGAGAAGATAATCAGTATCAGTACCCACTTAATCAGGACACTCTTGTTCAGAATTTCTGATGCTTCAGGACATCTCTCAGGGAACATAACTATAGCAAATTTATCAGCAGTGGTTGCTTCTTAATGGGAGTAGTCATTCATTTTAACAGGGATGCCTCTGAGTTAGAATGATGCTGTAAAGCCATCTGTGACCCTCATTATTGCATGGTCCCTATAAGTCTCCTCTTTTAATGACCCTTCCATAGCTGTGATGTATTCTGAAAGAACATGAAGTACATCACCACTAAACTACATATACAGAGCCACTATGCTAAGAATGTCATACTGGTTGATCATCAAGTCACATCACCTAACCAGGGGCATATTATGGCACCTGAATGAAATGTTCTAGGAACAAAACCATGTTTGCATTTCTTTCCTTATCTCTGTACAGATATAAACTATTTCCCTGCATTTCATCACACTGTGGCATGGCTGTGAAGCAGAATCCTGGAGAGAGCGTTGAATACATGAGGCATTATCATCAGTGATTGTCATCACCATGAGTAGGCAAGAAGCTTTAGTTCCCACCCTGATTATATTCCCAATAGTGTACCAATTTCCCCCATATAATCAAATGGCGGTGTGGCAGCAGGGAGGTGCTGGACTTGTGAGGTGCTATTACAGTCATAAGCACAACATCTTCCAACCATGCTCATGATAATGAGTTTCTTGGCTTTCACTGACAGGGATCCCACAGTGAAGTACAATTTATCTTTCTGAACAGAGTACAGACACATGCTGCACCAATGCAGTTATCATAGATGACAAAACATCTGATCAATAACAGTGCAGGTGAATGTTGACACTGTTGGGATGTATGTGAATATACATTGTCTTTGTTCTTGCCACTGATGTATGTGTATAGATGTATTGTATCTGTGTATAGCCTTGGGGTAGAGTTTAGAACGTCTCAATCATCAGTTTTGTAGACTGGCCAGTTTGTACAGTATATCTTACTGGATGCTTGAGATTGTCATTTTCCAGTTAGGATTATCTTTCACTCAAAGTAGGACTGTTGTTTATGATTTGGTAAAAGTTAAGTCATAAACCTTAGTAACTTTCTTCAATAAACTTAAGCCTCAGTTTCCACTCTGTTACACTCAGCCACCTAATGGCACAGTGGGGAAAATACTTGATTAACAAGCCCCCCCCCTTTCCTCCTCCCTCCACTTTTGTCTGTCTGTCTTCCCCATCCTCCCCTCGCTGCTGGGAAATGTCTGATTTGGTCGGTTAGATTAAGATCCTGCTTACACGCATTCAACACATAGTTTGCCAGGACTGTTCTTCTATGTTTTTTGATTCCTAAGGTTGTTTGTAGTTATTAGGGATGTGCAAAACGTTTCGGGCACAGAACGATCTGTGCCTGAAACGACCAATTTCGGGTGATTTGGAGCCGAACCGAATCACCCACGATGAGACCCGATAATTTTCGGACCTGAAACGAATCACCCCTGTTTCGGGTCCGAATTTTTTGGGTGTTTCAGGTCTCCTTTTTGTGCCCTAGAAAAGTGCCAGCCTTGTCTTCCTCTTCCCCCTCCATATTCAGTTTGACGTCTCTTTGAATTTCCCGCCTTTTTGCCTTCATTGATTTCAATGCAGAAATTGCTTTCCTTTTACTTTAATTGAAAAGGTCCTGGGGTCAAAAGAGTGGGGTGGGGTGGTAGTGCCTAATGGGTGGAGGTTACCACCCCAATTGCAGAGGGATTGGGCAAAGGGCTGATTTTTGGTGAATTTCTGTAGTGTCTTTGGGGCAGATAGGGGGCATAACGTGGGATCTGGGCCAAAAGTGTGGGGTGGGGTGGTATTGCCTAATGGATGGAGGCTATCACCCCAATTGCAGAGTGATTGGGCAGAGGGATGATTTTTGGTGAATTTCTGAAGTTTACACGTCTTTAAGGTTTCCCCCCATAAAGTATAATGGAGGGTGTATCGCTTCACGTCAGGAGGAAAGGGGTGGCCTAGTGTGGGGTTGGTGGTAGTGCCGGGTAGGGGCAAGGAAGCTATCTGAATTTTTTCAAAGGATTTGGGCAGAGGGCTGATTTTTGGTTAATTGTTGAAGTTTACGCATCTTTAAAGTTTTTCCTCATAAGTTATAATAGAATGGAGCTTTCAGCAGCCCCATAAGTGCACTTGGGGGGTGCTGGGGTGGCCCAGAGCGAGTGGTGGTGTAGTGCACATAGGGTGCCAACCACCCCCATGGGTTTCTAACCCATGGCGTACAGGGTTCTGTTGTTTCTGAGGTATTCTGAGTGTGGATTCTATGATAGCAAATGTGATTTTCAATGACACACCATGAATCCACTCTAATTTGCTATCATAGAATCTAAACCTTAAAGACATGAACTTCAACAATTAACCAAAAATCAGTCCTCTGCCCAGATCCTTTGAAAAAATTCAGGTAGCTTCCTTGCCCCTACCCAGCACTACCACCAACCCCACACCGCTCTAGGCCACCCCTTTCCCCCCGACGTGAAGCGATACACCCCCCATTCTACCTAATGGGGGGAACCTTAAAAACACGTAAACTTCAGAAATTCACCAAAAATCAGCCCTTTGCCCAATCCCCCTGAAATTTGGGTGGTAGCCTCCACCCATTGGGCACTACCACCCCACCCCACTCTTTTGGCCCCAGGACCCATTTTTCTTACCCGAATCAATTCAGATTTGGATTCGGGTAAATCCGAATCCGAACCGAATCGGGGGTGATTCGGGTGAGCAAAATTCGGGCACAGAACAGGGGTGTTTCGGTTCGGGTCCGAACCGAAACACCGAAAATACCGAATTGCACACCCCTAGTATTTATTGCTCAGACGCTCCAACAATGATTTTATAGTTTTCCAATAAAGCTTGCATTTCTATATTAGTCTTGGGTGTGCGCTCTCTCTCTCTCTCTCTCCAGTTTGTTCATGGGCCACTTTAAGGACTAGACTCTTTAGTGCTACAGCACTAGCCTCCTCACCATTCCTTTGTATATTGCTAGAGCATACATGGAGTCTGGGTGGGACCCCTAGTGATAGCCATCAATACATGATCATAATCTAGACCAGGGATTCTCAATGTTGGGTCCCCAGATGTTATTGGACTTCAACTCCCATAATCCCTAGCCCCAGTGGCCTTTGGTTGGGGATTATGGGAGTTTAAGTTCAACAACATCTGGGGACCCAACATTGAGAATCCCTGATCTAGACGGTAACTGAGCTTTTCCTGTCTTTTTGGAAGCTTGGAGTTTGCAGCATTTTGACCAGATACTTTTGACTATACATTTTGACTATATTTAGTGCTTCTATGGGGCTTTCCATGATATTTCTCCACTTGATAAAAATTAAAATACAACAGAGGTCACCAGATCACCGTAGTGGACTTATATGAAACAGAATGAGTGGGTTTCTTCATAATGGACTGAATCATTCTTCCAAGGGGAATAAATTTAGTTCATGTTTGACAAGTATGTTTTCCAGCAAGTGAACGGATACTTTGTACCATATTATGTTGAATGTATTTCTAGCTCTGTGTAATTCATTATATTCATACAAGGTGAATTTTGTTACTGTTCTTTCACATTATTAGTGCCTGTTAAAGAATCTTTATTATATGGTCTTTGTATAGTATGGTGGGGTCTGTTTGGTTTAAGGGGAATATCTTGTAGTGCTCACACATGTAGTCTTCCATTCAAATGCAAATCAGAGTGGACCCTACTTAGCAAATTAGATTCATGTTTTCTGTCACAAGACCAGCTCTCCTCCCTTCTATGTTCCTAACAAAGGTTCCTATGTTCCTTCCTATGTTCCATGATAAGCCAGCCCACTGAAGCCACAAGCTTCCTTCAGAAACAGATATGTGGAGATATGTGGATTTCAACTTTCAGACTAGTTAGTTATGACTAACCATTGCAATAAATGAAACAAGTTAGTCATGACTAATTTAAGTCTCTGATTCCAATGGTGCTTAGTCATGACTGTCTTAAGTGTTGCCCTGTGTACACAATGTGATAAAGCTTAATCAGGAGCACAAAAGGATTTCCTTCTGTTGCATGGATACATTGATTCCAAGAGAATAAAGTGATGCATTTCTGTCCTTTGTGGGAATCCATGCAACAGAAAATTATTTTGTGTTCCTGATGAAGGTTGATCACCAAAAACATCCAGTTATTTATATACAGTACAGTATACTTCCTGTCTGTTCCTTACATTTGAGGGGACCCATCATTTTCATGCTAAAAATGTATGCCTGTACAATAATTCATATAAAAGCATGTACATATGAAAATATATCTGTACACAAAACATAATAAGGTCATGCAACAGTCTTCAGCTGCCACTTTCACAGCAGCCATTCTTGTCTTCGCTATTCCACGTCCCCACAGCAGTATGGCGAAGCAGGGGTGTACCTATAATTGAAGTCAAATTGATGGGTTCAAAGAACCTGGGCCCCTCAGTTCTTGAAGGGGCCCCCAGCTCCACCCCTTCCTATTTTCTTCATTATTTCCCTTACTCCAAGGGGCCTCTGGGGAGAAGGGCAAACACGGGGCGCCTCTCCCCTAGCTACACCCCTGCAGCGAAGGCAAGAGCTGGGACTGGGAGGACTTTCTCCTCCCACATCCGAGGGTGTCCCACACTACAAGCATGATAGCTTCTCACATTAGAGCAGCTCCTGTGCTCAGTGCAGCCACTCCTTCCTCCAGTGTTTACTGCTAGAAGTGACAGTGGGCTGGGGGGAAGCAGTTGAACCCAGCAGCAGGGGCATAGCCACCACTGGATGACCGGGTTCAAAGAACCCAGGGTCCTGCCCCTCAGGGGCCATGCCTCATGGCCCCAACATGCCCCCCGCATCTTACATCAGACGTGGTGGGGGCTCGTTTAGCTCCCAAGTGGGGCCACGTGGCCCTGTTTGGGAGTTAAATGGCCCTGGCCTGGATCTAACTCCCGAATGGGGAGTTAGCACCATTTGGGAGCCAGACCATGTCCCCGCGCCTGACGGCAGACATGGGGGCATGGCTAACACGCACATCTGACATCAGACATAGGGGGCAGGGTGGCTGGACATGGGTCACCGCTGGCCTGACTCTACTACTGCACAGCAGTGATCGTGTACACCACTACTGTCCAAGGTTAAGCAAACCACAGGTTTGGTTAACCCCAGCTAAATGCCAGGTCCATAAGTGGGGCTAAGTGCGGGGGCAGCACTCAGATCGGGCTTCATTCTCGCACTTCAGATGAGCAGCCTAGCCCCCAGGCTGGCTGTGAACAGGCTCAGTGTCTGAATGAAGCTATATTATTGTTATGGAGGCTTCAGGGTAAAAAACCATGATGGTTACAAAAAAATTTAAAATTTGTATTGTGTAAATTATATTGAGGGTCTGATTTCAGGGTATACTGCAAGTTAAGTAAATAACACATAATAATAATTAACATCTTGCTTTTTTGCTGATGGCTAGTAAAATGGGTTTTAATTTTTAAAAACACCCTACAGATATTGATGTAATTTTGACATTAAAGTTTCTTCTAGTAATATAAGCAGCATTGAATGCCATGAGCTAACTTTGCTACTCTCCAGTTCTAGCTACATTCAGTGATGGACCTATAAAATCCATGTTTCTTTCTTCTCCATAATGCTTCTTCTTATAGCCAATTATACACCTTTGCTTAATGAGGCTCCCTTTTTATTTTAAACTTCAAGTGCACAACATTTCTACCAACACTCTTTGAGAAGACACAACCTCCTGATGCCTGCCACTCCAGTAATCACTGCAGGAGGTTTTAATAAGTAATTGCTCTACTTCACCTCTGATTCACAGTCCTCAATATTGCCCAACAAGTTCACAAGAGCTTTTCATAATCCCAAAAGAAGATAGGCTGGAGGGCTCTTGTAATGATACTGTACTAACAAAGCACCTGTTTGTCGTGTCAAATGGCCCAAGATCCTGGAACATTACCTAATTATGAGGAGGCAGAATGCGAAGCACATCAAGAACGGAAAGCTCGTTGAACTTCAAAAATGCTGGAGGAAAAAATAAATAAAATCAATGCTGTGCTTGATTATAACTACCCATGTTTAGTCGGCCAGGGGGAGAAGGATGCCAAATTAGCAAAGCAAGTTAAATTTACAATATGCAAATCTGAGATAGAAGTAAACACGATCATCTTTCTGTTCCACAGCTCTTGGGTACTGGTCTACACATTCAGCAGAATGAGGTAAGAATAAATTGGTTACTTTAAAAAGTAACCAATAAATTGGACCACTTTAAAAGATGCCTCTTTGCCCAATTAGCAGGTACAGTGAGCACCATACTGTAGTACCTGAAATATAGGAGGGTCAGAAGGGCCTTGCTCCCTTTAGCTACTTCTTTTAGAAGGTTATAGAATCTTAGAAGGCTAAGATTTGGCTAACATTAGTGGGAATCATAATTAAAGCAGTGCCTTATTGCCTCACCATTCTGCCGGCTGTAGAATCCAAGGGAAAGAGTTGTGATATGCTAAGACCAGGCAGTGGAGTGGAATCAGGAATATTAATAGTTTAATGAAATAGATATATTATGTACAGTGTGGCAAGTGCAGACTCCTGTTCCTTGCTCTTGCTGCTGACCGGTTTTTGGCCCCACCTCTACTCCAGGACTGGAATACAAGTAATTAAAGTCCCATTCAAAAGCTGGCCTGGATCAAGCAATGGATTAACCAAAAACACCACACTGGCTCATTCTCCTGCATGTGTAGAACAGGCCTCATTTATGCAGAGATCACATGAAGGCTTTAGGAATTAAACACTGCTACTGAGGGCAGCATTGCATCCTTTATTTTATTCAAGAGTGCATCTACACTGTAAATTAATATTGCTCTGTTTGTGGCTTCCCCTAGTCTTTATAGTCCTGTTCAGTCACTCAGTATCCGTGGCTACAGATTGTGTGGAGAGGGGCAGCAAGCTCTGTCTTCAAGCTATATACATTCATTCAAAAGTGTGGAGGGCCCTCCATATCCAGCTGTATCTGAAACAAGTACTCTACAAATGGCCCTTGTAGCACTCCTAAATGCATGAAAAGAACCCTCTGCACATACAGCTTTATGCACAGCGGTTATGCTAAGTCAATGAAATAAAATCAGATATAAAATCACAGACACTGACTGATTGAATGATGTAGTTTGGTGAGGGTGCTGAAAATTCTATAAAAGATTGGCCTGGTTCAAGCATACATTTAAACTGCATTTAAAGCTGCCACAGTTTGTAACTGTAGTACGCCTAAATGCACAAAACCTCTGTTAAGGGTCTAAAGTTAACTTCAGTTTTCCCTGACAAACTCTAATAGTAACCTGAGGTTTTTTCTAAGCTTTGCCAGCAACAACTGCAGTTTCGCTGCTGAGCAGTTATGCCCGAAGGCAGGCTCAGCCATAACCACAGTTAAGCGCCCATTTCCAAACTCCAATCATAGAGGCCCGAGGACGCAGCTGCTCCATGCTTTTGGCACTTCTTGGAAAGAAGGCCATGCCCCTGCGCAGCTATGGAGTTGCTAGGCGAGAGGGACACCAACATGCCCCATCCTGGACTGGCCAGCCTGTCAAGCCTCACAGCTGCTCAGGGGCAACAGTCATGGGTTTCCACAAGCATAAACATCCCAAGTGGCAGCACAAGCAGGGCACCCCATCACGGCACTAGGAGAGGGAAGACAAAAAGCAGACCCAATCTGACAGACTGATTTTTCTTCAGTAAATATGGCTGCCACATGCCTTTGCTTTTAACTGTGTGGACCAACTGAAACTCTGTAGCAAGTGTTCTCTGTGTGTAATCTGAGAGCAGACTGCTGGTTTGCCCAGTCTCTTTTGTGTCTACAGCAGGTGTTTACAGCAGTTTATTTGCATGTTTAATCCAGAGCAAGTCCTATTGTTAAGCAGGTGGGAGAATCAGGTCCCTGTAAAAATAAGGATAATGGGTGGGGGTGGGGCAAACACAAACATGTGCAAAAATTGTGTTGTATAACAGTAAGTCCTTTATTTCCAATAGGTTTAGGGAGATGCCTTATACTGAGTGAAACCATTGGTCCATCTAGCTCAGTATTGTCTACACTAACTGGAAGTGGCTCTCCAAGGTTACAGGCAGGAATCTCTCTCAGCCCTACCTGGAGATGCCAAGGAGTGAACCTGGGACCTTCTGTAAGCAGATGCTTTTCCATTCAGCTCTGGCCCAATTCTATTCCATGCTCACATGTAGACTTCCTTCCAAATACAAACCAAGGCACCCTGCGTAGCAAAGGGGACAATTTATGAATTTATGCTTGCTACCATTTAATGCTTGGCTTACTCTTGTGTAATACAATTTGTGCAAGCATAACATTACTAGACTGATGTACTCTTGTCAGCCACCAGCTATTAAGTGGGAGCTTGTAGTTTAAATGAGATAAAAGTACTCTGTTGACAGCTTTTATACTGCAGTATTTATTTTTACATCTTTAGTTCTGTGCTGCTTAGAGACACCAGCAAATGATAGTCTCTTTGTATTTTGTTCAACATAGGGCCTAAAGAAGATAATTGAACTCTGTATATGCTCAGAATTCTTTAGCTTCTGCTGAGAGTTTTTACATTGTGTTTTTCTTTTTTGTGCTGTTTGCAGATACCAGTAAATATACCCAGTAAGTGTCTCCATATGGATAAGATATAAATAGAAACACAGTCTGTATGTGCTCAGAGGCTGTGCCCTCTGTTAACAGCTTTTAAAACATACTACTTTGAAGACAGAAAGGAAAGGAAAGGAAAAGAAAGGACATACAGCTATCCATTTTATTATTAACCATTTTACTGAAACAACATGAAGTTGGAAACAATATCAATGTAGAGGAGGTACCTATAGTTCCCTCTTAAAAATTAACATATATTGGCATTGATAGAAAGAATTAAAAATATTAATAATTACAATAGGTAAAATATTTCTAAAACAGTAAAATCTTGTCAAGTCTTATATATTACGCTGGCTTTAAAAACTAGGCTCCATGCCATCACACTTTGCCTTGCACTTTCAGCTTGAGATTGGGCTGGGGAAAGATGCATCCAGGCAGTGATTCTACAACTTGCCTGTTCAAATTGGGGCTGTTTTTGTATGAGCATGAATGCTTTTTTGTAGCATTGCTGCTTTGAGCAATGGCAACACCACTAGTCTGGGGTGTTGGGGCAAGCAAGAACTGTACAAAAGGGATGGGTTGCACTTGAAACAAGATGGAACCAAACTGCTGGTGCTAAAAATAAAAAAGGATGCAGAGCAGCTTTTAAAATGACGCCTGGGGAACAGCCAACAGGAGCTGGGCAGTATCCGGTTTGGCAAATGCCATCCTTTAACGTGTGAGGGTGTAAAGAGTTCAGATAAAACAGAAGGGGACAGAGCAGAACCGCATAAAGCACAGACAGAAGCCTGTGCCAGCTGGTCAAAGAGTCAAAAGAAAGATAGCATACACCAGGTGAGAGTTTAAGATTACAGGTGCTAAAATGCCAATGCCAGAAGCCTCTGAGCCAAGACGGGTGAGCTGGAGTGCTTGGTTGCTAACACAGAAATAGATATAGTGGGCATAACAGAAACATGGTGGAATAGTGAGAACCAGTGGGACACGGTTATCCCTGGATATAAACTCTATAGAAAGGACAGGGAGGGGTGCCTTGGAGGTGGAGTAGTACTGTATGTTAAAGAAGGGATAGAATCTAACAAGTTAGAAAACCTAGGTGGACTGGAGTCCTCCACAGAAAGCCCATGGGTGGCAATACAAGGCCTGAAAGGAAACGTGCTACTGGGGATGTGCTATCGCCCTCCGGATCAAAATGCTGACAGTGACTGGGAGTTGCAAGAGGAAATCAGTGAGGCGTCAAGGAGAGTCAGGGCTGTAATAATGGGTGACTTCAATTACCTGCACATGGACTGGGCAAATTCACAGTCAGGTAATGACAGAGAGGTCAAATTTATAGATACGCTGAATGACTGTGCCCTAGAACAGTTGGTCTTGGAACCAACCAGAGAGGAGGCAACCTTGGACTCAATCCTGAGTGGCACCCAGGACCTGGTGCGTGATGTCAGTGTCATTGACCCTTTAGGGAACAGTGACGATAGTGTGATCAAATTCAGCATACATGCAGGGAGAGAATCACCAAGGAAGTCTAACACAGACATTTTGAATTTCAGAAGAGAAAACTTCTCCAAAATGAGGAGTATGATGAAAAGAAAGCTGAAAGGGAAAATCAGGAGAGTCATTTCACTCCAGAGTGCATGGAGTTTACTCAAAAACACAAAACTAGAAGCCCAGTTAGACTGTATACCCAAAGGAGGAAAGGTACCACTGAGTCCAGGAGGATGCCTGTATGGCTAACAGGTACCATCAAGGAAGCCATAAAAGGGAAGACGACTGTGTTTCTTTCTGTTCTCTTCATTTGGACAGGCATTCCAATTTTGTCTTCTCAGGCAAAGTCTTCTCAGTCTTCTCAGGAAGTCTTCTCAGTAGGGATGTGCATAAAACCGGTTCTCCCGGTTCGGTTCGGGTCCGAACCGGGTCCGAACCGGACCAGGGTGGTTCGGTTTTGGTTTTGCCAGACCACCCCCCCGGTCCGGTTCGGATCTGAACTGGTTTGGATCACAAAAAGTGGCTGGTTTTGAAGGGGACCTTGTGTTCTACCTGCCACCCAAATTTCAAGTCGATTGGACCTTCCTCTGATTTTTTACAAATTTTTTTTAAAAAATTAATTTTTGCCCATAACTCACAATGTGGAGCACTTAGGGGCAAAAAAGCTGGGGTGGGTGGTAGCCACCCATGGGTGTCCTCCACCCCAAAAATCCCAAGGCAATTGGTGGCTCCTAGTATTATTGGTGAATTTTTGAAGAAAAAAATTTTTTCCATTGGCTAGAATGGGGGTTTTGGGCTGCCCCAGACCCACCTCTGTGGGGTGGCAGCACCCCCAAAGTGGGTCCGGGGCCATGGCAAAAATGCCCTCAGTCCCTCCCAGCAATCCCCGGAGGGACAGGAGTGATGGTTCTGTTGTTTTTCTGAGGTATTCTGAGTGTAGATTCTATGATAGCTAATGAGATTTCCAATGAGACACCATGAATCCACTCTCATTTGCTATCACAGAATCCACACTCACTCAGAACACCTCAGAAACAACAGAACCATCACTCCTATCTCTCCGGGGATTGCTGGGAGGGACTGAGGCCATTTTTGCCATGGCCCCGGACCCACTATGGGGTTGCTGCCACCCCACAGAGGTGGGTCTGGGGCAGCCCCAAGCCCCCATTCTAGCCAATGGGGGAAAAAAATTTCTTCAAAAATTCACCAATAATACTAGGAGCAACCCAACAATTGCCACCCCGTCTTTTTTGCCCCTCTCTCTGTGCGCCCTAACATGTAACACCTAGTCAGTCCATCTTAATGCCTACCTACTCCCACCACTCCTATCCAAGCAAGTAAGAGGAGAACACTCAGAGAGACAACACCCACTCTCTGATCTAACAAAAAGGCCACTGCTGTGCTGCCTGCCAGCACAGCAGCAGCAGCGGAGCAGCACACTAAGCACAAGAGCACACACACAGAGAAGAAGCAGGAGGCGGAGCAGCAGAGCAGCAGACCTGCCGCTCTGCATGATGGGTGATGTGATGCCCAAAGAAACCACCGCCTCACTCAGTGCCTGCCACTGACTAGGCCCGACAGACAGAAGCCAGCCAACCTGCTCTGCTCTGCTCTGCTCCGATGCTCCCCATGGATGATGCACACACACCCTACATCTGCATCCAAATTACCAGACCAGACCAAGTGCGCAGAGTCAGCACAGGCCAGCAGCCACCAGCCCAGCAACAACAACAACTACTACTGCTACCACCACAACCAGTGCTGCTGCTACACTAACATTCCCATTCCAGTCACGTGCGCCACAGCCTGAGCCTAGCACACAGCCAACAGCTGCTGCCAGCCAGTGCCTAGCAAGCCCAGCCAACATGAGGAGGAGAGAGCTAAGTAGACGGCGCACGCACATCACCAACGGCGCAACTGCAAGGGGAGAGGGCACAATTACAGGCAGGAGGAGGAGGAGGAGGCGAGGCAATCCTTGCACAGATTTGAAAGTTTAAAATCCACCAGGACATCTTCTAGAATCTAGACTTCTGTTTTTTCTACCACCAGCTGTAGTGTCTAGTTAGTCAGTGCTGTGCAGCTGAGCTGAGCTGAGCTGAGCTGCATGTGAGGAAGGATGATAGTAGCTAGTTCTTTAGTTTCAGCAGACTGAGCATTGCGCATGGGCAGTGGCCTTGGGAAGCAACACAATTACACGACACTCACCTGCTGCTGCTGGTTCTAGAAGTTGCCTCCTCTTCTTGTCTTTTCACCTCTTTTTCGTGTGTGTGTGTGTGTGTGTGTGTGTGTGTGTGTGTGCAGTGAGTGCATGCCTTTTGCCTTGCTGGAAAGAAATGCTTCTCTGGTCCACCACCACATATTTGCTCAAGGACACAGAGGCCCAAGGCAGAGGTGGTGGCACCAGTGTGAGTGCAGGTGTGCTGGTGGTGTTTGCCACCACAGGTGTTTTTTGTGTGTGTATGTGTGCACTGCTAGCTAGGAGGGGGGAGGGAGGGACGGAGGGAGGGAGGGAGGGAGGGAGGCAGGAGGGAGGAAAGGGGAGGGGGAGAGGGATTTAGAGGGGATTGAAGGGGGGGAGGGTCCGGCTCAGAGTTGGTCAGCCACATATTTGTGCACACACGTGCTCACGTGTGTGCTTCGGTGGGAGAGACCAGACTCTCATCATCTGCCAGACCGGGGTTGGGGGCAGGTGAGGCGGTGGTGGGCTGGAAGGGAGGGAGGATGGAGGGTGGTGAAGAGGAAGGGGGGAGGATGAGAGGGGAGGGATGGAGGGAGGCATGGGGGGAGGGAGTTGGAGGGGGGAGGAAAAAAACATGTAGACAGACACACAGCACACTACACACAGAAAGCATCCACACACAGAGACAGTGCTAGGCATCCATTCACACAGACAGACAGACAGACACACAACAGGAAGAGACAGACTGAGCCTGCACCACACACACACACACACACACACACACACACGCACACACACACAATTCCCCCCCTGCACAGTTATCAATCAATATGTTGTGTTGTTGGCAGCCAGTTCATTGCTATTCTGATGGTTTGGGGGTTTTTGCCATCAGCCAACATCAACAGTGAGACCACAATCAAGATGAACATAAGATGATAATAATTCATTCGTTTCATTACAAAAAATCATCCAATTACTTTCTCCATGTAAACCAAGCCCCCCACACATGATTTCTGGTAACATGTCATTTTCAATAAAATCAATTCATTTAGCATTCATCATTTTGTCATCCCTTTGTCACCTTTTTTTCTTTCTTTTGCATAATTTTGAGGCTTGATTTTAACATGGGGTTTTTAAAGAAAAATTTATTTACATTTTTATTTACATACAGTATTTACATATTTACACTGCATTTTAGAACATATACCCGCCGCTGCAGCTAAGTCTAGTACTCTGTGGGCTGTGCTACTTTGGGGGGGTGTGCCGTGCCCACGCCAGGTCCCCAAATGCTGACAGGTGGAGAGATAAAGGGCCTGTGCTGGTCAGCATTGGGTTTCTTTTTAGGTGGGCGTGGGCATTGTAAACATCTGGCCAGTCGCAGCACTACAACTACTACTACCACTGCATCTCTGTGTGGGCACACTACACGCTGCGACTGGCTGGCACGGCTCAGCATCTGTCACGTCAGCTCAGCTAGAGGTGGAAGGGGGGAGGGTAGGGATAAGCACAGAGGTCGAGCCAGGCAGGTGACCAACCATGGGGCAACCCACGGTAATCACTCGCCCGGCTCAAACTCCAGCTTGGGGTAGCCCAACAGGGGGAGGTTCACCTTAAGGAAGACCAGCTGCTCCACCAGACCAGGGTCCAAGCGGGAGCGAGAGGGTGTCACCACGTCCCCGGCACGTGAAAACACCCGCTCGCTCTGGACACTGGTTGGGGGGCAGGAGAGGAGGCGCACAGCCACCACCGCCAGGTCCTGCCAGACTTGGCAGCGGCTCGCCCAGAACTGTGCGCAGTCCACGCCGTCTCCCTCCACAGGCTCCTCCAAATACTGCGCAACGCATTGTTAGGCACTGGAGGGGGGCCTGGCAGGTCGAGCCTCCCGCATACCAGGCATGGCACCATAGCAGAACCCCTGAAACCACTGGGCGGATCTCGAGTCGGTAGCAAGTGGCTGCTGCGATGGCGCCGCCTGGGATGCTGCGCTGCTGGACTGGGAAGAGGGAGGGGAAGGGGAAGCTGACGCCGGCTGGCCGCCCATGCTGCTGCTGGGTGCGGGTTGGGCCGCGAGGGCTGCCCCTGCACCACTACCAACACCCTGGTCTCTGCGGGCCCTAGCGGCCTCTTCCTCCCTAACCTTCTCGACCAGGATTCGCCTCCACCTGGGCAATTCGTTGGCACTCACGGCATTGCCCTTGAGGGCTGGGTGACAGAGACAAGCGAGGACATACTCCTCCCTGTCTCCCAGCACATCAACGAGCCGCCTGTCAACCCCAGACCTCAGCCTCCCAGCCAGAGCATGACCCTCTGGCAGGGTCAGAGAGATATGGAGTCCACCCATCAGCTTCTCTAGACCAACAGCTGTGGGCAGCGCCTGGCTCAAGGGAGTGGTGTCGCCACACAAGCCCTTCGTGGCAAGCTGGAAGGGCTTGAGTGCCGACACCGCCTCGGACATCTGCTTCCACTCTGCGTTCGAGAAGTCGCAGATATCCAAGGACTCGTCCCTCGCCAGGGCGACAAGGGCTCTCTCCTGCTCCAACAGGCGCTGGAACAGGAGGAAGGTGGAGTTCCACCACGTCTCCACATCCGTAGGGATGAGATGGCGAGGAAGGCCAAGGTCATCCTGCTTCTGGCGAAGCAGTCTCCTGGACTTCTCGCTGCAGTGGAAGTGGGCGGCCAGCTTGCGAGACTTATCCACAAGCGTGGCCGTGGCAGCAACAGCAGCTGGGATGGGGCGGGCCCCCTTCACCTGGAACGCCTTCAGCTCCTTAAGGCCAAGGGCGTCCCTGACGGTCAGATGGAGTGTGTGTGCCATACACCGTATGTTCACACAGTCCATAACTGTCTCGACAGCGGCGGTAACGTTGGCTCCATTGTCGGTGACAATGATGCCGCGGGAGAGGTGTGGACACCCGCCAATCCACTCCTCTATGTGGCGGTCGAGTACGGCCGCCACCTCCTCCGCGGTGTGCCTCGTGTCCATCGTCTCCACGTGCAGGATGGCCCACCTGTGCCGTAGTGCAGCGGGAGCCGCGCCAGACCCGGAAGCATCGCCCGCGGAGGTCCCCTCACTCTCCGGTCCCCACCAGTGGGCAGTGAGGGCCAGGAAAGAAGCGTGCATCCCACTGACACTGGTCCAGAGGTCAGTCGTGAAATGCACGCTTGTCCCGGCCGGAGCTGCACGCAGCTCGGCCGACACGAGCTCCCTGCACCGGCGGTACATGGAGGGGACCACGTTCCGGCTGAACGTGGTCCTTGAGGGGATGATGTACAGTGGTCCCTCTACTTATGAAATTAATCCGTTCCGAATGCACATTTGTAAGTCGAAAAATTCGTAAGTCGAAAAGCGGTTTCCCATAGGAATGCATTGGGAACGGATTAATGCGTTCCAGAGCCTAGAAAAAAGACCCAGAACCCCAGTAAGGCTTGCAAACTGCACAGGAACATTTCTTTTCAAGAATAAACAGGCAGTAAACAGGCAGGAAACTCAAGGAAACCGCATGTAAAATTTGTAAGCCGAGGAAACCCCATCTAAAAATTTGTAAGTCGAGGAAACCCCATCTAAAAATTTGTAAGTCGAAAAAACCGCATCTAAAACCGGATCTAAA
Organism: Hemicordylus capensis; assembly: GCF_027244095.1. Classification (NCBI taxonomy): domain Eukaryota; kingdom Metazoa; phylum Chordata; class Lepidosauria; order Squamata; family Cordylidae; genus Hemicordylus; species Hemicordylus capensis. The sequence goes on along the minus strand of NC_069662.1, from coordinate 66,134,843 downwards.
ACTGCCGTTTGTAACTCGAAAAATACTTATGTCGAGTAGTTTGTAAGTCGAGGGACCACTGTATTCAGGAGCCAGGTATTGGAGAATCCGGCGGAAGCCGTTATTCTCGACCACCTGAAACGGCTGGTCATCGGTGGAAATCATCTCCCCTATGAGGCGGGTGAGGTGATGATGGTCCACGCGAACAATACGCTGGCTGCCCGAGGACTGCGTCCACCGCTGGACGGGCAGTGTAGCCTGCCTGCTGGCTGGCACACTGCCGCTGCCCGCCCTAGTGGCAGATGCACAAGTCTCCACATAGGCGTCGTACCCAGGTGCTCAGGGTCCCTTCCATGGCTGACAAGCATCCTGCAGTGGACACAGCGGGCGTGGAATGGGGCATCTTGAGGGACCTCAAAATGCACCCATACACCACTGCCCTTGGCCTCCTGCGCCCTGGGCGCCGTCCTAGGTCGTTTCTCGCGGGGTGGCTGCAGTCCGGGGGGGGCGGCCACCGCTGCCTGCCCACTGCTGCCACCCAACCCGCCCCTTCCGCCCTCCACAGCGGAGGAAGGGCCCAGCTCAACTAGCATTGGAGAGGCAGGCCTCTCCTCCACCAGCTCGCCAGACCGCTCCCCACCAGAGTGTCAGGCTTCACGAGGGGGGGCCCCACTGAGTGGCAAAAGGATAGGGGGAAGGGGCCCCAGAGGGAGGGAGAACCTGGCTGCACAGTCCTCACCGCCCTCTACCTGCTCTTCCAACTCCACAGTCTCCTCCACCACAACAACTGGCGGTACCTCAGCAACACCTGGTGCCGCCGGGGAGGAGGGACCCGCCACAGCCCTAACGGTGCCTCTGCCTCTGCCTCTGCCGCGATTGGCGGCAGCAGGCAGGGGGAACTGAGTCCTGCGCACCAAAGATGGGGCTGGAGCGAAGAATTCTCCAATGGGGAGAACCGGGGTGTCCTCAGGCTCCCCGCATCCTCTCCCTCCCCGTGCCGCAGGCACACCCCACACCTGGCCTCTCCCACCTCTGCCTGTCAAGCTTGAGCGAGCCCTGCCAGCCACACGGCGCTCAGACATGCTGCTAGGTAAGAAGGAGGGAGACTTTAGGAGGAAGGCCAGACAGGGTCAAAAAAATAATTTGGAGGGGCTTAGGGGCCAAAAAAAAAAGGCAGCTGATTTGGAGACGGCGGGGGGGGGGGGGGAGTTTGTTTTTAAAAAAGGAAGCCAATTGGGGGGAAAGGAAGATTTTTGGATATGGGGGGGAAGCCAATTGAAGTGAGGGGGAGCCTGTCCCTTTAGAATTTGGGAGTCAACCAAGCCAATCGGGGAGATGGGTCTGGGAGGGTTTTTTTTTTAAAAAAAAATAGGGGGTTAAAGGGTGGACCCCTGGTGTGGGTGGCACGGGCAGTTGGGTGGAGTAGTTGTGGTGTGGGTGGCAAGTTTTTAACATTTTTTTGGGGGGGAGAGTGGATGGGGGGAGGGCACAGCACCTACCGGGGGTGGGGGAGGGACGCAGTCAACGCTTGGGAACCTGCAGATCAAAGGAGGAAACCCTTATGTAGTGAACTGGAACACAAAGTGTGGGTTCTGGGGGGTGGTTCTCAAGTAATGCTCCTGTGGGGGGAGCATCAAACTCAATGCAGCCTATTTAGTGACTCTAAATTGCACACAACCAAAACCAGAACCCAGTCGCACCTACACAGAGGTTGAACCCACCCACTCTGTGACTCTGCCTGCCCAATGCCATGGCAAGCAAGCAGCAGCAAACACTTGATGGCAGCCTCATGGATTGAACATCATGATCATCATCATATGTGTGTATTGGCCCAGCATGGAGAGGCAGCATCGGAACCCAGGACCCCACTCAGACTGCCCCAGAAGCAAGGAAGCACTCTGGCATGGCATTGGCCCAGCATGGAGAGGCAGCATCAGAGCCCAGGACCCCACTCAGACTGCCCCAGAGGCAAGGAAACACTCTGGAAGAAGGCACCTGTTCAAAAACCACCTGCTAGATGAATGCAATGCAACGCAACACAACACACAGCAGCACTTTCTTTATTGGGCATGAAGACACAAGTTACAATGGTACATCTCCTCTCCCTCCTCCTCACACCCAAATGCATTTCAAGATAGGGGTGTCCCTATTTAAAACCACCAGCTAGGGAGAGAAAGGGGGCAACAAAAGGTGCACAATTGCACATGCACTAACCCCTCTTCTTCCGGTCCTTCTCCTGCCGCTCACTGCTGGTCACGGATGCGCCGCCGCCAGCCAACCCCCTGGGCTGGGACACAACAGGGCGGCCGCACGAGGCACAGGCAACCGGGGTAGTTCAACGATGGAGGGGCAGAAGTGAGGAGACCACACTATTTATGTGTTGTTGCTCAACGCACCCCCAAGCAGAGACAAATGAAATAAAACAACTTTCAAAAGAAAAAAAACCGATGGCGGGGACCTCCAGGTGAGGTCGGAGGTAGGATACTGTGTGGCTGCAGCTGTGGGAGGAAGAAGAAGTGAAGGTATGAGAGAGAAAGAGAAAGAGGAAGAAGAGAGGAGGAGCTGTAATGTAGCAGCAGGGAGGGGGATTCGGGTGTGGGAGGACAGCAGCAGCAGCGGTGACGGTCCCAAGAGGGGGAGAGACCAACAGAGGGTGTTTGGGGGGTGGAGTGTGTTTCAGGGGGTCTGGGGTATGTAGCAGGGAGTCAGGGGGGCAAGAGGGGGAGAGACCAGAGGGTGTTTGGGAGGTGGAGTGTGTTTCAGGGGGTCTGGGGTATGTAGCAGGGAGTCAGGGGGGCAAGAGGGGGAGAGACCAACAGAGGGTGTTTGGGAGGTGGAGTGTGTTTCAGGGGGTCTGGGGTATGTAGCAGGGAGTCAGGGGGGCAAGAGGGGGAGAGACCAACAGAGAGTGTTTGGGAGGTGGAGTGTGTTTCAGGGGGTCTGGGGTATGTAGCAGGGAGTCAGGGGGGCAAGAGGGGGAGAGACCAACAGAGGGTGTTTGGGGGGTGGACTGTGTTTCAGGGGGTCTGGGGTATGTAGCAGGGAGTCAGGGGGGCAAGAGGGGGAGAGACCAACAGAGGGTGTTTGGGGGGTGGAGTGTGTTTCAGGGGGTCTGGGGTATGTAGCAGGGAGTCAGGGGGGCAAGAGGGGGAGAGACCAACAGAGGGTGTTTGGGGGGTGGAGTGTGTTTCAGGGGGTCTGGGGTATGTAGCAGGGAGTTGGGGGGCAAGAGGGGGAGAGACCAGAGGGCAGGGTGTGTTTGGGGGGGATTAGTATGCGCAAAGGGGGATGAATCTGGGTGGGAGGGGGCAGGCAGGGCAGGAGTGGAGGAGGAGGAGGTGGCAGTGGGGGGAGTGGGTTTCTGGAGGGGAGGGAGGGGGGAAGCTGGGAGCAGAGGGCCACACAGAGAGGGGAACAATCAATGAATCAATCAAAGCAAACCAAACAATATGAAAAAAAGTCCAAAAAAGAAAACCTGGGACCAATGGGCAGAAAGTCTGGGGGGCGGGGGAGGAACCAACAACAACCAGCAGGGAGGAATGGGACACACACACACACACACACACACACACACACACACACACACAGCAAAACCAGAACCAAAATAAGCTAATTGATTTCACACAAAAAACCAAAGTAACTAAGACAGGACTCAACAGGCAGCAGCAGCACCAGGGAGGATGGGGAACAACACTCAGTCTGGGTGGGAGGGGGCAGGCAGGGCAGGAGTGGAGGAGGTGGCAGTGGGGGGAGTGGGTTTCTGGAGGGGAGGGAGGGGGGAAGCTAGGAGCAGGACCACACAGGGGAACAATCAAATTTGAATCAAAACAATCTATACACAAAGTAAAAAAAAGGAAACCAAAGGGCAGCCAGAAAGTCTCAGGGCGTGGGGGGGGGGGTAACAACTACCAGGGGGAGGGACTGGGGGAGTGGGTGGGACACACACAGGGAGCAAAACCAAAACCAGAACCTAATTCCACAAAGAAATCCAAAGAATGCAAGACTCAACAGGCAGCAGCACAGGAGGGAAACAATCTTATCTGGGTGGGAGGAAGGGAGTGAGGGGGGAAGCTAGGAGCAGGGCCAGAGGGGAACAAATTAACAATCAAAATCAGAACACAAGGAATCAAATTGCAGCAATAATATAAACTAAATCCTCAGAAACACAACTCAGACAGGCAGCCAGCAATAACAATAGCAGAAGTTATTAATTAAAAACCAAAATCAGCAAATATATAAATTTAAACAGAAGCAATAATTGAATGAAACTCAAAAAGTGGAACAAAAGTCAGGCAAGGCACAAAAACAGGAAAGCAATGCAGAAGATGGGTGGGGGGTGGGTGGGGGGGGAGGAGGGCAAGCCAAAACTTTGGGAGAAGGGTTGAGAGAGAAAGGATGAAGAGAACAGAAAACACAACAGGAAAAGTTGGAAAAAGTTGAGGGGAAAGTATTAAAGAGGTTTGGACAGAGACAGACAGAGGGCAGATGGACAAGGTGGCACACAACAACACACAGAGAGAGCAGAGAGACAGACACACACTAATGTGACACACAGTCAGGGTCTCACAGCAGACACCAGCAGCAAAAGAGCAAGCAAGGTCTCAGAGATGATCCCACAAATGCAACCAAGAGAAGTTTCCAGAGAAGAGGCTTGGGTTTATATAGGTTTGAAATTCCCTCCTTTGGGAGCCCCCACCTTTGCACTCCCCCCATGGCCAACAGGGTGCCAGCTCTCAACAGTGCAACAGCCAAGCAGCCTACCAGACCAAAGGACTCATTCTGGCCAATCAAGGATCAATAGCGCAGCCAATACAATGCCTGGAAAAAGCATCACAAAATGGATGCAAGGAGGAGCAAAAGTTTCGGGAAGGAGACACAAAATGGAGGACACACTTGAAACTTTAAAGGGACACTCCAGACACTCAATCGCACTCCCGAACCGGTTTGGGAAACCCGAGCCGGTTCGGTACCGAACCGGCTCGGATTCAGTCCGGATCGGTCCCAGAAGGGCCCGATTCGGTCCGGGATCGAACCGCCGGATCCGGACCGGTTTGGGACGAACTGGTCCGGATCCGGACCGAACCGCACATCACTACTTCTCAGGCAAAAGAAATGCAAGGTGACAATAAGGGAGGCGAAAAGAGAGTATGTGGAACAGTTAGCTAAAAGTATCAAGGGGAATAACAAAAACTTCTTTAAATACATCAGAAGCAGGAAACCTGCCAGGGAGGCGGTTGGGCCACTAGACAATGAGGGAGTGAAAGGGATTATTGAGGAGGATATGGAGGTTGCAGAGAAGCTAAATGAGTTCTTTGCGTCTGTCTTCATGGCATGAGCTTATACCTGTTCCTGAAACAGGCTTTTTGGGGATGGAGGCTAAAGAACTGAGTCAGACAGATGTGACAAGAGATGATGTTCTAAACCAGGGATTCTCAATGTTGGGTCCCGAGATGTTATTGGACTTCAACTCCCATAATCCCCAGGCCCAGTGGCCTTTGGCTGAGGATTATGGGAGTTAAAGTCCGATAACATCTGGGGACCCAACGTTGAGAATCCCTGTTCTAAACTGTCTGGGGAAACTGAAAACTAACAAATCGCTAGGGCTGGATGGCATCTATCCAACAGCCCTCAAATATGAAATTGCCAACCTCCTTGCTAACATATATAACTTATCCCTGCAATTGGACTCTGTACTGGAGGACTAGAAAGTAGCCAATGTAACACTGATTTTCAAAAAGGGATCCAGGGGTGACCTGGTTAGCTTAATGTCCATTCCAGTCAAATTGATGGAAAGCATCCTCCAGGATAAAATTGTAAAGCACATAGAAGAACAGGCCCTACTGGGAGAGAACCAGCATGGCTTCTGCAAAGGTAAATCTTGCCTCACAAACCTTTTGGAGTTCTTTGAGGGTGTCAACAAGTGTGTGGATCAAGGTGATCCAGCTGATATAGTATACCTGGACTTCCAAAAAACTTTTGACAAAGTTCCTCATCAAAGACTCCTGAGGAAACTTAGCAGTCATGGGATAAATGGGACAAATACATGTGTGGATTGCTAACTGGTTGAAAGACAGGAAAGAGAGGGTAGGTATACATGGAGAGTTTTCACAATGGAGGGAAGTAAGAATTGGGGTCCCCCATGGATCTGTACTGGGACCGATGCTTTTTAATATATTCATAAATGATCTAGAAGTAGGGGGAGGCAGCGAGGTGGCCAAATTTGCAGATGATACCAAACTCTTGGGTAGTGAAATCCAAAACGGATTGTGAGGAGCTCCAAAAGGATCTCTCCAAACTGAGTAAGTGGGCGACGAAGTGGCAATGCGGTTCAATGTTGGCAGGTGTAAAGTGATGTACATTGGTACTTTTTCACACAACACATAATCAATTTGTAGAATTCTCTGCCACAAGATGTGGTGACAGCCAACAACCTGGATGGCTTTAAGAGGGGTTTGGATAACTTCATGGAGGAGAGGTCTATCATCTGCTACTAGTTGGAGGACTATAGGCCACCTCCAGCCTCAAAGGTAGGAAGCCTCTGAGTACCAGTTGCAGGGGAGTAACAGCAGGAGAGAGGGCATGCCCTCAGCTCCTGCCTGTGGCTTCCAGCGGCATCTGGTGGGCCACTGTGTGAAACAGGATGCTGGACTAGATAGGCCCTGTTCCAGCAGGGCTGTTCTTATGTTTCTGGTCTTTACCAGACTAGGTACAGTGGACTTTAAATGGTGGGGTTTGATAATTAATCTATGGAATTCTCTACCATGTGATGTGGTGATGGCCAGCGGTTTGGATGGCTTTAAGCAGGGCTTCAACAAATTCATGGAGGACAAATCTATCAATGGCAGCAGCGGCTGGTGTAGGGGCCTCGGGGGTGGGGGGTGGGTGGGGTGGGGGGAGGTACCTTTAACTGTAAGTAGGTGCTTACCTCTCCTCCTGCCATACCTGAAAGCTGCTTGGAGCAGCGGCACGCCACCCAGCACCCACTATGTCAGAGGATTGGCTCTGCCACTCAGCAAATGGCCTTCACATGTCCAGAGGCCAGCTGAATGGCGGAGCTGATCCAATCTTGATGGCTATAGATTACCTCTGAGTTCAGAGGCAAGATGCCTTTGAATACCAGTTACAAGGGAGCAATAGCAGAAGGGGCATGCCTTCTCTTGGTTTTGGTCTTCCCAGAGGCATCTGGTGGGCCATTGTCGGGAGCAGGATTCTGGGCTAGATAGGCCTTGGGCCTGATCCAGAATACCTGTTCTTATGTTTTTAAATGAACTTCCATACAAGAATATTCTCTGGACATCAAAAATTAGCACGTCAACTTAGAAGTTAGTTTAGAACCTTTCTCCCACACATATCACTCTACATGCAGAATTTTTTAAAATTTGAAAATATGAAGCTGCATTACACTGAGTCAGACCATTGTTCTTCTTAGCCTAAGGGCTAGGACTGGCTCATAGTTAGGGCTCAGACTGGTTCTTGTGGCTCTTGATTTGTAGACAAATGTATTTCCTAGCACCTTCTACCCAAGATACTTTGAATCGGAGATCCGGAGTATTTAACTTGGGATCTTCTGCATAGAAAACTGAGTGACAGGACCTCACCTTGTTTAACCTAACCAGTAGCATCCCTCTGGGATCTCAGGCAGAGATGCTGGGGATTGAACTTGGGGCCTCCTAAAGCATATAGTGTAAATCATAGAAAGCTTGCCTTATTCTTGAGACACACCATTTGTTCATTTCATTTAGTAATGTCTGCTCTGATAGGCAGCATCTGGTAGCATCTCTTTGCCTCAAGCAGAGCTCCTTCCCAGTATTGCAACCAGAGGAACAGAACTAATTGTGCAGGTGCTTAACATAAAAATTTCACCCCTGACCCACCCCTGTCTCTGGTAGGAACTAAGACAGGAACGCACACAATAAAGGAATGCATCGGGAAGGCATTGGGACGTCTGTGAAAAACAACATGATGATTGTACTTTTGGAGTATCCTCCACTTAGACACATGAGTATGAAAAGTATCATCTGAACCAGTCCTTTGTTTAGTTAAATTCTGTGTTCTGGTTGCCCTTGTTGCTATCTGTTCAAAAATTCCAGTTAACTGTAGTTTTATGTGTAGTGTTATTTTTCTTTTTAGATTCCGAGCCCTTTGGGGACAGGAATCCATCTTATTTATTTATTATTTCTCTGTGTAAACCGCCCTGAGCCATTTTTGGAAGGGCGGTATAGAAATTGAATTAATAAATAATAATAATAATAATAATAATAATAATTATTATTATTATTATTATTATTATTATTATTATTTTCATTTTGTTTTGTAACATCAGTATATAATAGTTTCCCCACAGTTCTGAGTCTGATTGGTTCCCTAGCTTTTTTTTCATACCCTGCATATCATAGGGCCTTGTTTTTCTTACAGATTAACCACCAAATTAGCTTTAAATTTCACATTTGGTAAAACTTTAGTGTCTTGTCTATCTTATAAAGTCACACAGCTCAACCCCTGGGAACAAACTGGATCATCTACCCACATATCTGCCATTGTAATCTATGGTGTTCCACAGCCACAGAATAAGAAATATCAGAACAACAGAGTAAGTAGCTCCAGGTGCTGATGCTGATTGATTTTGCTAAATAGATGCTGGTGTATGCCCTTTTCTGGGGAAAATCTCTAAACTGAAGTGCTGATGCTGGATAATTCTCTGTGTGCAATTAACTGTCTGTTGCAGTGCTGTCATGTGGTTGGATATTCCATCAATCAACAACACAAACAACTGCTGCTGAAGAAAATCCTTGCCTCTTTCCTTCAAACTAGAACAGAAATGAATCAAAATTTGACAGAATTTGTGTAGTTCAAATTCTTCCTTTGTCAAATGAATCAATCCTTGCTCTTGAATCCTAGGAGGACACTTCTCCAGTTAATGGTGGAAGAAAGAAACAGTCCAAGAATAACTACCAGTGATGCCAACACATGTGTAGAGTGCTTTTTTCTTTCTCCCACTGTTAACTGTTGAACTGTGTTTCTTGCCTTACTGTTAACCGCAGAGCGTCCTCCCACCATACACCCAGGATTTAAGAGCAGGGATTCAAACACTGATGGAATCTTTCTTGGCAGGGGTGGTAAAAGGTAAAGTGTGCTGTCAAGTAGATTTTGACTCCTGGTGCCCACAGAGCCCTGTGGTTTTCTTTTGGTAGAATACAGGAGGGGTTTACCATTGCCTCTTCCCATGCAGTATGAGACGATGCCTTTCAGCACCTTCCTATCTCATTGCTGCCCAATATAGGTGTTATAGGTGAGAAACATACCAGCAGGGATTTGAACCGGCAGCCTTCTGTTTGTTAGTCAAGCATTTCCCTGATGTGCTACTTAAGGTGACTGGCAGGGGTGGTGGGTGTGCTTTTATCCCTACCTTAATTTAAGTGATACCATAGATCTGCCTGATATTGCTGGAGCTGAAGTTCCAGGCTCCTGCCCACCCCACCCACAACATGTAAAAGGCACTTCACTCTCCACACATTTCCTGGCCAGCTCTCTCTCAGCTCAGGGTATTTTCCATTTAGGAACATGGGACAGACTCAGGAAACACAGCTTCCTTGGACTTTCAGTGTAATCAAATGAGCACTCCCTTGTGAAGATGCTGTCTGTAGCTTGCCTTCTGCTCCCCCATCACTACAACCTCACCCCCAGGATCACTAGAGATGGTGGTAGAGAAAGAGTTGCTCAGGCTCTCTCCAGTATCCCCTCCAATCACACACCAAACAACTGCAGTATCACAGATAGCTTCTCAGTTCTCCTGCCCCCGCAGTATTCCACTCAAAACAGAGCTGCAACCTCCTTGTAACTTGGTAGTAAAGTTGGTAGTAAATCCACCTCCCGCCGTCCTGTAGTTTGCTCACCTTAATAATTTTATGGACTGCTAGTTGACAGCAAAAAAGGCAGAGAAAACCCAGCAGAATAAGCTGCAGTATCTCGCCCCAGAGCAGAACAAGAACAAGGAAGTGATGTCATAATTCCATCAGCCACTAAGTGAATTTTCAGTTTCCACTGTTCCTAGGCTAACTTTAAAGTGTCTTTTCTTGAAACCTACACCAGTTAAAACAATGATTTTTGTTTCTTCTTCTTCTTATCCATTCAGTCGTGTCCGACTCTCAGTCACTCTATGGATCAATGCACTCCATGCCGTCCTATCTCGTACAGCTTCCTTTAATTGATTTTCACTACCTCCTAATTACGTGACTGAATGCAGTTATGGGACTGATGCAGAAATCTGAGCTAAGAAAAATCCCTATTCACATTTATTCTTGGGTTGTATCCTTGAATTGGTTTATTGTAGATCTAACTCTAACTGGTTTTTTGTAGATCAGACTTGTGTTTGGGCGGTATAGAAATGTATTAAATAAATAAATGTATTAAATAGAAATGTATTAAATAAAATAAAGCAGTAATTGCTGGGCAGCAAATTTTAATCTGGAATGGAAATTTTTTATCGAGGCTCAGAGTTAAAGGCATACTTCTTTAAAATACTGTTTGATTTCTGAATGTTTATATAAAAGAGAATGGAGAAAATTATTAAGATGGCCTTTCTAATAATTAGTATTTGATTTTAAAATAAAATTCACGTTTCACATTTCACATTTAAGTAAATCTTACATTTACTTCAGTTTCATGGCACCTAGATATTATCACCCAGTGGTTTCATGGGGTCAGGGGCATGTGCTCCCAATGTTTGTGAGGGGTGGCCAGATCTCCCCCACCTTGCATATTGCCTCTCCTCCTACTTTGCTGCTTCAAAGATGGTAGCAGAGGACCTAGTGGCAGAAGTAGTGCTGGAGATGGCCCTTCCATGGTGGTGTGCGGCGGCAGCAGCAGGAGCACTGAAGGCTGCCAAGGCGGTGATGGTAGGAGCAACAAAGGCCTCCCCCATGGTGGCTCAGGAGCCTGGGCCCTGACAAGAACAAAAAACAAGGTGGAGAACATTTATGGAGCCCAGGCTCCTGATCCATTGAGGGTGTAGCAACGCCCCTGTTGCCACCCCTATCCAGCTGGGACACTTCACATGAACACAGGCTTCATATGCATGTGCACAATTGGAAGCGGGAGCCAGATTCACAAATGGGTGAGTTGTGTAGCGATCGTCTCACTAATACAATAGCTGGGGCTAAGTGTACATTTAACTATTTAGGATGAGGAGCAGGGGAATGGATTCATTCCTGCTCCACTCCCTACATCCTTTAAAATCAGTGGAAGTTTAGTCTTTTGAAAGAGTTCTGCATATACTTCTTTTCAAATATGTCAATTAGTTTTTTAAAAGAACGGCTACTCAATTTTGGCCCTCCTGCAGATGTTGGCCTACAAATCTATCTATCTATCTATCTATCTATCTATCTATCTATCTATCTATCTATCTATCTACCTATCTATCTATCAAATTTGTACACCGCTCCAAACTTTCGTCTCTGGGCAGTTAACAATAGCATAGAACAAGTTAAAACATATACAAAAACTTAAAACAATTTAACAATTTAAAAATCACCCACAAATTAAAACCTTAGAATTTTAAAGAACTGAAAAAGCTAGGGTGAAGAGGAGGGTTTTCAAATGCTTTTTTAAAATTGTCAGAGATGGGGAGGATTGTATCTCAGTAGGGAGTGCATTCCACAGTCTCGGGGCAGCAACCGAAAAAGCCCGTGTGTCCCCGTGTGGCCACCAGCCGAGCTGGCAGCAACTGGAGACGGATCTCTCTGGATGACCTCAATGGGCGGTGGGGCTCATAATGAAGAAGATGTTCTCCTAGGTACCCAGGGCCTAAGCTTGTTTAAGTGCTTATAACTAGCATTTTTTATTTTGCCTGGAAGCCTATTGACAGCCAGTCCTGGCTATTGGACACTGTGGCTGGGGATTTTGGGAGTTGTAGTCCAAAAACAGTTGGGGGGGGGCTGAGTTGAGCAGGCTTGATTAAAAAGAATGTAATTAGCAAAGTTAACATTCTTTCATCGGTTGATGTTCCTAGCTTAAACACTAATCACAGAAAAAGTGAACTAAGGTTTAATTATTTGTGTTATTTGATGTTTGCTTGTTTGATTTTGTTTTAACCTGAGTACTTCACCATTAAACTTCATTTGCTACTTTTTCCATGGCAGTTGGCCTCTTCTAAATATTGTTAAATCATTGTCTCTTCAGGAAAAAAACAACAGTGTTCTAACCAACTCCTGCTGAAAGTATTGGTAAAATTAATAGACAATGGGTAAAATCCAGTCCATGTCCGTTATGACTAAGTCCCATTGAAATCAATGGGAATTACAGTATTCATTGGTTTTAGTATGGCTCTGCAGCCTATCAGAACAATTATTGTTCCTGAGTTAATACAGCTTGTATTGTACACTTTTTTGCATCATATTGTTCTGATGCAAATTTCTTAATAGCAAGCTTCATCCAACACAATACTGGCCATTATTTTCCGTATTGTACCAGGCTGCATCAAAGGATCAGATTTCTTTTCTGTTGTTTGGTCCCAAAGCTTGTATCTTTTCAAATTGGTTAATGTTTCATAAATGGAAAATGCTGAGAGGGAGAGGAGAAGAGTTATCTGATTGACATCATCTGTTACAGGCCATTGCTTGAATGTCATATCAGGCTTGCAGCTGCTGAAAGCATCTGTGTCCTCTTCCAATCACAGTACTTTGGGGGAGGTAAACAGAAATAATATATTAGACTCTGAGCCAATTCACACAATCAGTCATATGGGGGTGGTTTGGGTGTGTGTGTGTAAATAACTCCTACCCTGGTCTCCACAGATGAGCAGAACTTCCATTGGGTCTGGAAGCCCAGTACCCAGATTAGAAAAGCAACTCTGATCTCCATCTTTTAAAAAATCTTTGAAGACCCAAAGAGCTATCCCAGCATGAGACCAGGAACCCTCATTATCTCATCAGCTGTTCCCTGATTGGCCATGAAGAGGCAAGACCAGCCCTACTGAAGGCATTGTAAATAAAGGATCGAGTGTGCTTTGCACAGTGGCACATTCACAGAAGCCAGCCCCGTAGTCACATTGATCTATTACAAACATGGCTGCTGCTGTTCCCCAAGACCTACTATCAAAGGCAAACACACCTAGATATCATGGTAGGAGCAGCTGCTTTTTGTCCTACCTGGGTTAAGAGCAGGGTGGACGATCTGTGTTATCCAGATTTGAGTTTGCAGGGTTGGAGGGATTCCTGTGGGTTCACATGAACATGAATCCTGATACTGGCTCCTATCCTCCTTTTTCTGGTTGTGAGAATGGATTTGCTGTCTCAGGCAAAACACTGCTTTTGGCTCGTGATTCTTAGGAGAAGCAGGGTCCTTGCAGAAGCAAAGCAGAAAAGTGAAAGTTGGGTGTGCCTCCTTCTTGGAAACCCCCAGTCTGCACTTTGGGGGACAAAATCCTCTCAGAAAGAACTACCAATGTTGCCAAGCACCCAAGTAAAGTTAGTATCCAAGCATATAAGAAAAGCAGAAATATGAAGCAGGGATTCCTGCTTCTCAGAAACCTGTACTATCAAGGTCTAACAAGGGTCTACCCTCAACCCAAACAGGGGTCTACTATCCCTAGAAGTTTTGGCCCATTCTGCCTTTCAGCGAGGCGGAGAAGGAAGCACTGAGTCAGTTTGCACTTGAACAACACTGGCTGGGCAGGTGAGGGGTACCTTGCGCTCCCAGTCAGCAAGTGTTGTTCTCCATCTGGGTGTAAGAGGTGGACAAGGGGGTGCCCTGGAAGAAGGGAGAGGGAAAACCCTAGCTGCCACCTGACTCCAGTGGCCCAGGGACATTTGCCTCCCCCCCTTGTCTGATGTGTTGGACACAGTGACCAGTATCTCTGTGGCAGCACACTGGTTGGTCAATACTGACATAGACCATGTTCATGTTATGTATTCATTTTTATGTGATTAGCCTATTGAAATGTTAATAGAGAATTATACACACATTTCATGCATAGCACTATTTTGGTTATTTATTATAGATTCAAAACAGTAACTTTCTAAATGCGATTATCTATCTATATATATAATTCTCCTGGGTGTGCCCAGGAGAAATGCGTCCCGGCAGCCCAGCTGATTGGCTGGGCTGCAGGGGGCGCCTGATTGGCTGGCAGCACACCCAGGAGAATTCGCTTGCTGGGCGGCTGCGGAGGCAAGGTGGCGGGCCCAGGGCCGCGGCGGCGGAACCCAGCGAGGCGGTGGGCCCAGCAAGGTGGCGGCGGCCCCGGCCGTGAGGCGGGGCAAGGCGGCGGGCCCAGAGCGATGGCGGCGGGCCAGGCCGTGGTGGCGGGGCCCAGCGAGCGGCGGGACTGGCCGGGCCACGGAGGCAAGGCGGCGGCACTCTGGGGCCGGCCGTGGCATCGGCGGCAGCACTCTGGGGCCGGCCAGGCCCGCTGGCAGCGACGGCCGCACTCTGCCCCACCAGAGACGGGGGGCGGGAGGAGAGAGAGAGGTAGCCTGGCCTGGCCGGGCCCAGCTGCGGAAGCGAGGCGGCGGGACTGGCCGGGCCGCGGAGGCGAGGCGGCGGGACTGGCCGGGCCCGGCCGCGGAGGCGAGGTGGCGGTGGCCGCACTCGGCCCCCGCAGGGCGGCGGCGGCCAGACGGGTCAGCTAGTGTTGTTTATAAATCACAGACTCCCTCTTCATTGAGAGTGTTGAAATGGGCTGCTACAAACCAGCACTAAGTTGGGATATGCTTGTGTTTTTAGGAGTGACTGTAGTTACATCAGAACCCTAACATGTATCTGAACAGGCGAGAAGCTTTGCGCTAAAAGGCACTGAAGTAAAGGTAAAGTGTGCCATCGAGTCAGTGTTGACTCCTGATGCTCACAGAGCCCTATGGTTGTCTTTGATAGAATACAGGAAGGGTTTACCACTGCTGTCTCCCACCAGAGGCATACTAAACCTCGGACCTTGGGGACTGGGTTCGGTCCTCGGGGACCGGGTCTGGTCCTCCAAGGACCAGGGGTGCCTCCAAATGGCCAGGGCCAGGGGCCTCTGGCAGCCGCCCTACACCCTGCGCCCACCAAGGCACCACTTTTTAAAATCCTTACCGTGACTATGGGTGGCTGCGGGGCGGGGGGGTTGGAAGAGCAGTCCTTCTCCCTCCCCCACTCCTCCGGTGGCGGTGGCAGCAACCAGGAGAGATGCTGGACCCATCCATCTCACAGCATCCAGAAACTGTGAGCCTCGCCTGTGCAGAGGAAATTGTCGCGGGCTTGCGGCAATCTCTAAACTGTGCAGGCGCGCCTTGCAGTTTCTTAACAACATTGGCCTGAACAGATGGGTCCAGTGTCGATCCTGGTTGCTTCTGCCACCACCAGGGGAGTGAGGGAAGGAGAAGGACTGTTCTTCTCCCCCCACAGCCACCCCTTGGCCACAGTAAGCATTTTTTTTAAGCTGAGCTTTAGCAGGGCGGACCCACCAAAGGAGATTGGGGGGGGCATGTGGGGGAGGGGGGCCTCACGGCTGGGTGGTCCAGGTGCCTGAATTACTTTGGTGTGCCCCTGCCTCCCACACAGTATGAGATGATGAATTTCAGCATCTTCCTATATCACTGCTGTCCGATTTAGGTGTTTCCCATAGTCTGGGAACCATACCAGCAGGAATTTGAACTGGCAACCTCTGGCTTGCTAATCAAGTCATTTACCCGCTGTGCCATTAGGTGGCTTTTATTGACTGGGTGCCATCCTCCATAGTGCCATCTAATTACCTACCTTTGTTGCTTCTTTCCTAACATTTCATAAACAACTTACCCGCCTTTTTTTTTGCAGCCTTTAGATATATGTTCACATGGACCCTTGTAGAGAGCACTGGAATATCCACTTCTCCTTTCCCACTGACCTTTCCAATAAAAATTAATTCCACCAACGTGCAGTGTGAAACGTGTCAAATCTAAAAAGAAGTACATTCTGTGGCCTTATCTCATAGTGAAGTAACAACAAAAATGTAACATCATAGACATTTTAAAAATGAATGCTAATATTTGATCATATTTCATAGGTTTCCAGGAACCCAGGAGACTCAATTAGCTTCCCCTTCTTGCTGCCCATTCCCCGTTTTTGTAGCCTGTCTGAATTGTTGGCGGTGGGGGGTGGGGAGAGCAGGATTGCTGTGAAACAATTGGCAAGCTGGTGTCTAAGTGTGCCATGGTGGATCACACTGTGATATAAACCATAACAAGTGGACAGTTTAGCTCTTCTATTTCAGAAGGTTGCATTTCCATAAATAGCTGAATTGGTCACAACCTGAGACATACCTTAGAGTCCACCTAGCCCAGTGTTGTTTACTGTAGTGGAGGTTCTCCAAGACTTTAGGCAGAGAAGGGTCTTTTCCTTGACACCATTAATTAAAGATGCCAGTCACTTAACTTGGAACTGTAATTTGAAGTTTTCGAGGTGAGGAGGTTTATTGGAGGAGGAACTGTGATAAACACTAGCTGTATGTTGTTGGAACACTCTGCGACAATAAATCACCCTCTGGAAAACCTCCTTCTGGTTGCAAAGAATGTGCTGCACTAGTGAGTTAAGAAAAACGTGTTCCTTCCTTTCCACAAGGCCGTAGACTTCTCTGGAACTTGAACCCAGGGTCTTTCACACCAAAGCAAATTCATGCCCTAGATCAGGCCTGTACAAGGCCACACTTGTACACCTACCACCAAAAAGCTAAAGAGATCACCAGCAATGTATGGTGGTCTGTTAGGTGTTTGGTTTCCATGCTTTAGGAATCCCAGGCTGCAGTGCCAGCTTCTAGATTTCTGAGGTCATTGAATATGGCTCTCTTGACGCCTCTCCCCCCACCACACACACATAAACTCACAACCAAGAAGAGGTGGAACATGCCAAATGAGAATTCTCTCACACTGAGGCGATTCTCACAAAAAGTGGAAAGCGGGCTAAGGGATCTTAGCCCGCTTTCCGCGGACCATGGGAACCACCAGGCTTGTAGGTGAGCCTGGTTTCACCAAAGCGGGTAACCTGCTTAAATACCCCTCCCCTTAGCCCAGGTTAGCGGATCGAGCATTCCGCTAGCCCAGGTTTTCCAATTGTGTATGGCTGCAGCGCAGCTCTGTGCCACGGCAACAAACGAGGAGACCCCCTTCAGGAGGCTGCAAGCAGCCTCCCAGGCTCAGGGGTCTCTCCAGCATGCCCCATGCACTTGCGCAGGGCATCCTGGAACTTCCAGGGGCCGCGATGCCCCCAATACCCGCAGACCCCACCAGTTCCATGACGGAGCCAGCAGTCGTGTGGGAGGCCAATCTGGCTGCCCAGGGCTGCAGCCTTGATCGTCTGCGGGGAGAGCAGGCTAAGCCCGCTCTCCCTGCAGAACCCCCTCCGGTGGGTCTCACTGATTGTGAGATTCGCCTCATTGTCTCTTACGTTTTAGGGTGCTCCATAGAAAATGAGACCAGCAGTACAGTTTGACTGATGGACTCTTTTGGATAGCTGGAGAGGAGAGCTGGTCTTGTGGTAGCAAGCATGACTTGTCCCCATAGCTAAGCAGGGTCTGCCCTGGTTGCATATGAATGGGAGACTTGATGTGTGAGCACTGCAAGATATTCCCCTCAGGGGATGAAGCCACTCTGGGAAGAGCAGAAGGTTTCAAGTTCCCTCCCTGGCTTCTCCAAGATAGGGTTGAGATTCCTGCCTGCAACCTTGGAGCAGCCGCTGCCAGTCTGTGGAGACAATACTGAGCTAGATAGACCAATGGTCTGACTCAGTATATGGCAGTTTCCTATGTTTCCTATGTAGGGCTTATAGCATAATGCCTGATCTTGCCACCCTCTGGAGTCAGCCAACCAGGTGGGCAACAAAAACAGGTTGATTAAACTCATGGTGCGTTGCCAGGGGCATAGCAAGGTTGGAGGGGGCCCAGACACAAGATTTTAAAATGGGCCCCTCGCTGATAAACACACACAAACACACTTCACAATATATAGTGCACTAACACTCACATCCCCATTATGAATAAGGTGAATATCTAGTTTACATTGAATCTAGTTTTTTCCCTCTCTGCTCCTGCCGATCTCCAAGAAACTCAGCATAATTCATAGGGGGTGCAACATGGGCTGGTGGGGAGTCATGTGATGTGCCTCTGGGGGTTCCCTTGAGGTTGTGGGGCCCCAAGACGACTGCCTCCCCTTGCCTAATGGTAGTTATGCCCCTGTGTATTGCCATATGACTTGGCCCTGCAGTGGCTCAGAATTTCACAGATTGTGCTGGCCTGCCTTAAACTAAGGAACTCATCCTTGAAGAACACATGGGAAACATGTGTAGCTTTCTCTTCAAGTAATGATGAATAAGATGGCATAGGTGTAAGGTTCAGATGTAGGAAATAAATTATCTTAAAGCACTATTGGATCAAATTGCTTAAGTAATTTGTAGTGATAAATGTTAAACAATTTATTCATCCTTAGCATTGTTTGGTTAAGCTACTTGGGATAAAATGACCTTTGAAATGTGTAAGTTGATATCATTCCTCGATTGTGTTCGTAGCTCTGTAAACAACAGCTGGCATTTACAGTCAAGTGCAAATATTCCTCTCAACCGCATTTAAAAAAAATATTTTCACTTGCGAGGGAGGAGGGAAAGCAGTCATTTTTTAAAATATGCAACCCGGTTTAAATGATTGCCTAACTATGAGGCAGTCTCACATGCAGGCAAAACTTCAGGGCTAACAAAGCCAAGCCTGGTCTTGCTCGCACATGAGAATCACCAGGATCACACCTGATCCCAGCGGCACCTTGGTGGCAAACCCAACAAGCCAGCCTCCCTCTTAAATGGGGTTAAGGTAGCTAGCACAGGAGCTAGCACAGAGCTTAGCCCTGTTTTTTTAAACCGCCAGTTTAAACATTTTTTTAATCTGCCAGTCCCGACTGTGGGACTCCCAGCTGGCATCAGGGAAATCCCCACAATGCACCATGTGCTCATGCAGTGCATTATGGGGGTTCTGGGGGCCAGGGCAACATGTCCAGGCCCATTAACCTCCGTGCTGCCTGAGGAGGAAGCTACACATCTAGGCGCATAATCTCTACACCCAGACCAACAGCATATGGGTCATCTGTGGAGAGGTCAGCTTTTTGAGGCTTCCTGCCCTGCCCCTTCAAGCCCCTTCTCACAGATTGTGAAAAAGGGCTCTTTGTAGGGCAAGTTCAGATCTGTATCTTTTATCTGTTTCTGGAAGGGTAGCCTTGTTAGACTGCTGTAGTAAAAAGGACATGCACTCTCATAGCACCTTAAAGGAGGGTACATTTCTTGTAGCATATATGGGCTGATGCCCACCTTGTCAAATGAATGAGATAATATCCTCAGTTGATAGATATCACACACACACACACACACACACACACACACACACACACACACAGTGTGGGGGTGTTAATATTTTTTAAATGAGGCTTTCAGATATGCCACTTGGGGAAATTAAGTAGCATTGAACCATGTTAAATGGCCAGCTGAGAGACTGACGGGCCATGTAACCTTTAATTCGGCCGTCGGGCTACTTTTGGGGGACTGAACCTTCAAAATCAGTGGCAGGGTGGGCAAAGGCAACCCTCCACAAGAGATACACAGGTCCAGAGGTCCCTCCTCTCCACGATTTCGAGGGTGTAGTCCCCCAAAAAGCAGCTCAGCAGCCAAGGTAGAAATTTCCTTACTTGGGCTGCTCTCCAGGTACTGCTGCCTGGAAATGGAGGGAAGGGGCAACAGAAACACTCTGTGGAGGAATCCTCTGGCCCTATGGGTTTCCTCTGGGAGATTGTCTTTGTCCCCCTCTCCCCATTTATTGTGCAGTCCTTAAAACCACTGACATGCTGTTGGGAACATGTTGGGAATTTTGATGAATGACAGTTTTGTGAAGGCCATGTTGGCCCTTCTGACAATTTCCCTGTCAGGTCTGGTCATATCAAATTTTTCACAGCGTGCAGGCCAACCAAAAAGTATATTGAGCTCCTGGTGGACTGCATTTGACTTGGCTGGGTCACAAGTTGTGCAGGCTGATTGGCATGAATGTAGGAGACCCTTGAAAACCTCAGATTTCGCTTTCGTGTTTTTGACCTTTCATGGGCAATTTGCTAGTATACAAATTTAGTTGTCCCAAGGTAGTGTTGGTGTTTCCAAAAAAAACCCCTTTAACTTTTAAATCCCCAGCCTTGTGAATGACCACTTCTATTGTTAAAGGCAGTATGTCTCTCTACACATTGTAACCATGATTGGCCTCTGAGCATGGGAACATGATCAGCATGATTTGGCCTTCCTAGTGACCCTGGAGGGGAAAATATTATTCAAAAGGGCTAAGATTAGTTCTGAACTGATCATCTGAGAATACCCTGGGCTAATACAGGTATTGAAAGTAATTTGGGAGGACCCAAATCTGAACAATGAGAGTAGCAGAAGTCTCTAGGGAGTACTCAAGGTCAGCATACCTTCCTCCTTTTACAGAAAGTAAAGCAGATTTTTCAAGAATTGCCTACTTGTTTTAGATTGTTAACCAGCCAGAGATTTGTATATGGGGCAGTGTAGAAATGTGTCAAATAAATATCACCAAAGAGGGAGAGAATAATTGCCTTTTGTCTGTTCAACTACCTGAATGGAATAGTGGGGATTCAACTGCCCTAAATCCCATCAAGCCTTTTGTTACCAACCATTGAGGGTCACTTCAGCAGCAGCATCCACCTAACTCTGCCTCTAGGGCAAAGAATCCCTATAAAATATTCCCCTTCTCTCCTCAGTGTGCTTGGTACTTGTGTGTGTATGTGTGTGCACCATACACACACCCGCTTGCACAACATATATGCTTTCCCCCAATCTCCAGGAAGTTTTTCACACCCAGCTTTTAGTTCACATCTCTTCTGGAATGGAGGTGTGCATTCACATATCAGCCAAATTTACCCCAAAGTCCCTGCAAGCCATCAGGGAGCACATCACACACAATTCAGGTTTTTCATCAGAGTGTAGCCCGATTTGTATACAGAGAAAAAAAAATCCACTTTTTACATTGGTTTTGGGGGGCAACTTCCAACTTGCAGTAAAGCCTCACAGAAAATCCATGGTAAAGCCTGCTGTCTGGGAAAGCTCCTGGAGACATCCAGACCCAACCCCTTCAGAAGCTCTGGAAGGATACTATGGTTGATGCTATCAAAAGCCACTGAGAGATCCAAAAGGACCTGTCAATTCCCCATTGGAGATCATCCATCAGGCCGACAAATGCAATCTCCATCCCATAGTCCACCTGAAAACCAGTTTGAAATGGCTCTAGATAATCAGTTAGCTCCAAGACTTTCTGGAGCTGAGATGCCACCAGACCACTCAATCACCTTGCCCAGCCATGGAAGGTTTGAGTCAGGCCTTTGGTTACTTAACTCTGAGGGATCCAATGTGGGCTTCTTCAGAAGAGGTCTAATGATTTCATGCTTAAGACAGGAAGGCATCTTGCCCTCCCTCAGAGAAGCATTTATAATATCTATCAGACCCTCTACAACAACCACTCTGCCCATTAGAAAAAGCCATGTCGGACAAGGGTCAAGAGAATAGGTGATAACTGCAGTGTTCCAAGCAGCTTATCCACATCAGGAGTCACAAACTGAAACTGATCCAGCCTAAGCACCTAAGAGGACTCCCTGGATACTTCCATATAAGACTCTGCAATAATTGTGGGGTCTCAGTGTAAGTCGGCTCGAATACAAGAGATTTTCTCCACAAACGACTCATTAAAAACATCACAGAGGGTAATTGATGTTTCTAAATTCTGATTCAAGGGAGGAGGGACATGTACTAGCCCCCATCACAACACTAAACTCTGCTGGACATGGGCTTACAGATGCAATACAAGCAGAGTTAGTTTAATTTTAAAAGTTAAAGGGGTTATTCCCAAGCCTGCAACTGCTTCTCAGCTGATAAATTGAAATGGCTGCTCATTTGCTTTTTGTATATTCCCAATCCTGCAAATGAGCAACCAGTGCTGCTTCTCAGCTGAGAAGCAGTTGCAAGCTTAGCAATAACCTCTTTAACTTTTAAACCTCCAACTCTTTCTCAACTGAGAAGTGGCATTGACTGCTCATTTACTGGTTTGGAGATTTAAAAGTTAAAGATGCTTAACTTTTAAATCCGAACTTCATGAAAGAGAAGCCACCTCTCAGCTAAGAAGCAGCTTCTCTTTCACCCATTTGAGATTTAAATCCCCAACACTGCAAATCAGCAGCTCATGCTGCTTATCAGGTGTGGGGATGGGGATTTAAAAGTTAAAGGAATCTAACCCAGGAACCTAACCCCATTTTCCAGGGTAGATTTAAATTTTGAATACTGCTGTTTTAACTTCCATGATACTTCCATGGAAAATCACTCCCACAATATTCAAGGGTCTTCATACAAGCAGGCTTAGTCAACTTCCACCAAACAATACTTGTTGTTATATTGATTGATTAATAGATAGATAAACCAGTTGCCCACATTCTGTTATACTACAGCATGGTCAAGCAATACAACTGACGGTGGGCTAACTTGACTCTCAATGGCTCCCATTGAATTCTATATGACAAAATAAATTGGCTGCAGTCTGAGACAGTTCAGAATGGGGGAAAACTGCCCCTACCTCCAGACACTGGCTAACATGTTGTGCAGTATAATGCGACTGGTTCAGAACCCCTTGCTTGATGCTACATCCTACAACAGTGGATATATTGTTGTGCAACTACGATTGTGCAATTTTAAGTAGTAGTGGAACAGAGATGTTCCACCACATCACGGGCAGTGTTTCGGATGTCTGCAGCAATATGGGCTATTCTGATCCACCTGCGTAACACTCCTCAACATGGATCTACTGGGGCTTTACAAACCCCTCTCATATATTTCTCTGTAATGTACATGCCCTTCCTTCATTTGCACTTTACTAGTAATTAATGTATTAAATAGCAAAACAACTATCAGTTCACTCCAATTTTGCAGCTCTGAACAGCAGCTAATGCTAATAGCATTATGTATTTTTAAACAACAGCTAATGAATTTTGAAGTGCATTAGTTCTGAAGGACCAGCACTGTTGTTCCACCCATAACTATCTTCCACACAAGCCAGAGGGCAAAGCACCCCTCAGTCCCTCCTTTGGCAAGGAACTGCTCATTCCCATTTGTCTGTGTCTTGGCTCGCATAAGGAAGTCTGCTCCAATGCATAATTGGAGAAGACTGCCAAAGCCTCTGTTATTCCCTCTGGTGTGAGTGTTTATTTGTTAAAGAGACCTTTGTCAGAGTCTTGCTATGAGTGGGGAAGGTATATAGAGGAAGATCTGTGTCCAAGACTTGAAATGAAGATGCCATGTGGTTCCTGAGCCAGTCCAAATGAGCTATGCCCACAAGCCTTTGTTTCTTCCTTTTCCATGAATGTCATGAAGCCTTTCCATGAAGCCTTACATTACCTGGAACACTCCATAGCAGGTGCCTGTAAAAGGGTGGTATTGCTCCCAGGTCACAGAGTGGGTGCTTTTGTTACATGCATTGTTAGTATTATTTGTTGTTATACAAAAATTAAAAAATAAAACACATCCTGCCTGCAGTTAAAGACAAGACATGATGGGATAAGGAAAAGTAAAGTCAATGGGAAGGAAAGTGAATTCAGGAAAGCCAGGGTGAACAGATTTGTTTTAGGTTTGAATGTGAGAAGCCAGAAGTATAAATGAATAATATTTATATTAACAAGTCTGTCAGAAACTATCAAATAAGTGGCAGTATTTCAGACAGAATGAAGATACTTAAGAGCAGAAGCAGGGAGGTTGTTACACAAATGTAAAATAGGAAATAAAAATAGGATTAATTAAAGGTCTGATTGTGTCTATAGAAGCAGAGAAGTGAATCCTAGACAGGAGCAGCCTTAGAAGTGGGCAAGCTGGGCAGTCACCCAGGGCCCTACCTATAGTAGGTGCCACGCTGAGCTTGGCATCTTGCTACTGAGTGTATTCTCATCAGTGAACTAGGGAAAACCTAACCATGGTAAAACAATTCCTTAAGGCTCTCCCCACACACAAGCAAAAAGCCCTCCCTGGGCAGCCAGATCGGCCACCCAGACAATTACTGGCTCCATCACAGAGCTAGTTGGGATGGCAGGGTGTGTGGGCCTCCCAACCCCTGGAAATCACAGAATGACCTGCGTGAGTGTGTGGAGCATTCTGGGGTGCCCCCTGATGCCAGGAGGCTTGTTGAGGCCACCCGGTCGGGGGGCTTCTTCTGGATCACTGGGGCATGGAGCCACACTGCGGTGACACACAAGCAGTTAACCTGCTTTTCAGGTGCTCTTGTGCCCCAAACCCGGGTTAAGTGTCGGGCTACCCAGGAGGGTTTGCCTCCGTGCTGCCACCGCCATGAGCTGTGCGGTTCCTAGAAGTTCTCATGCGCAGTGGGAACTGGGTTGGGCTCCCTTAGCCCAGTTCCCACTATGCGTGAGAATAGCCTCCTTGTCTAGGGTGCTATTTATTCTAGAGGCAGCCCTGATTCTAGCTATATTAACTGAGAAGATTTGGCATGGGGGAGGGAATAGAGAAGAATTAAGAAATATTCTTGATTAAGTGTAACATTAGCTAGTTGCTGATGGGGGCCAAGGAGGAAGCAATACTAATTAGGTAACAATTAGCAGGGTCACCTGTATTGCAGTGTAGAGGAATAGGAATTATAGGGTCTGGTGGGCTGCCTGAGGCATCAGTTAATTGCTAAAGGAAGTTTCTCAAGACCAGCCTCTTAGGGCTAGAGGCCTCTGAGTGCAGTGAACAGAACCCCTCTCTCTGACCCACCCATTCAGGGTCAAAGGCCTCGGAGAGGGCACTGACAAGACAGCTTAGAAGTTGTGTCTAGGAGATACCAGGATCACGGCCTGTCCTGAACATTGGCACTGTGCAAGAGTAGAGTAGTTGCCCTAAATGTTTTGAATGGAGTAGACACTAAAATGGCACATACATCCACAGACCAAAATAGTTATTTACTCTGGAAGATTTGAGATTGGGAAGTTATAACACTTCAGATTCCCTCATGATCAGCATGAGAAGGGCTAGCCCTTAGGTATTAAATGCATCAACTACCTCATAAGCTTGATATCCTGTGGGAGATATCCTTAGGGAGATGCTTCCCAAAGCTTCCTCAACTCTTTATTAAAATTGAGAAGCTATTCACATGTGCAGGCAAAACCTGCTTAATGAAGCCCAGTTCAGTTTTACATGCACATGTGTACCTCTGGGATCGTTTCAGATCTTGGTGGTGCCTTGGTGGCAAACCCGCCTCCGGAGCCACCCTTTTAAATGGGGTTAGGAGAGTGAGCACTCTCTTAATCCCATTTTACTGATCGTGGGATTCCCAGCCAGCTTTGGGGAGGGCAGGGGGGTCTACATAATGCACCGTGCACTCATGAAGTGCTTTATGGGAGTTCCGGGGGCAGGGTGACACAGGGCAACACACCCCGGCTCCCGACCCTCTGAACTATTGGCAGAACCTGGCAATCATCACCCAGCAACAAGAAGAGGATTGTCTGTGGGGGGGGGGGGTAAGCTTTTCAAGGCTTCCTCTCTTCACTCCTTCGAGCCCTTCTCATGGATCATGAAAAAGGGCTCTAGTGGAAGAGATTAGAGCAGCATAAAACTGATATGCCACTCATATCCAGAGTGGGGTCTCCTGACATGGAGGGTGATGGATCTCCCTTTGTAGCTCTGACCTCTGATGCAGGTAATCATGCTTTAAGGAGAGGTTGTGGGTCAGTTAGGACCTGCTGGAAATATTCAATTCTATTAATAAAGTTGTGGTCCTTTTACAATTCAGTTACCTTTTTTTGTGTCTTTATTGGGGTGTGGGGCAATGTATGGAATGGAGTAAGTTTAGCATGGAGAAGAGAAGACTGATTACGGTGCAGCAGGGACTGCTAAAATTATTCAAATAATGGCTGATCGTGAGAATAGCCCCAGGGTGTGTCACCGATTCAAGGCATGGTGAAGGACTTTGATGTCTGAACCCGGCCTTTGTTAGGTCCACACTGTTTAGGGGGTGGGGTGGAGTTTATTCCACATGCACTTCGCTTATTCAATTATTTGATTAATAAAAGTTGTGGCTCTTAAATCCAAATGCAATTGTGTCTGTGTCTTCCTTGTGGCTGGGGTTCGGGGGCAAAAGCCACCCACCCATAGAATCAATTTTTCCTTTGCTCTTTCTTTGCAGTTAGTGGGATATTTGTGAAGATACATTTTCCTGTCAAAAAATCACTTCATCTCTAATACATATTATAAATTAAAAGGGCATTCAGCAAATAATTCCAATATGACATATTCACAGCTCAAATAATTCACAGCTTGGAGACCATAACAAATTTTAATGTGCAGAGTAAACAGAGGATTGCATTGCCATCTGCAAGGGCTCAGACCAGAGAAAAGTGAATGCATTTTTCCACACAGTACTGAAAATTCAACACAGTACTGAATTACAAATTAAATTAAAATTAATGCTTCATCGAAAAGGAAACAGAGATGTCCGTTGGTGGCACAACATTGAGATAATATTCAAAACTGGCTTGCAGGATGGACCATGGAATGTCTATTCTGAAGTTATTATATCACATATACTGTAAGCAATTTACAGAATTGAAGTTAGATTTGCATATACAGAGTTGCAAAATTAGAGAAAACACATCTTAGTAGAGAACACACAAAAATAAAAGATGTATATATATATATATATATAGAAACCTTCGTGCTCCACAGGGGTTGGCCAGAGCCAGTAACTGCCACCATCAAACAGGAAAAAAGCAAGAAACAATAAGGGGAGGAAAAGTCAAATGAGAGTAGAATGCCCAAGAGAGGCTCCAACACTTTCTTGCATGTCTTCCAGAAATAGTCCATCTTGTGCAATTAGCAGCTTTGAATTCTAAGTTTTGTCACCTGGGGGGGGGGAAACCTATATTTCCATCCATTGTGATGGAGATGGATACATACATCATGTATGTATGCTGAATAAGTTTGAAGTTGGGATTTGGGCTCTGTTTGTCTTCTGCTTAGAGTGGTGCTTTTCCAGATATGAAAGCAAATGTCCAGTTTGATAACACTGAAAATTTGCAACCAACCCCTGAACAGTCAAGGGAATTTAACACTTCTCTTTGTTAAATGAAAAAGAGAAAAGAATATGTTGCTGTAATGTCCAGTTGAACAATGTTCTATTATACCATGCCAGTTCCTCTCAAAGAAAAGACCAGTGATATGTTCCAAAGAAAGTAATACATGAAGAAACCATGTGATAGCCTCTTCTTTCCTTGTTTAAAATTGGTTTAATGTTTTGTTTTGTTTTTGTGTGTATGTCCTGAAGAAGGTGCTCCTTTGTGTAGAGAGTTAGAGTACATTGGGTGCAGGGTGGTGGTTGGAAGTTAGGGTCAACTTTGCTGTCCGCTCCGTAGGTTTTACAGGCGATTTGCTCTTTGCTTTAAGAAGAGAAAGTGATATTGGAAAAAGTCAGCACTTTTAGACTAAAGCAAAGCACCCTTCACAAAGCCACAAACAAGAAGCAGGACAGAAAGTCCATGGCTTGTAGCTATCCTCGCACCTGCGGAAGAAGTTATAAGATATTCGCTCATCTTGCAGATTTCCAATGCTCCTTTATAAGGCTGTTTAAACATATACATTTATATACTTAATAAGCTCGCCAGCTTGGCTCTTGTGCCCATGACTGTCTTGGCATGCACTGCAAATAACAACACATACAAAATATTTCAGTCCCATGGAGATTCTTTGCTTTGTTTTCTAGTACATCTTTTTTTTCAGCAATGTAATCAAATTATTATATGGCAAGAGGAACAAATTGAAACACCTTCTACTTCAAAGTATTTGTTACAAAAGTCATTTTGCAAAGGCGGTGTCAACTCCTGTCAAAGAATTTCTTTTCAACTAGAAAACACTTCCTTCAAAAATTAAAGAGATGGTAAGGCATGTGACACATGGAGCTGAACACAGTCCAGCAGTCATCAATTGTGTCCTGTTATGTCCTTGACAAACCCTTACCTCCAGTTCTGCAGCTCAAAGAAGGTTACAAAAATGGAAACTTTATTCAACCCTGTATCAACCATATATAGCTGGTGGGCTGTATGTGAAAGCCAAGATGAGCAGGACTGTGTATCTTTAAACAAAATGGCAGTGCATTGGACAAAAATAATATGTGTACAGGCATCTGTTGCATATTTTCCCTTGTTACAGGTTAGGTGCCTTTCCCATCTATTAAAACAAGTTTCAAAATGCTCAAGGGGAGGCAGCATAAGCTCTTTGAGAAAGTGCCTGCTTACAAACAGAAAGATTCACTCTCAGGCCTCACAAACTAAAAAGGACCCAACTATTAAGACTGGAAGGAAAAATTCCATCCACCCAAGGCTTCAGAGAGCCACAACTAGCCAAAGCAGATAACCACAGGTCAAATAATACATGGCAGTCACGAATGCTTATGCTACTCTGTATTAGGGATGGCCAACTTCTACACCAAGCCTACACAACTTGTGGCCCATGAGTGGTTCAATATGTCCCATGGTTTCACTGCCTGCCTGAGACTGAAAAAATGAGGAAGAGGTGTGTGTCAAGCACCTGGCAGGCCACCGTTCAAGATGCTGAGCTGAATTCAAACACAGCCAAAACAGAGATGCACTGAAGCCCAATTAAATCAGTGGACAGCATCCAGACTAGTTAGTCATAATGAAGCACCATTGAAATCAATGAGACAAATGAGTCAAGACTAAAGTCCCATTAATTTGAGGATGTGGGCGGGGAGGTGGAGTGGCTGTGGTCTATAAGAATAACGTCTCCCTTACTAGGATCACTGCCTGTCTGACCATATTGAATGTGCATACTTAGGTTTGGGGACCAGGGATAGACTGGGACTTTTATTGGTGTACTGATCACCCCCCTGCCCAATAGAGTCCCTAATGGAGCTGAGAGAATTGGTCTTAGGGTTGGCATTGGAGTCTCCCAGACTTATGGTGGTGGTGGATTTCAATATTCACTTTGAGACCAATTTGTCCAAGGTGGCTCAGGAGTTCATAGCAGGGATGTGCATAACATTTTGAGCTTGACATATGTTGTTTCAAGTGTTCCGAGCTCAAAACAAAACACCCTTAAAATAAAGGGCCTGTTCTGAGCTCGAAACAAAACAACCCCATTTCAAGTTAAAATGTTTTGAGTGTTTCGAGCAACATTTTGGAGGGCTGTTTTTCCAGGGAGAGTCTACCAATTGGGGATAGTGGGTAGACCAGGCCTCCGCTCCAGACTTGGCATGTTGGCCTGTTTCAGAGGACTGTTTTGAGTTTGTTTCATCAAAACAGCCAGCTTGGCTGCTGTTTTGATGAAACATTTCAAGCATTTTACATTTTGTTTCAAGCACATCCCTAGTGTGCTTGAAACGTGCACATCCCATTTCAACTATGGGCCTATCCCAAGGGGGACTGATGCATGATGCTGGTCACATGCTTGATCTGGTCTTTTACTATGATCGGGGTGGTGTTCTGTGAGTGGGGACTCCTGTGATTTCCCCATTGTCATGGATGGACCACCACCTGGTTAAGGTTGAACTCACAATCATGTCCCATCTCCACAGGGGTGAGGCCTGCTCGAGAACCAATATTGGATCCATTAGGATTCCAAGAAGCCTTAGAAGGATTTAGTGTTGGCTCTGCCAGTGATTCTATTGATGCCCTGGTGGAGAACTGGAACAGCAAACTCACCAGGGCAGTAGACATGATTGCTTCTAAGCGTCCTTTCCAAACCTCTACAAAATTGGCCCCTTGGTATATGGAAGAACTATGGGAGCTGAAGTGGTAAGGTAGATGACTGGAGCACAAGTGAAGAAAAACTCAATTTGAATCTGACAGATTACAACATAAAGTGCAAGAAGACCTATGCTCAGGCAATACATGCAGCAAAGAAGATATTCTTTTCTGCCTGTATTGCATCTGCAAGCTCATGTTCAGCAGAGTTTTTTAGGGTTGTGAGAGAGGAATGCATGCCCCTCCTCCCTTGAATCACAATTTGGAACCATCAGTTACCCGCTGCGATGTTTTAATGAGTTCCTTGTGGATAAAATCTCTTTTATTTGGGCCGAATTTCCTTTTAAATCCTCACCCCAGCACCTGATAATCAACATGAGCTGTTCATTTGCAATGTTGGGGATTTAAATCCCAAATAGGTGAAAGAGAAGCCTCTTCTCAGCTGACAGGCAGTTTCCCTTTCATACAGTATGGATTTAAAAGCTAAACCTCTTTAACTTTTGAATTCCCAACCCTACAAATGAGCAGTCATTGCCACCTATCAGCTGAGAAGGAGTTGGAGATTTAAAAGTTAAAGGGGTTATCCCTAATAGGGATGTGCACGACGATCTTCGGTGCCGGCGGGGGTAGAGCTTTAAGGGCGGGGGAGGGTGTACTCACCCCTCGCACCGCATTTCCCCCGCTGGCGCGCTGTCGGTTTTAAGCCCCTCGGGGCGGCAGCGTTCCTCCCTGCCGCCCCGTTTCTGCCCTCGGCCAGAAGTGGCCGGAAGTCACGAGTGCGCGTGTGCACGGTGTGCGCATGCGCACTCGCGACTTCCGTCCACTTCCGGTCGAGGGCAGAAATGGGGCGGCAGAGAGGAACGCTGCCGCCCCGAGGGGCTTAAAACCGACAGCGCGCCGGCGGGGGAAATGCATCGGGAGGGGTGAGTCCGCCCTCCCCCGCCCTTAAAGCTCTACCCCTGCCAGTGCTGAAATGCTGAAGCAGCCCCTAGCCTGAAACGTTTCGGAGGCCTTTACAATGGCCTCCGAAACGTTTCGGGCACATGCCTAATCCCTAAGACTGCAACTACTTCTCAGCTGAGAAGCAGCACTGGTTGCTCATTTGTGGGGTTGGGAATCTAAAAGCTAAAGAAAATGAGGAGCCAGTTCCACTTCTCAGCTGAGAAGCAGTTGCAGGCTTGGGAATAATCCCTTTAACTTTTAAAATTAAACTTTAACTCTTCTCGTATTGCATCTGCAAGCTCATGTCCAGCAGTAGGGATGTACACGGAACTGCGGAAGTGCGGTTCAGCGCCGAGGGGGGTCTCACTTTAAGGGCATGGGGGTTGTACTTACCCCTCCTGCTGCTTTCCCCCCTCCCACACTCTGATTTTCTGCAAAGTTTTGGGGGCGGTAGCATTCCTCCCTGCCACCCCTGCCCCCGTCATTTGCAGGAAATAGCGGAAGTAGCCACCGTGCATGTGCCTGGCGCCATGCGCGCGCATCCACCGCGCATGTTGCACATTGCGTGTGTGACATGTGCACGCAATGTGCGACGTGCGAGGCAGACGCACGTGCAGCGATGCCAGGTGCATGCCGCTATATAAATAGCGGCTACTTCCACTATTTCCTGCAAACGACAGGGGCAGGGGCAGCAGGGAGGAACGCTGCCGCCCTCAAAACTTTGCAGAAAATGGAATGCCAGAGGGGGGGAAGCGGTGGGAGGGGTAAGTACAACCCCCCAGCCCTTAAAGCAAGACCCCCCACCCGGCACCGAACTGCAGGACCGGGCTACGTTCAAACCAATTCGGAGGCATCTAAAATGGCCTCTGGACTGGTTTCGGTGCATCCGTATCCAGCAGAGTGGTTTAGGCTTGTGAGGGGTTAATATATATCCCTCCTCCCTTGCATCAGAATTTGGATCCATCAGTTACCTGCTTTGATGTTTTTAATGAGTTCTTTGCAGAGAAAATATCTTGTATTTGGGCCAACTTAGACTCAGGCCCCACAATTATTGCAGAGTCTAATGTGGAGATGTCCAGGAACTCCTCTTATGTGGTTAGGCTGGATCAGTTTCAGTTTGTGACTTCTGATGCTGTGGATAAGCTTCTTGGAACACTGCAGTCTACCACTTGTTCTTTTGACCCTTGTCTGACATGGCTTATACTATCAGATAGGGGTTACTGAGGAGGGCCTGGAAGATATTATAAATGGTGCCAGCGTGGTGTAGTGGCTAGAGTGCTGGACTAGGACCAGGGAGACCCAAGTCCAAATCCCCATTCAGCCATGAAACTAGCTGGGCCAGTCACTTCTCTCTCAGCCTAACCTACTTCACAGGGGTGTTGTGAAGATAAACCTAAATATGTAGTACACCACTCTGGGCTCCTTGGAGGAAGAGCGGGATATAAAATGTAAAAATAAATATAAATGCATAAATGCTTATAAGCGAGGGCAGGATGCCTCCTTCCTGTCTTAAGGAAGCAATCATTAGACCTTTTCTGAAGAAGCCCACTTAGGATCCCTCAGAGTTAAGCAACCACAGGCCTGTCTCCAACCTTCCATGGCTACGTGAGATAATTGTTTTGGTGGTGGCCCTCTTGGAGCCACGTCTTGGAGGAAACTGATTATCTAGAACCATTTCAAACTGGCTTTTGAGTGGGCTATGTGGTGGAGACTGCCTTGGTCAGCGTGATGGATTATCTCCAGTGGGGAATTGACAGAGGGAGTGACTCTGTTGGTCCTTTTGTATCTCTTTGTGGCTTTTGAAACTATCAACCATAATATCCTCCTGGAGCATCTGAGGGGGTTGGGAGTGGGAGGCACTGCTTTGCAGTGGTTCTGTTCCTATCTCTCAGGCAGATTTCAGATGGTGTCGCTTTGGGACTGTTGTACTTCGAAATGTGAACTTTTATATGGCATCCCCCAGGGCTCTATATTGTCTCCAATGCTTTTTAACGGTTACATGAAACAGCTGGGAGACATCATCAGGAGATTTGGTGCAGGGTGTTATCAGTAAGCTGATGACACCAAAATCTATTTATCCATGTCAGAGTCATCAGGAGAAGGCATAGCCTCTCTAAATGCTTGCCTGGAGGTTGTAATGGTCTGGATAAGGGATAACAAACTGAGACTGATTCCAAATAATATGGAGGAACTTGTTATTTGGTGTCAGAACTCAGGAGACAATTTGGACCTGCTGCTTTTGCATGAGGTCACACTTCCCCAGAAGGAAAAGGTACACAGTACTGTTCCCCAGAAGGAAGGAACAGGGAAAGTTTCTGGGTGCAAACCACTCCCTGGTGTCTCAGGTTGAGGCAGTGGCCAGAGGACCTTACTATCCGCTTTGGCTGATCCTCCAGCTGCATCCATATCTTAAAATAAACTACCTCAGCATATATGCTGGTAACCTCCAGACTTGACTACTGCAATGTGCTCTATGTGGGGCTGCCTTTGTATGCAGTCTGGAAACTGCAGTTGGAACAGAATGCAGCAGCCAGTTTGGTCACTGGGTCATCTCAAAGAGACCATATTACTCCTATATTAAAAGAACTACACTGGCTACTGATAAGTTTCCAGACAAAATACAAGGTGCTGGTTATAACCTATAAAACCCTAAACAGCTTAGGCCTAGGGTATTTAAGAGAGTGTCTTCTTCACTATGAGCCCCATCATCCATTGAGAACATCTGGAGAGGTCTGTCTACAGTTGCCACTGGCTTGTCTGATGGCTACTCAGGAATGGGCCTTCTCTCTTAAGAACATAAGAACAGCCCTGCTGGATCAGGCCCAAGGCCCATCTAGTCCAGCATCCTGTTTCTCACAGTGACGCACCTCTTGCCTCCCCGAGACTGTGGAATGTGTTCTGTGCTATATTAAGTGCCTCCCCATCACTAACAACTTTTAAAAAGTCTTTAAAGATACTCCCCCCCCCCATGGCTTTTTGACTAGACTGTGGTTATAAATTAGTTCTAAGGTTTCTACTTATGTTTTAACTTGTTTTATGTTGTTGTACCACCCAGAGATGGAAGTTTGGGGTGGTATACAAATATAATAGACATATATATATTCCAGTGGTCATGATTAACTTAGGCTGGAAGCTGCCAGTGAACTGAAGTGTGCTGAACTCTGTGTTAGATTATGTTCATGATACCTGTATTTCAGATCATAATGTCTAAGATATCTCATATATTATAAATGTGTTATTTTCAACCTTTTAGACACTTTTTAAAAATTGTGATTCTCTTATATTCAGCATGTGGAGAGCAACTGCTCCTATCTAATGCCAACACAGCATCCCTCCAGTGGCTGTTGCTGGTTTCTGCCTTAGGTTTCTTTTTAGACTGTGAGCCCTTTGGGGACAGGGAACCCTCTTATTTAAGTATTATTTATTTTTCTATGTAAACCACTTTGAGAACTTTGGTTGAATAGCAGTATATAAATATTTGTAGTAGTAGTCTTCACTAACTCTGGGAAGCATTTAATGTACATTACTTTGAGATAATATTGTCCAGGACATGTTTAGTGTGTTATCATTAGAATACCTAATGGTTGCTTTTGTGATATTGCTGTGATCCAGAAGATTGTGTGTGAGAGCATGATTTTCCCATGATCAGCTTTGAAACCCCTGAGTGCTCACAGTCTCCTCAACTGTAGCCTACATTCTTAGATGCTCAGGTATTCATGTTGAGGCTTGGGTCTCTAGGAACAAGATTGCAATTATGTGAACTGAGAAATTTAGAAGTTATAAACATATTGGCTGACAAACTGTGCAAGAGTATGGAAGCCTAATAACATTGCATTTGCACCAATTGTGTTCTTATTTCCAATGGGCTTACTCTTGTGTAATGCGATTTGTGCACATTTTGCATTTGCACAACTTATGCAAATTGCACAAATGCGAAGTTACTAAGCTAACATGCTCTTGTGTAGATGTCAGCCACTGTTGAATAAAAGCAAAACAGTCTTTCTTCATGAGTTTTAAAGAGAAAATAACAAGTTATGTGTATACTCAAGAACGAGCCCCAATAGGGTCAATTTATATACCACTTTAAAAGTGTGGGTGTTTCTCCACTTCCAGTAATATTTGCTCGATAGTACTCCCAGCATATGAAGAGCACTCTTGACTACAGGGCTGTTCAGGGGCGGAGCTACCACTGAGTGATAGGGTTCAAGATGCCCCGTGTACATGATGTCACATGGCCCAATCACCAGAGGGCCCACCCCAGCCCTCCCAAATGCATTTATTTGTTATTTGAGTGAGCTCTCAGAGCCCATTTCCAGCCAGTATTTGGTGCATTTATTTTGCTTCCTCTCCCTTGCTCTATGGAGAGGAAGCGAACTAAATGCAGCAGCCAGCAAAAGCTGACTGGAAATGAGCTCTGGAGAGTTTGTTTGGGCTCTGTGGAGCCCAGGTCACACCCCTTTTGCACATGACATCATGCACACATGGGTATGCCTGGGATTTGGAAAGCTCTGAGCGAGCTCTCCAGAGTTCATTTCCAGCCAGTGTTTGCCAGTTGCTGCATTTATTTTGTTTCTCTGCAGCAAGGGAGAGGAAGTGAAATAAATGCACCCAGCCAGCAAACACTGGCTGGAAATGAGCTCTGGAGAGCTCGCTCAAAGCTCTCCAGATCCTGGGCATGCCCACATGCATGTGACGTCATGCACACTGGGCATCACTGGTGGGGCTGCAGGCAGGGCGGGATATGGGACACCATTTGGCTGGCTCTGTCAGTGGGGCTGTTTATTAAGTAGAGTTCTGTGTCTACACAGATCACTGGGTGGGGCGGGGGGGGGACTTCAATCCCTGGGCCAAACTATATATCACTTTAAAAGTGTG
This sequence comes from Hemicordylus capensis, assembly GCF_027244095.1. Classification (NCBI taxonomy): domain Eukaryota; kingdom Metazoa; phylum Chordata; class Lepidosauria; order Squamata; family Cordylidae; genus Hemicordylus; species Hemicordylus capensis. The sequence goes on along the minus strand of NC_069662.1, from coordinate 66,099,285 downwards.
CCTGTTTCTTCACTCTCTTCCCACCTCTGTTTCCTGGTAATGTTTTGTTAAAACAGATATGTCATATGACATCCTCACACTGACTTTCATGTGTCTGTGTCTGCAAAACATTACTGAGAAGGAGACAAGAGGTGGTGGTGGCCACACGTTAGAAGCAATGCCCAGTTTGGCCCAACAAACTTAAGTGGAACAAAGCATGCAGATTTATGCAGAACAAGCAAATGAACTGATTGATTTGCATAAAGTGTGGGATTTTACATTTCTTGGTACAAATCTTGAGTGTCCTTGGTTCAGGGCTGAGATATTTTAGCTCAGAAAAGTGGAGAAGGTTAGAAGTTTGGGCTAGTTCACTCCCTTTCTGTCAACCAAACCTATCTCACAAAGTTGTTGTGAGGATAAAATGATGGGGACAATATACACCACCTTGAGCAGCTTGAAGGAAGAGATGGATAAAAATATGCAAGTCACGATCTCTGTGCCTCAGCCCCTGATCTGTAATCCGTGGGCATAAAAACTTTTGCAAGGGTGTTGAAAGGATTTTTGAGATAGCACATGTGAAATGTATGAGCACCATTTCATTATACAGTGAAATGTATGGGAGATTCCACAGATTATAACTTGGATGCTGATCTGCTCCTACCCTAATTTCTTATTGCCTGGGGATCAGTGCCTTCTTTTTCTCACATGTCCACCTATGTAGCTGTGGTGAGGCACAAGCTGAAGTCCACACAATCTCAGCAGATTAGCTGCTCTGTGGTTCAACAGGAGAGCTGAAGATGCCCTGTCTCTGCAGAAGTAGGTCATGTACAATAACCTGCTATAGAATTGCAGCCAAATATTTTCTATCCCCAGTTTTATATATTTTGCCAGCATTCACACACAGGGGTGTGCCAGTCTTCATTGGCTTCATTTGCTCCGCCATTTCATCAGTTTGGCTGCTGTGGGCCACAATCTTCATTATGTGACCTAACATGAGGATCACATGAGTAAACACAATAAGTCAAATTAAATGGCAATGAGAGTAAATCAAGCTGAAGAAAACTAGGACAAAGAACAAATGGCAACAACAAGCAGGAGACAAAGAGGAAAAGGACACTGAACAGTACTGAAGCTATGCTTGCAAAGAATGAAAAGAATAACCGAAAGCTTTCCTTTTGGGGCTGGTATACATGATGAAAAAATAAACAGGTGCAGTATAATTTTAACTGCATTTAGCATTTCTACCTTTCATATATTGTTAAGTGGTTTATAAAGGCTATGATTCTTCCCCACAGAGATTGATTCCATCAATATAGTCCTGTTTTGGTCCCTCCACATCTTGTGCCACAAGAAAACAGAACCAATTTCTAGGGATATACATGAAATGTTTTGGTGCCTCTATTTTGAGGTGCCAAAATGCTTTGAGTTGCTCCAGCCAAATCATTTTGGTGGGGGCAAGCAGGTTATTTTAACAGGTGGATGGTAGGTCTGACACCACACTGACCACTCAAGATGGAGTCCACACATGCAAAGATTCCATTTATGTGCCAACACTGCCCACTGGCTGCTGGGAACAGGTAAATTTCTGTTCCCAAGCAAGAAGCAGCCAGGTGGTGTGGCTTTTCAAAACAGACAGCGCAGCTGCTTAATACGAACAGTGGGGAGGGGCAGTGGAGGAGCAATGGAGGGGCAGGTAAGACCTGCCTTCCTTCTGTTAAAGTGACCACTCTCTCCCCCATCCCCCGGATGTGCACGAAATGTGTCATGCACATTCCTACTAATTTCACTAGTCAACTATATTATTATTTATTTCATCTGTTTTATTATTTATTTAAAGTATTTTAAATAAAATTTTAGTCACTAGGTGACTAACAAATTCTATAGGTGGCTAACAGTAATAAGTAATATTAATAATTAAAACAGCAACCTTATCATCAAAAAGATCTCAACATCAGCTGATGTCCACTCTAAGGAAGCACTGATGCTAAATGAGAAATGGCAACACTCATGGTGGCTTTGACTAACTGAGCGGTGGCCATCACATGGGGGAGGGCAAATTTTGACAACTTCCTTTTCTTCCAGGAGCACACTGTGTCGCATGAAAATTTGTCCCTGAGAGTTGCACAGAGTGTTTTCTAAGGGAAGGAGAGATAGTAAAATTCATGTCTTCTGTGTGAACACCAGTGCTTCATTAGTCAGGAACTCATCAGAAGCCTTGTTGCTTCTCATGTAGCACCAGAACTTCCTCAGTCTGGATATCAACTTTTGATCTTTGAACACATAAAACATGCAGAAACAGGAACATTTCAGCTTGCTCTCTAATGGATGTCATATCTGGCACCAGGAGAATTGGTAAGAGGAGGAAGATCCAAAGTTGAAATGCCACTATTTAAAAGGCCCTCTCCCTGGTTAGCAGTTTTAACTCTTCTCTGTATATGGGAATAGATGGTCCTTCAAAAAAAAAACCCCACAAAAAAACCAGTTGCACACCATTTAGGAATTTAAAGAATGAATTGGCACTTTGAATTGTACTTGGAAATATATTGGCAGCCCATCAAACCCCTTAACAAGATACATCCATGAATAGATGTGCTCTGAACAAGATGAAGATTTCAAGTCTTCAGAGACACTTCCACATAAAGTGTATCATCATAATCTAGCTGAGAAGTTACCTGAGCACTAGTGTAGTGGTGTTGGCAGCAGTCTGCAGTTAGATTTTTTCTTTGTGACTCCCGCTGTTGCCATCACTGCCACTGATAGCTTCCACCCAACTGCCTCCCTCCCTCCCTGCCTGTATCCCTGGACCTCATTTGGCCATGGACTAACCACCTCCCTGACTGTTGGGGTCTAATTACAGGAACATAGGAAGCTACCATTTACCAAGTCAGACTATTGGTCCATTTAGCTCAGTTTTGTCTACACAGACTGGCAATGGCTTCTCCAAGATTGCCGGCAGGATCCTCTCTCAGCCCTATCTTGGAGATGCCAGGGAGAGAACTTGGAACCTTCTGCTCTTCCCAGAGTGGCTCCATCCCCTAAAGGGAATATCTTACAGTGCTCACACATGTAGTCTCACATTCATATGCAACTAGGGCGGACCCTGCTTAGCAAAGGGGACAATTCATGCTTGCTACCACAAGACAAGTACCAAGCTGTGGCATCAATAGATCCAATTGCCACTGGCAAATGAGGCTAGCCAGTAGGGATGTGCAAAAAATTCCGGGCACAGAACGATCTGTGCCCGAAATGAGCAATTTCGGGTGATTCGGGGCCGAACCGAATCACCCCCGATGTCCCCCGATATTTTTCGGGCCTGAGCCGAATCACCCGAATTTCGGGCCTGAAAAATTTGGGTGATTCGATTCATGGTTGATTTTGGGGAATTTTTTGAATTTTTAGTGACTTTGGGGCAGTTCGGGGGCATAGCATGGGATCTGGGCAAAAAGAGTGGGGTGGGGTGGTAGGGCCTAATGGGTGCAGGCTACCACCCCAATTTCAGGGGGGTCGGGCAAAGGGCTGATTTTTGGAAAATTTCTGAATTTTTCATGTCTTTGGGGCAGATTGGGGCAGATTGGGGCAGATTGGGGCAGAAAGTGGGGACTGGGGCAGAATAGTGGGGTGGGGTGGTAGTGCCTAATGGGTGGAGGCTACCACCCCAATTTCAGGGGGATTGGGCAGAGGAATATTTGAAGTTTTGGTGTCTTGGGGCAGATTGGGGGCAGAAAGTGGATCTGCCCCAAAGGAGTGGGGTGGCTGGTAGATAGTGCCTAATGGGTGAAGGCTACCACCTGTCCCCAATTTCAGAGTGATTGGGCAGGGGGGTGAATTTTGGTGAATTTCTGAGGTTTGTCTTCATAAGGTGAAGTGTGCTAAATTGATCACTTCCTCATATTCATAGTAATTGAGAGTGTGAAAAAGTGAAAGTGGGGTCATGAGAGTTGTTTAATTGAAAAAAATCTCATTTGCTATGACAGAATGAGAATTCACACCTCAGAAGTTTTTGTATGTAGTGTATGGCTCCCCCTGCCCTGGTCCCACTGGGTGGCCTGTGTCCTCTGCACACAGTTGCACAGTGATAGATCCACCCATGTATCTGAACAGGAATAAGTAGGGTCAGGTCACATTTTTCTAGTAAGGATCACAACTAGTGTAATGGTGCAACACTGGTAAAAGGTGTTGCACCATTCAATGCAAAATGATTTCATAAGGGATTGTTCTAAATCAGATACAATGATGAAGAGCCTGGGGTTTACCCTTCCAGCCATTGCTGAAATCACCACAATATTGTCCAGCAAAAATTACTATTTGTCCTGGGATGGAAGCTACCACTAACATCAAAAGCAGCTTCTCTCCTAGAACAAATAGCAGCTGGAGAAGATTAGCATCAGTGGGGGTAAAGAATTAGCCATGCCACAATCCTAGTTCAGAATGTCCTTCCTCTAAGGATGCTATTAAAAAAGAAGGAAGCACAATTATGCTTTTAGCATCATGTATAGTTTGACTCCAAGTTCAAAGAAGGGTCCTTCTGGATCAGAACAAAGGCTCATCTATTCCAGCATCCTGTTCCACACAATGGCAAACCAGAAGTCTCTGGGAAGCCCAAAAGTAGGTAATGTAGGCAAATAGCCATCCCTCACTGTTCTGATACTCATGCAACAGATGCAACTGAACTTGGAGGTAGATAATAATAATAATAATAATAATAATAATAATAATAATAATAATAATAATAATAATAATAATAATAGTAACAAAAACAGAAGGAATAGAACTGCCCAATGGAAACAACATCAAGAACCTGGAAGAGAAAGAACCTTACAAATACTTGGGCATTCTCCAGGCTGATAACATCGCACACACTGAAGTTAAAAGAAAAAATGGAAGTGAATACATCAGGAGAGTTAGAAAAATCCTCAAGTCCAAACTCAATGGTGGGAACACCATAGAACCATAAACACCTGGGCTATACCTGTTATCAGATACACTGCAGGGATAATAGACTGGACCCAGGCAGAGCTAGAGACGCTGGATCATAAGACCAGGAAAATCATGACCATCAATCATGCTCTGCACACCCGCAGTGATGTCGATAAGCTATACCTCCCTCGCAGCTCAGGTGGAAGAGGAATGCTGCAAGTCCATCAAACAGTAGTGGAGGAGAAAAGAGGCCTTGAAGAATATATTAAGGACAGTGAAGAAGATGCACTTCAAATGGTCAATAACGTGAAACTATTCAACACCAATGAAACAAAACAGGCCTACAAGAAAGAACAAGTCAAGAACCGAGCAGAAAAATGGAAAAATAAGGCCCTGCATGGTCAATATTTGCACAATATAAGTGGAAAATCAGATATCAGCAAGACCTGGCAATGGCTTAAGAATGGCAACTTGAAGAAAGAAACAGAGGGTTTAATACTGGCTGCACAAGAACAGGCACTAAGAACAAATGCAATAAGAGCAAAAGTCAAAAAATCAACCACAAACAGCAAGTGCCGCCTTTGTAAAGAAGCAGATGAAACAGTGGACCACCTAATCAGCTGTTGTACAAAGATCGCACAGACTGACCACAAACAAAGGCATGACAAGGTAGCAGGGATGATACACTGGGACATCTGTATAAAATACAAGCTACCTGTAGCCAAAAATTTGTGGGACCATAAAATTGAAAAAGTGGTAGAAAATGAAGATGTAAAAATATTATGGGACTTCCGAGTACAAACAGACAAACATCTGCCACACAATACACCAGATATCACTGTAGTCGAGAAGAAAGAAAAACAAGTGAAAATAATCGACATAGCAATACCAGGGGATAGCAAAATAGAAGAAAAAGAAATAGAAAAAATAACCAAATACAAAGATTTACAAATTGCAATTGAAAGGCTGTGGCAGAAAAAGACCAAAATAATCCCAGTGGTAATTGGCGCCCTGGGTGCAGTTCCAAAAGTTGGCTGATTTTATTGTCAGTTGAAGAGCACCTCAACACCATAGGAGCCACAGAAATCACCATCAGCCAATTACAAAAAGCAGCTTTACTGTGAACAGCCTATATTCTGCAACAATATCTATAACAACTGACAATAAAATTCTGGCATCCCAGGTCCTTGGGAAGGACTCTATGTCTGGATAAAACAAACCAGTCAATAACACCTGTCTGACTGTGTAAACAAGAAATAATAATATAGCCATTATGACTCACATTTCTGCAAGTAATCTGAAGGTCTGATAACCATCAAGACTCTAAATTGTTATTGTTGTATTTTTACAGTATTATGTAGCCATTGATAAATTTGCCCTCCATGAATGTGTCTAATCCCCTTTATCATCTAGGTTAGTAGCCATCACCAGTTCTTGTGGCAGTGAATTCTATCCATTAATTATGTGTTGTGTGAAGAAGGGCTTCCTTTGGTCTGAATCCCAGCTGCAGTTACTGTGCAATGAGTTCTTATGAACACAGAGGGTTGCATTTATGTAGGAGTTTGCCATCTTGGAAGGGCAAGGTTAACACATAGAGGGGGATTCACATGACTGCATGCAGACATGCAGGCAGGTGGGTGGGTGCGGGGGAGGGAGGCAGGGTTCAACTACCTTCTCTCAGACAATTGTTGGCAGCCCCTGTGGCACACACAAGTCTACACAACCCATGCTGCCAGAAGCAGTGTGGATGACTGCACTGCTCCTGGCTGCACAGATAAACAGGCTGGAACTCATTATTCTGCCCTCTGAGTATCCCAAAGTGCACTGTGCTTCCTCCCCCTTTAAGTACTTTTAAAGGGTGCCTCTTTGCTCAAGGGCACCTAAGGAGGTATTAAAATAATGTGCAATTAGAGATGTCGATCACATAACTCCTTTCCTCCCTGATTCCCCCAGGCGACAGGTGCTCTAAGACAGGTGCTCTAGGCAAATGCTCCCTTAACCTGGCTGGCGGGATTGTGTGCAAGCAGCTTGTGCTGACGTGATCCTGGCAGTCAGGTTAAGGGTGCATTTGTGTCCTTCACCTCGGCTATGAGCCAGGCTCCGTCACAGGGTTTCGCACCATGTGGCCCCCGGGATCTGCATGTATCCCACTGGTTCTCACGGGCAGCCAAGCCCAGGCATGGCTGCCTAAGCCTAGGCTTGGCTGACTGTGAAAACAGCCTTAGTGTGTCTGTTCTGGGAGTTTCATGGCATCTGGCTATTATTGTGGAAAGATTTAAAATCTTTTCATTCCCTGCCTCTGAAAATAATATTCACTGCCTTACAATTAAAGTGAAAAAATACAATAATAACAATTTAGAGTCTTGATGGTTATGAGACCTTCAGATTAGTTGCAGAAATGTGAGTAAGATTGTAAAACACAGCTTAATTGCACCCATTCCTTTCCTCCCACACTCCTGATTGCTACATTTTCTGAAATGAGAGAAAAAAGATCTTAGCAGCAGGAGACCTCACAGTGCCTCACTGGCTGTCAATAATACTTTTTTCATGTTGTTTCACTGCTGTTAGCAGCTCTTTTGTTCCCCCTACTGCTGTGCCGATTCTCCTCAGCATCCTTCTTTTTCCTTGCTTCACAATCCTCAGCCCCATTTGGTGATGCTGCCATAGAATCCAACTCATTGTAGCAACCCATACAATATTTGTATGATCACCCACAACATCAAAGACACTGCTATGTTATTGACAAAATCTTACTTGTGTGGGTCACCACAACCAACAGGATTCAAAGACAATAGTCTGAATATGAAGCCAAGAATTCTGAAGGTGGAGAAGAGGAAAGAGGAATAGTACTGAAACAAGGTGCATGTGTTTTCAATGGGTTCTGAAGCATTACTGAAAATGAGAGGTGTTTTGAACATTTTGAAAAAGGGAATTTGCTCTGGTTAAATCCACAAGTATGTTGATATGCCATTTACAAACAGGCTATTGTCCTTGATCCCCAGCAGTTGCTTGAAGCTTCTCCCTGATTCTCAGATGATCTTAAGACTTTTTTGAAATAATGTGTTCAACCTTGGAATTTTTGTCTCTTTGCCCAGACATGGAGGGGCAATTTGTTACTCAGTAACGAGGGAGGGACTGTATCTTACAGAGGCTCCGCCTCCTTTATTGTCATTCTATTTAGTTACAGACTGAACCCTGTCACTGAAAATGAGTTTTGAGGCTAAACTTGAAAGTCCTTCAGAAGCTCCTACTGGATAAAAACGAGGCTGCTTGCTTATTGACATGAGCTGCACTTAAAATCCATTTTACATTTATTTTGGCCAAGTTCCCTGGGTGTCAGTATACTTCTAGACAAAACTCAAAGTGCTGGTTATCATCTTTAAAGATGTACAGTCTGGGCTTTACATACCTTGGGAGGACTTTCTTTCATGTTAGCTCCTCTTACTGCTAATGTCTTGGTGAAGATTCCTTGGTGAAGATTCCTCAAAGGAGTCCTCTTGGAGGGTCCCTGAATCTTGGCCTTTCTCTGGTGGTGCTAAACTGTGGAATTCCCTCCCCCTGGAAGCACAACAATTATGTCCTTAATACAGTTGTAGTGTGAACTGGCAAGTCCACAGGTGTGTTGTAGTTACAACCACAATTTCTATATTGGTGGTGGTATGAGGAAGAGCCACAAGCTCTCTGGCTGCTCTTCATACTTCCCAGGTGGTCATGTGGCTGCCATCCTTATGTGTCAGATTGCATCTGAACTGGGCCAAGAAGAAGTGTTCTAACTTTTCTAGTTACTGCTAGTGCTGTTATCTCTCATTAGGGCAGCCAGGCACCTGCTATTTTTACTATTAAATATGAGCCCTGGCACCTTAAAACATCATATGGAGCAACTTAACCTTACTCCCCCTTCTCATTTTCTCTGAATCTATTGTTCTTGTAGCTAAGGTGAGAACTATAATGACTTTTGAAAACCTAACACTTGTTTTTAATGTTTGAAGTGTTGTCATAGTCTTCTAGGGCTGAAATGAATATTTGAAATTTACATTTTTTCCCAGTTCACCATGCAAACCTGGGGGCGGGGGGGGGAGAGAAATCAAACTTGCATTTTAAATTTAAAAATGTGTACCCCTAAAATGTGCAATTTAAACATTTGCTTAAGAGTTCTTTGCCCTCTCTTAATAGAATTCAAAGTTTTGGCAGAATTTAACATCTCATGAGTTGTCAATGGTTAAGGGAGATGGGGCCATAGGTCAATAGTAAAGCACCTGCTTTGTATGCAAAAGCCACCTAATGGCACAGCGGGGAAGCAACCTGCCTAGAAAGCAGGAGGCTGTTGGTTCAGATCCCCATTGGTGTGTTTCCCAGGATATGGGAAACTCCTACATCGGGCAGCAGCGATAAAATAAGGTACTGCTTGGGAGAAGGCAATGGTAAACCACTCCTATATTCTACCAAGAAAACCAGATGGCTCTGTGGTCACCAGGAGTCGACAGTGACTCAGTGGCACAACCTTGCATACAAAAGGTCCCAGGTACAATCCTTGAGATCTGCAGGTAGGGCTGGGTAAGACTCCTGCCTGAAATCTTGGAGAGCTGCTGCCAGTCAGTGTAGACAGTACTGAACTAGATAGACCAAGGATCTGACTCAGTATAAGGCAGTTTCTTATGTTCCTATATCACCAACTACTCATTGTCACTGCACATTATCTCATGCTATCAGATGCATTCCATGACAGATATCAAATATTGACACATAAGATAGATCAGTGGCTTTCAAAATGTCTTCCAGAGAAGCCTGGGTTCTTGGAAGCTTATAAAAGATTATTCAGTGAGGAGATCACCACCCTGGTTGCATATGAAAGGGAGACTAGAGATGTGAGCACTGTAAGAGATTCCCCTCAGGAGATGGAGCCACTCTGGGAAGAGCATCTAGGTTCTAAGTTCCCTCCCTGGCATCTCCAAGATAGGGCTGAGAGAGACTCTTGCCTGCAATCTTGGAAAAGCTGCTGCCAATCTGTGATGAAAAAACTGAGCTAGATGGACCGATTGTCTGACTCAGTATATGGCAGCTTCCTATGTTCCTATGAGATCAATAATGGTGGGGAAATGTTTCCACAAAAGACAACTTCTCACCACTGCAAAGATCAGCCACAAGGGAATGTTGGAACTCAACTAGGACACACTCTTGTTCCTGAATGAACAACAACAACAAATATTTATATACTGCTTTTCAACACAAGTTTCCAAAGCAGTTTACAATGAGAAATAACAAACAAATAAATAATATGGCTCCCTGTCCCCGAAGGGCTCACAATCTAAAAAGAAACATATGATAGACACCAGCAACAGACACTGGAGGTACTGTGCTGGGGGTGGATAGGGCCAGTATGAAGCAGATATCTTAGAACATGCACCCAGAATTCTCTACAATATGCACAAGTTTTGTGACAACATTGCTCCCCTGCAGCTTGTGGGTGGGGGCCGATTTGTCCAACCCTTTGCTGGACAGGAATACAAGATAAGCAAGAAGCCAGAAGGCCCTTTCTTAGTGCAGCACTGCTCTGGCTATTAGCAGAAGTTGCTTGGGGCACAGTTCAAAGCCAGTTTCTGCCCCTCTTTAGGAACATGTCCAGGGGGAGCTCCACTTTCTTTCCTTGGGATCTCACAGTGTGGGATTAGTTGCCTTTTGAGGCTGAGTAGGATTTTTTCAGTGCCAATTGCCTTTAGGAGACATGCTTGGGAGATATGGTAAGGAAGCTACTGTATTATTCAAGTGCCTCGTTGGCACATCTTTAAAGTGAACTGGTTGTAAAAAGTATGGATCAGTTTAAGGAGTGATTCAGTGCTTTGAGCCAGGATAGGGGCATTTTAAAGTAAAGTGTACCGTCGAGTCAGTGTCGACTCCTGGCAACCCCAGAGCCCTGTGGTTGTCTTTGGTAGAATACAGGAGGGGTTTACAATTGCCACCTCCCACACAGTATGAGATGATGCCTTTCAGCATCTTCCTATATCGCTGCTGCCCGATATAGGTGTTTCCCATAGTCTGGGAAAATACCAGCGGGGTTTTGAACTGGCAACTTCTGGCTTGCTATTCAAGTCCCAACTCAAGCTCGAACTGGTTTGCCATCCAACTTGGCCAGCTCAAGGACTCACCCCCCGCCAGCTGCCCTCTAGCCGAAACAGACCCTGTTCAGCTTGAACTCTAGCCAAATCCAGATTCCGGGTGGTTTAATGATTTTTTTAAAAAATCACCACCTCACCACCAGGGTCACACAGATGGCCAGTGCACATGCACGGCAGCCTCCCAAATGGCCACTGCCAGTGCAAAGAGGCCCAGAATCAGCCAAAAACAGACTAAACCAGCCCAAAACCAGCTGCCTGGAGACTGGGGGGAGGACAGCAGGGGGAGGGAGAACCACCGGAGACCCTAACCCCCACAGCCATAGCAGCACCCCCTCAGAGGGAGTGAGTTTCTTTTAAAAACATTGTTAGAACCCCTGGATCAGCTAGAATTTGAGCCAAACTGGCGGGGAGCGAGGTGCATTACATTTGGGGATTATGACCAAACATGCCTAGTTCCATTTGAGTCTGATTCAGACTTCAACAGAACTAGGAATACCACTTTCATGCACACTCCTAAGAGCATTTGTGTAAAGTATGCAGCATGACTGTGTCTTCCCATCTGTTGCCTTGTGTTGTAGGAAGCCCACACTGTTTTGTTGGACTCTTGGTGGCATGTTTATTTTGTTTCAAATGCCTTAAGCTACAATGAAGTTGTGGCCCTTTTTAAATCCCATGTGTCTCTGTTCCAGGGCATGGGGACAAATGCACAGGGGTTCCTCAGTGTAATTAAAAGGTGGGGGGAATTGTCTCAAAGGTGCTGGTAGACTTCAATGAATTTATTTAATATATCTTTTTACTGATGCATTTCATATGAATAAATTCAGTACTGCCTAAGGCATTTTGAGCTGAAAAGATATACTTCAGAGATGTATATCTTCAGAGGTAAATAAAGTTGACCACAAAAAGTTTTGTTTGCTTCATCAGTAAAAATATATATTAAATAAATCCATTGAAATCTACCAGTACCTTTGGGTCTCCCTCCCCCATCCTTCACTTTTCATTTCTGATTGCTGGTGCGGCATCATTTTTCTCCCCCTTCCCTCTTTGTTCCTCAGCAGACCAAGCTATGTGGGAAATGTTCTCTGAAAGCAGAAATTTTGAAAAGCACAGCAATGTATCCTTGTGTATCAGCGATCTGTACTGTCAAATACAAAATATAATTGCCTAACAGTGATGATCAAATTATATCAGTTTCAAATGTGAACTGTCACATATCCGATATTGAAATCAAGTATCAGTGGAAGGTGAATACAGATGCAAATGTCTGGTGAATGTAAGAGTAGCCAGAGAAGTCTGGATAATATTCAACATCAACATTTATGCCATCTGACATCAAGGATAACAGGGGTGGGTGGGTTAATTTGCCCTGTATTCTTCACTGTTGCTCTAGTGGGAAATGTGCAGAACTTTCCCTTTGCCACAGCAGCAAGGAGTTAAAAACTGGGCAATTACTTCTAGAGGTGGAATTCTGAAGAGTTCTACTGCAATCTGCGTAGCAATTTTAATTCACACCAGTTATTAATTTCTCCCTTGGCACTTTCTAGGCATCTCCTTGGTTTGCTGCTTGTTGTGAGGATGGAGGATTCGTTAAAAGGAAATTATTTTTTGAGCATTCCCTCTTTATAGTCACTAATTTTATACTTGTTCTCATTTTATAATTATATTGTAATGTTGCAGAGCACAGAACAGGAGCTGTGTTCATAGCACATTCATGATCAATTTTTTTGTTTACCTCTATACACTTTTTTGTAGAAACATAATTCATTCATTTGAAATAAATTAGGGGAAAACAATCCCCAAGCAGACTATAGTGCACACATTGAACTGTCAGAAACGGAAATATCCAATTGTGTCTTGTAAATGAAAAGCCTTGAATACAACCTGAGGTGAAAATGAAACAAACAAACAAAACATAGCATATTCTGGGTACATTGAGAGGAGGGCCAAAGACAAATGATATTAAATATTTAATAACCATATCATAATGGTGAGATCGGATGATCATTTATGTTGATCCACACACAGTCCAAAATGTTTGCACCGTTAGAACCCAGTGGAGCTGTTCTCATGAGCAGCCAAGACAGGGCTAAAGCAGCCAAACCCAGGCATGGCCTCACAGCTCCCTGTGGCACCTCAGTGGCAGACCCGGCCATGAAGCCCAGCTGTTAAACAACTTTGAGCGAGCATTGCCTTAACCCTGTTTAACTGACTATATGTCAATGCTTGTTACTTTTACCCGGTGCTGAGACTCTGTGGGGCACCTGCCTGTCACCAGGGGGGATACAACATATCCTGACCCCTGCAATTCCACACTACCTGGGCACCAGCAGATCAGCTTGGTGCATGAGCCACATACCCAGCAACTGGGACCCAGTTATCTGTGGGGTAGCTTCTGTGGCCTTTGTCCCCGCCCACCTGCCCAGGTCCCTGATTGTGAGAAAGGGATCTCCTCAGTGCTAATGCAACATCATAGGTATGTGGCACTGAATGATGGAATATAAGAATTGTCCTTCAGTACCAGACCAAGTGTCGACCTAGTCAGCATTCCATCACCAACGACTAGCTAGCAATCTCTAGGAAACTCACAAGCAGGGCATGAAGGGGGATGGTCTTTTCCTGTAGTTTTCCAAAGCACCTGGTACCAACAGGCACACTGTTGAATAGTCATGGAGAAGTCTAACATTCATGAATTTGGCTATTCCTTTTGGAAAGCCATATCAGCTAATAGCCATTGCCACACCTTGTAGCAGTGAATCCCATTAATTATGCATTGCGTGGATGGAGAATTTAATTGCACATTGTGTGAAGTACTTTTTCAGCTCTGAACCTACTGCCAACCAAATTCAATTAGGAGGGTAGGAGAAAAATGCTTTTCTCTTCTGTCTCTGCATACATAATTTTGTAAACCTGCCCTTTAGTCCTCTCCATTAGTCATTTTATTTTGAATAGTCAATCCTTTACATTTTCTTCATAGTGAATACTACATTTTGTTCTCATTTTCTGGTGCAGCGAGTTTTATACACTGGCAGACAGAAAGGCCATCTATGTGAATTCTAAGGTGAGTTCCTAGGTGGTGAGTTCACACCTTAAGAACATAAGAACAGCTCTGCTAGTTCAGGTCCAAGGCCAATCTAGTCCTGCATCCTGTTTCACACAATGGCCCACCAGATGCCTCCAAGAATTCCACAGGCTGGGAGTGAGGGCTTGCCAGTTGCTTACCAATTGATCTGCTACAAATGGTATTTAGTAGGGAAGTGCAAAACAGCTCAAAGTCGAACCAGTTCACCATTGAACTGGTCTGGCTTGACCTCAAGCAGAACCCCACTCCAGCCAGCTAGGGGAAGTTTCTGGGGTTCTAACATTAAAGAACATTTAACTCGTCGCCTCTGGGGGGGGTGCAGCCATTGCCATGGGAGAGGGGGGTATCCAGTGGTTCCACCTCCCCCTGCCAGCTCCCCCCTGATCACAAATGGCCTGGTTCACAAATGACACCAACTGGGCTCTGTGTGCTGGACCAGGACAGAGTAACTCTGTCTAACTCTTTACTGCTAGCATGCCTAATAGCATGCCAAGAAGACCAAGAGCATTGTCCTCCCAGGCCAGGAAACTCTGGATTTAAACTCTGGATTTAATGATATAATCAGATCCTCTTTCCTTTCCCCGAGACAGGAAGCATTGAGCATTGATTCTGTGAAGTCTCTCTTCATCCTTTAGTTCCTCAGGGTGCCCACTTAAATTTCTTTCTTCCCTCCCCTCACATTTTACCTGCCATTTGTGATCTATTTAATCAAAGCCAACTGGACTCCTGCTGGGCAGATAGAGTACAGTAGGGTGGCTGAGGAGGAGGAAGCTTTAATCATCATCATCCTGAAAAATTCTTCTTCTTCTTCTTCTTCTTCTTCTTCTTCTTCTTCTTCTTCTTCCTTCCTCCCTCCTCCCTTCTCCTTTGACGAATGTTGTGGATGATGCCATTTACTATAGTGTGACCAAATGAAATGGAAGACTTGGATAGTGACTGATCCTGGCTGCACACTTGGCTTAGTTGTTCAAATAAAATGCTAAACCTTGTATTTTGGTTTTGCCAAAACTATTTAGTTTTTCATTAGTGTTTTTGAGTGTGTTTGGGGGGGAAATCCCCTCCTTCTTGCTGATTTTTTTAAAAAATCCTTGAGTTACAAAATATGTGATGTAGCCCTGTATTTTCTATCCCTTTCTACAATGACAGGCAATTAATAGTTTGCACTCATTGAACAATGCATGGAAATGTCCTGTTCTGTATATTCTCATTTTCTTTCTCTCAGATTGGGGCCTTCTCAAAGTGAGAGAGGAGGAGTTTTACATAGAGCCAGGAAAAGGTAGATGTCTTGTTTTGATTATGCTTGTTATTAGCAACTGCCTCCACCCCTCACAAAACCTTGTGAGATGTGGGGAAGCTGGAGCTATATCGGAGTGACCATTTTATGATATTCAGTTGGAGCTTAGGTGCAGCAACAAGCACTTGAAAGATCTGCTGCTTGAGCAAGGGAGCTTCCTGGGCTTATGCATACACCTTGGCTGTGTTCTAGCTGGTCATTTCAGTGGTGGGGTTAAGGATGGTTCTGCTGAAAAGGAAGAGAGACTCTTTAGGCAGAGTCCTCAGTCTAGCCTGAACTGTTTGACGGCAGATTCAGGTGATGCTGGTGGACTTGCGCATGAGAGTGGCATGGGTCAAGTAGAGACCCGCCAATTAGTTGGGGACTGGTGTGAGTTCTGCCCTGACAGCCGCTAACCTGCTGTTGTGGAGTCAGTGGGAACAAGCAGGGGTGTGGGATCCACTCTCGGAGAGAGTAACAAGATCTGCTCTGGGGGAGTGACAAGGCCCAAATACTGCAGGCCATGGAAGAGCTGGAGAGGATGGGGCCAACGAGTGTGGACCACTGGCACTGGAGAACCCCATTTCCCCACAACCCTCATATCCCCTGGTGACTCTGATGCCTACTCAAACACCTTGAGTTGCGCAACCCTCAGGCACATATTTTCACATGGTTCATGGGGCTTCCTTGGGAAAGAGAGGGCATCAAGAATTGCCACTTCCCCACTGAAGTGGTGCAGTTAGTTGGGGAGTTCCATTAGCCTGCTCTTTTGCTGCAGTAACACTTCCTTGCTCTAAATGTCAGGCACTGGTAGTACTTTATAACCACCACCACCACCACCATACTCATCTGACACCTTTTCTGCAACAAAACATTGACAGATCAAAGTATCTAGGCACTCTTATTTAAAATAACCCACTTTAGAAGAATAATCAAGCAACGATACCACACTGATAATTAGCAACAATGAGAAATCAGCTCTGTAGCAAAAAATTTATATGGTCATAGAATGCCATGTTTGTTTTTTGTTTGTTTTGTTTTTGGTGGAGGAGGCAGTGAATGGTCTGAGAGTAGTCAATGCTTTAACATTGCTGAAACTAAGTGGGTGTGGGCCTGAACAATGCCTGGATAGATGACCACTGGAAGCCTATATAATCCAGTCTGAGCTTTCCACAGGAAGGGCAGGGCATACCAATAGTGTGATTCTCAGCTGTACTAATTACTTTATCATGCTATTACCTAAAGCATCACCTGATGGGAATCAGATATTTGGCAGAAGAACGTAATGATTCTTAATTACTTTTGATGGCTGGCATCCAGACTAAATTACTCAATAGTACTAGTCATGTGCACCGGACCGCGGAGCTGCGGTTCGGTGCTGGGGTGGGGGGTTCCATTAAGGGCAGGGGGGGCTTTACTTACCCCTCCCGCCCTTTCCCGCATTGGTGCTGTAAATATTGTAAGAAATCCGGGCGGCAGGATCCCTCGCCGCCCACTTCTATTAACGATTATGGCTCTGCTCCTCTGAATTTTAAACATCGGGGGGGCGGCAGGGTGCTTCCCTGCCGCCCCCTCGAAGCCCCCTGCTGCCGCTGAAGCCCCTTTAAATCTCGCCCGGACCGGAGATTCCAGCGGAGAAACGGCGCTCGGGCGGGCAGCAGCGAGACGTCCGTCCGCCCGCCCGCTCCCTGCCTTGCCGAGTGCAAAGTGCAGGGAGCCTTCTGCGCACGCGCGAAGAAGGAACTAGGAAGCCTTCTTCCTAGTTCCTTCTTCGCTCCCTGCACTTTGCACTCGGCAAGGCAGGGAGCGGGCGGGAGGACGGACGTCTCGCTGCCGCCCGCCCGAGCGCCGTTTCTCCGCCGGAATCTCCGGTCCGGGTGAGATTTAAAGGGGCTTCAGCGGCAGCAGGGGGCTTCGAGGGGGCGCCAGGGAAGCACCCTGCCGCCCCCCGATGTTTAAAATTCAGAGGAGCAGAGCCATAATCGGTAATAGAAGCAGGCGGCGAGGGATCCTTCCGCCCGGATTTCTTACAATATTTACGGCGCCAACGTGGGAAAGGGTGGGAGGGGTAAGTAAACCCCCCCACCCTTAATGGAACCCCCCACCCTAACCCTCCCAAACCAAAACCACCCCTTCTCCAGACCGGTTCGTAGGCCAGTAGAATGGCCTCCGAACTGATCCGTGCACACCCCTAAATACTACTACTCAGGAGTTACTCTAAAAGATGGTTTACTTCAATAAGACTACTTAGGTGTAATTTAGTCTGTATGTCAGCCAATTATTTTCATTTATTATTATTAGTGGCCCACATGATAATGCTATGCTCCAGTGGGGCTGCTGATCTCCTAAGCAGCTCTGATGCCGCTCTGAATGAGTGATTCTGCAAAGAGCACTGCCACCAGTTTCCCCCATTCACAACAATGAGGAGAAGCAGTGGTAGCCCTGCTTGTGCATTGGCTTGTTCAGAGTAGTGTCAGGGCTGCTTAGGAGTCCACAGCAGCCCTGGTGCGCAGCATTCTGGAGGTGTAATACTGTGTATCATATGGGCCACTATGGACGTATTTATATATACCACTTTTCAAGAAAGTCCTCAAAGCAGTTCACATAGCAAATGTTGTGAGTCAATGGTTCCCTGTTCCAAAAGTGATCTTTTTAAAAAAGAAAAGAAAAAAATAACAAAGGAGATACCAGTAACAACCACTGGAGAGACACTATGCTGGGCTGAATAGGGGCAGTTGCTGAACAGGGACAGCAAATATCATGAAGACCCCATAAGTCTCCAGTGCTCGCTTATACAAGGGAAACTAAACCCTGTAGTACTGGCCTTAAAGCTTCTTACCATTTACTGGGAGCACTTAATGATATCAGTTCATAAATCAATAAAAATGGAGCATCTGCTATGAAAGTGTTAATTATATCCATTGGCATTAATAGAATCATATGTGTGTCATTAAAGTTAGACATAGCTCTTAGCATGATGTTGAATTTAGCCTCCCTCTGCAAAGTGATGGGAATTTGCACATCTTTAACTTGCACATTTGACTTAAAAGAACATATATTGCTGCATCCCTCTGCTCTTCCTGAAAGTGCTAGAGGATGTGGGAGTGACCAATGCAGGCTCTTACAAAGTGCCCATAAAGTGCCCGCCTCCTCCACCACCTCTACTGCTTCTACTGCCACCTCCCACTCCTTCTATCCCAAAGCTGAAGGCTACCTTGAATCAAGATAACCTTGAAACAAGGTTACCGTGAAGGGGAGGTTACCTTGGAGCAGAGATAGTTGTGGTCATTCCAGATCACCTCTGCCAATGCCTCTCTTTTCCCATGCCCCAAGGCCCCCAGAAACTTGCAATGGGAAAGGGGGGAAATGGCAGCAATGATTATGACAGACACTCTAGGCCCTGGTAGAGTTTTTCCCCTCTAATGGGAACTCATTGGAACTTCCAGCATCCCCAGTGGAAAAATGATTCTTTGCATGCCATTCCCAGCAAGGTGAGAGCTCCTAGCTGGGAATGGTACTTGGAGTGTCATTATCCTAGTGGAGGTGCTTGGACTTGCAGTCCCAGTCCAGTTCCCCATGGGGAAAAAGGATGGTCTTCTGGAGCTTGGAGTGCATGCAACCACACCTGCCACTACTTTCTTTTTGCCCAAGTAAGCTTCTGGAGATATTGGGGCAGGGGGCAGTGAAGACAGCAGCAGAGCTCAGAATTCAGGTGGGAACAGTCCTGTTTCTCTATACACAGAAGGCTGTGATCAGGGCTCTGTTTGCCCCAATCCTACATGCAGGCATTTAAGCAAGGGAATTCACTTCTTCAAATGCCCCAACTCAAACACCAATGATTTTGATTGGGGTGGGACAGTTTTAATCCATCCACAAGAGAGTATTCTTGTGTTTTTCTTTCTGTCACTAGGTTGCCTCTCAAATCCCACCTTAATATTAGCAGAGGGCAGCAGACCACCATTTGTGATGTTCAGGGGCATAGCAAGGTTGGAGTGCGCCCAGAGACAAGATTTTAAAATACGCCCCCCCCCACTGAAGCTCAGCTCATTAAGTAAAGAAACCTTAAATGAGGCTGAATAGTAGTAACAAAAAGCATAGTAAAATATATATGGTTTTGTAAATTGTGGATGATGAAAGTCATTTAATGGTACTAGAGAAAGACATGCTGTTCTGGTAGCTCCAGGTCTTAACACTCACATCAATTTCGGAGGATGAATACAACTGAAGGAAGCCCGGGCAAGTGTGTGCCTGGGGGAGTCAGTCATGTGACTTGCTTCTGGGGGGGCAAGGCAGTGGGCTCCCAGACAACTGTCTCCCCTTGCCCTATTATAGTTACGCCCCTGGTGATGTTGTTATTGGAAGTAGGGATGTGCAAACTGGTTCCATGTTGAACCGGCTGGCTTGATAGGGTTCGGGTATCAAGATCCACTCTTGGTGGATTGAGGGACACAAGATTGAGCAAGTTGCACACTTTAAATACTTGGGAGTAGTTTTACATTCTGGTGGCTCTAGGAAAGCTCATGGAGAACACATGGTTTTAAATGCCCAGAGAAGCTCCTCTGCCATTCTAAAATTCTTGCAGACAAGAAGAGGCCATTATGTACCCACGGCTCTTGAACTGTTCACAGCTAAGTCAATAGCTCAGCTTCTCTGTGGTGCTCAATTGGGCCCTTACCCCAACATTGCGACTCTCGAACTTGTACAATCTAAATTCCTGAGGGCAGAGCTCCAAGTACTGAGATGTGTCTCCAATGCCACTATGCACCTGGAGACAGGCTTGATCAAGTTGGAGGCTAGGGTGTGGGTGGCTATTCTCTGTTATTGGCTCAGATTATCCTATTGCTCAATTGGTCTTGCCCCGCAAACCCTACATGATGACTACCAATCTAACTGGATTCAGACAACTGAGACTAAAATAGCTACTCTGGGCCTCTTCCACCCCGACCTTGCTCAACATGGGCCACGATCAGGCAAAAGCAACCATCAAGCAGCGCATTATAGACATTGAGCACCAAACTGATCTCAGCAGAGTTCCAAAATTTCATATCAGTGACGGGCTTAGATATTCTGCCTCCCCAGCAGCATACCTCACCCAACTGGAGATTCCAAACCACAGAAGGGTGTTCACTGTAGCTCGCTGCCATGGCCTCCCCTCAGCAGTGCTAGAAGGCTGTTATAGGGTCCCTGATAGGGTATTGGACCATATTGAATGTGTGTACTTAAGTTTGGGGACCAGGGATAGATGGGGACTTCTGTTGGTGTACCGATCACCCCGCTGCCCAACAGAATCCCTTACTGAACTCACAGACTTGGTCACAGAACTTACATTGGAGTCCCCCAAACTTTTGGTGCTGGGGGACTTCAATGTTCATTTTGGGACCAATTTGTCCGGGGCAAGTGATCTCTGAACTGACGCATATTGCAGGTCACACACTTGATTTGGTCTTCTACTCTGATCAAGGTGGTGTTTCGTGGGTGGGGACTCCTTTGATCTCCCCGTTGTCATGGACAGACCACCATCTGGATAAGGTGGGACTTACAACCACTTCCCACCTCTGCAAGGGCAAGGGGCCTATTAGAATGGTCTGCCCGAAGAGGTTATTGGATCCAGTAAGATTCCAAGAAGCCTTGAAGGGATTCAGTGTTGGCTTTGCTGGTGATCCTGTTGATGCCCTGGTTGAGAACTGGAACAACTCGCTCACCAGGGCAGTAGACACGATTGCCCCCAAGCATCCCCTCCGACCCACTTCAGAACTGGCCCCTTGGTATACGGAAGATCTGCAGGGGCTGAAGTGGCAAGGTAGGCAACAGGAGCGCAAGTGGAGAAAGACTCGACTTGAATCCGACAGACTACGACATAGAGCACATTTAAAGATCTATGCTCAGGCAATACGTACTGCAAAGAAGTGTTTCTTTTCTACCCGTATTGCATCTGCGAGTTCACGCCCAGCGGAGTTGTTCAGGGTTGTGAGGGGACTGGTATCCGCCCCCCCTTCCTTGAACCAGAATTTGGAGTCATCAGTTACCCGCTGTGATGTGTTTTTTGCAGATAAAATCTGCTATTTTGGCAAGAGTTTTTCACAGATAAAATCTCTCGGATTCGGGCCAATCTAGATGGAGACTCCACAGTTAATATCATGCCGGAACTGGAGGTGTCCAGCAACTCCTCTTATGCGATTCGACTGGCTCAGTTTCAGTTTGTGACTCCTGATGATGTGGACAAGCTGCTTGGGGCGGTGAGGCCTACCACTTGTTCTCTTGACCCTTGTCCAACATGACTTGTTCAATCTAGCAGTGAGGCTGTTGTAGACAGCCTGGTAGAAATCATAAATGCTTCTCTGAGGAAGGGCAGGATGCCTCCTTGTCTAAAGGAGGCAATCATTAGACCCCTTCTAAAGAAGCCTGCATTAGATCCCTCAGAGTTGAGCAATTATAGGCCTGTTTCTAATCTCCCATGGCTGGGCAAGGTAATTGAGAGGGTGGTGGCCTCTCAGCTCCAGGCGGTCTTGGAGGAAACTGATTATCTAGACCCATTTGAAACTGGTTTTCGGGCGGGTTATGGGGTGAAGACTGCCTTGGTCGGCCTGATGGATGATCTCCAATTGGTAATTGACAGAGGAAGTGTGACTCTGTTGGTCCTCTTGGATCTCTCTGCGGCTTTCAATACTATTGACCATAGTATCCTTCTGGAATGTCTGAGAGTGTTGGGGGTGGGAGGCACTGTTTTACAGTGGTTCTGCTCCTACCTCTCGGACAGATTCCAGATGATGTTGATTGGAGACTAGTGATGTGCCCGGACTGGTCCGAAGACCATTCTATAGGCCTCCGGACTGGTCCAGACATGGGCAGTTCGGATTCGGGTGGTTCAGGGTGGGGGGGTCTCCTTAAGGGCGGGGAGAGTTTACTTACCCCTCCCACCGCTTCCCCCCTCCAGCACCTGTATTTCTTTGAGTAATTGGGGCGGCAGGATACCTCCCTGCCGCCCCTTCTCCAGCACTTTGGCAATTCTTTTAGTAATGGGGCAGCAGGATACCTCCTGCCGCCCCTTCCCCCGCTTGGCATGCAGTGCTGTGTAAAAGGCTTTAAGAAGCCTTTTGTGCCCATGCGTGCGCGCATGTATTTCCTTGAGTAAACTGAGCGGCAAACTGGGAGAAGGGGCGGCAGGGAAATATCCGGCCGCTCCATTTACTCAAGGAAATACATGCATGCACGCACGCACAAAAGGCTTCTTAAAGCCTTTTGCACAGTACTGCATGCCAAGCGGGGGAAGGGGTGGCAGGGGGGTATCCTGCCACCCCATTACTAAAAGAATTGCCAAAGTGCCGGAGAAGGGGAAGCAGGGAGGTATCCTGCTGCCCCAATTACTCAAAGAAATACGGGCACCAGAGGGGGGAAAGCGGCAGGAGGGGTAAGTAAACCCTCCCCGCCCTTAAGGGGACCCCCCACCCCAGTGCCAGACTGCAGCTCTGTGGTTCTGTGCACACCCCTATTGGAGACTGCTGCTCTTCGAGATCTGAGCTTAAGTATGGTGTCCCTCAAGGCTCCGTACTTTCTCCAAAGCTTTTTAACATCTACATGAAACCGCTGGGAGAGATCATCAAGGGATTTGGAGCTGGGTGTTACCAGTATGTTGATGACACTCAGATCTACTTCTCCATGCCAACTTCTTCAGAAGCTGGCATATTCTCTCTAAATGCCTGCCTGGAAGCAGTAATGGGCTGGATGAGGGAGAATAAACTGAAGCTGAATCCAGATAAGACGGAGGTATTTATTGTGTGGGGTCAGAACTCCAGAGACGATTTTGATCTACCTATTCTAGATGGTGTCACACTTCCCCAAAAGGAATAGATTCGCAGTCTGGGAGTACTTCTGGATTCACACCTCTCGCTGGTTTCTCAGGTTGAGGTGCTCCTGAGAAACCTGAGGTTTCTCAGGTGCTTTCTATCAGCTCCAGCTGATATGCCTGCTGTGCCCGTTTCTCGAGATCAATGACCTCAAAACTGTGGTACATCTGTTGGTAACCTCCAGACTGGACTTTTGTAATGCGCTCTACGTGGAGCTGCCTTTGTATGTAGTTTGGAAACTTCAGTTGGTTCAGAATGCGTCAGCCAGGTTGTTCTCTGGGTCATCTCGGAGAGACCATGTTACTCCTTTACTGATGGAGTTACACTGGCTGCCAATAGGTTTCTGGACAAAATACAAAGTGCTAGTTATAACTTACAAAGCCCTAAACGGCTTAGGCCCTAGGTATCTAAGAGAGCGTCTTCTTCATTACAAGCCCCACCACCCATTGAGGTCATCTGAGGAGATCCATCTCCAGTTACCACCGACTCGTTTGGTGGCTACACAGAGATGGGCCTTCTCAGTCGCTGCCCCAAGATTGTGGAATGCGCTCCCTTCTGAGATACGATCCTCCCCATCTCTGGCAATTCTCAAAAAACACCTGAAAACCCATCTCTTCACCCAAGCTTACTCAGTATCCTAAATTTTGGGGTTTTTAAAATCTGGTTTATTTTAAAATTTAAAACCCGATTTCAGGGGTTTTAATCACTGTAATGATTTAATTGCTGTTTTAAAATGTTTTTAAATTGTTAGTTGTTATATTGTTTTTAATTTGTTTTAGCTCATTACTGTTTTTAGTGGTTTGTTTTAACTGTAAACCACCCTGAGCCATTTTGGAAGGGCAGTATATAAATCAAATAAATAAAAATAATAAATAGAAGGACCCCGCTTGCAGAGCGATTATGCCCCTGTGGCTTAGGGCAGATCAAAACTACAGAGCATGTTTTCCTATACTGCTCATTCTATAGAGACATACATGCCTCTCTCATCACTGCTCACTGCTAAGCAAGTATCCAGGTTGTCTGAGCTAATTCTACAGCTCCCTGCTACTCTCTGACTCTAAGCCTGCCATCACATATAACCAAGTACTGTGCGGCTGCGATCAGTATTTGTCGGCGGATGACGGGCAGTGAGTCCTATCAGCCTTAATCTGACTCCCAGTGATTCTGGGCAGGCCTTGCAATTGCTCACGTTCCTCCCTTTTAATGTTCCTCCTAACCCTCAATTTGTCTGTTTTCTAGTTTTATTACTCAGGATTTTATATATTTTATATATTTCTGGTTTTTTATGCCTTTTAACCTTCATACAACTTTATGCCCCCCCCTTGAACTTTTTATGCTTTTTATGCAGTTTTATGATTGCATAGACTATTTTACTATTTCTCAAGCATAAATCTGTTTTTACTATTTTTAGTATTCTTAGTCCTTTTAGTATTATTATGCACCATTTTACATGTAATCACTTTTACCTGCTCTCATTTTAACTTGTAATCACCCTTATACTTTATGCTGGTCTGTGACTGTAATAAAGATTGATTGATTGAATGAGTTCAGGTAGGGCTGAACCGTGCCTGGCTTGAACAGGCTTGGAGCATACTGGTAAAGGGGAATCTGATAAGGAGTCCCCTTTACCAGTAAAGGGGAAGGGGGGACCTAGGGGCTTAGCTAAAGAGAGTTGGGGTGGAAGAGGAATTAAAAGGTCTTTTTTAAACCTCTGTGCACACAGAGGCCCAAACTAGACCTGCTGCCACCCCTGAACACCCCTGTGATTGCTGCAGCCACTGCTGGTGGTAGCAACTATGAGGTAATTTTTTACTTTTCTCTCACCCCAATTCTTATTATTTAAGCCCCTGGTTCCTTCTTTCCCTCTACTTATAAAGGGGAATCCTTACTGGATTCCACTTTATCAGTACAGCCTCGACCCCACCCCATACCCCGCCCCACAACTGGGCTCAAATTTGAGTTGAACTGGGCCTGGCTCAGGTGTGCACAAAACCAGACTGGACCCAATTCGGCTCAAGTCTGGTTTGACTCAAACTGAACCACATTTTCTGGTTTGTGCACATCCCTAATTGAAGGTGCTATAGTATAGTATAGTATAGTATAGTATAGTATAGTATAGTATAGTATAGTATAGTATAGTATAGTATAGTATAGTATAGTATAGTATAGTATAGTATATAGTATAGTATAGTATAGATAGATAGCATGAGTCTTTTATATTCATGCAATAGAATGTGACATCTCCAAGAAAAATCCACATTTCAGTTGATATCAGTTCTGTGCACTGTGAAGCATGGCACTGCCATTATTAGACCAATCCAAGCCCAAATAGCAATTTGTTTTTAACAAATATAGCCAAATTTCAAAGAGGGATACAAATTGTCATGATGTAACTTCCCATATGTGTGCAACCACCTGGTAAACTGAGTGTCCTACCGAGTGGTGAGGAGAATGCTAAATTTATTATTAATTCACATATTCCATGGGAGTGGGTATGATGCTGAGAGGGTGTTCATTGACTGTTGAGTTTATGGCAGAACAGGTTCCTAGGTCAGTCTTTTATTTACTACGCTATTCCAGCAAGGTCATCATACAGTCTTTTATTTACTACGCTATTCCAGCAAGGTCATCATACTTCCTTGCCCAATCATGTGGTTACATACAAGTAAGTGGACAGGACACCAATCCAATGCCAAAACAAGAGGAATTACATCCAAAGACAGAGGGAAGCCAAGTGTGTGCTTAGAAGACTGATGCATTTCAAAATATCAACCTTCAGTGGGCCTTTTTCTCTCTCCTCTCAACTCTTTCAAAGGAGCATTGAACTTTCTTTCTCTCCACTTAACTTTCTAGAGGCATTCTAGCACATAAGATAGTCCACATAAGACAGTCATCAGCCAGCAAGTGATAGGAATTGGTAAGCAAAAGCAGACTTACACAACTTGTGGCCCACCAAGTCAAACACAATCTACCATCCACATGGTGTGGCCCATCAAGCACTTGCTAAATCTCCAATGTTATTGCCTGAAACTGCAAAACCAGCAGATGGAGGGGTTATCAAGCACCTCACAGGAGACAACAGAGTTGGTGGACTGGATTCAGCTTGGCATGCTCAAGAAACACATAAACAGGTAAGTGGAAAGGCGTGGAAGTGTCTGACATCCAGACAGCAATCTGGGGATGCAGCAAAGCTGTGTCCCTGCACAGAGAGGATGCTCTCGACTCAACCAGGGTCTTCCCAAGCAGTAAGTAAATATTCAGCCAGGGAGAAGGGGGGGAATGATTTCCATTGCTCTCCCTTGCCCCATAAGTGTCCTTTGCCATGAAGGTTTCACAGCCCCCAGGGACATATTTTTGGAAAGCATAGAGCACTTACCAAGGCAGAGGAGAGCAGTGAAAATCACTCCCCTGTCCATCCCTGACTGCCTTATAAGCAGCTTCTCTCTGCATGGATGCAGCTCTGCAGCATCCCCATAGTGTTGCTCTGGATGTCAGCCACTTTTTATTTTATTTTTAGGAAAAAAGTAACATCCCAAACACCTTTGGGAGCAATTATCTGGGTCTGACCTCAATATTTGTTTATATCCACTACAACACCTTTATTTAAGACCTTGAGATGTGTTATTTTGTGATTTTGTTTAAACCAGCAGCTTGTGATGATCAGGTAATGATATTTGCCCTGTCAGGTGCTTGACCATTTCTGCCCTATTTTTGCAGCCCCAGGCAGGCAGCAAGAACATGAGGTTTATCAAAGCCCATGCTGACCCCCATACTTGTACGTTCTCAAGACCTGCAGAGTAGTAGTTAAAGGATTAACTATAATTGTTGAGCCAGGAGCATGACATGACTCATGGAGCATGACATGATAATGCATGCTTTATTGCCACTGGTTCATCACGATTCAATTACCGTTGGTTACTGATTGTAGTTTAATCCTAGTTAACCATGACAGTGGGACTATGATCAGCATTAAAGCACTATTCTCACATCACACTCCACAGGAGCTGGACTGGGACCATGGCAGGGGGTAAGAGGCTTTCTTTAACTTGCCCTCAGTGTGGTGCCAATCTGGGTCAGCTTCCCACACAGTTGCTATTGGCTCAGGAGAAATCTCCCACTGGTGTCATGGGAACACCAAACGGTGTTCCCTCTCACCTGCCACAGTGCCAGTACAGATTAGGGGCCCCAGATGCGTCATTTATGATAGAAAACTCAAACATGCAGGGCCCAATCAGGGCAATGAGAGTAGAGTTTAGTATGGCACCCACTCACATCCCATGGTCATTTGTAATAACATCCTTAAAGGGCTCAAAATGGTTTCTCATACCTGATTGTGGGCTTTGTTTGGGAATTTTGGCATCTGCTGGAGGGCTGGAGGTGGGGTGCATACGCTGACTGGCTGAATTATGGATGCTACTAGGGATGGCTGCTGAAATGTTCTTGCGAGGTTTATCCTGCAGCCACATGGGAGAAGCTTCAAAGGCTTGCATTCGCCGAGAGTGGCTGTTTGCACTGACTTTGAGATAGGCCTGGGCTTTGTATTCCTGAAGGTCTCCATAATTGGCGTCGGTCACCCTGCACTCGTATAACCCTTCATCCTTTTTCCTGACTTTGGAGATCTGCAGCTTGTGAGAGATGTCATTCCCTTGTACTTTCACTGTCTGCAAAATGTCCAAAAACAACGTATCTCAGATGCTGACAATATGATAATATTGAGAATTGATTAACACTCCCCCCACCCCACAGCATCAAACATTTCACATATATTAAATTTATATTTTATACAGTACTTCATTATTATTATCCTCACATTGCAGATGAATGGAGGGCTGAAGCTGAGAGATGGTCACTGGGCTAAAACCACATTAACAGGCTCATAGCCAATGTGAGATGTTGAGCAATAGTGTAACTACAGTGCGGCAAGAGAATGAGGTGCTTCACACGATTGGTGTGAAGTGCCAGATGAGGTTTGTGCGGGGAAAGTGGGCTTAGCCCACTGTCCCCATGCACGAACCATCGCTCGTTGCTGGGCTGCCAGATTGGCCAGCTTTCATCAAAAAAGAAAAAGAAAAAGCTAAGCTCTAGCCCTTGTAGAAGTGGAGTTATGGAGTAAAACGTGTGGTTACTATTTTTCAAGTGTTTGGATTCTTTGGTGTATAATAACTTTTCCTTACACACCTTCATTACACACCTTCATTTCTTCTATTCATTTTGACTGTCTTTGGGCAGTGCCAACTGTAAACTGCCATGTGCTAACTACACCGCCCCCCACCCGCAAGGCAGTGGGGTACTGCTCAATTTATGTTTTAGGAATTTTTTAAAGTGTTTAGACTCTTTGGCATCTAATAACCTTTCCTCATAATGAATCCCTATGAGGACACACCAAAGTGTCTAAACACCTAAAGATTCCTAAACTATAAACTGAGTACCCCAGTGGCTTGAGGGTTGGGGGTAGTTGGCACATGGGCTAATTCCCCACCCCCATCCACCAGTGGGGACAGAATGAACTGAAAATGAACCAGAATTGGCCAGTGGGGACAAAATGAACTGAAGAAATGAAGGTGTGTAATGAAGACATCAAAGAATCTAAATTCTTCAAAAAATCCTAAGTACCCCAGTGTGTGTGTGTGGGGGGGTGTAGTTGACACCTGACACTTGGCAGCTGGCACTGTCCAATGACAATCAAAATGAAGAGAAGAAATGAAGGCATATAATGAATCCTCATAGGGATTCATTATGAAGAAAGGTTATTAGAAGCTAAAGAATCTAAACACTTCAATATTCCTAAAATATAAACTGAGTATCTCACTGCCTTGCAGGTGGAGGGGGGTGTAGTTGGCACTGTCCAATGACAGTCAAAATGAACAGAAAAAATGGATTCATAAGGATTCATTATGAGTAAAAGTTATTATACACCAAAGAATCCAAACACTAGAAAAATAGTGGCTCACATTTTGCTCCATAGTTCCACTTCTACAAGGGCTAGAGCTTAGCTTAAATATATATATAATAAAACTGGGGATCCACATTAGGGTTAGGGATAGGGTGACTTCGAATCCCCATTATTTCCTATGGCAGAAATATACAAAATCCGTAAAAACTTAAAATGATAATAATAATTAAAATCAACCAAGTGCCCCACAGCCTTCAAATTTGGGTAGTTGGTGGCACCCATGGGGACCTACCCACCATCAAATTATGGTGCCCCTAGGACCTTTAGAAGTGGGCTAAATCAATCCGAATCTAAATTGAATTGAATCCAACTTGGATTGAATCTGATCAGATTCGAGTTTGCAGATTTGAGTTTGAATTGAATCCGCTTGATTTGATTTGACCTCACTTTTCCACGTCTCTCCATTATTTAGATTTAGTGTGTGTTTCCCATGCCATTGTAACTCCTTGAAAATAACACTTCTTGTATTAAATGCAATTGGGTTTCAGCTAGGTAATAAAAGAATATTGAAAGCAAGCCTAGGTCCTGCATGTTCCCTATTTCTTGATTTAAAAATTTACAACTTTTCTGAAGGCCTTGTTCTTCTCATGCTGGGTAAAAATTCCATTAAAGCTAATGGAATTTTGATGTGTGAATCCAGGAGCAAAAAAAGGCTCCTTTTGGTACCAACTAAATTTAAACTTCATAGTAAATGTAGATGGCAGCACTCAATATTGGTATATCTTTTACTAATGCATAGCAGAAATATTGTCCCACAACTTATGGAGAAAATGATGGATCTGCCATTGGATTTGTTGGGCCCGTTTTTTTAACCCAAACTTGGAGTTTGTGTGAAGTCTAGAAACTCCTAAATAGGGCTGAAAATGTCCAAAGGCTATAGACTTGCAAATCATATAATCACTGTGATGATGATTATACCATCAAATGTACTCCAGAATGCCTGAAGTATTCCACTTTGATGACTCTCTGGGGAGAATTGGGAAGGCAAGCTGTGCCAGGAGAGGCACGACACATTCAGGAATGTTTCTAGTGATGTCACTGGAAAGGAGCCAGGGTCTAAAAGACTTACTGAGTCATAAATGATTCATTAAAATATTAATTCTGGTGTCCAGTGGTGGTGGTGGTGGTGGTGATGATGTTTCTGTCTGTTTATTTGTGTGTAAGTCTTTAGGCAAAACATAAATTCCAAGTCAATTTTAAGTAATTTCTGATGGAATAAGTAGGAATGAACAGCAAGTGAGTATTACTGTAGGAACTGCAATAACCATTCATATAAAATGGTCACCACATGCCAATTATCACATCATAAAACTAAGATGCACTAAGCTTATCTCCTGATCACTACCACTGGCTGAACATATGAATTTCACTTTTCTTATTTACACTGTTTTGATTGATTGATTGATTAAGTGCTGTCCAGTTGGCGTCAACTCTTAGTGACCACATAGATAGATTCTCTCCAGGATGATCTGTCTTCAACTTGGCCTTTAAGGTCTCTCAGTGGTGCATTCATTGCTGTTGTAATCAAGTCCATCCACCTTGCTGCTTGTTGTCCTCTTCTCTTTCCTTCAATTTTTTCCAGCATTATGGACTCAAGGGAGCTGGCTTTTCACACAATATGTCAGAAGTATGATAGTTTGAGCCCAGTCATTTGTGCCTCAAGTGAAAATTCTGGATTCATTTGTTCTATGATCCATTTGTTTTGGCTTCCCTCAAAATTTCTCAAGTGTTCCAGCTGAGGAGAACACCTCTCTCTATGCACACACACAAACAAAATTTTGTTTCAACATTTTGCTTTCAGCAAAATCTGGTGTCAACCTAAGGATATGCATGCATGCATGCATGCATGCATGCACGCGCACGCGCACACACACACACTTCACTTGTGTTCATGAAATCTTTTTGACTTCTCTTAAACCTCCTCTACCCAGGACACCATTGTATTGCTGGCAGTAGTGATGAGACACCATAGCCAAGTCTACTTCTCATAGATTCTGCACGGTCCTAAAAATGTCAGCTGGAGAGAAAACTGAATGAAGAAACTGGGAAAGGGTAGTGTTGAGGCAGATACTGATTTTCCTTTCCATCATTAAAGAGAGCAATTAAATATATCTGAGTGAGTGGGAAAAGGATCCCACTCAGACCTATTTAATTTACTGGAAAGAAATACTTATCCATGAGGGGAAGTGATAGAATTTTATTACCTGGAATAAAAAAATGTATCCATGAGGGGAGACCATGGATAAATGGATCCATATTTTCTCCTCATCACACTAGCTGGAAATGTATATGCCAGCTGCATAAGTTGTCAGGATTGACTTCATTGCATCTCAACAGGCATTTGCACCAACTTTCTTGGTTACATTTGGTTGGTGTCCCAGAACAGAAACAAGTCTTATCAGGCTATAAGAGTAGGTTCCAGTAAATGCTGGGGCTGCTGCTGGCCTTACTGCAGAGGCTTCTACCAGGTCACATTGTACAAAGGAATCATCATGCTACAGAAGCTTTGTGCATATGCAACATGGCCAAGTGAGGCCTGGGGACATTCACAGCTGTGCTAGATTTTATGCATCTGCAGGCATATAGCACATTGTGGGGTCAGTAATATCTTCTGTCTAATGAAGCACAGCATGGACTGTTCCTTCACCAGCCTGATCTCCCCCAAAGACTTGGAGTTCTGGTGACAGGCAAGTGACACCCAAACTCAGTTTGACTAACCACTTGCATTGATCTGCGGGTCCCAGGTATGGATGTGAAAAGTCCCTAAAACATTGTATGTTTATGGGTATTAGCTTTTGTTTTCTTTGGAATTCCTGCAACTCTGCTTGACAATCTATCTACTAGGGACATGCACAAATCGATTTTTTAAATTTGATTTGTACCTGAATCGTATCACCCCCAATTTGTTTTGGGTACAAATCTGGCCTGCTGGCACAGAGGTGATTTGTTTTGTCCACAAATCTCCCAAAACAGGTAGATCCTGTTTTGATTTTGAACATCCCTCCTTCGAACTCCCTGCACCCATGTCCCTTCTTTGACCCTTCCACTAGCCAATGCGGGGAATTGTGTTGTCAGTCAGCCCTGGCAACACAAGATTTGAATGGAAACAAGCCAATCTGGAACCAAGGGGGAATTGCCAGCCAATTGTTACAAACTGTAAGTCACCAATCGGAAGCTTGAGAGGGCAGGATTTTCAAAAAGATTTCCTGACACAAAATGGAGACAGCGAGAGAGAAGGCCACAAAATGGAGATCTGAATCTAAGAATTTTTCAAGTCCAAAATCTTGGTGATGTGTTTTGGACTTGAATCTGGCCAGCTAGCACAGGGGTGATTTGTTTTGTCCACAAATCACTCCAAACAGGTAGATTTGGATACAAATCGTTTTGTACCCAAATTGATTCACACATCCCTACTATCTACATGGATGTGGTGTATCTAGGAGGTAGTAAAGAGACAGCTTTCCTCTTTCAGAAAGCAATCTAATATCAAGGGCATGTGGAAACCACAGAAAGTAATCTCAAGGGTATGGGGAATGCCACAGAAAGTAATTGCTATTAATGTGGTCAATCCATGATCTGTGAGTTCTGGGGTGCCTGCTAATTAAAGAAAGCAAAGAAAATGGAAAGCAATGTAAAATGTATTAGAGATTTATATTTTGCAATACACTTACACTTATCTTTGTTCCATCGTTGTCCAGATCTCTCTCTGGTAAGAGCTCCACCTGTTAAGGAATGGATAACTGTTTTTGCATCCCAAAGGTAAGGAACTTTCAGTGTAAGGGTTAAATCATTTATTTTCTTCTTTTCCAATTCTCCACTTGTAACCTTCCATACCCTCTTGTAATCTGGCACCACCCTATTTCCCCCTCAGCTCCATGATGGGATATCAGAGCCAGGGTAGGAGCTTCCAGGGAGCCAGGAGTATTTTTGTTCAGGAAGTTTCCAGAGTGAAGGATGACTTGATTATGAAAGTTGAGTCAAAGGCTGTTGAATTGACCATAGTGGTTAGGTTGCTCCTGTCAACAGAAATAGGCTTATGGGTGATATAATTATTGAAGGCTTTCTTAATCAAATGATTCCAGGGGGACTTCAGGACTTCTATTAAGCATGATACAAAGGTGCCTGACCTATATCCCATGGCTATTTTGATGATTTTGCCACAACATGTGGTAATGGATCTTAAGAAAGATTTAGAGAGCATAGATACCTCAATGGCTTTTAACCATGATAGCTAAATGAAGCTTCTGTGTTCAGACTCAGAGGCAATATACCTCTGAAAATCAGGTGCTAGGATGTGCCTTCATGTTCTACATGAAGCGGTGGCTTCTCCAAGGCTGCAGGCAGGAGTCTCTCTCAGCCCTATCTTGGAGATGGCAGGGAGGGAACTTGGAACCTTCTGCATGAAAGCATGCAGATACTCTTCCCTGAGTGGCCCCATCCGCTGAGGGCAATATCTTACAGTGTTCACACATGTCACCCATTCAAATGCAAACCATGGTGGACCCTGTTTAGCAAAGTAGGACAATTCATGCTTGCTACCACAAGACCAGCTCTTCTTCTGTACATGCATGGAATATGCTTTTAGTCTAAACACATTCTGCACCCAAGTCTTCAATATTAATCACAGCCCAGACAAATGTCCTCTGAGGGTGATTTTTACAATTCTAGTGAACTCTAGGCAAGCTCCTGGAAGCTCTGGAACTATGAGAACTAGGCAGCTGTGCTATCACTTAGTTCCTCTGACCTACCATAGGAAACTCCTTAACCTGTATAGTTTATCACTTAGGTAAAACCCAATTACATACACCCCTCCACCCCAGAATTGTTATTACAATCTTTCCTCCCCAAAGTGTTAAATGAAAATTCAATGTTTTTATTAATTATAATCATAATAGAAGCAGATAATCTTGCATAAATGTATTATTTTGAATGCAATTGCAGATTTTTCTCTCTGAACATGTCTTCTCAAAGCCATAGAACTAAATGCAAACTAGATACTGGTTTCCTTACACGTAATAGCATTTGGTCAAAATGTTATTTGGTCAAAATGTTCTATTTAAAAAAATCTCCTTGAACAGGTGGTAAAACAAAAACATCAAGGATTATTGAAATATCTCAGATTTCAATTCTGGAAGCCATATAGGACATTTCAGGGTCAAAATCAAAATCTCTGGACTCTCCCGCCCCCATAGGGTTTTTCTTCCCATTGCTTCAGTTCTAGGAGAGAGAAAAAGGACTTCCCTCTGACTCTCCATGTCCCTCTAGTCTCTGTGGAAGGTTCTCCCAGTAGAAAACTAAGCTTTGGAAGATAAGAGCAGAAACAAAGTTAAAAAGGAAAACCTATTTCTGAAAAAATCCTACAGGAAATAAAGAGAAAGATCTCACCTCCTTTATTCTGACGTGCAACTTCCCTTTAATATTACTCTGTATACTGCACATTCAAACGGGTGGTGTGAGAGTGTGTGTGTGTGTGTGTGTGTGTGTGTGAGAGAGAGAGAGAGAGAGAGCGCGAGCGCGAGAGCGAGAGCGAGAGCGAGAGCAAGCACACTGAGAGAGGGGAGCAAGATATAGGATGGTGACTTGGCCATCCCTCAACATGTGAAACTACTGTCATAGATCAACTACCACAGGTAACCAACTCTCATCACATGAAACAATTATCTAATTATAGGTAATTATCTCATTGTTAGCACACTGAAAGGGGGCTAGGTCTATCACATCAGTGGCCACATGTCAGTGGCCAAGTATATGTTTTGCCTGCAGAAGGGTCAATCAATATTCAATCCTTGGCATCTCCAGCTAGAGCTGAAAGAGACTCTTGCCTGAAACTTTGGAGAAGCCATGTGAATCAGTATAGGTAATACTAAGCTACAGTAGACAGACCAATGGACCAACTTAGAATGAGGCACCTTCCTATGTTGCTATCATTTAAACTAATTGTGTGAACTAACCAGGAAGGAGAAACTAGGTCCATGTTTATGTGTATGTATGTGAGAGACAGAGTTCATGTCAATTACTCCTTCTAAACTGACATGTTTACCAGAATTTGAGCAAATTAGCCTGAATTGACACTGAATTGTAGATGTTCTCCCAGATCCATTTCAGCTTGAACCCCAGAACATATGGATGCCGGCACAGTCCAAAAAAATATACTTATTGTACCAGCCATAACATTTTAGTGGACAATGATGATGGTGCTTCAGAATATTTATATATCATTTTTTAACAACAACATTCTTAAAGAAGAGATAATGGGGGGGGGAGGCTATTCCCTGAAGTAACTCCATATAAGGGCCTAAGTTCCCTTGGTGATGTGCATGGCAGTGTTGTCATTGCCACAAACCAGAACTTAGAGTCTCAGTCCACACCGCATCCAATCGGGAGTCCAGAGCAGATTTCCAGACATCTATCTGTCTGTCTATCTATCTATCTATCTATCTATCTATCTATCTATCTATCTATCATATTTGTATACCACCCACTACCAAAGTCTCTAGACGGTTTATAGCATTAAAACAATTTTTAAAACAACTTAAAACATATATAAGTTCAAATTAAAATAGCTAAAATCTATTGATCTAAATGATGTCCTCGAAATGAATCCAGGATTAATGTCAGAGCAAATCCAGGTCAGTTTGCTCATCCCTGATTTTATTCTGATAGACCAAAGAAGGCAAATTAATTTTAGCCTTGCAGACATTAGGTTTTGCAAAATTTCACTTTTATTTCTTACATTTCTATTTTGCCCCATGCAAAAAAGTCCCTGGGTGGTATTTTACCTAGGTGTCTTGCTCCCTCCCCCCCCCCCCCCGTTAAAGAGAAAGGGTTGAGTTGTCTTCCAGAGATTATTTGCTTAACACTAAAAGACAATTGCTTAGACATTTACCTAGAGATAAACACTGCTGCAAACTTTTGATACATAGAAATGAACTTCACATAGTAATGCATAGCAAGCCCATAGCTGAGGACTAATTGCTGTGCAAATACTGATTAAAATCAGGCCTGGTGATACTTCCTAACAAAGACTCACATGCAGTGCCTGCCACCTATAGGCAGAAAGATACTCTAACCAGACTGCTCTATGGAAGCAGGCATTAAGTAAAACTGCATTGAAACCAATCACTGGAGACAGCCTTACAAGACTGGGGCATCACACCAAACAAGAGAACAGATTCCCTTCATATGTCCCCCCACCCCTGGAAAAAAACCCACCTGAATTCTGGGTATATCCAAGGAATTATTCCCACAAAAAGGCAGATCTCTCTGCCCTCGGGGGGGAGGGGTCAGATGAGTTTATTTCTTTCCAAGTAATGAGATTATTTCTTTCCAAAACTAGTATTGAGTCAAAGTAGTCCTCTGCGGTTTTCAGAAATCATATACATGACAGGTTGTTGCATGGTATGTTAGTAATACTATTTCTGTGTTTTTCATTCTGAAGTAATGCAGGTGGGAAAGAGATTCCCTGAAGGGAAAGGATTACAGCAAGTAGCCTTCTTCATGGTAGGATAAAATGAGGACTTCTTGTCCAATGGCACATCTGCACAGCTACGCTTACACATGCAACTGAATTCATTGCTAAGAGGATATGTGCACTACACCTTTTGCTTTATTAAAAATAATTCCTTAAGATAAAACATACGTTACCCACATGTGCACATTTTAATAGCTACCAAAAACTCTAACAAAAAATTGCAAGGAAGCCCAAGGCTCTAGCAGTGCCTGTTTCTGGGTAAATTTCTATTGCTGACATTCAATGAGGAGATTCAACCTTTAGGGGAAACCCAGAACTTTCCCTGTTTTTCAATCCCCATTTTCTCTCTCCTTTGGGGAATGGCAGGCTTGCACAGAATTGCAGGGGCAGCAAACTGGTACCTGAGTGCCCGTCACCTCAGCTCCAGGTTCTTGGTCCTCAGCTGCCCGCAGAAACCACCACTGGATTTCCAGGTACACTGAGGCAGAGCCACTCTGGAATGCACAAGACATCTCCACATTCTGCCCCTCAGTAGCTGTGACATTTCGAGGGAATTCAGTAAATTTGGCTGCAAAAGAGAAGCATATCTTGTTGGGATTGGTCTCTCTCAGTTTTCTGAATTTCTTTCTTCTATTTCAATTCTCTTTCCTCCCTTAGCTTCTGTTCCTTCAACTGCATACTTGTGCCCACATACCTGGATGCAAATACCATTTGATTCAGTTGGCCTTACATACAAGTAAACATATATAGGATCAGACAGGTGTTTCCTGATCAGAGGAATGTACATCCCAAGTAATTTAGAGGAATGTACTTCTGAGTAAGTGTGCATAGGATCACAGTCTTTTCTTTTCTTTCCCAGTTCCTTTTTCTGTCCTAATTTTCATATATATTTTCATCACCATGATTTACATTTTTGTACTTCCCCCTTTCCCCTCCCCTAATCCATATTCCCCCATCCTTATCACCATACTCCCCTCCAATCTGGTTAATGGAAAGGCTGAACACCCTACCAACACCTCCCTTGGGTTTTTGAAGTTACAGCTAATTAGATTTAAATATTCTGTGGAAGGCAATATTTAAGCATTTTCACTTAAGGATACAGGGCAAAGCCATTTTGAAAATCAGAACAGGTAAATTATTGTATTTCATAGGTAAGGTTCTAGCCTGTGAATTATTAAATACATTGTAGGTAACTGGAATAGATCTTTTGAATGATGAATGGTCTAAGGAGTGGGTTATATTCACTGTTTGTCATGATGTACATTTCACATTGACTACTGGGGTTCCTTATTCTATATTATCTTTTTTTTAAAAAATTGCTTGCAATGTCAAGCCAAGAATCATATTTTAGTCTAGGAGATTCCCAAGTTGAAAATAATTCATCCCTTAATTAAATCCTAGCACTGCAGTATGGTTACCTTTTCCATTGTATGCATCTCAACAACATATTTCAGGATACCAGAAGAGACCTTAGTAGAAATCATCATTGCCATAACCTTCTTGATGCATATAAGGAACTTAAGGAATGTGAACCACTGTGAAACCCTCAATAACATGATAGGCAAAACTTATTATTATTATTATTATTATTATTATTATTATTATTCCTTTCTGTTTTCAGGGTAACCATAAAGGATAAGAAACAAGTAATAATTCACCACTTTATCCACTTCCTTCAACTCTGTTCTGATATAGGTTGATTGGAGGCATACTGAAAAGGCTTAAGAGACAATTTTTTATTTATGTGAGTTGACTCATATTCTGGGACTCATAACTGTGTTATATGAGAACATACTAGACCAACCAGCCTTTACTTTTTAAGTACTTACATTTCGAATACGTGTAAAGCTTTTTTATGACTCTCTTTATGTTTATATTTCTCTCACACCACAGGCACAAACACACACACACACACACACACACACACACACAGTATTTGGCTGGTGATATCTATTCACCTCATCAATAAGAAAAGAGATCACGTTTCTGCATTTTCAGTCTGTCTTCTCAGCACCACCACCCCGCCACCCTTGTCTAGAGATAGAATGGATAAACAAGCTGAGAAAAGCTAACAGTGTTTACGCGGTTGCTGGTGCCTCGCGATAGAATCTATCCACGATGCTGAAAATGATCACTGCAGCCCTCAAAGTCTCAAATAACTGGATGGATTCTGCAGAGCAACGGCTACTTGGAATGCAAGGAGTGCCTTTGACCGGGTGATTGGGGAGAGCGTGCAGGGTGGTTTTTTGTTTTTGCAGAAATAAAGAATGAAAATCAAGGTTTGGGGATATGGGCAACAGGATTATGGAAAAAAGAGTGGGGGTGGAACATGAAGTTCTGAAAAGATAGCATGATTTGGGGAGACAAAAAATTCCCTTTCCTTGTCTCTATCTATGACTGTATGAATCCTGGAGACAAGAATGGGCGATACAGTGCGATACGCTATATATAATCCAAACACACATCTTTTATTATTATTAATAATAAACGACATTGCACCTATCCAGCTGGCTACGTTCTTTTATGTTTGCAAACCAACTGCAGGAGATTAATGTAATACTCACTTCGGGCAAACTTCTCTCCACCCCCAGTGGTGTGAGGTTTGTACAGAAAGGTATGTAGCTTCAGTCTCCCCCCCCCACACACACACACACAAAGAGCCCCATTCTTTCAACCACAGACCCTCCGGCTACATTTTTTGCAAAGAAAACCCTCAGGTCTTACCTTGAGAAGAAAGTCCTTGCTGAATATACAACACTGACAAGAAAAGGTATCCAACATAAGCCCAAAAGACCCCCATCATTCCAGAGCAAGTGGCGGGAGGGAGTCACATCAGGGTAATGCCAATAAAACACACAATCCCGCAAGGAAATGAAAAGCAACGGATTTTACAAGGCGCTTGGGCACTGGAGCCCCGGCTGCGCCACTGCCAGCATTTTCCTGGCAAAGCTGGAGGGGGCAGATCGGGTTCCGATGGGCAAGAGAGAGAGAGAGGCGGCGGCGGGCGGGGGGGCGGTGTCGGATGCCTGAAGTCTAGATCCAGCCCTCCCAGTGGTTGGAAAGTGGATTCTTCACAGGCGCCTTTCTCTGTTGCTACCTGGCAATTCCGTCAGCCCCTGCTGCTCAGGACTGCGTGATGAGTGCCCTCCCTAAACATTTAGCCAGCTTGGAAAAAGTAGGGAGGGAGCTTAGCTGCGCTTTCCGCACTTCAACTTTTTTCCTCTTTCCTCTCGCGCTAGGAATGGCTGAGATGGCGCCTTAACGCTGGCTCCTCTGTGGCGTGTGCTCGCCCCCCCCCCCGCCGGCTGTCCATGGTGCTGAAAAATACGCGAGAGGGAAGATACAGATGCGGATTATTGTGGAGGGCAGCGGCTTCCATTGCGCTAATGGGGGATCTTCCACCTCTCCACCTCAGAGTGAGAGGACAATGCGGTGAATTCACTGATGATCATATCTCCTATTCTATTTCTTTCTTCCTCCCTTTCATAAACAAACACAGCTCAAGGAGGGAATAATTAAAATGAATGGAGCTTGCTTTCTTTTTCCTTTCTGGTGTTATGTATTCCGATTTGCAAAACTCAGGATTCTCAGATGTTTGACGTATGTACACTGCTATTTGAGACATGGGCTATGTCCTATTTCCCTTCCCCCACATACCTACAAAATATCACAACTTCTAATTTCAAAGTAATGAACCTAGATTTAGTCCCACATGGTCTTACATGAGAAACTGCTAATGCAGATTGGAATCCCGCACTTTACACAAATGCAAAAGCTTAATTTTGAAATAGGATTCAGCAGATCTCCATCTCAGAAAATGTTTTCACCAAAACTCAACTCTGTAATGTGTGAATGAAGGACTGAGAGCACATCTGAGCATGTTCTTTCACCTATGCATCCAAGACAATAAGATCATGCAGATGATTTCCCCCAGGGCGGGGAGGGTGGTGGAGATGTTTGCTGAGGTCCTCTTCAGTGCACTGCTGCATGCCCACACAATCTGTGCTGCTCCAAGTGTGTGGACCACAAGAGGCCGGGACTTGTTTTCCTGGCCTCTGGGAATCCCTTAGTGCACTGTATAATGAGCATGGTGCATTGGGGCATTCCCCTGGGAGTTGGGCACTCTAGGCGCCAGACTCTGTGTATGCTTGGGCAGCCCAATCATACACACAACCCCTGTGCCAGGGTTAAGGATGTCCTTGTGCCATTAACCCTAGCTAAAGGCCAGGGTAAAAAGCTGAGTTAGGTGAGGTGGCAGCACCAAGATCAGCCCCTTTCCTGGTGCAGCACACAAGCAGCCTAAGTCAAGCTGGGCTGGGTTAGAATAGACTTTTTGAGCACTAACAACTCTTCTCATTTTAAATAATACCCAGTAACAGGACCACAGTGAGCACCAGAAGGGAGAAAATATTTGAACTACTCTTTAACTATGATAATATTTAAAGAGTATGATAATAGTTAAAGAGTGGCAACAGAAGTTTGGGACAGAAGTCTACACATTTTAAAATAAAATAAAATAAAATAAAAAATTCTGAATTTAAACATATCATGTTTGAACTGTATGCATGTTTCTGGGCTCATATAATTTATACTTAGGTTCTTGGTTTACCAAATGGCTTGCTAAACCATGCAGCTATTTCTGGTGTTGGGTACCATTTTTAGCCTTCTTTATGAAGGGGGGAAAGCTTATGAAATCATCTCTCGTGTGTGTGTGTGTGTGTGTGTGTGTGTGTGTGTGTGTCCCTCTAATAAACAATACAAACCAAATTCACAGCACATGAAAGGCAATCCTAGGTAAGAGTCACCATGCTGAAAAAAGAAAGCAGGCTCCGCTTGTTCTAATTAGAGCTGCTTGTTTCTTTTTCTCTCTGGTTGTGAAGGCTCAGTATAAGCTGGATGGTTGATTATTCAATAGATAGATCCATGTGCAGTGCAGTGCAGGCATGCATAAACAGATGGACAATCCTGCCTCAGACCAGGAAGGCTTGGATACCTCATGGGCATTCCCAGAGTAGTACATGAAGTAGAGTTTGTGGAACACCTGGAGAAGAGCAGTAGGGCTATTGACTAAGTTTGAGTTTACAGTCCTGCCTGACTCTACAGTATTGCGGTGCTCTTCTGCTGCTCTGCTGGTTCAATAGACTACGTGTAAATCCATTCCAAGGAAGGCTGCCATACTCTGGACTTGATTTGTGGCATACAGGTGAAAAGGGGAAAAAAGAAAAGAATTGCCACCACTTGTCTACCTGACGTATAGCTCCTTTCTACTGATTTGATTGAAAAGTACTGTAGAATTCTTCTTTTCAGAATAGTGATATGATTGTTGCTGTTCTGTGTTATTTTTCACAGAGGTAAATTCTCTTTACTGCATCATCATTATTGCAAATGTGCCACATCTGCTTCCTTACCACTTCAGATCAATCAGGAACAATCACTCATACATAAAGGGTATTACAGAGGAATGATAAACTTATTATATAATCAGTTACTTTTTTCTTCCAAGGTAATGGTTCAGACTGAAGATGCACAATTTGAAATCAGTCAGGATGAATTTGTTATTGATTTGTTGTTTTAATGGATGCTTTGTAAACAGTCTGTGGGGCCCTTTGGGGCTGAAAGGTGAGATATTTTAAATAAATGCTTTTGACCCTGTGTGAAGTTTAGATACCAGATACTTCTTTTCTTTCCATACAGAGTAATGACTGCAAATATTCAGGCATATGGCCCCCAGATCAGTGAAGCATTTGTGAACACTCCATGCCATTGTACTAGTTCAACCCATCAGAGGCTTCAGTGGCACAAGCACAATATAGCATAGATATTTCTGCAAGGCTTGTTGCAAACATTGTATAATCCTATAAGGAATTACTGTTCCTTATGCTTGGGACTGCCTCCTTTAACATCTCTGTGATGCATGCTCTCTTATTTGCTTTACACGTTTTGGCCAATCCCCTAGTTCCTATGCTATACTGTAACTAAGCTTATGTATTTCCACATGAAATAACTGCATATTCTTTCCTAGTTTATCCTTGCTTCAGCTTCCTTTCCTTTCCTCTGTTTTTCCCCTTCTTTCTGTTTTTAGACTGTAAGCCTTTAGGGACCGTGACTTGTCTTTATGATGTGGAATCTGCCCACACGATCCTTTTAGGAGTGAGTTACTGTCAAACTGATGTTACAGTCACTTTAGGACAAGCAAAATGAAGTATTTTGGCACACAACACAAAATTAACACAGAAAATCCACTAGCAGAAGATATGCTAGAAGTGATGGCTTTAAAAAAATAGAAAGCTGCATGGGAGATAGATTCATTAACAGCTAGCAGTTGGTAGTTAAATAAAGCCCCATCATCAGTAGAATGTTTCTGTATTGAGTGCAAGGGTCACACACAGCAAGGGTCATATCTCATGCACTGTCTGTGAACTTTCAGAGATTGATTGATTGTTTGATTGATTGATTGATTGATTGATTTAACATGTTTTTATACAACCCAAAACTTGCATCTCCAGGAGGTTTACAATTAAAATCATTTAAACATTCAAATCATTTAAAACCAACATTATAAATTACAACCATATATCTAATTAAAAGCCTGGGTGAATAAATGTGTCTTCAGTGCCTTTTAAAAAGTTGCCAGAGATGGGGAGGCTCTTATTTCAACAGGGAGAGCATTCCAAAGTCCAGATGCAGCAATGGAGAAGGCCCATCCCTGAGTAGCTGCCAAATGAGTTGGTGGCAACCGCAGATGAACCTCTCCAAATGATCTTAACAGATGGTGGGGCTCATGGTGAAGAAGATATTCTCTTAAATATCCAGGGCCTAAGCTGTTTAGGGTTTTATAGGTAATAACCAGCACCTTGTATATCGAAATGTATCGGCAGCCAGTGTAGTTCTTTTAACACAGGAGTAATATCATCTCTCCTAGATAACTCAGAGACCAACCTGGCTGCTACATTCTGGACCAATTGCAGTTTCCAGACTACATACAAAGGCAGCCCCACATAGAGCACACTGAAGTAATCTAGCCTAGAGGTTACCAGTGTATGTAACACCGTTTTGAGGTCATTCATCTCAAGAAACAGACGCAACTGGCATATCAGCCAAAGATGATAAAAAGCACCTCCAACCACTGCCTCAACCTGGGACAACAGGGAGAGGTTCGAATCCACAAGCACTCCCAGACTGTGTACCTGTTCTTTCTGGGGGAGGGGTGGAATATCCAAAGGCACCATGCTTATTGCATGGTGATTTGTGGGATACACAGAGGCCAGGGGGAAATGTCCTGGCCTCTGTTAATCTTCACTGTCAGGAGCAGTATG
Organism: Hemicordylus capensis; assembly: GCF_027244095.1. Taxonomy (NCBI): domain Eukaryota; kingdom Metazoa; phylum Chordata; class Lepidosauria; order Squamata; family Cordylidae; genus Hemicordylus; species Hemicordylus capensis. The sequence goes on along the minus strand of NC_069662.1, from coordinate 66,055,340 downwards.
GATAGTGCTCTGCGCTGCTACCGGCAGCGCGGGTCATGTGCGTGTACGTCTCGCATGCCGAAGGAACACAGACCGCTCATCTGGGGGAAGGTAGGTTGAAACCTTCTTCCTCCCACCCGCCTGCCGACCCAACTACCCACCCATCCAACTAGCATGTGAATAGCCCACAGTGTGGATTCATTTATTTTCTATGTATTTATTTGATTTTGGCTGTTAATTTCAAATATTGCAGGTGTTAATCAACTGGTACATCTCATGTTTATTAATTTATTAACTCATGCATTCATGCATTCATTTAGAATTATTTTTATTTATTTCTAATTATTGTTATATTTATGTTAATTTTAATATAAAATTATAAATAAAAAATCACTTATGCACCAAGAAGCATGTGAATTGTAAGTTAAAGTGCCTCTAGTCAACACACTCTACAGTCTCACATTTTGTCTTTATTTATTTAAAATATAGTATCCATGATAAAACAATAAATGACAATAAAATAATAATATACAATAGCATTGTTTTTAAAAGCTTCTTTTAAAAACTAGTCAAAGAGGGAGATTGATGAAGACTTTCTGGGAGGGCACTCCAATTCTTAAGCTTACAACTTAGCCTCCATGTACTCACACTTTCCTTTGGTCTTTCAGCTCAACAGTGGACTGAAGAGAATAAATTCAGGTAGAAGTTCAACTGTGGTTTCCCCCCTCATTTGCTGGAGATGCACCTGATGAATGTCTGCTTGATTCATCTCTGCAAGGCAGAGTGCTTCTCTAACATGACACTATTATAGAAAATATCCTGATTGAAATTCAGCATCCACAAACTATCCAAAATCACTTCCTGTGGATGCACCTGATAAAGCATTTTTGAGTTGGAAGGGACCTTGGATGTCTTCTAGTCCAATTCGCTGCTCAGAGCAAGGAATTGTTATAGCATTCCAGACTGGATGGTTTGATGGTTGTTCACCCATTGTTTGATTTCTGCCTGATGCATTGTAGCATTAACCATGGCATCCCATGAATAGGCTGCTAAGATAATATGCCATCCATACCATGCAGTAGATCTATATTCTCACAGCATCCAGTGGTGGTCCTTAAATAATATGTACTTCATTCAAAAGGCACTTCCACTCCTGAAAAAAATGGTTGGCACCAATTTGCTCGCACCTCAGTCAAAAGTGGTTATCATTTGTTGGAGGAATTGCAGAGAGCTGGATCAAATATTTGGTTCCTTTCAAGCATTTAAGAGGAACTCCTTTCAAATCTTCAACTCATATATTAATAAGATGTCAGCAAATAGAAAAAATTCCATAGCCATTACTATGCATTTTGCCAGCAGTAACCATTTCGCTATCAGTAACCACTGATATAGCCATGAATATGATATAGAAAAATCCCCACATTCATTTTCAATTTCAGTTTACATAAAAGCTGGTGACAAGAATGAGCTTTACTACTGAGGCTCTGCTGGATGGTGCCATCCCATGTGCAGCACACTTGTGCAATGCAGATGCAAATAATAATTGCATATCATATGCACTATTTTGCTCCCCCCACCAAAATTCTCCCTTCCTCCCTTCTGCATGGCTGTGCAGAGAGCTAAGTGCTGTCTTTCAACTGTTCTTTTCAACAGTTGCATGGCTGTTCAGCAATTTCCAAGGAGGCAGTGCTGCCCTTTTTCAGCTTGGTGATGAGCGCATGTGCTTCTTAGCTGCCCACCTAATCTCCAACACATGCTGAGACAACACTGCTTGCCTCCTTCTCCTGCCATGTCAGCCCTAAGTTTAGTTTGGCTATTGAGCATCGGTCCCAAATAGCGACTTACAGTTTGGGTGCAAATGGCTTGCAGTCTCCCCCTTTCCTGCTGCTGCTTCTTTGCTTCTTCCTCCACCAATCATGCCAGCCTGCCTGCCTTTCCTGCTTCTTCACTTCTTGCTGCCTCCACCATTCATGCTGACACAGCCAGCTTGTTTGTTGTTGCACCATGGAATTCTGCACTTTTAGATCCTCTTTTTTACTTTATAATTTAAATTTTACAGTAATAATTATACAAATATTCCTGTATACCACTCTAAGGTTTGCTTCTTGTTTTTCCTTTTTGGTGCTCTGCATCTTTTTGTCTGATCAAACACTGTAACCACAGCTCAGCTTTTCCCATGCACTTTAGGAAAAAGTACTTTTAAAAATTTGGTCAAGTATCTTGACCAGATTTCTAAGGCCTAAAACTTATTGGAAACAACGGGGTTATTCAGACAACTGCACAGATGGAGAGTTGGGTGTGCAAGGGGGAAGGCAGGGTTCAAATTACCTTCCCCCCAAAGATCAATGTTAGTTGCTTGGGTGTGCGAGCTGCATGCCCACATGACCCACGTTGCCTGGAACAGTATGGATCAACAGAGGCTGGGACTTGTTTTCCTGGCCTCCAGATATCCCACAAGGCACTGCACAGCAAGCACAGTGCCTTGGGAGATTTCTCCGTCTCTGTGTCTCCTTGGGTTCCTTGGAACCTGAGGAGGCACACTATCTCAGCAGTGCGGTTAAAGAAATGCTTGCTCTCTTAACCTTGGGTAAGAGCTCGGCTTGGGAGCAGGGTTAGGCTGGGCAGGAACACCAGGATCTGCTCAGATCCTGGCTTTCCACATAAGCAGCCTAGCCCAGCCATGGCTGCCATAGTCTAAGCTAGGCTGCTCATGAGAAGAGCCTCAACATGTTTGCTCAGGGGTGTGTGTGTGTGTGTGTGTGTGTGTGTGTGTGTGTGTGTGTGTGACATCAGTGTCTATCACCTAGCAGCAGATGTCCCCTATCCTGTCAGTTAAGTGATGCTAATTCAGTAGAGTGCTTTAGAGGAACTTCCTCTTTCCTGTGAGACCAGCTGTGCAATATATCTGATTATGAATCACTTAAAGGATGTTTAATTTCATTTAATGCTAAACAGAGTTTAAAATCATAATGTCTGATTGGTCTACCCAGGACCCACATCTAATTCTGAATGTGTCCCTCCCCTCACCCTGTGAAACTGCTTCTGTCTACTAAGAGCATAGCCAGGAGATTCGACGAGGACTTTTATTTTCCTAAGAAAATAAAGGCTCCCTTTGCCTAGAAAGAGCCCAGGAATTGTTGTGTTCCATCCCCATTGTGGATGTCTTTCTGTTATTTGATCCTCTGACCTTCCACGAAGTGAGATCTTTACATCCACTAATCAAAATAGAATGTTCTCTTTCATTTCCAGTTGTGCAAGAATATAGCACATGTTTGTTAGTTCATTTTTAAACCTTAAAGACACTGGCTGAAATTCTGACTGACAAAGCACTGGAACAATGGGAAGAGTACCAGACTAACGCAGCACCGGTATGTTTGTGTGTGTGGCGGGGGGAGGTTTCAGTTACCTACCCTTCCCCTGGAAGCTTTTCGTGCCACCCAAAAATATGTCCTTGAGTGCTGGGTGACCCTCACGGATATGTCTCTGGGTGCACAGAGCTCTTCCTGGGGAAGTGGAGGATGTTGAGATTTGCCTCTACTGCTGAACTAGTTTAACTTTTCAGAGTATCTCATTGCATTGATGCTTCATTAGTCAGGATGTCAGCCACTATTATTATTGGCTGACATGATGCACAGTGCTATGGAGCTGTACCTCTGCACCCCAGGGCTGCTTGAACGTGTAAGGTTATTGGCTGACATGATGCACAGTGCTATGGAGCTGTACCTCTGCACCCCAGGGCTGCTTGAACGTGTAAGGTAGCCATGACACCATTAAAAATGGGTGGCTGCACGAGCAGCACTTCTGCAGTTTCTCCCACTGTTGCAAATCATTTTACTTGGAATCAACTAATAGCCTTCTTTGACACCACAGAGCAAGGCCAACTGGCTTCCTCCCTTGTTAAAAGGGTAAAAAGAACAATCACAACAAATATTTATATACTGCTTTGCAACAAAAGGTTCCAAAGTGGTTTACATAGAAAAATAATAAATAAATAAGATGAATAAATAAAAGGATAGAATGAGAAGGCACACAAGGGCTATTTCCAAAGCTATCACACACCCACAAACAACCCCATGGTTTCAATATTAGAGAGACTTTGTTTGGAAGCTAGGGCTTACATCCAAACTAAGAGTTGTCAGCAGATATCCTTCTGCACCACCTCTCAGGTATGGGGATTTGGAGTACTGCATTAAAGTGGTTCCAGTCCTTTCTTGAGAGAAAGTTTCAGAAGGTGGTGCTGGGAGACCTCTGCTTGAGTGCTTGGCCTTTGGCCTATTGTTGCTGGCTGTTTGTTAGCCCCACCTCTACGCCAGGACTGGAATAAAAACTAAAGCACAATTCAAATGCTGGCCTGGATCACGGAATGGATTAACTTAAATCACTGTAGGATCTTGAAAAGAAGCTGTCTGTATGGGAGGATTGTGCCCAGATTTGATTAAGTTTGTGAATGAAGCATTTTTGTGAAACATCTAATCCATGCATTATTGAGGTTGTAGAATTTAAGAATATGAGCACAGAATTTCATGGCCTGAAAATGTTTCTTGTTTGGCTTACTTAGAACTTATCTGTGCTGAATTTCATCTCTCATTTTATTGCCTAGGTAAACAAAATAATACAAAAAATCTGGCTTAAGAAAAACTCTTTGAAGAGTTAGCTCCACCTAACTCTTTGAAGAGTAACACAACTGTGACAAAAACTTGTCAACTTTCTATACACTGGAAGCAGTGGAAAAGGAAGGGCATAGGTAGCCTGTATTAGGCCACCTCCCCCCCCCCCAATCTGGCAGCAGCCCCCTGCAGCAGCTCCCATGGCGTGCTCATGTACACACACACACACACACACACACACACACACTCCACAGTGGCCCCTCTCTCCCCACCATATGCGTGGTGGTGGCAGCTTCCCTCATGGAGCAGCCCTACCTCCACCACTCAACTGACCGCCATGCATGCACGGTAGCCATTTGAGTGGTTGGCACAACGGCTGAGTGCCAAACCTACCACCCTGGCCATCATGCATGTATAGTGGCCAGCTGAGCAGCAGAGACAGGACAGTGTACCCGAGCGTTTTCCTCAGGGAGGCTATTGCCACCACTGTAAAAGTTGCACACACAATGGGGAGAAAGGGGGTGTGAGGGGATTCTTGGAACCCATGTAAACAATTACACCCCAACTGGAAGTGCTTAAATAATAAACAACAATGGGCATGAGCCAGCCAAAGCAAAGCGCTTTTATGTCTCCTGATTTCTAATGGGGGAGAATATATGTTTAACTTTCCCCTTGAGATCAGTGAAACTTCAATGGGGATCACCCATTGCACCTGGGTGATCCCTGTGTCTGCAATAAGAAGCTCTTAACTGTGCCTCAGATTATTATAGTCTGTTTACTATGTTCAATAACAGGAAGCCACTGAGAACTAAAGTATGACAAAATATTGAGATAGAGTGAAGGACTGTGGGGAACTAGGTTCCACGTGTGCAGATAACACCAAACCTGACCTGCCCCCACAGCAGGCAAATAGGGATGTGCAAACAGGTTTGATGTTGAACATGTGGCATGACCCAGGCCACGCAGAGACCCATTGCGTAGGCATGGCAGCCTCCAAAATGGTCACCACACAGGGGGAGGCCCGAATGGGCCGCAGAAAGGCCGAACGGGCTGGTTTGGACTGAAGGGAGGCCGGCGGGGGGGGGCTCTGCAGACCCTCCCACTGCCTCAGAGAACAATCCTGGAGAGATACTTTTTTTTTTTTAGTGTTCATGAAATCCCCTGGGCTGGACCGAACTGGGGTGGTGGGAGGTTTGAGGGGGTGCCAAACGGAACTGGCCCAGTCTGGTTTGGATCCTGTTCAGGTCCGGTTTGGACTTGAACTGGACTGGACCAGCTGGTTCCGTGCACACCCCTACAGGCAAAAGGTCATGACATCTGAAGATAGGAAGCTGCCTTATACTGAGTCAGACAATTGGTCCACCTAGCTCAGTAATGTCTGTACAGACTGCCAGCAGCTTCTCCAAGGTTGTAGGTAGGAATATTTCTCAGCCCTATCTTGAAGATGTCAGAGAGGGAACCTGGAACTGTCTGCTCTTCCCAGAGCGGCTCCATCCCCTAAAGTGAATATCTTATGGTATTCACATGTCGTCTCCCATTCAAATGCAAACCCTAGTTAGGAAGGAGACCTGGAAGAAGCAGGAGAGACTTTTGCCATCTGGCCCCTGTTTCTTTAATCCTGCCACTGTGAGGCAAAGGAAGCCATCCAAGAGTCAGGAAGAGAAGACAACAAAATACTACAGTAAGGTCACATGACCCCTGCTTCCTTCAAGCAACTGCCAGCTGCCCACCTAATTTCCAGGTCTGGGGAATAAATGCCAGACCTGACCCAGCCCACCACCAGCAGGCAGTAGATGCAACCCATTGCAGCTAGGAGGAGAGAATTTGTACCATCTAGCCCCTGCTTCTCTAATTTGCTGTGGTGAGGCAAAGAAGATCAAGCAAAAATCAGGAGGACAATGGAACATCCAATGTTATTAATTATGTTTTGCTTGAAATTATAAGCCACCATTTGCACTTTTTGAGTGGAAAGGCAGGTGGGGAGGGGAATCTGTGAATCTAGTAATGGCACTGTGCATTAGAGGAGACAAAAGTTACTGCAAATCTGAAGGCAATTAATGTTTGAAAAGAAACTGAATGTGGCTGTGTGTACTGATTTATACTGTGTAACCTTTGACTACTGATCATATAATCATGACAAGAGTAGCAATAAGTGGCCTCTCTTGCTCCCCCCCCCCTTTTTGCAGTTTTGTTTATTCTGTCCAAAGTCAAGGTAATTTGTATTTTAAGGGCCACTACTGATAACAACTGGTTGTTAAAAACAACAGATGATCGAGTGATTGCCTGAGGCTACAGACCCCTGGAGCTGCAGAGTATTAACCACCATCTGTCAGATCCTTTTGAAGAAGGCATCACATCAATTTGTGATTGCTACCTTCTCAAATTAGAGAACATTCTCCTGACTCTTTCTGTAGATTGTGCAAGGTTTTTTGGCTACTTCAAAAGAAGTGTTGCAAAAAATAATAAAGAGCACACCTTTGAAAACAGCTTCATAAAGTAGGAAATCGAAAAATGGGAAAGCTGTAAATTCACAGCTGGACTAGATATAACACAGAAATGAATGTGACAAAACCTCAGTCCTTTATTTCTAGGGATGTGCACAAATCAATTTTTTTGATTCAATTTGTACCTAAATCAAATCACCCCTGATTTGTTTTGGGTCCAAATCTGCCCCCACTGAATCATCCCAGATTCAATTTGGATCCAAATCAATCTGAATCTGAATCCAAATTGATTGGGGACAAAAAAAGGGTTCCAGGGACAAAGGAATTGGGTGAGTGATAAGCAAGCTACCACCCAAATTTCAGAGAAACTTGCCAAAGGGGTGGTTTTAAACACATTTTTGACATTTACATGTTTTTAAGCTTTTCCCCATAGGGAATAATGGGGATTTCAGCAGCCCCACAACTCTCCATGGGGAGCACCAGGGAGGCCCAGATCGGGATATGGTGGGTAATAGTGACCAATGGGTTGAAGGAAGCTAAAACCCAAATGTGAAAGAAACTGGGCAAAGGGTTCTTTGGTGCAAAATGATAGTAGATTCTCTGGTCATTCATCGTTTTGCACCAAAGATGATGAATGAACAAAAATGAACAATGATAACTGATTCTTTGTTCATTCATCATTTTGTACTAAAGATGATAAATCAACATGTTTGTTCATCTTTGTCCATTCATAATCTTTGGTGCAAAATGATGAATGACCAGAGAATCCGCTCTCAGATAGGGATGTGCACGAACCGGTTCGCAGGCCATGTTGGAGGCCTGTGAACCAGTTCGCTTGTCCAGCGATCTGATGAACCGCCGGCGGGCTGTGTGTGTTTTGCTTTAAGGGCGGGGGGGTTGTACTTACCCTTCCCGCCTCTTTTCCCCCTTTGGCGCTCCAGTTTTTGGCAAAATCTTTGGGGCGGCAGCAATCCTCCCCGCTGCCACTGTGGGTGTCGCACACATCGGCAATGCATGTGGCGACAGGCGCATGCGCCCGTGTTACTTCCGGATTTGGCCTACAACAAGGGGGCAGGGGCGGCAGGGAGGAACGCTGCTGCCCCAAAGATTTTGCCAAAAACTGGAGCACTGGAGGGGGAAAAGCAGTGGGAGGGGTAAGTACAACCCCCCCACACACTCTTAAAGCAACACACACACACCCTGCTGGCGGTTCATCAGACCGCCAGACAAGCGAACCGGTTCACAGGCCTCCAACATGCACATCCCTATCTGAGAGTGGATTCTCTGCCCCCCTTAAAGCAACCCCCCCTGGCGTCGGACCGCATCTCCATGGCCCATGCACATCACTACTCTCAGAACACCTCAAAAATCCAGAATAAAAAAATACCCAGTACCCCATGGACTTGTGGTTTGGAGGGTGGTTGACACCTCTGTGCACTACATCACAACCCACTCTGGCCCACCCTGGTGCCACCCACATGAAGTTATGGGGCTGCTGAAATTGTCATTATTCCCTATGGGGAAAAGCTTAAAGATGTGCAAACCTCATAAATTTGTTAAAAATCACCCCTCTGGCCAATTTTTTTTTTGAAATTTGGGCAGTAGCTTCCTTCCACCCATTGGGCACAACAACACACCACAGTCCACTCTGGGCCACCATGGTGCCCCATGTGGAGTTATGGGGCTGCTGAGATCCCCATTATTCTCTATAGGGGAAAGCTTAAAGATGTGCAAACTTCAAAAATATGTTAAAAATCACCCCTTTGGCCAATTTCTTTGAAATCTGGGTGGTAGCTTCCACCCATTGGATACTACCACCCAACCCACTGTGGCCACAAAATGGAGGTCTGAATCTCTGAATTTGTTTGGGTCCAAATCTGGGTGATTTGTTTTGTACCTGAATCTGGGCAATTGAGCACAGGGGTGATTTGTTCTGTCTACAAATCACCTATATCAGCTAGATTTGGGTACAAATCATTGTGTACCTGAATCGAGTCACACATCCCTATTTATTCCAGTCCTTTATTCCAGAAAAAAGTGTGGGGAGTTGTCAATAGGAAATGGAGAAGTCACAGAGGAAGGTGTTTTACCCTCTATGTTCATTGCTTCATTGTTCCCAGTCATCCACTTCAGCTGCTTTCCAACCTGTGGGGTTCCAAATGCATGGCTGCTTTCACATGATGAACTCTATTTATTTGAACCAAGCCCAAGTCCTGGAGCTCTGTCCCCAATGAGCTCTCCATTCAGCAATCAGATTATTTCTGAATTAATCCAGCATGATCAGGAATGAGTTTGCCCATTCCTTCAAGGCAACAGGTATGAGTTAGGAATAAAAAAAAATTCTTATCTCTGCCCTGCTGGAAGAAGATGCAGCATGGATTCCAGTTAGCATAATTTATGCTAACTCCAACATGCAGATTTGGTTTTAAGGTGGTGCAAAAAAGGAAGACTTAGATTTAGAAATTGCTTTGGTGCTTCAGATGGTGGTGGGTTAATAGCTGGTCTTGTAGTAGCAAGCATGACTTGTCTCCTTAGCTAAGCAGGATCCACCCTGATTGCATATGAAAGGGAGACTAGAAGTGTGAGCACTGTAAGACATTCCCCTCAGGGGATGGAGCTGCTCTGCGAAGAGCATCTAGGTTCCAAGTTCCCTCCCTGGCATCTCCAAGATAGGGCTGAGAGAGATTCCTGCCTGCAACCTTGGAGAAGTTGCTGCCAGTCTGTGTAGACAATACTGAGCTAGATGGACCAATGGTCTGACTCAGTATATGGCAGCTTTCTATGTTCCTATGTTCCCAGTTCAATTGTAAGTAAGATAATCACTCTGCTTTGTTTAGGCCCAGTTTAGAGGGTTGCTTTGATTCATATCAAAAGCTTCAGCCATCGTCAGTCATGGGAAATCACTAAAAGAACTACAACTACTATGACAACGACGACAAATATTTATTTATTGCTCTTCAACCAAGTTCTCAAAATGGTTTAAATAGAGAAATAAACAATACATACATAAGATGGTCCCCTGTCCCCAAAGGGCTCACAATCTAAAAAGAAACATAAGGCAGAAACCAGCAACAGCCATTGGAGGGATGCTGTGCTGGGGTTGGATAGGGCCAGTTGCTCTCTCCCTGATAAATTTGCCACTTTAAAAGGTGTCTCTTTGCTCAGTTTGCAGTGGTTCTAAAACACTTGTTCGATCTTCATTGGGCATGACTAAGCATGATAGTTTTGTGATAACAGCAACAGGTCCTCAGATTCAGAAGCACAGGAGAGGGAGTTAAGTCACTCAGTTCCTCATCCTTTTGGACTTGCTTCCCCACAGCTTGGCCTGTCATTGAAGGTCACAAGCCCTTCTCCTTATTTGTCCACTTCATCTCTGGGCTCTGATGGATTAAATAGAGCCATACATTTCTCACTCCCCTTCAAATGGATTCTTCAGGTCTCCATTGCTGCCTCTGCCAATCCCCAATCCACATTCACCTTTCCCCTCCCTATCTGAACTGCCCTAATAATATCTAATTGGAAACAATAGAATGTGTGTCAGTGGGTGAAAGGTAAAGCCAGCAAGCTCTGAGAGAGATAGTTATTTAATGCCTTAGGAAATCCTAATAAAAAAACCATCACTCCTATCTATCCGGGGATGCTTGGGAGGGCCTGAGGCCATTTTTCCCATGGCCCCAGACCCACTTTGGGGGTGCTGCCACCCCACAGAGGCGGGTCCGGGGCTGCCCCAAATCCCCATTCTATCCAATGGGGATTTTTTTTTTTCAAAAAATCCACCAACAATACTAGGGGCACCCATCAATTGCCACCACAGCTTTTTTGCCCCTCTCTGGGCGCCCTAATACGTAACACCCAGTCAGTCCACCTTAATACCTACCACCTACCCAAGCAACTAAGATGACACACAGACAGACACCAACTATTGACTCTCTAATCTAACAAAAAGGCCACTGCTGCTGCTGCCTGCCAGCAGTACAGCAGCACACACACAGAGAAGAAGCCGGAGGTGGAGCAGAGCAGCAGACCTGCTGCTCTGCATGATGGATGATGTGATGCCCAAAGAAACCACCGCCTCAGTGCCTGCCACTGAGGCCACCACAGACAGACAGAAGCCAACCTGCTCTGCTCTGCTGCTCCTCCCCTCCATGGATGATGCACACACACCCTACATCTGAGTTTTGATCTGAGAATGAAAAGGCCAAGAAGGCATGCAGGCAGGCCAGGGGACCGATCCAAACCAGACCAAGCGCAGAGTCAGCACAGGCCAGCAGCCAGCCCAGCAACAACAACTACTACTACTACCACTACCAGTGCAGTGCTACACCAACATTGCCAGTCACACGCACCACAGCCTGAGCATAGATAGCACACAGCCAACAGCTGCTGCCAGCCAGTGCCTAGCAAGCCAAGCCAACAAAAGGAGAGCTAAGTAGACGGCACACACACGCCAACCCGTGAGGACCCAACTTCAAGGGGAGAGGGCACAATTACAGGCAGGAGGAGGCGAGGCAATTCTAGCACAGATTTGAAAGTTAAAATTCAGGACTTCTACCACCAGTGTGTCTGTAGTGTCTGTCTACAAAGTGCAGTCAGTGAGTGCAGCTGAGCTGAGCTGAGCTGCGTGTGAGGATGATAGTTAGAGCAGACTCAGAGCATTGAGCATGGGCAATGGCATTGGCAAGCAACACAACACAACACTCACCTGCTGCTGGTTCAGTACTACTAGTAGTTGTCTCTTGTCTTCACCTCTTCTTCGTGTGCACAGTGAGTGCATGCCTTTTGCCTTACTTGGGGAAAGAAATGGTTCTCTGGTCCACCACATATTTGCTCCTGGACACAGAGAGGCCCAAGGCAGGTGGTGGCACCAGTGTGAGTGCATGCGTGTTGGTGTTTGCCAGGTGTTGTGTGTGTGTGTGTGTGCTGCTAGCTTGGAGGGGGGAGGGAGGGAGGGAAGGGGAGGGGGAGTGGGAGAGGGATGTAGCAGAGGGGATTGAAGGGGGAGAAGGGTCCGGCTCAGAGTTGGTCAGCCACATATTATGCACACACGTGATGTGTGTGCTTCGGTGGGAGAGACCAGATTCTCATCAGCTTGCCAGACCAGGGGCAGGTGAGGTGGATCTGGAAGGGAGGATGGAGACTGAAGAAGAAAAGGGGAGGATGAGGGGAGGGATGGAGGGAGGGATTGGGGGAGGGAGGGTTGGAGTGGGGGGAAGGAAAAAAATGTAGACACACACAGCACAGACAGAAGACAGCACACTACACAGCAAGCATCCACACACACAGACAGTGCTAGGCATCCATTCACACAGACAGACAGACACAACAGAAAGAAACAGCCTGCACCACACACATGCACAGACACACAGACCCAATTCCCTCCCCTCCCCCCAAATAACCCAGACAGACAATCAAAGCAAGCAATAGTTATCAATCAATATGTTGTGTTGGCAGCCAGTTCATTGCTATTATGATGGTTTGTGGGTTTTTTTGCCATCAGCCAACATCAACAGTGACCATAATCAAGAACATAAGATGAGAATTCATTCATGAAGCAAGGAAGTGGGGTAGCATTAAAAAGATATTAAACTCATTTTTCATGTAAACCAACCCCCCACACATGATTTTTTTGGTAACATTTTCCAGAAAATCAATTCATTCAGCAGTCATTTTATTATTCCTTTGTTACCAGTATGATTTTTGAAAAATTTTGAGGGTTGATTTTAACATAAGATTTTTGTAAAAAATTATTTACATATTAATTTACATATTTATGCACATATTTACACTACAGAACATATACCCGCCACTGCCACTGAAAGTTTAGTACTATTAGGGCTGTGCTACTTTAGGTGTGTGTGCCATGCCCACGCCAGGTCCCCAAATGCTGACAGGTGGAGAGATAAGGGCCTGTGCTGGTCAGCATTGGGTTTCTTTTTAGATGGGCGTGGGCGTTGTAAACGTTTGGCCAGTCTCAGCACTACTACTACTACTACCACTGCATTTGTGTGGGCACTGCACGCTGCGACTTGGCTGGCACGGCTTAGCATCTGTCACGTCAGCTCAGCTAGAGGTGGAAGGGGGGAGGGGAGGGATGAGCGCAGAGGTTGAGCCAGGCAGGTGACCAACCACGGGGCAACCATGGTAATCACTCACCCAGCTCCATCTCCAGCTTGGGGTAGCCCAGCAGGGGGAGGTTGATCGTGAGGAAGACCAGCTGCTCCACCAGCCCAGGGTCCAAGTGGGAGCGAGAGGGTGTCACCACATCCCCGGCATGTGAAAACACCCGCTCGCTCTGGACACTGGTTGGGGGGCAGGAGAGGAGGTGCACAGCAACCACCGCCAGGTCTGGCCAGACTTGGCGGCGGGTCACCCAGAACTGTGTGTAGTCCACGCCGTCTTCCTTCATAGGCTCCTCTAAGTACTTTGCAATGCATTGCTCAGCACTGGAGGGGGGCCTGGCAGGTCGAGCCTCCCGCACACCAGGCAAGGTGCCAAGGCACACCCGCTGAAACCACTGGGCAGATTTCATGGCGGGAGCAAGTGGCTGGGATGCCACGTTGCTGGACTGGGAAGGGGAAGGGGAAGCTGGCCACCCATGCTGCTGCTGGGTGCGGGTTGGGCGGCAAGGGCCGGCCCCCACACCACTACCAACCTCCTGGTCTCTGTGGGCCCTAGCGGCCTCCTCCTGCCTCACCTTCTGTACCAGGAGGTCCCTCCACCCGGGCAAGTCGCCGGCACTAACAAAATTGCCCTTGATGGCTGGGTTGCAGAGACAAGTGAGGACATACTCCTCCCTTCTTCCCAACTCACCAACGAGCCGCTTGGCCACCCCAGACTTCAGCCTCGCAGCCAGAGCACGACCCTCTGGCGTGGTCAGAGAAGTCTGGAGTTTGCCCATCAGCTTCTCCAGACCCAGAGCTGGCTCAAGGGAGTGGTGTCAGCACACAAGCCCTTCGTGGCAAGCTGGAAGGGCTCGAGTGCTGACAGCGCCTCGGACATCTGCTTCCACTCAGCGTTCGAGAGGTCGCAGACAGCCAAGGACTCGTCCCTCGCCTGGGCGCCAAGGGCTCTCTCCTGCTCCAACAGGTGCTGGAACAGGAGGAAGGTGGAGTTCCATCACGTCTCCACATCCGTTGGGATGAGATGGCGAGGAAGCCCAAGGACATCCTGCTTCTGGTGAAGCAGTCTCCTGGACCTCTCGCTGCGGTGGAAGTGGGTGGCCAGCTTGTGAGCCTTCTTGACAAGTGTGGCCATGGCAGCAGCATCACCGGGGGGTGGCGGCCCTTCCCCTGGGACGCCTTCAGCTCCTTTAGGCCAAGGGCATCCCTGGCGGTCAGATGGAGCATGTGTGCCATACACCATATGTTCACACAGCCCATGACAGTCTTGACAGCGGCGGTAACATTGGATCCATTGTCAGTGACAATGAATCCCCTGGAGAGGTGTGGACACCCGCCAATCCACTCCTCTATCTGGCGGTCGAGTACAGCCGCCACCTCCTCCATGGTGTGCCTCGTGTCCATTGTCTCCATGTGCAGAACGGCCCACCTGTGCCGTAGTACAGTGGGAGCCACGCCGGACCCGGAAGCATCGCCCAAGGAGGTCCCCTCACTCTCCAGTCCCCACCAGTGGGCAGTGAGGGCCAGGAAGGCAGCATGCATCCCACTGACACTGGTCCAGAGGTCAGTCATGAAATGCACGCTGGTGCCCGCCGGAGCCGCACACAGCCCAGCCGACACGAGCTCCCTGCACTGGCAGTACAGGGAGGGGAGCACGTTCTGAATGTGGTCCTTTAGGGGATGATGTATTTGGGCACAAGGCACTGGAGTATCCAGCAGAAGCCGGAGTTCTCAACCACTTGAAATGGCTGGTCATCAGCGGAAATCATCTCCCCTATGAGGCGGGTGAGGTGATGATGATGCACACGAACAGTACGCTGGCTGCCCGACACCTGTGTCCACCGCTGGACTGGCAGTGTAGCCTGCTTTTTGGCTGGCACAGGCGCACTGCCTTTGTCCGCCCTAGTGGCAGGTGCATAAGGCACACTAGCGCTGCCAGCCTGGCCAAGGAGACCTGGGTGGTGACGAGCCATGTGCCACCACATGGGTGTCATACCCAGGTGCTTCGCATCCTTGCCACAGCTGACCTGCACCCTGCAGTGGAGACAGTGGGCATGGTATGGGGCATTTTCAGTGATCTCAAAATGCTCCCAGACAGCACTGCCCTTGGCCTCCCACGCCCTGGTCGCTGTCTTAGGCCTCTTTTGGCTGGGTGGCTGCAGTCCCGAGGGGGGGGGGGGCAGCCGCCACTGCCTGCCCACTGCTGCCACCCAACCCGCCCCTTCTGCCCTCCACATGAGAGGAATGGCCCGGCTCCACTGGCAGAGGAGAGGCAGGCCTCTCCTCCACCACCTCGGCAGACCGTTCCTCAGAGTGGTGGGCTTCATGAGGGGGGGACCCACTGAGTTGTGAAAGGATAGGGGGAAGGGCCCCAAGAGGGAGGGAGAACCTGGCTGCATTGCTGCCAGCTGTAAGATCCTCACCGCCCTCTACCTGCTCTCCCACACCAACAGTCTCCTCCACCACCACTGGCGGTGCCCCAGCAGCAACTGGTGCTGCCAAGGAGGGACCCACCACAGCCCTAGTGCCTCTGCCTCTGCCGCGATTGCCGGCAGCAGGCTGGGGGAAATCGAGCCTGCGGACAAAACCCGAAGCTGGGGCAAAGATCTGTGCAATGGGGAGGACCGGGGTATCCTCAGGCTCCCCGCGTCCTCTCCCTCCTCTCTGTGCCACAGCTGCCACAGGCACAGCCTGCACCTGGCCTCTCCCACCTCTGCCTGGCAACCTTCTGCAAGCCCTGCCCGCAACACGTCGCTCACGTCGCTCAGACACATTAGATTTTTTCTAAAGGAGGGAGACCTTACGAGGAAGGACAGAAAGGGGCAAAAAATAATTTGGAGGGGGTGGGAAGGGGCAAAAAAAGCCAATTAATTGGGAGGTTAATTGGCGGGAGGAAAATTTGATTGGGAAAAGCCAATTGGGGGGAGGGAAGACTTTTTGATGGGGGGGCAATTAAAGTGAGGGGGAGGGTGACCTTTTGAAATTGGGGTGGGTCGGGTGTTAAGCCAATTGGGGATGGGGATGGGTGTTTTTTTTAATTTGGGGAAAGTGTGGACCCCTGGGTGGGGGGTGGGGGGCACGGGCAGTTAGGTTGAGTAGTTGTTGGGTGGGGGGCAAGTCTGTGGATTATTATGTGGAAAATGGATGGGGTGAGGGCACAGCACCTACCGGGGGGGGGGGAGGGATGCAGTCAAAGCTTGGGAACCTGAAAATCAAAGGAAACCCTTCTTTAGTGAACTGAACACAGTGTGTGGATGGATTGGGTTGGGGAGGGGGTGGATTCCAAGTAATGCATTGCTGGGGTACCAAGCATGAACCTTGAAGTCTATTTAAGAAATTGCACTTTCACAAAACCCACCCACCACTCAACCCAAAACAAGTGAAGCAAGCAAAACACATGATGTTGGCACATCATATATCTTCAGAACATAACAGCAATGACCCTGGGAAACCCTTCTTTAGTGAACTGAACACACAATGCAGTGTGTGGATGGATTGGGTTGCGGGGTGGTGGATTCCAAGTAATGCTGGGGTACCAAGCATTAACCTTGCAGCCTATTTAAGAATTTGCACTTTCACAGAACCCACCCACTCAACCCAGAGCAAGCAAGCAAAACACATGATGGCACATCATATATCTTCAAAACATAACAACAATGACCTGGGGTGGGGTGGGGAACCTGTTAAAACAAGAAACAACCTGCAAGAAAAGCATGCAACACAATAACAATTTCTACAGCAAGACACAACAACAGTACATCTCCAAGTGTCCCTCCCCACACCCAAATGCATTTCAAAATACAGGTGTCCCTATTTGAAACCGCCAACTAGGGAGGGAAAGGGGGCAACAGAAGGTGCACACAATTGCGCACGGACACTAACCCCTCTTCTTCCGGTCCTTCTCCTGCCGCACACTGCTGGTCACAGATGCACCAGCCAGCCACCCCTGGGCTGGGACACAGACAGGGCAGCCGCAGACAGGGATGTGGGGTGGGGTATCAATGTAGCACAGGCAGCTGGGATGGGTCAATGATGGAGGGGCAGAAATGAGGAGACAACACTATTTGTGTTTCTCAACTCACCCCCAAGCAGATACAAATGAAATGAAATACACTAAGGTAAAAATAAAAAAAATGGTGGCAGGGACCAGGTGAGGTCGGTCGTGGTAGGGTACTGTGTGGCTGCAGCTGTGGGAAGAAGGGATGGATGAGAGAAGGAGAGAGACTAGAGAGAGAGAAGGAGAGAGAGAGAGAGAGAGAGAGAGAGAGAGAGAGCGCAGCACGGAGGGGGGTGGGGGTGATGTAGCAGGGAGGGGGATTCAGGGGGGACAGCAGCAGCAGTGGGGTGGGGTATCAATGTGGCAAGGGGTTGGGGTATTTGGAGGCAGGGGGCAGCAGTCCCAAGAAGAGACCAGAGGGGTGTGGGGTGGGGCATCAATGTAGCAAGGGGGGTGGGGTGTTAGGAGGGGCAGTTAGGGGCAGAAACACCAGAAACCTGAACCAATGTGCTGCCAGAAGCAAACCAAATGGGGGAAAATCTCAGGAACAAAAAGACCAAAATAAATAACTGGTAATACTCAGGAACAACAGAAAATCCTTACAAGAAAAGACCAACTCAGGTGGGCAACAACAGCAGGGAGTGTGGGTGGGTGGGTGAGTGGGGGTGGGGAATCTGGGTGGGAGGGTGGAGGGTGGGAGCAGAGGTGGCAGCAGGGGCAGGCCCAGTCAAGGGACACACAAATTAATTAAAAATTCAACCAAAGCAGAAAATATATAAAATAACAGCACCAGCAGAAGCAATAATCCGAATGAATCCAAGGTGGAACAAAAACAAGGCACAAATAACGAAACAGCAATAAATGAAAACAATGCTGATGGGTGGAGGAGGGGAAGCCAAATGATAAAGGAGGGATGAAAAAAAATGGAGGGTGAGGAAAGAGGACAGGAGGACAACAGAAGAAAAACAACAGGAATATGTGGAAAGTTAAGAAAAAAGTAAAGTAAGTAAAGAGAAGAGACAGACACAGGGCAGATGGACAAAAGAATGAGCACAGCACAAGGTGGTATACACACAGACAGACAGTAAAGGACACACAGTCAGGGACTCACACAGACACCAGCAGCAAACGAAGCAAGGGTCTCAGATGATGATCCCACAACTGCAGCCAAAGAGAATTTTCTAGGCAACAGGCTTGGTTTAAATAGGTTTGAAACTCCCTCCTTTGGGAGCCCCCACCTTTGCACTCCCCCCCAGCCAACAGGGTGGCAGCTCTCAACAGTGCAACAGACAACAGCCTACCAGAGCGCAAGACTCATTCTCGCCAATCAAAGGATCAATAGCGCAGCCAATGCAATGCCTGAAAAATAGCCTCACAAAATGGATGCCAGGAGCAAAAGTTGCAAGAAGGAGCCACAAAATGGAGGACACACTATTCAATGAATACAGATCCAATAGAGCACTATGGCACATCCGAACCGGTTCGAAATGATCCGAACCGGTTCGGACTGAACCGGTTCGGATTCTGTTCGGATTTGAACCGGTTCGGATTTGGAACAGCCCGGTCTGGTTCGAAATCAAACCGCCGAACTGGGCCAGTTCAAATTCGAACTGGTTCGCACATCCCTAGAGAGAGCTGCTCCGGCTGCTCGGCAAATGCGGCGCTGGCTGGATTTTGCTCATAAATGGGGCTGTGCAGCCCCGTTTGCAAGTGAAATAACACCCCTGCATCTGACATCAGACACAGGGGTGTGGCTGTGGCATGAGGTGTGGCCCCTGAAACTCAGAGGCCTGGGTTCTTCGAACCCGTTCATGCAATGATGGCTCTACCTATGCTCGTCAGCCTGGTTCATGTGTGCATATCACTTGATTCCTCTATACATGATTGCTGTACTTTGATGACTGCAGCTGAATATATGTGCTGAGTTGATTTCAGTGAAAAACATTGCATTTCAAATGCCATGAGATGTGGTATTAGCACCTGTGGGTAACCGTTCACAAAACATTGCTAGATACTGCAAGTGATACACATGCATATGTGGAGCACTCCATGGCTTCAACTCCTTGAAAACAGGTTTCCAAGCACTAGCAGCAAAACCAATAATACATCATCTAAATGATTTGTTAGATTGGCTTCCTCCTGGCAGTTCCAAGCTGACTGGGCGTCCAAGTGGAACTGTCTTGATAGATTTACAGTTTCAACTTCAAAACTCATCTAACAGCCATATATTTTTGTAGCTTCACTTCCATCAGCAGAAATGCATGATATATTTAAATAAAATGTGCACTTTGATAGCTCAAGAACAGCTGTCTTTCAGACATTCTTAGAAGGCAGTGGGCAGATAAAATAAAGGTTCAGTAATTTTTTTTAGCAAACTTTGGTCCAGGGAAAAAAAAGAGACATCTTTGATTAAATTACTAAGTAATCAGTGAGGCTACTCTCACACACAGGCAAAACAAGGCTAAGGAAGCCCAGCCCATAATTGGTTGCATGTGGGAACCACTGGGAGTTGCTCAGCTCCTGGCAGTGGCATGGTGGCAAACCCGCCTCCAGAGCCCACCTTCAAAATGAATTTAAGGAGCTCCCAGTTGGCATCAGGGGGATCCCCATCATGTACTGTGCCTCCTGGCCCTCCCAAACCTCCCTGCTACCAGCAGAAGCTAGAAATCATCTGGGCAGGCATTCTGCCCACCCAGCATGGTGCTGAAGAGTGTCTGCGGGGAGGAAGGCATTTTAAGGCTTCCTCCCCACTCTCCCTCGAGCCCTTTCTCTGGAACCATGAGAAAGGGCTCATTGATTTGAGTTACAAGCTGCCTCCCAAACTTGAATTTCCTGTCATCAGGTATTTTACCTATCCTTTTAATATATTTGCCTTGGGTTCAGTATGAAGTGTTCTGTTGAACAAATCAGGTATTATGAAACACAATAAAGGGTATTAATTTTTCTTTTCTGATGACCCTGCTTCCTAATCCAGTAGGGTCCAGCTCCTGACCCACCAACACTTCAATAAGCTCTGCCTGCTGACTCATCAGAATCTGTGCTCCACTCACTGATCTACCTGTTCTGCCCAGTGAGCAGGTATTTTAAAATCACAGGTACATAACCCTGTCCCTTTCTCCTTGCGATGAAAAACAAATTGCAGAAACTGGCAGCCATTAATAATGGCTAATACAAAAAGAGTTTTATTTGTTCAGCTGTGAAAATCCTAGAATAGAAGGAAGTGCTTCTGCAGGTCACCTATACAAATAATTAAAATGCAAGACACATTTGGAGTAATTTAAATCCTTCAGCTGGAATACGTACCTACTCCCTAGTTAAAGCCTCTGCAGTAACACTGAACTGCCCTCTCTGCAGTAGACAGGATTTTTACCATAAATAAAAATCCAGTTTATATTGTCAGATGGCAATGATGACATCTTCTACAGAACTCAATACATTCTCTTTTTGTGCACCTTGACTCAATTTAGCCACTGGTTATTGCTAAGGATTATGAGCCATGTTGTATAGAAATAGATGACAACTGTATTTCCATTAGAGCAAGATTATTATATTATTTGACTAGCTAGGGCCACATGTAATACTTTTAACTGTACCCAAGAAATTCTACTTCTGTCACAAAAAGGCTGAATACTGCACAAATTATGCAAACTGAGCAAATGGTCATACTTAGAGGTGATTCTCATGACCACCAGGGTGCATGGGACACAACACACGATATCCAGTATCTAGGTTAAGGGTACGAGAGTAGTGGCACACCTAGGGCAAAAAGGAGCCCAGACCTGAAGGGCTTTGAAGCCCCCTGGGCAAGCCCCCCATTAATTTCTTTCCCTATGGCTACCACCACTGCTGATCCTGTTGCTGGGAGGGGCCTCCAAATGATTGGGGGGCTCCCCAGAGCCCCACCACCCCACTGCTGCCCCACACCCACTGCTGCCCTGCCAATATTTGTCATCCTCACCACCAGGGGGTTGGGGGGGTGAGCGGCCAAGTGTTGGCTGGTTGGCCTGTTGGTGTCACGCCCTCGATCTCCGACAGCGAGGAGAAAGGGGAAGCTGTCAACTTTTCAGCCGATGCAGGAGTGTCTGAGGGGCAGAGCCTGGCTGTCAGTGTTCATGAAACGGCTGTGGTAGATCCAGCTAATGATTCAGAGCAGGCACAACAACTTGAGACAGCAGAAATCGTGAAGGACCAATCCAAAGAGGAGCTATGCAATCAAACCCCACTGACTCCACAACAGCAGCAGCTTACGAGACACAGGGCTCAATTAGAGACTATTAGGAGGAACAAATGCCTCTTGCTGAGGGCTGATAAGCCTTGCATTCCTGCCACCTGGGAGCTCTCGCCTTGCACTATAAATCACGTCACCAGCCTTCTACTCACTGCTGAAAAGCAACATTCGTCAACCTCTGTTTCGACAGTGTGCAGCCAAGTCTGGTCAAGATGAAATTTCCGAGCCGTATCCTGTTGCAGCAGCTCTGTTTTGTCCCGTGATCTTCCCTGGCAGTTGGCCAGACCCTGACAGTTGGCAGGCATGCCTGCGCAGTGAGGAGCATTGCATGCCTGTGACATCACGGGCATGCAACGCTCGATACTCACTGCCCAGGTGCACCCGTCTTCAGGCTGACCAGCCACTGCGTCCCCAGCCTGCCACTGCCACCAGCGGGGGAGGCCTGCTTTGCTCAGCAACTCAACCCTGGCAGTAAGAATGACAAATATCGGCAGGGCAGTGGTGGGTGCAGGGCAGCACTGGGTCAGGAGTGGGAAAGTGGTGCAGTGGCGGGTCTCTTGGGAAGCCCTCAATCATTTGGAGTCCTCTCCCCCAGACAGAGGAGGCCACAGACCTGATCCCCAAGGTCGATGGCTAAATTGGCCTCTGTGTGAGCACATCCTTAACATCAGCTAACAGCCAGGTTATTTAGGAGGGTTAGGCAGGTGGGAAGCTGAGGGACCCTCAAGGATCCTGCCACTTTTCACAACCAACCTAACCGAGTCTGGCTGTCCCAGGTTGGGTTAGGCTGCTTGTGAGAACATCCTCATAATCTTATTTTTCATAACACACTGGTTTGGTTAGCCCCAGGGAAGGACAAGGAACTATACTGGTCACTATGTGCCCCCACCTAATTGCAAGACAAGTCTCATTCAGCCACCCATCTGGCTTCTCAAATTCAGTGAGTGTTATTCACACATTTTCAACAATATCTTAACAAACATAAGGGCTAGAAACTTGTTTTTAATGGATGTTGAAATTCACCGGAAGTTGAATTGTGTGCCCAAGAGGACATCCTACATTTTCCTGCATTCCTTTGAAATCACAGCACACACACAATCCTTTTTATAGCAGAGAGGAAATTTTGGATGGAAGTCAAAACTGGATAATGCTTCTCCTGATTATTAACCCTTATATTCATACTTGCTATGCCTAGGGTTTTGCAGTGTAGAATATTTTTCTATTGCCCTTTGAAAGTGTGTGTGGCACATGTGTAGCTATTGGTGACAGAGAAAGCTTTCTCAGCTGAGACACACACACCATCACCATGGAATGTCCTCTCAAGAGAAACTGACCAGGTGCAAACAATAACATATTTTGACCCCAGGTGAAGACTTAAAAAAAACAAAAACAAAAACAAAAACCCTTGACCAGGCATTTGGGCATGTTTTATAGCTGGTTTTAAAGCTGTTTAAAAGTTTTGCTAGATCTTGGTGGTTTTGCCACTGCTTCTGTGATTGCATTGGGTTTTTAAAAAAGATCTCACTTCTATACTTTATTGTAGCACTTTTAAATTTTATGTTGCCCTGAGAGTTCTGTTATGGAAGGATATCTTATATATGTACAATATCAGTAAATAAAATAAAGCTTGGTCTTTGCCTTTACAATAATCAGTGCTGACATTGTCTGTTATGGGGGTGGGCTCTGGGAGAGGGTTTCTGGGAGGCAGTGCCAGAAGCTGATGTCAGGAGATGGCCTCATTGTAAAATTGACATGAACTCTTAGATGTATTCTGCGGGGCGATGGTTACTCAGAAGTAGAAGGAAAACATGGCTTTGGAGCAGCTGATAAAAGGAAATAGCTTGGAAGGAATAATCTGCAGCTATGCTCTGAATTCAAGGGAGAGTCAGAGCAAAGGGCAGAGGGTGCTTGTCAACCATCTTCCCTCTATATGAAACCATGGGGAATTCTGAACAGAACCAGTGAGTGTGACAATTAACTGCCAGACATCCTGCCCTCCTCCACCCCTCTCCTATCTGCCTGGCCATTATACCAAGCTCTTGAGTACTTGCTCCCCTGTCAGATTCTGTTAGCAAGCATGACTTGTCCCCTTGCTAACAGGGTCTGCCCTAGTTGCATACGAATGGGAGACTACATGTGAGCACTGCACCCTTAGGGGATGGAGCCACTCTGGGAAGAGCATCTGCATGCTTGCATGCAGAATGTTCTACATTCCCTCCCTGGCATCTCCAAGATAGGGCTGAGAGAGATTCCTGCCTGAAACCTTGGAGAAGCTGCTACCAGTCTGTGTAGAAAATATTGAGCTAGATGGACCAATGTTCTGACTCTGTATATGACAGCTTCCTATGTTCTTATGTCACTGTATCTCCTGCATTTCCACTCTGCTACCTTACTAGGCTACCCATGGTTGTGCATCACAACAGATACAATCTCCATCCACACCAGTCACATCCAACAACTTCATTGGGGACTGAATGGGCATTGTGATGATATCCACATCCAGATGTGTTTCTGCATCAGTTCCATGCATGTGATATTTTTAATGGGGATATTAGTGCTGCACCAAAATGTGGTCACTTTCAGTATTTGATGTAGAAACTACAATTTTGAGGGATGCAGTTAGGTCCATGGAAGTCTTCCTGTCTTCTGCTTTTTCATAGTTTTCTTTTCTTTTCCTCCAATGCTGTATCTGTTTTAAAAAAACACAGTGTTAAAAAAATAAAACTGGAAATCTCCCCCTCATAAGCATTTTCACACTTTTGGGTGACCCTGGAGAAAAACCCTGAAAATGGGGGTAGTTCATGGACATATTTGTGCCCTCTTCTGCTTGTTTAGCTCTGTGCTAGCAAATATACATTTCCCCCTAGTTGTTAATTAAGACAGAGTTATCAGAATCCAATTATTTTTCAGAGAGATAACATAGATACACCACAATTAAAACACAAACAATCAGGTTGCAAATAAGGTCTAATTAGGAATGGCAGACAACAGTGGAACCAGTAAGAAATATTTCCAATAACCAAGGCATGTTTGAAATTTGACTTGAAAGGGGGGTTTCACACAGCTTTCTGTGTTATCATGGAGCAGCAGTGCCTGAAGAATATTCATAATCAAATGCAGAGCCTGGGGAATTAGATGACAGAGACTGCAGCCTCTTTCCCTTTGAAAAGCTTGGGCAAAGCTTTACTAAGGAGCTGATGGAAATGAAATGGGTGGCTTCACCTCCGGCTTCAGATAAAACATATCACAATATCCATCACACATTTCCATATCCTTCACATATCCTCCCATTTCTGCCAACATTAGGCCTGGGGCTTTCCCCCCATATCTCTACTTATCCCCTCCCCCTGCTCGCTAAAGTAATGTTAAGGGATGTAACTCAAATCCTTTCTCACCAACCTCTACTGTGGGAGAATATAGGACTTCTATCAATAGATGAGTGAACTGGATGAGGAGGCTCATGCCCTAGGGATCAGCACAAACCGGTTCAGAGGTCATTTTCTGGTTAAGAAAATGGTTTTAAGAAGTGGTCTGGCAGTCTGGTGGTTTGGCCGCTAAGGCCGGTTCAGCAGTGGGGGTTACCTTCAGGGATCAGAGAGGGTGCTCTTACCCCACTGTGTATGCACACACATCGGCCTCTTTCGGTCTGCAGCTGACTGGGGTGGCAAGAGGGTATTCTGCTGCTCGGCGCCAGCTGTTTTGCAGACAGTGCCAGCAGGGAAAATGGTGCGGGGTGGGGTGGGGTTAAGAGCACCCTCCCTGCTCCTTAAAGGTAACCCCCACACACTGCTGAACCAGCTGTCAGCTGGTATGTGCACACACAGAGGTGCACCTAGGTAATTTTGGAGCCTGGACTTAGAGGCCTTTGGTGGCCCACCCACCCACTATTAAAAAACACATTTTTAATGTGACCACACTACCTGGGACAGACTAAAAGGGATTCGGAGGCCCACAGTGGGTGTGGAGGCCCTGGACCGGCTCCGAAGTCCAGGGGTAAGAGTGCCTCTGTGTGCACATCCCTACTAGCCCCTATCCTAAATGTTTGTGTTATACCTTTTGTTCATTATATTTTCCAAGGGAAGTAGGGAAGGAGAGATCTCCCTGCTTGCCTCTGCTAACAACAGGCATTCCATCTCTGCTGCCTGGGGAGTGGTAACTATTAAAGAGAAAGGAGTTTGGGGAATTGGGGCTGCGGAGCTGGGAGGGTAGAGTTTGGGTGTGAGGGTTGTGATTAGGATCTGGGCATGCAAGAACTGAATGGTTTGGTTTCTATACCACATGACTCCTGAACCCCCAAATCACACACAGTTCAAATTTGTTTATATGGGCATCCTCTGATACTTAAGGGGACCCAGTCCCAGAGTCTTTGCATAGGATGGTTGCCAGAGCAGATTGGGTAGGGCTTAGGGGTGTGCAGAACTGGTTCAATTCAAACCAGGTTCAATTTGAACCAGGCCAGTTTGACAAGTTCAAACTCAAACTGGTCCAGTCCAGTCCCCCAAAAGGGGGACTGGTTTGAGTTTGAACCAAATTGAACCCAGTTCACATCAAACCGGTTGAAACAGGTATGATGCTTCGAACAGCCTAGTAGCCGCCATTTTGTCTGCTTTGTTTAAAGGTTTTCTGAGTTGCTCATCGGTTTTCTGCTACTGCCTTCTGATTGGCTAGCGATCTCCTTTCTCTTGGCGGGCTCGTTGTCATTCAAATTTTGTGTTGTCAGGGCACCTATGACCCCATTGGTTAGGGGGGAGGGATGAGAGAGGGGGGAGCAAAAAGGAGGGAGTTCCAAAGTGTATTTAAAGCCGGACAGTACCTGCCTGGCTTCACTCTTCCTCTGGATTCTGGAAGAAGAAAATAGAGAGCCTTGCTTTGCATTGTTGCTGCTTTGCCTTGCTTTCATGCTCTGAAGCGGC
The DNA here is from genome assembly GCF_027244095.1 of Hemicordylus capensis. Lineage (NCBI taxonomy): Eukaryota > Metazoa > Chordata > Lepidosauria > Squamata > Cordylidae > Hemicordylus > Hemicordylus capensis. Next base: position 66,029,053 of record NC_069662.1, on the reverse strand, counting down.
TGTCTTTTGTTGGCTTCCCTGCTGCAGCTAGATCCCTGCTCTGTGGCGGCCACATCTGCCCTGCTGCTGGACTCCTGTGGATTAACCTGCTAGTGGACCCCCGCTGTTGAGTGCCAGTGTGTGCTTGACCTGATTGCCTGGAGAGAGACTCCTGGAGAGAGATTGCCTGGAGAGAGTGCCAGTGTGTGCTGGGTCTGATTGCCTGGTCAGAAACTCCAGCCAAAGATGTTGAAAGCAGAAGACAACTTTGGTGAGTAAGCCCATTACTTTCTTTTAAATAGTGTGAAGTTTTGGGGGAGGGATCCAGGTTGGTAGGTGCTAGCAGGGTGCTAGAGTAGGCCTAGGGCTTTAACTTAAAGACCCCAGGGGAAGAAGGCCTCCATGAGGGTGCCGACCAAGGCTTGGACCAAAGTGGAAGGTAGAGGGAGACTGCTGAGACTTTGGTGCACAGGCTCTCCTTTCTGGATGAACCTGTCCCCGCACCTCACCTGCCTGTGGCAGCTGATGTAGAAGTGGGGGGTGGGTGGGCATTCTCTTGTAAGAGAAGAAGCTCTTCCCTTGGTGGGAGTGGAGGAGGAAGTGTTTACAGCTGCTAGTTCACCAGACCCCTCTCTACATCCTCCTCCCCACTAACCCCTCCCCTTTATTGTGATCCTGCCCAGTCAGAGACTGAGGATAATCAGGAGGAATTCATTCCTGTTGTGCCTGGACCTTCTCAGCCCTGTTAGGAAGGCAGCAGATCTGGTGGCCAACCAACAGAACCAGTAGTACTACCAGAAATGGTCCAGGACTGGTGATTACACTGTGTGTAATGCACTTTGAGTGCTGCCAGTGTAAGTAATGCATTTATTGTTGGGAACACTGATCATAACAACATAACATAACATAACATAACATAACATAACATAACATAACATAACATAACATAACATAACATAACGGAAAAAGCCCAACGTACCAGGAAGTTACATCAGTTAGGTTAAGCTAAAAACAATGCTACAATTTAGAACATATAGAGCCCATTCCCATGATCACTAGAAAGCAGGCTAAGGGAGCCTAGCAACCTTTCTAGTAATAATCAGAACCACTGGGCTCGCAGGCGAGGCTGGTGGTTCCATGGCAGCTAGCCTGGGCTCGCCTAATTCCCCCTCCTCTTAAATGAGATTAATGGAGCAATCACTTTTTTGTATTGTGTGCATGGCTACACACAAATAGACCCCCGACCAGGAGGCAACAACGAGCCTCCCGGCCGCAGGGGTCCTCCCAGAATGCACTGTGCACTCGTGCAGGGCATCCTGGGACTTCCGGGGGCCAGGCAGCCCCCAATCCGTGCAGCCTCCACCGTCTCTGTGATGGTAGTCATGTGGGTGGCTGATCCAGCCTCCCAGGGCTGCACGACTGATTGTCTGCGGGGAGAGCAGGCTAAGTCTGCTCACCCCGGCAAACCCTCCCAGAGTCTACACACCTCTTGCATGTAGAGTCTCAAAAAAATTTTTCTGGGTTTAAAAGAAAGCAAGGCGAAGATGACAACTTGACAACTGACAGACAGAATTGCACCCACAAGTCAACCATTCTACATCTGAATCCTTAAGTTTATCTATAATCTGTCTCAGAGTGTTTTCCCTGCTCACAGTAAACTTAGTAGTCATGGAATAAGGGGACAGATTCGTGTGTGGATCGGTAACTGGTTGAAGGACAGGAAAGAAAGAGTAGGAATAAATGGACAGTTTTCACAATTGAGATAGGTAGGAAGTGGTGTCCCGCAGCGATTGGTACTGGGACCTGTGCTCTTTAACCTGTTCATAAATGATCTAGAAGTTGGGGTGACCAGCATAGTGGCCAAATTTGCAGATGACACTAAACTATTTAGGGTAGTAAAATCCAAAACAGATTGTGAGGAACTCTAAAAGGATCTCTCCAAACTAGGTGAGTGAGCGACAAAATGGCAAATGCAGTTCAATATAAGCAAGTGTAAAGTGATGCACATTGGGGCAAAAAACACCAACTTTAGCTCATAGAAAGTGTCATCTCAGTGAGCGGCAGCTATGAAAAAGACTAATTCCATGCTAGGAATCATTAGGAAGGGAACTGAAAATTAAAATGCTAATATGCCCTTATACAAATCGATGGTGCGGCCACATCTGGAGTACTGCGTACAGCTTTGGTCACCGTTTCTTAAGAAGGACATTGTAGAACTGGAAAAGGTGCAAAGGGGGCAACCAAAATGATCAGGGGCCTGGAGCACCTTCCTTATGAGGCTAGGCTACAGCATCTGGGGCTTTTTACCTTTGAAAAGAGGCAACTAAGGAGAGACATGATCGAGGTGTATAAAATTATGCATGGAATGGAGATAGTGGACAGAGAGAAATTTTTCTCCCTCTCACAACACTAGAACCAGGAGTCACCCCATGAAACTGAAGGTCAGGAAATTTAGGACCAACAAGAGGAAGTACTTTTCACACAGCACATAATTAATCTATGGAATTCTTTGCCATGGGATGTGGTGATCGCCACCGGCTTGGATGGCTTTAAAAGGGGCTTAGACAGATTCATGGTGGACAAGTCTATCAATGGCTACTAGTCTGGTGGCTGAGGGCCATCTCCAGCCCCAGAAGCACGATGCTGCTCAATACCAGTTGCAGGGGAGGAACAGCAGGAGAGAGGGCATGTACTTATTACCAGCTTCTGCCAGCTGCTCTAGCTACTTGAGCTTGACCACTAGATCCCCTCATGTACCACCTTCAGTAGGCGGGTGCTGTACGTCCTGAACCAGGTGTTCAGGTAGCTTATGTTGAGGTTGCTGAAGTAAACAGGGCCTGACACCAGCCTGAACTTAACTACAGATGTGTGGGCCAGCTTTAGTGGGATGCAGGCTGCTTTCCTGACCTTCATGGAGGACTAGTGGGGGCAGGAGAGAGAGGGGATCTCAACTCCTGTTTGTGGTGTGGCCAGAACATCCTATGCAGTGAAACCAAGGTGTACTGTGCTGCATGTGGAGCTGCTGGACACAGACCACATGGGAGGTCCACAAAGGTTCCCCCTCCCCTCGACATCCTTGGTAATCACCACCACGGCCCATTCGGCCGGACTTTCTGGCCTGTTCGGGCCTTCGTATTCCAGTGTGGCAGCCATTTTTCCTGTCGCCGCACATGTGCAAATGGCCTCTGCAATGCCAGGCATGGCCCAGGGCCTTGCAGAGGCCATTTGTGCATGTGCGGTGGTCTTTAAAAAAAAAAAAAAAAAAAAGGCCATCGCAGACCCTCTCCCCCTGCAGTTTTTAGGAAGCCCCCTGAAGGGGCTAGAGGTAAATAAACTTTTTCTAATTTAAAAAAATGTGCAAACTGGAGGAGGGGTTTGGTTCCGGTCCGAACGGAACAGGGCTGGTTTGTTTGACCCCCAACCATGGAACCTCCAAACCGAATCATGGAACCCCTGAACCATCAAACTGGTTCACAAATCTCTACTATGTACAAAGGCAGTCCCACATAGAGTGAATGGCAGTAGTCAAGTCTAGAGGTTACCAGCATATGTACCACTGTTCTGAGGTTATTTATCTAATGAAATGGATACTGCTGATGTATCAGCCAAAGCTGATAAAAAGGTTTGGATCCAGAAGCACCCCAGACTGCATGCCTGTTCCTTCTGGGGAAGTGTGACCCCATCCAAAACTGGCAGATCAAAATTGTCTCTTGAGTTCTGACCCTGCACAATAAGTACCTCCGTCTCAGTTTGTTTCCCCTCATTCAGCCCATTATTGCCTCCATTTAGGGAGATTTACGTTCTGCCTTCTCCTGATGATTTTGACATGGAGATATAGATTTGGATGTTATCAGCATACTGATAACACCCTACACCAAATCTCCTGTTCATTTCTCTCAGTGGTTTTTGGTAGATATTTAAAAGTATTGGAGACGATATGGAAAACTAGGGGACACCATATAAACGTTCAGATTCTTGAAGAGCAACAGTCTCCAAGGGACACCATCTGTAATCTGTCCAAGAGGTAGGAGGAGCAGAACCACTGTAAGCATGTGACCAGCAACATGCTTCAGTCCCGAGACCACTTGAGATAGGCCTATAATTGTCATTGCCACAATGAACTCTTGAGCCACCCCAAATTGGTCCCAAAGTGAACACTGGGACCACTCCACAACCACTCCACTCCCCTGCCCACATCCCCTAGCCTGCTGATCTTTTATCGTTGATAGTAATAAACTAAACTAAACACATCCCCTAGCCTGCTCCATAACAGACCAACCTGGTGGGAGAAGCTGAGCCCACACAGGACCACTCGCCTCCCACAACCAGGTCTCAGTTATACATGCCAGGTCAGCTCCCTCATCCATGATCCAATCGTGGACAATTTCAGTCTTATTCTGAACTGACCTGGCATTACAGAGGAGCAAGGCCAGACTCTGTAGGTCATTGGAGCTGCTCCTTGAGGCCTAAGAGATGACAGAGCAGTTGGAAGTGGAAACAGTTATTAAATTACTGATTTCCCTTCACCTGTAATGGCCAGCTGCTCTGCCTGCATCAATTCTTCTATTCCCCATCACTACAGTAATAGCTGCCCCAGAACTGCCAGGTGCACTCCCAGTGCCATACCACTCAAGAGAGCCTAAACACATTTCTGCAAAAGGCCTGGCACAACCCAACCACGCAGCCCACAGGCCTGGCCCTAAAGGCCCGGCCCCCTTTGATGGCCCACTTTGGTGGCTGCCTATAGGAGGCCCGATGGCTATGCCTTTGGCGAGCCTCCTTTCTTTTAAGCCGGCAAGCCCCAAAAGCCCATGACCGCCAGCAGGGAGACTGCTCCTGAAATGAGGCCAACTGGGACTAATGCCTTTAGATGTTTTCTGCGTAACCAATTTGGCCACAAACTGAACTGTCCCAAGAATCAGACAAAGAAAAGTGACTTTACAGAAAGGTATTCAAATAAGAATTTTAATGTTTGTCTGATGCAAAGTGATGAAAAGTTCATTTTTGATACTGGTTCTTTGGTCCATATATCAAATAATTTGGATTTCTATACTGAACTGTTTGATATTCCTGAAGAGACTGTTCATTTAGGCAATAATACTACAATTAAAGCAAAGAAGAAAGGCGAAGGAATTTTGTATTGCAAGTTATTGGATGGATCAATTAGTGAGTTTTTTGTGAGAGATGTTTTGTATATCCCTGACTTCTCAAGTTGCTTGCTTTCAATATCCAAGCTAGAGAAACAAGGCTGTGAAATGTATATTAAAAATGGACAATGTGTTGTTACCCAAAATGGAGAAGTTTGCCTTGTAGGCTCTAAATCCAAAGACCTATACAGTGTGCAGGAGCAACCTGTATCAAAGACAGACAGAGAAAGACCAGCCTGGTCCAAACCTGAGGCATACCAGCCTAATGAAGTGAACCTTGCTAACTCATGCCTGCATGAAAACTGCTTGCAACTGTGGCATAGACGCCTAGGACACAGGAGCTAGGAGTCAATCCAGAACATGAAGAAAAAGGGATTAGCTAATGGCATTGATTTTGTACTATGTGACATTGTAACTAACTGTGTTTGTTGTCTTGAGTCCAAAGCAGTTAACAAGCCATTTCCTAAGCAGAGTGAAAGGAAGACCAGAAGACCCCTGGAGCTGATCCACAGCGATATATCACTACTAGCAACCACAGGTAATCAAAAATATTTTTTAACAATCACAGATGATTTCTCACGATATTCAGTTGTGTTTCTACTAAAGGAGACACCACAGATGCTCAAGAAACTCCAGGACTACGTGGCCATGGCAAGCAACAAATTTGGGTAGAAGCAAAAAATCCTGCGGACAGACAATGGAGGAGAATATACAGTATGTCCAGCACCACACAGCAGTTCCTGAGAGAACATGGAATTGTTCATCAAACCACAGTAGCTTACACCCCTTCCCAAAATGGAGTCTCAGAAAGAAAGTACAGACGTCTACTGGATATGGTATGATGCATGCTTGCTGACGCACACTTCCCACAGAAACTTTGGGGAGAAGGCATCATGACTGCTACATACAGTACATACAAAACAGAATGCACACAAAGTCTATAGGAACAACACCATATGAACTTTGGCATGGTCATAAGCCATCCATGACGCATCTGCGTGTCTTTGGAAGCATGGCTTACTCATACATCCCAAAGGAAAAAAGAACTATGTTAGGGGCTAGGGCCACAAAAGGGATTTTTGTAGGCTACTCAGCACAATCCAAAGGCTACGGAATTCTGGATCCTGACACCAGCAAGATAACCATAAGCAGATCAGTGTATTTTGATGAAAATGAAAGAGCTACGTCTTCAGAGGGGGCCTACACTGAAGCAAGCAACCAGACCAAACAACCTAATGACTGGATTATGCTTCCTGGTCTCAGAGGAATTGAGGAGGAGGAGACAGCAGATCCAGAGCCAACCACACTCGACACAGAGACCCCCAGCGATCTACCAGACGTACCTGAGATAATGGAAGAGACCACAGAGGGTGAGGTGAGGCGATCAACGCACTCAAACAGAGGTGTTCCAGCCCTGAGACTTCCCTACCTCACAAGAACGGCAGAACAACCAGAACCTTCATCATGGGAGGAAATATCTCAACTACCACAACCAGAAGCCCAGAAGTGGAAACAAGCTGCAACTGAAGAGCTTGAGGCTCTACAGAAAAACAAAACCTGGACTCTTACTAAGTTACCTCAAGGAAGGAAAGTTATAGGCTGCAAATGGGTTTTCAAACTCAAACATGATGCTGATGGTGAGATTCAACGCTACAAAGCCAGATTAGTAGCAAAAGGATATTCACAGAAATATGGAGAAGATTATGATGAAACATTTGTACCAGTGGTTAAACATACCACAGTAAGGACTCTGTTAAGTATTGCTGCTAGCAAAGGAATGCACGTTGAACACCTAGATGTGAAAACTGCATTCTTGCATGGCGAACTAGAAGAGGACATTTACATGCAACAACCAACAGATTTCTTAGAGAAAGGCAAAGAGGACTGTGTATGCAAACTGCAAAAGAGTATTTATGGTTTAAAACAGGCTGCCAGAGCATGGAACATAAAACTAAATGATATGCTGCTTCAAGCAAAACTCAAAAGAAGTGAAGTGGATCCCTGCCTGTACACGAGATGCATAGATGGCAAGTGGACCTACATTTTGGCGTATGTTGATGATTTGATTCTTGCCTATGAAAATCCAGACGACAGCAAGGAAATAATGCATCATCTGAACAGAGATGTGGAAGTCAAGCGACTTGGCAACATTGCACACTACTTGGGCATTCAAGTACAAAGAGAGAAAGATGGAAGTTTACTAATCAACCAAGAACAGAAAATTAAAGACTTGATAAACCTGCTCAGACTGGAAATTGTGAATCCTACACCAACTCCAATGAAAGTGAACTACATAAAGCAAGAAGATCAAACTGAGTCACTATCTGACAATCACAGATATTGTGAAGCATTGGGTAAGCTTCCATACATTAGTACACTCACTAGGCCAGATATTAGTACAGGAGTTGGCTTACTTTGCAGAAAGACTGCATCACCAACAGTCAAGGACTGGAATGTGATTAAGAGACTTGTTAGGTACCTAAAGGGTACTGCACACTTTAAGCTCAAGCTATCAGCTAACAGTCAAGCAAAACTAGAAGCATACATAGATGCAGACTGGGGTGGAGACCTAACAGAAAGGAAATCCACCAACGGTCACATAATTTTCTATGGAGATGGAGCCATAAGCTGGTCAAGCACCACCAAGCAAGACATAATAGCATCATCAACCACTGAAGCGGAATATGTATCAGCTGCACAGGGCTGTCACAAGATACAATGGCTGTGTCAACTACTGAAGGATCTAGGTACAGATGTACCACAGCCCAAACCAGTGTATGAAGACAACCAAAGCTGCATTCAACTCTCCAAACAAGAAGATGTAAAGAGGCGTACCAAACATATTGATGTGAAGTACCATGTAGTGAGAATTCTGCAGAAGGATGGACTAATCAAGCTGATCTACTGCCCAACAAATGAAAGGCTTGCAGATATACTCACTAAGCCACTACCAAGACCCTGCTTTGAAAAGCTGAGAGAGAAAATGAATCTTTTGAACTGAGCCGCAAGACATCGAGAGGGGGTGTTGGAAGTTAAGGACTTTGCGCTTTCTCTTTGTCTCAGACAGTAGGGGACAGACTAGTGAGTCAGAGTGCTAGAGGGTCAAGACATTGATCATCCCTTCTCTACTGCTCTGACACTATCCCTTTGGAATGTAGATTGCTAATCTCAGGGTGACTTTCGTCCTCTCTCTCTTCCCCTACCTGTCCTTCTACCTTGCAACATGGCAAGCTCCTCTCCCTGCACCATGTGTGCAGAGAAGATGCAGAATCCATCTGCATCCAGATAGATAGATAGATTAGAGATCCTAACTCCTCACTTTCCTATCTAGAATGGAGTTCCTTAATAAATGCCTTATACAGTATATTGATCTGAAACTATGAATTGGCTCCAAGTTACTTTACTCTCAGCATACACGCATGCCTAAGTAAATTCCACTGTGTTGTGCCTCTGTGCACTCTGCTATAATGAAAAAGGGATTCTCTTACCACAGAGAATTCCCAACAGCTAGAACTTGGCAGCAGACAAGTAGGCTGCTCCTCTTCTGGGCTGGAGACTCTACAGGAGGCAGATGGGGCAGTTGGTAAGTCCTGGCAAGGCAGGTGGAATAGTCTTGCACCCCCTGTTACCTTCCAGATGATGATGATGATGATGATGATGATGATGATGATGACGAGCAGCCAATTACAAAAAGCAGCTTTACTGGGAACAGCCTATATTCTGCAATGATATCTATAATAACCAGTCAATAACACCTGTCTGACTGTGTAAACAACAACAACAACAACAACAACAACAACAACAACAACAACAACAAATAATAATAATAATAATAATAATAATAATAATAATAATAATAATAATAATAATAATAATAATAATACCATAAAATTGAAAAAGTTGAAGAAAATGAAGATGTAAAAATATTATGGGACTTCCGACTACAAACAGACAAACATCTGCCACACAATACACCAGATATAACTGTAGTCGAGAAGAAAGAAAAACAAGTCAAAATAATTGACATAGCAATACCAGGGGATAGCAGAATAGAAGAAAAAGAAATAGAAAAAATCACCAAATACAAAGATCTACAAATGGAAATTGAAAGGCTGTGGCAGAAAAAGACTAAAATATTCCCAGTGGTAATTGGCGCCCTGGCTGCAGTTCCAAAAGACCTTGAAGAGCACCTCAACACCATAGGGGCCACAGAAATCACCATCAGCCAATTACAAAAAGCAGCTTTACTGGAACAGCCTATATTCTGCGACGATATCTATAACCATTGACAATAAAATTCTGGCATCCCAGGTCCTTGGGAAGGACTCAATGTCTGGATAAAACAAACCAGTCAATAACACCTGTCTGACTGTGTAAACAAGAAATAATAATAATAATAGGAGGAGGAGGAGGAGGAGGAGGAGGAGGAGGAGGAGGAGGAGGAGGAAGAGGAAGAAGAAGAAGAAGAAGAAGAAGAAGAAGAAGAAGAAGAAGAAGAAGAAGAAGAAGAAGAAGAAGAAGAAGAAGAAGAAGAAGAAGAAGAAGAAGACAACCCAGTCATTTGGTAGACTGTATGTAAATAACATAATAAATAATAATGTGTATATACACAATGAGGACAAACCATGTGGATGGAAGTTATTACATGTACCTGGAGCAACACTTAATAATTTCAAGATAGGCACATGTACAGAATTCTAGAATACAGACCAGTATATGATCTACATCCCACTAGTGGAAGAATTTTGATATAGATAGCTTTTATAGTTGAACTAGTGATTTTTGGCCCGTTAAATAACGGGCGCTAGTGCAGTTGTGAACTCCGGGCCCCCGCCACCATTCCCCCTCCCGCCGCTGTCGCCCGCCTCCATGCCGCGGCTGGTCTCCCCGGCCGGGCAAGGGCCCCAAAGTTTCCCCCTGCCCGGCTTCAGCGGCGCCGCCAGGCCTCGGCGGCGGCTCCGCCACCACCTCGGCCGGCATCCCCCACCGCCTCTTCCCCCCGCCCGGCTTCGGCGATGCTGCCAGGCCTCAGCCATGGCTCCGCCACCACCTCGGCCGCGCCTCGGCCAGTTTCCCCCGCTGCCTCTTCCCTGGCTTTGCGGGGCTTCCCCGGCTTCTTCGCGGCGGCCGCTTCTGGCCATCCAACATGGCCGCCTGGTGCTGGCGGTCGTGTCTCCCTCGGCGCGTTCTGGGCATGCGCTTTGCGCATGCCCAGAACGGCCGAGGGAGGCACGGACACACGCCTGGGTGTCCACGGACGGACACAGGCATCTTATTATAGAGGATTCACTTCCCTGCTTTTCTGTCTGAGTGAGTCCCCTTCCATATTTTTTATAGACAAATTGCTTGTTTGTGCCTGTGGAGCATTCCTGCAATCTAGGAAACAAAACAAAAAGCAGGTAAACAGTACAAGAAACACATTCTCTTAACTTCCAGCCATTCTGGAATCACTAGGGGGAAAAATAGCAAAACATGTTTATGGCTTCTTTAATGGTTGCACTGTTTCATGCAGATAGGTCAACTTTTCTTTGCTGCAATAACTGTTTAAAAATTCTGAATATACTCTTATTTCTTATTTCTTATTTCTTTCCCAGTATATCTGTATTGTCCTGAATACAGAAGACAAAACAATCTAGCAAATAAGAGACTATCCTTGGGATATTTTTTTTTATTTCAATTAAAAAAAACAGAAAAGATCTTTTCCCTCAGAATGGAAAGGTCTGTTTGCTGACTTGCTGCTGAATCATGAAGATTCAGGTGAAATTTTACTATGTTTGCCATCTGAGTACCCAGAATGTTGGGGGGCAATATGCTAAATCATTGTAAACCGCTTAGAGAGCTTCCAGCAATAGAGCGGTATATAAATGTAAGTGCTATTGCTATTGCTATCTTATGGTAAAAAGATAATGAGACGGGTCTCATGATCAGTGAGACCTGCCATAACAGCTTAGCCAGCTCTCCCCGCAGATGATCCGTGCTGCAGTCCTGGGCAGCTGGATTGGCTGCCACATGACTGCTGGCTCCGTCATGGAGCTGGTGGGCGCTTGGGAGTTCAGGGGCCACGTGGCCCCCAGAAGTTTCAGCATGCTCTGCATGAATGTGTTGAAGAGACCCCCCAAGCCGGGTGGCTGCTTTTTAGCCTCCAGGTCGGAGGTCTCCTTGTGAGTTGCCGTGGTGTGGAACTGCACAGCGGCAACACATAATCCAGAAACCCCAGTTAGCAGAGCGCTTGGTCTGCTAACCTGGGCGAAGTGGAGGGCTTTGCAAGTAGGTTACCCGCTTGTAAACCACTGGGCTCGCCTGCGAGCACAGTGGTTTACACAACCAGCAAAAATCGGGCTAGGCTCTCTGTCTCCTAGCCTGATTTTTGCTGGTCATGAGAATAACCTCATTATTATGGTCATAGGAACATATTAAAGTGCCTCATATCCTTTCATTCTGGCTGTCCTGCCAGCTCTTTGACCTTGGGGAGCCGTGCCAACCCCCCACAGAACTTCACTTGTTCCTTTGTAATGCCAAGTTGGTTGAGAATAAACCAGAAATCATTCATGATCTGAAAATGGATGTAGGGGCCAACCTAGTATGTATCATAGACTTGGCTGGGGGATGCTGGCATCCCTGTCTGGTCCCAGTTTCTCTTTTCTCCAGGGTTCTCTGTTGAGGAGTAGGTGAAGGGAGGTGGGCATGGAGGTGGAGTCGCCATGGTCTATGACAGGGGTGGGGAACCTTGGCACTCCAGCTGTTTTTGAACTACAACTCCCATCATCCGCAGCCATAATTATTGTGGCTGGGGCTGGTGGGAGTTGTAGTTCAAAAACAGCTGGAGTGCCAAGGTTCCCCACCCCTGGTCTATGAGAATAACATCTCCCTTATCAATACCCTTGTCAAATTATTGGACTATATTTATATATTTATCTATTTATTTATACCCTGCTCTTCCTCCATGGAGCTCAGAGTGGTGTACATGGTTATTTTTATCCTCGCAACAACCATGTGAGGTAGGCTAGGCTGAGGGATACATGACTGGCCCAGAGTCACCCAGTGAGTTTTATGGTTGAATGGGAATTTGAACCCAAGACCATCAGCTGAGTCAGGGATTCTCTTGGGCAACAGGGTGATCGGTACACCAACAGAAGTTGCAGTCTATCAGTGGTTAGAGTGTTAGATTCTAACCACTGATATACTGGAACTTCTGTTGCTGCTGACCAATAGAATCCCTTACTCAGCTGATGGACTTGGGCTTGGGCTTGACATTGGAGACTGCCAGGATTGTGGTGGTCGGGAATTTCAATTTTCACTTTGGGACCAATTTGGGGTGGCTCAAGAGTTCATTGTGGGAATGACAATTATAGGACTATTCCAAGTGGTCCTGTGTTGGCTCAGCTTCTCTCACCAGGTTACTCTGTTGTGGAGCAGGCTAGGGGATGTGTTTAGTTTAGTTTATTACTATCAACGAACAAAGATCAGCAGGCTAGGGGATGTGGGCAGGGGGGTGGAGTGGTTGTGGTCCATAAGAATACCATTTCCCTTACCAGGGCCCCTATGAGACAATATATTGAGTGCATATTTTTGTGGCTGGGAACGAGGGATAGATTGGAGATTCTGTTGGTGTACCGTCCACCCTGCTGCCCAACCGACTCCCTAACTGAGCTGACGGAGCTGGTTGTGGAGTTGGTATTGAAGTCTCCTAGACTTTTGGTCCTGGGGAACTTCAATATCCATGTTGGGTCTGGCTTGTTGGTGCAGCTCAGGAGTTCATAGCAGCCATGACTAGGGATGTGCGGTTCGGTTCGGATCCGAACCGGTTCGGATTCGGCAGCTCAATCAAATCCGGGCCGGTTCGGATCCGAACCGGTTCGGCTGTCCCATTGCCTCCTATTGAGTGTCTAGAGTCTTTATTTTCAAGTTAGAAGTGTGTCCTCCATTTCTTGGCTCCTTCCTGAAACTTTTGCTCCTGGCATCCATTTTGTGAGGCTATTTTCAGGCATTGCATTGGCTGCGCTATTGATCCTTTGATTGGCCAGAATGAGTCCTTTGCTCTGGTAGGCTGCTTGGCTGTTGTACTGTTGAGAGCTGGCACCCTGTTGGCCGTGGGGGGAGTGCAAAGGTGGGGGCTCCCAAAGGAGGGAATTTCAAAACCTATATAAACCCAAGCCTCTTGTCCAGAAACTTCTCTTGGCTGCAGTTGTGGGATCATCTCTGAGACCTGCTACTTGCCCTTGGCTGGCTGCTGGTGTCTCTGTGAGTCCTGTCCCTGACTGTGTCCTGTGTCTCTCTGTGTGCTCTAATCCTTTGTCCACCTGCCCCTTGTGACTCTCTGTGTGTCTCTGTCTGTCTCTTGTCTGTACTGTTACTTTACTTTACTTTCTTCTTAATTTCCCCCAAATTTCCCTGTTTCTTTGTCTGTCTGCTTTTCTCCCCCCTCCCCCTCTTTCCCTTCTCATACCTTGGGCCTACCCTCCCCCACTCCCACCCACTGCATTCTCATTGCTTTAAAAGTTCTTCTATTTATTAATGCTCTTTGTGTCCTGCCTTGTTTTTGTTCAACTTTTTGATTTTCACATTGCATTCCATTGGTTTTTCATTTATATATTGCTTGCTGGTTTTGCTTAAATTGTAGTAGCATTTTGTTTGTTTCTGCTGCTGCCCTGCGAGTTGGTTCCCTCCCCCCCCCCAGAGGATTCTGTTGTTGTTTTTTGTTGTCCCATATAATCAATTTGGTTCTCTTGTTGGTTGTGTGCTCCTCCATTGCCTTGATATTTGATAATATTGGTTCTCTGTGTTCAGCTTTTTAAGTTGCTCCTTGTTCTGTGTGGTGGCCCCCCTGCTCCTAACTTGCCCCTCCAAGTCCAAACCAAACACACCTCACCCCAACCCCACCCCATCCAGCCTTCTCCCAATCGCTGCTGCCCAACAGAGTCCAGTTTTTTTTGCTTGCAGTCCCACTTATTTATTTGCTATTATTTGCAGCAATTGTGGTTTCATTGTCTCTGTTTACTTAGTGGCCCCCCTCAGAGTCAGTGTTTGGTTCCCCGTCCCCACACCCCCACCCACGAGTTTGTTTCTGCTGGTGGTTTTGGTTTAGAAAGAGTCTTTTTCTTCTCGTGTTTTTTTAAACTTCTGGCTTGTGTTCTTGATATATTGCTTTATATATTTTGCTCCCCTCCTCCTCCTCCCCCCTGCCTGCCCCCCCACCCTCCATCCTCCCAGACCCTAGCCCAGCTCCTCCCCCCACCCCATCCAGCCTAATCGCTGCTGCTACCCGCCTGAGTTGTTCTAGTTTCTCCTTTGCTGTTTGTTGCCCCCTCCCCTTCCACCCAACACCCCCCTGCCACACACTAGCCCCCCAACCCACACACCCTCTTCTCCCCCCACCTCTCCTTCTTCTTGCCCCTGACTCCCTCTACTTACCCCAGGCCCCCTGCCACACACTAGCCCCCCAACCCACACACCCTCTGCTCCCCCCTCCTTCTTCTTGACCCTGACTCTCTCTACTTACCCCAGGCCCCCTGCCACACACTAGCCCCCCAACCCACACACCCTCGGCTCCCCCTTCTTCTTCTTGCCCCTGACTCTCTCTACTTACCCCAGGCCCCCTGCCACACACTAGCCCCCCAACCCACACACCCTCGGCTCCTCCCACCTCTCCTTCTTCTTGCCCCTGACTCTCTCTACTTACCCCAGGCCCCCTGCCACACACTAGCCCCCCCAACCCACACACCCTCTGCCCCCTCCTTCTTCTTGGCCCTGACTCTCTCTACTTACCCCAGGCCCCCTGCCACACACTCGCCCACCAACCCACACACCCTCTGCTCCCCCACCTCTCCTTCTTCTTGCCCCTGACTCCCTCTACTTACCCCAGGCCCCCTGCCACACACTAGCCCCCCAACCCACACACCCTCTGCTCCCCCCACCTCTTGGGACCGCTGCTACTGCTGTCCTCCCACACACCTTAATCCCCCCTCCCTGCTACGCTGCGCTCCTCCTCTCTCTCTCTCTCTCTCTCTCTCTCTCTCTCTCTCTCTCTCTCTCCTCTCTTTCTCTTTGTTCCTGCCCCCCTCTTTTCTCTCTCTCTCTTCTCTCTTTCTCCCCCCTCTCTCTTTCCTCTCTCTTTCCTCTCTTTCTCTTTGTCCCTGCCCCCTCTCTCTTTTCTCTCTCTCTTTCACTTTTCTCTCTCTGCTCCCCTTCACTTTCCACCTCCTCCCACAGCTGCAGCCGCACACAGTAGCCTACCCACCTAGCGGCTGCCATCGTGGTTTTTTTCTTTTGAAAGTTTTTGGTTGATTTGTCTCTGCTTGGGGGTGAGTTGAGCGACAGAAATAGTGTTGTCTCCTCACTTCTGCCCCCCTCCACCATTGACCTACCCCGGTTGCCTGTGCCTCGTGCGGCCACCCTGCCTGTGTCCCACCCCAGGGTGACTGGCTGGCGGCAGCGCATCCGTGACCAGCAGTGAGTGGCAGGAGAAGGACCGGAAGAAGAGGGGTTAGTGCGTGTGCAATTGTGCACCTTTTGTTGCCCCCTTTCCCTCCCTAGTTGGCGGTTTTAAATAGGGACATCCCTATTTTGAAATGCATTTGGGTGTGGGGAGGAGGGAGGAACCCTTGGAGAGGAGATGTACTGTTGTAACTTGTGTCTTCTTGCTCAATGAAGAAATTGCTGCTGTGTGCTGCATTGCATTGCATGCGTCTTGCAGTTGGTTTTTGAACAGGTGCCTTCCGGAGTGTTTCCTGGCCTCTGGGTGGGGCAGAGTGGGGTCATGGGTTCTGATCTGATGCTTGCTGCTACTACATGCTGTGCCAATGCCATGCCAGAGTGTTTCCTGGCCTCTGGGTGGGGCAGAGTGGGGTCATGGGTTCTGATGCTGCTACTACATGCTGTGCCAATGCCATGCCAGAGTGTTTCCTGGCCTCTGGGTGGGGCAGAGTGGGGTCATGGGTTCTGATCTGATGCTGCTACTACATGCTGTGCCAATACACATATATGATGATGATGTTCCATCCATGCTGCCATCAAGTGTTTGCTGCTGCTTGCTTGCCATGGCGGGCAGAGTCACAGTGTGGGTGGGTTCAACTTCTGTGCAGGTGCGACTGGGTTCTGGTTTTGGTTGTGTGCCATTTAAAGTCACTAAATAGGCTGCATTGAGGTTGATGCTCCCCCCACAGGAGCATTACTTGAAAACCACCACCCCCGAAACATACCACACTGTGTTTTTCAGTTCACTAAATAAGGGTTTCCTCCTTTGATCTGCAGGTGCCCAAGCTTTGAATGCATCCCTCCCCCCTCGGTAGGTGCTGTGCCCTCCCCCCATCCACTCTCCCCAAAAATAAAAATAAAAAACTTGCCACCCACACCACAACTACTCCACCCAACTGCCCGTGCCACCCACACCAGGGGTCCACCCTTTAATCCCCAATTTTTAAAAAAACCTCCCAGACCCATCTCCCCAATTGGCTTGACTCCCAAATTTTAAAAGGTCACCCTCTCCGCCTCAATTCAATTGGCTTCCCCCCCATCAAAAAGTCTTCCATCCTTTCCCCCCCTAATTGGCTTACTTTTTCAAAACAGCCCCCCCCCCCACCAGCTCGAAATCAATTGTGGGTTTTTTGCCCCTTTCAACCCCTCCAAATTATTTTTTTGCCCCTTCCTGGCCTTACTCTTAAAGTCTCCCTCCCTCCTCCTAGATAAGAATGTCTGAGCGCCGTGTGGCGGGCAGGGCTCACTCTAGGTTGCCAGGCAGAGGACGTGGGAGAGGCCAGGAGCAGGGTGCGCCTGCGGAAACTCAGAGATGGAGAGGACGCGGGGAGCCTGAGGACACCCCAGTCCTCCCCATTGGAGAATTCTTTGCCACGGCTCCAAGTGTGGTGCACAGGATTCGTTTCCCCCCGCCTGCTGCTGGCAATCACGGCACGGGCATGGTCACTCGGACTAGGTCTGTGGCGGGTCCCTCCTCAGCGGCACCAGGTGCTGCTGAGGTACCGCCAGTCGTTGTGGTGGAGGAGACTGTGGAGGTAGAAGAGAAGGTAGAGGGCGGTGAGGATGTAGCCAGGTTCTCCCTCCCTCTGGGGCCCCTTCCCCCTATCCTTTTGCCACTCAGTGGGGCCCCCCCTCGTGAAGCCCAACACTCTGGTGGGGAGCGGTCTGGTGAGCTGGTGGAGGAGAGGCCTGCCTCTCCGATGCCAGTGGAGCCGGGCCCTTCCTCTGGTGTGGAGGGCGGAAGGGGCGGGTTGGGTGGCATCAGTGGGCAGGCAGTGGCGGACGCCCCCCCCCCCCAGGACTGCAGCCACCCTGTGAGAAACGGCCTAGGACGGCGCCCAGGGTGCAGGAGGCCAAGGGCAGTGGTGTGTGGGTCCATTTTGAGGTCCCTCAAGATGCTCCATTCCACGCCCGCTGTGTCCACTGCAGGATGCAGGTCAGCCGTGGAAAGGACCCTGCGCACCTGGGTACGATGCCTATGTGGAGACACATAGAGCATCACCACCCAGGTCTCAGGGGACAGGCTGGCAGCTCTAGCGCGCCTTGTGCATCTGCCACTAGGGCAGGCAGCGGCAGTGTGCCAGCCAGCAGGCAGGCTACACTGCCAGTCCAGTGGTGGACGCAGTCGTCGGGCAGCCAGTGTACTGTTCACGTGGACCATCATCACCTCACCCGCCTCATAGGGGAGATGATTTCCACCGATGACCAGCCGTTTCAGGTGGTCGAGAACTCCGGCTTCCGCCGGATACTCCAGTACCTGGTGCCCGAATATGTCATCCCTTCAAGGACCTCGTTCAGCCGGAACATGGTCCCTTCCCTGTACCGCACATGCAGGGAGCTCGTGTCGGCAGGGCTGCGTGCAGCTCTGCCGGGCACCAGCGTGCATTTCACAACTGACCTCTGGATCAGTGTCAGTGGGATGCATGCTGCTTTCCTGGCCCTCACTGCCCACTGGTGGGGCCCGGAGAGAGAGGGGACCTCCTCGGGCGATGCTTCCGGGTCCTGCGCGGCTCCCGCTGCACTACGGCACAGGTGGGCCGTCCTGCATGTGGAGACGATGGACACGAGGCACACCAGGGAGGAGGTGGCGGCCGTACTCGACCACCAGATGGAGGAGTGGATTGGCAGGTGTCCAGCGGCTTCATTGTCACCGACAATGGAGCCAACATTACCACCGCTGTCGAGACAGTCATGGACTGTGTGAACATATGGTGAATGGCACACACACTCCATCTGACCATCAGGGACGCCCTTGGCCTTAAGGAGCTGAAGGCGTTCCAGGAGAGGGGGGGGCCGCCCCATCCCAGTTGCTGTTGCTGCCATGGCCCCGCTTGTGAATAGGTCTTGCAAGCTGGCCGCCCACTTCCACCGCAGCGAGAAATCCAGGCGACTGCTTCGCCAGAAGCAGGATGACCTTGGGCTTCCTCGCCATCTCATCCCTTCGGATGTTGAGATGCGGTGGAACTCCACCTTCCTCCTGTTCCAGTGCCTTTTGGAGCAGGAGAGAGCCCTTGTCACCCAGGCGAGGGACGAGTCCTTGGATGTCTGTGACCTCTCGAACACAGAGTGGAAGCAGATGTCCAAGGTGGTGTCGGCACTCCAGCCCTTCCAATTTGCCATGAAAGGCTTGTGTGCCAACACCCCTCCCTTGAGCCAGGCGCTGCCCACAGCTCTGGGTCTGGAGAAGCTGATGGGTGAACTCTGACCATATCTCTCTGACCACGCCAGAGGGTCGTGCTCTGGCTGGGAGGCTGAAGTCTGGGGTTGACAGGCGGCTCATTGGGGTGCTGGGAGAGAGGGAGGAGTATGTCCTCGCTTGTCTCTGTCACCCAGCCCTCAAGGGCAATGCTGTGAGTGCCGACGAATTGCCCAGGTGGAGGGGCATCCTGGTAGAGAAGGTTAGGGAGGAGGAGGCTGCTAGGGCCCACAGAGACCAGGATGTTGGTAGTGGTGCAGGGGCAGCCACCCACCCCGCACCCAGCAGCAGCATGGGTGGCCAGCCGGCGTCAGCTTCCCCTTCCCCTCCCTCTTCCCAGTCCAGCAGCACGGCATCCCAGGCAGCGCCATCGCAGCAGCCACTTGCTACCAACTCGAAATCCGCCCAGTGGTTTCAGCGGTTCTGCTATGGGGCCATGCCTGGTATGCGGGAGGCTCGACCTGCCAGGCCCCCCTCCAGTGCTGAGCAATGTGTTGCGCAGTACTTGGAGGAGGCTGTGGAGGAAGACGGTGTGGACTGCGCACAGTTCTGGGCGAGCCACCGCCAAGTCTGGCCGGACCTGGCGGTGGTGGCTGTGCGCCTCCTCTCCTGCCCCCCAACCAGTGTCCAGAGCGAGTGGGTGTTTTCACGTGCCGGGGACATGGTGACACCCTCTCGCTCCCGCTTGGATCCTGGTCTGGTGGAGCAGCTGTTCTTCCTTAAGGTGAACCTCCCCCTGTTGGGCTACCCCAAGCTGGAGTTTGAGCCGGGCGCGTGATTACCGTGGGTTGCCCTATGGTTGGTCACCTGCCTGGCTTGACCTCTGTGCTTATCCCTACCCTCCCCCCATCCACCTCTAGCTGAGCTGACGTGACAGATCCTGAGCCGTGCCAGCCAGTCGCAGCGTGTAGTGTGCCCACACAGAGATGCATTGGTAGTAGTAGTTGTAGTGCTGCGACTGGCCAGACGTTTACAATGCCCATGCCCACCTAAAAAGAAACCCAATGCTGACCAGCTGCAGCACAGGCCCTTATCTCTCCACCTGTCAGCATTTGGGGACCTGGCGTGAGCACGGCACACGCCCCAAAAGTAGCACAGCCCAAATAGTACTAGACTCAGCGGCAGCGGCAGGTATACGTTCTAATGCAGTGTAAATATTGTAAATACTTGTATGTAAATAATTTTTTCTTTAAAACCCCATGTTAAAATCTACCCTCAAAATTGTCCAAAAGGGGGGAAAAAGCTAACAAAGGGAGAACAAAATGATGAATGCCAAATGAATTGATTTTATTGAAAATGTTACCAGAAATCATGTGTGGGGGGCTTGGTTTACATGGAGAAAATAATTTGATGATTTTTTTATAATGAAACAAATGAATTATTATCATCTTATGTTCATCTTGATTGTGGTCACTGTTGATGTTGGCTGATGGCAAAAAAACCAAAAACCATCAGAATAGCAATGAACTGGCTGCCAACACAACATATTGATTGATAACTATGCAGGGGGGGAATTGTGTCTGTGTGTGTGTGTGTGGTGCAGGCTCAGTCTGTCTCTTCCTCTTGTGTGTCTGTCTGTCTGTCTGTGTGAATGGATGCCTAGCACTGTCTGTGTGTGTGGATGCTTTCTGTAGTGTGCTGTCTGTCTGTGCTGTGTGTCTACATGTTTTTTTCCTTCCCCCCTCCAAGACTCCCTCCCCCTATGACTCCCTCCATCCCTCCCTCCCCCCCATCCTCCCTCCTCCCTCTTCATCACCCTCCTCCATCCTCCCTTCCACGCCCACCTCACCTGCCCCCAAACCCCGGTCTGGCAAGATGATGAGAATCTGGTCTCTCCCACCGAAGCACACACGTGACCACGTGTGTGCATAATATGTGGCTGACCAACTCTGAGCCAGACCCTCCTCCCCCTTCAATCCCCTCTGCTACATCCCTCTCCCCCTCCAACTCCCCCTCCCCTTTCCTCCCCCCTTCCTTCCCTCCCTCCCTCCCCCCTCCTAGCTAGCAGCACACACACACACACACACCTGGTGGTAAACACCAGCACGCATGCACTCACACTGGTGCCACCACCACCTGCCTTGGTCCTCTCTGTGTCCTTGAGCAAATATGTGGTGGACCAGAGAACCATTTCTTTTCAAGTAAGGCAAAAGGCATGCACTCACTGCGCACACACGAAGAAGAGGTGAAGACAAGAGACAACTACTAGAACCAGCAGCAGCAGGTGAGTGTTGTCGTGTTGTGTTGCTTGCCAAATGCCATTGCCCATGCTCAATGCTCTCAGTCTGCTGAAACTAACTAACTAGTTTAAAGTATTATTTTCCTACTCTGGATCTTACAGCAGGATTTGAAATTTGAAATGCAGGTTGGGCAGATTAATGGTGGTGGAAGGTTTAAATTTGTGTTTTTCTTTTTTAATTAATATTACAATAAGGGTAAAATTTATAGTTGGTATCACGAAAAGAGGTGCGCGGGAAGTCAACTTGTAATTGTGTTTATTATGATTGTTATGGTTACTATTATTGTTAAAAGTTAATAAAAATTTGAAACAAAAAAAGAGAAACTAACTAGTATCATCCTTCCTCACACTCAGTCAGCTGCACTCAGTGCACTCACCACACTACACTACAGCTGGTGGTAGAAGATGTACTGGATTTCAACTTCAAAATCTGTGCTAGGATTGCCCCGCCTCCTCCTGCCTGTAATTGTGCCCTGCCCTCTCCCCTTGCAGTTGCGCGTCGTGACGGGTTGGTGTTCGTGCGCCGTCTACTCAGCTCTCCTCTTGTTGGCTTGGCTTGCTAGGCACTGGCTGGCAGCAGCTGTTGGCTGTGTGCCATGCTCAGGCTGTGGTGCGTGTGACTGGCAATGTTGGCGTAGCGTAGCAACACTGGTTGTGGGGGTAGTAGTAGCACTTACATTTATATAGCAATAGCACTTACATTTATATACCGCTTTATAGCAGGAGCTCTCTAAGCGGTTTACAGTGATTTAGCATATTGCCCCCCAACATTCTGGGTACTCATTTTACCGACCTCGGAAGGATGGAACGCTGAGTCAACCTTGAGCCCCTGGTCAGGATCGAACTTGTAACCTTCTGGTTACAGGGCGGCAGTTTTTACCACTGCGCCACCAGGGGCTCATAGTAGTAGTAGTAGTAGTAGTAGTAGTTGTTGTTGTTGTTGTTGTTGCTGGCTGGCCTCTGGCCAGATGTGGGGTGTGTGTGCATCATCCATGGGGAGGAGGAGCAGCAGAGCAGAGCAGGTTGGCTGGCTTGGCTTCTGTCTGTCAGGCCTCAGTGGCAGGCACTGAGTGAGGCGGTGGCTTCTTTGGGCATCATCACATCACCCATCATGCAGAGCAGCAGGTCTGCTGCTCTGCTCCGCCTCCTGCTTCTTCTCTGTGTGTGTGCTTAGTGTGCTGCTCCACTGCTGGCAGGCAGCAGCAGCAGCAGTGGCCTTTTTGTTAGATCAGGGAGTTGGTGTTGTCTCTCTGAGTGTCATCTTAGTTGCTTGGGTAGGTGGTAGGTAGGTATTAAGGTGGACTGACTGGGTGTTACGAGTAGGGCACCCAGAGAGAGAGGGGCAAAGAAGCTGGGGTGGCAATTGATGGGTGCCCCTAACATTGTTGGTGGGTTTCTTGAAGAGAAAAAAAAATTCCCATTGGCTAGAATGGGGATTTGGGGCAGCCCCATGTACCCGCCTCTGTGGGGTGGCAGCACCCCCAAAGTGGGTCCGGGGCCATGGCAAAAATGGCCTCAGTCCCTCACAGCAATCCCCGGAGAGATAGGAGTGATGGTTTTTTTATTAGGATTTCCTAAGGCATTAAATAACTGTCTCTCTATGTGGCTTTTACCTTTCACCCAGTGACACACATTCTATTCTTTCCAATTAGATATTATTTAATGCCTTAGAAAATCTTAATTAAAAAAAAACATCACTCCTATCTCTCCGGAGATTGCTGGGAGGGACTGAGGCCATTTTTGCCATGGCCCCGGACCCACTTTGGGGGTGCTGCCGCCCCACAGAGGCGGGTCTGGGGCAGCCCAAAACCCCCATTCTAGCCAATGGGAATCTTTTTTTCAAAAATTCACCAATAATACTGGGAGCAACCAATTGCCTTAGGATTGTTGGGGTGGAGGACACCCATGGTTGGCTACCACCCACCCCAGCTTTTTGCCCCTAAGTGCTCCACATAGGGAGTTATGGGCAAAAATTGAAAATTTTAAAAAAATTGTAAAATATCAGAGGAAGGTCCAATCAACTTGAAATTTGGGTGGCAGGTAGAACACAAGGTCCCCTTTAAAACCAGATAGTTTTTGAGATCCGAACCAGTTCGGTTCAGATCCAAACCGGACCGGGGTTGGTTCAGACAAAACCAAAACTGAACCACCCTGGTCCAGTTCAGACCCAGTTCGGAACTGAACTGAACTGGGAGAACCAGTTTTGTGCACATCCCTAGCCATGACAACTATGGGCCTATACCAATTAGTTTCTGAACAAACTCATGTTGCCGGCCATACACTCAACTTGGTCTTTTGTTCAGATCAGAGTGGTGTTCCATGGGTGGCGGATCTGGTGGTTTCCCCAATGTCATGGACAGACCACTACCTGGTTAGGGTTGGTCTCACAGCCACAATCCACCCCTGCAGGGGTGGTGGACCTATTAGGATGGTCCATCCAAAAAGGCTCCTGGAGCCAGTAGGATTTCAAAAGGCCTTAGAAGATTTTGATGTTGGTGCGGCCAGTGATTCTGTCGATGCCCTGGTGGGAACCTGGAACAGGGAACTCATCAGGGCAGTAGACATGATTGCTCCTAAATGGCCTTTTGGTATACTGAGGAGTTGCAGGGGCTGAAGCGGTTGGGTAGGTGACTAGAGCACAAGTGGAGAAGAACTCGGTTTGAATCTGACAGGATACAGCATGTGACCCATTTGAAGACTTATGTGGTGGCGGTGTGTGCAGCAAAAAACAGTTTTTTGTCTTCACACATTGCGGCTGCAGGTTTGCACTCAGCAGAGTTATCCCGGGTGGTGAGGAGTATAATTTCTGCTCCTTCTGCCTCAAATCAGCTCCCAGAGATACTCTGCTGTGATGCTTTTAATGAGTTATTTGCAAACAAGATCTCCTGTATTTGGGCCGACTTGGACTACACTATTTTTGCAGGATCTATGGAGGAGGTGTCCAGACATCCCTCTTGCAGTATTAGATTGGATCAGTTTCAATCTGTGACTCCCGAGGATGTGGACCAGCTGCTTGGGGCAGTGGGGCCTACCACCTGTTCTTTGGATCCTTGCCCAACTTTGCTGCTTCTATCTAGCAGGGAGTTTGTTGTAGGTGGCCTAGTTAATATCATAAATGCATCACTGAGGGAGGGTAGGGTGCCCCCTTGTCTGAAGGAGGCATTGATTAGACCACTCCAAAAGAAGCCTTCCCTGGATCCCAGGCCAATCTCCAATCTCCCTTGGTTGGGCAAGGTGATTGAGAAGGTGGTGACTGACCAGCTCCAGGCAGTCTTGGAGAAAACTGCTTACCGAGACCCATTTCAAACTAGATTTAGAGCTGGCTATGGGGTTGAGATGGCCTTGGTCGGCATGATGGATGACCTTTACTGGGGAATTGACAAAGGGAGTGTGACTATTCTGGTTCTTCTCGATTTCTAGGCGGCGTTCAATACCATCGACCATGGTATCCTTCTGGGTCACCTGGGGGAGTTGGGGATAGGGGGCACTGCTTTGCAGTGGTTCCGCTCCTATCTCTCGGGTAGATTCCAGATGGTGGAGCTTGGTGACATTTGCTCCTCAAAATGGGAGCTGTTATATGGAGTCCCCCAGGGCTCCATTCTGTCACCAATGCTTTTTAATATCTACATGAAACTGCTGGGTAAGTCATCAGGAGATTTATTGCTGGGTGTTATCAGTATGCTGATGACACCCAAATCTACTTCTCCTTTTCATCTTCAGGAAATGGCACTAATTCTCTAAATGCCTGCCTACAGGCAGTAATGGGCTGGATGAGGGATAACAAATTGAATCTGAATCCAAGCAAGATGGAGGTGCTCATTGTGAGGGCTCAGAATCTGAGGGATGAGTTAGATCTTCCTGTACTGAATGGGGTTACACTCCCCCAGAAGGAGCACGTATGCAGCTTGGGAGTACTCCTGGACCCCGGTCTCACCCTGGTATCTCAGGTGGAGGCCATGGCCAGGAGTGCTTTCTGTCAGCTTCGGCTGATTTGACAGCTGCGCCCATTCCTTGAGAAGGATGACCTCAAAACACTGGTGCATCAGCTGGTAACCTCCCGGCTTGACTATTGCAATGTGCTCTACATGGGACTGCCTTTGTACATAGTTCGGAAACTTCAGTTAGTACAGAATGAGGCAGCCAGATTGGTCTCTGGGGCAACCCAGAGAGACCATATTATGCCTGTTTTGAACTGGTTACACTGGCTGCCGATATGTTTCTGGGCAAAATACAAAGTGCTGGTCATTACCTTTAAAGCCCTGAAAGGCTTAGGTCTGAGTTATATTAGAGAGCGCCTTCTTCTGTATGATCCCCACCACACATTAAGGTCATCTGAGAAGGTCAGTCTCCAGTTACCATCGATTCGTCAGGTGGTGACTCAGTGGCGAGCCTTCTCTGTAGCTGCTCCTGGGCTGTGGAATGCACTCTTGGCAGAAATCCATAATTCAAGATCATTTCTGTCCTTCAGGAGAGCCTTTAAATCCTATCTGTTTGGCCTGGCCTTCCAGGGTTTTTAAATGACTGAAAAACTGTTTTAAATTGTTTTAAATTGTTGCCCTTTTTCTCCAGGGTTTTTTTAGCTGTTTGAAATGTTTAACTGGTTTTATTCTGTTTTTACAGTTTGATTTTAACTGTTAACTTGTTTTAATTGTTTTTACCTTGTTGTAAAGCACCCTGAGCCATTTTGGAAGAGCGGTATATAAATCGAATAAATAAATTATTATTATTTATTTACACAGTCAGATAGGTGTTATTGACTGGTTTGTTTTATGCAGACATCAAGTCCTTCCCAAGGACCTGGGATGCCAGAATTTTATTGTCAATGATGTTGCTGTTGTTATAGATATCGTTGCAGAATATAGGCTGTTCCCAGTAAAGTTGCTTTTTGTAACTGGCTGATGGTGATTTCTGTGGCCCCTATGGTGTTGAGGTGCTCTTCAAGGTCTTTTGGAACTGCACCCAGGGCGCCAATGACCACTGGGATTATTTTGGTCTTTTTCTGCCAAAGCCTTTCAATTTCCATTTGTAGATCTTTGTATTTGGTGATTTTTTCTATTTCTTTTTCTTTTATTCTGCTATCCCCTGGTATTGCTATGTTGATTATTTTAACTTCTTCTTCTTCTTCTTCTTCTTCTTCTTCTTCTTGTTATTATGTTAATAACAATATTTTTTCAACAAAAATGTTGAAAATGCTTTACACAGCAAAAGGTATGAGAACATTGTCCATTTCCCCAAAAGAACTCATAAACTAAAACCAACCTACCAACTGATCAAACCACCAGGGGCATAGCTAAGGGAGGGTGGACCTGTGTTCACCCCCTCCCCAGAAGCTCCTACTCCTATCTGTAGCAGCTACAACCCTGACAAAGTGCACACACACCCTTACAACTGACAGCCTTCTCTGGAATGACACTCAGACTATAGAACTTCCTGGATCCATCAAGCTTCCTCTTAACTGACATTTCACACCTTCCATAAGACCTTTTTGTCTGGGTGAGTAATTAATCTGGTTTGTTGATTATTTTCTCTCTTTTTTGGACTATTTTATCTGCCATGTCTGTTGGTTTGAAACATGATATATAAAGTTTAGAGCTAGCATGACAATTTGCCAGTATTTCAATGATTATGAGTTAGGAGAGGAATTAGGAACTGTTGTGAGATGTTGTTCCCCACAACAGTGAATCAATTCGGGTACAAAACAATTTATACTCAAATCTACCTATTTTGGGCGATTTATTGACAAAACAAATCGCCCCTATGCTAGCTGGCCAGATTCGGGTCCAAAACAAATTGCCCAGATTTCGGACCTGAAAAATTTGTATATTGGGACCTCCATTTTGTGACGATCTTTCTTGCTGTCTCCATTTTTTGTCCAGAATTTTAAAAAAAATTCTGCCCTCCCAAGCTTCCAATTGGTGACTGACACTGTGCAACGTTTGGTTGGTGATTCCCCCCTGGTTCCAGATTGGCTCATTTCCATTCAAATCTTAAGTTGCCAAGATTGACTGACCCCACATTGGCTAGGGGAAGGGTCAAAGAAGGGACAAGGGTGTGGGAGTTCGAAGGAGGGATTTTCAAATGTACTTAAGGAGGCAGCCAGCCACCATTCTGCCTTTCGTGAAAGGAGAGACAGCAAGCCAGCCAGAGGTGCTTTGCCTTGCCTTGCCTTGCCTTGCCTTGCCTGCCTGCTGCCTGGTGTGGATTCTCTGCTCTTTGTTCCTCCTTTCCTGATTGAGGAAAAGAGGAAAATTCTTTTTCCACCCCCTTCCTGCTGAGAGAATCACTACCTGCATCTGCTATCTGTGTGAATCAATTTGGGTACAAAACAATTTGTACCCAAATCTACCTGTTTTGGGAGAATTTTGGACAAAATAAATTGCCCCTGTGCTAGCTGGCCAGATTCAGACCCAAAACAAATTGAGGGTGATGCAATTTGGGTACAAATCAAATAAAAAGAAATTGATTCATGCACATCCCTAGGAACAACACACTTTCATGAGCCCCTCTATGGCATGTTGATTTCTGTCCCACTGTCTCCCCCCACCAAAAAAGTAAGGTAGAAATGGGAGGGACATTTTGACACAACCCTCGAATTAATATACCCTGCCCTCCATGCTCCTAAATGGCAAACAGACACGTTTTGACATTACTTTATGCTGATGACATTGTCCTACTCTCACAAACTAAGATAGGGCTAAGACATGCCTTAGCATCTTTGAGCACCTATAGTGTGAAGGAGGCCTTAGAGATGAATTACTCTAAAAAGAAGGTCCTGGTGTTTAAAAAACACCCAAAGAATTTTAAATGGTACATAAATGGACATAGAATTGACCAGGTAAAAGTGTTTAAATATCTTGGGGTGGCCTTGCATTCTAGTGGGTGTCATAAAGCCCTTCTTAATTTTGTTTCTCACACTGCGCAGCAGGCAGCGAACGCTATTAAGTCTTTTCATTTCTCAAGGGGTGCCCTTTTTGTACCAACAGTGATTAAACTTTTATGGCTAAGATATACCCGCAGATGCTTTACAGCACACAGCTTGACCCTTATGATAACTTTACATTGTTGGAAGTAGTTGAGATGAAGTTTCTAAGGGCCATCCTCCAAGTCACCTGTGGAGTCACTAACACCGCCCTCCGAAGAGAGTTCAGCATTACCACATTAAAGATGAAAATCTGGTTATGTATAATTAAATTTTGGCTGCAGTTAGTTTTCCCCCCCATTGGCCTTGCTCGTTTAGTTTTAATTGACAGTTTTACATCTGAATGGAAAACAACAAAAAAATGAAGTTGTGGAGTGTGCAAGAGGAGTGTGCTAGAGGAGTGTGCTCAGCTGACAAGAGGAATGTATATAGGTCCCCAGAGTTTTAATCTTAAACCTGCCGATTATTTATACCATATACTCCTACACAAATTCAGGAGAGCACTGACTTTTGCCCAATTAAATGTTCTTCCTACTGCGGTCTTGGAGGGAAAAGACAAACAACTACCTTATGCATTGCACCGCTGTCCCTGCGGCTCAGGGGACATAGAGACAACTGCCTACGTAATCCTCTATTGTCAATTTTATAGGGACAGTTGTTTTAAGTTCATTTTACCCCTTTTAAAGAATTGTCCTGGCCACACCAATCATTTTTATTTCGAGTACCTGCTGTCCAATTTTAAACCTGTAATTTCTATTAATGTGGCCAAGTTTTGCTTTATTGTTTACAAATTTCATAATGTTTGTATTGCTAATTTGCAAAGCCTGTAAAATGTAAATGTAATACATAA
This sequence comes from Hemicordylus capensis, assembly GCF_027244095.1. Lineage (NCBI taxonomy): Eukaryota > Metazoa > Chordata > Lepidosauria > Squamata > Cordylidae > Hemicordylus > Hemicordylus capensis. The sequence continues at coordinate 66,000,250 of NC_069662.1, read as the reverse complement.
ATTGTAATTGGCTGATCTGTGACCATAATAAACTTTATCTATCTATCTATCTATCTATCTATCTATCTATCTATCTATCTATCTATCTATCTACCTACCTACCTACCTACCTACCTATCTAATTAATATATCTGCTGATCATTCATCTGAGTGCCTTTACATTCATTGAACTGAATGTGAGAAAGTGATTAGTGGTGTGCACAAAACTACCTGGCCCAGTTCAGTTTGAGTTTGAACTGGACCCAAACTGGACTTTCTGTTTTTAACTTGCCCTCTCCAGGGAGCTTCCCCAAGGTTGTGGTGGGGGTACATGGAGGTTTTCCCCTCCCCCGCCAGCCTTCCTTTATGTAAAAATCCCCCAGTTTGGGCATATTCAGCCCTTTCCGGGTCTACTCCCAAGTGCGGTGGCAATTTTGGAGGCTGCCGCGACTGCACAATTCCCACTGCACAGTTGCCACGCAAAGGCCTGCGTGGCCTTTTAGAGTTAGCTAATAATGGTGAAATCTGGCTTGTTTCAAGCCAGAACTTTACAACAATTTAAGGATTTGAAATCTTCCCTTGGCCCATCATTCCATACCCATGTGGAGGAAAAAGGACATTCCTTTGATTGTATATTAATTTGTTTCTTCCTCATTTTAGGAACAGGCAGATATTTTAAAAGCAGTTAAAAGTTCACAACTTTTAATCCCTTAATGGCTGGAAGGGAAAGTGATAAATTATTTCTAACCACAAACAGACATTCAAAGTACTTTCACTTTTACTGTGTGCTTGTACAATGGAGAAGACAAACAATAATAGTTATTTATTTATTTAACATATTTTTATACTGCCCAAAACTTACGTCTCTGGGCAGTTTACAACAAAATAAAAACAACATTCAAAATTAGTTTAAAACAAAAACAAGAAATTTAAAATAAAAATTTTAAAACTATATTCTAAAACAACATTAAAAACAATCAAAACAGTATCAGTTAAAAGCCTGGGTGAACAGGTGCAACAGGTGCTTCAAAGACTTTTTAAAAATTGTCAGAGATAGGGAGGCTCTTATTTCACTAGGGAACACATTCCAAAGCCTCGGGGCAGCAACGGAGAAGGCCCGTCCCTCAGTAGCCACCAGATGAGCCGGTGGCAAATGCAGAAGGACCTCTCCTGATGATCTCAATGGGCGGTGGGGTTCATTACAAACAAGATGTTCTCTTAAATACCCAGAGCCCAAGATGTTTAGGGCTTTATAGGTTATGACCAACACCTTGTATTTTGCCCGGAAACATATTGGCAGCCAGTGTAACTCCTTCAATACAGGAGTAATATGGTCTCTCCTAGATGACCCAGAGACCAGCCTGGCTGCTGCATTCTGAACCAAATGTAGTTTCAGGACTACATACAAGGGCAGCCCCACATAGAGCACATTACAGTAATCCAGTCTGGAGGTTACCAGGAGATGTACCACCGTTTTGAGATCATCTATGTCAAGAAACGGACGCAGCTGGCGTATCAGCCGAAGTTGATAGAAGGCACCTCTGGCCACTGCCTCAAACTGGGACAACAGGGAGAGACTTGGATCCAGAAGTACCCCCAGACTGCGTACCTGTTCCTTCTGGGGAAGTGTGACCCCATCCAGAATAGGCAGATCAAAATCATCTCGTGGGTTTCGACCCCACACAATTATTATTATTATTTCTTGTTTACACAGTCAGACAGGTGTTATTGACTGGTTTGTTTTATCCAGACATCGAGTCATTCCCAAGGACCTGGGATGCCAGAATTTTATTGTCAATTGTTATAGATATCATCGCAGAATATAAGCTGTTCCCAGTAAAGCTGCTTTTTGTAATTGGCTGATGGTGATTTCTGTGGCCCCTATGGTGTTGAGGTGCTCTTCAATGTCTTTTGGAACTGCACCCAGGGCGCCCATTACCACTTGGATTATTCTGGTCTTTTTCTGCCACAGCCTTTCAATTTCAATTTGTAGATCTTTGTACAGTATTGGTGATTTTTTCTATTTCTTTTTCTTCTATTCTGCTATCCCCTGGAATTGCTATGTCGATTATTTTGACTTGTTTTTCTTTCTTCTCGATTACAGTTATAGCTGGTGTATTGTGTGGCAGATGTTTGTCTGTTAGTAGTTGGAAGTCCCATAATATTTTTACATCTTCATTTTCTACCACTTTTTCAATTTTATGGTCCCACCAAGCTTTGGCTACAGGTAGCTTGTATTTTTTGCAGATGTTCCAGTGTATCATCCCTGCTGCTTTGTCATGCCTTTGTTTGTAGTCAGTCTGTGCAATCTTTTTACAACAGCTGATTAGGTGGTCCACGGTTTGATCTGCTTCTTTACAAAGGCGGCACTTGCTCTTTGTGGTTGATTGTTCGACTTTTGCTCTTATTGCATTTGTTCTTAGTGCCTGTTCTTGTGCAGCCAGTATTCAACCCTCTGTTTCTTTCTTCAAGTTGCCATTCTTAAGCCATTGCCAGGTCTTGCTGATGTCTGATTTTCCACTTATATTGTGCAAATATTGACCATACAGTGGCTTATTTTTCCATTTTTCTGCTCGGTTCTTGACTTGTTCTTTCTTGTAGGCCTGCTTTGTTTCATTGGTGTTGAATAGTTTCGCATTATTGACCATTTGAAGTGGATCTTCTTCACTGTCCTTGATATATTCTTCAAGGCCTCTTTTCTCCTCCTCTACTGTTTGAGGGACTTGCAGCATTCCTCTTCCACCTGAGCTGCAAGGGAGGTATAGCCTATTGACATCACTGCGGGGGTGTAGAGCATCATTGATGGTCATGATTTTCCTGGTCTTACAATCTAGCGTCTCTAGCTCTGCCTGGGTCCAGTCTATTATTCCTGCAGTGTATCTGATAACAGTTATAGCCCAGGTGTTTATGGCTTGTATGGTGTTCCCGCCATTGAGTTTGGACTTGAGGATTTTTCTAACTCTCATGATGTATTCACTTCCAATTTTTCTTTTAACTTCAGTGTGTGCAATGTTAGCAGCCTGGAGAATGCCCAAGTATTTGTAAGGTTCTTTCTCTTCCAGGTTCTTGATCTTGCTTCCATTGGGCAGTTCTATTCCTTCTGTCTTTCTTATTTTTCCTCTGTTCATTATTAATGCAGCACACTTGTCTAGTCCAAACTCCATTGCTATATCACTACTGAATATACAGACAGTGTTTAGCAGTGATTTGATTTCTGACTGGGACTTTCCATACAGTTTCAGATCGTCCATGTACAGCAGATGGTTGATTTGACTTGATGTTTTAGATGTTTGGTATCCGAGGCCTGTTTTGTTTAGTATTTGTGAAAGTGGGGTCATGGCGATTACAAACAACAGAGGGGATAGTGAGTCCCCTTGAAAAATGCCTCTTCTAATGCTAACCTGTCCAAGTGTCTCGCCATTGATTGTTAACTGTGTACTCCACATGCTAATTGCTTTTTAAAATAAATATCTGAATGTTTTTGCTGACACCAGTAGTTTCTAAACATTTTAATATGCATGTGTGAGGCAATGAATCAAAGGCTTTCTTGTAGTCAATCCATGCAACACTTAGATTGGTTTTTCTTCTCTTGCAATATTCTAAAATCATTTTGTCATTCTGCAGCTGGTCTTTTGTGCCTCTGGTGTTGGGGCAATTTCCTTTCTGTTCAACTGGAAGCTGTTTGTTAGTTAATAAGTGTTGCATCACTTCATCTGCTATTATTCCAGTTAATAATTTGAACATGGTTGGCAGGCAGGTTATCGGTCTATAATTACTTGGAACTGCACCTTTTGCTGGGTCTTTCATGATGAGATGAGTTTTCCCAGTTGTTAGCCATTGTTCAATATCACCTCCTTGCAAAATGTGATTGAACTGTTTTGATAGTTGTTTATGAAGGCTTATTAGGTGTTTAAGCCAAAAGCCATGCAGTTCACCGTAGCCTGGAGCAGTCCAATTTTTAATTTTCTTTGCTCTTTCATTTATTAATTCTGGTGTTATTATTAGATCTTGCATTTGTTGGTTACATTTTTTGACCTCTTTCATCCAGCCTGCTTTTTTATTATAATCTATTGGATTGTCCCATAATTTCCCCCAGAATTGCACTGTTTCTTCTTTATTTCGTGTTTCTGTGTTTCTTGCAGTTTCCCCTTCTATGCTTTGGTAGAAACGTCTCTGATTCAACTGGAATTGGAGATTCTGCCTGTATTGTGTAGTTCTGGCTCCATATCTGCTAATCTTCTTTGACACTGCTGTTATTTGCAGCTTTATTATTTCCAGGACTTCTCTTATTCTCCTTGAATCTCTGTGGTATTATTATTATTATTATTATTATTATTATTATTATTATTATTATTATTATTATTAACATTTATATCTCGCTCTTCCTCCAAGGAGCCCAGAGCAGTGTACTACATACTTGAGTTTCTCCTCACAACAACCTTGTGAAGTAGGTTAGGCTGAGATACGTGACTGGTCCAGAGTCACCCAGCTAGTATCATGGCTCACAACAACCTTGTGAAGAAAGTTAGGCTGAGAGATATTAAACTGACCCAGAGTCACCCAGCTAGTATGGCTCACAACAACCTTGTGAAGTAGGTTAGACTGAGAGATACATGACTGGCCCAGAGTCACACAGCTAGTATCATGGCTGAATGGGGATTTGAACTTGGGTCTCCCCGGTCCTAGTCCAGCACTCTAACCACTACACCACGCTGGCTCTGAGTACCTCAGAGTACCTCCGTCTTATCTGCATTCAGTTTCAGTTTGTTATCCCTCATCCAGCCCATTACAGCCTCCAGGCAGGCATTTAGGGAGTTTATGCCCTCTCCCGATGATGCTGACACAGAGAAATAGATTTCAGTGTCATCAGCATACTGATAACACCCTGCACCAAATCTCCTGATGATCTCTCCCAACGGTTTCATGTAGATGTTAAACAACATCGGAGACAATACGGAGCCCTGAGGGACACCATACAAAGTTCAGGTTTTTAAGAACAACAGTCTTCAAGGGACACCGTCTGGAACCTACCCGAGAGGTAGGAGCGGAACCACCTAAGAGCAGTGCCTCCCACTCCCAACCCCCTCAGATGCTCCAGAAGGATACTATAGTTGATAGTATTGAAAGCCACTGAGAGGTCCAAAAGGACCAACAGAGTCACCCTTCCTCTGTCCATTCCCAGTTGGAGATCATCCATCAGGCCGACTAAGGCAGTCTCCACCCGATCGCCAGCCCAGAAGCCAGTTTGAAATGGGTCTAGATAATCTGTTTTCTCCAAGACTGTCCGGAGCTGGGAGGCCACCACCCTCTCAATTACCTTGCCCAGCCACGGAAAGTTGGAGACAGACCTGTAGTTACTCAGCTCTGAGGGATCCAAGGTAGGCTTCTTCAGAAGTGGTCTAGTAATTGCCTCCTTAAGACTAGGAGGCATCCTACCTTCCCTCAGAGATACATTTATAATCTCTTCCAGGCCTTCTACAACAGCTCCCCTGCCAGATAATATAAGCCATGTTGGGCAAGGGTCAAGAGGACAGGTGGTGGGCCGCCTCATTCCAATCAGCTTGTCCACATCCTCAGGAGTCACAAACTGGAACTAAGCCAACCTAACCACATAAGAGGAATCACTGGACACCTCCACATCAGACACTGAAGTAATTGTGGAGATGGAATCTAAGTAGGCCCCAATACGAGAGATTTTCACCACAGAGAATTCATTAAACACATCACAGCGGGTAATCGATGGTTCCAGTGTCTGATTCAAGGGAGGAGGGGCACATACTAGCCCTCTCATAACCCTGAACAACTCCGCTGGACTTGAACTTATAGATGCAATTTCTTTTTTTACTGGAGAGATGCCAGGCACAGTTGGGAGAGGCCAGAGAAAGCCGTCTCCTGTAGACTGATTGAAAATATTGCAAGCGTCCAGCGCTTCTGCAAAGCAATAGTAGGTGATGGGAGAGAATGGGGGACATTTGGATGGTGGGAAGGCAACAACCCACCAAAGCAAAGTGAGCTGGCAATAGCAACATCAGTGTTGTAGTTAATGGCTGTTCACCACAATGCTACTTGTAACTTCATAATACTACATGGGGCATTGTTGTTTTAATTTTTCTATGTGAACCATCTTGGAAGTGCTTTAATGAAAGGCATTATACAAATTTAACAATCAATCTACCAATCCATCAATATAAATAAATTGTAGGGCAGGGGGTAGGAAATGGCAAGTAGCAGCCATTGCCCAGAACACTATGGTTGTTCCTGATGGGTAGGAAAGAAGGCTGTGTTTGCCACAATGATAAGAGGAGGGGCCCACCAGGTAGGGATGTGTGAACAGGTTTGAATCCAAACCTGTTCCAAGTCAAACCGGTTTGGTTAGATGGCTCAATGTCAAGCTGAACACCCCCCTGGGTTCGATTTGGACTGAACCAACCAGCTGTTTGGGAGGGGGGGCATGAAAATTTTCTTTGTATTTACCCGTTCTGGGGGGCTTCTCCAAGGCCATGGGGAGGGGTTCCCTGTGGGTGTTCCCCCTTCCACCGGGCGGCCTCCATTGTGTTAAAAAGCGCCTGGTTCTGGTGGTCTTCAGCCCTTTCTGGGCCTTTACCTCATGGCTGTGGCCATTTTGGAGGCTGCCGCACATGCTCAATGGGCCCCTGCATGGCCTGGGTCATGATCCAAAATGGCCACCACTGTGGGGAAAGGGCCAAAGATCACCTGAATGCCTTTTAGCGGAACAGAGGCCAGCAGGGAAGGGGGAGCATCCACGGATCCCCCATGGCCTCGGAGAAGCCCCCCAGAGGGGGTAAGTGCAAAAAAAATGGAAAATTAAAAATTCGTGCCCCCCCCACTAAACTGGGTGGGTTCAGGGGGGGCTTAATTGGCTCAGTCCCATTCAAGGTCAGTTCGGCCTCAAACCAGGCCAGCTGGTTTTGTGCATACCACTACCACCAGGTAAGAAAGGGACCAACAGAGTTCACCTTGCAACTCCTATAGGCATGAATCAGCAACTCCATTTGCAATGCACAAATGCACTTCCAATTACTCAAGAGCAGCAGAGAGTCAGACCATTGGTCAATCTAGCTCAGTATAGTCTATCTACACAGACTGGCAGCGGCTTCTCCAAGGTTGCAAGCAGGAATCTCTCTCAGCCCTATCTTGGAGATGCCAGGGAGGGAACTTGAAACCTTCTGCTCTTCCCAGAGTGGCTCCATCCCCTGAGGGGAATATCTTGCAGTGCTCACATGTGGTCTCCCATTCAAATGCAACCAGGGCAGACCCTGCTTAGCTAAGGGGATAAGTCATGCTTTGCTACCACAAGACCAGCTCTCCTTTCTGAAAGATAGACAGAGAGAGAGGATCTAACCAATACTCTCTTTCCCATAAAAACTCAATGGACCACACTGGATTATGTTTTAGAGATTTTTAGAAATCCTTTTTATTCTTGAATTAAAAATGATTGGGACTTCAAACCAGACTACAAATAATTATTTTTATGTGATTTGATCAATTTTATTATTTACACTAATCAGGAAAATTATGGTGTTTTCCTACTCCAGCCAATATTATAGCATGGATGGATTGATGAATCCAGGTTTGTTGTATTATGTTTTGCTGTTTGTATTTGGATCGATATTGTTTAGCATTGTAAATTTGTTTTAATAAAGTTTTAAAAATTTAAAAAGAAAGTTTGGAACTGGGAACTGCATAGCTGGAAAATTCAAAAGCAGATAAAGCCCTAGGGTACAGAGAAAAGCATGGGCAGAACAAAGTAATTAGCAATTCTTTCTCCACTGTAACACAAACCACTATGGCATCCATTTTTGAGGATACAAACCTCATTTCACACAGAGAAGAAGTTCTCCACCCTTTGCGTAAGGTGCCACATTAAGGAATGTGGAAAACACATCTTTAATTTGCAAAGTGACTCCCACATGATCAGCCCAGCTCTGTGCAGTGTGGAGCAGGGCAGATAGATCTGAGGTCAGGACTCATTATCCTGGACTCCGTGAATGCCACAATGCACTGTGCAACACATGTGATGTATTGGGGGATTCCCATAGAAGATGAGCGTTCGGCATCTCTAGCATGGCTTAGGCTGCACATGAGAACAGCCTCATTGCTCAACTCCTACAGAGGGGAATTCTTTAAATTTTAACTTCTTTACTGCATCTTGCCCCATAACGTTTAGAAAAATAATGTAAAATACATTTAACATTAACTAGAGAGCAGAGATTATCTTGAATACTGTTTTTAGCATGTCCTTGTAGGACATCTCAGTGTTAGCTTCTCGTGTAAATCTGATAGGCCTTTCTTTGGCCGGACAGGATCTTCCTAACTGGATGTATTACGTGTCAATTGGCTGAAGCGGAAATCTGTTTTCTGAAGCCTTTGAGGAGCATTCTGGGATTACATAAAATTGACTGACCAGCAGTGTCTCTCCAACGTCTCAGACACACATAATTTCCATCATCTAATACTGGTTCCTGCTAAATGGAGAAGCCAAAGTATGAACCTAGAATCTGCATTAGAAGTGCAGGCCCAGAAGTGAATTCTGAGTACTTGTAATGCACACCTCAAAGAAGAGGTTACATTGCAAGTACTCAAATTCTTCTTCAGCTCAGCTTAAAATCTAGGTTGGAGAAGAATTCATAGCTTCCCCATCCCAGCCACAAACCCTGCCTTCACACCCAGGTCCCCAATCTCCCTTCCTCTTTCCTTTTTACCAAAACCCTTTGGGACAACAGCACTCTGGCCATAGTGAGATGGTCAGAGGGAATCAGATCTATTTCTGACCTATTTCTGGCACTTTCTCTGACACACTTATTATGACTGTGCCAGAAAATCCTGGCAACTCTTGGAAAATGTGCATTCCCCATTCATAACGAACACACTGAAAAAGAAATAGTTGGGGGAAGGGATTAAAGCTCTCTCCTTCCCTCTCACCATGGCTGGAGCAGCATTGCCACTACTACTGCTCTAGACAGCTACATTTTAGTAAAAGTTAAGTGTGGTGGGGTGGAAATCAGGGGCTGGGTGTGTAGAAGGGAGTGACTTAGGATCTGAGTATGGAACACTTCTAAATGTTGGAATGGTGGAATCAGGATAGCGTGCATGCATATGCATTCAGAGTGGAATCTTCCTGATTCAACCTGAGTGGGATCTAAATTGACTGAGCGGACATTAAAAAAAACCATATGAGTGCATGCACACATGCACACCTTAGAGGGAACACTGCCAGGGGGGATTTTTCACTCCATAAGTCTTACTCATGAGAAGAACCATCCAGGGAAACCATCATAATTATCCTGTGTTGCATCTAGATATTGCCCTGACAAGAGTGACAGGCCATGGAAGCTCACATATGGGCTGGAGGGCTGCAGACACCCAGCCGGGACACTATGACTGCAAGCACCGGGGAAGGGTACCTCAGCAACACCTTTCCTGGTCTCAGCAGTGGACTGCAGGATTACAAGCACTCACCTGGCAGTCAAGTCATCCCACAGCACAGATGCATGGATTTCTCTGCCTACCACACTCACACAACTTGGCATGGGTTGCTGGAAATGCCATCTTCCCTCACCTGGGGTTCCCCATGGTGGCTCATCTACATACGCTGTAATGATGGCCCTGGGTTGAAATTTTGAATGGCTGGAAGGGTCCATTCTGCAGCCCACTGCCCGAACCACCCATACAAATGGTTTGTGTGTGGGTGCTATTGGCGGGATTTGAAAGGCAGACCTCCAACAGAAGGGATTCCAGAGCAGCCAAGTTCTATTTTTCACTGAGTAAGGGTGGGGAAGGGGAGCCCAGCCCCTTCTCCAGGGGGGATGTTTGCTCCCTAAGTCTTACTCATGAGAAGAACCGTCTGTTGGGCACTAATTGAAAATTTATGCGATGCTATTCATGTTGTACAAGCTGGTGCTCACATTGCATGCTGCAACTTTAGCCCATAACCCCATGGACCGCTGTCTCACAAGAGTAGCAGACTAAGGGGAGCAAGGGAGGATGCTTCATGCAGGAAAGCTGTGGGGACAGGCAATTGGGCTTTCTTAGTCTCGTGACTGCTGCCAAGCTGCTGTCAAACCGTGTGCCCTGGCAACCCACCTGCCAATGTGTAGCCCTATGCCCTGTGCCCTGCCAACCCACTCGCCAACCCCTACCCACAGCCTACAACGCGCAACTCAGCCATCCTGGAGTGGCTGGAAACCAGGGATCTATACTGTTGGGAATTATCTCTGGTAAGAGAAACACTTTTTCATTATAGCAGAGTGCACAGAGGCACAACACAGCGGAATTTAGTAGGCATGCGTGTATGCTGAGAGTAAAGTAACTTGGAGCCAGTTCATAGTTTCAAATCAATATATATGGCATTTATTAGAGAACTCCATTCTGGATAGGAAAGTGAGGAGTTAGGATCTCTAATCTATCTATCTAGCTGGATGCAGATGGATTCTGCATCTCTGCACACATGGTGCAGGGAGAGGAGCTTGCATGTTGCAAGGTAGAAGGAACAGGAAGAGAAGGGAGAGAGGAAGGAAGTGGCTGGAAGGAAGAAAGGAAGTGTCCCCAAGAGTAGCAATCTACATTCCAAAAGGATAGTGTCAGAGCAGTAGAGAAGGGATGACCAATGTCTTGACCCTCTAGCCCTCTGACTCACTAGTTTGTCCTCCACTGTCACTGAGACAAGAGACAGTGCAAAGTCCTTTACTTCCAACATCTACTTACAGGAATCTCTGTGCTTCTAGATCTACATAAGCCGCAACGCCACCCCTTGCCCAGGAATTTTGAATGCTGGAAGGGTCCACTTTGCTGTTCCCACCATCCTTGCGATTGGTTTTTGTGGTGATGCTATGGGCAGGGTCTGAAAGGTACACCCCCAGAAGGGATTCCAAAACATCCAAGTTCTGTTTTTCACATGTAAAGGTTGGGGGAGGGGGCCCCAGCCCCTTCCCCTTTGGGGGGTTCATGCACACAGAGGCTAATTCATAAGCAGGACACTGAGGGCAGTCTTGGGTCAGCTGAGATCCTTTTTCAAGGAAACCACCGACCAACCCAGGGCTCAGTGGCCAGGCATGAGAGTGACAGGCCATGGGGACACTTCCAGTCAGCTCATGAGATGGACCATCAGAGCGGAGAGGAGAGGAGAGTATTGCCTGGAAACAGCAGAACTGATTCAAGAGGGCAATCTGTCCCCTACTACACCTAACACCTCCCTCACGAGGGTATCAAACCATGGGTTCTCTGGACAGAGCAAGGATGGTTTCTGGCTTAATAATCATTCCATTATTACACCTGAATAATGTAATAATCTGTAATAATCATTCCATTAATACACCTGATTTATTGTAAGGTGTAATATGATTTCTGCTGTTATACAATACATCTGACTTTACAAGGCCTAAATGATCTGGGAGCAGGATAACTTAGGAACCAAGTATCCTCTGTCATTAATCTTTTCAAGTGAACTTGCGCACCATATCTATATACATTTGTGTATGTATGTGCACACATTTGTACATGTTTGTGAATGTATGCTTGTTATTTTACAGTTGTTTCTGCTTCATTCAACTTGTAAGTTCTCTTGACCATGGTCGATAGAAAAGCAAGATAAATATTCTTTAAAATATATAAATAAAGTTACTTTGGTGACATTGAGATAACAGAGAAGGCTTTGGACATTCCTACCTTAATAGAGATGGAGGGCAAGAAGAGAAATCTAATAATCATAAATGCATAATGCCTGTAAAGACAAATAGAATATCTAGATCTAGATCTAGATCTAGATCTAGACCTAGATATAGATATAGATATAGATCTACTATGTAGTGAACCAAAAAGGTCATGGCTTACTGATGATTTAATTGGAGAACTTAAGACATAAGCATGTAAATTTGACTCAGTGTAACTACATTTTTTGCACTGCCATGTTTGATTAGCATAGAAACGTTCATCACTATGGCATCTGAAGAAGACCACAAAGACCCTTCATGAAGATTATAATGAGAATAGGTTACATTTGTACGATCTCCACATTCTCATTACAAGCTTTTTAATGAGAAGGGATTAATTTTCTGCCATCTTCCAGTCTCATTACAACTCAGTCAAGAGAATGAGGTATTAGGAGTGTAATGCTTAATTTATATTCAATGAATCTTTGTAGCAGGCTACACTCTTTTGACCTTTTCAATATTTCATACTTTGATTGGGTGGTCAATCCATTCTGTCTTTGTTTTTTAGTCTTATTAGAATAACCTACAGATGTGGGGGGGGGGAGAGTAGTATTGCTGTACAATTGAAATGGATATTATCAGGAAGAACAGTGCAATATACTAGTATTAGGTCTCTCCGTCCAACAAGTAGACAAAATATTAAACTTCTGTTACAATGCTGCTGGCTGAAGGAGCAACAAACGGAATGTTACTTCATTCATTAACCATCTTTGACCCCTGAAAAGGAAAGGAAAAACAATATCAAACATTTATATAATATATTTCAGTGGCATGGTCTATTCTTCATCATGTATAATATTATGAGTGTCAGGCATAGGAGAGGATGTTTTCATAAAGACAAAGAGTGCATGCTCCAAAATCCTGTCCTCCCCCCACCACATTTCCACTATTTTTGCCAGCAACAGAAATATGGCATGGGGAAAATTTCAGCAGAAAGGGGATGTCTTTCCCTGGTCTATTCTGGGAAGGAAAATGATGCCTGTGGGGAGAAGGGAGGATGCCAGCAGCAGGGATGCATGGCATATCTGCCACTGGTACTCATTTCCCTGGAGAACTCTTCAACAGTTAAAAAGCAAAAAACCTGCCACTGAGCTCCACTTGCCCCTCAAATTTCCCTTAAGCTTTTGTCAGTCCCCTACAAAATCTGCAGGGGTTTCTACTCACTTTGATCTCAACAATAATACTGGAATTCTGAAAAATTTCTAGGATCAAATTCTTTAACCCAGCCCATCGCATGCCCTGATGCACACTCACAGATTTATGCAGAAGGGCTCCGTAGAACAGTGGTGGGCAATTTGACCCTCCAGCTGTTGTTGAACAACAACTCCCATCATCCCCGGCCACAATAAATTGTGGCTTGGGATGATGGGATTTGCAGTTCAATAACAGCTGAAGGGCCAAGTTTGTCCATCCCTGCTGCAAAGCCTTCCTCACATGCCTGCTTGCACATATGAATGTATTTACTTGTTTGTTTGTTTAAAATATTTCTACCTCACTCCCTCTAGCACAATGCTGTTCAAGATGTCTTACAAGAAAAACAAGAACGTACAATTTCAAAAATCTAGAATTAAAACAAATGACAAGAATTAAAAGCAATAATACAAAGGCTAAAAAAAGGAAGGGCTGTTTTAAAAACTCACGTGGAAGGTAGATTTTTTGTGTGACCAATTTTTGTGACCTCCATGCATGTGCAAGGGCTATTTGTGTGACCACACACTTGCATGTTCCAGGCCTCTGTACCGGTAAAGTGTAATCCTCACTGTATCCCCCTTTGTCAATAGGGCTTCAAGCTAGTCTGGACCAGTTTGGATTTGAACTGAGCTGAGGACTGGTCCAGAGGGGCCAAAACTGAAGTAGTCCAGTTTGAATCTGGTTCAGATTTGAACCAAACCAGGAAAATTGGTTTTGTGCACATCCCTATTCACTATTCTGTCAGTGGCAGGGCTGGGAGCAGGACCTATGACGAAGGGTGAAGAACTCTGAGAGATTTATATGGGCAAATGCACTCTCACAAATACCCCAGACCAAAGCTATGTAGGGCTTTGAAGGTCAAAACCATCACTTTGATAGGTCCTAGAAGCAAACTGATAATCAATGAGACTGCCTCAGGATAGATGTAATGCTTTTGTGACTGGAGTCCACAAGCATCCTTGCAACACCATTCTGAACCAGTTGAAACTTCTGCATAGTCTTCAAAGGCATATGTACTATAAGCACTACATTGAGTTTACTGAAGTAGTCCATTCTGGATGTGACCAATGCATGGGTAACTAAGGTGAGATCTGGCTGAATTTGTAAAAAGATACTCCTGGACACTGCTGCAACATGGGCCTCCAGAGATAGGATTTTGTGTAGGAGAAACTCAAGTTATAAACTTGGTAAGTATATTTATTTACTGGATTTCTGTCATTCAGGTCTTCAAGGTGGCTTACAAGCATATTTGAACAACGTTGATCTCAGTCTTAGCAAGGATAGGCTTTTACATGGCCTGAGTAAGCCTTCTGCTTACTCAGGAGGGTCAATTCAGTCGGTCAGTATATTCTGGCATTGCCCTCCAGCAATGCCTTAGTGATGGAAGCAATGTAAAGAGCAAGACCTCATCAGAAGCACCTACTTCTGGACTAATCTGGGAGTGAAGCAGATGACAATATCCATATCTGGAGGTCAGATTTGCTCTTGCCACACAATTCTTCTCACAGACAGCTGGTTGGATGCATGTAATGCTTGGAATACTGCAATGTGCCAACCCATCACCTTCAGTGTGAGGCCAGTCTGCATTTTCCATAGAGAGATCCAGCAGCATCAGTCTTCCTCCTCAGAGACCTAGCTCACAGGCTACTCATGCATGGAGCACCTCTTGAGAAGCTTCAGGAGTCTTTTCAAAAGTAGTCATTTTTGCTTCCTTGGAGATTCCTCTTTGGAGATTCCAAGCAGGAACTCACTGATCTCAAAAGTTTGCTTTTTGGTGAAATTTTGTGGCAACTCTATCCTGGCTCTCTCCAACTTTCCTTACTAGTCTCAGACTCCCAAAAGGATATCTAGAGTGGTGAAAGGCTAATATTACTTACAGCAAGCCTGGCTAATAACCTGCATTGATATTCTTCTCTAGTTTTACAGACACTTCTGTTGTTGTTTTTTGAAACCTTTGACATCTTTTTTTGGTTGTTATTACTTATTCCAGTCAGTGATATAATTTTTGAGCTGAAGCACCATAACATTTGTTTTACTGGACAGAGCATAGGAAGGGTTAATATCTTGACAGATGTTTCTCAATATATCTCATGTACAGATCTGGGTCCACTCTTCCCCTCCCCAAGTTTAAGAGACTTTTGATCTAAGTGAAATTCCCTCAGACAATATCTAGAACAAGCCAAAATATTTTGCTGATGTTGTTACAATATGCAGGAGAGTAAAAAGAAAAAGCATATGACTAAATAAAAAATGATATTGTCAGCTTGGTTAAAAATAAGAAATGAGATTTCATTCAGCAACTTTCCAGTTTTTTTTGTTTTTTTTTTAATGAATAGCAGTGAAATTTCAAAGCCAAGCACAAGAGGTTTTGGAGACTCAGCAACCCAAATAACATACTGTATAGAATCATAATTGTTTCTCCACCCTCACTCACCCTCACATTCTGTGAAATAGGGATGGATGGGAAAAGAAGAGGATGTGTGCTTCTTTGTCCCTCTCTTTTCTTCCCCAAAAGGAACAAACAGTTGTGGGATTTCTATGACTCAGGGAACTTACCTGTCTCTTGATCTGTGACATGGAAAAATATTCATACAATCAGACTTTTTATGAATGTGTACTTATGTCCAAGATATGTCCACTCACACCACTCAGAAATTTAATTTCTGGAGTCTCAGGGATGACTTCCATGTGCAGATGAGCTGATAGTTGGGTTTCCAACACTAACTGAAGTTTTTCCTAGGGACCAACCTCCCACCCCACCCACACATATCCAGTATTGCTTTTAATAGTCACCTGGAGATTGATGCTGATTCCTGGAGTCTCCCAGCTAATCCTGGCTGGACAGAGATTCTAAGGCAGGTCTCATGATCGGTGAAACCCACCATAATGGGGTTTGCGGGGAGAACGGGATTAGCCCGCTCTCCCCGCAGACGATCCCTGCTGCAGCTCTGGGTGGCCGGATCAGCTCCCCACACAACTGCCGGCTCCATCACGGAGCCAACGGGGGCTGCAGGGATCGGGGGCCGCATGGTCCCTGGAAGTTCGAGCATGCTCTGCGCGAGTGCACAGAGCATGCTGGAGAGACCCCCGAGCTGGGAGGCTGCTTTTTAGCCTCCCGGTCGGGGATGTCCTTGTGAGTTGCCACGGCACATAGCCGTGCTGTAGCAACACATGATCCAAAAGCCCGGGTTAGCAGAGCACTCACGATTTTGCCAGATCATGAGAACCACCGGGCTCACAGGCCACCCACTTAACTACCCCTCCCCTAAGCCCAGGTTAGCACTTGCTCCGCTAACCTGGGCTTAGGGGAGGGGTAGTTAAGTGGGTGGTCTGTGAGCCCGGTGGTTCTCACGGTCTGGCAAAATCTGTCTAGGCTCCCTTAGCCTGATTTTGGCAGACCTTGAGTATAGCCTCTCTATCTGCTATCATTCCACTATATCATTCCACATGTCCAGGATTGGCCTGGATAGTCCAGGAATTGGATAATTTCTCCAGGATATAGGAACAGTGTCATCGTGGACATGAAACGTCAAGGAATTTGAGTCAGGAAATTGCTTTAATAAATGTTAACAATTTTTCTCGTGCTTCTCTTCAAGCATTGTAGCTACATGTTGTCAATATTTTAAAATCCCATATTCTTACCCTTCCTCTGGCACCAGTGTTGCAGACTGGCTTTCTCTATATCACTCAGTAAATCCCTTTCCCTCCTTCCTGGATTATCTCTAGAGTTAGTAACGCAGGCTTAAACTCTGGCGTAAGCTGTGAATTATATGGAGAGAGAGAGACTTTTCTCTAGTGTTATTGTCCCACTAGGGTCCCACTTTGAATACTCATGTAGCATAAGCAGTCTTGTGGAAGCCCCCCTTAGCCTGTTACTCCTATGTGGAGTAGCAGGGAAAATAGAAAGAGAAACAGGCCTTTAAAAAACAAACAAACCCTGTCTTCTTATTACAACATGAAATATGATGCTCTGAAAAAGCTCCACACCCAGCTTCTGCCCCCCAAATTATATGAGCTCCTAACCCTTTCCTGTGCAAAAAACAGTATAGGGGGAAATGTGTGAAACGGTCACCAGGTTCCATTGTCAAGCACTCTTTCCAATCCTGGTTAAAAAGAAAGTGCTTTAAAATTTACACCTCCCCCGCCCCACCCATCCACTTGATTGTTGTGTCCCGGAATTTTCTCTGCAACAAATGTGGCAACCCTAGATGCCACAGACATAACTTTCATCATACTTATCTCATCCCACTTCAAATGAAATGGCAGGGATCCAAAGAATAGCACAGCTAGTTCTTTATCCCCTATAGAGTGCTTTGGGTTTATATTTTTCAAGCAGCATCCCCCTCCCATTCATGACAGATGGCAAACTGCCTTTGAAAATAAGTGGCCTTCCAATTATATGGCATGGGGATCTACTGTTGAGAGGAGAAAAGCAACAAATCCCACCAGACTTGCTCAAGCCCTTGGAAACTTCTGAAGTGACTTTTTTTGACCCCAGTCAGTACTTTTCCATGGGATCAGTTCACATCAAGATTCGTGCCATGGCAACTGCCCCTTCAAACTCTGGTGAGTAAAGTGAATGAGCTGAAAACAATGAGCCTCAGGCAGGCTTTAAAGTGTATTGTTTCCTTGGATCATTAGCATAACTTCGCAAGATGCAGGAAGCCAACAAGTGACTCTGAAAGAGAGTCTGGGGAGTGGGGCCAATTATCTTATCTTTGTTTATCAGAACTAGCAGGGAGTCCAAGCTAAAAACAAGAGGGAGAGGACATGCCTTTGAAAGGTTTCAGATGAGAGGCAGAGAGAGAAACACAGGGACAGATGGAGAGAGGAAAATAAATTATCATGCAAGGCAGGCCTGAATATTTCTTTCTCTTTCTTTGCTGGGGCTCCTTGGCTCAGGCTAGCAGTTCAAAACTAGAACAAACATTTGGAAATGGTAACATTATTTGTAAGATTATTTAGCTTGTTGTTACCAATACAAATGCTGCCTTACAGCTGGTGGGAGAACCTTTGTTAGGCAAATAATGAGCCCTTTCTCACAATCATGAGAAAGGGCTTAAAGGGGCGAGGGGAGGAAACTTATAAAAGCTTATCTCCCCCACAGATAATCCATTCCTCTTTGCATCCAGCAAAGTTTGAGCACTAGGGGTGTGCATTTTGGAATTTTCTTGTTTCGATTTGTATCAGAATCGAAACACCCCCGTTTTGTTTTGTACCCAAATTTTCCGAATCTGAATCTGAATCGATTTGGATTTTTAAAAAGGGTCCCAGGGCAAAAAGAGTGGGTGGCTGATTTTTTGTGAATTTTTTAAGTTTACACATCTTTAAGAATTTTCCCATAGGGAATAATGGAGATTCCAGCAAATGTATCACTTCAAATCAAGGGGAAAGGGATGATCCAGAGCGGAGTGTGGTGGGTGGTAGTGCCCAATGGGGCAAGGAAACTTCCAGAATTATTTCAAAGAAATTGGGCAAAGGGCTGATCTTTTGTGATTTGATGAAGTTTACGTGTCTAAGATTTCTCCCATAGGGAATAATGGAGGTTTAGGTTTCAGCAGCCCCATAATTCCACTTGGGGGGCACTGGGGTTGCCCAGAGTGAGGGGTTGTGTAGTGCACATAGGGTGCCAACCACCCCCATACCCACAAGCCCATGGGATACCGGGTTTTGTTGTTTCTGAGGTGTTCATTGTAGATTCTCTGGTAGCATATGAGATTTTCAGTGAAAAACAAGAATCCACTCTCATATGCTACCAGAAAATCTACATTCAGAACACCACAGAATCAACAGAACCCAGCACCCCATGGGTTAGCAATCCTTCCCCTGGCCAATGTGGGGTCAGTAAAGAGTGGCAAGAAGCAAAAGAGCCAATGGGGAACAAGGAGGGAATTGTCAGCAGGTCAGCCCATGATTTAGGTCACCGATCAGAAGGCTGGAAGGGTGGGAAATTCAAAGAGATGTCAAACACAAAATGGAGACTGACTCAGAGATCACCACAAAATGGAGGTCCAAAACAACAAAACGTTTTGTAGCCGAAACAGGGACGTTTTGTTTTGTATACAAAACTTTTGGATCTGGAAAATGGGTGTTTTGTTTTGTCTACAAAACACCCGAAACAGGCTGTTTTGGGTACAAAACGTTTTGTATCCAAAATGTTTCGCACATCCCTATTGCGCACCCAGACAATCCACCACTGCTGCTGGTAGCAGAGAGGTTTGGGGGCTAGGATGCCCTCAGAACTCCCATAATGCACCGTGCAAGTGTGTGGTGCATTATGGGGATTCCCTTAGCACAGGGAGCCAGGGGACAATCAGAAAAAACAATTGGAAAAAAAGATTTTAAAATGAGGTCATGGGTGTGTGACCTTAACCTCATTTTGAAGGCAAGCTCCCCAAGTGGTTTTGCTGTGGCACTGCTGCCAAGCACCTCCCAATGGTTCTCATGCACAGGTGAAACTGGGCTGGGGTTCCTTAGGCCAGTTTTGCCAGCACGTGAGAACAGCCTAAATGTATTTTGAAGCTTGATCCTATGAACTCTTACCCAGAAGTAAGTCCCAGTGACTAACAAAGCACATGTACTAGTAGGACTGTGTTCATGCTGTTGTGCAAGATCATGGATACTTCCAAGCACTGCCTGTGCTCCAAAAGTACTCTGTAAGCGCAGGAACCCACCATGCTGGATGTCAGGTATGAATTAAAAAGAGTCCCAGAGTATAACTTTTCCAGACTTTTGGAGCATGAAGAAACACTTAAAAGTCATGTCACAAAAAAGTTGGATTTCAAAGCGATACAGGCTTTCTACTTGTTGAAAAACTTGTCATTATTTCTTCAAGTATTTATTAATTTGGATAAATCCACACTACTGGAGTAATATTCTCTTTCTGTTGTAGCAAGAACATTCTGTGTTCCCTCAACAGCTTTGGCTGAGGTCTTGGCCTGTTTGCTTTGGAGCATTCTAAGGCCTGATGCAGTTCCTGATATCTGCCTTGCGGGAGGCTGTGGCTCAGTCTGGAGTAGGATGGAGCAGGGAGTTGTACAAGATGGCCTTCATGGTGACTTCCAGTTCTATCCTTTCATGTGAATGGTAACGATTGCCAGTTGGGTACTTGTCACTGGGTAATACTAGCTGTAGTTGCATGACAGCTTTGCATAGACTCCATGTGTGTATTCCAGTGAAGAGACAAATCTGGGTCTTAGGTCTACCATTCTGGCACTGCCAGCCGTCTAGTAGTGGTGCAATTGGAACTAACCACGATATAGGATACTGTATAGGATACTGTACTGTGCCACTTAATGGCACAGTGGGGAATGACTTGAGTCAGAGGTTGCCGGTTCGAATCCCCGTTGATATGTTTCCCAGACTATGGGAAACACCTATATTGGGCAGCAGTGATATAGGAAGATGCTGAAAGGCATCATCTCTTGCTGGAGGTAATGGTAAATTCCTCCTGTATACTACCAAAGAAAACCACATGGTTCTGTGGTTGCCAGGAGTTGACACCGACTCGATGGCACCACTTTAAATTTACCATGCCTATAATGCCTTCTCTGTGGTTTTAATATGTGTAATTTTCTGGCATTTTGGAGCATGAGAGAATGTGGTAAGCATAATGTGAATGTAAATGTGGCTAACATAATATGTTAAACTGAAGGGTTTTTAAAAAATCTATTAAATGTATACCTTAATTTAATAGTTTCATTAACTGATATATGTTTTGAAAATGTACACAAAATTGCTGCATTAGCATGATGGGATTGGACTTCATATCTGTCTAGTAGAAATATCATTTTGGCTATCAAGGCCAGTCAGGACTCCCTGGTTCACACATTTATTTACCTATAGTGTCTTCACTGAATCACTTAATAGTAGGGATGTATAAAAGCCTCTGAGAAATTTGCTATTAATATCAAAACTCTACGAATGCAAAGTCAGTATTCTTAAGGCTCTACAGATCTCCATATTTCAGAGTTGAAGGCAGTAAAAAACTTCATGGTACACAGAATATAATGAGGTTAAAGCATTTCTCAAAGTCAATCTATACTGTATAATTTTATTATAGAGTTATTCTTTACTAGAGAGATGCCCACCAAAAAGTGAACATGTTTAAAATTTGCAAGATGGCAAAACTTCCCTTGGTGAGCCTGGAATTCACAAACATGGCTTCTATCAGTCCACACTGAGACAACTCTTCCCGTTTTGCTCTACCTAGAAGGAAAGTACAAATGCATTGATCTGTCCCTGCTGAAAGTTCACTGGGTTCCCAGACCAATGACTTTCCCTATTACCCAGCTTTTGCCTTCCCCTTCCTTCTCAGCTTCTGCCTTTGCTAGTGAAATAACTCTGTAAGAGCTGTATAGTCTAAGTTGTAGTCCTGCAGGCTTCTGGAATATTACTATAAAAATGTATAGTAGAGGCATGGGAGTGCCTATGTAATACGAATGGAGAGGTAAAACAGCATTCTATCATGTTATTTCACTCTAGGTAAGTAGCCATCCTCACTGAGCTCCGTAAAAGGGCAGCGGCTGTAGATTAGCAATTCAAAGTGTCCATGGCTAGATCTCACTGGATCTCCTGGAACAGACGTAACTCTTTAGTTGCAGGACACACAGTCAAAATACAGGGCCCATAACCTGTTGGGAATTCTCTCTGGTAGGAGAATCCCTTTTTCATTATAGCAGAGTGCACATAGGCAGAACACAGTGGAATTTAGTTAGGCATGTGTGTATGCTGAGAGTAAAGTAACTTGGAGCCAGTTCATAGTTTCAAATTAATATAAATGGTATTTATTAGAGAACTCCATTCTAGATAGGAAAGTGATTGGTATAAGTAGGAATGTAACAAATTGATTTTTTTAAAATTTGATTTGTACCCGAATTGAATAACCCCTGATGTGTTTAGGGTCCGAATCTGGCAAGCTAGCACAGGGGTGATATATTTTGTCTACACAACTCCCAAAATAGGTAGATTAGGGAACAAATCATTTTTTAACCAAATAAATTCTCACAGACAGCAGGCACAAGAACCTTTGGTGGGGAACTTTGTCCAAAGCTTTTTGGAAGTCAAAGTATACTATGTGAGCCAGATCACCTTAATCCACATTCATGTTGAAACTCTCAAAGAACTCGAAAAGCTTCATGAGGCAAGACTTGCCCTTACAGAAGCCATGCTGGTTCTTCTTCAGCAAAGCCTTTTCTTCTATATGTTTGACAATTTTGCCCTTAAGTATGCTTTCCATCAATTTACCTGGCCCAGAAGTTAAGTTAACCAGCCTGTAGTTTCCTGGATTCCGCCTGGATCCTGTTTTCAAAATCAGAGTTACATTAGCTAATTTTCAGTTCTCTGGTACAGATCCTAATTGTAGAAACAAGTGTATGGAAACTGGCATAACTCATCTACAGTCAGTAATGGCCTGAGTTCACTACCTGAAGACTCTACCACTTCATTCTGCTATATGTACACATCTGCTCGTTCATATAGCCCAATTGTTCAATATACAATCTGGCAAATCTGCTTAAAAACAATTTTATCTTAGGGATTTAGAGTCCAGTGGTTCATAAGAAGTCTCTTTTTCATTCATCTATCATATAATGTTGTCTGTCTGGCTAAAATGAGATTTGGCTATTCTGAGTTTGATTAATTTGGTACATCTGTAAATCAAGTCTGACTTTACAAGGTTGGCAAATGGGATGAACAATTTTCATTCAAATATGTGCACCTGTAAATTTGCCAAATAAAAGATTTCCAAATGTGACTTTTTAATGAGACAAATAACAGAAAACATATTTGTTTTCTGTTAAGGCTCATAATAAGCAATGTTGACATGTTTGAACCTTATGTGTATATACAGGAACACATCAAGAGATTAGATCTGTGAAAACAAATTAATATTTGGGACTGTTAGAAACTTGATTTGATCTGCATTTCAGGTGACAGCTTGGATTCCTCCTAGGTGACCCCTGCAAGTCAACACTTCCTAATATCACTTGGGTGGGGGCGTGAATCCATATATGCTAAAAATTCTTGATTAGTGTCTCTTGCCATTTTCTAGAAAGATGCAGTACCTCTCTGGGAAATAATACACAGAGGAACTAATTAAGGCAGGAAGCCGGAAAAAAATACTACTACTACTACTACTACTACTACTACTACTACTACTACTACTTATAGACTCCTTTTCAACCAAAAAAACCTCAATCTGTCTACACAGAAAAAAGAAGACACCAGCAACAGACACTCGAGAGACATGTGCTGTGGATGAATAGGGACAATTGCTTTCCTGCTTAATATAAAGAGAATCACCACTTTGAAAGTTGTTTCTTTGCCTAGTTTGCAAGGGCAAATTACTCAGATTAATATGACTGGTAATTCTCTTCTTTGCTTAATAAGTTATCCAGTTGATTGAAATCCAAGTTTCTACAGAAAATGGTCAAAAGGGGGGGTGTACAACAGAGCCAAAATTAAGCCCTCGTTAGTGTCATTAGGTTTCAGCCAAAGGTTTCCTTCCTCTATCAGAAAAAGCTGCCTCCACAAGAAGAAATCATTATCCCAAGGATGTTGCTTCTATTAGACACAACCAATAGACCTTGGACTTTTGGTTACATCCTTGGATACATCCTATCAATTTATTTGGATACAACCTATCGATTTCAGTACCAAGTTCCCTCCTGAGTATCTCCAAGATAGGGCTGAGAGAGACTCTGCCTGCATCCTTGGAGAAGCCACTGCTAGGCTGTGTAGACAATACTGAGTGAGATTGACTAATGGTTTGACTCAGTATCAGGCAGTTTCCTGTGTTCCTGTGTTCCTAGTAGGAGAATTAAGCATGTGCTTAACTCACAAGTGTTCATTTTTTGCCTGGAGCACACATATTGTTTATAATGTATAAAATATAGACATTAACAAGAATATTCTCCAACCACTGGGTTATTCAAAATAGTCTTCTCCTGGAAGGGGTTGGTGAAGAACATTTAAGAGAATTATTCTCCAGTTCACACATTCTCACCATTAATTTCTTCACACAGGAATAATATACATAGCCATATAAGACTCCTTGGGGGCGTGACTAATAGGGATGTGAGAAACATTTCATGTACAGAATGATCTGTACCCAAATCAGGCCATTTCGGGTGATCTGTCTACAAAACAAATCACCCATTTGCACCTTCTGAAAATTTTGCTCACAAAAAGAATCGACCCTGTTTCGGCTCTGTAAGTTTTGTTGTTTTGGACCTCCATTTTATGGCGATCTCTGAGTCAGTCTCCATTTTGTGTTTGACATCAATTTGAATTTCCCACCCTTCCAGCCTTCAGATTGGTAAAGGAAAGCATAGGCTGATCTTCTGGCAATTGTCACCTCATTCCTGATTGGCTCTTTTGGCTCTGCAAAGTGCAAAATGACCCCTTATTGGCCAGGGGAAGGTTGAAGAAGGGGCAATGGTGTGGGGGATTCATGGAGGGATTTTCACAGGTATTTAAAGGGGCAGCAGGCAGTCATTCTTCCTTTCTGACTCGTGGGAGAAGAGAGAGGGAGAGCTTTGCTATTTGCTTTGCTGCATTGCTGCCTATTGTTCTGCCTTGCCTATTGTTCTGCCTTGGAAGTTGTGCAAGCCTGCTTTGCTTGCCCAGTGCCACCCAGTCTGCCTGTGCCATCCTCCTGGAGTGGATTCATTGATCCTCTCCTGCATTAATATCAAGAATTGATTTTAATTTTTTGAGAAAAAGAGAAAAAGCTTATTCCATCTGATTCTTTTTTTCACCCCTTCTTCCTGCTGGCACAGTAATTCTTCCTGAATCACTGTGCCAGCCATCCACCAGCCCCAGAGTGCCTGTGGCCACTGAAAGACTCTCAGAGACCACACCACAGAAGTGGAATATTAGACCCAATGTTGGAGAAGCCCTAGGCTGATAAGTACCCATTTATTTTAGTTGCTACACACACACACCATACCATACACACACGTCTCTTGAATTGTGTATTCTTGGGTTTTGTTTTGTTTTCTGTTTGGAGGGAGGTTTTGGGTTGCAACTGAATTTAAAAAGTTGTGTGCTGTTTAGAAGAAGTTTAAATAGGGATCCCCATTAGCTAGCTACTAGTAGGTGGTTGGGGTAGCATAGCCTTGTGGTTTTAAAATAATAATTCTCTTTTTTCCCATTCCAACTATTTTTTTGCATTTTTTTAAAAAAAGAAGCCTGTCCTCCAGTGCCCACAATATATATAGTATTATTGATATTCTCTGCCCAGCAGCCTACAGGCTCTCCCTACTGAGGCCATTTATGGATGCACGGCAGCGGTGGCGGTGGCCAAAATGGCCACCACCGCTTACTATAGAGGCCCAAACAGGCAAAAAATTATCAGTCTCCCAGGCCACAGCAGTGATTTCAGAGGCTGGCGGGGGGGTAGGGGAGAACCTCACAGACCCCTCCCCCATGGCATACAGGAAGCCCCCCAAAGGGGATAAAGGTACTTTTACATTCGTTTTCATTTTTTTAAAAAAAATAACAATCTGCGAACTGTCCAGAAGTTCAGTTCTGGTCCAGACGGAACTTGGGGGGATGGGGTGGTTTGGTTTGTTCCCAACCTCCCGAACCTCTGGACTGAACCTCTGGACCACCAGACTTCTGGATCGGTCCGCACATCCCTAAGCCTCGGTATGCCCTAAGAATGTGAGCTTGTTTAAAAAACAAAAAACCCCGACAGATCTTGTTGTTTTCACCCAGCTCTTTTACCAGAAATGGCTGTTTTTCAGCTGCTCT
Source organism: Hemicordylus capensis (assembly GCF_027244095.1). Lineage (NCBI taxonomy): Eukaryota > Metazoa > Chordata > Lepidosauria > Squamata > Cordylidae > Hemicordylus > Hemicordylus capensis. Next base: position 65,974,595 of record NC_069662.1, on the reverse strand, counting down.
TAGTAAATGGGAACAGAAGTGGAGTGCAGTAGAATGGAGGCAAAGCAGACAATGATATGTTAGCTACTTTGATGGGCAATTTCCTTACACTGAGGTTTAACATTTTACTTGTGCAAAATTGTTTTTTGTTAGAAAAGAAAATCTGCAAAGGCACTGAAAGTAACACGGTCTCAAAGCAAATGTGCTTTCTTTGCAGTAACTCAATCATTAAACATTCAACCTTTTGTAGTTCATACAAGGCCTATTAGCAATTTTCTCTTTCACTTGCCTTATTTAACCTTCCTTCAGCTGAAATATTTTGTTCACACATGAAAGTATGCAGAAATAGAACATCTCTCTCTTGAAAATATCCTGTTTCCAGTGTTCGATCTCTTTGTCACACAATGTGTAAAAAGATCCATTGCCTCCTGCCTGTAAGCCTTGCGTTGCTTACAGAGGAGAGATAAAAAGTGACAATGTGGTTCTGACACTTAGCTCCATCTAACCCAAGGCTTGATTTCAAAATGGAGAGTGAGGAAGGCAATGCATTGCAGATGTCCCATGCTTCCTTCACTTTCCACCCATCATTAAAGTAGGCCAGACCTAACCTTTATCAGAACAGTTCCTACCTTATATGGACTAGAATCACGCTGCCCACGGCCAGAATGGGCAGCATGGCTGGTTTGCCCTGGCCCCCTGGAAGAAGCATGAGGCACAGGCAAGCCTCATTGGCTGGTCGGCCCATGCAGGGGTGAGGCTTCGGCCACATGGCAGCCACCAGCCCCCATCATCCTCAGTCTGCTCTTGGAAGGTACTGAGAGTGGACGTGAAGGCTGGAGCTCCGATCAGCCTGAGACTATCAGCAGGGCCGTTCAGGCTTGCAGCCTTCACCATCCCGGGATGCGGTGGTGTCGGCGGGGAGGCAGGTTCTAACTTGAGAGGTGGTGGTGGCATCTGCTTGTCTTGAGTGGCAGCAGTGGCAGCTTTTCCTGGGCGGCGGAGAGAGTGGGGATAATTTCAAAAAAACCCACACACAGTTTGGTGGCAGGCCTCTGGGAAAGGGGTGGGCTGGGCTCATCAGGTGGCCTCCTCCAGGCTAGCCCCTGGGTTTATTAGTGGCCAGGCCCAGGGAGCAGCGGCATAAGAATGGGCCTGGGGGCTGTTTGCTGGGGCCTACGAGGCTTGGGGACAGTTTCCTTGAATCTTCAGTGGCCCCCAATAATTAGCTCTTGGTACAGGGGTCCCCAGTAAATACCTACAGCACGGGGATGGGCCTAGGGGTGGCTTTTGTGGGCCTGCACTCCTGTTGCGGTTGAGAATGGGGCTCAAGAAGGCCAAAGGCAAAACAGGGGGCAAGCCTGTCCAGCCTAACAGGAGGCCTGCTCCTGCCACTGATTCCTCTTCTGAGGAAGATAATGATATGGAAACCATTAGGGTGCTCTTAGCGCACTTGGTCCTTGGAAAAGGAGAAGCACGGGGGGACTGGGGAGAAGAGCAAAGGGAGTCCATTAGGGTTTCTGGCTGGGCCCAAGAGGTCTACTAGGGGTAAAAAAGGCCAGGCTAATGCAATCCCTGTCTGATAGGCTTGCAGCCTTGGTAGCCAGTAAACCTCGGCCTGCCCTGGTGGCGGTTGACGTGACTACAGACAAGTTTGTATCCACACCTGCTGCAGATCCACCTGGAGGCAACGGATGCAAAGCAGACAGGCATGGGCATGGTGAGTCCCTGCAGCACCCGTGGCCTTGGGGGGGCTCCCCCTATGGCAGCCCCATATGGCCCGTATTGCTGGCACCCTGGTTTTTATGGCCATGCCACCCCTTATGGTGTGTATACTCAGGTATGGCAAGGCGGGGAAGCAGCTGTAGCTGGGGGCCCAGTAGCTTTGCCCTCCATGGCACTAGGAACATCTGCACCTCAGGTCCCATACCTGCCAGGTGATTCTTCTCTCCCATTGGGGGACCATTTACTGCCCACAGTAAAGGAGCACATATGGCGGGGAAAGTTTGTGGACATCTTCCAGCTGCTCTTTAGAGAACTGGAGCCAGTAGTGAAGGAGGGAGAGCAAAAAAAGGAAGAAGAAAAATCTAAGTGCAAACTGGTTGAGCACAACTGGACTAATTAGCTATCAGCATATACATGGGCGTGGTGCTTCAGGTGCACCCATCCAAAGGTCCCACCCTTGTTAAATATCTAGACATAATCTATTGGGGAAATATGGATTTCATGGTGAACGCCTGGGAGCGCTACGATCGTTCCTTCCATCTTAGAGCCATGCTGAATCCTGCAATTCCATGGGATAAGCAGCATCAGGAGCTTTGGCTCCTTATCATGACCCCGTCAAGGCCCATTCAGGGTGAGCACTCCGACAGCGGTCACATCATTTCCAGGACTCCCACAGCACAGTCCTCTGGGCCTGTTGCTGCGCAGGGTGTTCAAACTACCTTGTTGTACTGGGAATTCAATGGCGGTGGCCAGTGGAATTGCTTGCCATGCCACTTTCGGCACAAGTGCAGTTTCTGTGGCAGAAAATACGTTGGTGTCCATTGTCAGTGAGCTAAGGGTTTCTGAGGGAGCTTCAGGGACCAGCAAGCAAGTGGTAGAAAGGGCGAGGGGGCCCCGCAAGGGGGAACACTGGAAAACGGCCCCAGCCCAGTTAGGCTCCTGGTTCTGGTGAACTTCCTGGAAAGTTACTCCTTTAGAGACCAGGCGGCTTATTTATGGGCAGGTTTTAGTTGTGTGTTCCGCATCCCTTGTTCTGGCCAGAGAATAAACTGTTTAGCCCAGAATCTGAAGTCTGTCCTGGGCATGGAGTCGGTGGTGCTAAGGAAGATCCACAAGGAGGTTGCGCTAGGATAGGTACTTGGCCCCTTTAAGGAGCCACCTATTCCTGACCTGCGCATCTCTCCGCTGGGGGTGGTGCCCAAGAAAGCCCTCAGGGAGTATAGGTTGATTCACCACTTATTTCCCCCCCGCAGCTCCTCAGTGAATGATGGGATCCCGGCCGAATTCTATTCTGTGAGGTACACCTCTTTTGATGAGACAGTCAGGGTAGTTCATTCCTGTGGGCCCAGTGCACTGTTAGCAAAATGTGACATCGTCTACATTTTGGCTGCTCCCAGTACACCCAGCCGCTTTCAACCTCCTCGGCGTCACCTTCCAGGGCCAATATTACATTGATCGAGCCTTGCCCATAGGCTGCTCGGTTTCCTGTGCCACCTTTGAGGCATTCAGCTCCATGTTGGAGTTGGCACTTCACTAAAGGGCCAAGCTAAACGCAACAGTTCACTTGCCAGATGACTTCCTTTTTTCTGGAAGGGCAGGGACCGACCAGTGTGTATGCCTTTTAGAGGCCTTTCAGGGTTTATGTTTAGAGCTGGGTGTGCCGCTAGCACATGATAAGACCTAAGGTCTCAGCCCTGTCCTCATGTTCTGGGCATTGAGCTGGACACGCAGTCAGGCAGCTCCAGACTCCCCCAAGCTAAGCTGTTGGTTTTGAGGCCTTGTTGCAAGACTGCATATGAGCACGCAAGCTCACACTGAGGCAGTTACTGCAGCTCATAGGTCACCTTAATTTTGCATATAGAGTGGTTGCCCCTGGCCGGCTGATCCTAAGGTGGCTTTGTGATGCTACCCTCAGCATTAGGGAAGTGCACCATCAAATTAGGGTCATGGCTCCCATACGGGCTGACCTGGGGCTGTGGGCATCCTTCATGGGTTCTTACAATGGGGTTTCCTTTTGGCGGGATTCACTCCCATTGGAGGCTGTGCTCCAGGTCCAGTCAGACACTTCAGGAGGTATAGGCTTTGGGGTGTACTTCCAGAGGTGCTGATGTGCTGAAAAATGGCCAGAAGCCTGGGTAACAGCAGGTATCACCAGTGACTTAACCTTCCTTGAGTTCCTAGGGTGGGCAAGGAAGCTATCAGAATTACTTGAAAGGAATTGGGCAAAGGGGTGATTTTTAAGTGATTTTTCGGACTGGTTCGGGTCCCATTATACTCTATGAGAAAAATAATTAAAAATATTTCAAATATTCATAAAAAATCATATGGGTGTCTGATTGCTTCAGGGTTTGCATGGTTGTTGGCACCCATGGGTTCTCCACAATAAGGAATAATGGCCTGGTTCGAGTCCCATTATATCCTATGAGGAAAAAATAAAAATAATTTCCAAAAATTCATAAAAAATCGTACGAGTGTCCGATTGCTTTGAGGTTTGGGTGACAGGTACCCCTGGGTGCCAGCTACCATACTTCCAATTTTTTGGCATCCAAACTGGTCCGAACCAGCCTGAAACAGTTCGGCTCCAAACCGAACCAGGGGGTGGTTCGAACAAAACCAAAACCAAACCACCCCCTCCTGGTTCGGACCCGGTTCGGATCCGAACCGAACTGGGTGAACCGGTTTTGTGCACATCCCTACATATAATAGGCAGTGCAGGGCTTTCCAGGACTTTAGGGAGTGGGTCAGGAATGTCCCCTACCTGCGGAGCATTTGATGCTGTTTGTGGTAAAGCTGAGGGGCAAGGGATTATCATGCAGAGCCCTAGCAGATTACCTGGTGACCATTTCCTTCTTTACCAAAGCTCAAAGTCTCAGGGACAACAAGGGAGACTTTAGGATCAGGAGGATGCTGGAAGGCTGGGCTAGGGTACACCCAGTGCAGGCAGATAGCCGTAGGCCACTTACACCCACCACCGTTCAGGGTGCCATTGAACGCTTTGGCGTTATCTGCCAGTCTCCCTATGAGGTGGAGCTCTTCCATGCTGCCATGCTGGCAATGTTCTTTGGGGCCTTCCACACTAGCAAACTGTTTCCCAGAGGACAAGGGTGCTCTATGGCCAGGGTAGTACAGTTTGGCGACATGGCCCTGGGCCAAGTTTCAGTTAGGCTCCAGCTTAGATTAGGGATAGAGCCTGTGGTGCTGCAGAGGGGTCGGGGACAGCCTGTGGTGCTGCATCCATCCAGCAACCCAACGCTGTGCCCGGTGGAGGCCCTGAAAAGTTACATTACCTTGTGTGGGCCAGGCGCCTGTACATCCATAGGGATGGTCAGCCCCCTCTCCCAATACCAGTTCTGGGTGGTGGCACTCAGATCCCTGGCAGCAGTGGGGGTTCCCACCAAGCATTTATCTCTCCACTCTTTTCTCATTGGCACTGCCACTACAGCTTCCCAGCTGGGTTTTTCTGGCAAGGCTATCCAATGCATTGGCCGATGGCAGTCCAACACATATAAGCGTTAAGTGCCTTGACTGCAGTCACTGGTTGTTTTCTCCTTGCAGGCCCAGAGCGACTGGTGGAGAGGGCATGAGTCCTCATCCTGGGTCACTCAATTGTGTTCTGGGCCCAGAATCTGGGCACAGTCTGGTACAGAGCTAGGACTTGGGAAGTGGTCCTCGATCTCCTGGATTAGCCAGCTGGGTATGGTAATTGTCCAATTCTTGCCCATGCTACAGGAGTTCCTGTCAGCTAACCCACCGCCCAACATCCTGGCTGTTCACATAGGTGAGAATGATCTAGTTAAACAGTCAGGGTTTTCCATCACCCATAATGTCCTGGAAGACCTCGCACAGGCTCAGGAGTGTTTCCCTGGGATTATAGTTATTTGGTCTGATATGCTGCAGTGTAGGGTTTGGAAGGGCACTAGGGACCCCTATAAGATTGAACGGGCCCGACATAAAGTCAACGTCCACATGGCACATTTCGCCTGGTCCCTTGTGGGGGTGTCTTTGGCACACCCTGACATTGTTTTCTCAGCACCTGAATTGTTTCAGGGGGATGGAGTTCACCTTTCACCCAAGGGAATGGATTTATTTCTTGGGGATCTCAAACAGGGATTGGCTGTGGTTTTGTGTGGTTAGTGGGCGGTGTGGGGTGTTAAGCTAGGCTAACCCCTGCTGTGGCAGGTACAGTGCGGTTGGGGATAACATCTGAGATTGGTGAGCACCTTCAGGTAACCATTTGGCTATAGGTCGGACAGGTCAACTCCCAAGAGGCTGTGCGGCTCTGGGAGATCTGGCCTGGACTGATCTACTCTGTCAGGCTAAGCTCCCCGGACTGGCTGAGTGGCTGCCTGGAGCCAAGGTGCATCACCCTATTCTATAGGCTAGGCATGCCCTAGTGGTGCATGCCTGTAGATACCACACTAGGGGTGGAGAGCCAATCCCTGTTCTTTAATAACATTGTTTTGAAGTTCAATTAATAAAGTTGTGGCCCTTATTTACACCAGTACCCTTGTGTCTTGTGTCTCCTTGGATGCGGGGCAAAGAAGATGTTGGAATGATGAGTTCAGGAGGGGAAGAAACTAGGAAGTGGATGTGCTGAATCTAAAGGAAGGAGAAGAAAAGGTTGGGAGGAGAGTAATGTGTTACTCAATATACCTTTAACACCAAATTGTTATGCCAGAAAGCCGGGCTCTTGCCTGGCGTGCAAGTCCAATCAACACACCAAGAGAGTGGAGGTCTAAACCAAAAACCAGTTTACTCTGCAGAATAGCAAAGGTGGCACTTTGGGAATAATTTCACAAAGCAAAAGCGCACCCCTCCTTCCTCAGAGGGGTTTTTTATACAGTCTTTGAATGATTACAGCATTTTACACATGACAAGCTTTCCCCGCCTCCTTTCTCGCCCTCCCAACCATTACTTAATGCTCCCTAAATATTTGTGTTAATATCAGCAAGTTCAAAAGAGCAAGTTAATGCAATCATTTTTAACTGGCATAGGGTCATGTAGCAATGTCTAACTGCCCACTTCCTCTTTTTTCCAGACACTGCATCACTCCTTATGTCCATTATAGCTATTCTTATAACCTTCTGTTAGCCTTTCTGATCAAAGCTCTTAGCTGTCAACTTTTAAACTGCAAAGAATCAAGCAGGGGGTTGAGAGACCTGTTTGCTCACAAAATGGAGTCAGACACAAAATGGAGTTAGTCTGGCCTCCTCATATCAAAATCAGTGGGGCGATTCTCATGATCAACAAAAATAGGGCTAGCAGAGGCTAGCCTGATTTTTGTTGACCGTAAGAACCACTGGGCTCACAGCCGAGCCCGGTGGTTCTTGAGCAGGTAACCCGCTCGAGAACCCCTGCTAAAAAGCAGGTTTGCGGAGCAAGTGCTCCAGCAAACCTGCTTTTTAGGATCATGAGTAGCTGTGGCGCACCTTCATGCCATGCCTACTCATGAGTAGACCCCCAGCCGGGAGGCGAAAAACCACCTCCTGGCTCCGGGGGTCTCCCCAGTATGCCCTGCATGCTCGCGCAGGGCATACTGGGCCTTGCGGGGGCCGCGCAGCCCCCGCTCCCCCTACCCCCTGCCGAGCTGGCCATTGTGTGGGCAGCCAATCTGGCCACCCAGGGCTCCCTGCCAGCTCACTGCCCCAAGCTCACTGCCAGCTCACTGCCCCAAAGATCAGCTCACTGATCTTGAGACCCGGTCCAGAATGTGTTTTGTTTTATAGCTGCTTTCCTTGTAAACTGAAAGGAATCTTATGTTTGTTTAACAAAGTTTTATTCAGAAAAAACTCCATTTGTTATCCTTCTCCTAGATTTGGCCACAAATAACCTTAATGTAGCTGGTATAACCTCACCTCCCTTGGTATGAAAAAAATCTCAAAATGGCAGCAGAACTCCTTTGTGCCAATTGAGCTACATGTGGGCCTTCCAAGACCCTCTGGCATGAAGAATCACACCAAGATACTTATAGATGTTGACCTGGACCTCAATGGACCAATGCGACACTCTAGACCTTCTAGCAAAAACCATAACCTTAGACTTCTGATAGTTAATAATTAAATGATTACCCCTGCAATAGCCACTCAACTGCCTAAGAGCTCTCCTAAGCCCAACAGGGGATCTAGCCATGATTGCTGCATTGTCTGCATAAAGAAGAAGTGAAATTCCAACTCCTGCAATGGTTGGAAGATGAAACCCTGGATCATTTAAGTTGGCTGCTAAATCATTAACATAAAGATTAAACAGTGAGAGTGCTAAAATGCACCCCTGCCTAAGTCCTTTGTTGGTAGAGATTGATTGAGACAGGGATCCTTTAGGGTTACATCTTACCCTTATGTTGGAATTTTCATGTAGATGACACATTAAAAAGAGAAGCCGCCTATCAATGTTGTTTTGAGCAAGTTTTTCCCTTAAGGTAGACCTTGAATCTAGCCAATGGACCACGGGGCAATTTGTTTTGTCTCCAAATCACCTGAATCAGCTAGATTCGGGTACAAATCAATTTGTACCTGACTCAATTTGCACATCCCTACATCTCTCCCCTTTATAACTAGAATTGAATTCAGTTAACATTAAGTGACAAAGTCTTGAAGTCTTTTAGGTGGTCTCCTATCACACACACCCCTCCTAATTCTTTGGATCTCTGGCACAGGAGCTGTTAGTGATCTGTTTTCTGGTACAGAGAATTGTCCATCACTTTCATCTGCCTAATCTGTGGGGTCCAAACTGAAGGCAAGATCAAATTCCACTCCAGAGATCAGGCTCCCTTTCCTCTTTTCTCATATTATGCGTGCGGGACATTCTCAAACTATTCCATTTGTTTCCATCATTCAATATGACAGGATCTCCTTGGATTTTGATTATTTGTTTTGGTCCAGAATATTGCCAGCATCCCTTTCTCACTCTTTCTCTGAAGGCAGTCGTACTCGGACAAAGTCCCCCACTTGAAATGTTCACTGTTTCACACCCTGTTTCTGATTCACATACAATTTATAGAGGCTATTCACACAATGGGAGAAATTCAGACTAGCCTCCGCTAGCCTGATTTTCTCCCATTGTGAGAACCACAGGGCTAGGCTGCGAGCCCGGTGGTTCTTAACCGGGTAATCCGTTAAACTACCAATGTCCTTAAACCAGGCTTGCGGAGCGAGTGCAAACCCAGTTTTTTGAATCATGTGTTGCTGCAGCACACCTCCGCACCGCGGCAACTCATGAGGAGACCCCTGGCCGGGAGGCTGAAAAGCAGCCTCCCGGCTCAGGGGTCTCTCCAGCATGCCCTGCACGCTCATGCAGGGCATGCTGGAGCTTCCGGGGGCCACACGGCCCCCAAACTCCCAAGCCCCCACCGGCTCTGTGACAGAGCTGGCAGTTGTGTGGGCGGCTGCTGCGGCCACCCAGAGCAGACTGACTGCTTGTCTGCAGGGAGAGCAGGCTAAGCCCGCTCTTCCCGTGAACCCTCTTCAGGCAGCTCCCACTGATCATGGGAACCACCTCATATTGTTGTTGCTTCTCCCTTACCCAATCATGAATCTCTGCATCCTCAGGGTGAGATGGCGTGGAAAGCCCTATCAGTTTTCGCCATTGGGTAAGTTTGGTGGTATAGCTTTGTGTCCTCTCAGTAGTTCAAAAGGTTATTTTTCTGTAGTAGAATTAGAAGTAATTTGATAAGCAAATAGAGTTTCACAGATTGCCTCTTTCCAGGGTTGTTGTGTAGTAGTAGTCAATTGTAAACTTTCTTTCATTAATCAGTCCATTCTTTCCACTAGGCTATTCCCTCAAGGATGGTACAAGGAAATAGTTTTGTACCAATCAGACCACTCAATCAGCCAGTCAATCAAGCTGTTAAGTGCTGGAGTTCAACAGTGGGCCAATTTGAAAACTAGTCTTGCAGGATGCTTCCCAGTTAAATGCAACATTCTTTCTTAAAAGAAGATGTAATGGAGCAACTACTGATGCAAATTGTCTAACAAATTTAGAGTAATCCTCACAGAGTCCTGAAAATCTAGAACAGAACTTGTAACATTCAGCAGTCACACTCAAAGTAGGGTTGAAATGATCATCTAAGGCTTGAAGAGGAACTTCATGGCATCCCCTTCTGAGTTGGCAGAACAAGTAAATGAGTATATATGCTCTGCCCTTTAGGGCCCTGGCTGTGACTCAACACTGTATAGCCTTCTGCTTAGCTGGAGTAAAATCAGGGCTTTGTATGGTAAGGAGGTAATTGCAGAAATAGAACCTCCATTGTTTCCAGGGAAGAGCAGGTTCTTCTGAGGTGGACAAGAAAAAAGGTGGTGGTGGGATACGAACCCTGCTGCAGTGGGCATCCAGTGAACAGCAGAGTCCAGGATTAATAAGGAAATGTACCTTCAGGAGTTTTGCAGGTCAGGAAGCTAGAGAAACAATTAGCAGCAGCAATAGCAGAGTGCAGCAGCCCAGTAATGCAATGAAATGAGGTTGCAGGAACTTCAAAAGCTTTGCAGGCTCACACGCATAGCTGGTTCAAAATCTTATCACCAAATGTTTTATAGCAGCTTCCCTCATAAACACAAAGCAATCTTATGTTTGTTTAAGCTTTATTCAGAAACAACTCCATTTTTTCTCCTCCTTTCCCATCCTTTACTATGGGGATTTTGGATCCTATGGTGGTGGTGATGAATTAAAACATTGTTTAAAATTGCCTGCTTGCCCATTTCTTTTGTGGGTTGGGTGGTAGGTTGCATCCATCATGCCCTACCACCCAACCCACTTTGGTGTCCCTAGGAGCTACCCATGAGGAACATTGGGGTGTTTTGAGTTTCTCCATTGTTCCCTATGGCTGAAACACTCAAGAGTTTGTTTCATCAAAAGAACCAGTTTGACCACTGTTTCAGTGAAACATTTCAGCATCTGCATTTTGTTTTGAGATTGAAACAAAATACAAAATCTGTTCCATACATATCCCTAGTAATAATGTATCTCACATAGGAAATGTGTGAAACAAAAGCCCTTCTAAAGGATGTTATTGATCTTGATGACCAGTTAGTTCTGTGAAGATATTTTTAGGGCGGGGGGGGATTGCTCATGTACAGCCATCAAAAATGGGATGGGAAATCCCACCCCAGCCTGTCACTCACCTCCTTGCAGGTACCACTCATGGTTACAGAGGCATTTGTCTGAAGAGATAAATGCCATATCTGTGATGGCGGGCACTTCCATGATAAGGAGACCGGGGCAAGCCTCCCACAAGTGAGGAAAGGAGGGCAACTGCCCACACCTATTGGTGCTCCCTAACACCTGGTGTTCATTGTCATGTCTCCTCTAATAATGATGGAGATACACAGATATCCAGGCTAGTTGATAGCCCCTCCATTAATTTGTCTATTATTAAGGACATAATATTGTTTTAAATTGCTCTCTTGGAATGTATGTGTTAGAAGGTTGATCAATATGAGAGAGAAAGAGAATATTGGGATGAGGCATTTCAAGCTGATGGAATTTATAGGAACATAGGAAACTGCCATATACTGTCAGATCATTGGTCTATCTAGCTCATTATTGTCTTCACAGACTGGCAGTGGCTTCTCCAAGGTTGCAGGCAGGAATCTCTCTCAGCCCTATCTTGGAGAAGCCAGGGAGGGAACTTGAAACCTTCTGCTCTTCCCAGAGTGGCTTCATCCCCTGAGGGGAATATCTTGCAGTGTTCACACATCAAGTCTCCCATTCATCTGCAACCAGGACAGACCCTGCTGAGCTATGGGGACAAGTCATGCTTGCTACCACAAGACCAGATCTCCTCTCCACAAGACCAGCTCTCCTCTCCAATTTAAACTTTGCCTCCATCACTAGTTTTTGCCTGGCCAGTTACCAGCTCTGGCAGTTGTCTGGCCAATGTGGTCAACTTCATTACTACTACTATGACAAATACCCACTATAGTTCCTTGCTTCTCACCATAACTAGCAAGTAATTTTGTACAACATGAGAAATAATGCAAATTTGCTTTCCATAATTTATGTAAACTGCAGAATTTGGGTTAGCATGGCGCATAATTTAGATTTGGAGTTCATACTTATCTACTCATAATTATGTTCTTTTCCTCTCCTTTAAAGAAAAAGTCAGGAAAAGAAACCATGTATTGGAAAAGATACTCACTCTGAGCTGTACAATCTATTCCTTGTTTTGAAAAGAACATTAATTTATAACCTGAGAGATTAGAATGATACCTTATTATTCTGCTTGACTGTGTATTGCATTTATATTACATGGATGTCTTTCAGTTAACAATGGTGTAATACTGTCTGGGAGATTGCTAAACTGGCACTTGAGTTTTGAAATATTGAAAAGAGACTATGATCAAACAGTCACTGTAATCCTTCTAATGCTGAAAATAGCTGTGTTCCTTGGGAATGAGGAGGATACACTGACGTTTATAGTATCCTGCTTTGCATTTAATACAACACACTCCATCTAACCAGTAGTCCTGGGCAAACATTAAAATAAACTTATGAAGGGAAGAGCAGTATTGTGTGTACTCTCCCTGCTCCTGACTCCTGTGTATTCAGATGAATGTCAAAATATAACCTACACATGTTGGTGATACTATTATTATTGTACTTTGCAATAGAAAAGTTCAATTGAACACATACAGACTCTACAGCAGATGTTCAGCTGAATATGTGGAGGTCTGGAGTGGGGACAGGGCACAGGATATAGCTCCTCCCACACACATCTTCATTGTAACATCTGCACAAGGCTATGTTTCTGTAGTATAGAGCATAAGCCGGGAAGCCAAGGGCTCCACTCTTGCCGTAGTCACAAACTCATTATGTGGCCTTAGGTAAATCGATAGGCTAGTTCACATGATGATAAACAGGTTAGGAGAACCATCATACCCTAGTATGGGAATTGTGAATGTGCTCCCAAGTTTGGAGCTGCCAATAGTGATCATCAAGTGGCAACTGGGTAGGAGACCTCCTTACTACTCAGCAGCTGTACCAAGCACTTTAATGAGGTAGATAGAAAATCCCTCGTACCCAGCTGCCACTTAACAGACAAGTCACTCTTGGCATCTCCAGCCATGTTTTTTACTCACACGGGAGCAGAAAATTGGAGCATTCACAATTCCCAAACTAGGGTGGGATGCTTCTCCTGCCTTATTTATCATCATGTGAACCTGCCTACTGTCTTTCACCCTGTACCAATATGTTGGTATATAATGGAACATGTTGTAAGGATTTCTGAAGGTACGATTATATGTTACAAAATAAGGGATTTCCCAACCTTGTTTCCTTTTTAATATTGATATGGCAGGGAAAACAATAGGTGTTTAACCTATGTCTTGCTCATTCTCCTGTGCAAATGCTTCCCAGGACATTTTGAGGAGTCCCCCCACCAAGTGAGCACAGTTGGAGGGAATTAGTTGTGTGGGTGGTATTTGCAAGGAGTGTGTGTGTGGGGGGGGGTCAGCATCCTTCCTCTGTCCTGGCAATCCTCATCTGCAGTTGCCCCACCATATTTACATTTTCTCAAGTTTAAACTTGTATTTTAGGGGTGTGCACAAAATTGGTTTGAGTCATGATCTGGGCATGCAAATAGTCTGTGAACATTTGCAGCGGCCTTCAAAATTGCCACTGAGAGTCAGGAGAGGGCTGGAAAAGCCCCCAAATGGGCCAAACTGGCCCAGAAAAGACAGGTGGGAGGCCAGGAGGGGGGAGGCGAAGCTTCAGACACATACACACACCTGTGGCCACAGCAGCACCCCCGGGAGGCTGCAGAACAACTTAAACTCAACTTAAACTAGAAAGTTTTGTAGAAGATTGGAAACCCTTTCTGTGGTATATGAAAAACAATGAATTCGGACTTACTAACAGGGCTTGAAATGTAAAAATAACCGTTGGGGAATTTATTTTAGTAATGAAACTAAAGGATTACTATGATGATGGAAAATAAGGACTAGGATATAACAACTAGATATATAAATATGAAGAAAATATTTACATGAGAGCAAATATGGTAGGGTAGGAAAACAGCTATCTAATTGTCCTCTTAAGTGATCTCACTGTTATTAGAATGATGTGAGATTGAGGCCTACTTCTCACAGTGTTGATAACCTATGGATGTTGCAGGCCTCTGTGAGCAGGAGGTCTGGAGACAGTTGTTTAGGAAACAAGGATTTATTTAGAAGTAACAAACAAAATAGGAAAGCCTGCAGCTATTCCAGCTGAGCTTATGGTTGAAGGGAGAGAGAGAGAGACTAACCAACTACTATCTGTGGGAGAGACTACTGAGAGACTAATGCTGGGAGAACAAAGAGGGGAGGAGTCGTGCAGTCTCTATCTATGCTCCTAAAGCCCTTAATGGTCATTAGGAGATATTGGTACTGAGAGCTGATGCTGCTAGAGTCCCAGCTCGAACACTCCTTATCATTGGCTCGTGCTGCTGTCTGTAAATTCCAACTTCTCTCTCAAGGTTTTGAAACGAATGCTGGGCAACGGTTTAGTTAGCACATCTGCTATCATGGCACATCTGCTATTGTTCAGTTGGACAATACTTCAATTTTACAAGTCCTTTTTGTGTGTGCATCCCACACATAATGACATTTTGTTTCAATGTGTTTTGTTCTAAATTTAATTTTCTCCATTTGTGAGATCTGAATGAAGCTTTGATTATCCTTGAACATCTCAGTGGGTTTTGGTTCATCTATGTTGAAATTCAACCATAGCTTGTGTAGCCACGCCACCTCTTGACATGCCTGAGCAGCAGATACATATTCTGCTTCACTAGATGAAAGAGCAACTATTGATTGCTTTGCAGATGCATCAGCTGACTGCTCCCCCACCATAAAAGACCACATAACCAGTGGTTGTCTTCTGGTCTGTTTGATCCTCAGCCCAGTCTGCTTCCATATAGCCTACTAATTTGGGTCCACAACAAGCAGGCAACTTTAATTTTAGATGGATTGTCCTTTTCAGGTACCTGCCTAGTCTCTTTACTGCAGTTCAGTCATCTTTTCTCAATGCACTTACTTTCCTTCTCAAGATTTCCATGGATGCAGCTATATCCAGAGGCTCTTCTCACCAATCATGAGAAGAGCCTCTAGGGGGTTTGTGAGGAGAGCGGGCTAAGCCTAAGCTAAGTATGGTTCAGACTTGAACCAGACCAGACCAGCCAGTTCCATGCACACACCTAGTTATAAACAAGTTTATCAACAAAAACACATTTTGTTTTCAAGAGCAGTGAAGCAACAGGTCGGTATAGAAATCGAATTATTATTATTATTATTATTATTATTATTATTATTATTATTATTATTATTATTAATTATCTCCCACTCGCTGAACTTTCTGCAGTCTAGTCTACCAAAGCATGAACAGTTGTGACTAGGCCTGCCTTTTCTGAAAAAGGACACAGCTGCGTCTGTGTGGGAATCAGGCCTTGATAATTGTCATCAAGATGTCCAAACTAGCCTCCAATGAAATCCATTGCATTTGAAATTATACAGAAATTCACTCTGAAATATTGTATCTGAGATAGCTCATTCATACATGCAAGTCATCTGTTAAGGATCTCAGATTTATAGCCTATGTCAATTAGAGCTTTATAAGTTAGGAGAACCTATGACACTTAATTTGTACCTAGGAGACTACAGTAAAAGTGCACATACCACTCCCTTTCAAGCTAGTAACTGAATATTAGAGCTGTGCATGAAATGGATTTTGTGTTCTGTTTTGAGCTCAAAATGGAATGCAAATGAAAAATGTTTCATCAAACTGACTGTTTTGACAAAACAACTCGAAACGTAGGGCACAATGGGAAAATTTTAAACACCCCATTATTCCCCATGGGTAGCTCCGAGGGATACCAAAGTGGCTTGGGTGGTAGGGCATCATGCATGCTACCTACCAAACAACGCACAAAATAAATGGGAAAGCAGGCAATTTTGAACAAATTTTTAACTTTCCCCCCAATCCTCCATAGGATACTATTGCTCCCTATGGCCTGTTGATGAAACTGCCTCGGAGAGTGAGTGGTCAGCACCCCCAGTTCAGGTAAATGTGGGGAATTTAGCTCAAAATGGGAGGGAGTTCCAAGCAGTTTTAATCAGTGCAAGCATCTGAATTTAAGAAAATCAGCTTGAGAGAGAGGTTTTAATTAACAAAAAGGGGTTTATCGTAAGAAAACAAATAAAAGTAATAAGACTAAGTTACTAGGTGGCCCTAATGTAAAGGCAATACAAATATGTTTTAAAATAGACTATGGTAAGGCACATTTAGCTTAAAGTTCAAGATTCTGTGTAAATTCCTAGGCGGACAAGAGAGAGATGCTAAGAGAGGGGGAAGAGGGTATTTTGAATCAAAGTGATAGAGGGGGGTCCTGAGAGCCAGACAACCACTATACTGCACCTTTCTCTAGGCAATAGGGTTCAAGTAGGGGGAGACTTGTGTCTTTCAGGGACAAGGAGGAGGAAGGCAGGAGGGTTGCAGAGGTTAGTGAAAGGATAGATGCCCACAAGATAGATATCTTGGTGGGCTCAGCTCCCTATGCCTGCTAGGGACGCTGGCTGGAAGGGCACAAGGACTGATCCAGGTAGTGCTTTCAGATCGGATGGCCCCAATATAGAGGGGACCACCAAGGTGGTCTGCTGGAGTTCTTGTTGCAATGGAGTCTCAGGTGTAGCACATGAGGAAGCACGCAATGGAGTCCCCAGCAGGATGGAAAGAAGAACACACTGGGTCATGGAGTCAGGGATACTTATATCCCAAAACATGTCTTGGAGGCATACTTTGTCATACTTTGCTGAATAGAAGAGCCAGGATGGGTTGGCATGGAATGCATTGTGTCTGATTGTGAATAGCCTGTATGCAAGGCTGATTGTGATGAAAACTAGAGTATACAGGTGTGTCAAAGAATATCCTGTGTTGGGACTGACTCTCCCAATAATCCTATCAAAAATTTTGATAGGCACACTTTCAAAGTTACACCACTGACTCATCTTTTTTGTGATGGAAGCTGCTGCTGCATTTGTCTAATCAGCTTCCCCTTCCTAGCCTAATTGCTTTGTTAGCAACAGGTGTTATCTCTCTTGTGAGAGGATAAGGGGAGTTTTTAGAGTTCATTCCAAGTCCAAAATGACCTCAGATGCCAGATAACTCACAATAGCTAGTTTTGGAGTCTGCTTATCTGGGGGCACCCATAGGGAGAGGAGGTGTGAAGCCAATCCTCTTTGCAATTTGGGTTACTTGCAGCCCAAATCTAGGGGTGACCAGTCCACTGCAAACTACCATCTGCTGGTCACCTCCAGACTTGACTACTGCAATGCGCTCTATGTGGGGATGCCTTTGTATGTCATCTGGAAACTGCAGGTGGTTCAGAATGCAGCAGCCAGGTTGGTCTCTGGGTCATCTTGGAGAGACCAAATCACTCCTATCTTAAAAGATCTTCACTGGTTGCCGATAAGATTCTGGACAAAATACAGAGTTTTGGTTATAACCTATAAAGCTTCGGCCCTGGGTATTTAAGAGAACATCTTCTTCTCTATGAACCACAGCGCCCACTGAGATCATCAGGAGATGTTCGTCTGCAATTGCCACCGGCTCGTCTGATGGCTACTGGGGGACGGGCTTTCTCCATCGCTGCCCCGAGTCTTTGGAACATGCTCCCTGCTGAAATAAGAGCCTCCCCATCTCTTATAACTTTTTAAACGGCAGTTTAAAAAGCAGACACATATGTTCACCTAGGCTTTTAATTAGATACTGTTTTAATTTTTAATAGTTTTAGCATTTTAAATTTTAAATTGTTGTAATGTTTTAACCTTTTTATTTGTTGTTTTAATAGTTTTGTTGTGGTATATAAATATGTTAAGTAAATAAATAAATAAATAAATAAGCGACTTGTCCCTATTTATAACATAAACTGGGAGCTCATATTGCAGTGCAGCTCCTGAGCATAGCAAAAATGCAATCTCCAAGCCTGGAGATTCAGCTGTATACAGGAAGGCTTCTGGGAGCCAGGCAGAATAAACTCAGCTAGTGACAGGCTAAAGCAAGCTGTACTCACAGAGTGCATTGTACACAAGTTTTACATTGCAATTTGCAATGCATTTTGACACTCTGACTTTAAAAACACTGCAGAAGCACACAGTAAAAGGGAATCTGTTCCTCCCAACACAGAACACACATTGCAAATACAGTCCAAAAATGGCCAAAAAAGGATCACTGTCCCAGAATCCGCTGCCAGCCACAGTGCCTGTGCTGCAGTAACATCATTTGGACAAGTTGCTCTCTCTCACACAATTATGACTCCTTACATTTCTAGCATTGCAACAGCTGCCACAGCAGCACCGTTAGCAGCAAGCATGGCCTAAGCTCAACTAGAGCAACTTCAGCCAAATTTTGACTGAGTACAGCTTGCAATGCAGATTGCAGAGCAGTGAATGAAGCACAAGTTATTCTCAAGGCCAGACATAGAGCTCATCAAAGCAATCGTCAAGAAATATCAGAGAGAGGGAAACAAAACAGCAACACAACTTCTGGTTCAGATGCTGAAGGGAGGACAGCGTTTTTGTGAGCTGTGCTTTTAATCCTTTAAGTTGTTTAGTTTTGCTTCTTTTATCAGTAGCTAGCTGATATTGAGGATGCTGAATCCTGAAGTTTAGCAGCTGGTAGCTTAGTTTGTACTATATGAGTCATTATTTGCTCAGGTCGACTTAATTAGAGAGAACTGAGAGCTAAGCACCAAGTATAATTTTTCTTTTTGTCTGCTATCTTAAGAGGCTTCCTGATAATAATTTTTGAAGCTGGCTTAAATTTTTACTGGACTCTAATATAACAAATTTTACTGAAAAAATCTTTATCGATTCCTAGTGATGATGATGAGCTGAAGGGTAAAGGAAGTTTAGCCCTATAAATTTAGAATGGGGGTAAAATAAAAATCTTGAAGCTGGCAACAGAGGAAGGTAGACTATCTCTTGGTTGTTGATAATTATTTTGAAAGAAGAAGCTGGTATAAATAATGAGAAAGAAGCGAATTAAAGGAAAGGTGACTAGTAGTAAGGGACAACTACATGTTAAACACGCTGCAATAAAATTATCTACAACTTCTACTCAAAGTTCGACTCTTTCCTTATAACACAGCCACTAGTGAGAGGGAATATTGAAGATTTTTCTGTTGAGCCTCATAGTGCCCAAGTGGCTAAAGCTAAAATTCTATTGCTACAAGAACGAGGCATTTTAGAGGGTCTACTGAATTCTTCTGCCTTTGGGAATTTTGCTTCACCTTCTTCAACATTATCGGTGTTGTTAGATGGGAATGGAGATATTCAAGCTGATTTAATGACCAAAAACTCCCTAGTAGCTGATTTAACAACTGATCCTAATCTAAATACTTCAATTTTAATGACAGAAACACTGATTTGTTTGTTTCAGAGATTCTCAACAACATTGCTAAATTAGATGAAATCAGTGCACAGATAAGTCATATAAATAACTCTGTTTTGTAAAACAAAACCTCTTGATTTCTCAGAGGCTTGTATACAAACAACACCTGTTGATTGAGAAGCTGATCATTGCTCTTCAATTGTGAGCAATTCCTTTATTGAACCCAATTCATGGGTTATTTTTCAACCTTGTCAAAGTGAACTTATTATTATTTTGGATCAACATAACTTACATTGTTGGGATAATTTATATAGTATTAAAAAATCTTTGGCACAGTTGTTAAGTTTTTGCATGGAAACTATCTATCTGAAAACGTTCAAGAAACAGTTTCCACGAAACCCATGTGTTTTGAAACTGTTGTTATATTTTGAGTATGAGTTAATCCCAGCTTCTCTGATAAGGATGAGACAGTTCCTGAGCAGGTGGAGTATTTTTCCAAAAAGGGTATTCTCTAAAGCTTTACCTGAAACTCCAACAGATAAATACTTTATTCAAGTCAAAAAATATATGTGGCATAGGATGGGGAAGTTCCATCCAAAACTTCTTGACAAACAAATTCAAGTTTATCTTTCCTTTACAGAAAAGATGTCAGAAACCACAAAAAATCATGAACAGCAGCTGGAGGTTCTGGATGAATCACAACTGATCACGATATCTCAAATTAAGTGTTCTCTGGAGACTGTAAGGACATCAACAGCTATGTTGCTGGATGCATAAAGTGTTCTTCCTAGGACTAATGATACAATTTTTGTAGAGAGTTGCGGAAGGGTGAATGTGATGAACACTCCCTTAAGGGAAGGAAACCTATGCACTATTTTAAATTTAGAATTCCATTGTGGGAAACAATCTCTATTATCTTCCAAGATGGCTAATCCAATCTTCTGACCATCTAGCAACTCTAAATGACAATTCTTTATCCTCTTTGGGAAGGGGCAAATGGAGTCTAACACCTTTAGGCATTAAATCTTTGGACCCTCTTAGATTTGTTCCAAATTTACCATTAGCATCTGACCCACATTTGGATGATTTCTATGCTTTGTTCTCATCCAGCAACGTAATACAAATTGAGTCCCCGAGTGTAAACAGAAATCTGTTAAGACAGCCTAATCAATCTTTGGAGAACTCTTCCTTGGAATTATTAACTATTATTATGTTAGAACAATCATTTTAGTACAATTCTGTTATATTCCAAATACCATCTAAATTGGATCTGATGGATCAGTATGACAATCAAGATAAAATAACGGCTGCACAGCAAATTGTGGAGAAATCAGGGATGGAAGATTGACATATTACATTACACCCACATCGGCAGTTTGTCTCTATAATATATTGGAATATTCATGGGTGGGGCTCAAAATTATTGGATTGTGACTTTTTAAATTTCCTCTCTACATTTGATATTATAATTTTGCACGAGACTTGGTGCCTGGGTGAGATAAAATTATCTAATTATACCTCATATATGAGGTCTGCTCTCACAAGTTTGAAAGCCGGCAGACCATTGGGAGGTCTTGGTATCCTTGTCAATTCTCATCTGAATGTGCAGGCTAAGAAAGTATCCTGCCCTGCTGATTGGGCTATGGCAGTGTTGGTTTCTTACCACAAAACCAAGTTTCTTTGTGTTAATTTATATATTCCTACTCATAGTTGTAATTCTCACATTGAGGCTATATGGGAAGAAGTTGAATTATATATTTTAAAGTTAATTGACAAGTACCCTAATGTCTTTCTGATTGTAGCAGGGAATTTCAATGTGATAATAGAATACAATGATGTTTTACTTTATGGAAAGTTTTCCCTGTGGCCGCCACCAGATGACCTGGAGCTTGGCCCTTCTAATCGTATTTCTCTAGACACAAAGAGCAATTTTGCGGGGCTATGTTTAGCCCGTATGGCCAATAATTTGGATTTATTAATTATATATGGAATAGCCCCAGGAGTTTGCCCAGGGCAGTATACTTTCCATCGGGGAACTAATCTGACTACCATCAACTATGTATTAGTTTCAAGAGACTTATTTAACTTAATAGGTAAATTTAGTATGAATGCTAGACCAGAAAGTGATCATTACCCTTTAACGCCAATCTATATTCTTGTGGAACATCTTAAGTCCCATAAGGATGTGCAGGATTTTCAGTCTGTAGACTCTGGGGGTCCCAGAATTAGGTGGAATCACTAAATTGATCAAGCCTTTTCCTTATGGATCAAATTTGGAGGTCGGAGAAACAGTTAGGGAGGGTTTGCTTGGTGTTCTGACTGAAATGGACAACGACCCCCATATCTTTAAGAGTTATGAGACCCTTACATATTTAATTAAATCCCTATATATTAAATTATACCATGCCAAGCCTAAATCAAAATCAAAATCTGCCTTTTCCAAAATATGGTTTGAGCAAGAGTGCATAGGTGTGGGAATATCTCGTCACTCTTTCAAAATATGCTATTTTCAACCCTTCTATGCAATTTGATATTGAAATATCAAAAAGGAAAGAGGTCTATAAAGCTCTTCTTAAAGCCAAGAAAAGGGCTGCAATGCAAAAGAAATGGTTACTCCTGATAAACTCAGCAAGGAATAATGACTCAGTGAGTTTCTGGAGGCTGACTTCATTATCAAACAATAATGTTTACTCCAACCAAGTTTGTCCAATTACCTCTGAATCATGGGAGGCACATTTTCAGGCACTTTATAACGAACAAATGGCATGTCCCCAGATTGATTTTCATATAGATATCTTACTGCATTGGCCTTCGGTTTCCACATTTTGCAGTTGAAAAGCTGGAAAGCTCCTGGGAATGACTGTATTCCTTTGGAACTTTTGAAGGCGCACATTGATTGGTGGGCCCCTGTGTTGGCTGCTTTGTTTACCTACAAACTGCTCAATTTCCCCGTGACTGGGGATCAGCTATCGTGGTTCTGATTTACAAGAAAGGCAGTAGGGAAGAACCTTCTAACAATAGGCCAATCAGACTGTTTAAATATTATAAGTAAACTCTACACTAAGCACCTATGTGTCAAACTTTGCGCTTGGATGGAGCATGAGTGTATAACTGAAGGTGAGCAGGCAGAGTTTAGATCCAATAGATCTGTTCTAGATCACGGTTTAGTCTTGCAATATCTTGTGGACAAACAAATTAGGATCAGTAAAAGACCCCTGTTTGCCGCCTTTGTGGATTTTAAAATAGCTTTTGATACAGTTTTTAGAAGCCTATTATGGATTGGCAAATTGGCTGATACATCTGTTGTTATGGATTGGCAAATTGGCTGATACATCTGTTGATCAAAGGCTCTTGCTCTTGCTCATTAAATTGCATGAGAATTCCTCCCTAAGAGTGTGTTTGGATTCTGCCGGTAATCTTACTAACCCAGTTCCAGTCATGAAAGGTGTGTGTCAAGGGTCCTTACTTATTCAATTTTTACGTTAATTATTTGATCAAGTGCCTGCAGAAGTCTGATACTCATGCCCCCAAATTGGCCAACAAGAAGACCTACTTCTCCTTGTCTGGTGAGAGAATTGGGAATGCAGGGGGGAACTTGAAGAATAGCTCTAATAAATTTAGACTGTACAGCTTCCAGCGGGCCAAAATTACTAGGAGGCCCCAATTGGGCACCATAAAAAAATAAGGGATAAACTTTAGCAACAAATAACTTAATCGCGGCTGGGATAAACGAGGCCCTCTCATAAAATGGACTGATTTTATTTTGTTTGTAGAAATGTGTGCATTTTGTATGGATAAATTTAAGTGGGCATTTCGCAAGCCAGAAGACTGGAAGACAACTCCAAGATATTTAAACAAGTTGACCTGCTCGATTTTGTGCCCTGCATAACCTAATTGTGATATCTTGGACGTTTGGCGAACACTAAGATTTTCATTTTGTGATAATTGACCTCAATGGATTCCTCCCTACAGAAATCACATAATATACCAAGGGCACGTTTTAATCCCATGGGAGTCTGAGTCATGATGGCCATATCATCTGCGTAAAGAAGAATGGGAACATGTCTATTGGTCAGTTCTGGAGGGTGAATAACAGGAGTCGAAAGACATGACACTACAGAATTGATATAAATGTTAAACAGAATAGGTGCTAATATGCAGCCCTGTCTTACTCCTCTAAAGGTGAAGATTTTTGAGGATAAATGACCTCTCGGGGTATATCGAACCTTTAAACAAGAATTCTTGTGTAGATTAATAATCAGTAGCAGAAGGCGGATGTCAATTGATAGTTCTTTCAATTTCATCCAAAGTCTTTTCCTAGAGATGTACTCAAAAGCTGTCTTTAAATCAATAAAGGCTACGTAGAGAGCAGAGCCAGGGTTTTGCATGTATTTGGCTGCTAAAAATTGGAGGGTAAAAGCATGCTCTATGGTGGACTGGCCTGCTCTAAAGCCCGCTTGTTCAGAAGCTAAAACATTGTTAGATTCCACCCAATCAGTCAGTTTGCCTAATAGGTGTTGGGGGTATAGTTTGCTGACTGTGTTTAAGAGGCTTATGGGTCGATTGTTAGCAGGATCATCACATCTCCCTTTTTTATAAATGGGGATTAAGATAGCTACTCCCCAATCCTTCAGTATACAAGGTGTTGGTTATGACCTATAAAGCTCTAAACAGCTTGGGCCCTGCATGTTTAAGAGAATGTCTGCTTCATCATGAACCCCACGGCCCACTTAGATCATCTGGAGAGGTCCATCTGCATTTGCCACTGGCCCATCTCGTGGCCACTCAGGGACGGGCCTTCTCCACTGCTGCCTCGAGGCTTTGGAATGTGCTCCTTAGTGAATGTGCTCCTTAGGGTGCTCCTTAGCCTCCTCATCTCTGATAGTTTTAAAAAATCTTTAAAGATGCATCTGTTCACCTAGGCTTTTAATTAATATTGTTCTGATGGTTTTAATGCTGTTTTAAAATATTGTTTTAAAAATATTGATTTTTTGTAATGTTTTAGACTTTTTGCTTTTGTTTTAACTAATGTTTTACTTTCTGTTTTTATTTTGTTGTAAACCGCCCAGAGACGTAAGTTTTAGGCAGTATAAAAATGTGCTAAATTAAAAATAAATAAGTAAATATCTTACTCCGTGCTGAGAGAAGAAAAACACAAAATCAAACATTCCCTCCTCCTTTCCTGATGTATCATCTTCTTCAAGAGAGGCACACTATAAGGGCTTTCTCTGCCTCACAGTCCATTTGAATACATTTTGAAATCCCCCCCTTTTATGTTTTCTCCTCCCACCTCCCTCCCCCCAGCCAATGGTGGAACATTTGCCAATGACAGCACATGATTTGTATAACAAGCCAACCAAGAAGCAAAAAGAGATTGAGAGCCTATCAGAAGCCAGTGCCATAAAACCAATCAGCAAGGGAAAAATACACCTCAAAAATGGCATTTGAAACCTTTTGACTGAAATGGGCTTGTTCTGCTCCAAGCTCGACACAGGCCCTTTATTTAGAAAGCGTTCTGTTTCAAGCTTGAAACACCCAAAACGGCCCATTTCGAGTAACAATATTTTGACATCAAAACATTCTATACATCCCTACTGGATATCCTACATGCAAATGATACTTCAGATTTGTGTGATGTGTCCCACTTATGCTTTAGAAAGTTGTCAGGCTACTGCCAGGGAAACAGTGCCCACAAGTGGTTATTAAGAACATAAGAACAGCCCTGCTGGATCAGGCCCAAGGCCCATCTAGTCCAGCATCCTGTTTCACACAGTGGCCCACCAGATGCCACTGGAAGCCTACAGGAGGAGTTGAGGGCATGCCCTCTCTACTGCTGTTACACCCCTGCAACTGGTACTCAGAGGCATCCTGCCTTTGAGGCTGGAGGTGGCCTATAGAACTCTGACCAGTAGTTGTTGATAGACCTCTCCTCCATGAACTTATCCAAACCCCTCTTAAAGCCATTCAAGTTGTTGGCTGTTACCACATCTTGTGGTAGAGAATTCCACAAGTTGATTATGTGTTGTGTGAAAAGATACTTTAGTTTGCTGGTCCTAAATTTCCCGGCAATCAATTTCATGGGATGACCTCTGGTTCTAGTGTTATGAGAGAGGGAGGAGAATTTCTGTCTATCCACTTTCTCCACACCATGCATGATTTTGTAGACCTCTATCATGTCTCCCCAAAGTCACCTTTTTTTCTAAATTAAATAGCCCCAAGTGTTGTAGCCTTGCCTCATAAGAAAAGTGCTCTAGGCCCCTGATCATCTTGGTTGCTCTCTTCTGCACCTTTTCCAGTTCTACAATGTCATTTTTTAGATGTGGTGACCAGAATTGTATGCAGTATTCCAGGTATGGAAGCACCATAGTTTTGTATAAGGGTATTATAATACTAGCAGTTTTATTTTCAATCCCCTTCCTAATGATCCCCAGCATGAAATTGGCCTTTTTCATAGCTAAAGATTTGTCCTGAATAGCAACAACTGTGCTCCAGGTACATAAGAATAAAATATGCCTGAGTTAGAATGTGTAATTCACATGCCAAATAATAGCAAAGTTACTTTACTATATAATGGTGTTTGTTATGTGAACAACCAAGCTCAGATGGTAATAACATTTGAAATCAAGATAGACAGCTGAGTGCACATTTTGAAGTCAGCTCATTCAAACTCACAGCTCATTCAAACTCACTAGCAGTAAAATATGAAGTGGCCTTAGCAGAGTGACTCACGGTTTACATACAAGTGCTGATTATGTCCACAGGGTGAATATTGTCTGGCCTCATAAATTCCTTGAGGGATTCACCTGCAAAGATTGGGGCAAGAAAAAGCCCTGCAGGTTTTTTGTTCCATTTCTTGTCAGGCTGGGGTTTATTTAGTTTCAGATTTATAAAACTGTGCCCATTTCCAGATCACTGGCTGTTTGTTTGTGTTCCTGTGCCTGCTAACAATATCCTACAGAATAATATATTGACAAATGTCAATTGAAATGAACTTTGAAAGGAGAATGCTGTCTGGACAATAAAAAGACAAAGAAAATTTGATTCAAGAGATGTGAACAGAGCCATCTCTGAATTTCTCTGAACGTTGGAGGAAAATTTTTATTTCAAGGAAGGAAGGAAGGAAGGATATTCAGTAACATGTTCTGTACTTCACTTGCAAGTGTTTATTAATACAGATGTAAATAGCTACACTGAGTAAAAAAAATAGATACTCAAATTTGTTTTTGTTTTGTACTAAAAGTAGCACTTGCATTAATGAAAACAAATAGAAAACTCAAAGGCTTTCTATTCTAACTTGAGAAGTTTCCTTTAGTTAATAGTATTTATGTAATCCTTTTTAAAAAGTCTCAAAGTGGTTTACATAGCAAAATAAATTTTAAATAATGTTCCCTGTCCCAAAGGGACTCAGAATTTTAACAACCCAAAAGAGACACAGGTGGAAAAAACACTGGAGAAACATTCGATGCTGGAATGAACAGGGACAATTGCTTTACCCTGTATCAGAGAATCACCACTTTATAAGGTGCCTTTTTTGTCCAATTAGTAGATCAAGCTCATTTCCCCACATTTCCCCCATACCCCAATGAAGAGAGGACACACATGATGGGATAAGCTAGGGCCACACTTTATTAACCAACTAACCAACAGAGATCTGCAACAGTACAACACTTAAGAAAACATAACTAGCTCCTTCCTGATGAGGACTGATGATGATGATGATGATGATTACATTTCTATCCCACTCTTCCTCCAAGGAGCTCAGAGTGGTGTACTACATACTTAAGTTTCTTCTTCACAACAACCCTGTGAATTAGGCTAGGCTGAGAGAGAAGTGACTGGCCCAGAGTCACCCAGCTAGTATTATGGCTGAATGGGGATTTGAACTTGGGTCTCCCCGGTCCTAGTCCAGCACTCTAACCACTACACCATGCTGGCTCTTACCCACTGCTGGATGAAGCAACTTGGCTTGGAGGATGTCAATCATCATTAGACTGCAATAGCCGCATCCATGTACACAATTTCCTGTGCTGAGGTGGAGTCACTGCACCCTGAACCTCAAATCTCTGTGTGGGTGAACCGAACATTGCCCCAAAGGAGGACCATTCCCAGACACCCACAGGCAACACAATCCTAAGGGGCTGTTTCATAGAACCCCCTTTCACCTTAAAGGTGCCTCAGGAGTGCAGGAGTGCAGAATTAAGATTACAAAGGCACCACATTTATTCTGGCTCTTAAATCTGGCACACTAAACACCTATGCAGTTGTCAGATATGGCACAGAATGCACAATTTTCTACACAGAAATTATGGAAATGCAGTTTGTGAGAAGCTGCTCTCAATTATTTTTACCATAATTGGGTTAACATGTTCCATTACACATGTATTTTGGCACTGTGTGTTTGTGAGGGAATTTAAATCTTTGCCTCACATCACAGTCCCACTGAAGTCCCCCTCCCCCCACCCACAAAAAACGCTGTTTGCTCCAGAATGGAAGCTATCATTAGAATATATTTAATACACTGATGTCTGGTCCCAGATTGAGTCTGGCTCCTGAAGAACCAGGCTACAGTTTGATGAGCCATGGTATTGTTGCAGTGAACTAATTGTAGAAACATAGAGAATAAAAATAGAACAATTCTGATGAATACTGAAATTCCTCAGTGGAGGAAAGATTCATTTCGTTCACCTCACCAAATGCAGTCTTACAGGCACCTCAAATTTCCATGCCACAAATCACAACTAGTCATCATTTCTTTCAAAATGCAAAGTGTACACAGGGGTATAGCAAGGTTAGAGTGGGCCCTGGAACAAAAGGTGAAGGTGGGCCCCTACCCTCCACCCCTCCTCCTCTTCAGAGAGGCAGGAGGGAAACAACAAAGAGTTGTTGCTCAGCTTGCAAGCCTCCTCTCCCTGAGGAGCCCAAAGGCATTTTTTCCCTCTTTGTTCAATTATAGGTATGCCCCCGAGTGTACAGGTTGCTTCTCCCAACCCTTTGCTTTTGTCAGAAGTATCCATATTTATCACATTTTCCGTTTTGAGCTGAACAAATATTGGTTAGTTTTAAGCTCCCTCAAAGAAATATTGTTTCTCTTGATCTCTGACTCCAAGATTATCCAAGGGAAGCAATAATGCCTCGAAGGGTCAAGTCTGTCATGTACACAGAATTCAACAATCAAATACACTCAGGTCAAAATCCTTGACAAGGACAAATGCTTTCTGTCTCACTTGCAATTGTATTATTTTTAGGCTAGACATTCAATTTCTCAAGATTCAAACACTTTGTCTTTAGAGAAGGTAGAACCTAACATGGACAAAGACCAGAAGCAGTCTCCTTGGCACTGATGAAGTTCCATCTGGATTCCCAAAAATGCCAGATTTTGATATTTTACAGAGATTTATAGCCCTCAGAGTTGTGAAGTCCAATCTTGAAATAATGATGGTAGTATATTTTCGATACTCAATCTTTTTGTCCCCTCCCATATAATTATTCCATTTGTTTTCATTATTAAAAACGCCTTCATTTACAGTGCAATCCTATGTCAGTCTACACCAGGCTTGCTCAACTTCAGCCCTCCTGCAGATGTTGGCCTGAAAATCCCATAATCCTTGGCTATTGGCTACTGTGGATGGAGATTATGGGAGTTGTAGTCCAAAAACAGCTCGGGGGTCAGGGGGTCGGGGAGTTGAGCAGGCCTAGTCTACACAGAAGTAAGTGAAACTGAGAATTCAAAGGAATTTGCTCTTGAGTGGATGGGTATAGGATTTCTACTTCAGTTATTATTTTGTTAAAATCATATTTGTTTCATTATTTCATGTTTCACCCTTACACTCCTTGCTTTCAAAGGCAGACTCAGCTGCTTCTTTGTTGTCTAATTGACATGAACACCAGGCTTCAGCAGCAGACTTTGGTATGGCAGAGCAGTGCACAAGGAGGCTGTTAACAGGGCACAAAGCTTCATTAGCAGACACCAGCAGGGCATATGGCATAACCATCTTAACCATGGCCA
Source organism: Hemicordylus capensis (assembly GCF_027244095.1). Lineage (NCBI taxonomy): Eukaryota > Metazoa > Chordata > Lepidosauria > Squamata > Cordylidae > Hemicordylus > Hemicordylus capensis. The sequence goes on along the minus strand of NC_069662.1, from coordinate 65,945,536 downwards.
TGTTAAATAATACATAAATAAATAATAATAAATAATTAAATATTGTGCAGTATGCAGGAGCTATTTAGTGGGAGTCTTCATCAGGAAATCCATCAAGTGCATCTGTAGCAAGTGCTGGTGGATGGATTATGAGCATGCTGAATTTCTGTCTGGACATTTACTATGGTAGGTGGCATTTTGAGAAAGTACTGTGCCTTATAGAGATGCATCAGGTAGAAAGTCATCATATGCATCTCAAGCTGAATGACCAAATAAAAATGCAGGTCCACAGAGCTAAGTTGTAAAGTTGGCATAATATACAAGTTTGTACAAAGTCTTTACTAATTATAAGGTATGGAAATTATGGTGACCACTTTAACTTCCCATTTTCATGCTTTTTAGAGCATGAGTGAAAATTGTGAGCACCTTAACTCACATTGTAAACTAAAGGGTGGTGTTTTTTAAAATGTTAATAATTATATGTCTTGAGCCATGCCTGAAAGGATTATTATTCCCAGAGAGGCTATACTATTTCCTGGGTAGTGGTCCAAGGATTTGGCACATTGACTAGTTTACACTTACGGTAAGACTGGGAAATGGTTGGTGCACTGATCACCCCACTGCCCAACAGAGTCCTTGCCAGAACAGATGGACTTGGTCTTGGGCTTGGTGTTAAGAGTCTCCCAGACCTGTGGTGGTGGAACCAATTTTTCTGAGGCAATGTCATGAGCTCACTTGACAGAAGTCGCTGGCCAGAAATATATGACACAACAGCCAGTAGCTCAAGTTTCAGTTTTACTGCTAAATAATCAGGTTTAACAGTCTCACCAGGAATACAGAAGTGAGGAGTAAAAAGCCCAAATCCCAAAGTTACAACCTCTCCAACAAAAGCTCTAAGCTTGATGTGTTGTTTCCAGCAGTTTTTTCAAGACAAAGGCTGCCCAATTTATAGTCAGCAGCCATGTGCACTTAATCAATATTCCACCCTCGCCAGCTGGCATGGATTCAATCTGGCTCCTGCTGTCTTCTCACCAGCTGACTACTCCTCCATAATTCCCTCACCTGCTGCTGACGTTTTTCCCATCTGCGTCCTCGAGGAGATAGTGGCCGTTCAAACTCTGACTCAGATCCTTACCCTTCACTCCAAAGATCACCCAGCCCTGCTGGCCCCTCCTGTGCCAAACACTCGCCCTGGTCTGTCTCAATTACTTCCCCATTCACATAACAGGCCTGCTCCTCCTCAGGCACTTCCCCACTTTCTAGTAAGTCATCTGCCGCCCACTCCTCTCCAATGTCCTCAAGTGGGGGCATGACAGGCGACTCAGGAGTTCATTTGTTTGGGGTGGTTCAGGATGCCATGACAACCATGGACCTATGCAGTAGGGATGTGCAAAAAATTTCGGGCACAGAACGATCTGTGCCTGAAATGAACAATTTTGGGTGATTCGGGGCTGAACTGAATCACCCCCGATGTTCCCCGATATTTTTCGGGCACGAGCCGAATCACCCGAATTTCGGGCATGAAAAATTCGGGTGATTCGGTTCACGGTTGATTTTTGGCAATTTTTTAAAGTTTTAGTGACTTTGGGGCAGTTCGGGAGCATAGCATGGGATCTGGGCAAAAGTAGTGGGGTGGGGTGGTAGTGCCTAATGGGTGCAGGCTACCACCCCAATTTCAGGGGGATTGGGCAAAGGGCTGATTTTTGGTAAATTTCTGAAAATTTCATGTCTTGGGGGCAGATTGGGGCATATTGGGGCAGAAAGTGGGGCCTGGGGCAGAATAGTGGGGTGGGGTGGTAGTTCCAGATGGGTGGAGGCTACCACCCCAATTTCAGGGGGTTTGGACAAAGGGGTGATTTTTGAGAATTTTTGAAGTTTTAGTGACTTTGGGGCAGTTTGGGGGCAGAAAGTGGATCTGCCCCCAAATAGTGGTGTGGGGTGGTAGTGCCTAATGGGTGGAGGCTACCACCCCAATTTCAGGGGGATTGGGCAGAGGGCTGAGTTTTTGAGAATTTTTGAAGTTTGGGTGTCTTTGGGGCAGATTGGGGGCAGAAAGTGGATCTGCCCCAAAGGAGTGGGGTGGGCTGGTAGATAGTGCCTAATGGGTGGAGGCTACCACCCATCCCCAATTTAAGAGTGATTGGGCAGAGGGGTGAATTATGGTGAATTTATTTGTATGAGGTTTGTCTTCATAAGGTGAAGTGTGCTAAATTGATTACTTCCTCATATTATTCATAGTAAAGGAAAGTGTGAAAAAGTGAAAGTGGGGTCATGAGAGTTGTTTAATTGAAAAAAATCTCATTTGCTATGATAGACTGAGAATTCACACCTCAGAAAAAACTTCAAATCCAAATCCGAACCGAATCAAGGGTGATTCGGGTGACCCAGATTCGGGCACAAAACAGAACAGGGGTGATTCGGTTCGGGTCCGAGCCGAATCACCCGAAATCCCGAATTGCACACCCCTACTATGCAGTCTCAGGACCAATGTATGTTGCTGGTCACACCATTCTGATCAGAGTGGTGTTCTGTGGGTGGGGACTCCTGTGTTTTCCCCATTTTCATGGATGGACCACCATCTGGTTAAGGTTGGATTCATAACCACATCTCTCCTCCTCGGGGTGAGGGGCCTGTTAAGATGGTCTGCCTGGGAAGGTTATTGGATCCAATAGAATACGAATATGACAAGAACCAATATTCATATTTCATACTGAATCCTATTTCAGCAATAGGATTCCAGGAAGCCTTGGAAGGATTAAGTGTTGGCTCTGCCGGTGATCCTTTTGAAGCTCTGGTGGAGAATTAGAACAGCAAACTCACCAAGGCAGTAGACATGATAGCTTCTAAGTGTCATCTCCAACCCGCTTCATAACCGGCCCCTTGGTATATGGAAGAACTACAGGGGCTGAAGCGGCAACCTTCTCCAAGGTTGCAGGCAGGAATCTATCTCAGCCCTATCTTGGAGAAGCAAGGGAGGGAACTTGAAACCTTCTGCTCTTCCTAGAGCATCTCCATCCCCTGAGGGGAATATCTTACCGTGCTCACACTTCTAATCTCCCATTCATATGCAACCAAGGTGGACCCTGCATAGCTAAGGGGACAAGCCATGCTTGCTACCACAAGACCAGCTCTCTTCTGTGCTTTCTTTCAGCTTCAGCTGATACTCCAGGTGCCTTGGTTTCTTGAGATAGAACAGTGTCTCAGAACAGTGGTACATATGCTGGTACCTCCAGACTTGACTATTGCAATACATTCTATGTGGAGTTGCCTTTGTGCATAGTCTGGAAACTGCAGTTGGTACAGACTGTGGCAGCCTGGTTGGTCTCTGGGTCATATTGGAGAGTCCATATTACTCCTATACTAAAAGTTACACGGGGTACCAATAAGTTTCCAGGCATAATACAAGGTTCTAGTTATAACCTATAAACCCCTAAATAGCTTAGGCCCTGGGTATTTAAGAGAATGTCTTCTTCACCATGAGCCCCACCACCCATTGAGATAATCGGCAGAGGTTCATCTGCAGTCGCCACCAGCTTGTCTGGTGGCTAGGGACAGGCCTTATCTGCTGCCATTCCAATCCATGCCCTGCTGAAATAAAAGCCTCCCTATCTCTGGCAACTTCCCTAAAGAATCATTTTTTCACTATAGTTTTTTAAATTTGACTGTGGTTTTAAATGGTGTTAAAATGCTGCCACACCTGTGCAATTAGTCTCTGAGAGGCCTGGGCCATGCAAGGCCTCTCAGAGACCAATTGCACAGGCTCAGTGGCATCCAAAATGGCTGCTGCACCAAAGTTCAAAGACCTGAATGGGCTGAAAAACTGGCCGAACGAGCTGCTGGGGGTGATAATGGAGGCCAGTGGGGGAGGGGGAACCTCCATAGACCCCTTCCCCCCACCACCCCAAGGAACTCCCCCAAAGGGGATACGGGATTTTAAAATATATATATATATATTATTAAGATGGCAAACCCCCCACCCCCCTGGACTGGACCGGACGGGTTTGAGGGGGTGCCAGACTGAACTGGCCCAGTCAGGTTCGAGTCCAGTCCAGACTCAAACTGAACTGGGCCAGCCAGTTCCATGCACATCCCTACCCCTGATGACTGAGGACCGATCGGCTAGATCAACTTAAGTGATCTCTCTAAAAAAGTAGACTTTATAATCAGTTTTAAAAGATTTTAAGCCTGAGCAATATTAACTCACTAAAGTCCCCTAGTTCTTTTGCAGGCAGAATTATACAATAATGAATGTAGTATTTCTCATTTCTCTCTCTCTCTCTCTCTCTCTCTCTCTCTCTCTCAAAAAAGAAAAGAAAGAAAGAAAGAAAGAGCATGAAGTAATAAAAACAAGAGTATTTTACTTAGCAGGATAGAAATGGAGATTTGACAAAGACTTAAGAATTCCATAAATGCCCCTGGCACCTTATATATATCATTGACAGAGGAAAGTGCTGACAAATATCAGCATCAGTGGTATATTGATCTACCAAATGCTTTTCAGCCTTTCTCTAAACAGTTTCCCTTAAGCATACAAATTAAATGGACTGGAATGAAGAATAAGATGTTTTGGCACAGCTGAAGCCTAACTAGAACTGTTTTAGGCACTCTGGTAAATTATTTACTCCTTGACTTTTATGGTCTCCAAACAACTCTTACTAAACTCACAAACAGCCCAACCCAGGCTAGGGCAGCCCAGCTTGGGTTGGCCTGCTCATGCGCAGCACCGGGATCAAGCCCAATCTCAGCACTGCCCTGGCCACAAGCCCCACTATGAAGCCGTGCCTTTTACCAGAGTGAGAGGGCGTGAGAACACCCTCCACCGCAGGGCTGGGATTGTGTGTCTACACAGTCAGGTGCCTAGAACGCCCAACTCATAGGGTAATCCCCCAATACACCACGCTCATTGAGCAGTGCATTGTGGAATTCCTGGAGGCTGGGACTCATTTTCCCAACCTCCAGTGATCCATACTGCTGGGAGCAGCATGGATTGTGTGGGTGTGCAGCAGCACACTGAAGAAAACAGCAACCGTCATCTGCAGGGAAGTAGGTCCAACCTTGCTTCCCCCGCCCTGCCTGTGTTTTTGATTGTGAGAATATCCTTACTGTCTTTTCAGTATAGTTGGGACACCTTTTCAATTAAATATTACACTTATTTACAACATGCCCTCACCTTTTGAAATAAAACAGACTTATCTAACTGAGCAAAATAGGCACTTTTAAAAAGTGGTGATTCACTTTATTTAGCAGGGGAGCAACTGGCCCTATCCACCCACAGCACAGCATCCCTCCAGTGAATGTTAATGGTGTCTATCTTCTGGGTGGGGTGGGGGGGGGTAGATTGTCCTTGGAGATAGGGAGCCATTTTTATTTATTTATTTTATATCTCTGTAAACCACTTTGGAAACTTTTTTTGAGAAGCAGTATATAAATATTCATTGTAACTGCCCAGGCATATGCCTGTTTACTTAGAAATTCCACTGAGCTCAGTGGGGCTTACTCCCAGGTAAGCACTCATAGGCTATTAGCCAAATAGTCAGCACAAAACTAGTTTAGCCAATTAGCTAAACTAGGTAAGCACTCATAGGCTATTAGCCTATGACAAAACTGTGCTGACTTCAACCAATTCTGGGTCCTGTTGCAGATTTGAGGGTAGTAAGTTCTGCTCCAACTGCCACACACTTCCATGCACACGTTGACACTAGAAGCAGAAAAGCAAGCAACAAATCAACACCCAGATTTTGGGGGGGTGGGGGCGGAATCCTCCTAATGTTATAATAATGAGTGGAAACACTTTGTTTTGTTGTGTCTTTCTCTAAAGTGAATTATGGGTTAGTTTTTTTATTATTATTATTATTATTATTATTATTATTATTATTATTATTATTATTATTTAAACAGTGTGCCATAATTGAATTCCAGAAGTGTTTATAATTTCTGCTTTGATCAGTTACTAATTATCTTAGATTTTCTTCAACTGTATGTACAACATTATTGAACTCATTTGAACAATATCAAACATGATAGATTATAATGTTCTTCATTAAATCAGATGTAAATATACCGGAAAATTAATTATGTCCTGACTGCCCTCACACTTTGAACCTGCTCCCACCTTAAGAACACTCCTAGGGTCCCTGAAAAGCACATGTAAAGAAGGCTGAAATGGATGAGAGCTGAATGTATTAATAGACTCTGCTGTGACCTTTGATGAATTGCAACTTCTGTCTGAAGGATAATAGAACTGTTATGGCTGATTCAAACATGCAAGTCCTCACTTCATGTTGCAGCTTTGTTTTTAAAAACTCAGGCAGGTAATTGCTGTCAGATCCCAATAACATCATAGTTTTTAACAAAATGACAATCATCTGACCATGATTACAATTTAATGTAAAAAAATACTATTGTTTGTACTATGGAGGCACAACTACACAGTGATGGGATCTCAGATTTGAAATAACCACCACTATTAATTTCTATGATACCTCACCCTCAATATGCTCTTTTCACCTCAAAAAATTCTACAACTATGATTTATTTTATTTTATTTATGTATTTTATACATTTCTATACTGCCCCAAACCAAAGTCTCGGGGCGGTTCACAATAATAAAACAATACAAAAACACAAAACATTAAAATAAATTAAAATGCCAGAAAACAGCCTAAATTAATTTATAATTAAAAATAATGAATGATCAGGGCCTACATCTAGCATTTAAAGTTAAATGCTACATCTTCATAAAGTTGCTTTCTATTATTAAAATAAAATATGAGAGTTTTTCCAGTGCTGGGAATCATAGACCTCTAATCTATTGAACAGGAAGTGTTTCACTCTCTCCCATTCTTTAACTGCAGTACATATGACTCCAATCCATCATATATAAATGTGATAGATAGATAGATAGATAGATAGATAGATAGATAGATAGATAGATAGATAGATAGATAGATAGATAAATAAATAAATACCCCTTCAGTGAAATCTCCAGTATTTTTTAATCCCCACCCCCAGAGCAGTTGAAATACTACATAATAACTGAAATAGGAAAATGAATGGAGAATGAAGTGGTATAATCTTAGAAAACTCCTATGAAAAAAATCTTAGGAGTTGGTGTTGGAGTCTCCTAGACTTTTGGTGCTGGGGGACTTCAATAGCCACTTTGGGGCCGGCTTGTCTAGTGTGGCTCAGGAGTTCATAGCAGCCATGACAACTATGGGCCTATCCCAATTATTTTCCGAACCAACTCATGTTTATTTATTATTTTATTTATCAAATTTGTACACCACCCCAAACTTTCATCTCTGGGCGGTTTACAATAGCATAAAACCAGTTAAAAACATAAACAAAAAAACCTAAAGCAATTTAAACATTTAAAAATAAACCAAAAATTAAAACAAAAAAAATTTAGGAAGCTGAGAAAGCTTGGGCAAAAGGATGGGTTTTCAGGTGTTTTTGAAAATTGCCAGAGATGGGGAGGATCGTATCTCAGCAAGGAGCGCATTCCACAATCTCGGGGCAGCGACCGAGAAGGCCCGTCTTTGTGCAGCCACCAAACAAGTTGGCGGTAACTGGAGACTGACCTCCTCAGATGACCTCAATGGGCAGTGGGGCTCGTAGTGAAGAAGACGCTCTCTTAGATACCCAGGGCCAAAGCGGGTTAAGGCTTTATAACTAGCACTTCGTATTTTGTCCAGAACCCTATTGGCAGCCAGTATAGCTCCATCAGTAAAGGTCTCTCCAAGATGACCCAGAGACCAACCTGGCTGCCGCATTCTGAACCAACTGAAGTTTCTGGACTACGTACAAAGGCAGCCCCACGTAGAGCGCAATACAGAAATCAAGTCTGGAGGTTACCAACAGATGTACCATGGTTTTGAGGTCACTGATCTCGAGAAACGGGCGCATGTTGGGAATTCTCTCTGGTAAGAGAAACCCTTTTTCATTATAGCAGAGTGCACAGAGGCACAACACAGTGGAATTTAGCTAGGCATGCGTGTATGCTGAGAGTAAAGTAACTTGGAGCCAGTTCATAGTTTCAAATCAATATAAGTGGTATTTATTAGAGAACTCCATTCTAGATAGGAAAGTGAGGAGCTAGGATCTCTAATCTATCTATCTAGCTGGATGTAGAGCAGTAGAGAAGGGATGACCAATGTCTTGACCCTCTCGCCCTCTGACTCACTAGTCTGTCCTCCTATGTCACTGAGACAAGAGACAGTGCATAGTCCTTCACTTCCAACAGCTGGTATATCAGCCGAAGCTGATAAAAAGCACCCCTGGCCACCGCCTCAACCTGAGAAACCAGGAAGAGGTGTGAATCCAGAAGTACTCCCAGACTGTGAACCTTTTCCTTTTGGGGAAGTGTGACCCCATCTAGAACAGACAGATGAAAATCATCTCTAGAGTTCTGACTCCACACAATAAGTACCTCCATCTTATCAGGATTCAGCTTCAGTTTATTCTCCCTCATCCAGCCCATTACTGCTTCCAGGCAGACATTTAGGCAGGATATGCCAGCTCCTGAAGAAGCTGACATGGAGAAGTAGATCTGGGTGTCATCAGCGTACTGGTAATACACAGCTCCAAATCCCCTGATGATCTCTCCCAGTGGTTTCATGGAGATGTTAAGCATTGGAAAAAGTATGGAGTCTTGAGAGACACCATACTTAAGCTCAGATTTTGAAGAGCAGCAGTCTCCAATTGACACCATCTGGAATCTATCCGAGAGGTAGGAGTGGAACCACTGTAAAACAGTGCCTCTCACCCACAACACCCTCAGACGTTCCAGAAGTTGATAGTATTGAAAGCCGCCGAGAGATCCAAAAGGACCAACAGAGTCACACTCCCTCTGTCAATTCCCAATTAGAGATCATCTTCCAGGCTGACCAAGGTAGTCTCCACCCCATAGCCTGCCCAAAAACCAGTATGAAATGGGTCTAGATAATGAGTTTCCTCCAAGACTGCCTGGAGCTGAGAGGCTACCACCCTCTCAATTACCTTGCCCAGCCATGGGAGGTTGGAAACAGGCCTATAATTGCCCAACTCTGAGGGATCTAATGCAGGCTTCTTTAGAAGAGGTCTAATGATTGCCTTCTTAAGACAAGGATGCATCCTGCCCTCCCTCAGAGAAGCATTTAAGATTTCCACCAGGCTATCTACAACAGCCTCCCTGCTAGATTGAACAAGTCATGTTGGACAAGGTTCAAGAGAACAAGTAGTATGCCTCACCGCTCCAAGCAGCATTCTCAGGAGTCACAAACTGAAATCGATCCAGTCGAATCACATAAGAGGAGTTGTTGGGCACCTCCAGGTCAGACATCTAATTAATTGTGGAGTGTCTTTCTAGGCTGGCCTGAATCGGAGAGATTTTATCTGCGAAAAACTCTTTAAACATATCACAGTGGGTAACTGATGACTCCAAATTCTGGTTCGGGGGGGGGCAGATACTAGTCCCCTCACAACCCTGAACAATTCCGTTGGACGTGAAATTGAAGAGGCAATATAGGCAGAAAATAACCTCCTCTTTGCTGCACGTATTGCCTGAGCATAGATCTTTAGATGTGCTCTATGTCGCAATCTATCGGATTCGAGTCAAGTCTTTCTCCACTTGCACTCCAGTCACCTACCTTGCTGCTTCAGCCCCCTTGATGCTGGCCACACACTCTATTTGGTCTTTGTTCAGATCAGGGGGGTGTTCGGTGGTTTCCACATTGTCATGGACGGACCACTACCTGGTTAAGGTTAGTCTCAACACCACAACCCAGCCCTGCAGGGGTGGTGGACCTATTAGGGGTGGTGGACCATTAAGATAGTCCATCTGAAAAGGCTGCTGGACTCAATAGGATTCCAAAAGGCCTTGGAGGATTTTGACGTTGGTGCGGCTGGTGATTCTGTTGATGCCCTGGTGGGAACCTGGAACAGGGAACTCACCAGGGCAGTAGACATGATTGCTCCTAAGCGTCCCTTCTGACCTGCTTCAAAAATGGCCCCTTGGTATACTGAGGAGTTGCAGGGGCTGAAGCAGTTGGGTGACCAGAGTGCAAGTGGAGGAGAACTCGGTTTGAATCTGATAGGATACAGCATGTGACCCATTTGATGACTTATGCAGTGGCAGTGCATGCAGCAAAAAGATTTTAGTCCGTGTGCATTGCGGCTGCAGGTTTGCGCTCAGCAGAACTATCTTGGGTTGTGAGGAGTTTGATTTCTGCTCCTTCTACCTCAAATCAGTCCCCGGGGTTGTTCTGCTGTGGTGCTTTTAATGGCTTCTTTCCAAACAAGATCTCCTGCATTCAGGCCCACTTGGACTCCATTATTTCTGCAACGTCTATGGAGGAGGTGTCCAGCTTGCAGTATTAGATTGGATCAGTTTCAATCTGTGACTCCTGAGGATGTGGACAAGCTCCTTGGGGCGGTGAGGCCTACCACCTGTTCTCTGGATCCTTGCCCAACTTGGCTACTTTTATCTAGCAAGGAGATTGTTGGAGGTGGCCTACTTTATATCATAAATGCATCGCTGAGGGAGGGTAGGGTTCCTCCTTGTCTGAAGGAAGCAATGGTTAGACCACTCTTAAAGAAGCCTTTCCTGGACCCCTTAGCGATGGATTGTTACAGGCCAATCTCCAATCTCCCTTGGTTGAGCAAGGTGATTGAGAGGGTGGTGACTGACCAGCTCCAAGCAGTCTTGGAGGAAACTTATTATCTAGATCCATTTCAAACCGGCTTTAGGGCTGGATATGGGGTTGAGACAGACTTGGTCGGCCTGATGGATGACCTTTACCGGGGAATCGACAGAGGGAGTGTGACTCTTCTGGTTCTTCTGGATCTCTCAGTGGCGTTTGATACCATTGACCATGGCATCCTTCTGGATGGCCTCAGGGAGTTGGGGATAGGGGGCACTGCTTTGCAGTAGTTCCGCTCCTATCTCTCGGGTAGATTCCAGATGGTGGAGCTTGGTGACAGTTGCTCCTAAAAACGGGAGCTGTTATATGGAGTCCCCCAGGGCTCCATTCTGTTACCAATGCTTTTTTAATATCTACATGAAACCGTTGGGTGATGTCATCAGGAGATTTGGTGCTGGGTGTTATCAGTATGCTGATGACACCCAAATCTACTTCCCCTTTTCATCTTCAGGAAATGGCACTCATTCTCTAAATGCCTGCCTACAGGCAGTAATGGGCTCGATGAGGGATAACAAATTGAAGCTGAATCCAAGCAATGACGGCGGTGCTCATTGTGGGGGCTCAGAATCTGAGGGATCAGTTAGATCTTCCTGTACTGAATGGGGTTACACTCCCCCAGAAGGAGCACGTATGCAGCTTGGGAGTACTCCTGGACCCAGGTCTCACCCTGGTATCTCAGGTGGAGGCCATGGCCAGGAGTGCTTTCTGTCAGCTTCAGCTGATTCGACAGCTGCGCCAATTCCTTGAAGGGGATGACCTCAAAACAGTGGTGCATCAGCTGGTAACCTCCCGGCTTGACTATTGCAATGCACTCTATGTGGGGTTGCATTTGTACATAGTCTAGAAACTTCAGTTAGTACAGAATGCGGCAGCCAGATTGGTCTCTGGGGCAACCCAGAGAGACCACATTATGTCTGGTTTGAAAAAGTTACACTGGCTGCCGATATGTTTCTGGGCAAAATACAAAGTGCTGGTTATTACCTTTAAAGCCCTGAATGGCTTAGGTCCAAGTTATCTTAGAGAGCACATTCTTCTGTATGATCCTCACTGCACATTAAAGTCATCTGAGGAGGTCTGACTCCAGTTACCACAGGTTTATCTGGTGGCGAGTCAGAGGCGGGCCTTCTCTGTAGCTGCTCCTGGGCTATGGAATGCACTCCCGGCAGTAATCCGTAATTCAAGATCATTACTGTCCTTCAGGAGAGCCGTTAAAACCTATCTGTTTGGTCTGGCCTTCATTTTCCAATGATCGAAAAATTGTTTTAAAATTGTTTTAAATGGTTCTCTGGGGTTCTCTGGGGTCTTTTAGCTGTTGAATTGTTTAATTGGTTTTATTCTGTTTTTATAGTTTTGATAATTGGTTTTATTTGGTTTTACTTTGTTGTAAACCACCCTGACACACTTTGGAAGGGAAGTATATAAACTGAATGAATGAATGAATGAACAAAACATTTTATATATGTTTATACCTCATGGGATATAAAACCTAAATTGGTTGTTCGAACTCCAAATCAGTGCCCAAATTATAGGGGGAGAGCTAGGACCCGTAATGAAACCCACTAACCTCACCTCTAACACTCTAAACTTTAGCAAAATCATGCCCCTTCCCAGCCTTCTGAAAACACATGCAAAGTGATCCATCACAAAAGGCAAGGCGTAGATCTTTGCCATTCACTAATAATTTAAACAATGTTTAACAAGCATTGAAGGGTTAAATGTGAAATCACTGCTTAATAGGGTTGTACAGAATTTCCCAGATACATTCTCTGATTCTCATTCATACTCCCCACCCACCCCTTGTCCTAGCAGGAAACTCCAAATTTGCCCCAGAATTTATTTTAGGCAAAATACTATTGCCAGTCAAGCTGAAATAAGTCCTGCATACGCAAGGCCCAAAAACTGGGAAACAGGAGTATAAACTTAGAACCTTTGCGGATGATGTGGTGTTTTTTTCTACAAAATCCATTAGAGAAGATTGGAAGGCTCTTACAAAAAATACAACAATTTGGCCAACTGGCCAGGTTTTATATAAATAAGACTTTGTTGTTTTTAAATAATTATATCAAAATATGGAATACAGTAAAAACTGACTTGCAAAGATTGACTAGAATGAACTTATCTTTAATGGGAAGAATTTCAATTGTGAAGATGACTGTCTTACCTAAAATGTTGTTTCTTTTTCAGACTATTCCTATAATTAACACATTAACTTGTTTCAAGCAATGGCAAAAGGACATAACCAAATTTGTTTGGCAAGGGAAAAGACCAAGAATTAAATTTAAAAATTTAACTGATGCTAAAGAAAGAGGTGGTCTTACCCTGCCCGATTTAAGGTTGTATTTTGATGCTGTTTGTTTGACAGGTTTAAAAGAATGGATAGCATTAAAAAATCCCAGAATATTTGATCTGGAAGGATTTGATAGAAGGTTTGGATGGCATTCATATCTGTGGTACGATAAAAGTAAAGTGCATAAAGATTTTCTTAATCACTATGTAAGAAGGAGTCTAATGAGAGTGTGGGAAAAATATTAAAAATGGTTGGAATCTAAAACTCCATTATGGCTATCCCCGATTGAAGCTTTAGCACGTAAAGAGACAAATATGAAATCTGAATGGGGTGCATATAGGGATTTGTAATGTTTCCAAGAAAAGGGCTGTAAATTAAAAAACCTAATCGAAGTACAAAATTTGGTTAGTAACTGGTTTAAGTATCATCAGTTAAATGAAATTCATAAGAAGGATCTTAAAGTTGGATTTGAGGATCAAATGTCGAGATTTGAGAAGAAGCTGTGTGAAAACGATGAAAAATTAGTTTCTAAGATGTATAAGCTGTTGCTTTTGGAGGAGACAAGAGATGAAGTGGTTAAAACGACTATGATAAAATGGGCTCAAGATGTGGGTCATAATATAGATATGGCACCTTGGGAAAAATTATGCAGAATGGATTTAATGTTCACTGCATGTTATACTCTAAAAGAAAATTATTATAAGATGATGTACAGGTGGTATTTGACACCCAAAAATTAACATTAATGTATAAAAATGTTCCAAACAAATGTTGGAAATGTGGACATTGTGAAGGAACTTTTTTTTCATATGTGGTGGTCTTGCAGGAAGGCAAAGGCCTTCTGGGATACGATATATAATGAGTTGAAGAAAAAATTTTAAATGACATTTCCTAAGAGGCCACAATCCTTCCTTCTGGGAATAACGCAAGGAGAGTTTTCCAGAAGAAATTTGACATTTTTTATGTATGCAACCACGGCAGCCAGAATAGTATATGCGCAGAAATGAAAGAACAATGAAATGCCTTCAAAAGAAGATTGGTTGATAAAAATTTTGGAATATGCTGAGATGGCAAAACTTACAGAACTGATAAGGGATGAAAACTTGGAATGTTTTAAAGAAGATTGGAAACCATTCTTACTATACTTAAAGAACTACTTTTCTAATATTGATTTTTCAGCAGGGTTTGAAATTTAGTAATAATAGCAGGTCGGGTAGAGTAAAATTGAGCTCACAATGTGTAGGATATATGCTTTGAATTACTATAGCAATGGTTGACTTGTATAGTTAATGAATTGCGCAGATTGGTGAGCGGGAAGTCAATATTTACTTAATTAGATGTAGGGATTGTTAAGATATTGTAAAAACCAATAAAAATTTTAAAAAGCAAAAGAAATAAGTCCTGCATACAACCATAAGAATTTCAGCATAAAAGAAGAGACTTTAAATATTGATTAAATATATACTATAAATATACAGAGGAAAGGATTGCTTCTCAATGAAGAAGCCATTAGTTTCTCCTCAAAGTGGGAAAGTTGGTTCATTATGCTCATTTCTCTTAGTATGCACAGCAACTAAAGTTATTAGAAATCATAAAATTACTTCATCTTCTTAAAATTCAGTCAGTGTGCTTAGTGTGACAATCTCCTGTGATGCCAAATTTCACAGGTTGATTATATGCCATGCATGGAGCATTTTCATTTATTGCTTCCAAATTTAATGCTTTTTAATATGAAAGAAGCAAACTATAGAGTAAAATGAGAGAGCAGTTTTATTGTCAAAAACATGGTACATTTGTGCCAATGTAATTGTTGTTGTTGTTGCAAATTTGGAAGTGGTGTATGCTACACATACATGCAGCAGGATGGGAAATTTTTAACTTTACAAAGGGTTAGTAGATACAATCAAAATTGCCCTCAGTACGGGCAACCTTGTCATTTACAAACTCACTATCCATGGTTTCATGTATCCACAGTTGGATAATTGGCATCTGACCTCGACATATGCAATAAAAACCAGCACACAAAGGATTAAGACCTACATATCCACAGTCAGGAGTGAACGGAAATGACCTCCAAGGTCATTTTCACCTACCATTTTGTGACTAAGAACCATTTTGTGTCTATTTTTTTTTAACCATGTTTTTTTTCCTGGAAAAAAACAGATCTTAGCACTTGGGGGGAGGGGCATTGCTGGCGTGCTGGAGGCCTGTGGACCTAACACCCATGATAGAATAATATAATAACTTGGTATTCACAGTTTCCTTATCTGCAGTAATGGCGGGGAAATGAACCCCTGCAAATACCAAGGTTTTCCTGTATGTCCATTGACATATTACAATGATACCTGAAGTGATACAATGCTCTAGGTGTTTCGCGTGCAGAGACACATGGTATCTCCTGTTGTGTGAGCTCTGTAGGCCTGTCCTGTGTAACTAGACAAGAGCTGAGGGTAGTTTTTTTCCCTTACTTCAAAATTTAACAATATGGGGGCATTCTACTTTGCCCAAAGCAAATCTGCATCTCTGAGCTGCAAATTGGCATCTTCTCTTGTCCCCAGATTTCTGGTGCTTGGTCCCAGAAGGTGTTAAAAAGGTATTAGTAAAGTAAGAATTACAATCTACAGGTGTTTTCTTTGTGTGCATTTACCTAGTGTGGAATTTCTATAGACAGCAATTGAATATTCCCTTTGGGCATAGCAGAGCAATCATTGACAAGGATTAACATAGACCTTGCAGGAGGAAGTGAGAGCTCAGCTTCTCACTTCTTCCAGACATTATCTGATAATGGGTTAGATTTTAGCATTTGGATCGCTCTGGCCTGACCTTTGTGTTTCTTTGAGTACCCATTTCACAATACAATGCTGGATCACCTCTTCCTTCACAGAGCAGTTAGCAGAGGCAGTCATGAGACCTGGGTGTCAGTTCACCTTGAATTCAGGCATTAATTCATTCTTTAATAAAATGGAATCAGACACAGGCCTGAATTCCATATACTTCTGGGTTGGTACCTCTGGGTCTAATGTTGGGGTGCCCCCAACATTAATTAATGCAGTCATTTACATGAGTGGAACTAAATAAAGGAATTTATATATGGGCACAGCAAATGGGTGGGCACTAGCTGAAGACCCTGAAGTCATGAAATAATAGACTGTTGGAGGTGATAGAGAGCTTGCAGGTCTTGTAGTCCAACCTGTTCTTCTCAGTGCAGAACAAGCAATCAATCATTTTTATAATGGTCATAGACCAGCATAAGATATAGGAGATTACAATGCAGAGTGCAATGTGAAGTGGTGCATAGTAATACATTAAAAACATATGGAGACCATTAAAAGATGTGAAATAGAACATCAAAACAGCATTGACAGGTCCAATGGGTAATAAGAGGACATACAGAGGTATAAAAGGTATACAAAGGGTACAAGGGAATAAAAAGCATAATTGCAGTAAAGCATGCAACAAGAGGGAATCATGACAATAAGTATCTATGTTTAAAAAAATACAAACATAAAATATGTATAACATGATTGTGCTGACCTCTGATCATAATCAACTGAATTGAATTGTATAAAATGAGGTGTCTAAAACAAGATAAATAAAATAGGCTACGTAATTGGGAAGACTGAGCAAGCAGGTAAAATAGTCAGCGGGGGGGGGGGGGATACATAGCTGATACATAGTTATGGACTAGATGTCAGGGCCCAGCTGATCTTACACACTGCCACACAGAACCTGGCAGTGTTGTATGTGAAGGCCTAGTCTTCCTCCAATAGCAACATCCAGGTGTAGCCTTGGCTTGAGCAAACAGAGTATTTAAGGAGTAGTGGTAATATAAGCTTGTCATGACTGTTCCTATAAAAGGGGCACGAGAGAAGTACATGCTCTGTGGTTTCAACCTCCCAAGTGTCACAAGGCAGAGGTGGATTTAGCCATGGACCTAAGGGACCAGGTCCATGGCCTCCTGCCTCCCGGGGACTCTCTGCATGATCGGGGGGGCATTCCAGAGCCCCACTTGTGCCTGCCGCTGCCCTGCCGCCCTGCCGCTTACCCGTGCCAATATTTACCATTTTCACCACTGGGATTGGGGGATGAGCAGCAAGCAGAGCAAGTCTCTCCTGATGGCGGCGGCCTGTCTGACAGGTGCGCCTGTGCAGTGTGAATATCAAACATTGCATGCCAGTGATATCATGACATGCAATGTTCCATATTCACACTGTGGAAGTGCACCCGCTGGACAGGTCACCACGGGGGTGGGAAGCCTGCGCTGCTCACCCCCACCCCCTGTGGTGAAAATGGCAAATGTTTGCGTGGGAGAGCAGTGGGATGGGTGCGAGGCAGTGGTGCAGCCATGGGGCTCTGGGGAACCACCCAGATCATTAGAAGCCCCCCCTCCCAGAGAAAGGAGCAGTGGCAGGGTGGCAGCAGGAATTTATTTATTTATTAAAATTAAGGTGTGCCTTGCAATGGTGGGTGATGGTGGGGTGGCACACAGATGCTAAGCAAGGCAGTAGAGATGTGCACAAAATGCAGAAGAGATGTGCCTCAAGAAGAAGAAGAAGAAGAAGAAGAAGAAGAAGAAGAAGAAGAAGAAGAAGAAGAAGAAGAAGAAGAAGAAGAAGAAACAGCTCCAGCGGAGCTGGATGTTCTCTCACACCCATGCCCCCACCAGTGGGCTGTCAGGGACATGAAGGCTGTCTGAAGCCCGCTGCGGCTTGTCCAGAGATCCACAGTAAAGTGCACACTGGTGCTGGGCTCAGCTGCATGCAAGCAGGCCAACAAAGCCTCCCTGCATGCATGGTACAGGGAGGGCACCACCCTCCTACTGAAGGTGGTGTGTGAGGGGATTTTGTACTCTGGGGTGAGCAGCTGGAGCAGACAGCAGAAGCTGACATTCTCCACTATATTAAAAGACTGATGGTCCAAAACCATCATCTCCCCAATGGCCCAGGTAATGAGATATGGTTTGGGGCAATCAGACCGCTTCCCCAGAGGCTGCACCCAGTGCTCAGTCAGCTTTTCCTGCCTAGGAACAGGAGCCACTGGCTGCTTGCTGCTACTGCTACTAGAGGAGGCACTTGGCCTAGCGCCGCTGCCAGAAGAGGTTTGGACTCCCAGATGCTGCCGCCGCAGGTGCAACAGCAGACCCGATGTACTGAAGTGCTTCGAATCCTTGCCCCGCTAACAAGTGTCTTGCAGTAGATGCAAGCAGCATGGCTGGGATCACCAGGGCAAAGCTCAAAGTGATCCCACACCACACTACTGGACTCTCTTGTGACATGGGGCCACTTGGGTAGTAGTGTGCTTGTGCTGGTTCCTTCTGGGGCATGCCGCCACCACTGCCCTCAGAGTTGGCCTGGGAAGTCCCAGGGACAGGAAACACAGGTACTTCCTCCTGGGCCTCCCCAGACACAACCTTGGGGCCCCCACCCCCCATAGGGCCTGGTGAGGGAGGTGGCAAGGTGGATCTGGCTGGACTGGCAGCCAGCTCCAACTGTACCACCTCCACATCTGCCACAGGAAGAACTTTGTCCCTAGCAGAGGAGGCCCTCCCCCCTAACTGCTGCTCAGCCACAGGCAGACGAGAGAAGTCCAGCCTGTGCACTAAAGCAGGGGTGGGGGTGACTTGGGGAATAGGCCCGTCACCACTCCCAGCAAGAAAAAGCCTCCATCTACCTGGCACTCTTCCGCCCTCCTAGCCATCTCTTTTGGGACTTCTTTTTAAAACCCTGACTTAAAAAAAAAACTTTTTTGAAAGAATTGGGGTGCAAGAGGCAGAAGTGGGGTGAGTATCTCAGGGCAAGGGACACTCAGTAGGGAGAAGGGCCAAGAACAGGGGCTGAGCTAACTTCAGTGGAGTGTGCCCTCTGCAGTTAGGGGGGGGTGGTAAGAGAGGAGGTGAGAGTCTGTGCCCACTGCCCACTCAGAGCCTGTAGGCTGGGCTGGGCACAGGGAACAATATAGGCTGCTGTTGCTGGACTTGCCCACACACCCCAAGAAGATACGAGACAAAGGGGCCACATTTTTATTAATGAATTCTGAACATAACGTTAATGTAAACTGAGATTGGCTCTCCACCCCTACAGTGCGGAAGCTAAAGGCAGGCACACCAAGGGCATACCTTGCCTAAAGCGAACAGGAGACACACCTTGGCTCCAGACAGCCCCAATGCTCTAAAGCAGGCTTCCCCAAACTGCGGCCCTCCAGATGTTGCTGAACTACAACTCCCAGCATACCCAGCCAAAATAAGTTGTGGCCAGGGATGCTGGGAGTTGTAGTTCAGCAACATCTGGAGGGCCGCAGTTTGGGGAAGCCTGCTCTAAAGCATAAGCTGCCCATCTTAGCTGACCTAAGGTCAGGCCTCTGCCATAGCAGCACCCCCCAGCAGCCGCACAGCATATCCGGTGAGCTTAGCTTGACAGACAGTGCAGATCAAGCCAGGCCAGAGTTCCCTGAGCCATGCAGCATCAAGGGAGCTGACCTGCCTGATCTATAACCAAACACTTACCTGAAGATGCTCACCAAATTCATTTATTATTCCCCACCGCACTGTACCTGACAAATTGTTACCGGGAAAAAGGAACCTCAACTAGCTAACTAAACAAGGTACAGTCAGAGGCAGGCAAAAAAGGACAAGAACGTCAGGCCAATCCAGTGAGCGCCTGCCGGCCCCAAAAGGTGACCATCCAAGCCCAGACTGTACCCCAGGGAAGGGAGGGAAGGTGCCTGCTAAGAGTGAACTGAGGAGCCAGGCACCAATGCAGGGAGCAAGGCCGCACAGGCCCAGAAGCCAATGGGCTCCCTGGAAGCCTCATGCTTCTTGTCAAGGGGCTGGGGCAAACCAGCCGTGCAGCCCATTCGGGCAGCGAGCAGCCTAGGGTGATGGCAGAAGTGGCCACAGGCACTCTGGGGCTGGCACAGGCAGGCAGTGATTCTCTCAGCAGCAGGAAGAAGGGGTGAAAAAAAGAGAATCAGAAGGAATTCTCTTTTTCTCCACAAAAATCAATTATTAATATTAATGCAGGAGAGAATCAATCCACCCCAGGTTAGCACAGGCACTGGCAGACTGGGTGGCACTGGGCAAACAAAGCATGCTGGCAAGGCAGAACAATAGGCAAAGCAACACAAAAAGCAAAGCGCTCTCTCTCTCTCTCTCTTTCTTTTCTCCCACGAGGCAGAAATGAAGAATAGCTGCCTGCTGCCTCTTTAAATTATTTATTTATTCAATCAATCAATCAATCAATCAATCAATCAATTTGTATACCGCCCTTCCAAAATTGGCTCTCTTTGGAAAGGATTCCAAAGGAATCCCTTTGGAAATCCCTCCTTGAACTCCCCCCACCCTTGCCCCTTCTTTGAACTTCCCCTGGCCAATGCGGGGTCATTTTGCACTTTGCAGAGCCAATCAGGAACAAGGAGACAACGGCCATCAGATCAGCCCATGCTTTCGTTTACTGAAATCTGAAGGCTGGAAAGGTGGGAAATTCAAATCAATGTCAAACACAAATTGGAGACTACACTCAGAGATCGCCACAAAATGGAGGTCTGAAACAACAAAACTTTTGGAACCAAAACAAGGGCAATTTGTTTTGTCTCCAAAACTTTTGGAACTTGTAATCGGGCGTTTTGTTTTGTACACAAATTGCTCGAAATGGCCTGATTCAGGTAAAGAACGTTCTGTACCCAAAACATTCCGCACATTCCTACTTAAAAGACACTCATAGCCTCTTCTCATGAGCAGCAAAAAGAGCTAGAGGGCATGCTATGGGGAAGGCTAGTTAAATGTACCTTCCCCGCAGACAAGCAGTTTTTCCTTGTTGGATGGGCGGATCCCGGTTTTACAGGCTCCTGTGAATAGCCTCACAGATACATATTCTAATTCCTTTCAAAACTAATTATATATAGAACTAAAAACTATAGGCATTGCAGACCAAAAGGAAGAGCAAGAGGAAGAAGGCTTCCAAAGCAGACTTCAGCTTACCAGAGAAGTGACTACGTTAGCAGACTTGGGCAACAAATTCCAGCAGTAGACATGAAGAACAGAGGAATAATGATATGGTCAGATCAGAGCAGCAGATGTCAGCTTGCCAAAGGGGCAACAAGGCAGGCAGACCTGGGAAGTAGGCTTCAGTAGTGGATTCCTTCAAGGGGTAATGGAATACAGGAGGACCTTGGTATTTGTGGGGGTTCCATTCTCAGCTTGTGCTGCAGATACCGAAACCATGAATACCGAGGCATTGGGACAATTGAAATCTGTGGGTTAGATTCCTGGATGCTTTATAAAAATGCTGGAAATTGTCCTAAAAGTAGTGAGAAAAGTGCCCTACATGCTCCATGGGTCCCCTGCATTCCAGCAATGCCCACCCAAGTGCCAAAACCCAGGGTTTTTGTAGCGAAAAATAGTTATTTTTGGACCATTTCTTTGTGAAAATGAGCCCTAACATGGCCCCCAATTTCTTCAGAACACAAAATGGTGGCTGGAAATGACCTCTGATATCATTTCTGGCTGTCTATGATCAGATTGCAGATTGAATGCTTTTTTTAAACCGGGGTTTCCTCACATATACCGAGGTTGGGTGCCAAGTACTCAACTATGGATATGCGAAACCACGAGTGCCCCATACTAGGGATGTGCGTTTCATTTCGGATACAAAATGTTTTGTGCACAAAACAGGCCATTTCGGCTGTTTTGTAGCCAAAACAAAACACCCAATGCTCAAAATAGAAAATTTTGTAGCCAAAACAAAACGTCCCTGTTTTGGATACAAAACATTTTGGCTGTTTTGGAACTCCATTTTGCAATCGCAAAAAGTCTTTCTCCTTCAGTCTCCATTTTGAGTTTTGACATCTGTTTGAATTTCCAGCCCTTCCAGCCCACAGATTGGCCAGCGGAAGCATGGGCTGATCTGCTGGCAATTGCCTCCTTATTCCTTTTAAGCAAATTTAAGGGTAAATTTTACTCTCATTGGCTAGTGGGGCAGTGTGCATTTACCCTCATTGGCCAGTGGGGCAGTATGCATTTCATTGTTGTTGTTTCACACTGTTGTGTGTAGATCAATTGCATTTTGGGCGGGGGGATGTGGATGTGCATGACCTTTGGAAATCTGCCTGATTTTTTCCAAAGCCCTATTGTTGTTGATGTGTGATGTTGATGTTATTTGTGGTGGATTCAGGGCAGAAACGGAGCTTTGGGGGCAGAAGAGTGGTTCAGGTGGTAGTGCCCCAATGGGTCCCTGCTGCCACCCAGATTCCAAAAGAATTGGGGAAAGGGCTGGTTTTTAAAGAATTTCTGAAGTTGACATGTCTTTGGGGCAGATTCAGGGCAGAAAGGGGGCCTGGAGGGCAAAACAGTGGGTTGGGTGGCAGTGCCCCAATGGGTGCCTGCCACAACCCAGATTCCAAAGGAATAGGACAAACGGCTGATTTCTTAGGAATTGTTGAAGTTTATACTTCTTTAAGGTATTTTCCTCCTAGGGAATAATGGAGGTTTCAGAAGACCCATAACTCCACCTGGGGGGCACTGGGGTGTCCGGGAGCAACTGGTGGTGTAGTGCACATAGGGTGCCAATCACCCCCATGGGTTGCTAACCGATGGGGTGCTGAGTTCTGTTGTTTCTGAGGTGTTCTGAGTGTAGATTTTCTGGTAGCATATGATATTTTCAACGACAAACCATGAATTCACTCTCATATGCTACCAGACAATCTGAATCTACACTCAAAACATCTCAGAAACAACAGAACCCAGTACCCCATGGGTTAGCCACCCATGGGGGTGTTTGGCACCCTATGTGCCTATCACCACTCTCTCTGGGCCACCCTGGTGCCCCCCAAGTGCAGTTATGGGGCAGGAATTATGGAGGTCCATCATCCCCTATGGGGAAGAACTTTACAGATGCACAAATTCCATTACATCTTTAAAAATCAGCCCTCTGCCCAATTCCTTTGAAATAATTCTGGCAGCTTCCTTGCTCCCACTGGGCACTACCACCCACACTACTCTGCTCTGGGCCATCCCTTCCCCCCCAACATGAAGCTACACTTTTGCTGAAACCTCCATTCTTCCCTATGGGAAAAATCTTGTACTTCAAAAATTCACCAAAAACCAGCCCTTTGCCCAATTCCTCTGAAATTTGGGTGGTAGTTTCCACCCACTGGGCACTACCACCCCCACCCACTAGTTTTCCCCCGGGGCCATTTTTTAAAATCCAAAATTTTTCAAATTCAGATTTTGCAATTTCAAACAATGAACAAATTTGGTGTGTTTGGGATTGGCTGATTTTGAACAAAGAACAAAATGGGGGTGTTTCGGATTCAGGCCAAAAACAAAACAGAAAAAAACCCAAAAAGCACAACCCTACCCCAAACATGCAATTAACGAGGTCCTACTGTACCTGATAATGTAGCACCATCTGGATGGAAAATACAGTAGACTGCTGAGCAGTAATCAATGACTTAACAGGTTGCTAGTGGTGATGCCCCTTAATATCCATCCATTGGATCATATCCAATGGCCTTGGCATTGGCACTCTTGGTAAGGTCATATCTCTAGTGAAGATATTAAAGAAGAACACACAGCAGTACCTTAGTCAGTTTAACTTCTGTGCCTGGTGAAGTGATGGAAAGCATACTTAAGGACAGAATTGTTAAACATATAGAACAACTGCTCTTTCTGAAGGAGAACCAGCAAGGCTTCTGCAAAGGCAAGTCATGCCTCATTAACCTTTTGGAGTTCTTTAAGAGTATCAACTGGCATGTGGATAAAGGTGATCCAGTTGACAGTATGCGTGGACTTTCAAAAAGTTTTTAGCAAGTTCCCCACCAAAGGCTCTTGAGTTAAACTTAGCAGTCATGGGATAAGGGGACAGGTTCATGTGTGGATTGGTAACTGGTTGAAGGATAAGAAACAGACTGTTGGTATAAATGGACAAATCTTTAAATGGAGGGAATTAAGAAGTGGGGGGGCCCAGGGATTTGTACTGGAACCGGTACTCTTTAACTTGTTCATAAATGATCTAGAAGTTGAGGTAAGCAGCAAAGTGGCCGAATTTGCAGCTGAAACTAAACTATTTAGGGTACTGAAATCCAAACAGATTGTGAGGAGCTCCAAAAGGATCTCTCCAAATTGGGTGAGTGGGCAACAAAATAGCAAATGAGGTTCAATGTAAGCAAGTGTAAAGTGATTCATATTGGGGCAAACTCCCACCACCACCACCACAACTTCTCTTATACATTGATGGGGTCAGTGACTGACCAGGAAAGAGATCTTGGGGTTGTGCTAGACAGCTTGTTGAAAGTGTCAACTCAGTATGCAGCTGCTGTGAATTTCATGCTAGGAATTTCATGCTAGGAATCATTAGGAAGGGGACTGAAATAAAAATCCATCACTCATAACATAATTGCATAATGCCCTTATCCAAATCTATGATGTGGCCACATTTGGAGTAGTGTGTGCAGTTCTTGTCACTGTTTCTTAAGAAAAACATTGTATGACTGGAAAAGTTGTAGAAGAGGGTGGCCAAGATGAACAGGGGCCTGGAGCACCTTCCTTATGTGGCAAAGATACAGCATCTGAGACATTTTACTTTGGAAAAGAGGCAACTACGGGGAGACACGATTGAGGTGTATAAAATTATGCATGGAGTATGAATAGCTTTATTATGATCATAGATCAGACATAAACACAACAAATTATGAAACATTCAGATAAGAAATCTATCATACGATACACCAACAAAGTAAACATTTTATAGTAAGTTCTAAAGGGTAGAAATTAATTGTTGGTGGAACTTAACAGCAGCTTCACAAAATTTAGCAAACAATAGAAAATTTCTTGTCTTCAAGGAGAAGTATGACATAAAATTCATCAGTTCAGCCAGGGTAATGTAATAACAAGGGAGTAAGACTACATTGACTGTCATTATAAAAGGAACAATACAGCAACATGTAGAGGACGAATTCAACCTCATCTGAACCACAAGGGCAGATCCGACTGGCCAGGGGAATTTTCAGACATTTCCCATTAAAAACTGCTGATGGTAAGGCATCATATCTTCCTCTAAGGAACACTGGTTGTTTGGCAAAGAGAGTGATGATAAATAACTGGATGGTTCCTGGCTGAGATCACCAAGACTCCCTCCTATGGTCTGTGGGATGACACCTAGGTCATTTTGATGCTCAGTGTCCAAGATACTCTGTTTGATTATATCCTAATAGTGGCAAATATTCTAAAGAGAAGCCAAGTGATGAGTGTTTTGCCAGCAGTGCTTGTGTCCAGGAAGATTGAAATCTTTCAGCCAGTACAAGGGGAATCAGCCCGAGGTGGAAAATTGATTTTAAGCCAGTATTTGAAAATTGAAATCTATGCTTTGGAGTCCACCCTCTGAAAGTCCATTTCTAACCCTAGTGCAGCATTAGAAATACATTTTGGGGCCCTGAGTACAGCTCTTATAAATTTAGACTGGACAATCTCAAGGGATTTGTAGTTGGAATAGGGGCCCAGATGTGCACTGTACAGAAGTTGGGCTAGTGGTTTGACAATGAACAGCTTTAGTGCTGCGGGAATAACCTCTCCTCCTTTGGAGCAGAAAAATCTCAGCATTGCTGATGTGCTCCTTTGAGCCTGTTGGACAGCATAGTCCACGTGGGCTTTCTGTTACTGTTAACCTGTTCAATCTGATGACCCTCTATAGACCAATACAATTTCTTAGGCTTTTTGGCAAAGACCATCACCTTAGATTTCTGAAATTAAATTAAATTAAACGTTTACAGGAATTGGATACTTTTGCCCCTATATTAGCAAACAGAAGGCTGCCATTATTGATGTATGCTGACGATGCAGTGATTCGTTCCCAAACTAGATCAGGTCTTACGAGAGCTCTGGGGACTTTGGTAACATATTGTCAGGAGGAACATCTGGTCATCAATTATTCCAAAATGAAAATAGTTTGATTTAACAATAAAGCTAAGAGTTTTAGATGGATTGTTGGTGGACATCCAGTTGAAGAAGTAAAGCAAATCAAATATCTTGGTGTTATATTTCAATATAACAACAGGCAACACGCTCATGCTAGAATGGTTTCTGATCTGGCTCAATGAAGCGCGGTAGCTATTCTGAGATTTCACCATGCGCAGCACCCATTAAATTGTTCCTTGCTAAAACTGTACCACAACTTTTGTATGGAATTCAATTGGCCCCCTTTGATAATTTTATGCCCCTAGAGTGGGCTCAGTCGGGCTTTCTAAGAGCACTTTTTGGTACACCTAGATGCACCCCTAATGTAGCGCTACGACAGGAGTCTGGGTTGTGGAGGATTGAGACCAGGGCATGGTTGCAGATTATTTTCTACTGGCTGAAGCTCCACCTCCAGCCAGTGGGACTTGTGCCTAGGTTTCTTTCGGCTACACCCCGGCCTATTTGGCTGGTAACGATTACAGATAAACTTTCCCGTATTGGCCTGGATCCTGAATTTTTATTAGAAACTGACCAAGTGAATGCCAAAAAATTAGTTCGTCAATGTTTAAATGATATGGAGCTCCAAAATGAGTTGGCCTGTCTGCCGGCATTTTACAGTCAGTTTAAGGCCAGGATGAGGTTTTTTCCTGGCTTCATATTTGTCCACCATAACTGTCAGAAAGTTCCTCTGGGCTTTTTCAAGAGCACGCTTTAATGCCTTCCCTTCAGCTATACTAACAGGGAGATTTCAACATCTACCCCTGGAGGCTCGCTTGTGCCCTTGTGGTTTGGGTGAACCTGAATCAATGGCTCATATTTTATTACGCTGTAGATTCTATAGTAATATTAGATGTCATTTGATTCGGCCGCTCCTTTCTAGGTTTCAACATCAATCAGACAACTTGCTGGTGATATATTTACTTGAAGATAATGCACTCTGCATCTCTCACGTTGTAGCAAAATTTTGTTACATCACAATTAGAATTCGTAGTTCATTGATTGATGATAGAGTTAAAGATTAAGTTAATGTTGAATGCTGGAATAATGTTTATTGTTTGTGTTGTTGTTTTATTTTGGCCATTGGCCGTAAATAAAGTATCTATCTATCTATCTATCTATCTATCTATCTATCTATCTATCTGAAAATTAATAACCAAGTGGTTATCCTTCTAGTAATTGGCCAGGAGCTTAAGAGCCCTCCTAAGACTTACTGGGGTTTGAGAGATAATTTCAGCAGTAGCAACATACAGAAAAGGGGATTTTTACTCCCGCAGATGTAACCCTAGGTCTTAGAGCTTTTTGGCTAAGGTATTTATATACAGGTTAAACAGAGAGGGCACCAAAATGCACCTGTTGCTGGAAGTTATTGGGTGTGAAAGTGAGCGTTGGGGGTTACATCTCACGCTTATGCTAGGGTTATCATAATTTTTTGAATGAGGAGAAATAATCGCCTATCAAAGTCGGTTCAGTTCCAAACCTGTTTTCACATCCCTAGTGGGCTTCTGTACTGGCGGCTCTCTTTACATGCATAGATTGCACTGAGCACATACCTAAAGACTGGGGCGCAGCTATAATAGTCCTCATATTTACTTAGCTGGGGGACTATAATAGTCCCCATATTTACCGGTTCAAAGTTGAACTGCTTCAGTTCAAAGGCCCAGGGTTGACCCAAACCACCCCTGGTTCAGCTAGACCCCAGGCCGAAACACACACACCCTGGCCTGTTCGGGAAATTCATGAATCTTTTTAGGGGAAACTTTTGTAAACATGTTTTTTACCCAGACCACACAGAGGCCCATTGCGCAGGTGTGGTGGCCTCCAAAATGCCTACTGTGCTGGGGGAAAGGCCCGAACAGGCCAAAGAATGGCCAAACAGGGCCGTTTTTGAAGGAAGAAAGGCCAGCGGGGAAGGGGAACCTTTGCAGATGCCCCTGCTGCCTCAGAGAACCCACCCCCCCAAGTGGGTAAGTTTAAAACTTTTTAAAAAACAATTTTCCCCCTATAAAGGTTCATGGACCCCCAAACCAAACCAAACTGCAGGGATTCGAGGGGGAGCTCGACTGAACTGGTCCAGTGCAGTTTGAGTCCAGTTCAGACTTGAATTGAACCATACAATCTACAGCCCACCAATCTGCATTGAGTTTAACCATTTCAAGAGAGATACAGTCACTGCCTGAAGCCTTGCCTACTTTTAAACAATTAAAAGTTTCTTAACTTCAGCTACTGAGGTGGGAGGCCATTCTGGGAGTAAATCATTATTAAATTCTGATGGTACTGGTCCTCCCTTGTGGGCTCTAAAGTGTGATTCCCATATCTCTACAGGGAGCTGGCTGGTCAGACGTAAGGGGCAGTTTTCTGAGGAGCCAACTGTACTGCGTCAGAAGAGAGGAAAGTTCGCCTCTTCTACTGAGACTCTTTGAGCCTCTCTTTTTTTAGCTTTGAGTAAAGCTTTGTATTATTTCTTCAATGTGATCAAAAGAGTCACATGTTGAGGATCTTGACCAGGCACAACTTTGACCCTCCTGCAAATGTTGGCCTACAACTCCCATAATCCCTGGCTATTGGCCACTGTGGCTGGGGATTAGGGAAGTTGTTGTCCAAAAACAGCTGGAGGGCCTAAGCTGAGCAGGCCTCGTCTTGACGATATAATTTAAAATATGTCACCAACTCCTTCTTGACAGCTGTACACTCTTGGTCATATCAACTTCTGGACCTAGCAGTTGACCAAGAATTATAACTATTTCTTTCCTGAGCAAGAATTTCCTGTATCATTTGAATGAGGGTCCTGTAATGATCATATGTCATGGCTCCTATCTCTCATTTTGTGACCTCATCATAAATTCCCAGCATGACCTCTGAGTTGAGCAGATTGGCCATAAACTGAGCCCACTTTCCATCCCATCTAACCTGCACTTCCCCGGCAACCACCTCCAGCACCGGGCAGAATTTATCCTTAGAATAAGGTGTCCTAACTGGCAAGCTAATCCTTAAGGTCAAAGGGAGGTGATCACTATCTGTTTGGGGATCAACCTCCAGCTGTACAGCACAACTGGCAAGATTGCGGGAGGCAAGCCAGTAATCTACTGTTGACATCTTGTCCCCAGACCAATAGGTGAATTCTGCTGGGTGGTCACCACTCACGACTCCATTTAAATACACAGATCAAGCTGATTGGTCAATTGGGCCAAGCAAACAACCACAAAGTTATGTTTCCCATCCTTGGACAACTGGGGAGGGAGGGGGAAATCCCCCATATCTTCTGGTGGGACATCTTGGAAGTAAGTATATAAGGATGTGTCATCCTGCCCCATCCTTGCATTGAGACCACCTCCTATTAAATATAGGTCAGGGGATTGGATTCAATACATTCCTCTATGTATTTACCTAAGCATTGCCATTGTTGCTCTATCAAAGAGTGCATGCAAAGGGAAGTTAGATATATATTAATGAAGACAATTTGAACATTTTCAAATTGCAGTAGAGCTGCTTTCACCCAGTGGCCCTGGAAGGGCATCGAGCTGATCTTAACTTGTAAGCCTCTTGCAATTAGAAGGGCCAATCATCCTTTGGGTCTACTCCCCTTTTCACTAGACAAAGCATTAACACATTGCACATAGAAACCATCCGCATCAATCTTGTCCGTGGCCCAAGTCTCCTGCAGGAAAAGAATGTCAAAATTAGATAGATAATTTACAAAAGTTAAATCTGTGCATTTGGACAACCAGCTGTGTACATTCCATGTGCAGATGTTGAGTTCACTTTGATCTGGTGCTTATCACTTGGGTATAATAACCAAAACATGGGCCGGCTTTTCAGATAGATTGACTGGCTGGGCTAGGTCAGGGTAGTTTAGGGCATCATCTGGCAACACTGGACAGAAGTCCAGGGGGGGGGGTCTCCGACAGTTGGAGCTCTGGTGAAAAAGGGCTCTTGGGGCTAGATTGTAAAACAGTCATTACCAAATTCGATGGTGGAGGCATAATTTCCTGGAGGTCAAGTCTTGACACTTGTGAATCCAAGGAGTCCAGCACCTCATATAATGAGGGTGAAGCGTCTGATTGTAATACTTGGGCTGTCACCTCATTTTCTTTTGGTGTTCTCTGGGAAGGGTGCCCAATGTTTAGGCTGAGGCTGAGCTGGGGAGATTGAGGCTTCTTAGGCTGAGCTGGGGAGAGGAGTCTAGAGTGCACAGAACTGGTTTGGAGGCCCTTTATGTCCGAACGGTGGCCGGTTCTGCCGGTTTGAAGGTGGGGGTGCGCTTTAAGGGCAGGGGAGGGCACATTAACCCCTCCCGATACTCCTCCTCCACTGGCACTCCGGTTTTCTAAAGTCCCTCTGGGTGGCGGTGTATCTCCTAGCTGCCCATTGTCCCTGTTTACTGGAACTATCCCGAAGTTAGCTGACGTGCTTGCACACTATTTCTCTTAGTTTCAAAGTTGGCATTTCTCTTTAACAGCAGTTTTATTAAGGAATTGTGGTACAGACAGCTCAAGAAAATATTCAACGTGCTTAAGTAACATTTCATTCTTTGCAGCATAAGAGGAACCACAGGGTATTCAAAAGTAAGCAAAAGTCTTTTCATACATGGAGGCATTGGCATCCAGTGAATCCCAGCCAGACACAGTTGGGTTTGATCACATCTCAGGATTTAGGACAGGGAAAGTAATTCTTCCTGGATCCACATTTGTTTATATTTATGTTTTTCATTGCAATATGAAGGACTATCTGTCTAGTCTGAAGAATTTGTGTGACGTTCATCCCCTGGCTTCTCGGAGCCTTAAGATAATTTAGCTTCTCTGGTTTAAGTGAGTTCTCAGAGGAAACAGCTTCCAAATCAGACTGACAGTTAAGACCCGGGGCTTGCTGGACCCCTGAGGCTGATAGCCTCTGCATAAGCTTAGAAAAATCATCTCTGAGATCATCTGTCTTCTTCCCCATGTTCTCAATTTTTCCAAAAATTAAAATTACAGTTTCTACCATGAGAAGTGTATTCTTATATACATATTTAGCCAGAAATTCAGTTAAACAGAGAGCTCATCTCCTCTGCTGTTGTTTGTGTATAAGTGCTCTGTCTCCCAGAAATCTCCTTATAACAGTGCCCACCTCTAGCTGAATCAACAGACTCCGCAGAGATAGATTCTGTATCTGATACAGCATAACAATTCTTTACTGCCAAGGGGTTCTCATGGAGTCTCTCAGGTTTAAGAGGTCATTAATTCTCTGTTGCTCTGGTGCTTTGTTTTTAAAATGCTCCTTCTCATGCTGGGGGGTAATTGTCCATCTTCTCTTGTGCCGCATTATCAGACAGTTAGTTGGCAGTTGTCTTGCCTCAGTTCACTTAGTGATTCAGATGTAGTTGAATCACAGAAAGTTCATACTCAAGCCCATCTCAGTGCAGTCATCTTCAGCTTAAAACCCCTGTTAAAATTTCCCACTAAAACTATGAAAATAGTCTTAAAATCCCAGGAGCTCTTCAAGGGAGCGGCTCACCCAATGCCATCTTGTCCACACTCCTATGCATGGAGTAGAGCAACTGGACAAAATGGAGATGTCACAACACTAGACCAGGAGTCATCCCATGGAACTGATAGCCAGGAAATTTAGGACCAACAAAAGGAAGTACTTTTTCACACAGCACATTATTAATCTATGGACTTCTTTGCCACAGGATGTGGTGATGGCACTAGCTTGGATGGTTTTAAAAGGGGCTTAGACACATTCATGGAGGGCATGTCTAGAAATGGCTACTAGCTTGGTAGCTATAGGTCACCTCCCACCTCAGAGGCAAGATGCCTCTGAATACCAGTTCCAGAGGAGCAACAGCAGGAGAAAGGGCATGCCCTGCCTGTGGGTTTCTCAGAGGCTCAGGGGCCATTGTGTGAAACAGGATGTTGGGCTAGATTGGCCTTGGGTCTGATCCAGCAGGGCTGTTCTTACGTTTTTACATTCTTAGTGGAAGGCACAGCCTCTACCAGGGCTAAGATGGCCTTGCTTGAATGTCTGTTGCATTTGGCCTTTTGTACCATGCTCCCTTTCATTCTTCGGTTACAGAAGGTGGCTAGCTTTTATTCCTTCTCTGTGAGTGATTGTAGCTGCACTTCTATTTCAAATGGCAACCTCACAACCAGAGCCAGTTTTGAGGAACATGTATCAGTCTCATC
This sequence comes from Hemicordylus capensis, assembly GCF_027244095.1. Taxonomy (NCBI): domain Eukaryota; kingdom Metazoa; phylum Chordata; class Lepidosauria; order Squamata; family Cordylidae; genus Hemicordylus; species Hemicordylus capensis. The sequence goes on along the minus strand of NC_069662.1, from coordinate 65,913,484 downwards.
AATGTTCAAATATGGTACCGTGTTCCTATTAAACATGATGTGTATTGGAATCTTGAACATGAGGAAGGTCAGCTGCATCAGGCTTCTGAAGACCACCCTCCTACTTCCTCATTAGCTCCGTCTGACTTATTCTGACCAGGAGACACAAATCAACAAATGCAATGTATGAAATGATTCAATACATGTCCATTTTAGATTAATTTGTTCATCTGGCATTCATTTCTTTATTAGCAACTAATATAAATGTTTTAGAAAGTTGGGAAATTAACTGAGACTGCATCATAGAACATACTAATATGATCACACATTGCAGGGAAAGACTGATAGTGATAGACAAACCATCCTTTAGGGAACTTTGTTTACTAAGCTTTTCATCAAGGGAATCTCAGCTGTTCTTCTGAGAAACCTCAGTGTTCCAGTATGCATCTTGAAAACCACTGATTTAAAGCATTCAGAAGGAAAGAACTGCTCAAAATTCAGATAATTGTGCATCTTGGCAATCCAGGCTTCCTAAACTAAAATTAAAAACAAACTAAAGGTAGGAAAAAGTGGGGGGTAGTAAAGAAGCATGTATAATAAGCTTTTGAAAGGCAAAAACAATTTAGATTTGAGTCATAAATGAAATCATAGGATTTGAGAGATAGACTGGATAATATGTTCACGCCTACTGCAGATAATTTACCCACTTAGCACAACCTTTCTCAAATATAATTTAAAATAGTATTTTCAAGAGTTTAAGCTTTCCTCCATGTGCATCAGAGTTATAATGATAAAGCTACTGTAACAGTCTTATGTTTCAAGAAAGAATAAAAATCACCTTTTAAAGGAAAATCTGCTCTGGCTAGAATGGTGTATGAAGATGCAGTATTGTTGTGGAGCAAGAAAAAATCCCCCTCATTGCAGCTGGATATTTGAGAGGATTTCACAGTTTAATTATTTGCCAAATGTTGCTCTCAAACATTTCAGTGAAAGTGTTGCCTTTTGGATAAGTGAGCCTGTGAACTAACAAACACACCCAGGCTCGCCTGTTCATTACAATTGCCCGGGGCTATTCACATGGTTATCAAAATGAAGGAACGGGGCATGCAGACCAGGTATGCAGGCTTCTGAGAATCCATGTGACTCCCCTCCAATCCAGTTCACTCAAAAGTGGGTACCCCAGAGTGTGTAGCTTGTTTTTTACTGAGATAAGGTGAAAATAGTAGCCTTCCTACCTTGGTGTGTTGATCATGTGGGTGAATTTGCCATTTCTAGGATTCCCTGGGAACAAGTGGCCATGTTTTTAAGAGAGTACTGTGGTTTGCATCTATGGATATGCCTCTCTGAACAACACACTGTTTGTTTCTTTGCTAGCAATGACTTCAGTAGGGCTGGTCCTACTTCCTGCCCCATCATGGCCATACAGGGGAAAGAGGGTGATGTAATGATGGTTCCTGGTCTCCTAGTAGTGCAATGCATGCTGAGATAGCTCTTTTGATCCTTGGAGAACCCAGCTCCCAAATTAAAAAATGTAGACGGTTGATGGGATTTTTAAAATTCCTAATTTCCCCTAGTAGTCAGATGGTTGCCTGGATTGTCTTGGACTGTGGCTGCCTGAATCATTTTGGTGCTGAGATTGCAGACCCAAACAGAGGATCTGCTTGTCTGTGGAGAACAGGGGAGGAGATCTTTTCCACCACCCCAAACCACCCCCATATGGTGAAGTGCAAGGCTCTCTTGTCTGTTTGCTTCTTTGATTAGGTGCTACTTCAGCACCATTTTTTAAAAAGAGGTCTCTTTTCTGGAATATGGTCTTATTGCATAACCAGTGAGATTTGGCTATGTGATAATGTGAAGGAGGGCAAATGTGAATGAGAATATTCTTTCCAGGACTGAGTGAAACTAGCCAATCAGCCCCAGCCCCCTTGTAGCTGATACTATAATAGAAGTTGCTGTCTGGGAGGAGGCAGCCACAGAACATAAATAACCTTTTAGGCAAAAGATTATCCTTCCTTGTGCAGCAGAGCAACAGTGGGTTGGCTGTCTAAAACTGATGCAACTAACGATGTAGCCACACTGTGCTTTTCAGTGTGGTTTTCAAAACATTTCTAAATGAAACCAGTTTGAAAGGATTCTGGGAACTGTAGTTCTGTGAGAGTGGACTAGGAATATTCAGTACTGGTTCAGCAAGTTCCCAGAATTCTTTCAACCTGGTTCAACTTCATAACTGTTTTGAAGAGTGCAGTGTGGTGGCTAGAGCCTGCAAGTGCCATGAAACCTAAAATAAATTCTAAGTTAATACATGACAAATGCATGCTAATTTATTTATACTATTGAATTTTAGTTGTACAATTAAAAGCATGTGTAATATATGAAGAAGTTATTCAATAAAGAAAGGAGGACTAAGTGAAACTGGACTAAGTAACTGGCCCTATCCACTCCCAGCACAGTACCTCTAGTGATTGTTGCTGGTGTCTATCTTATGTTTCTTTGAGATTGTGAGCCCCTTGGGGACAGGGATCCATCTTATTTATTTATTATTTCTCTGTGTAAACCACCCCAAGCCATTTTTGGAAGGGCAGTATAGAAATCAAATAAATAAATAAATAATCACTGTCACTGTCATGGTTAACTTGTCAAGATTGTGTCTGGGATTGTGATTTGAAAAGTTAACCATCACAGATGATGTCCTCTAAGTTGGACTAGCTCAGGATCCCATCCTATATATTTTCAGCTTCTATTTAATAAACTAGGGAAGAAATATCTTCCCCCTTCCCTCACACACACACACACACACACACACACACACACACACAGAGTCACACAAACAATATTCCAGTACTCCACTGCTTGGGCTAACTATAGGGCCCTTCAGACTTTCTGGACCTTGGAGAGCATGCTCACATTTATCTCTCTAGCTCTCAGGTCCTGCCCTGGACTCAGCTAGACTGTGCACTGACACTGGCTGTATAATGCCGAACCAGAGTTCAATGGGGCAGAAGTTAATGTATATCCAAATGTGTGAAACTGATATTTTGTGGCAAAAGCGACCTGCGGTTTCCCTTGCAAAACTCCACTTTGAACCTTCAATTTGTAGTGAGTTTCACTGCTCCTGAGCTTTGAAGGTGGCAGCATTACATCCGAACGCAGATGCTGCCATGACTGGGATTTCATGCTGTTTCTGTAAATGAAATAATAGAGAGGGCAGCCGAGACCTGCCCAGGAATGTGCCCACTTCATGTCTGCCATGCTTCTCACGGGTGCCTCCCAGAGCACTTGCCCTGCCCCCCTGTCTGCACTCTTCAAACCATTGCCTGGCAACTGGGACTGCTTTGTCCCATCCCAAGCTTCTAAGACTGTCAAAGGAAAAAGTCACATTGGGGGATGCCCGCTTGCCACTGTGTGCCTTATCCCACCCTCTGGTAAGCAGAAGAGAAAGGGGACGGGACAGGGATGGACACTATGTGTTTTTTCTCTCCAAGAATGGATTGATAGAGGGGTATGTTCACAAGCACATGCAGTTGTGGTGGCATCATAAACTGGGCAACCTGATTAGATAACAACAAAGATAACACATGGCAGGGCAGTAATACCCGGTGTCGGCTTTAAAAGGCAGCCTCACCCAGGAATTATTGGATGGCTTTGCTCTATTTTTTGTACAGTAAAGTTGGGAAAAGGTGGCCCAGCTCCTTCCCCTTGGGTAGAAGCATGCATTCTCTGGTGTTGCTTATGAGAAGAACCATCCAGCAGGAGCACTATGGCCTCCAGTCACAGGAGAGATTCCTCCTATGTGATGATGATGGATGCTCCTCTATGGCCTTTTCACTCATGAGAGTGAAAGGCCATGGAGAGACCCATGCACTACTCATGAGGAAAGCTGTCCTGGAGTACACAGAGATGAGGCAGAATCATTAATAATGTGCAATGATCTCCTAAGGACCACTCTCTCATGAGAGTGAAAGGCCATGGAGATACATATGCAGATATCACCCAGATGGCAGATACTACCCAGCCCAGTTGCTCAACACAAGCAAGCCATGAGGACAGGTACCACAGCAAAACTTTTCCTTTTCTTGGCACCTGCCATGATGAAGCAGTCCAAGCAGTCCCTCTAGCAGTCCAGTTGATCATTGAAACATATCCATGTTCATTTTTGCCTGGCATGGTGACCCTACTTTCCTGGGATAACTGATAACTGGGACTTCCCTCTCCTGTGGTTCCCCACAGTGGCCAATCTGCATACTCTGCAATGCTGGTCCAAACCCTAGAAATTTGAATCAGAGTAAAGACCCTGTCCCTGTGTTTCCTTAGTCTGCCCACACAGTACCACCCAGATACATGGAGTGGCCACAACGCTTTGGGAGTATGAACGGCTTGCCTGGAGAGGAGGGGGTCATAGTATACAAGTTCTATTTTTTTTACCAGAGACAGCGGGGTGTGTGTGTGTCTTGATTTGGAAGGCCTACCTTGTGAGAGTGCAGTTTTAGGGAGGCTTGAAGCATATTGGTCCTCCCCAGTGGACTGGCCCTCTCATGAGAGGGCTAATCCCCAGTCAGCAAGCCAAAAAGTGGGCACAGGTGTGCTTGGGTGTTCTTCAACTGCTTTGCCGGTGTCTGCCATTGCAAGAGTCTGGTCCACTTTGTCACAGTGGGCCATACTCTAGGATACTTTGCCCTTCCTCATATACATATTCCCTCCTAGGAAGTCATCATGATCCCTTCCAGAAAAATTGTGCCCCTCTGCATACCCCCATTGTCAGTAATTGTGCTTGTGCAAAACTATTTTGGTCTGGGGCTTTTACAAGGGTGGCAGTATAATTGCTGTCAGGAAAAGGCCTTGAATGCCTTTTAAAGGGATTTAAATGTCATTTCCCTGCCAAGGGCGGGCGGTCCATTCTGAAAAGGCACATTTGCACCTGGCACTCTCTCTTGGCCAATGGCTGACACCTTGCAGGCATTCTGTTGCCTTGCCCACAGTCTGGCGAGGCGGGTGCTATGTATCTTGCTGGGATGCAGCTTTGTCAGACCAGGAAGAGGGAGTGGCTCCTCTGCCCTGAAACCTGACGTATAGTTTTCTGGGATACGGTTGGACAAACATCTGCGATGCAATTCATGGTTACAAAAATTAACCTCAGGATCATCTACCCATGGTTTGCCGTTACGTGCAAATGTGGCCATTGTATGCTCTCTGCCTAGGGCCCTGAAGGCCTAGCCACTACTGCTGCACTAATAACACCCACCACTTAGAGAAGCTGCCTGTGTACTGCAAGGGGAGATAAGTGTCTCTCCAGCGCAGAGTAGCACTTCCTCCAATTGCAAACAGCATGGTTTGCCAGGAACTCCCCCATCCATCAAGAATTGTGTTCACATCTATTCATTTGAATGGGCTATCTTATCTCTGCATTTCCTATCATTTTGTTTTCCTTTTTTGGTTTTCCTGCCCCAGTTGTGAGTGCATGGATTCTCCATACATCCCTACGTCATTTTACAGCTAGATGCAGTTCTTACTGTATTTTGATGTAATGATACAGAAACCACACATGTTTTATGTTGTCCCCTCTTTTATTATTATCCTACATGTACCAAAGGGGGTGCTAATAGTGCTTCATAAGCACCCCACTCCCGGGGCATCAGCAACAATAGCTGATGTAGAGACTGCAGTATTTTGAGTGCACAATTTACAAATTTTGGCTGTTCTTCCTCCTTTGGTGTTCAGGGCACTGGGCATGTACTGGAATCCCTCTGACTTCAAAACGAGACATTTAAGATTGTTCACACCTTTTCTCTTGTATCTGTATTCACATTTCTTTGATATGGCCAATTATCTTTGTCCCATCCCACTACCCTTTGGATGCCTAAGCTATTTGTCTATAAGCTGAGGATTAAGTTACTAGAAGTTAAGAATTTGAGGACTGAAAGAAATTTTCATATGGGGAGGCAGAATTATTACTGGAGGGGCAATGCCCCATTTGCTTCCCTGTTGCTACACCCCTGGAGCTAAGATACATCCTTGTCTAATCCCTGAACATAAGGATATCTTCTGAAAGATGCCCCTAATTACTGCATCTAATTCGAAGAGGACTGTTGTTATCCAGGATCTTGATGATCTTGTTATCCAGGATCTTTTATCCACAAGCATATTCTGCAGTTTCTTCCATAGCTTAGCCCTAGCAATAAAATAAAATCCATGAAGGCAGTTTCCCCTTCAAGGACCCTATGTAGTGAGTTTCAGTAAGGTTGGAAAGCACCAAGCAAGGGTCTAAAGTTGAATTATTCTCTCTTAATGTTGCTTGGGAGTCAGTGCAGATTCCAAGGAGGAGTTCAATCCAATGCATGAGAACCTGGCATATACCTTTCCCATAATAGACAACAGACTAATAGATTTGTAATTTCTCTGCTTGTTGACTTGGTCCTTTTTAAAGAGAAGTGCCACATCACTACTTGTATGCTATATCCAGTAATATCTTGCAGTTTGTTTGGACAATTGTCCCAGGGGGGATCCTGTAGAGAATGTGGGAGAGGAGAGAAAGGGAGAGAAAGGAGAAGGAGAAATGGGTATGCCAAATAAACCCTTGGTTAAATCTTACTTAAGATTTCCTTGTATGTATGAGGGAAGTAGTATAAAACATCACTATGTTCCAGCTGGAAAGAATCCTGCTGGAGCTGTTTATTGCGGTAAAAAGGGCAGCTAACAATGGGGCCCACAGATGATGATTTTGTCCAATAAACTCAGCAGGGTTTATTGGAAACCCTCAGACTTTAACTGCTGGATTATGGAGACCACATCTTTCATAGTAACAGCATTCCAGTTTGGAAGAGCTCTGAAAATAACATCTGTGGGGGGCTTAGGAGCTCAGGAGAGATCATGAAACCAATAGGATCCATAAAGATGTTTTGAAATGGTTTTTTCATACCTGAGAAGGAATACATCAACTTTTACCTTGAATATGGGAGTAAAGGGCTATTACTACCACTACTAGTAGTAGTAGTACTAGTACTACTACAAATATTTATATACTGTATTGCTTTTCAACAGAAGTTCTCAAAGTGGTTTACATATAAAAATAAGTAAATAATAAAGAAGGTTCATGCATTTTTTATTTTTGCAACTTGGCTATTGGTTTTTTTGCTATGTTGCACATTTAAGGAGTTTTATTTTTATTTTTTGCTTACTTAATTGAAAATATGTATATTGAGTTTATTGTCTTTTGTAATAATTAGTTTTGAATTATGTTTATTTTTTAAAATCCAAACCACATTTGAATTGGCCATTGAAGTGTTTATTGTGTTTGAATTACTATTATGTTACAATGCTTTGATATTTAAGGTTTGAACATATTGTTATATTGACTGATGTGCTATTAAAATGTTATGTTTTGATGCTTTGTTGTTGTAACTGAACTCCCAGCTCCTCTAATCTTCACAATTGAACAAAATTTACTTTTTCTGAGATTAAGACTTATTTAACAAATTAATACACAAGGAGCTTCTGATACCATTAGCAATCATTAGCCAGCTGTTTAACATCTACATGAAGCCGCTGGGAGAGGTCATCCGGGGATTTGGACTGAGTTGTCAGCAATATGCGGATGACACTCAGCTCTATCTCTCCTTGTCATCTGATCCTAGGGAGGCAGTGGATGTCCTGAATCGGGGGCTGGAGGCCGTGATGGGTTGGATGTGGGCTAACAAACTGAAATTGAATCCAGATAAGACGGAGGTACTGTTGGTCAGTAGGAGAGCCAATCGGGATGAGGAGATTTTACCGGTTCTGGATGGGGTTGCACTCCCCTTGAAGGAGCAAGTACGCAGCTTGGGGGTACTTCTGGACCCGGCTCTGCTTTTGGAAGCTCAGGTGGAGGTGGTGGCCAGGGGTGCCTTTGCAAGGCTTCGGCTAGTGCGCCAGCTGCGTCCCTTTTTCTAGAAGGCAGAACTGGCCATGGTTACCCATACCTTAGTCACATCGCGGCTGGATTACTGTAACACGCTCTACGTGGGGCTGCCCTTGAAGAATATCCGGAAACTGCAGCTAGTGCAAAATGCGGTAGCGAGGGTTTTATCCGGAGCTGCCCATTGGGAACACATCACCCCCATTTTGAAAGAGTTGCACTGGCTGCCAGTTCGTTTCCGGGTCCAATTCAAGGTGCTGGTTTTGACCTGTAAAGCCCTTAACGGTTTGGGCCCGGGGTATTTGAGGGACCGCCTGCTCCCAAGGGTTGCTGCCCGCTTGACAAGGACATCTGAGGGGGCCCTGCTCTGGGTGCCGACAATGAGAGAGGCCCAGCTGTCATTCACTCGGGACAGGGCCTTCTCTGTTGCTGCTCCTAGACTCTGAAATGCTCTCCCGGTGGCCATTCGTTCCTCGGACTCCATCATGGCTTTTAGAAAGCTTGTAAAGACTTGGCTTTTTATCCAGGCTTTTACATAATCGTTTTTACTGCTGCTTCTGTATGTTTTTATCTGTTGTATTGTTTTTATATGTTTTTATATTTTTTGCTTGATGTTTTTATTGCCTTTTTATTGTATGTTTTAACTTTTGTAAACCGCCTTGGGGTTTTCTTTTAACGAAAGGCGGTATATAAATGTAAAAATAAATAAATAAATAAAAATCTTGTTGTTAACACACACTAACAATTATGAGGTTCTTCTTCCCAGGCAACTCTGGTGGTGTCCTATAATTATTAACATTTCAGTTTCCACAGTTCTTTACTACAACTGTAATGAGCCTTGGATTCAGCTTAGTTGTGGAAGTTAGTATACAAATTGAATCAAATCAAAAAAAGCTAATTCAGAATAAGGACAATGCTTCTTGAACTGCATAATTATCACTCTGAATGGTGGTGGTGCTATTGCTTGAACGATATAGAGAAGGGAGAGTGTTGATTCCTGCCTGGATAGGAAGAGTGATGGGGGGTGGGGTGGGCAGTATAGTGGTCACTGACAATAGATAGTGGCTGGAGAGGTAAGCAGAACTGAATAATGGCTGGGAAGGGAAATACAACCATGTTGTGAATGCTTTTGGTGCCTTTCGAATCCCAACCTGAAAAATCAGCAAAAGGAGAATTGTTTTTCATGGGGGTGGGGGAGAACTGCACACAAAGCACTCCAGCAGTTTATCTCTGCCTTAATATACAGGAGTAAAAACCCACATAAAATTGGGGAGAGCTTTAAAAAAATAAAATAAAAAGGAAGTTTGTAAAAAGTGGAAAGAAGGTCACTTAAAGAGGCTAATGAAGTCTCACATTCAGTCGAAGGGCACTCTCAGCCATCATTTCCTTATCCCATTTCTTCCATTTCACCACCTTCGGAACTTTCTACATGTTATGTTAAGCCTCTCATGGGGCAAACAGTCATTTGGGAGGCAACTTTTAGTGGAAAAACAGAACAGGGGGAAGATATTACCCTCCTCTCCTCATGCACCACAATCCCCATCTTTGCTCCCCCCATGGCTGTTTTTTGTGAGAAAGAGGAAACTTCTCATTAATGTAATGTGCAGTTTGGCCTTAACTTCAGCTAGGCAAGGTTAAATTTAACATATGTTTATTGGGATAAGATGAAGCCAGCAAAAAGTCCCCTTTGGTATTTTATGGAATGTGTTGCCCCAACAATTGTTGATATATTTATTAATTCAATGATTGGTTTATCAGAATGCACAGTTTTATTTAAGCCCTAAATAAGATTGTGGCTTAAATGTCACAGCATCACTGGCAATTAGTGATGCTTAATAACACAGCATCACTGACAATTAGTTATTAGTCTTTAGATGCTGAAATGAATGAGCACAAAAAAATGGAAATACATCTCAAAATCAACACCAGTCTAAGGTTTATGTCCTGTTTTTGAAGCCTACCTGCCATCTAGTATACTTTTGTGTAGAAGGTGTAAATTAAAACAGGAACCATGCTAATTTAATTTACACCTTGCTAGAGTTCCCCAGCATGCAATTTGCATCCAATCAGACTTCAGTGGAATAAATATAAGTATAAAGAAGTATACTGGGATTTGTTCCATGGACAAGAAACACACTTTTACATAGAGTCAGACCTTGAAGAATCCTAAAACAAGCAGTTCTGGTAAGAACTAATCTGCCTACTTTCCTTTCACTATTCCTACAACTGGACTAAATTTGCTCCAAATCAGTTAGGCAGTTGCACTTCAAATGTTCACACATCTGCCATTTTGAATTGGGGTATATGACATCATCACAAACTATGCCTTTGAGTTGTCCTTATGTTTTCCTACAACTGCACTAAATTTGGTCCAAATTGGTTCCCTCTTGCACCTCAAATGCTCATGCATCCAACATCTTGAATTAGGGTGGATGACATCATCATAAACTACACCACTGAAGAGTCCCTATGTGTCACTCACTAAAAATGTACCAAATTTGATTCAAATAGGTTAGATGGTCCACAAGTTATCCCACTTGCGCCTCAAATGTTCATGCATCCACCATCTTGTATCAGGATGGAGTACATCATTACAAACTACACCATTGAGATGTCCCTATGTGTCACTCATTACAACTGTACCAAATTTGATTCAAATCGATTAGACTGTTCAGTTAGCCTGCTTGTTCCTCAAATCTTTTTATGTCTACTATCTTGAATTGGGGTGAATGACATCATTACAAACTATGCCACTGGGGCTTCCCTATGTGTCCCTACAGCTGTAACCATATTTTTTCAAATCAGTTAGGTGGTTCACAAGTTAGTCCACTTGCCCCTCAAATGTTTATTTGCCAACCATCTTGAATCAAGGTGAATGACTATGCCATTGAGGTGTCCCTATGTGTTCCTTCAACCGTACCCAATTTGGTTCATAGTGCAAAGTTGACAGGGGGAGACACACACACACACACATACACACAAAATGCCAGGTGATCTCATAAGCTTAATTTCCTTAAGAAAAGTAGCCTAAAAATAGGAATTCTAAAAAAACAATTGTCCATAACTTTTCTTCCAATCTTTATAAAAATATACTTTGTTCAGTGTAACAACTGATGAGCTGTTTTACATCTCATCACAGGATATAGGAAAAGTTAAAAGCATGTCTTAAATCATTGCATATTTTAATGAACAAAGGCCTACTCTAGTTAACTTAGAAATAAAAAGTACAATCGAAACAAAGCTTAGCATTTTGAAATCTTACGGATTTGAAAGGGAGAATGAAGCACATATTTAAAATATTTCCCAATGAAATGAAAGGGAAATTATTGCTTTTACATTTGGCTGGATCATGCCCAAAGTGTTTTTAAGTAGCAATATAGATTTCTCACTAAGGCTGACTCTGAAATTTCAAAGAAATGAAATTAAAAGTACTTTCCTCCCGTTGAATAATTGAGAATTCCCAAGGGAAATCAAATGAGTTTCTGCAAGATGACTGCCATCTCTGAAGGAATTTCTGTACATCCTACTTCTGAACCTTGGGCAAAGCAGATTGATTCAACACATCTCATTATGTTATATGAGATCATTGCCATCTGTATCAAAGATGATATAGCAGACCATTGCCATCTGTATCAGAGGAGCAATAAAAAAATCTTTTGGATCAGATTGGAATAGGATCAGATCTGGTGTTTTAATCTCTTTTGAGCCCTACCAAAATCTTGTTTAAACATATATTTGGAACACGTGTAGAGGGACCATTAGAATGAGCACACACAAACACACCCATACATACTGTGCAATAAAGGGACATACTAAGAGCAGACCCAATCAGATGCCCTCCGAAGAAGTCCCAATGGGTGTGCTCTTAGCTTTTCCCTTTACTAATTGCATACGCAGGGATGAGATCATCTGAACCTGCTTTTTGAAAGAAGCTATGTTTCCAAATTTGGTGCAGACTTGCTAAGAAAACCCACACACCATACAGCAGCTTGAAAATTTATCCAAGAAGTTCTAAGAAATATATCCACTTCTAAGTTTGTCTGAGATCCTATTTGCAAATGGCAGAGATGCACACGAAATGAATTTTTGATTCATTTTGAAACAAATTTGAATCTGGTCCAACAATTCTATTTAAATTTGAACCAAATCTGAATTGATTTGACCCAGTTTCGCACTTTTCTTAATCAATCTGGGGACAGAATGTTTTTTAAAGGTGCCAAATGGCTCTTGAATCAAATTCATACCAAATTTTGCAATTTTGATCAAATTTTAATTGCCCTTTTAAGGGGTGAGTTAATTAAAATTTGAATCACTCGACTCACCCAGATTTGAATTGAATCATTTCTGTTTTCTGTTACATCCTTAATATCCTTTTACTGCATTTTGTTGATGTTAAAGTCATTTTTGTTGGTGTTAAAGTCATTTAGAAGCGAAGACATTAATCACTCCTTAGATAATAAAATGTGTGCCAGTTGCAGCAAAATTAAAACTCAAACCCTTTAACTAGCTCACACAGAATCTAGAAATGGATCCTTTAAAGTGTGATTGTGTGTATCAGTGCAGGCATATGTGTTCATTTTGTAAAACTGATCATAAGTCATTATTTTACTTACATATGGAATAAATTAAAGTCATCGTTATTAACAGAATTATTTACCAGGCAAAGCTATTAGTCATAGTCACTTCAGTTTTCTGCCCAGAAAATAATCAGTTGAGCAATCAGTTGCACCATTTTTATGTGGCAATTTGGCTTGAAAGGAAACCTCCTTTGGCAGCAAAAGGTGCATGAAATGATGATGCAGTAATGAAAACAAAGATGGCTTGTGTGTAACAAAGTAGTAAAAACACAGAAAATGGAATGCAGACGGGCTGCTGTATGAATAAATAAATGTTTGTGAGCCTGAGACCTGGGGGTGAGTTAGTAGTTTTTTAATAATTATTTAGTGTTTGCACAGTCACATGAGAAATTATGCAGTGGTAATTCACTATGATTGTAACATATGAAGCATAAGCAAGAAGGGCTTAGAAGGGGCCATATAGACAACTAAGTTGATACACTGGGGAACTGTGAGCCCTTGGGATTAATCCAATAGCAAAAGGCTTTCAATCTGCCTTCCAGACTAAAGGAACACCCCACCTCATCCCCTCCCCTTTATTATGCACCTCACCTGCTCCCTCCAATACACTATCAAATTGACTTTTTAACCCCCAAACTTTCCCAAGATTAAACCACACATTGGCCCTATTTGCATGTAACACCAAACCAGAGTTGAATGGGGCAGAGGTTGGAATCCATGTATATCCAAATGTGTGAAACCGCCGTTTTGCGGCAAAAGCAACCTGCAGTTTCCCTTGCAAAACTCCAATTTGAACCGTCAAAAATTGCTGTATGAATAAAATTTGTAGTGAGTTTCACTTCTCCAACCTGAGTCTTGAATTCAGCAGAGTTACGCCGCCATAACCAGGGTTATCTGCTGTTTCTGGAACCAAAATAATAGAGAGGGCAGCCCAGACCCACCCAAGAATGCGGTCGCTTCATGCCTGCCGTGCTTCTCGCTGGCTGCCTCTTGGAGCACTTACCTGCCCCCCTGTCTCTGCACTCCTCAAGCCATTGCCAGGCAACAGTGACACCATCTTGCCCCATACCAACCTTCTAAGCTTGTCAAAAGGAAAAGTCACATTAGGGGCTGTCCACTTTCCATTGTGTCTCTTTTCCCCTCCTCTGGCAAGCAAAAGAGAAAGGGGATGGGATGGAAGGATGGGCACTATGTGTTTTGGTAACAAAAAATGAATCAATCAAAAAATATGTTCACAAGCACATCCAGTTGTGGTAGCAAGATGCCCCTTCTCCCAAAGACTCTCATGAGAGTGAAAGGCCATGGAGACATGCATGCGGGCCAGATGGCAGATGTTGCCCAGCCGGGTAGACAAGCAAGCCATGGGAACCCCAGCAACACCTTTCCCTGTCCTGGTGACTGCCATGATGAAACAGACCAAGCAGTCCCTCTGCCACTCTGGTCATCCATTGGCACATATCCATATTAGTTTTTGTCTAGCATGGCTATCCTACTTTCTTGAAATCGTTGATCATTGGTGCTCCCCTTTCCCATGATTCCCTGCAGCATCTGATCTGAATACTCTGCAACACCAGTCCAAACCTGGAATATTTGAATGAAAGTAAAGATCCGGTGCTGGTGTTTCCCTAGTCTGCCCACATGGAACTGCCCAGAAACATGGCCACTACTCCTTGGGAGTATGAAAGCATTGCCTGGAGTGGAGGGGGTCATGGTGTACAAGCACTATTATTTCCCAGAAAGAATGGGGGGCCCACATAAGCGGGGCCCTTGATTTGGATGGCCTACCTTGTGAGACTGCAGTCCAACAGAGGATCAAAGCTTACTGAGCATCTTGTTTTCCCCAGTGGAGTGGCCCTCTCACAAGAGGACTAATCCCCAGAAGGCAAGCTGATATGGGAGCAGGAGTGTGCTTGGGTGGTGTTCCTGGATTGCTTTGCCATCATTAGAGCATCCTTGGTCACACATCCTTAGAAAAAACTTCTAAGGTGTGAATTCTCATTCTATCATAGCAAATGAGATTTTTTTCAATTAAACAGCTCTCATGACCCCACTTTCACTTTTTCACACTTTCCTTTACTATGAATAATATGAGGAAGTAATCAATTTAGCACATTTCACCTTATGAAGACAAACCTCATAAAAATAAATTCACCAAAATTCACCCCCTGCTCAATCACTCTTAAATTGGGCATGGGTGGTAGCCTCCACCCATTAGACACTATCTACCAGCCCACCCCACTCCTTTGGGGCAGATCCACTTTCTGCCCCCAATCTGCCCCAAAGACACCCAAACTTCAAAAATTCTCAAAAAATCATCCCTCTGCCCAATCCCCCTGAAATTGGGGTGGTAGCCTCAACCCATTAGGCACTACCACCCCACCCCACTCTTTTGGGGCAGATCCACTTTCTGCCCCCAAACTGCCCCAAAGTCACTAAAACTTCAAAAATTCTCAAAAAATCACCCCTTTGTCCAAACCCCCTGAAATTGGGGTGGTAGCCTCCACCTATGAGGCACTACCACCCCACCCCACTATTCTGCCCCAGGCCCCACTTTCTGCCCCAATATGCCCCAATCAGCCTCAAAGACATGAAAATTTCAGAAATTTACCAAAAATCAGCCCTTTGCCCAATCCCCCTGAAATTGGGGTGGTAGCCTGCACCCATTAGGCACTACCACCCCACCCCACTCCTTTTGCCCAAATCCCATGCTGTGCCCCCAAACTGCCCCAAAGTCACTAAAACTTTTAAAAATCGCCAAAAATCAGCTATGAACCGAATCACCCGAATTTTTCAGGTCCGAAATTCAGGTGATTCGGCTCGTGCCCGAAAAATATCGGGGGACATCGGGGGTGATTCGGTTCGGCCCCGAATCACCCGAAATTGTTTGTTTTGGGCACAGATCATTCTGTGCCCGAAATTTTTTGCACATCCCTAAAAAATACCTTCTCCTTCTTCCACCCATCTCATTTAGCCCTTTACTTGTAAAGGGGAATCCTTGCTAGATACTTGTTGAGCCCTCGAGCTGGCTCACAAGGTGGCTCAATGGCCAGACTGGGTCAAGCCCAAACCACCTAGGGTGGCTCGAATCCAGTCTGGATTCAAGCCAAACAGGGCTAGTGAACATCCCTAATTTTCGCCAGTTTTGGACCCAGCTTCCAACCATGGTGTCGTGCTTAGAGTGGTGGACTAGAACTGGGGAGACCCAAGTTCAAATCCCTATTCAGCCATGAAACTCACTGGATGACCCAGGACCAGTCAGGGTTGTTATGAGGATAATCATAACCATGTACACCATTCTGGGCTTCTTGCTGGAAGAGTGGGATATAAATGTAAGTAAATAAACTTGTATCTCCAAGTAGGTCTCTGTGAAGCAGCCTTTATTTGATTCAAGGGTTGCCTTAGTTTTTGAAGTGGCTCCTAATTTGATTTGGGGCTTTGGATTGGTGAAACACTTGGAGTCAGACCAAACCATTTTGGCCCACTTGTCTGAGGATGGCAGTAGAGAACCGAACACTTCAGCCCTATCCAGACATTTTTAAAGGGGGAGGATGTTTCACCTGGGTACAGCATGCCAGGAATCTCAGCTGGCAAGAGACTCATGCCACTATGCTCTGCATGCTTATGGCATTTATCTGAAGAGGCAAATGCTGCCAAGTATGATGGAGATTGTTTCTGTGACTGAAAGGCTGAGACTGTGTACGAGTACAGCATTCTCTTTTTTCTTTTTAAAAAAAGCCTGAATTAGAGCTTCCTTCCATTGAATTTAGAATCCTGGGTATTTCAATGGTCTTAATTGCTTGGAGGAAGTGTCTCCACATTCAGTGCTGCACCCCTCAGAGAAGTGCTGAATCTGGAGAGAAAGGAAGGCATGACTAAGGAGTGCCTGGTTTCTATGGGAGGAGAGCTGGTCTTGGGGTAGCAAGCATGACTTGTCCTTTTTGCTAAGCAGAGTCCACCCTGGTTGCATTTGAATGGGAGACTACATGCATGAGCACTGTAAGATATTCCCCTTAGGGTATGGAGCTGCACTGGGAAGAGTATCTGCATGCTTGTATGCAGAAAGTTCCAAGTTCCCTCCCTGGCAGCTTCAAGATAGGGCTGAGAGAGATTCCTGCCTGCAACCTTGGAGAAGCCACTGCCAGTCTGTATAGAAAATACTGAGCTAGCTAGCTAGATGTCTGACTTGACATATGACATTTTCATATGTTCCTATGTCAGGGGTGAGACTAGCTGGCACATTTGCACTCCTCCCTTACTTGAGTAAAAGTAAATTAAAAGCCAGCCATGTATTAAATATTTAATTCCACCCATAAGAGAGATGAATGGGCAAGGCAAATCGGTCTCTCTGTTGGTCCTGCAGCACTGGGACTTTTCTCACTGAGGTGACAACCCCTTGTCTTGCTGGGCCACTCCAGAATGCAGGTTTGGATTCTTATGACTCTATATTAAAAGAATTCCCTAGAGTAAGGTAGTTGTCATGGAGAAATGTGCTAGCCGGGGAGGAGCTGTAATTGTGCACATGGGTTCAAAGGATCCACACACTGCTACTGCCAGGGCCATCACACTTGCTGTGATGGGCACATGGCAGTGCCCCCCCAAGCTTATTCTCTCCCCAGTGTGCGCAGGGCACCCCTTTTCTCTCCACCATACATGCCTCCACCAGTGACAGCAGCAGCAGCCTCCCTGAGGGAGCAGCCCAGGGTAGGCTGCCCTGTCCTCACCACTAAGCTGGCCAGTATGCATGCATGATGTCCAGCTGAATGGATGGCATGGTACTCAGCTGCCATGCCAACCACTCAGATGGACGCTAAACAGCAGGCAGCTGAGCATTGGGGCAGAGCAACCTACCCCGGACTGCTCCATCAGGGAGGCCACCACTGATGCCGTGCGCATAGCGGGGAGAGAAGGGGTATCCCTGCACACAGTGGAGAGAGAAGAGGCATTATGGGGGACACCTCTTAAAATTAAACAGCTTCTACAAGTATAGAGGACATATATTTGTTTTTATTTGCTCAGCGTTGACACAAATAAATATTGATTTAGAAATCCATGTGTGGAAATACCTAATATATTATAGGGATACAGCATGCATGCAGATCATAAATCAAAATTGTGAAAGAGGATACAAATTCATTACAAAATGAGGTATTAAGAACTTAAACAAATTAGGAGACACCATTTGTTCTAGGGCTGGCCCTGAGAAGGAAATTCGGTCACATGCACCAATATCCACTTGCAGTCTGATGTGGTACAGTCCCATCACATGGGCAACATCTTGATGATGACAATGATGACGATGACGACGATAACCGATAAAAAATATGTTATATACTGTATTTCTATGATGTCCGCTTCCCCAGCCTCAACCTGATACAGAAACATGCTGAGAGGGCACTGGGACATCCAGAAAACACATCACAATGATCATGCACTTGGCACATCACCCTTTAATTGCATGGGCTAGGGAAATATAATCTGAACCAGTTCTAAATGTAGCCCATATTCAGAAAACAAATGGAGTTCTGCCTTGGTGCTCTGGGAATAAAATTAAGATCTGGAATAGATCTGGTTCTATTCTTTTTTACAAACACTGGATGTAGTACAAAATGATCTGTGCAAGAGCTCTGAATATCTTGAAAGGTTGGTAGAACTTGATTTATTGTAGTATCTGGGATGCTGTTTCATGACACAGCACTCAAACGACCCATCAGTCATCAAGAGCAATATATAATTTTTTATTCTTTGGAACAAGAAAACTCCTTTTTTCAGTCTCAAGAGAGTGGGAACACAGAAACGTAATTGCTAGGAATGAGACATTTTAAAGAGATGCACTGTCTGTGTGGCAAAGTGTGTCACTGTAAAGAATAAAGATAATAATAAAAACAAAGCCAGCTGAAAAAACAGCAAGGAACCCTCGTGACAACAGTTGAAATATAGCATAATTCTGAATACGTAATTAGTGAATGGCTTTTTGAAAAGATAATTCTAGGATCTTTGAGGGTTTTAAGCAAACACTGGAGGCAAACTGGGAGTGACTGAAGATTTATCTATGTACAGCTAGAAGTTAATTGAAAGTCTTCTAACTTTCTAGCTGGAGGCCTGCAAATTAACTCCATCCTCTGAAAAAAAAACCATATCTAGCCCCTGGTAGCTTTACCAAATTCTAATCACTCAGAAAACAAGGGTTTGTGAAGATGTGAAGATTTTGTTCAGGCTGCAAGAGCACCCGGCAGCGGGGAAATCTCCCACTACACTGTGCTCCTTATGCAATGCATTGAGGGATTTCTAGAGGCCAGGCTTCATTCTCTTGGCCTCCAGATGGCCATGCTGCTCGCTGCAGCAGCAATCATGTGGGCGGGCAAGTGGCGTGGCTCGAGGATCACCACAATCATCTGGGGGAAAGGCAGGAGTGATCCTGCCTCCCTGCCAGCCCTCCCCACCCCAGGTTTCATGATCATGTGAATGACCTTAATATCTTCCAACAGGTGGGTCCTGAAGCAGTCTGCAGAGTCAATGGTTTTGAATTATGTGTTTTAGAGAAGGACAGATTTTTCCCTTCCCCAGAATCCTAGAACTAATGTCAGATACTTCTTGGTACCAATGCTAAACTGCTTGAGTCATAAGGGATATTTTCTGGGCTAAATTACTGTGTCCTTAATAGCTACAAAGCTTCTTAAAGAAGACATTGATTCTGAAAAAGTAAGATATATTGGCAGCATGCAATAGAAACTTCTGATAGCTTTGTTCATTGTAGTCTTAGTTTCTAAAGAATAAATATATCAATAAATAAATAAATATCAATTGCTTTTCTTTTTTTTTCATAGCATGAAAAAAGAAAGAAAATGAATTTGTTGAACAAAAACATGATAGCATTGCATAGCATGAAGGAAAGAATAACTGGAATACATTTTATTATTTCCAAGATTTACCCAAATATTATTTCCCAGGCACTTTATGAACCTAAGAGCTATCTTGCTAGATTAGAATGTGGTTCTTTAAGGGATGAGCAAAAGCTTCTGAAAAATGCCCAGTGTCCATGCATTTGTCCATACATGCAAGGGCTGTTCCACACATCCATATCCATCACTTGGTGACTGTACCATCAAGTGATAATGTGCATGTGAGCATTCACAGCATTCAAAGGTAAAACAAGACAGATAGAACCTTCCTATTAGCTTATTACAACTCATCTGACAGGACTACACAAATGCATGGACAAGGAGCATTTTTCAGAAGCATATTTGCATGGCCATTGAGCCGCCTTGTGAGCCAGCTCGAGGGCTCAACAAGCAAGGATTCCCCTTTACAAGTAAAGGGCTAAATGAGGTGGGTGGAAGGAGGAAAAGGTATTTTTAGTCTCTTTTTTCAAACTGCCACTGTTGGTGGGGATGGCAGTGGTGGGGAAAGCGGCAGTGGTGGTGGGGGCTCCTTCCACCCCCCTGTTGGCCTCCCAAATGACAGACCAATCATGCATGTATTGTTTCCCTCCGTATTCACTCAATGTGATATTTGAAAATGTAATGTTTATTTATGGATATCTGTGATGTCATCATATCAAGCATAGTTTCATGTTACTGATAACAAAATCAGATAGTTTGCCATTAAGGCTGGCACTGAAATTCTTAAAAAGTGAATTTAAGCATTCTGTCCAAGGAGAAAACATAAGAAATTTCAGGAGACCAATTGAGTTTCTACTAGATAAGCAAAATTTCTTAGTGGCTTTCTGTACATTCCTAGACCACAGCCAAACAATGTAAATGGCAGTGAGGGGAAATGGGGCCAAGGGCAGTGAGAGCAAAAAAGAAGAGAATGGGGCAGAGAAGAAGTAGGCATCAGAGAGACAAAAGAATGCCAAAAAGCAACATGAATAAGTTTGCAGCAATTGCTTTGAAACTGCATAAATATGTATTGCAGCAAGCATCCCCCCATGTTAGTAGAGCATCCTTCTTTTTTGTGCCAGTGAAATAAAGCTAAAGTGAAGAGCCAGTTCACACATGGCATCGGCTCTTAGGTTCTACACTTGGAAGAATGCAGGACCATATCTTTGCTTACAACGCTTGGGAGTTAACCAGGGCCTACATGTAGTCATGCAAGGGGCTGTTCCACACATCCATACCCATAACTTGATGACTGTACCATCAGGTGATAATGTGCATGTGTGAATGAGCATTCATAGATATAACAAGACGGATAGAACCTTTCTATTAGCTTATTGCAACTCATTTGACAGGATTACACAAATGCAGTTCCTGCACATGGAAATAGCTGGATCAGGATCAATTGGTATATAATGCTTGGAAATCAGATATTTTTCATTACAGGTATTTTTCATTACAGTTTTACTTCATCTATTACTTTTTAGGAAATATTAATTTTCATATATGGAAAACATACAAGTAAAGTATAGCAGAAGATGGATTGTACAAGTATCTATTTTACAGGCACCAAGAAGATGGCCATAGCTTAAATGTGGAATAAAGGGCTTTTTTGGTTGTTGTTTTTTGAACCACACTTTCAAACTAAAAGTCAATACACTTGAATAATAAAGACTGTTTTAAGTTCACTGATGCCCTCTGGGAAATGTGTTTGCAACTTTCACACAGGCTTGATTTCAAAATTTAGAAAGAACAAGAAAATATCAAATTAAATCAATTCCAGGCAAAGAAGGAACTAGAAAGTACTGAAAACTAGGATTAAATATATACTCATAAAGCTCTTTTATTGGTGAAAGAATTTCCATGACTATATTACTTAAGGGAATTAAATGGCATGTCATTAAGAAAGAAATAGGTAGAAGTGTGAAAGTAGCATTGTCATGTATTTTTATGCTAATAAATATCAGTCCTCTGCACCAAAAGAAATATTGGTTCCGATACAGTCCAATTCCCCAAGCCAGCAAAATTATACTGGCATGATTGTGCCAGTATAGTTAAGCTTGAGAGTGTTTTTAATGTTCCACCATTATAAGCCCAGAACATTCTATTGCTTATAAAATCAAAACCATTTGTCCAATCTGCCTGTCTATCAACACACATTCACTAGGTGACAAGAGACACCTCCCCTGCAAATTTGGTGAAGTTCCATTGGAAAATGGCTTAGATAGAGCAGTTTACATTTTTTCCCTTTTGAACAGAGGTTTAAAGAATTGGTGACATTTTTTTTTGGATGGAGGAAGTGCTATTTAAATGATTTGGTAGTAGGGATGTGCGAATCAATTTGGGTACAAAATAATTTGTACCTGAATCTAGCTGATTTGGGTGATTTATAGACAGAACAAATCACCCCTGTGCTCAGTTGCCCAGATTTGGGTACAAAACGAATAACTCAGATTCAGACCTGAAAAATTTGGGAAATTGGACCTCCATTTTGTGGCCACAGTGGGTTGGGCTTCCACTCACTGGGCACTACCCTTTTTTTGAAGTTCACGCGTCTTTAAGTTTTTCCCCCATCGGGAATAATGTGGATTTCAGCAGACTTATAATTCCACTTCGGGGGCACCAGGGTGGCCCAGAGTGGGTTGTGGTGTGCCGTAGTGCTCAACGGGTGCAAGGAAGCTACCACCCAGATTTCAAAGAAATTGAGCAAAGAGGTGATTTTTAACAATTTTTGAATTGTTTTGAAGTTCAAAAAATTGAATCTTTGTTGCAGATTCAAGGCAGAAAAGGGGTTCCAGGGCAGAAGAGTGGAGTAGGAGGTAGTGCCCCAATGGGTGCCTGCTACCACCTAGATTTCAAAGAAATTGGTGAAAGGGGTGATTTTTCATTTTTTGTTTAAGTTGGCGCATCTTTAAGCTTTCCCCCCATTAGGAATAATGGGGATTTCAGCAGCCCCATAACTCCACTTGGGGGCACCCAGAGCGGGTTGTGGTGTAGTGCATATAGGGTGCCAACCACCCCCAAAACCACAAGCCCATGGGGTACCGGGTTTTGTTGTTTTCAATGTTTGAGGTGTTCTGACAGTAGATTCTTTGGCAGGAAATGAGAGTGAATTCTTTCTAAGTTCATTCATCATTTTGCACCAAAGAAGATTATGAATGAACAATGATGAGCAGTGATAGTGCATTCTAAATTCATCAATTCTCGTGAGAGGTGCCATGCATGGTATTAGAGGCGGGTATGCCTTATCGATAGATAGATAGAAAGATAGATAGATAGATAGATAGATAGATAGATAGATAGATAGATAGATAGATAGATAGATAGATATTAATTCCCTTGTTACTTCTGTAAATAATCCTAGTCATCATTCACCTGTTAGCTGATAGACAGATGCCAGTATTACTATATGCAGATGATGTTGCTCTTCTTTCTCAAATATAAATTGGACTCAGACACGATTTAAATGCCCTATCCTCTTTTTGCAAAGATCATGACTTGGAAATTAATTATGACAAGACTAAGGTACTGGTGTTCTCCAAAAAGAACAAAGTAAGGCATTGGAATATAAATAATCATAAAATTGAACAAGTTATTTGCTTTAAATATCTAGGCATAGTTTTTGAAGCATAAGGCAGCAGAAATTATGTGCTGCTAAATGCTCAGAGATCTACAAGGGCTATTTTTTCTTTCTTTTGTTCCAAAGGTGCTCAATTTATACCTGCCACAATTAAACTATTTTTAGCTAAATCTTCTGTGCAGTTACTCTATGGAGCTCAGATCAGACCACCAATAAATTTGGTAAATTAGAAGGAGTCAACATTTTAAAGAGGTATCTTTCAGGCACCATGGTGCATGCCCAATTCATCTGGAGGCAGGGATTTCCAAAACTGAGACATGGCAATGGCTAAGTATCTTTGATCTATCTAGTGCAGCCAGGGGGCTTCCATTCTTTTCTTTGCATGCACAAAGCACATGCATGCCCCAAGCCATGCCCCCTGGCTGTGCACAGAGGCCCAAAATGAGATGGGGTGTGGTGTGCGGCACTCAAGCGCTGCTCACAGCAGTGAGGGGGGAGGCGGAGGCAGCAGCGAGAGTTCTTTCCATAGGCCTGCCTGCCGCTCAAATGACAGATTGGGCTGTTTTCGGTCCATTTCGAGGCTCTCTGCATGCACGTGCAGAGGCCAAAAATGGGCCCAAAATGGCCTGACCTGCCATTTAGGCAGAAGGTGGGCCCATGGAAGGTGCTTCTCTTGCTGTTTCCGCCACCATCCGCAATGGTGGTGGAAATGGCAGCAAGGGCTCCTTCCATGGGCCCATCTGCCACCCAAATGGCAGGTCAGTCCATTTTCAGTCCATTTGGGGCCTCTGCGCACATGTGCAGAGAGCCTTGAAATGGCTGAAAATGGCCCAGTCTCTCATTTGTGTGGCAGATGGGCCCATGGAAGGAGCTCTTGCTGCTGCCTACACCTTCCCCCTCACTGATGCGAGCACCACTGGAGCGCCACACCACTACCAGTTTAAAAATATTTTTTAAAAGCAGGAGAAGATGGCAACTAGGGGGGCTGGCCTTGAGGGACTTTTGGAGGCCCCTCAGACCATGTGGGCCATGGAACATTTGTCCCCCCTTGTATAATGGACCCTACACCTATGCATCTAGCTCAGTATTATCTACACAGACTGGCAGCATCTTCTCCAAAGTTGCAGGCAGGATTCTCTCTCAGCCTTATCTTGGAGATGCTCAGGTGGGAACATGGAACCTAGATGCTCTTCTCAGAGCAGCCCCATCCCCTAAGGGGAATACCTTACAGTGCTCATACAGTCTCCTGTTTATATGCAACCAAGCCAGACCCTGCTTAGCTAAGGGGACAACATGCTTGCTACCACAAGACCAGCTCTCCTGGCTTTTATTTGACATGCTAGTTTTTTATGTTTAGGTTTTTTAGAAAAATATATGGAGATACAATTCATATAAAAATAAGATGGAGGAGCTTCATCTTGCAATCTGAAGTGATACAGCATTCAAGTTGCAATGGAAAGAAACAGATTTTCAGGGAGAGATAGGCATGTAGAGTTTGTCAAAAGGCTACATGATAGAAGAGAAAGCAACCTCTACAGTTCCACTTTGGTTAACGTTCTATACACACTAAAAAGGGGAACTATTCCCTTCTGAAACTTTGACTGAGATCCAAAGAACCATGCAACTAATTCTACAATAGTCCACCATGCCATGTCATAATCCTCTTTGAAAACTAAGGGGGTTTTCAAGAGAGATGTGGCATGGCAAACTGCTGTTCAAAGATGGGCAGGGAGGGCAAAAATCCTACCTGGCACACCCAAGTCATGGATGCATCTAAAGTACCTCTTTGAATTCAAACCTTTATTTTATTTTTCATAACGAGCACCTCTGGTTCAATTCTAATGGGTCAGATCCATCACTAACGGTCTTGCATCTTCAAAGAAGATGCAAAATTATGGAAGAAACTGCTTCCTTGGGGAACAGGCAAATTACCCTTGGAAAGTCCAATTCATCTTCATTTCCTGTCCTCCATGGAGTACATGCTGAAGGGAATTACCAATAATCAACTTGGGAACCATGATGCTCTGAGCTAATCGGTTCATTTTGTTTTCCCATTTAAATATAATTGTGTTCCCACAACAACAGCTAAGGGGGAGAAAATTAATCACTTGACACAGAAAACTACATGAAGTGGCATTAGTTGGAACTGTGTTTGTCTCCCTGTGGTTCCTGAAGAATAAATTGTGTACATTAGGCACAGAGTACTTTGTTCAAGGCATGTTGCTCCAAGTGCAGAGGAAACCTGTTGAAAAGCCAATGCATTTCCTTCCTTGGGGAACCTTTGGACATATCTGCCAGTTGATACCTTTCTGGATTTGCTCTTCTGATGTGTATTTTGAAATGCAAGAAGCAACTGACGCATGAATTTGTTTATTTCAAGGCTAGAAGGCACTATGACCTCTAGCAAAGCACAATACTACTACTACTAATACAATTACATTTGTAATTTATGAGTTGGCTACAATTAGGCACTCTACATAAAATCAAATCCAGATGAAACAGTTATGAAATTGGTGACTATATGGATCAACTATCTGCTAGTAGAAGGCTTGTCAAAGCCATGCAGTAGATGTCCTGGTACCCCACCCCACTCTCAACTGGTAGGGGGAAATTCTGCCTCCACCTTTTAGTAGCCTATACTTTGCTGGTAGGAAGGGATCCCATTAGGAGTAAAGCAGCTTTGTGTAGAGAGCACACACATGCCACCCACACATATCACATGTGTGCGTGTGTGCGCGGCGCGTGCACGCACACACACACACACACACACACACACACACATTGTAGTAGTCCAGTGGGGTCTCTGAAGCACAAAGACAAAAAATGGGGAAGAACTCCCAAGGATCTGGTAGATTTACTCAATGTTTTTATTGGTTTACTTACATACAATTAGTTTAGTGTTGCCTTACGTGTTTCAAGGCAGTGCTCTTCATCAGAGGTAATTCTTGGATGTGACATAAATACCCTTGCTGGCACAATGAGATAACTCCAGAAAAACATTGTGACTCATTTTACCTACCCAAAAATTGCCTCTGAAGAAAAGCACTGCCTTGAAACATGCAAGGCAACATTAAACTAATTTTATGAAAATATACCAATAAAAACATTGAGGAAATCTACCAGCATCTTGGGAGTTCTCCCCCCTCCTTTTGTGTTTGATTTGTTGGTGCTGTGCCATTTTTTTCTCCTCAACTCTTGTCTCTGCAGTACACAAGCCCTCCCTTCACACCTGCCATACATTGCACTCAGACATTGCACTCAGGGGTGGAGCCACCATTACACAGACGGGTCCAAAGAACCTGGGCCGCCACTCCTCTGGAACTACCCCAGCACCCTAGCCATGCCCCCTGCATCTGACATCAGATGCTAGGGATGTGCAAGCAGGTTCAAATTTGAACTGGTTCAAATTCAAATTGGTTCAGTTTGAAAGTTTGAACTCAAATCAAACAGGGCATTGAACTGGCAATGCTGGTCTGAGTTTGAATCAAACAGAACCTGGTTCTATTCAAACTGGTTTGAACCAGTTTGAAGGTTTGAGCCTCCAAATCTGGGTTGGGGTGGTAGGCACCGATGAGTGCTAACAACCACCCAAACCCCATAGCAACTGCATACTCCTGCGATTTTTAATGGTTTTTTGAAGATTTTTCAATTTTTTGCATTTTTCCCATAGGGGGAAAATGTTCAAAAAATCATTAAAAATTGCAGGAGTGTCTGATTGCTCTGGTGCTCAGTGGGTGGTAGGCACCTAGGGTGCCTACAACGCACTCCAATTTTTTAAGCCCCTAGGTCCTCTGAGTTGGAAATAATGGGCTGATTTGAGTCCCTATTATACCCTATGTAAGACCTTTTAGAACCAGTTCATGTTGGGTTCAAATTCGAACCAAACTGGGGGTGGGGTTCATCCAAAACCAAAACTGAACCTACCTACCCTGGTTTGAATTGGGTTTGAATTCAAAAGAAACAGGCCCAACTGGTTTTGTGCACATCCCTATCAGTTGCAGGCATGCGGCCATATGCAGGAATGGAGCTATGCAGCCCAGTTCACAAGGTGCTTCAGCCAGTGCTGGATTTCCAGCCTGGCAGAGAACACCTTTCCCTTGCTGGAAAGGCAGAGAGACACTTCCCAGCCAGGCTGGGAACTTGTGGCTCTGTTTTTGAGAAGCTTCAGCCAGGATTGGGTTCCCAGCCTGGCTGGCAAGGCATATGGTGACACCCCTGAGTCTGATATCAGACACAGTGGGAGTGGCTAGGGCACTAGGGGCCACCGGGTGGCATCTTACGTGCCTGATTGCATTTGTAATAACATTATGATTTTTTTTTTTACTATGTCTAAAGACATGCAGTTTACTAGAAACTGTCATTTTACATTACCAAACTGCATTTCTTAGGCAGTAAATATCTGATCTTACGGCAATTGTAGGAAAGGGTAGAATAATGAAAGAATATTGGGCAGTCTACCAAGTCAGTGCAACAGCTATCTATTAGCAGATTTTGATACAGTTATTCATCTTCTGTCTTTGGCAGATCACTCAAAGACAAACAGTCTAGCAGTACATTATGAGCAGCATGCTATCATCCCTGCACAGATGTAGCAAATTCACTGCAGGCCGTAGATTGATGGCTGGAGAAAGCAAGGAGAACAAATATGATCACACATGCACTCCTGATTGACTGAGCAAAAACACAGACCTTAAGGCAAATCTTAGAGAAAAGACTGAGCAGGTCAGCACAGAATAACCTTAGCACAGCTTACACCAGTATCTTGTAGAGATACAGAGATGACAGATAGCTTTTCATTCAGGGGTGGCAAATATAAGGTATTGCAAAATGGGTATGGTGAACAGAAAATGAAATGAGAAATTCACTTTGCATTTTTACTCTGAAGGAGCACAAAGGAAATCTGCTAGGGCTCCTAGTGGCTGCCTTGCCCTGTCAGTTGTGGTCATTCTAATGGCCTACTTCCCTATGTAGAGTTCACTGCTGTCAAGCCCACTTCTGTTGCATCTGCAGCTCACCTTTCTATCATCTACACTTGCCATTTTTGCAAACTACTGTGAATGAGTTCCAAAAAAGGGGGGCGGGGATTATAGGTGTGCATCAGAACCAAAAACATTTCATGTTTGCAGATGAAACACTCTTGGTTCTGATGCCCAATTATAAACCTCCGTTCTTCTAGAAACTCACCAAAATGGAAGTTTGCAAGAATCTCTTTTTTGAATAGATTTTTAATAGCAACAGTTTAAGCATATGAAGTTTAAGCATATGAAGGGATGGATGCCTGGGTTTAAGTAAGTGCTGAATAATAGAAGTCTTCTATTTTGTTTATTAAATTGCTTTATTATTACCTTTCCAAACTCCTTGTGATACAGTAGGCTAGCAGTAAATAAATGAAGGCTATGAAAGGGTGTTCCTAAAGAACTACAGACCATTAAAAGCTCTTTAAAGGTCACTATTTTCCTTCTTTTCTTGAGAGACTTTCAGAGATAACTTAGAAAAGTTACTGAAACCTAAAAGCTACAGGGTCAAAATCCCTTTTAAGATCTCTCCAGATTGCAGAACCTGTCACTTCCAAGCTGAATAATTTTATTATGACAGGGAGGGAATATGGAATTCTGGGTGGAATTGGATGAATCAGGACATGAGCTTCAGCTCCTCTTTCAGCCGAGGGCATAACTGGAAGACTGAAAATCACAATAAAAAATAATAATTTGGTCTCAGCAATGGTGGAAGCCTGAAGTTTCTATCTGCTCTACTGGCAAATTAAAAAAGGCTTGAGTCTGCAAAGCAAATCATACACTTTGTTAAAACTCTCTCCCAACGTCTTATGATTCTTGCCTCTCTTTCTCTTCTGTACTAGATGAATGAAGCACACAAGTACTGATGATTGGGTGGGCTTGTTTGCAACAGCTGCAGGAGCAGTTGCCAGATCTGATTTTATGTTAAAAAAGCTCAAATGCCAAAGGGCCTGATGTGCATTAGAATTCATTTTCACTCTATAGTGCACATAAAATGTTCCTGCTGCTATAGAAAATGTTATGAAATCCATAAAATGCAGTCTGGCTTTCTTGGTCATCTTACCACCTGCTGTAGCATGAGCTGAATAGGCAAATGCCATCTCCTTTGTGGCTCATTTGACCTTAATGTCATCCATATTCCATGCATAATTTCCAACTCTCTTTCTAATATTTCTACTAGAAATCTTGTAAAGGCATTTGCTTGCAAATAAATTTAAATTTGAATGTCATTAGAATAGTTTGGCTCTGTGAAAGCAGTCTTCAGGCAGGAAATGGTTTAAAAAGCATCACATCAAAAATCTATCCTTTCCACATTTTTGGTTTATTTATCCTTTTCTCCTTCACTGCTCTCCTACTTTCTACTAACTAACGGCCCCTCCCCACACTCACAACCTGACATTCTTGACCTCAGTAGCAGCAGGAATGCATGTCATCTGAGACACTCCCTGCCACCCCATCTACAAATAGGAGCATCCCACAGAAGTCCTTGTGTCATGGAAGGGCCTCTAAGATAGGGCTGAACAACTTTGGCCCACTTGCAGACATTAGCTTTCAACTCCTATCATTCCTGACTATTGGCTACTGTGGCTAGGGATGATGGGAGTTGTAGTCCAACCACAGCTGGACTACAATGTGCAGCCGTGCTCAAAGGGATGCTCCCATTGGCCAGGAGGAAGTCCAAGAGAATTGTGCAGCAGCTCCTCTTTCTCTTACCCTCTACAGCAGCTAATGAATTTTCTCTTAAAGATTCCCATAGAGATACAGGGGCCTTTGGGAATAAGCCCATTGGCCCTTAGGGAAGAGGAGGAGCTGCCACCATTGCCAAGGGACTTAGCTAATTATTGCTCCATTATTGCCCCAGGACTCCCAGCAACCTGGCATCAGTGACTGCTCCAGTTCTACCACCCTCAACTACCCAAAGGCCTTTTGTTCCCTCAGATTACAATACCATTTCTCCTTTGCTGCTGGAACTGCCTCTTGGACCACCTGTGAGATGCTTCCTCTCTTGCTTCCTTCAAATCCCTTCTTAAAACCCTCTTTTCTCATGAAGCCTTCACTGTAACACCAGAGTCTGCATTCCTCAAGCTCAAGTATCTGAAATAATAACTACGCACATGTATCTGGAATAAATTACATACTATAACTACACAGAGCATCTGCACGCTAGTACTTGAGTGCTCCCCTCACTCCCTGCCAGTCCCCCTCACACAGGTCTCTTCACCCTCACCTGAGCCACACTCCTGCTCCTCCTCTTCAGGCCAATTGCTACCACCCCCCTCACCCCACTTGGTCACTTCTCCATCCCTTTACTCCATCCCCCTCACGCCTCTTGGTCACAGCTACAGCGTTGCTGGCAGCTATCATCCAAGCTGTAGCCCCCTATCCCCAGAGACCTCCTCACCCTCACCCAAGCCCTGCTTCTCCCCACAGGAGCAGCAGCAGCGGTTTACCGGGTCCTTCCTCACTGCCACCATGGCTGTTCAATCCGCTCAAGCCACTGACAGGCTTGGGCCCATCTCTTGCCTGCCACTCCCAGTCCGCTAATGGCCTCGATAGCCCCAAACAGCAGCAGTGCTTGGCTGGACCCTTCCTTGATGCCAATAGATGCCCTCAGGCCGCTGACAGGCTCAGGCCCATCCCTTGCCCTTCATTCTTTCTCTCTTCCCCAGAGGCGTAACTAGGGAAAACGGCGCCTGGGGCAAGCATTGAAATGGCGCCCCCCCGCGCCCCCAACATACTACATTACACTTAGGTTTTTCCTCACAAGCGCCCGCCGCCACCAAGCCAGGCCACTGACTGGCCGCCAGGCACCAGCAAAGCAATGGGGGGGGGGGCGCAGGCGGCGCGGAAGGGACCAGTCGTGGGGGAGGGGGCGCCAACGCACTCCCTTGACTGCTGCAGCGCTGCTGCACTGAGCAGGAAACATTTGTATTAACAAAATTTTTTTAAAAAAAACAAACTTTTTTTTTGTCATGGCGGCGCCCCCCATGTGACCAAAAAAGATGGTGCCCGGAGCATGTGCCCCCCCTGCCCCCCTATAGTTACGCCTCTGCTCTTCCCTTCATTCTTTCTTTTCCTCTCTCTCCTCCACTCGCTCTTCCCTTCTGTCTTTCTTCCCCTCCCTTCTCTCTCTCTCTCTCTCTCCCTCCCTTCCTGAGCTATCAGATCATCTTTCCTCATCTAATTCACACAACAGCAGCCTCCTTCTCCTGAAGGGGTTCTTTCCTCCCTCATGACCCCTCTCTTTGCAGACCCCTGCCTGCTATCCTTTTATATATATATAGATTCCTCTCTTCTACAATCAAGAACATCTTCCAACCAGTAATAGTTGCATTCCAACTGACCTTAACCATCACAGGCCCCTCCTCCCTATCTGCATATGGAAACCCCACTGCCCAATCACCATGGTGCTTCTGCTTGCGAACTCTCGTGAGAGCTGCCACACATGGGATTAGTGATGGGTACGGCTAAGAGAAATAAATATATACACCTACACCTCTGCCTCCATTTCCATTTGCTTCCTCTGTTGTTTCCCATGCCGTGTTAATATATAGATTGTAAGCACTTTGGGACAAAGACCTGCCCTCTCATTCCTTGTAAAGCACCATGTTCTT
Organism: Hemicordylus capensis; assembly: GCF_027244095.1. Lineage (NCBI taxonomy): Eukaryota > Metazoa > Chordata > Lepidosauria > Squamata > Cordylidae > Hemicordylus > Hemicordylus capensis. The sequence continues at coordinate 65,881,956 of NC_069662.1, read as the reverse complement.
GGATGACTCTGTAATGGCACTAATCCTATACTTCATGCCAACCTTTTGCTAGATACCATATTTACCCAAATACAAGATGCACACACACACCCAGCAACATACAGGTTATATCTATATTTTCCCCAAGAAAGGGGTCTTTGAATTTAAGATGACCCTCTGATTTCTAGCATCAAATAACTTCTAAAAACCTCATCTTGGATTCAGGTAAATATTTATTTTTTATTTATTTTAGTATATTTATATACCGCCCCATACAAAAAGGTCCCTGGGTGGTTCACAGTATAAAACTAATTAAAACATTAACATAATTAAAAATATTTAAAATACAATAAAAACTCTAAAACTAAAGCTTTAAAATTATATTTTAAAATACAGCAATTTTTTTTCTCACAAGGCCAATGGCAATTTTGCAGACTCTTTTGCTTGTTCAGGAAACTTGCCCACAACAACTTATGTGAGATTCTCACTGAAAGCCATAAGTACCTGTGAGTTTACTATAATTATTTGAAATAAGGGAGTTATTATCTTCTGCGAATGAATGGTGCCACGGAAGATTTGGCTTTAAGAAAGGGAAGGGAAATGAACTAGCAAATATACAAGTAGATTTGTGCACTCCCCACCACCACCCACCACTTCTAGTCTCTCTGGCGTATCTCCATAAGTGCCACTTAATCTGCACAACTACCATCCTGTTTTCTTCTCAGTTCCAGCCTGTCCTTCTCAGTTCCAGCCTGAAAAGCTGAGGGAGCATCTGGGACCTTCAGTAGAGGAGAGCTGTGCAGGTTAGGACCTGAGCCAATCCTGAAGTGCCAGGCTTGCATTAGACCTCCAGTTCAAGCGATCTAAAGAGCTCACTTGACAATGCCAGTGACCTACATTCCTATTAACAGACTTGTCACTAAAATTTCACCCAAAGCAAAGTTTAAAGCAAACTTGGGCATTTCTTCTGAGATGAATCATCTGAGGAAGTTTGAGAAAAGGCAAAAGAGTGTTGATATTACTCAAAGAGGCTCCTTGAGATGTGCTTGCATGTTTGTTTGTTTGTTTGTTTGTTTAGTATATTTGTATACCACATTTGTATGTTCTGTTGCACATTCCTAGATTTTACCCAGATTCCAGTGGAATGGAATTCGAAACAAACCTGGAGGTTCTCCCCTGTTGTCTGAGTGCAGTAATTGTAACTGGAGTCAATAAAATTTCTTAAGGAAACTTGCACAATAAAATCTCATTAAGCAAACTCACACATATTAGCAATTATCACCTTATTTCAGTGACCTTCATTATTTTTCAAACAAGAGCCACTTTGGTTTTTAAAAAAGAAAGCCCTTCATTGTAAGAGCCATTTCCCAACTATGCTGAGCTCTGCACAGTACTGTGCTTTTCTCAGAGCTGGTAGGACCCTTAAAGAGTAACTGCTGAGCCCTCTCTTAAGAACTCTGTGGGGGAGGTGCTGGGAAGGACCGAACTTCCCAGCAGTCCATGCATGCCTTCCAAGATGGTGCAGGCACCCGAGAGGGCTCAGTTTCCCTTAAAGGGGCCCCACCAGAACTGAGCAAAGGGCCAGTGGGAATAGTCACTGCTGGAAATAGTCTCCTTCACCTGGTGCTAGGGAAACTGCAAATGTATTCAGCTTCGGCATAAGCTTCACACAGGTCTAATTAACAATGAGTAAAAGAAAGACACCTCAGATTGATGTCACCCGCTCCCAGGTCTTAAAATAGGCTTGTGCCCGAAACATTTCGGAGACCATTATGAAGGCCTCCAAAATGTTTTGGCACTGGGGGCGGTTTTAGCGCCGAAATGCTGACAGGGGTAGCACTTTAAGGGTGGGGGAGGGTGTACTCACCCCTCCCGCCGCATTTCCCCCGCCGGTGCGCTGTTGATTTTAAGCCCCTCGGGGCGGCAGCGTTCCTCCCTGCCGCCCCGTTTCCCCCGTCGGCTGGAAGTGGCCGGAAGTTGCGAGCGCACGTGCGCCTGTTGTGCGCATGTGCACTATGGGTGCACACGCGCTCGCGACTTCCGGTCACTTCCGGCCGACGGGGGAAACAGGGCGGCAGGGAGGAACGTTGCTGCCCCGAGGGGCTTAGTATCAACAGCATGCCAGTGGGGGAAATGCGGCGGGAGGGGTGAGTACACCCTCCCCCGCCCTAAAAGTGCTACCCCCGTAGGCGCCGAAGATTTTCGAGCACATCCCTATCTTAAAATCAAGAGCACTGGCTTACTGGAAAAGCCTAAATTTTCCCAGTGGGATTTGAAATATCATTGGCATTTCAGCACACATATACTCAATCTAAGAAAAGTAAATTCATATTAAAATTATGTTGAATTTTAATTGCAGCCCTTCATATCAACAGACAGGGGTCATCGAATTTTATTTTCAAGCCTGAAATTGTAGCATTTATGGCTTTTTCCTGTGAAGAATTACTTCTTCATGCAAAAAAACCCCTATGATAATCATGACAAGCAGAACTCACTCAGGGGAAATCTAAATTTGCTAAAGCATGTGGCAGCTTTATATTTACTCATAATAATTTGTTAATTTTTGAGTGCCCGCATCACAAAAGAGTACACAAATTTACACTGAAATGACTTATGGTTAGCTAAAGGGCACAGCTAAGAGTTAGTAATAATAATAATAATAATAATAATAATAATAATAATAATAATAATAATAACTGTGTGCTCCTCTGTAACATCTTGTAATTAAATGAGGGGAAGCAGGGGTTTCTTGGGTGAAACTAATTTACTCATTAATCTTAATTGTAGTAACCTAGTCACAGCTTTTGAATCAAATTACCTGATGGGTTTAAAAAAAAAAAAGCTCAACTTATTTTATAAAGTGATATCTACTCTAAGTTTTCTCTTTGTTTTTACAGAATAGCCTTGTGAGCACTTTAGAACGGAGAGAATAAGCAGTGTTGGAGCCTGAAGACAGGACTCAGGAACATGCAGATCTGACTGCCACTGCTGCTTTGTCATGAGCCACTTAGGGGTCCAATTTGAAGAATCCCCAGGGTGATCATTTCTTCCCATGCTTCAGGCTGCATTCAGATATGGCACAAAACCGGAATTACAAGTGGCCAGGGTTCTGAATGCTTTAATGTGTGAAACTTAGTTTGGACCCTAATTCAAACTGCAGTTTCAGTCATCAAGCTCCAGTGTGAACCCTTGGTTTGGTTCGCTGCCTCCATTATGTCTAAATGCAGAACTGGAGGCAGCCTTCCCTGGGACTAGAGTTGAGGGAAGGAAGCTCCTCCCTCTCTCAGTCCTGATTGGCTGCCAGAGCTGTCCATCAATCAAAGAAGGAAGCCCGGTAGCCAGCTTCCCCTCCTCTCTGCAGTCTTGCAGATTGCAGAGATGAGGCCAGTGCTTATGTCTGAATTCAGGCAGGTAAGTGTGTGGGTGAGTTGGAACTGGAAATGGAACTGGGGGTCCCAGTTCTGTGTTATGTCTTATAGGGATGTGCATGGAACTGCAGTGGGATGGTTTATTTCCAGTGAGGGTGCCGCTTTAAGGGCAGAGGAGGGTGCACTTATCCCTCCTGCCACTTTCCCCCCACTGGAACTCATTGCCGGTAAAAACCTTCAGGGAAACAGCATACCTCCCTGCCACCCCGTTCCCTCCTTGGCCAGACGTGGTCCGAAGTACCAGCTGCGAGTGTGCCCATCACGTATGCGCACGTTCACTGTGCATGCACATGTGCACCCAGTACTTCTGGCCATTTCTGGCCAAGGAGGGGAAAGGGGCCTCAAAAGGGCCTCCAAACAGGTTCGTGCACATCCCTAATGTCTGAATGTGGCCTCAGAGCGTCTCCACTACACAGGAAACTGACTGGGCTCCCCTGGCTTGTTAAGGTTATAAAAGCTTCTGGGTCAGTTTTGGGCTTTCCCTGAGAACAGTCAGGCTGGTCCTGCCTGCCTGCCATACATTCTTGGCTCTTATATATGCTGCCTTCTGGATTCCCTTTAGGTCCTGCTCGCTGTCCTAATCTCTCTCTAGGCTGCCTCTCTTGCATTGCAACCATAGAGAGAAAGATTTAAGAGGTCAAGGACTGATACAGTGTCAGAAGCCACTAAGAACGGACACTGGAACACAGACTTTAACACAAGCAAAAAAGAAGACAGATGAGCTGCAATTCCTGAGCTTGGTAGGGTAACCAAGTGTAATTATGCATCTCTTAACTGTTTTGCATTGCAAACCCAAGAGCATAGGGATATGCAGGCAATCCCCTCTCATGCATCATAAGAACATAAGAACAGCCCTGATGAATCAGGCCCAAGGCCCATCTAGTCCATCCTGTTTCACACAGTGGCCCACCAGATGCCACTGGAAGCCTACAGCAGGAGTTGGGGGCATGCCCTCTCTCCTGCTGTTACTCCCCTGCAACTGGTACTCAGAGGCAGGGGCATAACGAGGGTGGGGTAGGCAGAGCACGTGCCCTAGGTGCCATTGCAGGGGGGCACAAAGTGCCTGCCATGCCCCGCCCCCGCCCCAACTGAGGACCGGGGAGGTGCCCTGCTCCTGCCCCCAGCGAGCACTTGCCGTTTATTTCAGCCAGTGTTTGCAGGCTGAAAGCATCTATTTCCCTTTCTCTCCCTCCAGAGAGGGAGAGAAAGGAAGAATAGATGCTTTCAGCCAGCAAGCTTTGACTGAAATGACGCAGAAGAGCTTGCTCAGGCTCTTCTGAGTTCAAGGCCACACTCCCTTTGCATGTGGTGTCAAAGGGGTGTGGCCTAAAGCTCCAAAGAGCCAGAGCAAGGAGCTCGAGGCCACCCCCCTTTGCATGTGACATCAAAGGGAGCATGGCCTCAAGTTCCAAAGAGCTTGAGCAAGCTCTTCGGAGTCATTTAAGGGCTTGCTGCTTTCAGGCAGCAAACATTGGCAAGTGCTCGTTGGGGGTGGAATCCCAGTAGCCTGGGTGGGGTGTTGTTTCCATTCGCAACCACTGTGGCTGCCAGCCCTGCAGTGGCGTAACTAGGGAAAACGGTGCCCAGGACAAGCACTGAAATTGCGCCCCCCCGCCGCACCCCCCCCCCCCGCCACCACCCCAACATACATCTGACTGACACACATGTTTCAGAAAACTTTTATTTTAAAAATTTTAAAAATTACAAAAATTACTAATATCATACATGTGGTCAATCTCCCATCTACCACTTCAGATTTATTTTTTAAAACTATCCAAATTGTGGGGCTATCATTAATTTGTTTGGATAGCTCAGGTTAAAATGCTGGAAAATGACAAATTTCAGTATGCTGGGGCTCATGAAATCCCCAAATATTATGCGGAGTTGTACTTGGAAAAACTAAAAGAAGTGCCTGTCTAATTCTCTGCTATGCATTGTAGCATCACGATTACATAAGTTTTAAAAATAAATGGAGAATTTGACTTTTCCCAGATACTCTGAAAATAATTAAATGATATGCAGAGTAAACTGTGACACTGCTTGGAATATATTCTAGTATTTCAGAAAGACAGTAAAAATGAGAGAAAGAGCAAGAAACTCCCAGTGGGCCTTAATACTAAGGATTTCACATTGATTCAAAGACAAACTGACCATTAATAGCCATATTATTAAGACATCACATTTAACTCACTTATCACAAGAAGCAAAGTAAGAGCAAATGGATACAATCTTAGCTCATAAACTTCAGCTCAGTATTCACAAGCCCTTATTCTCTGTACATAGTGCCAATCTGAATATGTGTACAGTGACATATTATATTAATTTTTTTTAAAAAAAATTACCTGTAGCCCCTTCGGGGGACATCTTAAAGGCTGTGGGGGGTCTGAAAAGTTTCCCCCTCCTCCCACTGGCCTCTAGGGCCTCACAGGCACCATTTGAGCATGTGCGGTGGTCATTTAAAAAAAAAATTTTTTTAATGGCCGCTGAAAACAAAATGGCCACTGTGCATGCTCAAATGGCCTCTGTGAGGCGTGGCATGCCCTAGGGCCTCACAGAGGCCATTTGAGCATGCCCAGTGGCCATTTTGTTTTTGGTGGCCATTTTAAAAAAATTATTTAATTTTAAGAAATTGCGCCCCCCTTCAAGTGGCGCCCAGGGCACGTGCCCCCCCTACCCCCTATAGATACGCCCCTGCTGCCCTGCTGGCTCATCTTCTGTTGTTGCTGCAAGTCCTGACCCACCCCGGAGTCCAAAGTAAGTAAGTTGCCTGTGCCTGGCCTGCTCTCAAGTGAAGTCTCAAAGAAATCATATCTGACTGGTGCTTTATCAGGCTGATGCTTCCCCCCTGCCCTCGCCGAGGATGTTTGTTTCTTTTTAAAAATGTATACAATGAAAGAAATAAATTGAAAGAGAACTGCAACAACAAACTAGTTTTCCAGGAGAGGCTGAAAAGGTTAAATAAACAGAGAGTTCGTGCCTAGAGAGGTCCAGAAATGTGAATGCTCTCCAGGTTCCTGTCCCGCCTCCTTCTTGTTGTTATAAAAAGAAAACCCCTTGTGTTTGCGTTTTCCAACCTGCGAGCAGTTGTGGCTTGCAGTTTGCAAGGCAGGAGGTTTTTCAATGGAAAGCCTGCAAGAAGAGGGTGAGTTCAAGGAACTCACAAGAGAAGGGAAGCCTTGACTGTATAGAAGAAGGGGAAACCCATTGCTGGGGAAAAGGAAAGAACAGGGCTGCAGATTGAGTGCTCAGCTGCAAAGGAGGAGAGGGTGCCTTCCTTTTAGTTGTATATGGAAGAAGGGAATTTTGGTAGGTGGCGGTGCAGCTTTTAAACTGAGAAAGTTGATTTACATTTTCATCCTTATGAATTCAAAATTCTTTGCATCCAACACATTGTACATATTGTACAACACATTGCTATTTAGTTCTAAAAATACAAGATGTTTGCAATTGATGTAAACATTTGCTTCCCTCAAACTGCCAAAAAATTATATTCAGTGAAACAGAATTAAAATTAACTAATTTCCTTTGCTGAATTAGATATTATTCTGAACTTCATATGATGTAAAAAATAATTGAAATGTAAATATTCATTCAATTAAATAAAGCCAGCTTTACATTTATATTAATGTAATTTCATTTCAAAGGAGCAGGTTAAAATTAATCTAGATTCAAATTTTGTGTGTTCAATATTAATCCAAGCAAACTGATCTAGATTTAGATTTTCAAACATAAATAACACCTAGCTTGCTTCCACTAAGAGTAAAGTTCAGCAGAAAGTTATCCATAAACACAGGAGATATTCCAGTAGAACACGACCCTATTCTGGACATAGGGAAAAGAACTGGATGTATGGGTCTGCTTCTTAAACACTGTACTTTGCTTATCCTTTAACTAAACATATGTATATCATAAAGTGAAATGACTTTTAGAGACAGGAATTTCCTTACATATATGACAGTTCCTTGCATATAGAACAGCATATAAAAGACCTTGCTGTTGCCCAGGGTCTCTGATGCACTTCCTGCTTTGTTGTATCCAGTAGGAGTGTGCACGGTTTTGGTCCGGCACAATAGAAAAGACCGCCGGACCAGTCCGGCGGTCCAGCAGTCTGGCACGGGGGGGGGGACTGTTTCTTTAAGCGGGGGGTGGTGGTGGTAGTACTTACCCCCCGCCCCGCTGCTCTTCCCCCTCCGGTGCTTGTCCTTTGTAAAATCCTATTGGGGCGGCAGAGTTCTTCTTTGTTGCCCCTGCCCCCGTCGTTGTTAGTTAAGGCTTTAACGAGACGAGCGCAGGGAAGAACTCTGCCGCCCCAATAGGATTTTACAAAGGATGAGCGCCGGAGGGGGAAGAGCGGCGGGGGGGGAATAAGTACTACCACCCCCCGCTTAAAGAAACAGTCCCCCCCCCCGTGCCGGACCGGGGGCCCACCGGACCATGCACACCCCTAGTATCCAGCTTTATGCTTACATTGTCTGCATTTCTTGGTAAATGGAATATCATTTTATTTTATTTATTTAACATATTTTATACCACCCAAATTCTTTTGCCAAATTCTTGTCCATTGCCTATCACCCAGAACTAGTTAATGTGAAGCAAGATTTCCTGTGGGAATGTCATTTTTGTAAGAAACTGTGTGGAATAGATACATATGTATTGATCATTACACATGGGTTTCTGCACAACACCTGCACAGAAGAAACTTCCATGTAGGAAATGTGTCTCTTGTAAATTGACCCTGAATTTCCCATCCATGACTGGGATATCTGAGAGAGTCAATAATAAAAGAACAGCACACTGCTTGTGACAGGAAGGGGCGCAAATTACAATGATTTCTTAGTCTGGCAAGGGCTGGTTTTGGCCCTGGCAGAACTTGGCTGTTTGCTCCTGTTGCAAATTCCTCTGTCTAGTATTGCAAACTAATGTATCCTCCTCCCTCCTGGTGCCAAAGTGAGCACTAGTGTGGTGAATGCACATATACCCCATCATGAGCCCACAGTCATCAGAAGACAAAGGCTGTCAGGAATTTGGGCAGGTGATCCTCTAGGACAAAGTCATGTTTTTTGAAAAGCATGAGATGAGACAGAAAATTACACTGGAATCCTCACATAACTCCTGACTGTTGTTCTAAGTCTTAAATAGAAATGGCTCATGTTTTCAGGTTTTGATCAACAACCATGTCTAGATGGTACAGTGTTCATTTTAACAGGGATTTCCAGATGTTGTTGACTACAAGTCCCATCATCCCTGTTTGGACAGGGGCACAATTTCAGTGCTTGCCCTAGGCGCTATTTTCCCTAGATATGCCTCTGCTCAGAGGCATCCTGCCTTTGAAGCTGGAGGTGGCCTATCGCCCTCTGATTAGTAGCCGTTGATAAACCTCTCCTCCATGAAGTTATCCAGGCCAATCTTAAATTCATTAGGGATGTGCACGGACCGGTTCGGAGGCCATTCTAAAGGCCTTCGGACCGGTCTGTACACGGGGTGGTTCGGTTCGGGAAGATGGGGTGGGTGGTTCCAATAAGGATGGGGGGGGCTTTACTTACCCCCCCAACAACCGTGCCATATTTCCTAGAGCAATTGGGCGGCAGGATTCCTCCCTGCCGCCTGCTTCAATCCCCGCTTGGCTGTGGCTCCTCCTGAAGTATTCAGAATCGGGCGGCAGGATACCTTCCTGCTGCCCCCTTCAAAGCCCCGCTCGGCTGGCGGCTGCCCCCTTCAAGACCCCTGCCACCCCCAAGACCCCTGCTGCCCCCTTCTCCCCAGTGCCCCAGGAAAACTCCCTGCCGCCCCTTTGCCTGCTCGGCTGCTTTGCCTGCTCAGCTTAGAAGCCATTTGCAGCCGAGCAGGCAAAGGGGCGGCAGGGAGTTCTCCTGCTGCCCCTTTGCAATGGGGCACTGGGGAGAAGGGGGCGGGGTTTTTTTTTTTGTCTCCATGTGCATCACTTTACATTTGCCAGCATTGAAGCACATTTGCCATTTTGTCGCCCACTCCGCTAGTTTGGAGAAATCCTTTTGGAGCTCCTCACAATCTGTTTTGGATTTCACTACCCGAAAGAGTTTGGTATCATCTGCCAATTTGGCCATCTCATTGCTTACTCATCAACTAAATGCATGCTAACTGACAAAGTGACACCTCTTAAAGTGGTGATTCTCTTATATTTAGCAGGGGGAGAACAACTGGCCCTATCCATCCCTAGCACAGCGTCACTCCAGTGGCTGTTGCTGGTATCTATATTATGGTTCTTTATAGATTGTGATTGTTATATTTACTCTATTTACTGTAATTCTGAATGGTTGTCACTTTTGTTTCTGTTTGGCCTACGGCTGCAATAAAAGAACTGACTGAGACTGTGAGCCCTTTGGGGACATGAGAGCATCTTATTTATGTATTATTTATTTTTCTATGTAAACCGCTTTGAGAACTTTGGTTGAAGTAAATAAATATCTGTTGTTGTTGTTGGGAGTAGTAGTAATAAATTCATTAGGGGAGATTGGGACTGTGCCAGCTAGCTACACTCTCAGAATCTAAACATTCACAACATACAGCTATTTATGCATAAACCCAAACATGTCATTATCACATAGTATAGAACAAGGCTGCTCAAGTTCAGTCCTCCTGCAGATGTTGTCCTACAACACCCATAATCCCTGGCTATTGGCCACTGTGGCTGGGAATTATGGGAGTTGCAGTCCATAAACAGCTGCTAAATTGAGCAGGCCTGGTATAGAATATGGCCAATGGGTGCACTGATGTTGGGGACAGATCCAGTGAGGGGGTGGCGCTACCTGTCCTCTCACATATTCATTCAGTCAGTCAGTCAGTCAGTCAGTGTGTGAAGCAATGCTTGGACCAATATGAACAGGTACAGGTACAGTTGTAGAGACACATAGGGACACCTCTGGGAGTTGTAGTCAACAACATCCTGTAATCCCTCTTACAGGGAACAGTGTGCCTAAGCGACTAATCCAGTTGTAGGGGTAGTGAAAGGAAAGTCGGCAGATTGGTTCTTACCAGACCAACATGTTTATTTTCTGGCTTTCAGACCAGCATGTATCAGCATGCAGTTTGCTACAGTTTTTTTTAGCTAGTGTCTTTCTCTCCTCCTATTACATGATTCTGATGTGCACCATGGCATATGTGCATTGATTAAAACAGCATGCAAAAAGATGTTTTTCTTTCTTTCAGATAATCATACCAGGATGCACTTTTGCATTGTGATTTAATCAATGTGCAGGTGTACCAACACACATTGGTAAGCCATGAGAGAGAAAGAAGACACAGTTGGGAAACTGTGGGCAAGCTGCACATCCAGAAATTAATTTTAGAAATTCTCCAAGTTAAACTGTATTGCAGGCAGAGCGGAATGTGGGGTAGAGAAGCCACAAAACAGTAATGGAACAGGGAGAATCTCATCAAACCCCATTGGAAGACAACAAGATAGGAGGCAAGATTGGGATGGGGATCTACTAATATATTGATTCTGTTGGCTTGAGGATGGACCACTGCTGTGTATAGTTGAGCTTGGGGTCCTTTTGTCCTTCCTGACCCATTATGCCATGCTATTGCTTCAAGTTAGAATGATTAATGGGAGTTTTACTACTTAAACTAAAAGGGTATTCGGTGAATGTCATTGATAAAACAATAATGCCATAAAAGCTAGGGAAACTTTTTACTAATCCTGAAGGTGAATGGATGAGTCATCCTGGACCAGGTACAAAGTTTTCATTCCTTTGTGGTTTTGTTACATTAAAGCACTAATTTAATACACTGTTCATGTGGTTGTTCTCAAGTACTAAAATCAATGGAGCGAATTAGTTAAAGCATTTGGGGTGGAAAAAATAGAAAAAGATTAATGGCAGGAGTCTGTAATCATTAAAATATCTCTTTTCATTTCAATAAACCTAAGTTAGGCTTTTTAAAAAAGAAGTTGCTCTTCCTAAGGTCCTCTGCTGCTTCTGTATCTGGCTTGTGGCTTGTGCATCTGTTGCTTCAACTATATTTGGCTTTGTGGTCATCTGCCTGACCCATACAGCCCACCAACAATGTAAGGAGGTCAGCCAGAGTGAGATATTTGTCCTGTTTTCACTGCTAGCCAGGCTGGTGGGCTTTTGACAAGTCACAATTTATGCAGCGATGAAGCCATGATGTAAAAAATATATTGTTAATTGTTTAACTCACTGAAATTTCACATATCATTGTGGTGGTGTGGTGAGGGGGACTTTTTAAAAATGTTTTTGATGTTGCAACCCATGTGACAGAACATGGGCTTGCAAAATGGGACAGGGGTACAGAACCTTTCCACCTGCGTTTCACTGGAAATGTTTCTTTCCAGCTTTTATTCTGTTGGAGCTTTCCCAGACAGCAGGCTTTACCATGGGTTTACTGCGAATTTGAATTTGTTTTTTTAAAAAACAACAACAACATAAAACCTGATGCAAAAAGTGGTATTTCTTTACCCGAGGCTGGCTCTAACCTGCAATGAAAAACCTAAATCATGTGTGAAGTGCCCTAATATTTTGCACAGACATGGACATGTATGCAGCTGATCTGTGAATTCACGCCCTCCATTCCGAGCTAAAAGCCCCATCTAGAAATGCTCCTGGTGGGAATACTTCCATTCTTGGAGCCCTACTGAAAGAAAAAGAGCTCTGGAGCAGCAGATTATTTTATTTTATTTTTTTAGGGGAATGTGGGTTTTTTTTTTAAGGGGAACATTTTAAATTGCTCCTCCACTTGGCAGTGATCTGACTCTGACATGTGTTTCTATCACATCACATGTTACAGATCCCCTCTGTCCAGTAATAGCCTAGATGTTCAGGACATGACAGCTTGGGCAAGCATTGCATTTATCACTGCCAGAACAATGGAGGGGAAATGTGATACTTTTCCAATCGAAGCACCTTTTAGTCACTTATTTAGTAAACATAAGAATAAACTACTCATGAAAGTTGTATTTTGTATTTTAAGATGTACTATAAAATACTATTTTGTATTTTGGGGTTGCTGATAATTGGGGCTCCCTTCTTCCGCAATTCCCCACAGCAGTGGATCTGTATATGCTGTAACACCAGTCATTGTCTCTGGGTCATTGCAAAGAGACCACAGTGCTTCTATATTAAAAGAAATATACTGGCTACCAATACGTTTCTGGGCAAATACAAAGTACTGGTTAACAACCTATAAATCCCTAAACAGCTTAGGCTCTCCAAGAGAACATCTTCTTTGTTATGAGCCCTGCTGCCCATTGAGATCATCTGAATCATCCCATCCATCTGCAGTTGACACCAGTTTGTCTGGTGGCTACTCAGGGTTGGGCATTCTCTGTTGCCAGCCTGAGTCTTTGGAATACACTCCTGGCTGAAATTAGAGCCTTCCCATCTCGGACAGTTTTTAAAAATACTCTTAAAATGCATTTATTTTACTTCTGTAGAGGCAAGAGTCTCATGTTGGAATCTGTAACATGAGGAGGTTATCTGCCTTTTTAAAAGCATTCTTTCAGTTCCTTGATTCTTTTGAGGAAATTTTGATCATGATTGCAGATGTGTTTAATTCTGAGCCAGACTATCTATCTATATAATTCTCCTAAACGTACCCATCACTAATCCCATGTGTGGCAGCCATTGCAAGAGTTGCGAGCAGCTGTCTGGGGGATAGTGATGGGGATGGGGAGACAATGGTGGTGGCAGCCGGTCAGCCGAAGGAGGCGGGCTGACCTGGCCCGGCCGGTGGGAGCAGGAGGCAATGGTCGACGGCCCAGCTGCCAGGAGGAGGTGGCGGTCCGGCCTGTCTGTCAGGAGCAGGAGGCTGCTGCAGGCCAGCCCGGCCAGCAGAAGGAGGAGGTGGTGGCAGGACGGCCCAGCCCAGCTTGTGGGGGGAGGCAGCCGCTACCAGGAGTGGGCGGGAGGTGGCAGGCCTCTTTTCCAGCTGGCATGCCAGCCAAAAAACACATGGTGGGAGCAAGAAGTGGGGGGAGTGGAAGTGGGCTGGCTGGCCGGCCCTCCAGAAAGTGTGGCGGGTGGGGGGGGGGGGAAGCAGACGGGGAGGGAAGCAGCTGTTGGCCAGAAAGCCAGATGTGCCGGTGGGGGTGGGGGAAGCAGTGGTGGTGGGTGGGCCGGCTGGAGGCGCAGATACTCTGCCTGGCCCAGCTAGTTGATGATATTTCTCTTTATAGGTTTAGGATGGCAGGATTTTATATTTCAAGTATAGATGAGTGTCTGTTGGTTTGCTATGAAGATCTATTACTATCTTATTCAAATGCGTTGTGTGCTCTTCCGGGGCTGGCTGCTAAAGTTTCTACCTCTTAGCATTCTCTTGGCTTAGTAGATGTCTCCAAATCTCTGGCTGAAGTAGCTGCTGGCTTGGCTGACCTAGGCAAACATGGCCAAGCAGCACTCCAGAACATTGATCACCTGTCCTCTCAGTGTATAGAGGGAAATTTAATTACTCTAGAGGAGCCAACCCCACTCACAACTCCAGTGCCTCACATGGAGACGGATGTTGTCAATTTAGCATACCAGGCTTTGCAAGATAATGGCCAGCTTGCTCCTGATCGATGGGCCGGCTTAACTCTTGACCCCCATTTTGGCTCTGGTTTTTCTGTTTTGGATCACAATTGTTGTATTCCTTTTCTCTTCAAGCCTCAGAAAGGATTACTGATGTTTCAGTCCCCATGTTTAAACCTCAACACCCTCCAGGTGTCCTCACTATGGCGGAGGTGGTCAACATCCTCATGGCTAGTCCCCAGCCAGCCAGAGTCCACCTGTAGCCATCAATGTTGCTGACCCAGTGGAGGTATCACTTCGGCAGGTTCCAGGGATTCTGGCAGGTGCTTGTGACACATTGCCTTTGATTGAGTCCCCCGTTGGCTCTGTCCAGCTTGAGCCTTATCCTTCTAAAGATATTCCATGTGAATTGGAAACTAATCCTGGGAACATTTTTGATTGACTTTTGACTGACCTAGAGCATTTATCGCTTGTATGTTGGAACATGGTGGGCTGGAACTGCAGAAGATGTGACCCAGATTTTTTAGCTTTTATCAGCTGTCATGATATATTGATGTTTCAGGAAACTTGGGTTAAGAGAGACTTGTCCTTTCCTGGTTATACTTCCTTCTTATCCCCAGCTAGAACTGAGGGCAGGCCAAAGGGTGGTCATGCGATCTTTGTCTCCCAGGCTCTTGAGTGTAAGTCAACCCTCTTAGGCCCTCCCAATTCATGTGCTTTAGCTGTTTTACTTAATTTTGGGAAATTGGATTTAGTTCTAATAAATGTTTACTAGCTGGGTCGGGCACAGAGCTTCTGTGCCTCCGGCTGGCCCACCCACCACTGCTCCTCCCCCCCTCACATGCCCAGCTATTGTCTGGCCTGCTGGCCACTTCTCGACCACCCGCCTGCCCACTTCCTCTCCCCCTGCTCACTTCTCACCCCCAACCCATGATTTCTGGCAGGCTGGCCGGAAAGCCAGCCCACCACCTTCTCCCACCAGTCTGCCCACTCCTGGTAGTGGCCGCCAATTCCCACCAGACAGGCCGGGTCAGCCAACTGCCATCTTCTTCTTCCAGCAGCCAGCCCAGCCCACCATTGCCTCCTGTTCCCGCTAGCCAGGTCGAGCCGGCCCACTGCCGCCTTCTCCTCCGGCAGCCGAGCCACCCGCCCCGCCTGATACTGTTCCCACTGGCCTCAGTTGGCATCCCTATTTTCCCCCGTCCCTGTCACTAATCCTATCCTACAGCTGCTCGCAAACTCTCGCGAGAGCTGCCACACAAGAGATTAGTGATGGGTACACCTAGGAGAAATAAATATATAGATATGTCTCCGACAGGGCCCCGAGCGATAGCCATGGAGGCTTGGCAAAATCTTGAGATGCTAATTGCTGATATTCAGAAGAACCATCATGATTTGCTTCTTGCAGGAGATTTTAATGCCTGCATTGGGGTTGATCATAATGATCTTTATGATAAATTTCACTGTCACCCTCCTGTGGTTGAGCCCCCTTTCCCCTCATTGGCTAGATGCGCTAAAGATATTAGGGCCAATGCCGATGGTTTAAATTTCTCAAAATTACTCCATAACTTGGACTTACATGTATTAAATAGGGCAGTCCCTATGGACTTCCTTGCAGAGTACACTCACTGGGCAAGTTCCCAACCTTCAGTAATATATTATGTGGCAGTATCTCGCAACTTGGCACCCCTCATAAGAAATTTTGTGTCACCACCCATCCTGAGAGTGATCATTTTCCTTTACATTTGTTTGTTGCTGGGGAAGATATTTCCAGGGCAGAAAGCAGGTTAGCACCCCATACAGGTTGTGATGTTCTTTTTCAAGCTGTGAAGTGGTCTGTTTCATTATCAAACCAGGCTAGATGGTTTCTTACCTCAGATGAGCTCTTGATGCTTTGGGAGGCCCTTAGGATGGGGGGCTTGCAGCCTCATGAGTCACCTATGTTAGAGCATTATGCCAAATTAATCAGCCTCCTTGCCCTCCTGCTTGCTAAACCTCGTTCATTAACATGTCAGAGGTTTAGGATTTTTTCGCGCCCCTGGTTCGATCATGAATGTTGAACAGAAAAAAAGGAGCTTATCTCAGCCTTTCACTCTTATGTCAAAGGTGATTCTATGCCTGGAGCCCAGGCCCTCTCCTTAATGAAGCAATCTTATAAAAACTTATTAAAGTCGAAGAGACTGCAATACACACATGCGACGTGGTCTGAAGTGATTTCTGTGGCTAAGTTGAAAAACCAGTCCAGAATCCGGCGCTTGGTGATGACACTGCAGGTGAGACCTTCCTTGGTCCCCTCTTCCCTCGCCCCATATGAGGTTTGGGAGCAGCATTTCTACTCTTTATACAGTTGGGTTGATTCCTCAAACTATAGCTTGGACGTGGACATCTCTTTGCCTACTGGCCCCCTGTTTCTTGCGCAGAAATTGAAGAGCTGATAAAACAAGTCAAACCTGCTAAAGCCCTGGGAAGTGATTGTATTAACATTGAGATTATATACCAAAATTTGGATTGGTGGGTGCCTGTCCTAGCTTCCCTGTTTACATCATCATCATCATCATCATTATTACATTTATATCCCACTCTTCCTCCAAGGAGCCCATAGTGGTGTACTACATACTTGAGTTTCTCTTTCACAACAACCCTGTGAAGTAGGTTAGGCTGAGAGAGAAGTGACTGGCCCAGAGTCACCCAGCTAGTTTCATAGCTGAATGGGGATTTGAACTTGGGTCTCCCCGGTCCTAGTCCAGCACTCTAACCACTACACCACGCTGGCTCTCTCATTCATAGATAGTATTGCCAAAATCCCCTCGGACTGGGGCGTAGCGATGATAGTCCCCATCTATAAAAAAGGGTGTAGAACTGATCCATCAAATTATAGACCCATAAGTTTATTAAGCATTATTGCAAAATTATATGCTAGACACCTCTTGGCTAAGCTTATTGACTAGGTGGAAGCTCATAATGTTCTTGCTCCTGCACAAGTGGGCTTTCGCCAAGGGCGGTCCACTACGGAGCAAGCATTCATAATACAGCATCTAGTAAAGAAATACTCTAGCAAGCCAGGCTGTGCCCTGTATGCAGCATGCATAGACCTGAAAGCTGCTTTTGATTCAATCTCCAGAGATAGACTATGGGCAAAACTGCATGAGTTATCTCTGGATAAGCGCCTGTTATTGCTGGTTTATAAGCTACATGAGAAGACCTGTTTAAGGGTCCATTTGGGTGCACAGGGCCAAGTCTGTATGCCAATGATATGGTCCTTATGTCCCTGACACCTGTAGGTTTGAGAAAGGCCCTTTCATTGCTTAGCTCCTACTGTGCTGAACAGTTTATGGAAGAAAATTATCAAAAAACTAAAGTGTTAGTTTTTGCCAAGTGCCTCAAACTCCATACATGGTGAATGAATGGTCATCACTTGGGACATGTCAAAATCTTTAAGTACCTTGGTGTGGTCTTTCATATTTCTGGCTGTCACCAGGCACACTTAAATTACATTGTGCAGAACGCTCAATCTTCAGCACATTTAATTAGATCTTTCTATTTTACAAAGGGGGCACTTTATATTCCAGCCGCTCAAATTATTTCGCGCCAAGGTCTACCCACAATTATTATATAGTGCTCAGCTCGGCACTTTTGGTAATTTTGTCACTCTGGAAGCTATCCAAACCAAATTCATTAGATCTATATTACAGCTTCCTAGATGTGTTCCTAATGCTGTCATTAGGCGTGAGGTGGGCCTTGGCTCTCCGGAAGCAGAATACTGGAAATGTATTTTTGCATTTTGGCTGAAATTAGTCTTTTCCCAATCTGGACTTGCCCCCTTGGTATTAAATGATAATTTTGATTCTATTTGGAAGCAACTTGTTAAAACAAAATCCCAATATTATGGGTTTTCGCCTGATATGCTTATTCGTTTGGGCCACGACTGCACTAGGAAGCTGATCAAACAATGAATTTCTGACACCGATTTACAGCTTGAAGTTGCTAAAATCCCTTGATTAAATGCGCTTCCTACAGCGGTGCTTTATGGGAGGTTATGGGGAGTTCCTTATGCATCCCAACTTTATCCTTGTGAGTCTGGTGATATTGAGACTACTGAATATGTTATCTTATATTGTGAATATGTTATCTTATATTCTACAAGAATGATCGTTCAACTCTTATTTTGCCTTATCTTGTGACGTTTCCTGATCACTCAAACGAATTTCTTTTACGACTTTTATTGTCAAATTTTAATTATAAGTACAACTCGGTGGCTAAATTCTGTTATATTTTATGTAAATTACATTCTGCTCTGTGTGTGGTCAATGACTGAAATAAAAATGACTGACTGACTGACTATCTTATTAATCTCTATCATAAGGATATCAAGAAAGGGGATTTGTGGATTTTTCAATTGTGTTGCTGTTGGTACGTTTGATTGAGGGATAGATACTATTGATGTAGTTAGTACATTTTTCAAGATTTTCATTCCCCTTAGTCCAGAGCACAAATATATCAATGTAACACCACCATACCAGAAGTTATGTAAAGCATTATTAAGGATAATTTGTTTGAGTTTGCCCATAAATAGATGAGCAAACGATGGAGTCATAGCTGTACTTTGTATTTGTAAGTATTGTTTTTCATTAAAGGTGAAGTTGTTACACATAAGAACTAGTAATGTAAGCATGGTCAGCATCTTTGTAGGTGCCGTCTTAGAGACTCTGTTTAGAAATTATGTTAGAGTATTAATACCATTGGTATGTGGTATGTTGGTGTACAGAGAGGATACATCACAGGAACATAGGAAGCTGCCATATACTGAGTCAGACCATACGTCCATCTAGCTCAGTATTGTCTACACAGACTGGCAGCAGCTTCTTCAAGGTTTCAGGCAGGAATCTCTCTCAGTCCTATCTTGGAGAAGCCAGGGAGGGAACTTGGAACCTAGATGCTCTTCTCAGAGTGGCTCCACCCCCTAAGGTGAATATCTTACAGTGCAAACACTTCTAGTCTCCCTTTTGTATGCAACCAGGGCAGACCCTGCTTAGCTTAAGGGGACAAGTCATGCTTGCTACCACAAGACCAGCTCTCAAATGTGGCTAGAATGGTATAATTGTCAAACTTGCACTGTTTGTTAAAGGATTCAATCTTAATTAAAAACCACTTGTATCTTTAATGTATGAAAGAAGTTCATGTAGAAGATGTTGTAAATTATATAAAGAGATATTCTTTCCATGGTTGTATTGTTAGATGACATGGCATGTCCGGGGTTCCTGGCTTTGTGGATTTTAGGTAGCATGTAACCTGCCATTAGTGGGACTAGGCTTGATCATAAGACCAGCAATTTCACCATTAAGTACATTTGGTATTTTTAAATTCTTCTATGATTTTTCTAATCTGACTATTAAGGTCATATGTAATGTCCCTCTCTATCGGTTTATAAGTGATACCATCATAAAATGGTCTCATACCTTCAGTGATGTAATGTTCCACATGACCACAACTGAGTCCCCTTTGTCCACTGGTTTGATTAAAATGTCTTTTCTCATTTGAAGATTTTTCAGGGATGTTCTTTCATTGATAGATAGGTTGCCAAAGGTAGGTATATGACAATACATACAGTGCAAGATGATGATGATGATGATGATTTTTACATTTATATCCTGCTCTTCTTCCAAGGAACCCAAAACGGTGTACTACATACTTGAGTTTCTCCTCACAACAACCCTGTGAAGTAAGTTGGGCTGAGAGAGAAGTGACTGGCCCAGAGTCACCCAGCTAGTATCATGGCTGAATGGGGATTTGAACTTGGGTCTCCCCGGTCCTAGTCCAGCACTCTAGCCAAATGATGACTGACAACAGAATGTTAGAAGAAACCAAATTTTAGTTGAACATTCCAGCATAAGCCTTCATTAGGAACAAGTGGATTTTAAAAAAAAAAAAAAACACTCATACAGCTCGCTCACAAAGTGGCACTTAAGAATGCTATGTTAGCGGACTCCCAAGGCAGGTGACAGGAAAAGAATAATGGACAGATGTTGCATATGGATTTTATAATGTTCCAGATTAAATCCATGAGATGTGAGGGTCTTGATCAGATCTCTCTCTCTCTCTCTCTCTCTCTCTCTCTCTCGCTCTCGCTCTCTCTCTCTCTCTATATATATATAGTGTGTGTGTGTGTGTGTGTGTGTATCCGATTATATATATATATATATAATTTGTCCATTGTCTCATGTTGTTAATGTTGCTCCATTCAAGTTGTAAATGTTGCTCCCATATCAGTGAGACTAGGGTTGCCTGAGTTGAAATGTCTGGCCACAGATTGTTCTAATTTCTTTGTTAAGAAACCTTAAACCAAGGTTTAACCCCTGCTAACTTGGAAAAAAGAGGAACCTTTTAACGTGGTAATTCTCTATATTGAGCAGGGGGAGAGTAACTGGCCTTATCCACCCCCAGAACAGTACCTCCAATGACTGTTGCTGGTGTCTATCTTATGTTTGTTTTTAGATTGTGAGCCCTCTGGGGGACAGGAATCCATCTTATTTATTTATTATTTCTCTGTGTAAACCACCCTGAGCCATTTTTGGAAGGGCAGTATAGAAATTTTAATAATCATCATCATCTTCATCATCGTCATCATCATCCAACCTCAAAAACCCAAATGCCGTTTAACAGAAAATCAAAACCAGGCAACCTCCCCTTTGCCTTCACCTCAAAAACCCAAATGCCGTTTAACAGAAAATCAAAACCAGGCAACCTCCCCTTTGCCTTCACCTCAAAAACCCAAATGCCATTTAACAGAAAAGCAACAAGAACTAAAGCAAAAAATAACTGAGCACATGAAACAAACAACCACCAGGGTTTGACTTCCAGCTCTAAAAACAGTTGCCAAAAAACAACTTTCTCAGGTATTAAAAGATGTCATGCTGCACTTGCAGAAATAACAACCAATAATTTGCAAGAAACAAACCAATTAATGTACAGTGCAGCAACAATAACACCACAAGAGCTCAGATATAAGATCAATGGACCTGTCAAAAAAGAAAGTAGTACATCACCTAAATGGAAGATTAGATTAGAAAATAAAATCTCCAGGCTTAGATCAGATGCTAGTAAATTGAAAGATATGAAAGACAAGAAGCTGAAGAATGAAAACACCAAACTGTATCTGATGCAAAAATACCACCTAGATTCAAGGAGAATTAGAGAAGTACTGGAAATAATAAAGCAGCAAATAACAGCAGTGTCAAAGAAGATTAGCAGATACGAAGCCAGAATTACACAACACAGGCAGAATCTCCAATTCCAGTCGAATCAGAGACGTTTCTACCAAAGCATAGAAGGAGAAACTGCAAGAAACCTAGAAACACCAAATCAAGAAGAAACAGTGCAATTCTGGGGGAAATTATGAGACAATCCTATAGATTATAATAAAAAAGCAGCCTGGGTGAAAGAGGTCGAAAAATGTAACCAACAAATGCAAGATCTAATAATAACAGAAGAATTAATCAGTGAAAGAGCAAAGAAAATTAAAAATTAGACTGCTCCAGGCGACGATGAACTGCATGGCTTTTGGCTTAAACACCTAACAAGCCTTCATAAACAACTATCAAAACAGTTCAATCACATTTTGCAAGGAGTTGATATTGAACAATGGCTAACAACTGGGAAAACTAATCTCATAATGAAAGAACCAGCAAAAGGTGCAGTTCCAAGGAATTATAGACCAATAACCTGTCTGCCAACCATGCTCAAATTATTAACTGGAATAATAGCAGATGAAGTGATGCAACACTTATTAACTAACAAACAGCTTCCAGTTGAACAGAAAGGAAATTGCCCAAACACCAGAGACACAAAAGACCAGCTGCTGATTGACAAAATGATTTTAGAAAATTGCAAGAGAAGAAAACCCAATCTAAGTGTTGCATGGATTGACTACAAGAAAGCCTTCGATTCATTGCCTCACACATGGATACTAAAATGTTTAGAAACAAATGGTGTCAGCAAAAACATTCAGATATTTATAAAAAAAGCAATGAGCATGTGGTGTACACAGTTAACAATCAATGGCGAGACACTTGGACAGGTTAGCATTAGAAGAGGCATTTTCCAAGGGGACTCACTATCCCCTCTGTTGTTTGTAATCGCCATGACCCCACTTTCACAAATACTAAACAAAACAGGCCTCGGATACCAAACATCTAAAACATCAAGTAAAATCAACCATCTGCTGTTCATGGATGATCTAAAGCTGGATGGAAAGTCCCAGTCAGAAATCGAATCACTGCTAAACACTGCCCGTATATTCAGAAGTGATATAGCAATGGAGTTTGGACTAGACAAGTGTGCTGCATTAATAATGAACAGAGGAAAAACAACAAAAACAGAAGGAATAGAACTGCCCAATGGAAGCAAGATCAAGAAACTGGAAGAAAAAGAACATTACAAATACTTAGGCATTCTCCAGGCTGCTAACATCGCACACACTGAAGTTAAAAGAAAAATTGGAAGTGAATACATCAGGAGAGTTCAAAAAATCCTCAAGTCCAAACTCAATGGCGGGAACACCATACAAGCCATAAACACCTGGGCTTTACCTGTTATCAGATACACTGCAGGAATAATAGACTGGACCCAGGCAGAGCTAGAGATGCTAGATCGTAAGACCAGGAGAATCATGACCATCAATCATGCTCTGCACCCCCGCAGTGATGTCGATAGGCTATACCTCCCTCGCAGCTCAGGTGGAAGAGGAATGCTGCAAGTCCATCAAACAGTAGAGGAGGAGAAAAGAGGCCTTGAAGAATATATCAAGGACAGTGAAGAAGATGCACTTCAAATGGTCAATAACGTGAAACTATTCAACACCAATGAAACAAAGCAGGCCTACAAGAAAGAACAAGTCAAGAACCGAGCAGAAAAATTGAAAAATAAGCCACTGTATGGTCAATATTTGCACAATATAAGTGGAAAATCAGACATCAGCAAGACCTGGCAATGGCTTAAGAATGGCAACTTGAAGAAAGAAACAGAGGGTTTAATATTGGCTGCACAAGAACAGGCACTAAGAACAAATGCAACCAGAGCAAAAGTCGAACAATCAACCACAAACAGCAAGTGCCGCCTTTGTAAAGAAGCAGATGAAACCGTGGACCACCTAATCAGCTGTTGTAAAAAGATCACACAGACTGACTACAAACAAAGGCATGACAAAGTAGCAGGGATGATACACTGGAACATCTGCAAAAAATACAAGCTACCTGTAGCCAAAAATTGGTGGGACCATAAAATTGAAAAAGTTGAAGAAAATGAAGATGTAAAAATATTATGGGTCTTCTGACTACAAACAGACAAACATCTGCCACACAATACACCAGATATAACTGTAGTCGAGAAGAAAGAAAAACAAGTGAAAATAATTGACATAGCAATACCAGGGGATCACAGAATAGAAGAAAAAGAAATGGAAAACAATCACAAAATACAAAGATTTACAAATTGAAATTGAAAGGCTGTAGCAGAAAAAGACCACAATAATCCCAGTGGTAATTGGCACCCTGGGTGCAGTTCCAAAAGACCTTGAAGAGCACCTCAACACCATAGGGGCCACAGAAATCACCATCAGCCAATTACAAAAAGCAGCAAAAAACCACAGCAACAATATTGACAATAAAATTCTGGCATCCCAGGTCCTTGGGAAGGACTCGATGTCTGGATAAAACAAACCAGTCAATAACACCTGTCTGACTGTGTAAAATAATAATAATAAGGCAGATTTGTGGTTCCTAAAATGCATCCTCAGGTCTTTGGATGGTTCGCCTAAATATTTCATGTGGCAGTCTCGAAACTATATACATACTGGGGCCTTTCACACGACCTACTAGGCAGGCAGTTGGGTGGGGAGAAGGCTTCCCAAATCTTACCTTGCCCCCAGACGGTTACTCGGTGGGAGAATGGAGCACACTCCCACACAATCAGCCCTGCTCCATGCAGGACAAACTCTCCCAATTGAAAGTATGGGTTAGGGTTTGGATTAGGGTTAGGGATGTGCACGGAACTGCTGGGGGCCAATTCGATGGCAGGGGCTGGATATTTTTAATGGAGGGGATGCACATACCCATCCCTCTACTTTCCCCCCATCAGCGGTCATTGGAAAACTGTCTGCTCTTTGAACTGGAAGTAGGTGGAAGTAGCTCACACGCGTGTGCACGTCAGTGCGGGCGCAAGTGCGACATGGGTATGAATGCACCCAACGAGCACGAGCCCGCAAGCTACTTCCTCCTACTTCCTGTCCAAAGAGCAAGTGGGGTAGCAGGGAGGTACAATGCTGCCCTGCCGGACTGGTTTTCCAGTGAGTGCCGGTTGGGGGGGAAGGAGAGAGGATAAGGGCTTAAAGTTATCCCACCGTCGAACTCTTAGAACTGACAAGTTATTGAAACTGTTCGGAGACCTGTAAAAGCACTGCTGAACAGGTTCGTACACATCCCTAGTTAGGGTTAGAATTCGAACAAACATTGACAGTTTTCTAGGGTACTTTTGGACACAGAAAGACTGGATTTTGTGGTACAAGAGTCTAAGGTTGTGCATTTTGTTTATTTTTCTGTTTTGTTTTTGTCCCGAATCTGAAACACCCCCATTTTGTTATTTGTTTGAAATCAGCCAAACCTGAACACCCCACCCGAATTTTGTTCTTTGTTTGAAACTGCAAAATCTAAATCTGAAATATTTAAAAAATGGCCCTGGGGCAAAGCTAGTGCGTGGGGGGTGGTAGTGCCCAATGGGTGAAAGCTACCACCCAAATTTCAGAGGAATTGGGAAAGGGGCTGATTTTTGGTGAATTTTTGAAGTTTAAGATTTTTCCCATAGGAAATAATGGAGGTTTCAACAAAAGTATAGCTTGACATTGGGGGGGGAAGGGGGTGGCCCAGAGCAGAGTAGGGTGGGTGGTAGTGCCCAGTTGGGGCAAGGAAGCTGCCAGAATTATTTCAAAGGAATTGAGCAGAGGGCTGATTTTTAAAGATTTAATGGAGTTTACGCATCTTTAAGGTTCCTCCCCATAGGGAATGATGGAGGTTTCAGCAGCCCCATAACTGCACTTGTGGGACACTGGGGTGGCCCAGAGCAAGTGGTGGTGTAGAGCACATAGGGTGCCAACTACTCCCATGGGTTGCTAACCCATGGGATACTGGGTTCTGTTGTTTCTGAGATGTTTTGAGTGTAGATGAGCTAGCGTGGTGTAGTGGTTAGAATGCTGGGCTAGGACCTGGGAGACCCAAGTCCAAATCCCCATTCAGCCCTGATTCTTGCTGGGTGACTCTGGGCCAGTCACTTCTCTCTCAGCCTAACCTACTTCACAGGTTTGTTGTGAGGAGAAACTTAAGTATATAGTACACCGCTCTGGGCTTCTTGGAAGAAGAGTGGGATATAAAATGCAAACAAACAAACAAATAAATAATAGATTCTCTGGTAGCATATGAGAGTGGATTCATGGTTTGTCGTTGAAAATCTCATATGCTACCAGAGAATCTACAGGCTGGGCTCAGGCTGGCAACAAGGCAGGCACAAGCAATGGCATGGCATCTCTCAAGGGGGTGAAAAAATCCTTCTGAAACAAAAAAGCAATGCAGCAGATAAATCCATTCCCAGGCTGGCATGCAGTAGCCATAGCAGGCTGGCAACAAGGCAGGCAGGCATAGGCAATGGCATGGCATCATCATGGCTACTTGAGGCATGCCATGCAAAGCAAACTAGTTCTCTCTCTCTTAAATGATGCAGAAAGGCAGAATGGTGACTGAGTAACTAACTTGTTGAATGAATAGAAATCCCCTCCTTGAACTCCCCCCACCCTTGCCCTTTCTTCGACCCTTTCTCTGGCCAATGTGGGGGTCAGTAAAGAGTGGCAAGAGGCAAAGGAGCCAATGGGGAACAAGGAGGGAATTGTCAACAGGTCAGCCCAGGCTTTAGGTCACCAATCAGAAGACTGGAAGGGCAGAAAATTCAAAGGGATGTCAAACAAAAAATGGAGACTGACTCAGAGATCACCACAAAATGGAGGTCGTTTTGTACCAGAAACGTTTCACACATCCCTGCAAGAGGCATGCTTGCAAACTGTAAGCAGTTCTATTAGTATATATATAAAGCTGATTGAGCCCCGCAAATCACCCTAGATTCGATCTGCATTTGATTTGATTCAGATTGATTTGGACCACTTAACAAGGTCCTAGAGGCACCAAATTTGGGTGGTGGGTAGGTCCCCATGGGTGCCACCTACCACCCAGATTTCAATACAGTGGGGTACCTGGTTGATTTCTAATATTTTTGTTTAGTTTTTTCTACTTTTGTATATTTCCACCATAGGAAATAATGGGGATTCAAGTCACCCTATCCAGCCCTAATAGGGATCCCCAGCTTTCTGTTGTTGTTGTTGTTGTTGTTGTTGTTGTTTTAAAAAGCTAAGCTCTTGCCATTGTAGAAGTGGAGTAATGGAGCAAAATGTGCGGTCATTATTTTTCAAGTGTTTGGATACTTTGGTGTATAACTTTTTCTCATAATGAATCCCTATGAGGATTCATTCATACCTTCATTTCTTCTGTTCATTTTGACTATTATTGAACAGTGTCAACTGCCATGTTCCAAATACACACACACACACACACACACACACACACCTACCTGCAAGACAGTGGGGTACTCATTTTATTTTTTAGGAATTCTGAAGTGTTTAGATTCTTTGGTTTCTAATAACTTTACCTCATAATGAATCCCTATTAGGATTCATTATATGCCTTCATTTCTTCTGTTCATTTTGACTGTCATTGGACAGAGCCAATTGTCAACTGCCATGTGTCAACTACAAACACAGACACCGCACAAACACACACACTGGGGTACTCAGTTGATTTTTTAGGAATTTTTGAAGCATTTAGATTCTTTGGTGTCTTCATTACACACCTTCATTGCTTCTGTTCATTTTGACCCCACTGCTTTGCAGGTGGGGGTGGGGAATTAGTGGCATCCATGTGGGCCAAACCCAAAAGCCACGGGGTACTCAGGTTACATTTAGAGGTATTTTTGAGGTGTTTAGACTCTTTGGTGTGTAATGAATCCTCATAGGGATTCATTATGAGGAAAGATTATTAGACACCAAGGAGCCTTGAAAAAAATCCTAGAACACAAAATGAGTAGTACCCCACTGACTTGCGGGGTGGGAGTGGGGTGTAGTTGGCACATGACAGTTGACAGTTGGCACTGTCCAAAAGACAGTCAAAGTGAATAGAAGAAATGAAGGTTTGTAATGAATCCTCATAGGGATTCAATGAGGAAAAGTTACTATAGAGCAAAGAATCCAAACACTTGAAAAATAGTGACCATACATTTTGTTCCATAACTCCACTTCACTTGATTGTACCTTAATCAATTCGCACATCCCTAGTGTACATAGCCTTTATATATATGATTTCCTCTCTGTTGACATTAATGGGGGGGTTGTCATGAAAATTGCCCATTTTTGTGATCTGATTGGTCTGCTTTCACTTCCCTTAATCCAAATGAGAGAGCAACCTCTGTTTCTCCTCTATTTTTCTGTCTTTGAAGTTTTCAGGCAATGAAGAACCTCTCTGATATCTTATGCCTACAAAATGTTAAATGGATAGAGAACCACTTTAGAAGATGGTGAATCTATGATAAGCTTTTCATATTCAAAATATGTGAATTAAAATGTAATGTAGTTTTAGCTCAAATTTTGGACAAGTATCCTGTCAAAGAAGTGGGGAAGCTTCAAAAGGATGTTTAAATCTTAGAAGATGAAAGCTGTGCATTCCAAGAGCCTGTCTGACCAGACTTCAGGAAAGCCTTTTTTCCAAATATAGCACAGCATAAATCAGCAAATGCATTTATTGCAAGCTGTGTGTGCAGCCTCAGGCCCTGGGCTTCTGTCACCTGTTCAGGTCATCATGAGATTTCTTGGAGACAAAAACAAAAATCCTCCTACAGAAAGAAAACATTTTGTTCGTCTTCTGAGACAAATTGTATCTCCCAAAACAATTCCATTGGGAGTTGCAATTTGCAACATAAATTTGCAATGCTCTGTTAGTATTAAAAAATCAAACAAAAATGTCTTTTCTTTTTGGAGATGGGTGAACTCTTGTTTTTCCTAGAAAAACATACAGATGGCTGACCCCCATTCAATTGCAGTTCACAGTGTACACCGCTCTAAGCTCCCTGGAGGAAGAGCAGGATATAAATGTAAATAAATAAATAAATAAATAAAATAGTCCCCCCACACCCAATATCAGGATAAAAAAAAATGCAAGCCAGTTCTAATTAACATACACTCTTCCCACCTGGACAAAAATGTTCTCACTGCGTTTCCCTAGCAGTCCCTGCTCTTCAAACAAATATCCCACTTGCACAAACAAATACTCCACTTAACAGGAGGGGACAGGGAACAATGGCTTCTTCTGCAACAGCACCTTTGGGTCTAAAATGATTGTTTCCAAGGCATTGTTGGACTTGGAGACTTTTCAAAGGCTTCAGGGATTGTAACAGCCTTTGGGAATGAAACCAGCTCCAAGAGGCAGGGAGGTAGCAAGGTTGGCAT
Organism: Hemicordylus capensis; assembly: GCF_027244095.1. NCBI lineage: Eukaryota > Metazoa > Chordata > Lepidosauria > Squamata > Cordylidae > Hemicordylus > Hemicordylus capensis. Next base: position 65,853,460 of record NC_069662.1, on the reverse strand, counting down.
GGGCCCAGGGATTTGATCTGAAAACTGAAACTGTTCCCCACACCTTAAGAACATAAGAACAGCCCTGCTGGATCAGGCCCAAGGCCCATCTAGTCCAGCATCCTGTTTCTCACAGTGGCCCACCAGATGCTGCTGGAAGCCACAGGCAGGAGTTGAGGGCGTGCCCTCTCTCCTGCCATTACTCCCTTGCAACTGGTTCTCAGAGCCATCCTGCCTTTTGAGACTGGAGGTGGCCCACAGCTCTCCTACTAGTAGCCATTGATGGACCTCTCATCCATGAAGTTATCCAAACCCCTCTTAAAGCCATCCAGGTTGTTGGCTGTCACTACATCCTGTGGCAGAGAGTTCCACAAGTGGATCATGCGTTGTGTGAAAAAGTACTTCCATTTGTTGGTCCTAGACCTCCTGGCAATCAATTTCATGGAGTGACGCCTGGTTCTAGTGTTGTGTGAGAGGGAAAAGAATTTCTCTCTCTCCAAATTCTCCAAACCATGCATGATTTTATAGACCTCTATCAGGTCTCCCCGCAGTCGTCTTTTATCTAAGCTGAAAAGCCCCAGGTGTTGTAGTCTAGCCTCATAAGAAAGGTGGTCTAGGCCCCTGATCATCTTGGTTACCCTCTTCTGCACCTTTTCCAGTTCAACAATGTCCTTTTTAAGATGTGGTGACCAGAATTGTACACAGTACTCAAAGTGTGATCGCACCATAGTTTTGTATAAGGGCATTATAATATTAGCCGTTTTATTTTCAATCCCCTTTCTAACGATCCCTAGCATTGAATTTGCCTTTTTCACAGGTGCCGCACATTGAATCGACACTTTCAACAAGCTGTCCACCACGACCCCAAGATCCCTTTCCTGGTCAGTCACCGACAGCTCGGATCCCATTAGCATATACTTGAAGTTGGGGTTTTTCGTCCCAATGTGCATCACTTTACACTTGCTAACACTGAACTGCATTTGCCATTTTGTCGCCCACTCCCCCAGTTTGGAGAGATCCTTTTGGAGCTGCTCACAGTCCATTTTGGATTTCACTACCCAGAAGAGTTTGGTATCATCTGCGAATTTGGCCACCTCGCTACTTACCCCTGCTTCTAGATCATTTATGAATAAATTAAAAAGCACCGGTCCCAGTACAGATCCCTAGGGGACCCCACTTCTTACTTCCCTCCATTGTGAAAACTCTCCATTTATACCTACCCTCTGTTTCCTGTCTTTAAGCCAGTTAGCAATCCACACATGTACCTGTCCCCTTATCCCATGACTGCTAAGTTTCCTCAGGAGTCTTTGATGAGGAAGTTTGTCAAAAGCTTTTTGGAAGTCCAGGTAGACTATGTCAACTGGATCACCTTGATCCACACACTCGTTGACACCCTCAAAGAAGTCCAAAAGCTTGGTGAGGCAAGATTTACCTTTGTGGAAGCCATGCTGGCTCACTCCCAGCAGGGCCTGTTCTTCTAGGTGCTTTACAATTTTATCCTTGAGGATGCTTTCCATCAATTTGCCTGGAACGGACATTAGGCTAACTGGCCTCAAATTTCCCAGATTGCCCCGGGTCCCTTTTTGAAAATTGGTGTTACATTTGCTACTCTCCAGTCCTCTGGTACAGAGCCCGATTTCAGGGATAAGTTGAAAAATTTAGCAAGGAGGTCGGCAATTTCACATTTGAGTTCTTTGAGGACTCTTGGATGGATGCCATCCGGCCCTGGTGATTGTTAGCTTTCAGTTTTTCCAGACAGTTTAGTACATCATCTCTTGTCACTACTATCTGACTCAGCTCTTTAGCCTCCATCCCTAAAAAGCCTGGTTCAGGAACAGGTATATGCTCAGTATCCTCTGCCGTGAAGACAGATGCAAAGAACTCATTTAGCTTCTCTGCAACGTCCATATCCTCCTTAATAATCCCTTTCACTCCCTCATTGCCTAATGGCCCAACCGCCTCCCTGGCAGGTTTCCTGCTTCTGATGTACTTAAAGAAGTTTTTGTTATTCCCCTTGATACTTTTGGCTAAATGTTCCTCAAACTCTTTTTGCCTCCCTTATTGTCACCTTGCATTTCTTTTGCCAGAGTTTGTGTTCCTTTCTGTTCTCTTCATTTGGACAGGCCTTCCAATTTCGGAAGGAAGTCTTCTTCTCTTTTGTGGCTTCTTTGACGGTACCCGTGAGCCATGCTGGCATCCTCCTGGACTTAGTGGTATCTTTCCTCCTTTTGGGTATACAATCTAACTGGGCTTCTAGTATTGTGGTTTTGAGTAAACGCCATGCACTCTGGAGCGAAGTGACTCTCCTGGATTTCACTTTCAGCTTTCTTTTCACTGTACTCCTCATTTTGGTGAAGTTTCCTCTTCTGAAATTCAAAATGTCCGTGTTAGACATCCTTGGTGATTCTCTCCCCGCATGTATGCTGAATTTGATGGCACTGTGGTCACTGTTCCCTAAAGGGTCTATGACACTGACGACCCTGATGACACTGACGACGACTGACCGCTGATAACACTGATGATGACACTTCTTTCCCTGCCTCAGTGCCTCCCCATGTCTTTGCCCCAGAAGACCTTTAAGGACGTGTGTAATATTGTATGCCTGTGGTCTTGTATTGGACACAGGTACAAGAACAAACACTGTTAAAGATGTGTAATAATGATAAACACATACATGTAGCCTTTTAAAAGGTTACAGTGGGCCAGTTCAGATGATACTTTCAGGGAGTGATTAGGTTCCTCTACCCATGTATAAATTATCATCTGAATGGAAAACCACACATTCTCTACCCTGGATTTAAACACTAGATGAAATGTAGGATTTAGAATGTGTGGTAGTCACTATAATGTGATTAGATGATTGTCTGAATTGCAATGTGGTGTTTTCCCCCCTTAACCATAATACATTGTAAACAGGACAGAGCCCAGGCTTGGATCATCCAGTTATGTAGGTGGGATTTACTTTTGGCACAATTTTTTTCTCCCTTCCTGAGGTGGGGAGTTGTGAGGGAATTATTTTAATCTGACATACTTGGAATAAGTGCTGCGTATAAGACAAGAGTGCTGTTTACAAGTTTCACCCACTTTCTGGTATAAAATAAATGTGAAAAACTGTGTGTATTTAGAAAATTGTGTGTGCCTATTTGTTTGAGTATCAAACAATTTTTTTCTATGACAAGAAAAAAGGGGCAGTTCTACTACCCAAGCCTTAACGGCCACCCCTGGTCCCCTTTCTTCACTCATCAACTTCCAGAGCCCAACGTCCAGTCTCTTCCGTTATTCCTCCCCACCCCACACTTTCCCCTGCTGGGATATGAACCATTTGCCCAGGAAGACCTTAGTCAGGTTGGGGGTGAAGGATTGCAAAAGGAGAGAGCCCAAGGTGGGATGAGGGAATCAAGACCACCACGCAGGTCCCTAAAGGCATAGGGTCACCCTGATCCCTTGCCTTCTCTTCCAGCACCTCACATACAGCTACAAAACTGTATCTTTTCATTTCCAATTGGGCATTTTGTTATTTGTTACAGTGCTCCTAGTCTCTGTCCTGTTTTGATTTGTTGGCACCTGGTTAGGCCTGGCTCTCTCATTCATTGATTGGTTGCTCCTAGAAAGCATTTTTCTCCCCCTGCTTAGGCCAGCTTTCCTTACAGTTAAACAACAACAACAACCCTTCATTTTAGGCAAGCCCGGTAGTTTACAAGAAGGTAACCCGCTTAATTGCCCCTGCCTGTAGCTGAGGTTAGCAGAGCAAGCGCTCCGCTAACCCCATCTTTGTGCTTGTGAGTTGCCGCACTGTCAAAAAGCAGCCTCCCAGCTCGGGGGTCTGTCCAGTCTCTGTGCAGGGCATGCTGGAGCTTCCGGGGAGCCGTAACGGAGCCAGCAGTCATGTGGCAGGCTGCTGTAGACACCCAAGGCTGCTTGTCTGCGGAGAGAGCGGGCTTAGCCTGCTCTCCCCGCAAGGCTCTTCTCACCGATCATGAGAAGAGCCTCTATAAGTCTCTTTTGGCCATGCCAATGTTTTCTGGCTAGTTGGAATAAACATATTTAACAATTTATCTCCTCACTGCCCCATGAGAAGAAGTGGATGGTTCAGACCTTTTCAAACTTTAGATATAGAGGCTATTCCCATGATCAGGCAAAATCGGGATAGGGGAGCCTAGCCCAATTTTGCCTGACCGTGAGAACCACCGGGTGAGCCCAGTGGCCTCTAAGTGGTTAACCCACTTAAGTAACCCTCCCCTAAGTAGGGATGAGCCCGGACTGTTCCGGAGGCCATTCTACAGGCAACATCGGCGGTTTGGGTTTGGGTGATTCGGGGGGGGGGGGTTTCCTTTAAGAGCGAGGGGAGGGTTTACTTACCCCTCCTGCCGCTTTCCCCCTCCGGTGCCCGTAGTTCTGGTAGTAATTGGGGTGGCAGGATACCTCCCTGCCGCCCCTTCTCCAGTTTTGCTGTAAAAAGGCTTCAATAAGCCTTTTGTGCGTGCACTCCTCACGTCTCTGCGATGTGTGCATCCATGCGCAAACCCTCTCTGCAATGATTCCCTTCCCCATGCTCCGTATTTGGCCAGGAATTTTCTGGCTGTGGGGGAGAAGGATACTCTCTCCTGGTGTTTCCTGAGCAGCTGGCACCCAGCAGAATCAGAAAACTGATAGGCAGGAGCTGCAGGCGAGGTTGGTTTCTGCAGCATGACCTACCGTGTTAGGGATTCCTATCCATTTCCTGCCTCGACATCCAGTTGCTGCTCCCCAGACGTGAAGGGCGCACAAAAGGCTTATTGAAGCCTTTTTGCAGCAAAACGGGAGAAGGGGTGGCAGGAAGGTATCCTGCTGCCCCAATTACTACCAGAACTACGGTCGCTGGAGGGGGAAAGCGGCGGGAGGGGTAAGTAAACCCTCCCCCACTCTTAAAGGAACCCCCCCCACCCCAGTGCATTCCGTGCACACCCCTACCCCTAAGCTCAGGTTAGCGAAGCAAGCACTCTGCTAACCCAGGCTCTATGATCATGAGTTGCCACGGCACAGCTCCACGCCACGGCAACTCACGAGCAGACCCCTGACCGAGAGGCTTAAAAGCAGCCTCCCGGCTCGGGGATCTCTCCAGCATGCCCTGCGCACCTGCACAGGGCATGCTGGAGCTTCCAGGGGCCATGCAACCCCCAATCCCCCCAGCCCCTGCCAGCTTCGTAACGGAGCTGGCAATCGTGTGGGCGGCTAGTTCGGCTGCCTGGAGCAAACTGACTGCTTGTCTGCAGGGAGAGCGGGCTTAGCCCGCTCTCCCCGCAAACCCCATCCAGATTCTTCTCGCTAATTGTGAGAAGAGCCTCATAGAGTCATGATAAACCAAGTTCCATTCACTATAAACCACCAAGTTCAGTGGAAACATTATTCTGTTGAGCAGCTCCTCTGTACTGCAGAGGGTCTTGAGATATAGAGAGTACACCGAGGTCACCCAGAGCACCATTTAGGCCTCCTGGGATTAACTACCCTTATGCTAACATGCTTTAAGCACATACCATACTGAGAGAAGTGTCTGTGGTCAATGCACCAGTTCCTATCTTGTCTTTCTGCTTTCCCTTCCATAGCAAATGGGACCCAGTGACAGTTTTTATGTATATATGATCTCTCTTCCTCCCTCCCACATGCACATACACACAGTTCTAGATTGTGTACATTCATAAAAAGTCACATTTTGTCACACACTACCATAATTAAGGACCCAAATGCAAATTGGGTCTAAACCACTAATTTTCAATGGCTGTATTCTGCCCCAATTGGGCATTTTGTTATTTGTTAAAGTGCTCCTAATCTCTGCCTATTTTGATTTGTTGGCACCTGGCTCTCTCATTCATTGCTTGGTTGCTCTTTGAAAGCATTTTTTTCTCCCCCTGCTTAGGCCAGCTTTCCTTACAGTAAAAAAAAAAAAAAAATACAACAACCCTTCATTTTAGCTTCTTCACTGTCCTCCTGAATTGCACCCTCAGAGGCCTGGCCTTGTATTGTCTTTTCACCTCATCCATCCACCTCAGATATCTTGTTCAATCTTTCACAAAGCTTCTTTCTACAGTTAATCCCTTGCCTTTATCAATTACTGACTGTTTCAGTTGTGTTAATAAAGTTGCAGATTAATTTACATTAAAGTATGCATTATTTATTCATTCATTCATTCAATCATTCAATTTCTATACTGCCCTTCCAGAATGGCTCAGGGCAGTTTACAATTAAAACAAAACCAATTAAATCAATTAACAGTTAAAACAGAAATTATAAAACAGCACAAAACAACAATTTTTATTGTTGTATATAAACTATGATTAGATATGAGTTTAATGGATAGACATACAGGCCACATTTGGACATAGCATGAAACCGTGGGTTGACGAACCTAATGTTAATTCTTGAACCCAGAAATTGTCCTGCAGACAATCTTCCAACCCTAGTCATGCAACCCTCAGTTTCAGGGAAGAGGAGTCTCTCTCTTTTCCTGATCCACTGAGGCTACATCCCAGCAAGCTCTGCAGTCCTTGTGTCACTAGACTGCAGACAGGGCATCAGCACGTCAGCAGGGTGGCAGCCTTTAGCCAAAATCTTCAAGGGGGTGTGCCCAATGTGATTGTGTCTTTTTGGCATGGACCTCCAGCCCTTGAGAGGGAAAGGGCAATTAATCCCTTTTAAATGACATGTAAACCCTTTCCCTCACACCACTTACACCGCTATCCCTGCAAGAGCCCCACAGCAAAATAGTCTCACACAATTACTGGTAACAGGGGAATAGAGATGGGTACTATTTTTCTGTTACTCCAGGAAGGGATCACAATGACTTCCTAGGAGAGAATATGTATATGAGGGAGGGCAAAAGATCCTGGGGTCTGTTTCACTGTGATAATGGATGCTCTTGTGATGGCAGACCTGGTCAAAGCACACTCTGGCCACCATGTTTGCTTGCCAGCTGGGGATTATCCCTCTCATGAGAGGGCCAGCCCCTTGGGGAAGACCAGAGGCTCCATGAGCTTCAGGTTTCCATCGGACTGCACCCTCATGAGTTAGGCCATCCAACTATAGGCCCCCCACTAATGTGGGCGCCCCCCACATCTGTTTAAAAATAGAAAAAAAATCTGTTTAAAAATAGAACTCATATTCCTCACCTTCCCCACTACACTCAATCCCTTTAGTCTCCCAAGGATTCTGGGTGACTCCATATGTCTGGCTGTTTCTCCGTGGGCTCAGTCTGGCAAGATCGGGGATGACTCCTAGGGCACATTCAAAATTCCTGGTCTAGAACTGGCATTGCAGCGTATGCAGATCGGCCGCTGTAAGGAATCATGGGTGAGCCCCTATTTTCAGTGATCCTTTGGAAGCAAGGTGGCCTTACTGGGCAAAAATCAACATGCATATGTGCCAAGGGACAACCAGATTTCCAGAGTGACCTCTTTCACTCCTGCTGTCCACCAGTTGCTGCGACCTGGAAAGGTGTTGGTGTGGTACCCTTGCCTGGGGCTTGCATAGATGTAGCAATGGGGCTGTGTGGCAACAGCCCTCCAGCTCGTATACATGACAGCCCTCCAGCCCTCCAGCTCGTATACATGGCCTTCCACTTCCATGAGAGAGCACGTCATCACACATTATTAGTGATCTAACCCATGAAACATCATCCCGGTTTATCCCAAGATGGTTCTTCTCATAAGTAATGCCAGAGACTGCTTGTTTGCACCCAAGGGGAAGAGGCTGGGCCCCCATTCCCCTACTCATTTGTACAAAAAATAGAGCACAGCCACTCAAGAATCCCAGGGGCTGCCTTTCAACTGAGACCCCGGGTATCAGTCCCTTGGCATGTGTTATATTTGTTGTGAAACAACCAGTTTGTCTGGTTTATGGTGCCACCAGAACTCCATGTGCTTGTGCAAATACTTCTTCATCACTTGATTTGTGGAGACTTCTCCACTAAGTGCCTGTCTTGTCATCCCATCCCCTTTTTCTGCAGATTGCCCAAGGGGGGAACTTGAGACACAGTGGAAAGCAGGCATCCCCAATGTGGTTCTTCCCTTTGACATGCTTTGAAGCTTGGGATGTGGCAATGTGGCATCCCTGTTGCTGGGCAATGGTTGGAGGAGTGTGGAGACAGCAGGAGCAGGGCAAGTAGCAGCCAGCAAGAAGTGCGGCAAGCATATTGCTGGCACATTGCTGGGCTAGTCTGAGCCACCCTCTCTATGGTTTTGGCAGCAGCCACAGCACAAAATCCAGTTTATGGTGGTGGACGAATTCAGATGACATGATGCCACCTTCAAACCTGAGGTTGGAGCAGTGAAACTCAATACAAACCGAAGTTTCAGGTTATGATTTCAGCTTGAAAACCTTGGTTCACTTTTGTGACAAAAGTATGGTTTCATGCATTTGGACAACTTCAAAATTGAACCTCTGGCTCATTCACCTCTGGTTTGGCAATATGTGCTAAGTCAGCCACAGACTAAGATGTATTTAGGCCAGAACAGGTTGGGATTGGATTATAAGTGTAATTCTAAGTGTAGTTATGTGGTTGCTATACAGTCCTCTTTGGGGAAAATAAAATGCTGTATTAAAGAACAGTGAGGGCAAAACCTTTCATCCACTCCTAGCCTTTCTGCCACTCTTACCCATCATAATGATCAATAATTGAGATCAATAATTATTGTGCTAATTAGTAAAATACTATTTATTTATTTATTTATTTATTCATTCATTCATGCATGCATGCATGCATGCATGCATTTATTTATATTTTTAAAAAGAGCTACTTTTTGTAGACTGAAGAAGAAGTTTAAATATCATAGTCATAACTCACCAGCACATTCTGGTATAATGCATAGGGACTGGGGCATGAAACTCACTTTAAATTAATTGGAGTAGAATCTATCATGAATTTTCAGGAACTGTGCTGAATATTTACTCACCGTTGTGCAAAATGTAAAGAAAACTATGCAACAGACACATATTTCTGCAGTTATTTGATGGAACAACTTATTTATAGTCTACAGCATTTATTGTAAAATTTGGTGAGGACAACTTTCAGAGCCTAAAGAAAATTGTACTGAGTTATTTACAGTTGAGAAGAGGCTATGTGTTATTAAAGCAATGAAACTCAGTAGGATAGATGAATCTTCAAGTAGCATTTAAATAAAAACCAAACAAAAGCACTGATATCTATATCAAAATCCCATGATATCTATATAATCCAAGTATTCTGTCAGATGTAAGCTACCAGCTAACCCTGGAAATAATGGCAACTATATTTGTGCAATTTTTGCAATTGTGCAAGAGCACTCTTATGCAACTGCATGAATGTTGCTTTGAAATGTGAACATAACTTTGCACAGTATGTCAGCAACTATGGTTAATGGCCATAAATAAATAGACAGTGAATTTATCTAAACTTTTTTAGTAATGTCAGTAGTAATAATCTGTTCTGGAACAGAAATGTGCCTAGCTCAGAAAACATTACACACTGTTTTCCCTGGATACATAAACATTACAAACTGATTTCCCTAGATAAATCTGCATCTCAAAATATTAAGTTACATTTTGTGTATTTGCTCTTAGTTTAAGCCCATTTTTGCTCAAGTCATAGCTCAGACAATGCTAAGCAAATGTCCCAAACAACAAACTTTAAAGCTCTAAGGAAGTGAAGTGAAGTGAAGTCAGGGCCTGTAAGATGTTACTTGCTCATAGTTTGAGAGATCCTACTGTTCTGGATTGGGTTGCACTCCTCTTAAAGGATCAAGTGCATAGCTTGCGTGTTTCTGGACTCAGGCTTCACTCTGATTTCTCAGGTTGAGTCTATGGCCAGGAGCACCTTCCATCAACTTCATTTGATATGACAACTGCATTTGTTCCTTGAAGATAACGATTTCAGAACTGTGATACACTCTCTGGTAACCTCTAGACTTGACTACTGCAATGCGTTCTACATGGGGCTGCCTTTGTATGTAGTTCGAAACTTCAGTTGGTCCAAAATGCAGCGGCTAGATTGGTCTACAGGATGTCTTGGAGAGACCATATTTATGCCTGTCTTGGCTGCCAATAGGTTTCTGGGGGAAATACAAAATGCTGATATTAGGACTTTATAAGCCATAATGGCTTAGGACTGGGTTACCTTGGAGAGCGTCTTCTTCTGCATGATCCTCACTGCACATTAAGGTAATTGATAGAGGTCCATCTCCTAGGGATGTGCACGAAGTGGTACAGCATCTACCGGGCATCTTTTTTATGCTCTAATAAGTGTATGTGTCTTTTTGTGGGTTTTTTTTATTTTTTTAAAAAAAAGATTTATGTCTTTTCACAGATCAGGCCTGCACAACTTGTGATCCTCCAAGCCAAACACAGCCCACCTGTGGGCTTGATAAGCCTTTTGTTTTTGCCATCTGCCTGGGACATCCAAACCTGGGTGGTGTGTGTGGGACAATTGTCACCAGGTAGGCCACAATACGGCTGCCCCCCCATTGAACACTGGGTGGGCAGGTGGTTGCTGAGTTCAGTGTGGAATGGCAGCATGCAAGCAGGGCCACCACACCTGCCACCTATTGGGATAACTGGGCTAACTGGGCTAACAGAGCCTTGAGATTGTTTTTAATGAAAGGTGGTATATAAATTCAACAATAAATAAAAAATAAAAATAAAATGTTTTTCTGGAGACAAGGGAGAGGTTAAGGTGGCTGCACTTGCTCTCAGTGCTCCTCCACCTCCCTGGGTGGCTGGAAGTGCTCCAAAGTGCTCTGGAGTGTCCCAAAGGCATCTTAGGGTGCCTGGAGGAGCTGCAGCTGGCCATTACTCCCTCATAGCCACTATGAGTGGAGCTAGTGATGTAATGACACCTTGCATCTCTGAGGGCAGGGCAGGGGCTGCTGAGATACCCTCTGTGTGCTGGGAGGTGATCTCCGTTGGGAGACAGTGCTTACAGAGGCCTTGAGGAGCTGCTAGCAAAAGGAAAATGTGGATTATGTGGGTGGAATAGTTGAAGGTCCCAGCAGAGATGTGGATTTTGTGCTTTGCCTCACTCCCAATTTAGGCTAGAGCACCACTGCCCTCCAAATAATTGTGAAATCTTGGCCTATTGGGTTTTTTTTTGTTTTTTTTTTAATGCCACCCTTTAAAAATTGACTGGTGCTCTTTTCTCTAAGTGTGTTTCACAGGATACCAATAGATTGGGCATAATCAGATTTTAACTAATTGACATTATCTTTTCATTAGGCTCTAATGATTTGAGTAAGGTAATTTTGAGGGGCAAGATAAATTTAGACTAATGAGGTACCCAATTACGATAGCATTACTGTGTCTGATTTCTTCTTTTCCTTCTTCTATTGATTCCTGCTGGTGCAATCAGACACAGAAGCATCTTGAAGTGTACACCATTAGAAGAGGTTGCTTTCTGACAGAAGCGAGAAAAAAGGGAGGAATGGAAGGTGAGAAAAAAGGGAGCAAGAAAAAAGAAACAAGAAAAAAGGGAATGATACAGGAAACAAAAAGAAGAACCTCAAAGAATTCTGTTAATTCATGAAGTCCAAATACATTTTGAGTTGAGATCCTTTCTCAGAGGCAACTAAATCAGTTTCTTCAAATTGCTTATGGAGGCACTAGGCCTCTTAACCATTTGGAGGTATGTTGGAGAGCTCCATCCTTGATGCAGCATGCATCTGTGTGTATAGTGTGAGTTTGTGTGGCTGTGGCGGTGGAGGCCATTATATACATTTCTGCAATGCATTTGTGTGTTTGTGTTGTGTCTGCATTTGTGTGTATGTTGTTGTGTTTGCAATGCATTTGCATTATGTTTGAATTTCACCTGTTTCTGTTGTGTTTGTGTTGTATCTGCGCATTTTTGCATTTGCTTTGTGTTGCATCTGCATTGTGTGTGTTTGCATTTGTGTGTTTCTTTACATTGCATTTGTGTTGCATCTGCATTTGCATTGTGTCTGCATTGCATCTGCTTGTATTTGTGCATTTGTGTGGTGTCTGTTTGTGCTTGAGTGTTTCCACCATATGTGCTTGTGTGCCTGTTTGAGTTTCTGCATTTGTGTAGCACCTACATTTGTAGTGCATCTGTTTGTATTTGTGTTTCATTTGTGTTTGCCTTGTGTCTGTGTTTGTGTGTTTGTCTTGCATCCCTTTGCATTTGTGCATTTGCATTGGATTTGCATTGCATCTGTTTGTTTGTGTGCATTTGCAGTTGTGTGTTTGTGTTGCACCTGTTTGCGTCTGCATGCTTGCATTGCATTTGCATTGCATCTGTTTGTGTTGTGTTTGCATTGTGTTGCATCTGTTTGCATTTGCACATTTGCATTACATTTAGGTTACATCTGCTTGTGTCTGCGCATTTGCGGTGCATTTCCATTGTGTCTGTATGTTCTGCATCTGTGTGTCGTTTGTGTCTGTTGTCATTCATGCATTTATGCATCTGTTTGTATCCATTTGGTCTGTGCATTTGTGTTGCATCTGTTTGCATCTGGGTTTGTGCATTTGTGTTGTACCTACATCTGTTTGCATTTGTGCACTTGTGTCATATCTCCTTGAGTATGTACATATGTGTTGTGTCTGTTTGCATTCATGTTGTGCTTGTGTGCAATTTTTTAAAATCATTCCATACCCCCCAAACCTCCACTGCATCCCAATCCCCCACAATGCTACTAACAACCCATCTGGCTTTCCCCAACAATCCAATCCATGTCTCCCCTCCCACCCATCCCTGAGCGCTCAACATCCATCACTAAAGGAATAGGCATTGGACTTGCAATAGAATCCACAAACTGTCTGCCCTGGTGATGTCAGAGGACTGGGAAACTTGTCAGCATTCTAGATTCACTGTCAAACCAGACACACACTGTATAACGTTGCCAGTACTTGTTACCCGTAGGCTTTAGTGGGGCAGGGAAACATTAATAACTTTTGAACTTCTGCTCAAAAATTCACCAAACCACTAAAAGGCTTTCCCCCAAGCAAGCCTGACAGAGTACTTCAGTCAATTTCATCAAAATTTGGAAGAAATAGATAGACACAGTTTGGACAAAAGGTGGTCAATTTGTCAATTTTCAGCACTTTTTAACTTGAGGCAGCTGTAGCAATTTTTATCAGATCTCCTTGGAATTCAGCACTGTGGTGATCAGCCCTCCCTTCCCCAAAGAGTGGACCCGAAGTGAACCCTGCCCTGTCTGTCAGGCAGTGACCTCTAGAGATCAGCCATTCAGCACATGGTGGGTGGCTTCTGGAGGACCTGGCGGCAGGAAGTGAAGGGGGTTCTCAGTTGGAGCCAGGCAGGGTGAACAACAGGTTGTCTGGCCTGGCAATGGTAGCAACCAGGAGCTCTACAGGGGCCTGAAGTCTCTACAATGCATCTAGTGAGTTCTGGAGGGAAGCCAGGGCTTTGCTTTTGGGGAAAGGTTTAGCCAGGGAACCGTGTGTTAAGTAGCCTGCATTAGATTTCTTTTGGTTTTGTGCTTTTGCAAATTCTTACAATTGGTTTATTGTGTTTTTATCTGTAATGTAACAAAGAGGAACTGAGCCTGAGACCTTTTTATCTAAGCAGGGCTCTGTAGAAGTCTCTGTACCCTGTAAAGGTGCTTTTAAAGGTTGTTTTTTTGCTCCTGGGGGTGCTTTTTGAATTATCCTTGCAACTGAGTAATCATGATTTTAAAGTGTGCCACTCCAAACACCAGCTAGAGTGATCTTTGGAAGCAATCTTGTAAAGTACTAAGTATTTCTTTTTACCTGTAACTCAAAGCTGAGAGTGTCTCAGACTGAAGTAGTCTGTTGTATTTTGAATAAAGTTTTTCTCTTTTTGTTTTTTGCATTTTACCTGTCTCTGAGTGGATTTTCAACTCAGGAAAAGGGGTTTAACTCTGGTGCAAACATGCCTCAATGTCAATTGCTCAGCAAAGCTAAGTTTTCTCTCCACATGTAGGCTGCTTGTGGAAGGTTTTCTGTTCTTTTCCATTTGGTAAAGAGAATGAGTCTTCCTGGATAATCACCCAAATCCAGGGAGAGGTTAAGCTGTGTAACTAGGGTGTGGTGGGAGCATATTTTCTACCAGTTTAAGTTTAAAGGAACAGCCTTTGTTGAGCAAACATGGAGGGAATTAATCAGCATTTTTCTTTCCTCCACATGGGCTTGCTCTGAGACAAAGGCTGGCTTAAATCCACTATTTGCTACAAGCACATTTGTAACCCTCACCAAGTAGATCACACACACCAAGTTTCAAGTTACTAGCTCAACAGTTGTCTTATTTAGATGATGAGGAGCAGCAGCAGCAGAAGCCACAGCAATAGAATTTTGAGGCTTATTATGGTGGAACGGGTTTTTGGTGGGGGGTTTTTTAGTTGCTTGCCTTAACTAAAGGGGCACTTTTGTGGCCCTTGAAGTCCTTATAGCATCCAAGAAATTCTATCACAAAGATAGTTCCTTTTGTGTCAAGCATGAAGGCCAGATCAGTCCAAAGGTTCATTCATCTGCAACAAGAGACCCTGTCAGTGCTTGAATAATGGGGTCTTTACTCTGCCCATTCTCTTCAACTATCCTTTATATCTGGATCTCCTTCCTAGAAGTCCTAGGTGGTACCACCCCATGCACTTTCTCTTCAAATACTAGCATATCTGACTGAATGCCAGCAACCTCTCCTGCAAAGATTTTGGCTTAACCATTTAGTCCTCATCCATTCCCAAACTGGAAAAAAAAATCCCCTAAGTATATGCCCGTGGTTCCCAACCTGAGTTCCTCCAGATGTTGCTGAACTACAACTCCCAGCATCCAAGCCAAAATAAATTGTAGCTTGGGGTGATGGGAATTGCTGTTCAGCAACATCTGGAGGAACCCAGGTTGAGAACCACTGGCATATGTATTCACTGACATTCATCCCCTTCCTTCCCTCTTGTTCCAATTCGTTATTCTGCCCTCTCCTTCTCTTTCCCCCAGTGTTTCTTCACTGATTTCAGAGGCAGAGGCAATTCAGGTTTCCCCACTGAATTTAGATTGTAAACTCTTTGAGGCAGGGACCTTTAAAAATACTTTGTAAATGTTACTCTGATAGCACTAAATATTCATTCATTCATTCATTCATTCATTTGATTTTTATACCGCCCTTCCAAAAATGGCTCAGGGCAGTTTACACAGAGAAATAATAAATAAATAAGATTGATCCCTGTCCCCAAAGGGCTCACAATCTAAAAATAAACATAAGGTAAAATAAACACCAGCAACAGTCACTGGAGGTCACTAGAAATACATCCAGTCACTGGAAATACATCATTAACATCAGGTTGCACTGAATCATCCACCCCAACATGCAACAGTTTTCTATGAGAAACAAAGGGGTTCCCCCCTCTCCCATGTGAAAGCATCCCAACATGAACCTCCCTCAGGCCACCTATACTCTGAAGTAGAACAGTCTGGGAGAAAAAGCAACAGAAACACTCAGTATGCTGATCTCATAAACTGTCTCTGTCAGTCAACTATGGAAGGAGCCAACCATTTGTCATATGACAATGGAAAGGTTCTAGCAGCTGTGCGTGCACATGGCAGCCTATTGCAAATATGAATTAGTAGTTCTAGGCACTGATCAGAGAGGAGACCTCTTAGTAAAAGTCCCTGTGCACTCTCAATTGTAGCCTCTCTCTTATTGCTTATTGTAGGGATGTGCATAAAACCGGTTCTCCCGGTTCGGTTCGGGTCCGAAACGGGTCCGAACCGGACCGGGGTGGTTCGGTTTTGGTTTTGCCGGACCACCCCCCCGATCCAGTTCGGATCCAAACCGGTTCGGATATGAACCGAACTGGTTCAGATCACAAAAAGTGGCTGGTTTTGAAGGGGACCTTGTGTTCTACCTGCCACCCAAATTTCAAGTCGATTGGACCTTTCTCTGATTTTTTACATTTTTTTTTTAAAATTAATTTTTGCCCATAACTCACAACGTGGAGCACTTAGGGTCAAAAAAGCTGGGGTGGGTGGTAGCCACCCATGGGTGTCCTCCACCCCCAAAATCCCAAGGCAATTGGTGGCTCCTAGTATTATTGGTGAATTTTTGAAGAAAAATTTTTTTCCATTGGCTTGAATGGGGGTTTGGGGCTGCCCCAGACCCACCTCTGTGATGTGGCAGCACCCCCAAAGTGGGTCCGGGGCCATGGCAAAAATGCCCTCAGTCCCTCCCAGCAATCCCCGGAGGGATAGGAGTGATGGTTCTGTTGTTTTTCTGAGGTATTCTGAGTGTAGATTCTATGATAGCTAATGAGATTTCCAATGAGACACCATGAATCCACTCTCATTTGCTATCACAGAATTCACACTCACTCAGAACACCTCAGAAACAACAGAACCATCACTCCTATCTCTCCGGGGATTGCTGGGAGGGACTGAGGCCATTTTTGCCATGGCCCCGGACCCACTATGGGGTTGCTGCCACCCCACAGAGGTGGGTCTGGGGCAGCCCCAAGCCCCCATTCTAGCCAATGGAAAAAAAAATTTCTTCAAAAATTCACCAATAATACTAGGAGCAACCCAACAATTGCCACCCCGTCTTTTTTGCCCCTCTCTCTGGGCGCCCTAACACGTAACACCTAGTCAGTCCATCTTAATGCCTACCTACTACCACCACTCCTATCCAAGCAAGTAAGAGGAGAACACTCAGAGAGACAACACCCACTCTCTGATCTAACAAAAAGGCCACTGCTGCCAGCACAGCAGCAGCAGCGGAGCAGCACACTAAGCACAAGAGCACACACAGAGAGAAGAGGCAGGAGGCGGAGCAGCAGAGCAGCAGACCTGCCGCTCTGCATGATGGGTGATGTGATGCCCAAAGAAACCACCGCCTCACTCAGTGCCTGCCACTGACTAGGCCCGACAGACAGAAGCCAGCCAACCTGCTCTGCTCTGCTCTGATGCTCCCCATGGATGATGCACACACACCCTACATCTGCATCCAAATTACCAGACCAGACCAAGTGCGCAGAGTCAGCACAGGCCAGCAGCCACCAGCCCAGCAACAACAACTACAACTACTGCTACCACCACAACCAGTGCTGCTGCTACACTAACATTCCCATTCCAGTCACGCGCGCCACAGCCTGAGCCTAGCACACAGCCAACAGCTGCTGCCAGCCAGTGCCTAGCAAGCCCAGCCAACATGAGGAGGAGAGAGCTAAGTAGACGGCGCACGCACATCACCAACACATCACGACGGCGCAACTGCAAGGGGAGAGGGAACAATTACAGGCAGGAGGAGGAGGAGGAGGCGAGGCTATCCTTGCACAGATTTGAAAGTTTAAAATCCACCAGGACATCTTCTAGAATCTAGACATCTGTTTTTTCTACCACCAGCTGTAGTGTCTAGTTAGTCAGTGCTGTGCAGCTGAGCTGAGCTGAGCTGAGCTGCGTGTGAGGAAGGATGATAGTAGCTAGTTCTTTAGTTTCAGCAGACTGAGCATTGAGCATGGGCAGTGGCCTTGGGAAGCAACACAATTACACGACACTCACCTGCTGCTGCTGGTTCTAGAAGTTTCCTCCTCTTCTCGTCTTTTCACCTCTTTATCGTGTGTGTGTGTGTGTGTGTGTGTGTGTGTGTGTGTGTGTGTGCAGTGAGTGCATGCCTTTTGCCTTGCTGGAAAGAAATGCTTCTCTGGTCCACCACCACATATTTGCTCAAGGACACAGAGGCCCAAGGCAGAGGTGGTGGCACCAGTGTGAGTGCATGTGTGCTGGTGGTGTTTGCCACCACAGGTGTTTTGTGTGTGTGTATGTGTGCGCTGCTAGCTAGGAGGGGGGAGGGAGGGAGGGAGGGAGGCAGGGGGGAGGAAAGGGGAGGGGGAGAGGGATGTAGAGGGGATTGAAGGGGGGGAGGGTCTGGCTCAGAGTTGGTCAGCCACATATTTGTGCACACACGTGCTCACGTCTGTGCTTCGGTGGGAGAGACCAGACTCTCATCATCTGCCAGACCGGGGTTGGGGGCAGGTGAGGCGGTGGTGGGCTGGAAGGGAGGGAGGATGGAGGGTGGTGAAGAGGAAGGGGGGAGGATGAGAGGGGAGGGATGGAGGGAGGCATGGGGGGGAGGGAGTTGGAGGGGGGAGGAAAAAAACATGTAGACAGACACAGCACACTACACACAGAAAGCATCCACACACAGAGACAGTGCTAGGCATCCATTCACACAGACAGACAGACAGACACACAACAGGAAGAGACAGACTGAGCCTGAACCACACACACACACACACACACATACACACACACAGACCCAATTCCCCCCCTGCACAGTTATCAATCAATATGTTGTGTTGGCAGCCAGTTCATTGCTATTCTGATGGTTTTGGGTTCTTTGCCATCAGCCAACATCAACCGTGAGACCACAATCAAGATGAACATAAGATGATAATAATTCATTCGTTTCATTACAAAAAATCATCCAATTACTTTCTCCATGTAAACCAAGCCCCCCACACATGATTTCTGGTAACATGTCATTTTCAATAAAATCAATTCATTTAGCATTCATCATTTTGTCATCCCTTTGTCACCTTTTTTTCTTTCTTTTGCATAATTTTGAGGCTTGATTTTAACATGGGGTTTTAAAAGAAAAATTTATTTACATTTTTATTTACATACAGTATTTACATATTTACACTGCATTTTAGAACGTATACCCGCCAATGCCGCTAAGTCTAGTACTCTGTGGGCTGTGCTACTTTGGGGGTGTGTGCCGTGCCCACGCCAGGTCCCCAAATGCTGACAGGTGGATAGATAAAGGGCCTGTGCTGGTCAGCATTGGGTTTCTTTTTAGGTGGGCGTGGGCATTGTAAACATCTGGCCAGTCACAGCACTACAACTACTACTACCACTGCATCTCTGTGTGGGCACACTACACGCTGCGCCTGGCTGGCACGGCTCAGCATCTGTCACGTCAGCTCAGCTAGAGGTGGAAGGGGGGAGGGGAGGGATAAGCACAGAGGTCGAGCCAGGCAGGTGACCAACCATGGGGCAACCCACGGTAATCACTCGCCTGGCTCAAACTGCAGCTTGGGGTAGCCCAACAGGGGGAGGTTCACCTTAAGGAAGACCAGCTGCTCCACCAGACCAGGGTCCAAGCGGGAGCGAGAGGGTGTCACCACGTCCCCGGCACGTGAAAACACCCGCTCGCTCTGGACACTGGTTGGGGGGCAGGAGAGGATGCCGGCTGGCCGCCCATGCTGCTGCTGGGTGCGGGTTGGGCCGCGAGGGCTGCCCCCGCACCACTACCAACACCCTGGTCTCTGCGGGCCCTAGCGGCCTCCTCCTCCCTAACCTTCTCGACCAGGATGCCCCTCCACCTGGGCAATTCGTTGGCACTCACGGCATTGCCCTTGAGGGCTGGATGACAGAGACAAGCGAGGACATACTCCTCCCTGTCTCCCAGCACATCAACGAGCCGCCTGTCAACCCCAGACCTCAGCCTCCCAGCCAGAGCACGACCCTCTGGCGTGGTCAGAGAGATATGGAGTCCACCCATCAGCTTCTCTAGACCAACAGCTGTGGGCAGCGCCTGGCTCAAGGGAGTGGTGTCGCCACACAAGCCCTTCGTGGCAAGCTGGAAGGGCTCGAGTGCTGACACCGCCTCGGACATCTGCTTCCACTCTGCGTTCGAGAAGTCGCAGACATCCAAGGACTCGTCCCTCGCCAGGGCGACAAGGGCTCTCTCCTGCTCCAACAGGCGCTGGAACAGGAGGAAGGTGGAGTTCCACCGCGTCTCCACATCCGTAGGGATGAGATGGCGAGGAAGGCCAAGGTCATCCTGCTTCTGGCGAAGCAGTCTCCTGGACTTCTCGCTGCGGTGGAAGTGGGCGGCCAGCTTGCGAGACTTATCCACAAGCGTGGCCATGGCAGCAACAGCAACTGGGATGGGGCGGGCCCCCTTCTCCTGGGACGCCTTCAGCTCCTTAAGGCCAAGGGCGTCCCTGATGGTCAGATGGAGCGTGTGTGCCATACACCGTATGTTCACACAGTCCATGACTGTCTCGACAGCGGCGGTAATGTTGGCTCCATTGTCGATGACAATGAAGCCGCGGGAGAGGTGTGGACACCTGCCAATCCACTCCTCTATCTGGCGGTCGAGTACGGCCACCACCTCCTCCGCGGTGTGCCTCGTGTCCATCATCTCCACATGCAGGACGGCCCACCTGTGCCGTAGTGCAGCGGGAGGCACGCCGGACCCAGAAGCATCGCCCGCGGAGGTCCCCTCACTCTCCGGTCCCCACCAGTGGGCAGTGAGGGCCAGGAAAGAAGCGTGCATCCCACTTACACTGGTCCAGAGGTCAGTCGTGAAATGCACACTTGTCCCGGCCGGAGCTGCACGCAGCTAGGCCGACACTAGCTCCCTGCACCGGCGGTACAGGGAGGGGACCACGTTCCTGCTGAACGTGGTCCTTGAGGGGATGATGTATTCGGGAGCCAGGTATTGGAGAATCCGGCGGAAGCCGTTGTTCTCGACCACCTGAAACGGCTGGTTATAGGTGGAAATCATTTCCCCTATGAGGCGGGTGAGGTGATGATGGTCCACGCGAACAATACGCTGGCTGCCCGAGGACTGCGTCCACCGCTGGACGGGCAGTGTAGCCTGCCTGCTGGCTGGCACACTGCCGCTGCCCGCCCTAGTGGCAGATGCACAAGGCGCACTAGCGCTGCCAGCCTGTCCCCTGAGAACTGGGTGGTGACGCTCTATGTGTCTCCACATAGGCATCGTACCCAGGTGCGCAGGGTCCCTTCCACGGCTGACAAGCATCCTGCAGTGGACACAGCGGGCATGGAATGGGGCATCTTGATGGACCTCAAAATGCACCCATACACCACTGCCCTTGGCCTCCTGCGCCCTGGGTGCCATCCTAGGCCGTTTTTCGCGGGGTGGCTGCAGTCCTGGGTGGGGGGGCGGCCGCCGCTGCCTGCCCACTGCTACCACCCAACCCGCCCCTTCCGCCCTCCACAGCGGAGGAAGGGCCCGGCTCAACTGGCATCGGAGAGGCAGGCCTCTCCTCCACCACCTCGCCAGACCGCTCCCCACCAGAGTGTCGGGCTTCACGAGGGGGGGGCCCACTGAGCGGCGAAAGGATAGGGGGAAGGGGCCCCAGAGGGAGGGAGAACCTGGCTGCATGGTCCTCACTGCCCTCTACCTGCTCTTCCAACTCCACAGTCTCCTCCACCACAACAACTGGCGGTACCTCAGCAACACCTGGTGCCGCCAGCGAGGAGGGACCCGCCACAGCCCTAATGGTGCCTCTGCCTCTGCCGCGATTGGTGGCAGCAGGTGGGGGGAACTGAGTCCTGCGCACCAAAGATGGGGCCGGAGCAAAGAATTCTCCAATGGGGAGAACCGGGGTGTCCTCAGGCTCCCCGCGTTCTCTCCCTCCCCGTGCCGCAGGCACACCCCGCACCTGGCCTCTCCCACCTCTGCCTGCCAAGCTTGAGCAAGCCCTGCCCGCCACACGGCGCTCAGACATGCTGCTAGGTCAGAAGGAGGAAGACTTTAGGAGGAAGGCCAGACAGGGTCAAAAAAATAATTTGAAGGGGCTTAGGGGCCAAAAAAAAGGCAGCTGATTGGGAGACGGCGGGGGGGGGAGTTTGTTTTTTAAAAAGGAAGCCAATTAGGGGGAAAGGAAGACTTTTGGATATGGGGGGGGGAAGCCAATTGAAGTGAGGGGGAGGGTGTCCTTTTAGAATTTGGGAGTCAACCAAGCCAATTGTGGAGATGGGTCTGGGATGGGTTTTTTTAAAAAATAGGGGGTTAAAGGGTGGACCCCTGGTGTGGGTGGCACGGGCAGTTGGGTGGAGTAGTTGTGGTGTGGGTGGCAAGTTTTTAACTTTTTTTTGGGGGGGGGAGTGGATGGGGGGAGGGCACAGCACCTACCGGGGGTGGGGGAGGGACGCAGTCAACGCTTGGGAACCTGCAGATCAAAGGAGGAAACCCTTATTTAGTGAACTGGAACACAAAGTGTGGGTTCTGGGGGGTGGTTCTCAAGTAATGCTCCTGTGGGGGGAGCATCAAACTCAATGCAGCCTATTTAGTGACTCTAAATTGCACACAACCAAAACCAGAACCCAGTCGCACCTACACAGAGGTTGAACCCACCCACTCTGTGACTCTGCCCGCCCAATGCCATGGCAAGCAAGCAGCAGCAAACACTTGATGGCAGCCTCATGGATTGAACATCATGATCATCATCATATGTGTGTATTGGCCCAGCATCGAGAGGCAGCATCGGAACCCAGGACCCCACTCAGACTGCCCCAGAGGCAAGGAAGCACTCTGGCATGGCATTGGCCCAGCATGGAGAGGCAGCATCGGAACCCAGGACCCCACTCAGACTGCCCCAGAGGCAAGGAAACACTCTGGAAGAAGGCACCTGTTCAAAAACCACCTGCTAGACGCATGCAATGCAACGCAACACACAGCAGCACTTTCTTTATTGGGCATGAAGACACAAGTTACAATGGTACATCTCCTCTCCCTCCTCCCCACACCCAAATGCATTTCAAGATAGGGGTGTCCCTATTTAAAACCGCCAGCTAGGCAGAGAAAGGGGGCAACAAAAGGTGCACAATTGCACATGCACTAACCCCTCTTCTTCCGGTCCTTCTCCTGCCGCTCACTGCTGGTCACGGATGCGCCGCCGCCAGCCAACCCCCTGGGCTGGGACACAACAGGGCGGCCGCACGAGGCACAGGCAACCGGGGTAGTTCAACGATGGAGAGGCAGAAGTGAGGAGACAACACTATTTATGTGTTGTTGCTCAACTCACCCCCAAGCAGAGACAAATGAAATAAAACAACTTTCAAAAGAAAAAAACCGATGGCGGGGACCTCCAGGTGAGGTCGGAGGTAGGATACTGTGTGGCTGCAGCTGTGGGAGGAAGAAGAAGTGAAGGGATGAGAGAGAAAGAGAGAGAGAGAGGAAGAAGAGAGGAGGAGCTGTAATGTAGCAGCAGGGAGGGGGATTCGGGTGTGGGAGGACAGCAGCAGCAGCGGTGACGGTCCTAAGAGGGGGAGAGACCAACAGAGGGTGTTTGGGGGGTGGAGTGTGTTTCAGGGGGTCTGGGGTATGTAGCAGGGAGTCAGGGGGGCAAGAGGGGGAGGGACCAGAGGGTGTTTGGGAGGTGGAGTGTGTTTCAGGGGGTCTGGGGTATGTAGCAGGGAGTCAGGGGGGCAAGAGGGGGAGAGACCAACAGAGGGTGTTTGGGAGGTGGAGTGTGTTTCAGGGGGTCTGGGGTATGTAGCAGGGAGTCAGGGGGGCAAGAGGGGGAGAGACCAACAGAGGGTGTTTGGGAGGTGGAGTGTGTTTCAGGGGGTCTGGGGTATGTAGCAGGGAGTCAGGGGGGCAAGAGGGGGAGAGACCAACAGAGGGTGTTTGGGAGGTGGAGTGTGTTTCAGGGGGTCTGGGGTATGTAACAGGGAGTCAGGGGGGCAAGAGGGGGAGAGACCAACAGAGGGTGTTTGGGAGGTGGAGTGTGTTTCAGGGGGTCTGGGGTATGTAGCAGGGAGTCAGGGGGGCAAGAGGGGGAGAGACCAGAGGGCAGGGTGTGTTTTGGGGGGATTAGTATGCGTCAAGGGGGATGAATCTGGGTGGGAGGGGGCAGGCAGGGCAGGAGTGGAGGAGGAGGAGGTGGCAATGGGGGGAGTGGGTTTCTGGAGGGGAGGGAGGGGGGAAGCTGGGAGCAGAGGGCCACACAGAGAGGGGAACAATCAATGAATCAATCAAAGCAAACCAAACAATATGAACAAAAGTCCAAAAAAGAAAACCTGGGACCAATGGGCAGAAAGTCGGGGGGGGGGGAAGGAACCAACAACAACCAGCAGGGAGGAATGGGACACACACACACACACACACACAGCAAAACCAGAACCAAAAGAAGCTAATTGATTTCACACAAAAAATCCAACTAAGACAGGACTCAACAGGCGGCGGCAGCACCAGGGAGGATGGGGAACAACACTCAGTCTGGGTGGGAGGGGGCAGGCAGGGCAGGAGTGGAGGAGGAACTGGCAGTGTGGGGAGTGGCTTTCTGGAGGGGAGGGAGGGGGGAAGCTAGGAGCAGGACCACACAGGGGAACAATCAAATTTGAATCAAAACAATCTATACACAAAGTAAAAAAAAGGAAACCAAAGGGCAGCCAGAAAGTCTCAGGGCGGGGGGGGGGGGGGGTAACAACTACCAGGGGGAGGGACTGGGGGAGTGGGTGGGACACACACAGCGAGCAAAACCAAAACCAGAACCTAATTCCACAAAGAAATCCAAAGAAGGAAAGACTCAACAGGCAGCAGCACAGGAGGGAAACAATATTATCTGGTTGGGAGGAAGGGAGGGGGGAAGCTAGGAGCAGGGCCAGAGGGGAACAAATTAACAATCAAAATCAGAACACAAGGAATCAAATTGCAGCAATAATATAAACTAAATCCTCAGAAACACAACTCAGACAGGCAGCCAGCAATAACAATAGCAGAAGTTATTAATTAAAAACCAAAATCAGCAAATATATAAATTTAAACAGAAGCAATAATTGAATGAAACTCAAAAAGTGGAACAAAAGTCAGGCAAGGCACAAAAACAGGAAAGCAATGCAGAAGATGGGTGGGGGGTGGGTGGGGGGGAGGAGGGCAAGCCAAAACTTTGGGAGAAGGGTTGAGAGAGAAAGGGTGAAGAGAACAGAAAACACAACAGGAAAAGTTGGAAAAAGTTGAGGGGAAAGTATTAAAGAGGTTTGGACAGAGACAGACAGAGGGCAGATGGACAAGGTGGCACACAAGAACACAGAGAGAGAGCAGAGAGACAGACACACACTAATGTGACACACAGTCAGGGACTCACAGCAGACACCAGCAGCAAAAGAGCAAGCAAGGTCTCAGAGATGATCCCACAACTGCAGCCAAGAGAAGTTTCCAGAGAAGAGGCTTGGGTTTATATAGGTTTGAAATTCCCTCCTTTGGGAGCCCCCACCTTTGCACTCCCCCCACGGCCAACAGGGTGCCAGCTCTCAACAGTGCAACAGCCAAGCAGCCTACCAGACCAAAGGACTCATTCTGGCCAATCAAGGATCAATAGCGCAGCCAATACAATGCCTGGAAATAGCATCACAAAATGGATGCAAGGAGGAGCAAAAGTTTCGGGAAGAAGACACAAAATGGAGGACACACTTGAAACTTTAAAGGGACACTCCAGACACTCAATCGCACTCCCGAACCGGCTCGGATTCGGTCCGGATCGGTCCCAGAAGGGCCCGATTCGGTCCGGGATCGAACCGCCGGATCCGGACCAGTTCGGGACGAACCAGTCCGGGTCCGGACCGAACCGCACATCACTAGCTTATTGGTTAACATTGCAAAACAGTATCGCTGTCAGGATCTTCATGGACTGCGGCTGAGAATCATATAAAGCTGCCTCTCTGTCAGACCAGAATTGCAACAGCTTTACCTGAACATAGAGGCTAGTCCTGAGAACTGGCCCTGCCCAGCCTAACTAGCTACTAGATCCTTCCTCAATAGGAAGAATATAAAGGCTTCCTGTTGGCCTTACCTCAATATCAAGGTCTTCCTGGTCATAGTGTGTAGTGTTCTGCAGTCCCTGATGGTCTGCTGAGCTTCAGCTCTCATTCTGTTTCTCAATCCTGGTACAAGGCTCTCCTGGTCCCAACTTCAGACTCTGCATTATCCAGAGGTGGATGCTTGTGGTGTTTTTGGTTAATCCATTCCTTGATCCAGGCCAGTTATTGAATGGAGCTTTAATTATTTGTATTCCAATCCTGGAGTAGAGGTGGGGCTAACAAACAACCAGCAGCAAGAGTACTGAAGGCAGACTGCACTTGCACTGTTGTTGGGCTCAGGAGAGTCTGAAGTTGGGACCAGGAGAGCCCTGTACCAAGACTGAGAAACAGAACGAGAGCTGAAGCTCAGCAGACCATCAGGAACTGCAGAACACTACAATGCACTGTACCTAATATCTATTTAATTGAACTATTAATATTCCTGATTCCACCCCACTGTCTTGTCCCTGCATACCACAACTATTTCCCTTGGATTCTACACTGCCCAAAGCCCATCTCTAATAATTGCTCTCCAAGGCCCACAAAAACCAATCTATTATTTCTTCTGTGAAAGGAGAGTCCCAATACAACAGTGCAGTCAGCTTTGCTTTTCTTCCTGACCCACTGGGATCCATCCCGTGATCCTGCCATGCTGTGCCTCAGGATCTCATCCAGATAGCAGAATCTTTGTCTTTAGTAGTGATCAGCTGAACTCTGAACAAGCAAGGTTCTGCTGGTGATAGTCAGATGTAGTCTGCAACTGCACAGCAGCATGAATTTCATTTACATTGCCTTGCTGAGATGCCATACATGTGTACACTTAAAGCACACACTAGACTCGGGACAAATATGCCACAAAGTATTCTTGAATGATTCTCATGGTGAATATGTGAAGTTGGATATTCCAAGGATATCTTGCAGGACTTACAATTATTCTCAGAATGTTCTCCAAATAATTCTCATGCTGTGGCTTCAATTGCAAATAAAAAGTTAATCTGCACTTTTTTTTCAAATGAATTACCAACACAACGAATGCAATGATAAATATGACAATTATTTATATACTACTTTTCAACAAAAAGTTCCCAAAGTAGTTTACATTAGGGATGTGCATGGAACCGGTTCCCTTCGAGCCAATGGTGGTGGTGGAATAGCTTTAAGGACAGGAGAGGGTGCACTCTTTCCCCCCCCCCCCACCACCACCACCGCGCTTCTCCCTCTGGCGCTCTATGTAAAAATAGTCTGGCTTGGCGGCAGCATACCTCCTTGTTGCCCTGTTGATCCCCCGACTGGAAGTGACCAGAAGTGCCTGGCACGCCTGGGCGCACACGCACATGTCACACACATGCACAACGTGTGTCCGCAACTTTCACACGTGCGCTGGACATTTCCAGTCACTTTCAGTCGGGGGATAAACAGGGTGGCAAGGAGGTACACTGCCGATCCACCAGACTATTTTTACACAGAGCGCCGGAGGGGGAAGCGGGTGGGGGATTGTAAGTGCATCCTCCTCCATCCTTAAATCTATCCCCCCAACCTTCGAACCAGTGGAACTGCTGGTCTATCAAACAGTTTTGGAGGACCATAAAAGGGCCTCCGAACTGGTTCATGCACATCCCTAGTTTACAAAGATATGAAAGAAAGAAAGAAAGAAAGAAAGAAAGAAAGAAAGAAAGAAAGAAAGAAAGAAAGAAAGAAAGAGCGAGAGAGAGCGAGAGAAAGAAAGAAAGAAAGGAAGGAAGGAAGGAAGGAAGGAAGGAAGGAAGGAAGGAAGGAAGAATAAAATGGCTCCCTTTCCCCAAAGAGCTCACAATCTAAAAAAGAAACATAAGGTTTTTCTCTGAAAAAGACAGTTTGTTTTAAGATATGGAAGTAAAAATTATTATTGTTATTAATAAATTTGATTTTTGATTAATTAGACGGTGGGTTTGATTAATTAGATTATGAGTTCACCTGGTTGGATTAGTGGCTGAGAAGAATTGGACATGAGTTCTTTTTCCACTGCCCTTTCCACCACCATCTTCAGAGCAGTGGGAAAAGAACCCATGCCGAATTCTCCTTCTCAACCACTAAGCTAACCTGGCAATTTTATGCCAATCACATTCTCAGATTAAACAAAAACCAAATTCATTAATTTTTGAAAAAATCTTACTTGCATAACTTAAAATAAACTTTTTCAGAGAAGGCATGACTCTATCTCCCCTGCTGACAGACACTAATTCCTGGTTCTAAGCTGGCAATTTCTGGTAAAAATCAGCTTCCATTCATGTGTAAAACAAGACAGATTTAACCTTTCACAGATCCTTCTTTATGTCCTGATGCAATAGGATTTTATGAATTCACTAGTGTTTTCAAGCCCGTTAAGATAACGGGCGCTAGTAGGGAAGAGTTCCGCTGCCACCGTCAAGAGTGCCCCGCTCCCTCTTGCCCTTCCCCCTGCCCCACTTCCACTTGCCCTTTCCCCTCCCCCCGGCCCACTTCCTTTTGCCCTTTTGCACCCACTCGCCGCCGCCATCGCTTCCCTGTCCGGCATCACTTCCCCGGCACCGCTTCCCCGGCCGGCATCAGCCCCAGTCGCCGCCGCCTCCTGCTGCTGCTTCCCCTCGCCGCTTACCAGGAGCCAACATGGCCGCCCGTGTCCCTGCAGCCGTATCTTTCTCGGACGTTCTGAGCATGCGCTCCGCGCATGCTCAGAACGGCCGAGAAAGACACGGGCAGGGACATGGGCGGACACTTTAGCTCTTTATTATAGAGGATATGTTGGCTGTCTTTGAGAATATCTGTGGTTGGGAATTTACGATTCTATTTTGTTCTTTTAAGCAGCTCAGATTCCAACCAAGGATTCATCTAGACAACCTATTTATCATGTAAAGCAGCCAATAAGAACATCATTCAAACATTTGCCTTAAGGATGGTGTACTTAGGCACACCATCCAAACCAGGAACAGAAACCCCACCCACCTCTACTGTCCATCATTCCCCCTCCCTCCCACTCCTGCAGCGCTTGTGCTTACAGATGCTTACAACCTTTGTCTGAAGCTGCAAAGGATATAAGCTTGATGGCAGGCGCTTCCATGATTGGGAGATGCAGCACATTCCAGACTAGTGTTGCACTAACACACAGGTGTGCTTGCACGTTAAGGTCCACAAACTGTAGCATGCCTGCTGCTATGAAATGCCTGCATCCATTTTCCTAACAAGGGCACTAGTATTGTGCAACTTTGAGCATTCCCCACAGCTTCATGCAGCTATATAACCTTGTGTGGGTGCAGCTGTGTGTTCTTTGTACTACTGCAGCATTAGTCTGAATATCTACTAGTCATGTGCACGGACCGGTTCGGAGGCCATTCTAAAGGCCTCCAGACCGGTCCGGGCACGGGGTGGTTTTGGTTCGGGTGGGGGGTTCCACACAAAACAGGGGGGGCTTTACTCACCCCTTCCGTTAAAGTGCCGTATTTTTTCTAGTAATCCGGCGGCAGGGTGCCGCCCGCTTCAATCTCTTCTCGGTGGTCCTCTTATCCATAATCGGGGCGGCAGGGTCGCTCCCAGTCCCTGCCGCCCCTTCAAGCTGTCCCCCTCGGCTGGCGGCCACCCCCTGAAGCTTCCCAGAGGTCCCCCGCCGCCCCCTTCTTTCAAAATCTGCCCCCATTATAAAGAGGACGGCAGGAGAACTCCCTGCCGTCCCCTTCCCCCTTGCCGGCTAGGCTGCAAATGGCTTCTAGGAAGCCTTTCGAGCGCCTGCGCGAAAGGCTTCCTAGAAGCCATTTGCAGCCTAGCCGGCAAGGCAAGCGGACGGCAGGGAGTTCTCCCGCCGCCCGCTCGCTAAAGTAAAGTAAGCGCTTACTTTACTTTAGCGAGCGGGCGGCGGGAGAACTCCCTGCCGTCCGCTTGCCTTGCCGGCTAGGCTGCAAATGGCTTCTAGGAAGCCTTTCGTGCAGGCGCGCGAAAGGCTTCCTAGAAGCCATTTGCAGCCTAGCCGGCAAGGGGGAAGGGGACAGCAGGGAGTTCTCCTGCCGTCCTCTTTATAATGGGGGCAGATTTTGAAAGAAGGGGGTGGCGGGGGACCTCTGGGAAGCTTCAGGGGGTGGCCGCCAGCCGAGGGGGACAGCTTGAAGGGGCGGCAGGGACTGGGAGCGACCCTGCCGCCCCGATTATGGATAAGAGGACCACCGAGAAGAGATTGAAGCGGGCGGCACCCTG
This sequence comes from Hemicordylus capensis, assembly GCF_027244095.1. Classification (NCBI taxonomy): domain Eukaryota; kingdom Metazoa; phylum Chordata; class Lepidosauria; order Squamata; family Cordylidae; genus Hemicordylus; species Hemicordylus capensis. The sequence goes on along the minus strand of NC_069662.1, from coordinate 65,823,742 downwards.
CCGCCGGATTACTAGAAAAAATACGGCACTTTAATGGAAGGGGTGAGTAAAGCCCCCCCTGTTTTGTGTGGAACCCCCCACCCCAGTGCCGGACCGCAGCTCTGCGGTTCCGTGCACACCCCTAATATCTACCTTTATTTGTAACCGACTTTCCTTAAGGAAGGTAAGCTTATGAGGTCACCCAACTCTCTCTCCAACCCATCTCCCTCTTCCTCTCCCCCTCCCTCCTTCCTTACCTCTCTCTCCTTCGCAATGCCTGCACCATTTTCAGCCAAATTGGGGACAGTTGTAAGGACACATAGGGACACCTCAATGGTATAGTTTGTGATGTTGTCATCCACCCCAGTTCAAGGTGGTGGGCATGTAAATGTTTGAGTTGCAAGTGGGCTAACTTGTAAACTGCCTAACCAATTTGAACCACATTTGCTATAGTTGTAATGAGTGACACATAGGGATGCCTCAGTGGCATAGTTTATGATGATGTCATCCCCCCATTCAAGATGGGGGATGCATGACGTTTGAGGTGCACGTGGGCTAACTCGTCATTGGTAATTATCAATTAAAATGATAGTGGAAGTAAGAAGACTAGTTCTTACCAGAACTTCATGTTGAATATATAGAATGCCTTTGCTGTTAGCCTTTGCTGTTTTCTGTTAATTCTTTTGAACCGCAGTTTCTGGTTAGGTTTAATGCAAGCAAGCATCTTCTGAAAAAAAGTCCCATATACTCTTTTTTGACATATTTTGCTGGCTTGCTTCTTGTTCATGTATATTCCATTTTCATCTTCTTTAAGACTTCATATGTATTTCTGTGAGAAAAGGTAAGCATCCCTTCAGGCAAGGGCACCAGACTGAGAAGTTCAGCATATTTTGGTCTGTTGCCCAGTATCTAAAATTGATTGCCCAAGAAGGGTGCAAAATGTCCTAATTAAAATGCTGCAGCAGTTCTTTCCTGCTGCAGATGCAGAATATTCTGAAAACATCAAATTGTAGAATATTCTTTTCCAAGTCTAGCCCGTGCATGTGCACGCACACACACACACACACACACACACACACACACACATTTCCCTTGCGTGTAGCTTTCACAGATACTGTTGCTTTATCTGGCACTATCTCTTGATGGAACACCTCCAACAAGTGCAGAGAACTTCCTCATAACGGAACCACTAAAGTTATGTGTATGCTGTAGAATCCAGAGAAAAGAGTTTTGGCATGCAAGGACAGAGTTGAATCAGGAATATTAACAGTTTAATGAGACAGATATTATCTACAGAGAGGTAAATGCAGTCTGCCTTAAGTGCTCTTGCTGCTGGCTGTTTGTTAGTCTCGCCTCTACTCCAGGACTGGAATCTAAGTAACTAAAGCACCATTCAATAGGTGCATGAACGTTTGAGGTGCATGTGGGCTAAACTGCACAAACCTCTCAGTTCGGTGAACCGCTGGTATGCATCCCAGTCCTGTGCATGTGCATGCGCCGTGCATGTGCATGCACCTGGCATGCACACATGAACATGAACATACTTTATTTCGGTCGTTGACCAGAAACATTATCACACACAACAGAATGTAATTTGCATAAAATATAACAAAACCTAGCCACTGTGTTGGTGTATTTATGATTAAAATTTGACCATAAAATTTTTAAGAGTGACTCATCTGGATAACCAGGAAACATCACAAAAAACGGCAAGAGAAGTGTTGATCGATCATTCTTGTAGAGGTCACAATGTAAAAAAACATGTTCAGTAGTCTCAATATTGCCTGAACCGCAAGGGCAAAGTCGGGATGCGTAAGGAACCCCCCTAAACCTCCCTTGGAGCACCGCTGTAGGGAGGGCATGCACACACATGCCAGGTACTTCCGGGAAAAGAGGAGATGGGGTGGCAGGAAGGTATGCTGCCACCCCGAAGGAGCCTTTGCTAAAGGAGCACTAAAGGGGGGGGGCTTTTCTGAGGCTGTTGGGTATCTCCAGATGTTTCCCCTCCCCCCGACGGCCCCCAATACTGACAAAATTGCCCAGTTCAGGCAGTCTCCGGCCTGTTCTGGGCCTGCCCTTCAATGCAGCAGCCATTTGGGAGGCCGCTGTATATGCCCAATGTGCCTCTGCATGGCTGGTGGGAGTTTGGTTTGGCCTCGAGCTGTCAAACTGAACCATTAAGATGTTGAAGAGGTTCAGTTCTGAACCTGTTCACACATCCCTAATGTTCGGCTCGAGATTGATCTGAACAGGGACTGGTTCAGTTCGAGGCTGGCTTGACAGTGAACCCTTGAACTGGGCATGTGCAATGAATGCAGAATGCTTTTTACTTGTCTACACAGCTACCCAGTCTACCCAATGACAAATGAACCCAGATCTTCCAAAGATGCAGACGTACTAGCTGTAGGATATTATTTCTATCAGCCAATCAGAGAGTAACTTGTGCTTAGGTTGAATGCACAGATCATGTTTTTAAAAGCTTTTTGAGTAGCTTGAGTTTGAATGTTTAAGAGAAAAGCCAAAGATAACTATATTTAAATGGCACCATAATTAAATTGCAGTCTTCATCTCTAGTATGAGCATCCTGTAGAATAATGCCTGGCCCTTCTGATGTATGTACTGTAGACGGGAATGGAAACCTAAGGTTATCAATGGGATTCATAGACAGTTCATTTTTTCCCTTATTAACACAATGTGAACATAATGCTGTTCTAGTGCAGGGTTTTCTTTTTTGTATAACAGTCTCTTCTTCAACACTCACCCTAAGGCCTTTCGCAGTTCAAATAGCTATCATTAGTCATGGCAGATAGATATGGTTAGACATCAAATTGCTTTCAACGACTTACTAAAACATAACTTCTGGAACAGTCTGACATTAGGGATTTAACTTCCAAATTACTTAGTTCCTCTTCAGATTATTTAATTGCATCTAGCTTGGGGTGGAATTATTTTCAGGGGTGGTGATGGAAAGGGTCTTGAAAAGGCATCCAATGGCTTACTAGTTGTTTATATGTGTTTGACAAGCACACTGGTAATTCAATTTTAATGAGATACTTTCATGAATACTTAATGCATTGTTTTAAAAAATGCCAAAGAGAGTTAGATCAGCCTTTTTATTATGCCCTTAAAACTAATTTAATCACATTTTTTTAACTCTCCTGCTTCAGAGGGAGGGCCTTAATGTTGGTGGCAGGGCTCCTATCTTATTTTTACTCTTTTTCACTTCACCTCTGTGGGCAGCAGTGAATTCCACAGTGTTTGAAGTGGGAATAGTGTTCTTGGTTGATGGCTGCAGCTAGTTGCCTTTTTTTTTTTTTTTTGGAATGAGGCAGAAAATGACCCAGGGCAATTTCCAAACACATTTTATATTTTAACAATTTAAGAACAGTTTGTTATGGGGTCGCTAACAAATAAAAATGATGATGATGATAAGATGGTGGCCATCAGCCGTTGGCCACTGGGAACACTATTAAGTTCAGGTCATCATTGGTAACCAGGAGTTTTTCTGCATGGGGCTTTTACAGCACTTTTGCAAACTGAGGCTTAGAATGCATTTATATGAAGGTGGGATTTAGCCTAAATTCAGTACTGAGACAGCAAGGTACTGTTAATATAGCAAGTTTATACTCACGTTTTAACTTTATGAATGGAGCTTAACTCAGAATATCTACATCAAAAAATAGTTGCACTTTCTGAAATGTTTTCCTGATTCTACATGATTCTTTGGAGTATGATTCTGATGTGTGGAGAGACCCAACAGATAAAGCCGGATCAGGATGAGATGGAGGTGTAGCTTTGCTAACATGATAGCACTCTGTGCAGACTTGTTTCCTGTGCCCTGGAGTCAACTTCCACTCATTCATTTCTATTTTTTCTTTATTTTTTTAAAAAATATTCCTTCCTGAAAAACCTGACTAATTTAAAAAAAAAAAAAAGTTTGCCACTTGCCCCCTATAGCCAGCTACAAGGCTTTTTAACATAGAGGTCAATGGAAAATTAGGGGGGAATTGTAAGTTGTGAAGAGAAGGCCATGGAGCTCTAAAACCAAGCAGTTGTAGCACACGATAGTGGGACTCTGTATCCCGAATATGAAGCAGGTGGGTCAATGCCTTGATTTTCAATGATTTTTTTTTTAGGAAGGGTGTTTCATTTTTTACATTTCCCCATCTATCTTGCACAAGCCTGCCTTCTGGTGGCTGATTGCAGTCTTGCACAAGATCAGTGGGGGGATAAAAAAGCAAATATAGTGAAATACCCTCCCCGTCTAAAAAAATCATTAAAAATCAATCAATTGACCAATCAACGTGATAAAATTTGTGTACTCTGTGTACTAAATCAAATTTAGTACACAGAGAGGCTATGCAAATGCAGGAGCAAAACCAGGATAAGGGAGCCTGGTTTTGCACGCAGGTGTGAACCTCTGGGATCCGGCCCAATCCTAGTGGCATCGTGGTGGCAAACCTGCCTATGAATCCACTCTTCTAAATGAAGTTAGGAGAGCGAGCACTTTCCTAACCCTGTTTTTCCTATCGTTTGTGAGCTATGGCTAAAGCAGCCATGGCTGGCAGACTCAGGGAGGGGAGGGGGATCCCCATAATGCACTGCACACTCACATGGTTCATTATTGGAGCTCCAAGGGGAGGGATGCGCTGTGACACGTCAGAGCATCCTGACCCTTGGAGCTACCGGCAGCAGCCAGTGCTCATCTGTGTGGGAGATTCCCCCCCCCCCCGGAAGGCATCATGATCATCTGCGGGGAGGTAAGCACTTTAGGGCCTCCTCGTGTAAACCCAGTGAAAGGGCCCCAGGTCTTTCTATCCTGTGCTACAACTGTGCCTGATTTCAGAGCTCCACGGCCAGATGTTCTTGACTTTCACATTTTTTCCAATTTTCCATTGTCCTCTATGGTTAAAATAAAACAAAAACCTTGTAGGTGGCTATGGAGACACATGGCAGCCTTGGACAAGATCCATGGCATTTTTTTGATGATTCAAATTTTTATGATTTTTTTTAAAAAATAGCAAATGTTTAAAAGAATGCAGGGTCTCCACCAGACATGGAGACCCTCCTGATACTTCTCTATCTCCATACTTGAATAGGAAGGAGGAGGCAGGGTGCCCACTTCCTCTGCAATCTCATTGGTCCAAAATGGACCAGAAGGATGGTAGGGAGATCATGCTGTATGGATGACGTGCAGTATGAATGATCATGCAGTATGGATATCATGCAGTATGGATGGATAAAGGAACTGTAGCCAGACTTCAAAAGATATAGGAATATGAACAGCCCCAGCTTTATTCCAAATTATGCCTGAAAATGTTTATTTCTGTTTATTTCTGCTTTGACTACTCTTGTCCTAAGTCGTCTGGTGTCTGTTTGACCACTTCCTCCTGCAGTAAAGCCGACAGTTTGGAAAGGTTCCAGGTGAGTGATTAGGATATATAATTAAATGCATTACCCGTGGTCCATATACTTTTAATGCTTGTCCCAGGGCACATAAATTTGTCCCCATTAATTGTTTGCATAGAAAAGCAATCTGTATAGTAGGTTCAGAGGAAATTGGCTTATTCAGAGTCAGACCAATGTTCCTCCAGTACTGTCGATATTGACTGGCAGCATTTCTTCAGAGTTTCAGAACTCAGGGGCAGGAGCAGAGCGAGACTGGCAGCAGCTTGTGTGCGGCTGTCGCCACACCCCTGGTCACGCCCCCCATGTCTTACATCAGACACAGGGGGCGTGGTCTCCCTTCCAAATGAGAGGCCCCATTTAGGAGGGAGGGAGATTGATTGGCTCCAAACAGGGCCACGTGGACCGAAATACCCCCCACACAAACACACACAATCTGACGTCAGATGCAGGGGGCATGTCTGGGGCCATGCTTGTGGCCCCTGATTGGACGTGGCTCAGGTTCTGCTCAGCCCCTGCTCCGGGGTGTTTTCCAGCCCTGGCTGGAGATGCTAGAGATTGATCCTGGGATCTTCTGCATGCAATGCAGGCATTCCAGTGCAGGCATTCCACCACTAAGCTATGTCCCCTCACCTAGTACATCAGCAGGATTTCCATTCATTATCTCATATGGCAAAAATGTCCATTTGGATCACAGTATTGTGAACAATGATTTTTAAAATAAAAAATCAGTGCCTGAAAATCAGACTGAACCCTCCCCGCCTGTCAGATACACAATCCCATTCCCTGAGGGAAGTGCTAAGGATAGTGTTGCTGGTTCCTTTCGTGATAGAATCATCTTGGCTCCAAATGTCTGTCCACCATATCTTTGAAACATAGAAAATGTTTTCTGTTGGAAAGCAGAAGAGAAACAAACCAATGCAAGCATACTTTAGTGGCACATCTATTGAATGTTTGTTGTGCTATTCCCTTTAGGGCAGGGATCCTCAACGTTGGGCCCCCAGATGTTCTTGGACTTCAACTCCCATAATCCCCAGGCCCAGTGGCCTTTGGCTGGGGATTATGGGAGTTGAAGTCCAAGAACATCTGGGGGCCCAACGTTGAGGAACCCTGCTTTAGGGGATAGGGCCATAGCTCAGTGGTAGAACATCTGCTTGCATGCAGAAGGTCCAAGAAGGTTCCTGGCATCTCCATGTAGGGCTGGGAAAGACTCCTGCCTGAACTCTGGAAGCTCTGCTGCCAGACAGTGTAGACGAGGGTTTCTCAACCTGTGGTACTCCAGATGTTGCTAAATTACAGATGTGATAAATTACATTATCACATCACAATAAATGGTAGCTGGGTGTGATGGGAGTTGTAGTTCAGCAACATCTGAAGTACCACAGTTTGGAAACCCTTGGTAGACCACTGATGTAGTTGAGCGGGGGTGGAGCTTTGCTGACCCAGGACTTCTTCAGCTCCTGGCACTCCCCTGGGATGGGCCCAAGCACTCTTTGGCATCTTCTCTCCTGAGTCTCCTGTCACTGCTTTATTTCTGCAGATGGGGCTTATTTGTGATGCCACCAACATGCTAAAAGCCTTCCTTTCCTTAACCAGCATTGGCTACTCCTCCCTATCCCTCTCGGTGATCTCTCCCTCTCGGAACTTGAACGGAGGGAGGGAGCAATCTGAGCTGCTCTATGAAATGAAGAAGAACATCACTCTTTTTCTGTTGGGGTGGTGTGTGTGTGTGTGTGTGTGTGTGTGTGATATTTATGTGTGTATGGGGGCGGTTTCTGTTGGAGTTTGTAACTGTTTAGTTACAAAGCACCAAGAGGAAGCTGCCCAATCCAGTTACGAAGTAATGCAGAGCTTTGTTGTTGCAGCTATTTAAGAATATACATGGAGATTGTAGTGCAGTCTAAACTAAATAAGGTTTATTGGTTAACCACATTTGAGATAGGAAAGACCTATCCTAACTATGAGCTACATAGTATTCAGCATTCAAAGTTTATTACGGTCTATGACCAGCACAATGAGCTACTTAGTGAATAGGTGGGGAGAGAGAGAGATGCTCCCATCTGCTGTCCAAGAGGAACAGAAGAAGGACTGACTCACTACAGGAAATACAAGGCAGGGGTCATAGAGTAGAGGTAAAGCAGGGACAGGTAAGGCGACCCTTACTAACTACCTCTACTCCTGATGCCCCTAGTGGTCATTCGGATAGTCACTGCAAAAGGTCGATGCACTGGAACTCCATCTCCAACAGTTTCCTCCCCCCATCCCATGCTTGGGTTAGTCTCTGAGAGATAGATTTTCTCCCTACCCACCCACCCACCCCTGATTCATTTGGAAGTCACTGTTTGGTGGTTTACTTTAGTTTTAAAACTTTTCAATTTTGCTAGAGCACTTGGAAAGACTGAGACTCAGGATGCTGGGAATTGTGTGCAATCATATTGATTCATGTAGTAATAAGGTGCCCAACACGTTTCAGCTATAAACTTTCTTCAGGGGCATTTATCCAATAATCTTATAGGTGATTTCTATTTTTAAAGAGGATTTCAGGTTAAATGCCCCTGAAGAAAATTTATAGATGAAACGCGTGGGGCACATAATTACTATATCAATAAAGAAGACTGCACACAGTTCCCAGCATCCTAAGACTTAGTCTTTCCTGTTGTTTTCTCACTGGATGCTTCCTTTTTCTTTCTTTTTTTGTTGCCTTCAATTTTGCTAAAGCAAAACACTGTTTTGTGTGTTTCTTTCTAATTTTGAGTTGTTGTGTGGTGACTGATTGTGGGGGTGGGTGCTAAATTGTGTGGTAGCTTTAATCTGACCTATGGTTTTTTCTTCTGTCTTTGTCTTCTTGTTTAAAATATATTTATATACTGATTTTCAACAACAAACAACAACAACATTACATAGCAGCAAAACATTTAAGAATATGGTTCACTGCCCAGGAAGGCAGTGGGGGGAAGGGGAAATTGGAGAATCCTGGCTTAAGGATTTTGATAATAGCTTGTATATACTGTTGATGAAAGCATGTTTTTTAAATGTTCCATTTTATTCCATGAAGCTTACTCACAGGCAGATGTGTGTAAGATTCTTGATGGAACAGAGAACAATGATGGGAAAAGCTTAGACCAAAGTTCTTGTTGCTTGGGCATTGTTTTTTTAAAAAGGTATATTTCCCTTCCACTTCTCTGTTCATTTCTGGTAGTCATAAGAAAGGGCAGGATCTAAATATAACATTTTCAAAGTTATAAACACTTTTGCAGTAAATAATTAAAAATCTACCAGTAGACTGATTTAATTCAAACTGAACACACACAGAGACTGTTCTCATGAGTGGCCAAGCCCAGGCTTAGGCAGCAGCTCCTGTAGCCCAGCAGTGCAAAATCCAGTGCTGAAGTCCAGCTCTTAGTCAAGGCTAAGGGCACAAATGTGACCTTAACCTGGCTGCAGGGATCCTGTGTCAGCCTAGAGCACCCATCTCTGGGCAGAATCCCCCAGTGCACCATGATAATGAGCCCTGGCAGCACAGGTCATTTGGGTGGGCAGCTTGCATGCTGCAGGGGCTAAACATGATTGTCTGGGAGAAGATATATTAAACTCTTCCTTCCCCACAGCTGCCCGTGCACATGGTTATGTGAATAGCCCCCGAGTCTTGTTCTCACATGTCAAATATTTGTAATAGTAGTAGTAATTCTGTATTTAATTGGTTTTGTGATTCATTAGTGCCAGCCAAGGCCATTGTGCCTCTGGAGAGGAGAGCTGGACTTTGTTAGCATGCATGAATTGTCTCTTTTACAAAGCAAAGTCTGCCTTGGTTTGCATATGTATGGGAGACTACAAGTGAGCACTGTAAGATATTCCCCTTAGGGAATAGGGCCATAGGTCAGTGGAAGAGCATCTGCATGCTTGCATACAGAAAGTCCCAGATTCCCTCTCTGAGAGACTCTTGCCTGAAACCTTGAAGAAGCCGCTGCCAGTCAGTGTAGACAATACTGAGCTACACTCAGTATAAGACAGATTCCTATGTTCCTCTGACTGAGGCAGGTAAATTAATTGGGGGAGGGCACATTGCTTCATGCTTCTGTTTCTATGAGGTAGGGCAAATTAATGTGGGGAGTATGAGGGGCAGGTAGTTACGGCATGCAGAGGCGCTCTTACCTCTAGACTTCTGGGTGGATGTCCAGGGCCTCCATATCCCTGCCCCCCACTCCCAAATCCTCTTTAGTCTGTCCCAGGTGATGTGGTCACCACACTGATGGCCCATGCTTTGCTGGGTGGCCGAACGTGACCTCTGCTTTAGAGACAGAGGGGGGAGTGGGAAAAGAAATATGTGGAATGGGAATATGTTAAGTTGCATGTCGAAATGTTTCTGATAATGCATATTTGCAGTTTTATATTCCTACTTTCTTGTGAGTTCAGTTGCTGTCGATATATTAAAAAATTCTGTGCATGTCACGGGGTGTGTGTGTTTATTTATTTATTTGTCAAATTTATACACTGCCCCAAACCTCCGTCCCTGGGCGGTTAACAGCATAAAACAAGCTAAAAACACATACAAAAACTTAAAACAATTTAACAATTTAAAAAAATAAACCAGAGATTAAAACCTAAAACATTTAAAAAGCTGAGAAAGCTTGGGCGAAATCCAGCCACTCGCTGCCCGACTGGGCCGCGTGGCTTGTTTGCCCCAGCCCACCTTCCTCCAAGGAGCACATGACACCTGGTGAGCTCTTGCTTTTCGGCTCCCCGGGTGCTCCAGGGGCAGGGCTGGATCTGCAAGGGACGGAGCACGCGCGCTCCCACTCAGTCTGCCTCTCGAAGGCACCAGATATCCCGCTCTTGCATTTCAGGAGTGAATGACCTAATTAGTCAGTCAGGTATTTCACTGTCACAACAAACCTATTCTCAAAGACGGGCGAGGCTCACAAGCAAACAAGGCCAGGCGAGGGGTGTGGCCTTGGCTCGCCTCCTGGTGGCTAAAGGGGGTGTCTGTATACCACAGGACAACATCTTGTTTTATCAGCCCTCCTTCTACCAGGGGGACGGGATTTACTGGTTGGCCACATACATGAGACTGTCCATTGAGGGTCTGCGGCTGGGATTGGCAAGTGCCTCATGTGTGGTGGGGTGTGTGTGTGTGTGGGGGGGAAACAGCTTAAAATGGGTGATGCACCTTAGGTAAGCATTCGGCACCAAGGAGGACGATGGATCCCTTGAGGCTTGACAGATCAGGGATGCCGCTTAGCCCTTCTTCTCTGCAAAGCAACATCCTTCCATATGGCTGTGCAGCGTCAGAGGGGTGTTGCCAGTACCAGAGACCTGACCTTAGGTCGACGTGGATGGGTGGCGCCCGCTTTAGAGTGATGGAGCCGCCCGGAGCCAAGGTGCTAACGCCACTGTCCCTAGGCCAAGGCGGCCACTCTGTGGCCGGCCTTATAGGAACCGCACTGTAGTGGGTCGAGCACCAATCCCAGCTGAGTGCCATGTTGGCACACAAAGAATTATGTGTCAATAAACATGGCCAATTTCACCAAAGAATCATGTATCCATGTCTCCTTGGGTCTGGGTGCAAAGATGGATTTTCAGGTGTTTTTTAAAAATTGATAGAGATGGGGAGGATTGTATCTCAACAGGGAGCACATTCCACAATCTCGGGCAGCGACCGAGAAGGCCTGTCTCTGTGTAGCCACCATTAGGGGGACGTTGTAAAGGTGGGGGTCTCCAAAGGCCTTTAGGTCCAGGCTCCAAAATTATCTAGGCGCACCTCTGGCTGGATCGGCAGTCCTGCTTGTTAATATATAACTTGAAATATTATTAATATGTTACCTAGCACAGTGCTTGATGGAAGGTTCAGGAAAATACCATATGCTCAAAGACTTTGTCATTGTGCATCAGTTTTCATTGAAACCACATGTCACTAAGTTTTGTTTGATTGCTTGTAAAATCAGTCAACAAATACCAGCTTTCACATAGCAGTCTTGGGTAGAGAATGAATGGGTATGAATTTACTCTGAATCTTATAGGTTTAGCTCCAATTGTGCTACTGTATTATTTTTACTCACTTATTTTCTTTTGTTTGTACAGTTTGCTGGTCTGTGACCGTATCAATAAAGATTGAAAGACTGAAAGATTGATTGCAATATTATAACAACTCTGGAGTAGCTTGGCAGAAAGGTTTGAAATTGCACACGAAGAGTGGATTCTCTGGTGTTAATGCATTTTCTGCCATGAGTAACAAAAACTGATGGCTGGACCAATTCTCCAAATTCAGCACACATAATACTATCAAATTGTGTTTCCATCATATGAATATTGAGAGCTTTCAACCCAGTCATTCTGGAATTATATCATGGGGTGCAAAAAAAGAGGAGTACAGTGGCCCACCAGGTGCATCTGGGAAGCACACAAATAGGAGATAAAGGCACACCTTATCTTCTGCTGTTGCTCCCCTGCATCATTTAGAGGCATCATGCCTCTGAGGCTGGAGATGGCCTATAGCCCTCAGACTAGTATCCATGGATAGACCTGTCCTCCATGAATTTGTCTTAGACCCTTTTAAAGCCATCCAAGCCAGTGGCTATTACCACATCTTATGGCAGAGTGTTCCATAGATTAATTGTGTTCTGTGTGAAAAAATACTTCTTTTTGTCAGTCCTAAATTTACTGGCAGTCCGTTTCATGGGATGTATTCTAGTATTGTGAGAAAAGGAGAAAGGTTTCTCTTTTACTGGTTCTAGTATTGTGAGCAAATGAGAATAATTTCTCTCTCTCCACATTATGCATAATTTTAAAGACCTCTATCATGTCTTCCCCTGATCTTTGAAGAAAGGGGGCAATTTGGGGCAGGTTTATTTTTAGAAGGTTTTTGTTCTTGTTACAAACTGCAAGTTTGTGCACAAAACAAAACTGTATTGAAAATGAAAATAAAAATACAAATGTAGTGGTATTGTGTATTGGGGGTATGGCCATTTGTGGGTGGAGTGGCTGTGGGGATTGTCATGGAGAGTGCTCCCGCTTCTGCATTGGTGACTTCACCACTGGTGTGGCTGGCCAATACTGAGCTTAGATGGACCAATGGCTTGACTCATAGCTTCCTATGTTCATTCTCTTGCCCAAGGAATCTTGCATATCATAAATCTATAATGTCTGGGATATTCAGAGTGGGGGACACCATGATAATTAAATGGTAGAAGTCAGCAGTGTATTTATTTTGACCCAAGTTTATTGCTTCTCTGGAGGAAACTCAGGTGAGTCTGATTCTTAGTTTGGCAGATAGGGGTCCTCATGATCCAGATCTCCAGTCCATGGTTGTTGTTTTTTTACAGACTGCCAATCTTGTCAGAATGTAAAAGAGGAGACTCAGATGCATCGGAAGTTGACAGGGGACCAAACATTGTAACAGGTGACCATCCTCACTTTCATTAACATAACTTGCCATCAGTTAAGTGAACTTGGTAGGCATGTGTAATACATTGTGTATGTGTACCAGCCATCTCTTTGTTAGAGAGATTACTGGTTTATAGCGAATGAGAACAGAGAAGATCCCTGCTGAACAAGAAGCTGATGATCAAGATGTTTCTCTGGAGCATTCTTAATGAAAAGGCTATCAGAGCTGATGGGAGAAGTTGATAAGTGAATAAACAGAGGAAATGCAGCCTGAGCCTGTCACTGGGGAAACAATGACTGAATGGAGAAGCTAAGAGTAGGGATGTGCAAGCCAGCTTGGAATCAAGCTGGCTCACACTTGAGCCGGCTCGGCTCAGTGACCAGACTGACTGGGCCTGGGCTTGATCGGGGAATCTGGTTCCGTGCACATCCCTAGCTGAGAGTGAGCAAGCTGAGAGCTGAAACATTTTTGAGAACAGGAACACCCTGAGTATCTGCTGTGATATATAGTTTCTTGCAGAAGTTTACTATAGCTCACCTTCATGATACTCAACTTGTATGTTTGTAAATAACTCAAATATTACAAGGACATCAAAAGCCTGCAGTGATGTCTCAAAAGGAAGCTAAACATAAGTAGCACTGATCTTCAAACTTCTCACCACTCAGGGAAGTTGAGCACACACTTCATTATAGATAGACACACACATTAGTCACCTTTCAATTGAAAAATTCAAGGTGATCTGCAGTAAAGCATGCTAATGAAAACAATTAATATCAGCATTTCAAACATACACAAATAAAGTAAAAAAATAAAGCAATGATTTGCATGAAACCTAGGATAAAATACAGTACAAAACCATCAAGAAATTGAAGATAGCACATCTAGAAATTCAGTATCTCAAAGGGGAAAATGTCTTGTGTAACAGAAAGATATTTGCTCAGGGGTTCTCAAACCTGTGCCCCAAGATATTGTTGAACTACAACTCTCATTGTCCTCAATCTTTGGCCACTGCCTGTGGATGATGGGAGTTGTGATCCAATAACATCTGGAGACTCAGGTGTGAGAACTGCTGTTTTAGTTGAACTTCCGGAAAAGGCAATGGGAAGAGCAAGGCAGATTATTCTAGACAGGGAGTTCCATAAAATGCTCACTACCACTGAACAAGTAGTAGATAGAATATCAGGAAAAGGAGGAGCATGACACAAGTTAGGTGGAAGAAAATAAAAGGGTAGATCATTTTGAAGTTTCACAGGACCCAAGCAGTCCAGGGGTTTAAACGTCGGTTCATTACAAATAGGTGTTTGCAGCCTGTCTTAAGTTAACGAAAGCTAATCAGAATGTTAATAACACTTGTGAAGAGAAACCTGCTGGGATAAGGCAATTCATCACACCTAACAGAATTAAGACCTGGAATTTTGATTCGGATACATCAGGTCAATGCATAAAATGTGTCCCTATTCTTTGAGGAAATGATTATTTCCATTTTCCAGGCTGCCAAACACTGGGAAAAGGCACTCATTTCTCAACATGGCAGTCATTTCTTAATATAACATGTCTCCTTCTTTTTGAAATCTTTCACACTGCAATGTGGAACATTTTCAAATACTAAAGTGGTCCCTGCCTTCCTTCTGACAATGCTGCTAATGTTGTATAGGCAAGGCCGCATCAGTAGCTCCCATTATCCTTTGAAAGGAAACAATAATTAAGAAGCTCTTGCTTGAAATCTTTGATTCATACAACAAAGTGATTTACAGCACAGTAAAATCCAGTGTGCATTAATATAAGAGTTTCAGCTGGCACTGTCTTCCTCTTAGCACAGAAATGACAGGAATGAATGTTGCACAATTAATGGAGACATCTTACAGTATTTTCATTGTGACTACTAGCTGAACTACTAGAATGAATGCTAATGTCTGAATGGTCCAATTTGCTTCCCAGTTTTATTTAGTCTACGTAGAATTCTGCATTTCATCATTTAAACCATTTATATGAACTAGAGTAGGGAAGGAGGTCATTCACACAGTCAAAATCTGTGTTCTACCCAGGTTTGGGAGCTGTGAGCACTCCCAAATCTTGGCTGTGTGGAAGCAAGGTAAGAAGAAAACCTGGGTAGAAGTGATTGTGTGGAAGCAAGATAGGAGGAAAAGCTACCCAGGTTTTCCTCCTACCTTCCTTCCTTCCTTCCTTCCACACAACTGAAAAATTGGGAGTGCGCACAGCTCCCAAACCTGGGTAGAACACAGTTTTTGATTGTGTGAATGATCTCATGGAATACATAGGGAGGTGTGAAACATTCTTTTCCCTGAAGACATTTCAGCCTTTCGAACACTAGCATCATGTGTACAGGACACTTCTCTTTTAGACAATTCCCCAATTTATTATTTATTCTATTTAACACATCTTTATTTATTTAACACATTTGCATACTGCCCCTCATTTAGGTCTTGTTTCAAATTGTTGAAACAATCCCCCAATTGTTGTTTCAAAGAACTGTTGCAGATTGCATGAAAAGTGGGTTTTGTTTTACATTCAGAGCACAAAGTCTGCTTGCATTTGAACATAATGTTAAGCCCATTCCTTATTTTTGTTTTCCATTCAAAATACAATCTGCCTTGCTGTTTCCACTGGTGCTTGATTATTGAACACCGTTCTCCATTCTTTCCAGTCAGTTCAGTTATGAGCAATCTTGTAAAATAAGTCTATTTTAAAATGGAGTTGCAGTAACAATTATGAAATCTGTCATATTTTGGATACTTATGTAAGGTCGATTTTGACTCCTGGCGCCCACAGCACCCTGTGTTTTTCTTTTGGTAGAATACAGGAGGAGTATACCATTGCCTCCTCCCGCAGAGTATGAGATGATGCCTTTCAGCATTTTCCTATATAGCTGCTGCCTGATATAGGTGTTTCTGGGAAACAGACCAGCGGGGATTCAAACCAGCAACCTTCTGCTTGTTAGTCAAGCATTTCCTCGCTGCACCACTTAAGGTGACTCCTTATCCATTGTGGGAGGTGCAAAATCACAGCATAATTCATAGCATCATTCAGAGTTTACCATTTACAAATGTGGAATGAATCTGCATTTTATGAAACACTGGACCTCCTGAAGCAAACGTTACAGATATAAGGGATTCAGCCTGACCATTAAGCTTTAAATTGTGGAATAATTTTTAATTTCATTCTTCAAAGGTTAAGTCTAACTGAGCATAAGACAGGCCCCTCTTTTTAAAAAATCCTCCTACGAAAAGGCTGGAGCATGAACAATGACAAACAAACAAACAACAATCCCCCAAACACCCCACAATAATGGGGCTTTTACAAACTTTCCTCTAGAATTTGGGGGGGGGGGGATAAGGTTTTTATTCAACACTCTGCAATGACAGTTTCAAAAATGGATGGAACATCCCCCCCCCCGGCCCCATCTCCTCTCAGTTACTCTCACCCTTTTTCTAATGCAAAATAACCCATAATATTAGAGAAGAGAGAGAATGTAACAGTTTAAAATACACAAAACAATAAAAACAGTAGCATAAAACAGAAACACAATAAAAACAGTAGCATAAAACAATTATTAAAACAAATTATTAAAATTAATTCTAATTAAAAGCCTGCAAGAACAGGTGAGTTTTGAGGGTCTTCCTGAAAACAAACACAGAAAGAGATGCTCTTATTTCATCAGAGAGCATATTCCAAAGCTCCAGGAGGTTTTATGGGAGGACAGCTGGCCTTGTGGTAGCAAACATGGCTAAGCAGGGTCCACCCTGGTTTGCATTTGAATGGGAGACTACATGTATGAGCACTGTAAGGGTTTGACTCAGTAGAAGGCAGCTTTCTATGTTCCTGTGAGCAGTCATAAAGGCCTCTCTTATTTCTAGTCAGCCCTCCTTACCTCCTTCTCCTTGTAAAAGGAAGGATTACCTACTTCTCCTTGTAAAAATTAAGGTTTTTATTCTTGTGCAGAATAATTACAAAAATCAACAATATAGTAATAAAGTGGACCCTCTGTTGTGATACTTTGCCTAAAATCATCCAGCAATGTAAAGACATCACATCTTTTCTACAGAAGATCTGATGATTGCACTTTGCCTCTAAGATGCCTATTATTCAACATATTGCTGATTTAGTGCCAGTTATTCTATGGAATACCTAGGCAATGTGCAGGAGAATAGATATTTAATATTTTGCCTGGTGTCAGGGGGATTGGTATAGAATTCTTAGATATTCTTTCGATTGCCAGAACCAAAAGTTTGCCTGTAACATGTTGTTGTTGTTTTTAGAAGCACATTTCATCCTTTTAAGCAAGCTTTGACTGCAGTTTAGTCTCAGGATAATTTGGAGGGTAAGACAGCAGATGAAACAGTCATATAAATTTTTAGGGATATTCAAAGTATTCCAACATATTTAGAACAAAATTCTCAGGATGATTTTGCATACTTTTCAAATCAAATCTCTTTATTTCGGTCAGCGACCAGCATGAGATTAAAACAAATGTAGAAGAGAAGACAATCAAGCTTCTACTACAAACAATAAAACCAAATAAATTTTAAAAAGTCCTCCTCAACATAGATCAAGGTACTGAAAATACTAAAAATACATAATTAAAAATAAAAGGAGGCAGCAGTATTTCATACTTATGAGACTATTACACACAAATCAAAACTCAACCAGTTGCCTTCTCGACTCCTAAATCTGAGAGGGGTTAAAGCTTTGAAAAATTTTGTTATTAGATTTACAGGTGATACCAATACCTGCGTGCCCACCTGCAGTTAGCCACATTATAGCTACAAAAGTTGCTCTGGCCTTAAATCCATCACCTATTTTCCCTATTAAGCTCTTACGCAAACGGAGGGCTGCACTAACAAATTTAGCTACCTGTCTGGTGGCGCAGGAATTACTTCCTTCCAATACCTGCCAATCATCTGAGGAGAATCAACACCTGGGCATTTAGCTATCAAAGGGTAAATGAGATCCCGAAGCAGGTCTCTATAGAACAAACATACCAATAGCACATGGGTGACTGTTTCCACTTGACCCTCACCACATGGGCAGAGCCTCTCCCCATAGGGAATCCCTCTATATCGGCCCTCTAAGAAGGCTGAAGGCAGGGCATTGCATCTTGCCAGGGTAAAAACTCTTCTAAGTGGGGGCACCTCCAAGACAGTGAGGTAGGATGCTGGGGCTATATCTGACTGATTCCTGGCTCTGAAAGTCAGGTACCCTTGCTATATCCCCGTTTGTCTCTCAATATCCTCAATTCTCTGTTTAATGAGCTTCCTAGCCGTCTCAAAACTTTGCGTAAGCAAGGCAGACTGATCAAGGCCCAAAGCAGTCATCTTTTGATTCAGAGCACACTTCCAGGTCGACTGATAGGAATCCTCTAATACTAAGCGGCTCAGCCCTGTGTCCGAGGAAAAAACTCTCAGCCAATAAAACAGCGCCATTTGCCAGCATCTGGCCTCAACTCTGAGACCCGCCTCCAATCTGAGCCTCGCATTAGAGGTACACTTGGGTGTCTGAAATATTGCTCTCAAGAATTTAGAATGCACCACTTCTGGGGGGACAGATCTGGGTAAGGACCCAACTGGGTACCATACAGTAACTGTGCCAGTGATTTCACTTGAAAAAGGTTTTAAAGCTGCAGGGATAAAATATCCTCCCTTGGTTCTATAGAACCGCAAAATAGCTTGGGCACTGTTTTGGGCAGCCTGGGCCACATGAGAGGCATGGGGCCATCTTGATCCCAATGAGTGAACAGCTACCCCCAAGTATACAAAATTTTGGATCTGCTCTATCCTTTGTCCATCGATCTTCCATACCCGTCTCTTAGGTCTCCTAGCAAAGGAGAGCACCTTTTTTTCCTGGTAATTAATACTCAGCCGTTCTCTCTTACAATAAACAGCCAATGCCCCCAAGGCCCTCCTTAGACCAACTGGGGTTCTGGCCAGAATGGCCTGCATACTTTATACCTTATTAAATTATTGACTGTCAGTTACAATGAGTACATTTCCCTTTGCTCCCTATTGCCCTGGTCAAAAACGAGAAGGTGATTCAGTACATAAGAACATAAGAAAAGCCCTGCTGGATCAGGCCCAAGGCCCATCTAGACCAGCATCCGGTTTTACACAGTGGCCCACTAGATGCCTTTAAGATGCCCACAGGTAATTGCTGAGCGCAAGCCCTCTGTCCTATTGCTACTCTCCTGCAACTGTATCATGCCAATGAGGATGGAAGTGGCCTTTAGCTGGCCTATAGCCACCAAACTAACAGCCATTGATAGACCTGTCTTCCATGAGTTTATCTAAAGCCCTCTTAAAGCCATCCAAGTTGTTGTCTGTCACCACAACTTATGGCAGATAATTCCATAGCTTGTTTATATGTTGTATGAAAAAGTATTTCCTTTTGTCGGTTTTAAATTTCTTGGTAATCAGTTTCATGGGATGCCCCCTGGTTCTAGTGTTATGCAAGAGGGAGAAAAATTCTCTCTGTCAACTTTGTCCATACCATGCATGATTTTATAGACCACTGCTGTCTCCCCTCTGTTGTGGTTTTTCTAAACTAAAAAGCCTCAGTTTTGTAGCCTTGCCTCATAAGGGAGATGCTCCAGGGCCCTGATCATTTGCCCTTTTCTGCACCTTTTCCATTTCTACAATGTTCTTAAGATATGGTGACCAGAGCTGCACACAGTACTCCAAATGTGGCTGCACCATAGTTTTGTATAAGGGCATTATAATATTAGCAGTTTTATTTTCAATCCCCTTCCTAATTATTCCAAGCATGGAACTGGCCTTTTTCACATCTGCCGTACACTGAGTTGACACTTTCAGTAAGCTGTAGTGTCCACCATGACCCCAAGATCTCTCTCCTGGCCAGTCGCTGACAGCTCAGACCCCATCAGTGTATATGTGAAGGGGGGGGATTGCCCCAATAAGCATCATTTTATGCTTGTTAACATTGAACTGCATTTGCCATCTTGTTGTCCACTCCCCCAGTTAGGGGAGATCCTTTTGGAGCTCCTCGCAATCTCCTCTGAATTTTACTACCCTAAATAGTTTGATGCCATATGCTTATTTGGCCACCTCACTGCTTACCCCAACTTGTAAATCATTTATGAACAAGTTAAAGAGTACTGGATCCAGTACCGATCTCTGGGGGACCCCATTTCTCACTTCTCTCCATTTAGAAGCAGGTAAAGTTGTGCCGTCAAGTCAGTGTCGACTCCTGGCGACCACAGAGCCCTGTTGTTGTCTTTGGTAGAATACAGGAGGGGCTTACCATTGCCATCTCTCGCGCAGTATAAAATTATGCCTTTCAGCATCTTCCTATATCATGTTGCCCAATATAGGTGTTTCCCATAGTCAGAAAAACATACCAGTGGGGATTCAAACTGTCTATTTATTCCTACCTCTGTTTCCAGTCCTTCAACCAGTCACCAATTTACACATGAAACTGTCCCACACATGAACCTGTCCTATGTCTCCTAAGTTTTCTCAAGAGTCTTTGATGAGGAACTTGGCTGAAAGCTTTTTGAAAGTCCAGGTAGACTAGGTCAACTGGATCACACATCTGTTGACACTCTCAAAGAACTCCAAAGAGTTAGTGAGGCAAGATTTACCTTTGCAGAAGCCATGCTGGTTCTCCTTCAGCGGAGCAGTAAGAGTTTTCCTTCAGCAGTGAGTGAGAGCACGTGTGGTGGCTATATATATATAAATATCAAGGTTAGAAGAAAACCTGGGTAGAAGTGATTGTGTGGAAGCAAGGTAGGAGAAAAGGTACCCAAGGCAGGGGTGTATCTAGGGTGGGGCAGGCAGGGCACATGCCCCGGGCACCACTTGAAGGGGGGCGCCATTTCTTAAAAAAAAATTTTAAAATGGCCGCCAAAAACAAAATGGCCACCACGGATGCTCGAATGGCCATTTGAGCATCCGGGGTGACAATTTTGTTTTTGGCGGCCATTTTTTAATTCTTTTTTAATTTTAAGAAATGGTGCGCCCACCCCCTTCAAGTGGCGCCTGGGGCACGTGCCCTGCCTGCCCCACCCTAGATATGCCTGGGTACCATTTCTCCTACCTTGCTTCCACACAATCACTTCTACCCAGGTTTTCCTCTAACCTTGATATTTATATATATATAGCCACCACACGTGCTCAAATGGTCCCTGCGAGGCCCTAGGCCTCACCAGGCCTCACAGAGACCATTTGAACATGCATTGCAGCCTCCAAAATGGCCACAATGCCGATCTTTTCAGGCCCGAACAGGCCCAAATATCAGCCCGGGGCAGGCTGTGGGGGTGAATTAAGAGGCCAGCAGGGGGAGGGGGGATGGTGAGTTTGTCTTTGAATCAGTGTGAAATCCTTAATATTAAGGCCCACTGGGAGTTTCAGAAAGAAAGTTAAAATAAGAGAAAGAGAGCAAGAAATACTAGAATATATTCCTAGCAGTGACACAGTTTACTCTGCATATCCTTTAATTATTTTCAGAGTATCTGGGAAAAGTCAAATTCTCCATTTATTTTTAAAACTTATGTAATAGTGATGCTACAATTCATAGTGAAGAATTAGACAGGCACTTCTGTTTAGTTTTTCAAGTACACCTCCACATAGTATAAGGGTATTTCATGAGCCCAAGCATACTGAAATTTGTCATTTTCCAGCATATTTTGGTCTGGCTCATCCACTGCTAAATAATTTTTGAAATATTAAAATATTAATGAGCTTGACTTGTATTTTTCAGCTGATTTTATGGTAAAATTACAGTGGTCCCTCTACTTACGAAATTAATCCGTTCCGAATGCACATTAGTAAGTCGAAAAGTTCGTAAGTCGAAAAGCGGTTTCCCATAGGAATGCATTGGGAACGGATTAATGCGTTCCGGAGCCTAGAAAAAAGACCCAGACCCCCAGTAAGGCTTGCAAACTGCACAGGAACATTTCTTTTCAAGAATAAACAGGTAGTAAACAGGCAGGCAAGTCAAGGACACCGCATGTAAAATTCGTAAGTCGAGGAAACCCCATCTAAAAATTTGTAAGTCGAAAAAACCGCATCTAAAACCGGATCTAAAATTGCCGTTTGTAACTCGAAAAATACTTATGTCGAGTAGTTCGTAAGTCGAGGGACCACTGTATCTGAAAGATGGGTGTCAGATGTTTGGACAGGGGGCGCAATTTCAGTGCTTGCCTTAGGCGCTATTTTCCCTAGATACGCCTCTGTACCCAGGTTTTCCTCTAACCTTGTTTCCACACAATCACTTCTGCCCAGGTTTTCCTCTAACCTTGTTTCCACACAATCAAAAATTGGGAGTACACACAGCTCCCAAACCTGGGTAGAACACCGTTTTCGATTGTGTGAATGACCTCCTTGAGAGTTCTCCATCTTCCCATCCTCCAAAGTGGCATTTTGGCAAGTCCCACTGCCACAGTGGCTGCTTCCTCTACACCCATTTCCTATTTCTGGGTGGTAACTAAGAAGGCAGATGGAAACCATTCATAGGCCAGATTTGACCTAGAGACTGCCAGTTGCTGATCCCTACTTCTGTGGGTTGCCGAGGAAAAGAAACCCCCAGTTTGCTTTTTTCTACTTACCCGCACCTTTTACCTTACCTTTGCACTTAAGGGGTTATTTTGCAAGTGAATCAACTTTAAAATATAAGGATATTCTGGGAGTGTTTCTTTTTAAATTTGGGTAAAATCTAAAATACTTAGGTGAACGTTTCTGCAGAGTTTTAATTAGGACATTTTACACCCTCCTTGGGTAATCAATTTTGGATACTGGGCAACAGACCAACATATGTTGAACTTCTCAGTCTGGTGCCCTTGCCTGAAGGGATGTTTACCTTTTCTCATAGAGATACATATGCATTCTTAAAGAAAAAGAAAATGGAAAATACATGAACAAGAAGAAAGCCAGCAAAATATGTCAAAAAAGAGTATATGGGATCCCCCCCCCCCGCCGAAGATTCTTGCTTACATTAAACCTAACCAAAAACTGAGGTTCAAAAGAATTAACAGAAAACAGCAAAGGCGTTCTATACATTCAACAAGAGGCTCCGGTAAGAACTCTTCTGCTTACTTCCACTGTCATTTTAATTGATAATTACCAACAACAAGTTAGCCCACATGCACCTCAAACGTTCATGCACCTACTGAATGATGCTTTAGTTACTTAGATTCCAGTCCTGGAGTAGAGGCGAGACTAACAAACAGCCAGCAGCAAGAGCACTTAAGGCAGACTGCATTTACCTCTCTGTAGATAATATCTGTCTCATTAAACCGTTAATATTCCTGATTCAACTCTGTCCTTGCATGCCAAAACTCTTTTCTCTGGATTCTACAGCATACACATAACTTTAGTGGTTCCGTTATGAGGAAGTTCTCTGCACTTGTTGGAGGTGTTCCATCAAGAGATAGTGCCAGATAAAGCAACAGTATCTGTGAAAGCTACACGCAAGGGAAATGTGTGTGTGTGTGTGTGCACATGCACGGGCTAGACCTGGAAAAGAATATTCTACAATTTGATGTTTTCAGAATATTCTGCATCTGCAGCAGGAAAGAACTGCTGCAGCATTTTAATTAGGACATTTTGCACCCTTCTTGGGCAATCAATTTTAGATACTGGGCAACAGACCAAAATATGCTGAACTTCTCAGTCTGGTGCCCTTGCCTGAAGGGATGCTTTCCTTTTCTCATAGAAATACATATGAAGTCTTAAAGAAGATGAAAATGGAATATACATGAACAAGAAGCAAGCCAGCAAAATATGTCAAAAAAGATATATGGGATTTTTTCCCCAGAAGATGCATGCTTGCATTAAATCTATCCAAAAACTGACATTCAAAAGAATTAACAGAAAAAATTGAACCTATCCAAAAATTGACATTCAAAAGAATTAACAGAAAACAGCAAAGGCTGTCAGCAAAGGCAATCTATACATTGAACAAGAAGTTCTGGTAAGGATTAATCTGCCTACTTTCACGGTCATTTTAATTGATAATTACCATCTTGACAAGTTAGCCCACTTGCACCTCAAACATTCATGCATCCACCATCTTGAATCATAAACTATGCCATTGTGTCCCTATGTGTCTCTTCAAATGTCCCCAATTTGGTTCAAATTGGTCCAGACATTGTGAAGTTGAGAGAGAGAGAGAGAGAGAGAGAGCACACGCGCGAGCTGGGTGATCTCATAAGCTTACTTTCCTTAGGAAAGTAGGCTAAATAAAGGGTGACATCCAGATTAATGCTGCAGTAGTACAAAGAACACAGCTGCACGCACACAAGAAGGTTTTTTTTAACTGAGTGAAGCTATGTAGAATTCTCAAAGTTGCACAATCTCTTTTACTCTTGTTAACTGAATAGGATGCTGACATTTCATTGCAGTAGGCTTACCACAGATTGCAGACCTTATTGTGCAAGCATGCCCTTGTGTTAGTGCAACACTAGTCTGGAATGTGCTTCATCTCCTGCCATTATGCTTACAGCCTTCGCTGCTTCAGATATAGGCTGTGAGCCTCTGTAAGCATGATTACTGCAGGAACGAGAGTGAGGGGTGATGATGGACAGTGGAGGCAGGTGGGACTTCTGTTCCTGCTTTGGATGGTGTGTCTGAGTACACCATCCTTAAGGCAGCTGTCTGAATGCGGCTCATGTTGGCTGCTTTTCATGATAAATAGTTGGTCTAGATGGATCCTTGATCCAATTCAGAAGATAATTCTTTAATTTTTAGAAACAGCCCCCAAATGCAAAGGCATTTTGAAAATTATATGGTTTTATTAGTAATTTTCAAAAGGTTACAATAAAATTAGAATATCTTGAGATTAAATATCACAAAGAATATCTGTTGTCATTATAAAGTTTCTTTCTCATAAACTCTCCTTGAGTTCAACATCATATTGTTGCAAAAGTTGGAATATAGTGCCAATCTATCTTACCGTGGCTTTTAATTTCTCTCTGTGAATTTCCTTTTTCTTATGTAGCCATAAAATCTGTCCTGTTTATATGCCTCTAGGTGTACCTTTTTAAAAATGCCTTGGCTTATTGTTAGCGAGGGAATGTTATAACACTGATAATGATGGGATAATAACACTCATTTTGAACCTCTATTCCTTTAAATTTTGCAGCATTCCCTGAGCACAATACACACTGGGGCTTGTTAGCAATGCAATGTTATTGCAGTCCATGTCTTCATGGCATTTTTGAAGGCTCACCATCCAAAGGGGAAATCTGGGGAATTGAAGTCTGGCAAAGCAGCAGGATTACATAAATTGATTATTCCCAGTATTGGCATTCCCCTCTCCTGAAAAGGGGTGGGGGGGGAGCTTTGCCCTTACACAAAAGAAAGACAGGAGACAGCATCCATGAATGCAAAAGGTCCACAGGTTCATTAATAACACTTCAGGAATCAACAGTCCAACCCATCCAATCTTTATTACAGTCATTGACCAGAATACAAAGCAAAACTAAACATAAAGAAAAATAAACAACAACAACAATAATATTAAAAGAAAACAATATACAGAGCAGATTAATCAAAGCAAAAATATAAGACAGGCTAATCAGAACATAAATATTACTAAGAATCTGAACGGAATTTACAGATTATATAGCAGTACCTAGCTACTATGTTGATAACATATTCATCTGGACTGGATAATAAAAACTTCAAATAAAAATCATTGGGGTGCCATATAAATTTGGCTAATAAAGGGGAAATTAAACTAAGGCAAGCATCCCTATAAAAACAATAGAAAATAGAATGTGTGATGGTCTCTACTTGACCTGTGCTACAAGGGCATAGATGGGCAGAGAAAGGAATACTTCTAAATCTGTTGGAAGTTAAGGACTTTGCGCTGTCTCTTGTCTCAGACAGTGGGGGACAGACTAGTGAGTCAGAGGGCTAGAGGGTCAAGACATTGGTCATCCCTTCTCTACTGCTCTGACACTATGCCTTTGGAATGTAGATTGCTAATCTCAGGGACTTCCTTCCTTCCAGAAACTCACTTCCTCTCTCTCTTCCCTACCTGTCCTTCTACCTTGCAACATGGCAAGCTCCTCTCCCTGCACCATGTGTGCAGAGAAGATGCAGAATCCATCTGCATCCAGCTAGATAGATAGATTAGAGATCCTAACTCCTCACTTTCCTATCTAGAATAGAGCTCCTTAATAAATGCCTTATATATTGATTTGAAACTATGAATTGGCACCAAGTTACTTTACTCTCAGCATACACGCGTGCCTCAGTAAATTCTGCTGTGTTGTGCCTCTGTGCACTCTGCTATAATGAAAAAGGATTCTCTTACCACAGAGAATTCCCAACAAAATCTACCCGCCAGGAAAGCAAATGGGAGGACATTCAATTTAGCTAATGTCAGAGAGTGTCTAAATTTGGAGATAATAACAGAATACAAGTAGCCTGCAGGTTTAGAACTGAGCGGTTGCTCCCCCAGGTAATTATTCTTAGGAAAAGAATCAACCTCCTCCTGCAGTTCTATATCGATGATATGCTGCTTGACCTCTCTCCTGGCCTGGTCATAACCCATCTTTAAAATTACCTCTGGTGAGAACCCATAATGTGTTAATTTATCAACGATCAAATTGGTCTACCTGAACTTGAACTGGTCAATCTTTATAAAAGAGACCAGAACCACCTGGGAGAAGACAAATTTTATCCAGAATAAAATAATGGTTCTCCAGTAGCAAGTCTCCATTCTAAACAAACCCACCTTTCTTCTCAACACCAATGAGGGGACACAGAGAGGAACTGCTAGTAAAGATCTCAAAAATTTAGACTGAAGGGCTTGAATCAACAGTTGTTGGTCAGTCATGTCCTGCTAACCTCCACTCTTCTTCACAGTGGAGGCACGCAACTCGAAGCAGAGAGCTAGGATGTTGACATCCTTTAGTCATCCCTCTCAGGTCACATCACCCTGGCTCCAAGCCATAGATCAGGCATAGGCTGATCTCTGCCTTTTCTAGACATCCTTTCCATTAGGTTGAATAAAGTATTGGCATCATCACAACCCTCATCCCATAGAGCCTTTGAGTTTTGCACTGTTGCCCGTATATAAAGGAAGTTCCATCAAAGTTTTTCTTGCACCACCCAGCTACATCCTTTCCATTAGGGTTGAATAAAGTATTGGCATCATCACAACCCTCATCCCATAGAGCCTTTGAGTTTTGCAATGTTGCCCGTATATAAAGGAAGTTCCATCAAAGTTTTTCTTGCACCACCCAGCTACAAGGGATTGGTTTGGTTAACCCTCCCTTGACTTCTGGGTGCTCACCATTCTCACCTTGCTATTTCATACCTTACACATGCTGTACTTGCCAGTTGCATTATGTAAGTTGCTAAACTATAGCATATAATAATAGAATACTGGCAGGGGCATAGGGAGCTTGGCGAGGGCCAGGGGACAAAGTCCAACCAGAGGCTCCCCCACCTCCCTGGGTGTTCCTTTGTAGGGGTGTGCAATTTGGGTTTTCGGTGATTTGGTTTGGGACCCAAACCGAATCACCCCCGTTCTGTTCTGTGCCCAAATCTGGGCTACCCGAATCACCCCTGACTCGGTTCGGATTCGGATTAAATCCGAATCCAAATAGATTCGGGTAAGAAAAACAGGTCCCAGGGACAAAATAGTGGGGTGGGGTGGTAGTGCCCAATGGTTGAAGGCTACCACCCAAATTTCAGGGGAATTGGGCAAAGGGCTGATTTGGGGGGAATTTTTGAAGTTTTAGTGTCTTTGGGGCAGTTAGGGGGCATAGAGTGGGATCTGGGCAAAAAGAGTGGGGTGGGGTGGTAGTGCCTAATGGGTGGAGGCTACCACCCCAATTTCAGAGTGATTGGGCAGAGGGCTGATTTTTGGGGAATTGTTGAAGTTTACGCGTCTTTAAGGTTTTTCCCCATAGAGAAGCATTGAGGTGCCACCAAATGTATAGCTTCACGCGGGGGGCAAAGGGGTGGCCTAGAGCAGTGTGGGGTTGGTGGTAGTGCCAGGTAGGGTCAAGGAAGCTACCTGAATTTTTTCAAAGGATTTGGGCAGAGGGCTGATTTTTGGGGAATTGTTAAAGTTTACGCGTCTTTAAGGTTTTTCCTCATAGGGTATGCATGGAGCTTTCAGCAGCCCCATAAGTGCACTTGGGGGGTGCTGGGGTGGCCCAGAGCGAGTGGTAGTGTAGTGCACATAGGGTGCCAACCAGGGTTCTGTTGTTTCTGAGGTATTCTGAGTGTGGATTCTATGATAGCTAATGAGATTTTCAATGAAACACCATGAATACATTCTAATTTGCTAGATCCCACGCTATGCCCCCTAACTGCCCCAAAGACACTAAAACTTCAAAAATTCCCCCCAAAATCAGCCCTTTGCCCAATTCCCCTGAAATTTGGGTGGTAGCCTCCATCCATTAGGCACTACCACCCCACCCCACTATTTTGCCCCTGGGACCCAAAATTCGAGCTGACATCACATCAGACCTTTTTGCATTCAAATCAATGGAGGCAAAAAGGCAGGAAATTCAAAGAGACGTCATCCTGAATCACCCGAATTTTTCGGGCACAAATCAGGGGTGATTCGGCTCAGCCCCGAAAAATATCAGGGGACATCGGGGGTGATTCGGTTCGGACCCGAATCACCCGAAATTGCTCGTTTCGGGCACAGATCGATCTGTGCCCGAAATGTTTTACACATCCCTATTTTGTCTGTGCAAAGCACATGCATGCCCCAAGCCATGCCCCCTGCATCTGATATCAGACACAAGGGGACTGAGGCAATAATGAGAATGGGGCTGTTACAGTCCTGGCAGAGTTTCATTTCCCCTGTCAGTGGTTGGTTGAATTGCTGAAAGGGGACTCCTTTTGGAGGTCATTGAAATGCTGGCTGGAGAGAAGAGGAGAGCTGCATGCCTTGTGCTTCTAAGAAAATAAGAACAGCCCTCCTAAATCAGGCCCAAGGTCCATCTAGTCCAGCATCCTGTTTCACACAGTGGCCCACCAGGTGCCACTGGGAAGCCCGCAGGTAGGAGCTGAGGGCATGCCCTCTGTTCTGTTGCTACTCTGCAAATGGTATTTGGAGGCATCCTGTCTCTGAGGCTGAAAGTTGCCTATAGCCCTCAGACTAGTAGCTGATGATAGACCTCGCCTCCATGAAGTTATCCAAACTGAAGTCTCCATGAAGTTATCCAAACTTCTTAAAACTATCCAGGTTGTTGGCTTTCACCACATCTTGTGGCAGAGAATTCCAAAGTTGATTATGCATTGTGTATAAAGGTATTTCCTTTTGTCGGTATTAAATTTTCGTCAGTTTCATGGGATGACCCCTGATTCTAGTGTTATGTGTGTGAGAGAGAAATTTTTCTCTATCAACTAGGGATGTGCAGAAATTGATTATTTTGGTTTGACCAGCTAGCACAAGGGCAATATGGTTCCTCAAATTCTCTTCTCATCTCCCTTAATATCACCTTGCATTTCTTCTGCCAGAGTTTGTGTTCCTTTCTGATCTCTTCATTTGGGCAGGTCTTCCTTCAGTCTTTAGCTTCCTTGACTTTACCTGTTAGCCATGCTGGCATCCTCCTGGACTTGGTGGTACTTTCCTTCCTTTTTGATATAGTAGGGATGTGCTGCTCAAGGTTGAGCCAACTCTCCCACCCCGGCCAGACTGGGCTAGTTCAGGGTATTTTTTAATGTGCCTTGGGGGGTGTTGCCATGGTCACGGGGGAGTCGCCAGCGGTACCCCCTCCCCCTGGCTGCCTCTACCTCTCTGAAATGGCTCATTTTTGGCCTGTTTGGGGCTTCTCTGCACCACACATGCGCGCTAGCAATCATGTGGCAGCACCCCCTACTGCCCCGCAATGGTGGTAAATCTGCCATTCCCCTGCTTTCCTGATCTGGGCCCGAACTGGTTTGCACTCGAGCCTGACCAGGCCCGGCTCTAGTGTGCACAAAATCAGACTGGACCCAGTTTGGTTAGAGTCGAGTTTGATTAGAACTGAACCAGGTTTTCTGGTTTTGTGCACACTCCTAACTTCTGGTATTGTGGTTTTAAGTAAACTACATTTATTTTGGAGCAAAGTGACTCTGCTGATTTCCCTTTTCAGTTTTCTTTACACCAAACTCCAAACTCCTCATTTTAGAGAAGTCTCCTTTTCTGAAATTCAAACTGTCTGTGTTAGACTTCTTTGATGATTCTCTCCCTGCATGTGTGCTGAATTTGATCATACTATGGTCACTGTTCCGTAAAGGGTCCATGACACTGACATCTCGATCCTGAGTGCCACTCAGGATTAAGTCCAAGGTCATCTTCTCTCTGCTTGGTTCCATGACCAACTGTTCTAGGGCACAGTCTTTCCACGTATCTAGAAATTTTGCCTCTTTGTCATTACCTGCATGTGAATTTACCCAATCTAAGTGTGAGTAATTTAACTCACCCATTAATACCGCTCTATCTCTCCTTTATGCCCCTCTGGTTTCCTTCTGCAACTCCCAGTCATGTGTTTTGATCTAGAGTTCATCCAGCTCATCAGCTGGATGCAGAAGGAGGCAAGGGACACCCTGGCTGAGGAAGAGGGGGAGTCTTGGAGGCCCCCAGAACCTTGGGCCCTGGAGACAATTGTCCCCCCTTGCTATGCCTCTGAATACTAGAGGTGGAAAGGACTTTAGTGGGCAGCACCCTACTCAGTGAAATAATCTACTACAATATCCCTGACAGATGTTTGTCCAACCTCTATTTGAAAGCTTTCAGTAAAGGAGAGACCACCGTTGCATGAAGTAGACTGTTCCAGTATTGAAAAGCCGCAATTAAAGGTAGGAAATCCCTTCTAATGTGTAGCCTGAATCTCTTTTGTATAATTTCAACCTATTGGTTCTAATTCTGCTTCATGAGCAAGGGTGAACAAGCCTGCTTCTTTTATGTGTCAGTGTTTAAGCATTAACCCCCCCCCCTTATTCTTCTCTTATTCAAGTTAAACATATCCATTTCCTTCAACAGTTTCCTCACAGGACTTAATGTCCAGGCCCCTTACCAATCCAGTTTATCAATGTCCTTCTTAAAATATGGTATCCAGAACAGGAAACTAGATTCCAAGGAATGTCAGAACTCATGATCAAGACATCATGGCTCTGTTAATGCAACTCAACATTGCATCAGGTGTTTTTAGCTCCTGCATCATACTGCTGGCTCATGTTCAATTTGTGATCTACTAAGACACCTAGGCTCCTTCTACCTGTACTGCTGTCAAGCCAGGACTTCCCATCCTGAAATGTGCATTTGATTTTTCTTATCTAAATGCAGGACTTTAATTTTACCTTTGTTGAATATTGTTGAGCTTGCTAGTTTTCAAGCCTTTGAAGTTCATGGTGAATATTAGGTCTGTCTTCTACGGTGTTAGCTATCCATCCCATGCTTAGCTTCGAAAATCTGATAAGTATACTCCCTCTCCAAGTCATTTATGAAATGTTGACTTGATATCACCCTCCAAGATTACATGGATCCATTACTGAGTACTTGCTGAGTATGGTTGTCCTGCCAGCTCTGAATCTGCCTAACAGTAGTATCACATAGCCTCCATTTTATTTTCTTGTCAGCAAAGATATGATGGAAGACTACATCAAATACTTTGTTGAAATAAAGATATGGTGGCTGACATGATATGCAGCATGAAAAATGAGGACGACACACGGATGAAGAAGAAGAAAAGAAACCATATACATAGGAACATGTATATAAACCGTGTATATAATCTATAGAAAAGTTAAACACCATAGATTATTATCATATTGCCAAGAAATCCCATAGTACCCTCCCGCCCCCAAATGTCATACAAACAATTTTTTTCAAATGGAAGACTACGTCAAATACTTTGTTGAAATAAAGATATGGTGGCTGACATGATATGCAGCATACCAGCAATGGTGCAATCCACACTAGGGCTGCTGTGGAATCATAGGCAGCCCCAGTTCTATTGAGAGTGATCAGTCGAGATGTGCACAAATGATTTTTTAAAATTCATTTTGAATTTAAATCCAATTCTGAAAATTCATTTTGAATTTGAATCAAATTCAAACCTGGTCTGAAAATTTGATTCAAATTCAAATCCGGTCTGAAAATTTGATTCAAATTCAAACCTAATTTGAATTGATTTGACACTGTTTTGGCACTTTTTAAAAACCAATTAAGGGGCCTGATTTTTTTTTTTTTTTGAAAGGTGCCAAACAGCTCTTGAATCAAATTTGAATCAAATTTTGGAAATTTGATTCAAATTCAAAGCAAATTGCCCTTTTAAGGGGTGATTCAATTCGAATCTGAATCACTCAAATCACCCAGATTTGAGCTGAATCGATTCAAATTTGAATCAATTTGCACATTCCTAGTGAGAGGTTCTGCAAGCAGAGCTAACACAGTTATTGACATTTGCTGCAATGGGAATAACTGTGGTAGCACTGCTTGTATAACTGCTGGTTCTTAAGAGCATCAGGGTTGTCACAGAAGACTGCAGAAGCTGAGGAATGGATCACACCATTGCTAGTTTCCAGAAACTAGCCAGTTTCTAGTTTTCAGAAACACAACAGTTTCCAGAAGCCTTGTAGGGAGGAGGAGGCTTTAACATCTGCTTCCCAGAGGCAGTGGCTGCCCAGTGGTGGGAGCCTGAGTGGTTGCTGTCTGCTGTTGTTAGCTTGCCAGCCTGGGTACCCCCTAGCTTGTGGGGTTGTGGCTGCCCTGCAGGTAAGTCTCTGCAGGATGAGGGTCAGAGAGGGTAAGTCAGCAGTTCCTGAGGGTCAGCTGCTCAGAGTAGCTATCTTTCTGGGCTTAAAAAAGGACTGCTGCCCTGTGGCGGCAGGCCTGCCACCAAAGGGGTGACACCAAATGGGGTTGCCCCTTTGGAGGAGCCACCTTGGGGGACAATGAGGGCAAGGGCCTGGTGATATTTTTTGGCTTCTGTTGTTTTTCGATCGTGGGTGTTTCAGATGTGTCTTTGTTTGTCTGGGGATGGGGAGACATGGTATGTGTCTACTGACAGTGGGATGGCTATTCTGGTGGTGGTCGGGAAAAGAGGAAGTAAAGTTGGCAGGTCAGCGCATCATTACAGGGGAAGGGAAGTCAGAAATATATTAGCTGTTTCCCTTTCCAGCTGCCCTGCCAGCTCTTTGACCTTGGGGAGCAGTGCCAACCTCCCACAGACTCTCACCTTGCTCCTCTGTAATGTCAGGGCTGTCCAGAATAAACCTGAAATCATCTATGATCTGATTCTGGATGAAGGGGCAGACCTGGTATGTATTACGGAGACTTGGTTGGGGGAGGCTGGTCGCCAAGTCTGGTCCCAGCTTGTCCCTCTAGGGTACTCTGTTGAGGAGCAGATGCAGGGAGGTGGAGTGGCTGTGGTCTATAAGTATAGCCTCTCCCGGACCAGGATCCTTATGGAAGTGTCTGACCATATTGAATGCATTTACCTAAGTTGGGGACCAGGGATAGACTGGGACTTCTCTTGGTGTACTGATCGCCCCGCTGCCCAATGGAATCCCTATCTGAGCTGATGGACTTGGTCTCAGGTTTGGCGTTGGAGTCTCCCAAGCTTGTGGTGCTGCAGGAATTCAATGTCCGCTACGGGACCGACTTGTCTGGGGCAGCTCAGGAGTTCATAGCGGCCATGACAACCATGGGCCTATCCCAAAGGGTCTCGGGACTGACACACATTGCAGGTCACATGCTTGTTCTAGTCTTTCACTCTGATCAGAGTGGTGTACTGTGGGCGGGGACTCCTGTGATTTCCCCATAGTCATGTACGGACCACCATCTGGTTAAGGCTGGACTCACAGTCACACTCCACCTTCGCAGGGGTGAGGGGCCTATTAGAATGATCCGCCCAAGAAGGTTATTGGATCCAATAGGGTTCCAAGAAGCCTTGGAGGGATTTAGTATTGGCTCTGCCAGTGACCCTGTTGATGCACTGGTGAGGAACTGGAACAGCAAGCTCACCAGGGCAGTAGACATGATCACACCTAAGCGTCCTCTCCGACCTGCTTCAACATTGGCCCCTTGGTATACAGAAGAACTATGGGGGCTGAAGTGGTGAGGTAGACAACTGGAGCACAGGTGGAGGAAGACTCAACTAGAATCAGACAGATTACAACATAGAGCGCATTTGAAGATCTATGCTCTGGCAATACGGGCGGCAAAAAAGCGATTCTTTTCAGCCCGTATTGCATCCGCAGGTTCACGTCCAGCAGAGTTGTCCAGGGTTGTGAGAGGGCTAGCGAGAGCCCCTCCTCCCCTGAATCAGAATTTAGAATCATCTTTTACCCACTGCGATGTGTTTAATGATTTCTTTGTGGATAAAATCTCTTGTATTTGGGCCGACTTGGATTTAGACCCCCACAATTACTGCAGTGTCTGAATCGGAGGTGTCCAGAGACTCCTCTTATGTGGTTAGGCTGGATCAATTTCAGTTTGTGACTCGTGAGGATGTGGACAAGCTGCTTGGAGCGATGCGGCCTACCACCTGTTCCCTTGACCCTTGCCCGACGTGACTAATAGTATCTGGCAGGGAGGTTGTCGTAGAAGGCCTGGTAGAGATAATAAATGCTTCTCTGAGGGAGGGCAGGATGCCTCCTTGTCTTAAGGAGGCAGTTATTAGCCTGCGCTGGATTCCTCAGAGTTGAGCAACTATAGGCCTGTCTCCAACCTTCCATGGCCGGGCAAGGTAATTGAGAGGGTGGTGGCCTCCCAATTCCAGGTAGTCTTGAATGAAACTGATTATCTAGACCTGTTTCAGACTGGCTTTCGAGTGGGCTATGGGGTGGAGACTGCCTTGGTCGGCCTGATGGATGATCTCCAATTTGGAATTGACAGAGGAAGTGTGACTCTGTTGGTCCTTTTGGATCTCTCAGCAGCTTTTGATACTATCGACCACAGAATCCTTCTGGAGCGGCTGAGGGGGTTGGGAGGCACTGCTTTGCAGTGGTTCCACTCTTACCTCTTGGGCAGATTCCAGATGGTGTCTCTTGGGGACTGTTGTTCTTCAAAAACTGAACTTTGGTATGGTGTCCCTCAGGGCTCCATATTGTCTCCTATGTTGTTTAACATCTACATGAAACCACTGGGAGAGATCATCAGGATATTTGGTGCAGGGTGCTATCAGCATGCTGATGACACCCAAATCTATTTCTCCTTGTCAGCGTCATCAGGAGAAGGCATAACCTCTGTAAATGCCTGCCTGGAGGCAATGATGGGCTAGATGAGAGATAACAAGCCGAGACTGAATCCAGATAAGACGGAGGTACTTATTGTGCGAGGTCGGAACTCGGGAGATGATTTTGTTCTGTCACACTTCCCCAGAAGGAACAGGTACGCAGTCTGGGGGTGCTTCTGGACACAAAACTCTCCTTGGTGTCCCAGGTTGAGGCAGTGGCCAGAGGTGCCTTTTATCAGCTTCGGCTGATACGCCAGCTGCATCCATTTCTTGAGATAAAGACCTCAGAACAGTAGTACATCTGCTGCTGAACTCCAGAATTGTCTACTGCAATGTGCTCTATGTGGGGCTGCCTTTGTACGTAGTCCAGAAACTGCAGTTAGTCCAGAATGCGGTGGCCAGATTGGTCTCTGGGTCATCTCGGAGAGACCATATCACTCCTATCCTATCTGGCTGCTGGTAAGTTTCCGGGCAGAGTACAAGGTTTTAGTTATAACGTATAAAGCCCTAAACAGCTTGGCCCTGGGTATTTAAGAGAACACCTTCTTTGCTATGAACCACACTGTCCATTGAGATCATCTGGAGAGGTTCGTCTGCAGTTGCCACTGGCTCGTCTGGTGGCTACTCGGGGATGGGCCTTCTCCATTGCTGCCCTGAGGCTTTGGAACACACTTCCTGCTGAAATAAGAGCCTCCCCATCTCTTACAACTTTTAAAAGGGCTGTCAAGACGCATTTGTTCACCCAGGCTTTTAATTAGATACTGTTTTAATTGTGTTTTAACTTTTTAATTTTAATTGTTGAACTGTGTTAATCTTTTATTGATTGTCTTTATTTTGTAAACTGCCCAGAGAACTTCTGTTTTGGGCAGTATAGAAATGTATTAGATAGATAGATAGATAGATAGATAGATAGATAGATAGATAGATAGATAGATAGATAGATAGATAGATAGTACACTGTGCATCATATCAGCTACCATATCTATTATTTTCAGTGGGTGTCATGTTGTGTAATCTGTGCTCCAATTTAAGTCGGAGCAGAACTGTCTTGTTCTGCAACACCACCAGCAGGGCTTACACAAATGCAATAGCATGGACAGGTGCTCAACCACTTGCATTTCCCTGTTGGCCATTATTCTTAATACTGTTGCTTTATTTGGGATACTTATTCATAGCAGTGAATATGTGATTTTGTGAATGTGAAACCACGGATAGCTGTTGCATTCATAGAACCTTTACTGCCATGCAGCACTCTTGTGAATGCCTGGCACATTGTTCATATTAGAAAATACAGCAGTTATTGCCAAACATTCCCACAATATTGTTTCTCTTGTGAATGCCTGGCACATTGTTCATATTAGAAAATACAGCAGTTATTGCCAAACATTCCCACAATATTGTTTCATAGCAGTGTTAAGTAGTTTGCTACATTGTCTGCAACTACTGGCAATTTACTCCACTTGGAGTTTGATACCTTGTGTTTGAGTTGTAAAATGCTGATAAGTATCATCTTGGAAGCAATTATTTAAAGAACCCATAATTACTTTTAATATTTCTGCATCTAACAAAATAGTGTTCTGATACATTGCCTGACTTTTGTACTTTCCCAAATAACAAATCACCAAGTTTAATATTACAGCAACAATGGGAATGTGTAGTGCATTAGAGTCACCTCCACTTTTCATAATGGATACATTACCATCTGTTATCTTCACAACAGTCTGAAAAGAATTTAGAAAAACCAAAACACTTTTGGACTTACAGAAATGGTATAGAAAGAGCTGGCACTGTGTTTGCCTTACTTACTGCAAATGGAATTGCAATGGAAATTGATCAGAAACCTTCCCAGGGCATTGCTCACATAAATAGTTACTTCAGCTGACTGAATCTCTAATGAGCTTGACTTTGTGTTCCACTCTTGAAGTTAGTGGACATAATGCAAGGAGGTATCAAGAGTATGGATGATGCTCTTAAAAGAAGCATATACTTTTACACCTAAGTTTGGCTACTTGTGTGATGTGGGAACCTACTATCCAATGCTGTTTGACCTTTTGGGGATTACTACTCCATCTTGAGGAACTGGTACTCTCTGAAATTTGCTTCCAATTTGAGGTGTACAAGGAATTCTGAGAATTTTTGTTAGTTTTCTGGGAACTATGAAAGTCATGGCCAAGCTGGAACTAGGAATGGTAATACCCAAATTCACACTAGAAATGGGTGGCTGACCTTCTTTTCAGGGTAACGGAGATGGTTTGGCACTACCCATGCCCCTGTGAATATCTAAAACAAGACCTCTGGTGTCTAAAGCTCTGCCTTCACAGGGAGCTGGAAGACTAGCTGCACTGAAAGCTTGCTGTGCAGCCCAGCATGCAGGGAGAGGGATGAGGAAGCAATATTAACTTCCCACCCTTCCCTACAAAACCCCCTTTTGCTTTCACAAATATGTCCCTGAGGGCTTTTGCAGTGAATGTTGTTCCCCTTGCTGACAAGGCTGAGCAACAAGCTTTCAGTGCACCTAGTCTTCTGACTCCCTGCAAGATTAAAGCTCTTGCTATAATCTCACAACACTGCAGAGTAGGGATGTGTGAATTGATCTGAATACAAATTGATTCAGTTTGAATCTGGGTGGTTCGAGTGATTCAAATTTGAATTGAATCAACCTGATTTGAATTGAATCAATCCAAACTTATTCAACCTGCTATCTAAGTTTAAATCCAATGGGGAGAGGGGAGAGGGAGGGGGAAGAGAGCCGTGTTTTGTCCTTTAAAAAAAAAAAAAAGGAAAGAGGTGCTGAGGCGCCAGGACAGTAACTTTTGAAATGCAAACAGCACAATGGTGGGTAGGTGGTTACCTGACTCGCCATCCCCCTGTGGCCTGCAGCCACTGAGTTTAAAAACAAGAGGCACAAAGTCATCTTTGAACCACTCCTCAGAGTGGGGACTGCAGGGCACACAGCAGCAGGGAGGGGGAGACCCAAGCCACCATCCCTCCCCACAGCCCATGTGCTGCTCACCTGGCTTCTGCATGTGTGTGTAGAGGCCATTTAAAGAGAACATAAGAACAGCCCTGCTGGATCAGGCCCAAGGCCCATCTAGTCCAGCATTCTGTTTCACACACCAGATGCCACTGGAAGCCACAGGCAGGAGTTGAGGGCATGCCCTCTCTCCTGCTGTTACTTCCCTGCAACTAGTACTTGGAGGCATCCTGCTTTTGAGGCTGGAGGTGGCCTTTAACCCTCCAGCTAGTAGCTGATGATAGACCTCTTGTCCATAAAATTATCCAAACCCTTCTTAAAGCCATCCAGTTTGTTGGCTGTCACCACATCTTGTGGCAGAGAATTCCACAAGTTAATTATGCATTGTGTGGAAAAGTACTTCCGTTTGTTGGTCCTAGATTTCCTGGTAGAGTGATAGCTTGGTGTTCCTTCACTAGAACACAAAAACACCAGTGCATAAAAACACCAGTGTTCCAGTGAGGGGACACTGGGCTATCCCTTTAAATGGCCTCTGCGCATGCACACAGAGGGTAGGTGAGCAACCGTCAGGCAGAGGGGAGGGATGGCAGGAGAGGTCACTGTCCATTTATTCCTACTCTCTACTTCAACCAGTTACCTACCCATGAGAGGAACTGTCCTCTCATCCCAGGGCTGCAAAGTATGTTCAAGAGACTTTGGTGCGGGACACTCGTAACCCATGAGCTGAAGCTGCCATGGTTAGTATCTGCTTGGTTCTGGTGACCCAGCTGATTCATATATAATAAAAGAGTTACATGGACCCTAGACATGGGGGAGTGATAGCCATATCATTCCAATAATGTGTAAATCAGACCATTAATTATTGGCAATCAGGACTCTCTGTGCCCTGACTGTGCCTTTCCCCCCATAGTCTGATTTAATTAGCATTTCTTTTGTCAATAAATGTTTGTATAATGGGAGCAGAAAAACCTCTACATTACTTGCACAGAATGCTTCCCAAACTCAGCCAGTTCTTTTCTATATGCCATAAGGCAGAGCTGCTGGATAGATTAGTGGGACATTGCCCTTCTTACCCATAATTGCAGCCACCCTTGGATAAAATGTCATCATGTTACATAATAGAAGAGAAAGTAAGATATAAATATTTAAGACTGCCATGGAGTTATGCTAATTTTGATGCTACCCCCTGGGAAATCTGTTGCTGATGAAAGCATTTGATTGTTAAAGGCTAATATGAATTTAAAAAATGTTTGTGGAGTCCAATTTTGAATTTAAGAAAAGAGAAAGATTAAAATTAGAGCTGTCTGTAGCTTTTGTGCGGCAGTCAGGATGAGCAGAATTTGGGGTGGTACAATGAATCCATATTGTTCTGGCCAGAATTAGAAGAAGCTTTGTTTCTGTGCTGCAGTGTAGAGCCCTAATAGAAGGGGAAGCTTTTCTCATTCTGGCAGCTCTGATTAAAAGATCTGCTGTCACAGAGAGTCCCTTCAATCCAGAATACAAGGCTGTGTTGCTTCATCCCATTATTCAATTGAAACATTTGGAATCCTAGAACCAGGTGGGTGGGTTCAGTTGTAGTGATATTTCATATCCAAACATTGCAGTCCCTCCTAACATGCAAAGATTTCATGGGAAAGGACCTTTACTACCCACCCACTTGGTCCCAGATTTCCAAATCTAAACATTACTGCAGTTACAGGGAGGGAGCCATGGAGAAGCCACTGCACCAACTATAAAGGGGTCAAGATTTTCATTGACAAAACAGGTTGTAGGCTGCTCAGAGAGTGTACTTTTCTAAGTCTACTTCTTTACCTCCTCCAGGCAATCTACGTGAAAGTACCATCTGCTGCTTGTGAAAAATGTCAATCAGTTGTTCACACAAGCTTTCCTTAAGCATATTAACAACAAATCGATTAACAGACATTTGCTATGCTAGGAGATAAACTCTGGCACTTGCCTTAAGTGACATTTGAAGATGAATTTGGAGGTTCCTGCCTGAGAAAAAGCTGCATGACATTTTGAGGGAACTGAAAAGTGAAAAATAAGACTAGCAATGTTTTCTCATAGTGGTTCCGTACCTCCCTACTGGGAGGTGGTACTAAGAGGTCCCTAGGAAAAACACCCTAGCAGTTAAAACAGATGAACAAAAGATCCATATTGATGTATCTGGTACCAGGCTGCACAGTATCATATTAGAAGTAGGGAACTGAAAATCTGAAGTGATCCTCTGTAAGAAATATTCCTCACACACAAAAAGCTATACTAGGGTTCAGTGGTGGCTGGTTTGGTGTAAATTAGTAGGTGCTTACCTCCAACACACCACACCTGAAAGACCTTTCCAGCAGCTGCACACCACCCAGCACCCCCACTGTGGTGGATAATTGACTCCACCACTCAGCTGGCCTCTGCACATGTGTGGAGGCTATTTGCTGGTCATGCAAATGGCCTCCGCCAGCTGAGTGGTGGAGCGGATCCTTCATCACAGCGGGTGCTGAGTGGTAAGAGCTTTCAGGTCTTACCAGCAGGGAGGTAAGCACCTACAGATTTACACTTAAAGGTACCTCCCACCACCACCCCCGGGCCTACACTAGTCGCCATAGCTAGGGTTAGGAAAAGCTTGTCTAAGACTTACTCCTTGGCATACTAATTGTGTATGTGGAGGGAGATTACATGAAGAGATATTTTGAGATATCCAATCCCCAGTCTTTAGTCTGAAATGGTGCAATCCAACAAGAGCTCTTGGAATTTCCTAAACATGCTGAACAAAGGAATTGGGACTCAGCAACATTCCTGCAGCTAAATTTTAAGTAAAGTGCGGCATCAAGTCAATTTCGATTCCTGGCAACCACAGAGTCCTGGTTTACCATTGCCTCCTCCTGAGCAGTATGAGATAATGCCTTCTAGCATCTTCCTACATTGCTGCTGCCCAATATAGTAGCAGCAGGGATTCGAACCGGCAACCTTCTGCTTGTTAGTCAAGCATTTCCCCATTGCGCCACTTAAGGTGGCGGCTAAATTTTAGGTGGAGCTTTTTCAGAGAATTGGTGGTAGAAGCCAGACCCTTGCTGGATTTGATGCTGACTGCACTATAGAGATTTGGTTGTTAGAGGGACACAGAACTGAGTCCTCATTTGGCTTCAAGTATTGAGTCTAGCTATGCCATGAAATGGAAAGGTTTTGTTCTTATAGGTGTTAAGTGGGCCTGGCAGCAATTTGGCCCACCACTCGAGCAGCTCCTTAAAATCCTGGTATAGTTGCAACACTGGCATGGCAGTTAGCCTTTTGTCAGGCCATAGCAGCCCTATATGCTGAATCAAAGCTGGGAGCAGATTGATTTGACTGAATGATCCTTATGTTGGCCACCCATGGCACACAGACCCAGATCCCCCCACCGAATGGCATGTGACAGCCCCCCTAGAGCTTATTGGCAGGCAGTAGCAGTAGCTCCGGTTCTCTTCCCCCCCCCCCCCCATGCTTGGAGGAGGAGGCCTTTAAGAGTTTTCTCCCAAAGGTCCATTATCACAGAGAGGAGAAGGAAAAGGGTGAGTGTGGGGTAAGGAGGAGCTGCTGTGTGAGTTGCATACAGAGAAGAGAAAATATAGGGTTGCACAATTATTCTCTATGTTGTTATTGTATATGCAACTCTACATTTTCTCAGTATATGCAACTCACACTGTAGCATCTCTGCCACAGAGGGGTTGGGCCAGATCTGAGGTGGGGCCTTGTGTGGGCATAGACGCTTGGGCCAATGCCCCATGTAGCTCCAGTTGGGTATAAGGTTTTCTGCAAATATTCTCAACACTTGGTTTTTCCCTTCCTATGACTGTTTCTTTTTTGGTCTTGATCTCCATATAGTATTGTTTAAGCTTGAAATCTTATTATTGTAAGGGGTCTCCGATTATGGTTTTGCCCAGAGGCCTGGTCAGAATCTGAAACCAGACAAAAGAGCTAATTGTATTTAATGGTCCAGGATTCTTCCTTAATGGGAGGTTTCCCTGGAAGATAGTGAAGTCATTGAAGCTGACTCATTCTTCCTCCCCTTCCTGGTCAAGGATGCATGTGTTACAAGTGTAAAAGAAGCTGTAGCTTTCTGATTGCTTCCGAGAAAGAGAGACAAACTGAATGTCTGTTTGGGTGAGAGAGCAATCTGAGAGCTGAAGCATTTTGG
This sequence comes from Hemicordylus capensis, assembly GCF_027244095.1. Classification (NCBI taxonomy): domain Eukaryota; kingdom Metazoa; phylum Chordata; class Lepidosauria; order Squamata; family Cordylidae; genus Hemicordylus; species Hemicordylus capensis. Next base: position 65,781,666 of record NC_069662.1, on the reverse strand, counting down.
GATGAGTGGTCAGTAGCTTATGTTGGAAGTTAATGGACTTTGCGCTGTCTCTTGTCTCAGACAGTGGAGGACAGACTAGTAAGTCAGAGGGCTAGAGGGTCAAGACATTGGTCATCCCTTCTCCACTGCTCTGACACTATCCCTTTGAAATGTAGATTGCTACTCTTAGGGACTAACTTCCTTCCTCTCTTCCCTACCTGCCCTTCTACCTTGCAGCATGGCAAGCCTCTCTCCCTGCACCATATGTGCAGAGAAGATGCAGAATTCATCTGCATCCAGCTAGATAGATAGATTAGAGATCCTAACTCCTCACTTTCCTATCTAGAATGGAGTTCCTTAATAAATGCCTTATATATTGATTTGAAACTGAATTGGCTCCAAGCTACTTTACTCTCAGCATACACGCATGCTTAACTAAATCCACTGTGTTGTGCCTCTGTGCACTCTGCTATAATGAGAAAGGGATTCTCTCACCACAGAGAATTTCCAACAGGTTATGGGAGCCCAGTATTTTGAGCTGCATGTACTGCAACTAAAGAGTTAGGTTTGTTCCAGGAGATCCAGTGAGACCTAGCGTGGACACTTTGAATTGATAACCTGCAGCAACTGCCTTTTGGAGCCAGTGAGGATGGCTACTTACCTAGAGGGAAAACTCAGGCTGACTATCCTGAATGCAGACAACTATTTGGAATGGAAAACCAGATTGAGGATTGCACTGAAAGCAGAAGGACTCCAAAACGTTACTGTGGAGGACCCCCCCCCCCCGAAGGAACCACATCTGCTGAGAAAACTGGAAGACAAAACTAATCAAGGCTAATCAAGGATGCGAAAGCTGGAGCTTTGATCTCAGCTTCTGTGAGTAAAAATTACCTTTACACCATATGTGATCTTGGAACCTCAAAGGAAATGCTAAACAAGCTAGATTCCTTGAATATGAAGAAGGGGTGGGCATACACCTTTAACTTGAGAAAGAAAATGCAGGATCTTCAGTATAAAGATGGGGACTGTTTTGCTACATTTGTGGGATTTCTGGAAGATTTCTTTTTCCAGTTTAAAGAGGCAAGGGAACAATTTACAGAGAGTCAGAAGCTGGAAGCTCTGTTCCTAAGCATGCCCCCCAGCTATAGCAGTATAATCGGCCAATTGGAAACCCACACCAATCTAAGCTTTGAGAAAGCAGTACAAACATTATCTTCTGAAGCAAATAGAAGAAAAGTTTTGAATTCTCACTATGAAAGTGAATTGGCAAGTAACTTTGCTCTTAAAGCAACAATTGGTCATTCCAGAAGAAACCCATGGTGGGGAGGGAATGCTGCAAGAGGAAACCGCATGGGGCCCCCACATTTACATACAAAGAGATCTGGCTTCCTTGCTGCCAAAGAAACTCAGTCCAGAGAGAGAGGTCACATGACCGCCAGCAGAGAGACTGCTCCTGAAATGAGGCCAACTGGGACTAATGCCTTTAGATGTTTTCTGTGTAACCAATTTGGCTACAAGGTGGCGAACTGTCCCAAGAATCAGATAAAGGATTTTAAGCACACAGAAAAGTATTCGAACAGGAACTTTAATATTAACTTGATGCAAAGCGATGAGAAGTTTATTTTTGATTCAGGTTCTTCTGTCCATATTTCAAATAATCTGGGTTTCTATACTGAACTGTTTGATATTCCTGAAGAGACTGTTTATTTGGGCAATAATACTACAATTAAAGCAAAGAAGAAAGGTGAAGGAGTTTTGTATTGCAAATTGCTGGATGGATCTGTTAAACCATTTTTCCTTAAATATGTTTTGTATATCCCTGACTTCTCAGGCTCCTTGATTTCAATATCCAAGCTAGAGAAACAAGGCTGTGAACTTTATATTAAAAATGGACAATGTGTTGTTACCCAAAATGGAGAAGTTTGCCTTGTAGGCTCTAAATCCAAAGGTCTTTACAGTGTGGAAGAGCAAACAAAGACAGACAGAGAAAGACCAGCTCAGTCTAAACCTGAGGCATACCAGCCTAATGAAGTGAACCTTGCTAAGTCATGCCTGCATGAAAACTGCTTGCAACTGTGGCATAGACGCCTAGGTCACAGGAGCTATGAGTCAATCCAGAACATGAAGAAAAAGGGATTAGCTAATGGCATTGATTTTGTACCATGTGACATTGTAACTAACTGTGTTTGTTGTCTTGAGTCCAAAGCAGTTAACAAGCCATTTCCTAAGCAGAGTGAAAGGAAGACCGGAAGCCCCCTGGAGCTGATTCTCAGCGATATATCTGGACCACTACCAGCATCCATAGGTAATCAAAAATATTTTCTAACAATAACAGATGATTTCTCATGATACACATGTGTATTTCTACTAAAGGAGAAATCACAGACGCTGGAGAAACTACAAGAATATGTGGCAATGGCAAGCAACAAATTTGGCTGGAAGCCAAAGATCCTACGCACAGTCAATGGAGGAGAATATATGTCCAATGCCACACAGCAGTTCCTGAGAGTACATGGAATCGTGCATCAAACCACGGTAGCTTACTGTCCATCCCAAAATGGAATCTCAGAAAGAAAGAACAGAAGTCTACTGGACATGGTAAAATGCATGCTTGCTGATGCACAACTCTCACAGAAATTCTGGGGAGAAGGCATCATGACTGCTACATACATACAAAACAGAATGCACACAAAGCCTATAGGAACAACACCATATGAACTTTGGCATGGTCATAAGCCGTCCATGACACATCTGCGTGTCTTTGGAAGCACGGCTTACTCATACATCCCATAGGAATGTTAGGGACTACATTAGGGGCTAGGGCCACAAAAGGGATTTTTGTAGGCTACTCAGCACAATCCAAAGGCTACAGAATTCTGGATCCTGACACCAACAGGATAACCATAAGCAGAGTGGTGTATTTTGATGAGAATGAAAGAGCTACACCTTCAGAGGGGGCCTACACCGAAGCAAGCAACCAGACCAAACAGCCTGATGACTGGATTATGCTTCCTGATCTCAGAGGAATTGAGGAGGAGGAGACAGCAGATCCAGATCCAACCACACTTGACACAGAGACCCCCAGCGATCCACCAGATGCACCTGAGATAATGGGAGAGACCACAGAGGGTGAAGTGAGGTGATCAACACGATCAAACAGAGGTGTTCCAGCTCCGAGACTGTCCTACCTCGCAAGAATGGCGTAACAACCAGAACCTTCATCATGGGAGGAAATATCCCAGCTACCACAACCAGAAGCCCAGAAGTGGAAACAAGCTGCAATTGAAGAGCTAGAGGCTCTACAGAAAAACAAAACCTGGACTCTTACTAAGTTACCTCAAGGAAGGAAAGTTATAGGCTGCAAATGGGTTTTCAAATTCAAACATGATGCTGATGGTGAGATTCAACACTACAAAGCCAGATTAGTAGCAAAAGGATATTCACAGAAATATGGAGAAGATTATGATGAAACCTTTGCACCAGTGGTTAAACATACCACAGTAAGGATTCTGTTAAGTATTGCTGCTAGCAAAGGAATGCATGTTGAACACCTAGATGTGAAAACTGCATTCTTGCATGACGAACTAGAAGAGGACATTTACATGCAACAACCACCAGGTTTCTTAGAGAAAGGCAAAGAGGACTGTGTATGCAAACTGCAAAAGAGCATTTATGGTTTAAAACAGGCTGCCAGAGCATGGAACATAAAACTAAATGATACGCTGCTTCAAGCAAACTTCAAAACAAGCAACGCGGATCCCTGTCTATACACGAGGTGCATAGATGGCAAGTGGACTTACATTTTGGCGTATGTTGATGATTTGATTCTTGCCTATGAAAATCCAGATGACAGCAAGGAAATAATGCATCATCTGACCAGAGAAGTGGAAGTCAAGCGACTTGGCAACATTGCACACTACTTGGGCATTCAAGTACAAAGAGAGAAAGATGGAAGTTTCCTCATCAACCAAGAACAGAAAATTAAAGACTTGATAAACCTGCTCAGACTAGAAAATGCGAATCCTACACCAACTCCAATGGAAGTGAACTACACAAAGCAAGAAGATCAAACTGAGCCACTCTCTGACAACCATAGATATCATGAAGCATTGGGTAAGCTTTTATACATTAGTACACTCACTAGGCCAGATATTAGCACAGCAGTTGGCTTACCTTGCAGAAAGACTGCATCACCAACAGTCAAGGACTGGAATGCAATTAAGAGACTTGTTAGGTACCTAAAGGGTACTGCACACTTTAAGCTCAAGCTACCAGCTAACAGTCAAGCAAAACTAGAAGCATATGTAGATGCAGAATGGGGTGGAGACCTAACAGAAAGGAAATCCACCAGCGGTCACATAATTTTCTATGGAGATGGAGCCATAAGCTGGTCAAGCACAAAGCAAGACATAGTAGCATCATCAACCACTGAAGCGGAATATGTATCAGCTGCACAGGGCTGTCACGAGATACAATGGCTGTGTCAACTACTGAAGGACCTAGGTACAGATGTACCACAGCCCAAACCAGTGTATGAAGACAACCAAAGCTGCATTCAATTCTCCAAACAAGAAGATGTAAAGGGGCGTACCAAACATATTGATGTAAAGTACCATGTAATGAGAAGTCTGCAGAAAGATGGACTAATCAAGCTGATGTATTGCCGGACAAATGAAATGCTTGCAGACATACTCACTAAGCCACTACCAAGACCCTGCTTTGAAAAGCTGAGAGAGAAAATGAATCTTGTGAGCTGAGTCACGAGACATCTAGAGGGGGTGTTGGAAGTTAATGGACTTTGCACTGTCTCTTGTCTCAGACAGTGGAGGACAGACTAGTAAGTCAGAGGGCTAGAGGGTCAAGACATTGGTCATCCCTTCTCTACTGCTCTGACACTATCCCTTTGAAATGTAGATTGCTACTCTTAGGGACTAACTTCCTTCCTCTCTCCTCTCTCCTCTACCTGCCCTTCTACCTTGCAACATGGCAAGCCTCTCTCCCTGCACCATATGTGCAGAGAAGATGCAGAATCCATCTGCATCCAGCTAGATAGATAGATTAGAGATCCTAACTCCTCACTTTCCTATCTAGAATGGAGTTCCTTAATAAATGCCTTATATATTGATTTGAAACTATGAATTGGCTCCAAGTTACTTTACTCTCAGCATACACGCATGCCTAACTAAATCCGCTGTGTTGTTACTCTGTGCACTCTGCTAAAATGAGAAAGGGATTCTCTCACCACAGAGAATTTCCAACAGCTTACATATAGCACCAGTGAGCCATGTGCTCAGGAGGAATGCTGGCTCATTGGCTGTGTGGGACTCACCATTCTGTTGGTGGTACTTCTAGCAAAGGCACAAGAGGTGCCATCATGGAGCCTCTTGTGAGGTCAGCAATCAGGTCTGATGAAGCACAGCATTAATCTCAGGGAGCCTACATGAGAATAATGCTGTGCTTCATCATCACACTTCACCCTGACTCCCAGCATTCCTAATGGGAATTAGGCACAGCAGCAATGATGCATGGCATCATTTGCAGGGAACTTCCCCTGCCTTCGCCAGAAGCACTGATAATTCTAATCAGTGGTGAGCTCCACAAAGTCAATGAGCCCGCATCCCTCTTGAGTACAGAGCTTGCTACACTATATGTACATAGGGGCATAGGAAGCTGCCATATACTGAGTCAGATCATTGGTCCATCTAGCTCAGTATTGTCTATGTCTACACAGACTAGCAGCAGTTTCTACAAGGTGGCAGGCAGGAATCACTCTGAGCCCTATTTTGAAGATAACAGGGAAGGAACTTGGAACCTTCTGCATGGAAGCATACAGATGCTCTTCCCAGAGCGACCCATCCCTTAAGGAGTGCTCACATGTACAGTCGCCCCTTCATATGCAACCAGGACAGACCCTGCTTAGCAAAGGAGGCAATTCATGCTTGCTACCACAAGACCTGCTCTCTTCCCTGAAGAGTATTAGCCACTGGAAACCTGTTATCACCCATCACTGACTTGTAGGAGTACACTATTCAGTGCCACCCAATGTTTGAACTGTATCTTAACAAATAAATTCAATACATTATTCAGTGCCACCCAATGTTTGAACTGTATCTTAACAAATAAATCCAAGATCACAAAGACATCATCAATCTCCAACGGCCTGTACTCCAAAGGAAGTCAGAGTCTGGGTGATGTTGGCTCTAGAATATCAACATGTGGCTTTTCTACATTCCAAACTAATTCCACTGGGCGGGTGGGGGACACTTTCACAATCACTCCTTTTGTTGTTGATCAGCAAAGCCTCCCTAAGGCATGGTGGCTTTCAAGTGATCCATAGCAGATAACAGCTTCTGCATTATGCTGCCTTTCTTTTGATTGAATGCCATCAAAAAGGGCCCAGTAAGTAGAATTCTGTCAAAAAGAATATTCTCTCTCTGGCAGTGGCAGCCAATATTTGAAGTCAGTCCAGTACAACTTGAGTGAGGTCAATTTGCCAATATTCTCAAGCATAGAGCTGGCCAATGACATCACCCACCCCCCGCCCACCTTCTGCAATGCTTGTAAGGATGGCATACTACAACTTGCTTGAGCTGGAGATAAATGCAGAGGAATGTATACTCTTGAAGGCATGAGGGGAGGAAACCTTGAAAAGCTTACAGCCTAGCAGCGTGGAGGGTTGGGGACACATCTCCCTGGCCCACGAAACTCCCGTAATGTGATGGGCAGCCACCCATCAGTGTTGCAGCGTCGGCTGAATGCAGCTGATACTGCCACATGATTAACAAAACAGTGCTAAGGGAGCACTCGCTCCCTTAACCTCATTTAAGCGGGTGGCTATCTAGTTGGGTTTTTTGCCAAGGTGCCAGCGGGATCAGGTGCAATTCCGCCAGTTTTTAGGCACAGGCAAGAGAGGACTTGGCTTTCTTAGCCTGGTTTTGCCTGCACGTGATAACAGCCAGTTTTTGCTGTTTTTGTAGTAAAGACATTTGGGAGGATCCATAGAAGGAAGGAAGGAAGGAAAATAGCCACTAGTGCTAATTCTTAGAAATCTGAACAAGAGTTTTGACGGTACTATACTGGGCAAGTTCTTTAAGAGTTCTCATGCTTCAATTTGTGCAAACTGTGGTCCAAATGGAAGAATATCATTGGCTTTAATTTCACTTTTCTCCCCAAAGTGTGAGATTTAAAAGAGTCTTTTCATGAGCAGAAGCTGTTCCATACACGCAAGGTCACCTTTGACTCAAAATCGTTTTTCTCAGTTTAGCCTAAGTAATGCTACTTATTAATGCTTACACAGCATTATTTTTAGAGAACCATTAGAGGCAAGAATGAAAATGAAAATACTTCCACAGTTCCAGATGGTCTCATCCTCTGTGTTTTTATTTTATGTTCACTTTACTCCTTTGTCTGACTAAACACATCAGAGCATTAATGGCAACATAACATTAAATTCATTTATTCACAAATGTATTGCATATAATATTCAAATCATTAGTATGTGAGGTTTCAACACTCCTAACATGATCCGTATGTAGAGCCTGGGAGGGTTCTCCCAGGGTTCTGCTGGGAGAGTGAGCTTAGCCCACTCTCCTCGCACATGAGCAGTCATGCTGCCCTGAGTGACCAGATTGGCTGCCCACATGACTAGCGGAGCCAGTGGGGGTGGCAGGGATCGGGGGCTGCTTGGCCCCCAGAAGTCCCAGGATGCCCTGTGCACTCACGCACCCAGGGCCAGATTAAGGGCAATTGATGCCCTAAGCACAGCACAACAATGGTGCCCTCCCTCGGCCCCCTCCATTGCTTAACTGACAAGACATTAAGACTCAAGCAAATTATTTACTTATACCTTAATATTTATTTAAATTTTTAAAAAATTTCTTCTAGATTTTTTAAGGTAAAACAAAACAGTTCCACTGCCTATAATTTCTTATAAATAGCTGCAACAGAAGGAATGATTGAGAAAAATATTTCATCTTCAAGGTCAGACATCATAACATAACGACCATCTTTTAAGTGAAGTTTTATCAATATTTTGTACTGCTCTTTACAGTAATCTTTCACAAATCAATGACTTTTTACTTCAGCCAGTGTGGCATAGTGGTTAGAGTGCTGGACTAGGACTGGGGAGACCCGGGCTCAAATCCCCATTCAGCCATGAGACTTGCTGGGTGACTCTGGGCCAGTCACTTCTCTCTCAGCCTAACCTACCTCACAGAATTGTTGTGAAGAGAAACTTCTATGTAGTATACTGCTCTGGGCTACTTGGAGGAAGAGTGGGATATAAATGTAAAAAGCAAAAAAAAAAAAAAAGCAACATAGTTTATTAGTTTCTCGAAACTTTAGTCACTCACCAAGCCAAAGAAAACTTTTTTTAACAATGCAGAGTAAAGTCGAACACGGCAGATAAAACAATTACAAAAAATCAACTAAAGTTGAGTGTGGCAGTGAAATGCAAGGTGGCTAAAGAAATGCAAGGTGACAATAAGGGAGGCAAAAAGAGAGTTTGAGGAACATTTAGCTAAAAGTAACAAGGGGAATTAAAAAAAACACTACTTTATATACATCAGAAGCAGGAAACCTACCAGGGAGGCTGCTGGACCATTAGACAATGAGGGAGTGAAAGGGATTATTGAGGATATGGAGGTTGCAGAGAAGCTTAATAAGTTCTTTGTGTCCATCTTCACAGCAGAGGATACAGAGCATATACCTGTTCCTGAACCAGACTTTTCAGGGATGGAAGCTAAAGAACTGAGCCAGATAGAAGTGACAAGAGATGATGTTCTAAACTGTCTGGAAAAACTGAAAACTAACAAATCACCAGGGCCAACTGGTATCCATCCAAGAGTCCTCAAAGAACTCAAATGTGAAATTGCCGGCCTCCTTGCCAAAATATATAACTTATCCCTGCAATCAGGCTCTATACGGGAGGACTGGAAAGTAGCCAGTGTAACCCCGATATTCAAAAAGGGATCTGGGGCAATCCGGGAAATTTGAGGCCAGTTAGCTTAATGTCCATTCCAGGCAAATTGATGGAAAGCATCCTCAAGGAAAAAATTATAAAGCACATAGAAGAACAGGCCCTGCTGGGAGAGAACAAGCATGGCTGCTGCAAAGGTAAATCTTGCCTCACCAACCTTTTGGAGTTCTTTGAGAGTGTCAACAAGTGTGTGGATCAAGGTGATCCAGTTGACATAGTATACCTGGACTTCCAAAAAGCTTTTGACAAAGTTCCTCATCAAAGACTCCTGAGAAAACTTAGCAGTCATGGGATAATGGGACAAGTACATGTGTGGATTGCTAACTGGTTGAAAGAAGGAAAGAGAGGGTAGGTATAAATGGAGAGTTTTCACAATGGAGGGAAGTAAGAAGTGGGGTCTCCCAGGGATCTGTACTGGGACCGGTGCTTGTTAATTTATTCATAAACAATGTAGAAGCAGGGATAACAGTGAGGTGGCCCAATTTCAGATGATACCAAACTCTTTAGGGTAGTGAAATCCAAAACCGATTGTGAGGAGCTCCAGAAGGATCTCTCCAAACTGGGTGAGTGGGCGACAAAGTGGCAAATGCGGTTCAATGTCAGCAAGTGGAAAGTGATGCACATTGGGACGAAAAAGCCCAACTTCAAGTATACGCTGATGGGATCTGAGCTGTTGGTGACTGACCAGGAGAGGGATCCTGGGGTCATGGTGGACAGCTCATTGAAAGTGTCGACTCAATGTGTGGCAGCTGTGAAAAAGGCCAATTCCATGCTAGGGATCATTAGGAAGGGGATTGAAAATAAAATGGCTAATATTATAATGCCCTTATTCTAAACGATGGCGTGGCCACACCTGGAGTACTGCGTACAATTCTGGTCTCCACATCTAAAAAAAATTGTAGAACTGGAAAGGGTGCAGAGGGCAACCAAGATGTTCAGGGGCCTAGAGCACCTTTCTTATGAGGCAAGGTTACAACACCTGGGGCTACTTAGTTTAGAAAAAGACGACTGCAGGGAGACATGATAGAGGTCTATAAAATCATGCATGGTGTGGAGAAAGTGGATAGAGAGAAATTCTTCTCCCTCTCACATAACGCTAGAACCAGGGGTCGTCCCATGAAATTGATTGCCAAGAAATCTAGGATGTGGTGACAGCCAACAATCTGGGTGGCTTTAAGAGGGGTTTAAGTAACTTCATGGAGGAGAGGTCTATCATTGGCTACTAGTTGGAGGAGTGTAGGCCACCTCCAGCCTCATAGGCAGGATGCCTCTGAGTAGCAGTTGCGGGGGAGTAACAGAAGGAGAGAGGGCATGCTCTCAACTCCTGCCTGTGGCTTCCAGCGGCATCTTGTGGGCCACTGTGTGAAACAGGATGATGGACTAGATGGGCCTTGGGCCTGATCGAGCAGGGCTGTTCTTATGTTCTTATGTTCGGTGAAAGAGTTATGGGCATGATAGCTTGGGGCAAAACTCTGTGGTGCTCCCCTTCCCTTGATGCCCTAAGCACGTGCTTGTTTTGCCTTATGGTTAATCCAGGGCTGCATGCACCCTAGGGCTTGGGAACAGGTTTGTGACATTGTACCCACACTTGAACGCACAACACTAATGAAAGCACAGGACACCAAGCTGGGAGAAGGGCCACATCATTTATTAAATGTGAATTAGCTGTATTTGTGAACTGGATTTAGAAATAATTCCAGTGCAGGATTAACCTAGGCTTGGGGTCAGAAAAACTGTCCTTTCCCAAGGATGTGTTTTGGGCAATACACCCTGGCTCTCTTTGCCAGCCCTTATAGATCAGTACCCTTTCATGAACTTCATCCCAACAAGCCACACAGCCTTTGAGGTATGTGAAATCCCAAAGCAGGTAAGAGTGTAAACCATCGTACCTGAGCTGTGAAGCATCTATGGAGCAATTAATAACTCACCTGCTTTACCTAGCACAAGGGTGTTCACAGACACAAACTGCGCTATTTCTGAACCCAACCTTCATTACACCTGCTAGTTGTGACCTAACTCACCAAGTAAAATGGGAAATGGAATGCAGTAGGCAAAACAACAACACAACTTCCACCACGGGCCAATGAGGTGAGAAGCAACAAATTCCCACTCGGCCCCCAATTGGATGACCAACAAAGCCCGCTCTGTCACCAGTTTGGGAGGGAGGTGGAGAGCCCATCTAGCGCAGGCTTCAGAGAAGCCTGCTATCCAAACACTCCCTGCACAAGAGGAGACACTGCTACATCTCCTTTCTGGAGGGACTCTCAGCTGTTCAGCGGGTGGGTGGGGCTTCCAAGGGTTTCTCTGCTGGAGCAGGCCTCTCTGAAGGCCTCCCAGTTTTCTGAAGCTCTCTCCGGTCCCCAAAGCTCTCCAGTCAGGAGGCAGAGTGGCCAGTGCTGGGCCGACCGCCCACCAGAGCACCAGAGCGCTGTGCACACCCTCTGTCCTCCCTGCCCTACAGCCCTGAGCTATGCAGAGAGCCTGTGCCTTCCTCCTCTTTCTCAGAGCCAGCAATGAAAGGTATGGGATTTCCCTTTTTTCATAATCTCCCACCCTTTTTTCATAATCTCCCACAATACAACTATAAATTGTATATTTATGGAATGGCTTCCTATAGGGCTTTGATATCAGGCACAGATATAGGGCAGGGTGGGAGGGCTCTGAATATGGAAATGGATTGGACAAATTTTATATATCTATATATCAATATATCGATATATCGATATATATGCACCACTTGAAGGGATATATATATATATATATATATATATATATATATATATATATATATATATAAAAAATAATTACAAAAACTTCTGGAAGTGAAGCCCCGCCTTGGACCATCATTCCTCCCCCATGTGGAGGAATCTGCCCTTTGCCTTCATAAAAAGAGTAAAAGCACCCCACTTTTTGTCCCACCCTTTTGATTACCTGAAATGACTTTCATTAGGGATGACATGCATTAGGGCTTTGATATTATCGAGCACAGATATAGGACAGGGTGGGAGGGCTCTGAATATTGAAATTGAAATGGTTTGGACACATTTTTCTTAATATTTTTTTATTTCCCCCCCCCAAAAAAAATATTTTAAAAAGTCCTATAAGTGGCTTGTTTCATGACTTTTAATAAATTTTCCTACTGCAGTAAAGCTGTCAGAAAGAGTTCTCTCTATCCATAGAGTACTTCACAACTAGTGAAAGTAGGGCTAACTGTAAACATCTAAATAAACTTTATTTTATTTGTACATGCACTATGCTCAAGTTGGTTTGCAGTTCAGAATGTCTGAGTGAGAACTGTGAAGCAAGGGGCATGTGTTGTGCTTTTAACTTCCCCCCCTTACAAATGAACTATATGGCCAAGCTGGTTGGACATGTCCAAAAACCTCACTCACTTACTCACTCACACTATTTACACAGTATGTCATCAGTCAGTATGATTTTATAATCATACAAAATGTTAAGGGAGTCCCGCGCATGCTGATTTGCCCCCAGCCCCACACCCCGCTAGGGACAGCCCTGACCCCACTTCTGTAATTTTTTTGGAGGACAGGGCTCAAAAGCTTTAATTAGCTGACAACTACAGCTAAGACCTTGCTTTCAAGTAAACAAGCTCTATATATTCTCAATCAATCTTCATTACAGTCTTAGACCAGCATATAAAGGAAAAGGAAAAAGTAAATCTTTTTAAAAAGATATAAAAAGCAATTAAAACAGTTAAAAATGATAGAGTCTATGTCTAGTAGCATTAAAGACTGTGAGATAGGGGTGTGTGTGAGCCAGCTTGGCTTGAGCTGGGGTCAACAGGTTCAGAGTCAAACTGGGCCAGGTTCAAACTCAGCTAGCTCAGAACTCTATTGGTAAAGGGAAATCCAGTGAGGATTCCTCTTTACCAGTGAAGGGGATGAGGCAGGGGGCTTCCATATAGATAGGTTGGACAGGAGGGGAGAAAAAATTACCTTTAAAATGCTGCCACGAGTTGCTGTGGTGGCTGGCAGGGCAGTGGGGGTAGTGGCGGCTTCCCCCCACCCCTGCCAGCCTTCCCCTGAGTAGTCTGGGCTGGCAATCCTTACTGGATTTCCCTTTACCAGTACACGTCCAAGCCCTTTCATACCGGCTCAGCTCAAACCCAAACCGGGTCTAGTTTGATGGTGCTGAACTGAACCGGCTTTTCTGGTTTTGTGCACATCCCTACTGTGAGGTCGCCATAAAATTACTATAAGATTACTGTAAGGCTAAAATCTATGAGTGACTGTAACAAGTGATAAAGGAACTGTAAAATTGCTAAAACAGCAGCATGAGGACTATAGAGTCACAGTAGGGCTAAAATCTATAAGATGCTGTTTCAAGTTGCATGCTATAGAATTGCTCCAATGCTAAAATCTGTAAGACAGTGTCTATAAACAATTAAAAGATAAACTGAGACAGTAAAAGCAGTAGGATTGAATAATTGAAGAATCAATTTTTGCTGGCAGTCAGAGCCCGGTGAATTCTGCACGCTGTCATGCAGAAACTGGCAACATTGTGAGGCTATTCACACAATGGGACGAAATCGGGCTAGCCTCCGCTAGCCCAATTTTTCCCCACCGTGGGAACCACTGGGCTCAGCTGTGAGCCCGGTGGTTCCTGAGCAGGTAACCCACTCAAGAGCCCACCCCTTAAATTGGGCTTGTGGAGCAAGTGCTCCACAAACCCGGTTTTTGGGATCATGAGTAGCTGTGCTGCGGCTACTCATGAGTAGACCCCCCGTAGGAGGCTGAAAAGCAGCCTCCCAGCTCGGGGGTATCTCCAGTATGCCCCGCTCGCTCATACAGGGCATACTGGAGCTTCTGGTGGCCTTGTGGCCCCCAAACTCCCCAGCCCCTGCCAGCTCTGTCACGGAGCCGGCAGTCGTGTGGGTGGCCGATCCAGCTGCCCAGGCAGGTCTGCCCGATCATCTGCGGGGATTGCGGGCTTAGCCCGCTCTCCCCACAAACCCGGCAAAAGCGGGTCTCACTGATCGTGAGACTTGTCTCTGTATGTTATAGAGGGATTACAGTTTGAGAGTAATAGGGAGAGATAGGATTGACCTGAGAATCCTGGTGACCTGTCAAGTAGTGGGAGAATAAGGGCATTTTGTACATCTCTTTAGAATATGCAGTGAAGGAGGACATGCTCGACAGTTTTAACTTGCTCTGAGTTGCAGGGGGACAGACATTCCGGGAAGGGGATCTGTATCTTCTTTCAAGGACAGCTGAGGGAAAGGCGTCACAGTGAGCCAGGGTAACAGCCCTTCTTTGGTTAGGTACCTATATATTCTAAATAGCCAATAAAACCAGTTATGAAGGTCGAATGCCAGCAGGGGATGGGTGCTTCCCAATGTATTGCCTGGAATGTTGTATGTATGACTGTTGGGCTGAGGGGCAGAAGTCGTGGGTGTGTGATTGGTGCGAAGAGCCCCTGGCTCTCAGGGAACAGGTTTGTTCCCTCAAGGTTTGTTCCCTCAAAACCAACATGGTTGACCTGGAGAAGTTCAGGGAAGCAGAGAGGTATGTGGATGAGATCCTCAGGGATGTGATAGAGGCAACACACTCCCAGGCTGACAGCTCCTCTGCTGGCTTGGAGAATGAAGGTCTCAGAGAAGGAGGACATAAGTCTGAGGAAGAGGGGATTGATCCCTTAGGAGGGAACCCTTCCTTGAGTGATGAACCCATATCGTCTCACACAGAGGATATTCTTCCAGGGGTTGGGGGCCTCCTTGTAGTGGGTGATTTGATTGTTAGGGGCATATTGATATGAGTTTCTGACCTGTATGTAGACTGCCGGGGTGCCGGGGAAATTGATGGAGACAATTTAAGGACAACATTGTTAAACATATAGAAGAACAGGCCTTGCTGAAGGAGACCCAGCATGGCTTCTGGATGGGCAAGTCTTGCCTCACTAACCTTTTGGAGTTCTTTGAGAATGTCAACAGGCACATGGATAAAGGTGATCCAGTTGAAATAGTATACTTCCAAAAAGCTTTGGAGAAAGTTCCCCACCAAAAGCTTTTGATAAACTTAGCAGTCATGGGATAAGGGGACATGTTCATGTGTGGATTGGTAACTGAAGGACAGGAGACAGATGGTGGGTATAAAGTGAGACTTTTCTAAATGGAGGAAAGTAAGAAGTGAGGTCCCTCAAGGATCTGTACTGGGACCAGTGCCTTTTAATTTATTCATAAATGATCTAGAAGTTGGGGTAAGCAGTGAGGTGGCCAAATTAATATATGACATAAAACTATTTAGGGTAGTGAAATCCAAAACAGATTGTGACAAGCTCCAAAAGGATCTCTTCAAAATGGGTGAGTGGCTGACAAAATGGCAAATGTGGTTCAATGTAAGCAAGTGTAAAGTGATGCATATTAGGGCAAAAAACTCCAACTTAACACATACACTTTTGGGGTCTGAGCTGTCAGGAGAGAGATTTTGGGGTTTTGGTGGACAGCTCACTGAAAGTGTTGACTCAGTGCACAGCAGCTGAGAAAAAAATGCAAATTCCATGCTAGGGATCATTAGGAAGCAGATTGAAAGTAAAGATGCTAAAATTATAATGCCCTTATACAAATTATGGTGCAGTCACATTTGGAGTACTGTGTATAGTTCTGGTCACCATTTCTTAAGAAGGACATTGTAGAACTAGAAAAGGTGCAGAAGCAGGCAACCAGATGATCAGGGGCCTAGAGCATCTTCCTTATGAGGCAAGGCTATAGCATCTGGGGCTTTTTAGTTTGGAAAAGAGGCAACTGTGGGGCTACATGATAGAGGTGTATAAAACAATGCATGGAGTAGAGACAGTGGACAGAGATACATTTCCCCCCCCCCCTCTCACACTAGAACAAGGGGTCATCCCCTGAAACTGAAGGCCAGGAAATTTAGGACCAACAAAAAGAAATACTTTTTCACATAGAAAATAATTAATCTTTCAAATTCTCTGACACGGGATGTGGTAATGGCCACTAGCATGGATCGCTTTAAAAGGGGCGTATACAAATTCATGGAGGACAGGTTGATCAATGGCTATTAGTTTGGTTGCTATAGGCCACTTCCAGCCTACAGGGAAGATGCCTCTAAATACCAGTTGCAGGGGAGCAACAGCAGGCCCTCAGCCTGTAGGCTTCTCAGAGGCATCTGGTGGGCCACTGTGTGAAACAGGATTCTTGACTAGATGGAACTTGGGCCTTATCCAGCAAGACTATTCTTATGTTCTTATTACAGATATGCTATCAGATATCAATACTGTATTCAAATATCTTTGGATATCATGTACAGATATCAGATATTCAATAAATATCCAGCAAACCTTTAAAAAAATTGGAGAATGTTTTATATCAAAGATTTTAGGAGCAAATTGGTTTCACCTCTGATTTAGGGGTCCCAGAGTGAAGTGCTGCCATCCACAGCTAGAGCAGTGCTAATAAAGAAGGAAATTCCATCCCCTGACTGGTTAACTTCCCTGGGCAACATTTTGGGGGCCGTGTATACCATTGCACTTGCCTTGTGAGAGGCAGCACACTACTGGGGGGCCTAGCACAGGTCTTAGCACCAATGCCCCCTACAACCCAGTAGCAGTGATCCTTCACCCAGTGTCAAGTGTGCATCTGGAACCCTTAAGACCAGGTCTAATTGAAATACTGGCTGACATGATGAGGAAAATCACTCAGAGTAGTCCTACTAAAATTAAAAAGACAAATTAGGTAGTGCTAACATGTCCTTTTAATTTCATTGGGACTACTTTGAGTAATTTTCCTCATGCTGGACACCATGTGCCACATGCCAACAGTTCTCACCACTAAAATATTTTAGTTTTTCCTGTATGTTTCTTCAGATGCAGACTTTGGCATCTGTGTAACAGCAGCCTGATACAGAAAGAAAAATGGTTCAGGACATCAGTGGGGTACTATTTTCCTAACTCCTAACAATTCTTTGTAATAATATGAGCTGTCACCGAATGTGGTGTTAAAGCAGATCCCACATGATCAGAGTTTAATTTCAAACTGCAAGGTACTGCTGTAGGCTTGATGGGAGCAATACTGAGAATACGTAGCTACTCAGAGTCTAGTTTGGTAACTGATAGCCTGATGGTGAGGTAGGGGGAGAGAAGGGAAGCTGCAATCATTTCCAGACTCAAACTCTCACCTATTGCCTGTAGTCTGATGTAAATAATGATTGCTTTAAGGGCTACAGAGAGTGAAATCCAAAACACACTCACTACAGCTTTATCCTGCTTTCTTTGAGATACGTGCAGATCCATCCTCCAGTATGATTAGCTCCCAGAGTGAAGCTGGAGTGCTTGAGGTAGAGGTTAAATGAGTGACAGAGGGAGATGATTACAGAAGGACAGAAAATTGCTGGATGATACTATCCAGTGCCTTGTAAATGGGGCTAACTTTAGAGGACAAGATGATCCATACATTTTGCATTTGGTGGCTCATGTTCACATTCCCTAAAGGAAATCAGAAGACGTTTGTGGGCATCAGAAAATACATAGCAATGTGTTTAGTGCAGTACAGTGCTAGTCTGCTCTTAAAGTGAAAATTGCAAATCACTGCAGTGCCCCTCAAAATGAGATATTGCAAATAGTTGTATGGATGTGTAACAAAAAAGGAGATATATAAAGATGCACATATGTATTAAATGTGTGCGTTGCACATCTCACACAGTCTCTAAACAGCTAACAATACCAATTAAAAACAAGCCAATACAATCATACAATAGATGTATGATTTATTGTGTCACATTAAATGTCAGTGGCTGACATTCTGACTAATGAAGTGCTTGCAGGAGGATATTGCACTATCAAACAGCTGTTACACTAGCTACTTGCATTAATTCTGGAGCTTGCCTTGCAGACTAGTGTTGTGTTACCACAAGCCTGCTTGCACTTGTCCAACAGTTGCACAACCTGCAGCATACCTCATTTGTTTGAAAGGGAACTGCTCAAGAGCACTGTAGTGCAAAAGTGCAATGGCTCAGTTCTCCAAATCTCAGGTTTGGGGGGCAACAAAGCGATCTTCTTGCACTAGTTAACCCCTGCTAACTGAGCAAAGAGACACTTTGCTCAGTGGTGATTCTCTTATATTTAGCATGGGGAGAGCAACTGGCCCTATCCAGCCCCAGGACAGCATCCCTCCAGTGGCTGTTGCTGGTATCTGCCTTATGTTTCTTTTTAGATTGTGAGTCCTTTAGGGACAGGGGGCCATTTTATTTATGTATTTAGCTGTGTAAACCACTTTGTGAACTTTGGTTGAAAAGCGGTATTCTAGTAGTAGTGCAACTTTGCTCATTATGCAATGAGTCCTAATGTGGCCAAATGTAAAATGTGCCGGAAGCATAGAAACGATTGACAGACTTCAGTGACACTGAGTTTTAAAGTCAAAGTGGGAACTCTTGCTTGGAACAAAAGGAAGCCTTTCTCCAGAGCCCTGAATGAAGATCAGGTATGTTCTTTGAATAGGGAACAATGAGCAACCTCCCAAGAATAATAAGTCATTAACCATTAGGTCTGTTTCACATACCTTGTACCATTCAGAGATTTGTAATTGAATTTGTAATCATTGTAATCATTGTAATCAAATTCAATGCAATTGAATTTGTAATCATTCAGAGATTTGTAATTGCAAAATTTGCATATCCCAGATTTAGTACTAGCAGCCAGAGAACACAAAAAGTAGCATGAAGCTGCAACTACCTTTAGGATAAGGGAGGGGTGGCTTGTTTTTGGTTTTGTTTTTAAACAGAAGTTATGCACACTTATTTTATTCATAGTATCTACAAAGACAAGAAGAATTTCAAGCAGGGCAGGCTGAGTGAGGTTGGCCTTCTCTTGTAGGTTTCTGTTTACTTGCACAGTATTGCTGCTATGCTTCTCATGCTTTCCAATTGCCTTTTGATGTTGGTGGATGGTGTAGGGATATTTCTTTTCTAGGTCTGCAGAAAATTCTTCTCATCCCATTTTGTTCCCATGAAGAACAGATAACTTGTGCTTTCAGTTTTCCCTACAATGGGAATATGGTCAGTACTCTCCTTCATATATGCCCCTAGTGGTATGCATAGCATATTGGTAAATCCTGTGTGTGTGTGTGTGTGTGTGTGTGTGTGTGCGCGCGTGCGCGCCTTCCTGAGTATGAAGAACACTTACTGTTCTGTATTCTATTAAAAAGAGGATCTGCAAGTTTATTGCTGCTGACAGCATTAAATGGCAGGGACATTCAGTCACCACCATTCCAGAAAGCTCATTTGACTTTGACAAGTGGAGAAAAATTGCCAGCACAGTCAGAGACATATATAGTCAATCCAGTACCAGGATGTATTGAGATAAACCTTCTGCTGTGATTAACACACAATTTATGGAGCATGAAAAAACATCTCAAGAGCCCTTTTAATCCAGTCCCCTCCTCCTGAATTAAATAGAACTTTCCCCTCCACCCCTCAAAATGTGAAAAATGAGCTATAAAACCAAAAACAGAATAGTTAATATAGTGTATGTGGAACTAAATATTGTTGCATAACCTTGCAGCCTACTCTAGCAGTTCACCAGCCAAGTTCTGGTCAATGAAAGAAGGCCGTGGCCTGTTTTGTGAACATGGATAAGATAACTATTGTTTAGTAGGGATTTAGCAGTACAAAGACTGTTCACTGCTTGTCATTTTGTAACCCACACCATTTCCAGAGTGACATCTCACACACAACTACTGGCAGGCCCTCAGCTTTCCAACCTCCTTTATTAGCTCCTCTTGCTGTCTTCCTACAGTCTTTCTGTCCCTCAGTCCTTCCCTTGATTCAAGGAGAGCCTCAGGTACAGAGCTACAATTGGGTAGACGGGTTCAAAGAAGCCAAGCCGCCCAGCTCCTGAGAGCAGCCTGGCTTGCCCTCCCCCTTCATTATCTTCCTCACTCCGGGCAAAGTAGAAGAAAACTCCCAGCCCACTTCATTTTCTGCTGGGAAATGAACTCATTAGAGTTGTGTGGATCCTCCCAGGTACTGGCCACGCCCACTACGTGAGATATCAGACCATGGCTAGTGCTGCTAGGGAGAGGGGTGAACACAAGCCTCCGCTCCCCTAGCTCCATGCCTGGACAGCCTATTGATAAAGATGTGTCCCTTTAGTGGCTGGCCTTGAAGATAGCAAGATAGCTATCTTGTGGCTGGCCTTTAAATTAATGAGACTATTCATGAGTAATGTAGTCTGGATATTAGCAATTATTTGAAGACTTTTTGCACCAGTGCCAATCATCCAGACTGCCTCATGGGGGGGTCAAGATTTTGCCTCCATCCTCAGAAGGAATGACTCATAAAGAGGAGGATAGGAACATAGGAAGCTGCCATATACTGAGTCAGACTTAGGGTTACTAACTGTCCCGGAATATCCAGGACGTACCGCATTCAAGGGGAGGAATATTTGTCCCATTTTTTAACATTTTAAAAAACATTTATTATTTTTTTATATTTTTAAAGCTGCTGCTGAGCAGCGGAGTGGGATGGTGGCGAGAGCAGCTCTCCCGCCTCCCAAACGATGAAGGGAAGCTGCCCTGGAGCAGGGCTAGGGCTGGCTGGCTGGGGCGGGCGGCACACTGGCAAGTGGTGTTGCAGGGCAGCAGTGGACTGACTCGGAGTCGCTAGAGCACTCATGGCCGCTAAACCTGAAAAGCTCAGTTCTGGAGAGGGTATATGGTCAGTATCCTCCTCCGTGAAGACAGATGCAAGGAACTCATTTAGCTTCTCTGCAATCTCCTTCTCCTTAATAATCCCTTCCACACTCTGACATCTCACGCCAGGTCCTGGGCAGCACTCAGGATTAAGTCCAAGGTTGCCATCCCTCTGGTTGGTTCAGAAACTAATTGTTCTAAGGCACAGTCATTTAGCACATCTAGAAATGTGGCCTCTCTGTCATTACCTGAATGTGAATTTAACCAGTCTATGTGTGGGTAGTTGAAAACACCAATTATTACTGCTCTGTCTCTCTTTGACACCTCTCTTATCTGTTTCCCCAACAATTGGTCATTCTCAGCACTTTGATCCAGAGGGCAATAGCATGTCCTTAGTAACACATTTCCTTTCAGTCCTTGTAATGTTACCCATAATGATTCTGTGGAGGACTCCAGTCCACCTAAGTTTTCTAGCTTATTGGAATCTATCCCTTCTTTGACATACAGTGCCACTCCTCCCCCAATCCCCCCCACCCTCTCCCTTTTATAGAGTTTATATCCAGGAATAATCATGTCCCACTGGTTCTCACCATTACACCAGGTTTCTGTTGCACCCACTATATCTATGTTTTCAATAATAACCAAGTACTCCAGACACCTATATGCCCAGTCCCTCACCTGGTGTTGGTGTGTGCTATCCCCTTACCATCGTTTGACCTGTTTGGCAAACTGTCCTGTGTTTCCTTCTGCTCAACTCCTGGCTCTACTCTGTCCCCTTCTGGTTTATCCAAAACATGTTCACCCTCACACCTTACGGGATTTTGCTGGCCAAAACAGATACCACCCAGTTCCTGCCCGCAATCCCCTGGGCATCATTTTAAAAGCTGCTCTTCAACCTTCTTGATTTTAAGCACCAGCAATCTGGTTCCATCTTGGTTCAAGTGCAGCCTGTCCCTTTGGTACAGGCTTCGCTTCCCCCCAAATGTATCCCAGTGTCTAACAAATCTAAACCCCTCATCCTGGCACCACGTCTCATCCATGCATTGAGACTTCTCAGCTCCGCCTTTCTCGCTGTCCCTGCGGGTGGAACAAGTAGCACTTCAGAGAATGCTATCCTGGGGGTCCTGGACATCATTATGCTACCTAGCAGCCTAAATTTGGCTTCCAGGACATTACAACTCCATTTCCCAACATCGTTGGTGCATGCACCACAACAGCTGACTTCTCCCCAGCACTACCCAATACCCTACCTAGAGGCAGCGTAACGTCCGCAACCTTTGCACCAGGCAGGCAAGTAACCATGCGGTCTACACAGGGGTCATAAACCCATCTCTCTATGCTCCTAATGATTGAATCACCCACTACTAAGAGGCCCCCATCCCCTGTAGGAGTATCCTTTGTGCGAAAGGATATGGGCACATCACCCAAGGAAAGAGGTCCCTGCTAAGGGAGTATTTCACTCTTCCTTAGACCAGTGTCCTCCTTTCCTGAGACCCTCATTCTCCATGACAGCAGAAGCGCTGTCAGCCTGGGAGTGGGATGCCTCTACCACATCCTTGAGGGTCTCATCCACACACCTCTCTGCCTCCTTGAGCTTCTCCAGATCAGCCACCTTGGCTTCAAGGGAATGAACTTGTTCCCTGAGAGCCAAGAGCTCTTTGCAGCGAGCGCACACTCATGACTTCTGCCCCTCAAGCAGATAGTCATACATACAACACCCTGTGCAATACACTGGGAAGCAACCCCTCCCCTGCTGGCATTCTACCTTCGTAATTAGTTTTATTGGCTATTTAGAGTATATGGGGTTTAAAGCTAGGTACTGGGTACAGTTGTCAACTAATTAATGGTTTTTAATTTTGTTTTCCAAGAAAATTACAAAAGTTCAGTAGTACTCACCTGATTCTTGCATTGGGTGTCCCCTCTTTGATGAAGGGGCACTACTTGTGTGCCTCCCCACAGATTTTCCTGCCAATCTACCTCTAAATTCCTACAAAACTCCTTTGTTATCTGTTTGCTAACTCCTGTTAGGAAATCTCCTGGGAGCAAAGCTCCTCTGGTCAGAGTCTTGTATTCAACACCAACAGTCAAACTGACTCAGCTCTGGAATGTGAGCCCTCCCACAAGCTGGGGCCCTCACCTGGAATGAATCCCCCACTTAGGCTTCTCCTCTGTCAAAGACACAAACACTTCCATCCAGCCAGAAATCAAACCCTAGGAGATTTCCAGCCCTAGTAGACTTGGTTTCTCCTTCCCTTCTTGTTTTCTTGTTTATTTATTTTATTTCCTTGCTGTCTTCTCATGCTTGGTATCTTCTTTAGGTTCTTTATTATAGCTGCATTTTCATCCCTCAACTTCTTCCATGTTCTCCTCACATCAGCCCTGTGAGGTGGTGGCAGGTCCAAGAGTTGTCTTGGTCTGATGCTCTGAACACGGCACCACACTAGCACATATAAGTGGGATTTAGGGTGCCCTCCTTGCTGATAATTGGACTTGACACATTTGGTTCCTGAAAACTGTGTCAAGTCAAAATGTCTTAATTTGGAACCTATTTTTCCATAGGAAATACAGGTAATGTTGTAATTAAAGATTTGATTCCTGAACCAAGGCCAGATAACCTATTTTTTTCCTGCTGGTGTCAAAGCTAGTGGTCTGTCAGTCACAGACATGCAGACACACAGGAGAGAAGTTGATGGTGGAGAGTCAGAAGCTGCTCACCATTGAGACCCACAATCTTTCCAGTTGCTTCCTGGCTCTTTCTCACTTTTCCATGGAAGGAAGGGAGGCAGCTTTCAACTCCTCCTCCCAGGCAATGTTTAGGCACAGAAGAATGAAGGACAGTCACACAGTGGCATGTGGACTTGGAATTAGGAATGTGCATGAAATGTTTTTTGCACATCTGGGGTGGTGTGGAGAGTCGGGGATTTAAAAAGAGGAAGGCAGGTCCTACCCCCCTCCCCTCCGCTCCTCCTCCGCCACCTTCTGCCACCCTGGAGCGGCTCTGTTTGTATTCAGCAGCAGGGTTCTCTGTTTGCCTAGCTGCATCTTGCAGGGAACAGGAATTTCCCTGTTCCCAGCAGCCTTTGAGCCGCATCAAGAAGGAAATGATGTCTGAGCATGTGTGGATGACATCTTGAGTGTTCAGCAGCACTGAACACTCAAGATGGTGACCACACATGCTCAGATGCCATTTTCTTTCTGACGCTGTCCATAGGGGGTTTGGGACAAGGAACTTCCTGTTCCCAGCAAGATGCAGCCGGGCAAGCAGAGAGCCCAGCTGCTGAATACAAACAGTATCGCTGCGGGGAGGGGACAGCAGAAGAACAAGGGAGGGAAGGTAAACCCTGCCTTCCTCCTTTTAAAGTGCTCACTGAAACAGTTCAGCTGGGGCAGCTTGAAGTGTTTTGGTGCCTTGAATAGAGGTGCTGAAACACTCCAAGCATATCCCTGCTTGGAATGGATCAGTTCCTTTCCCTCTCTCCATCACATAGCTCAGTCTGGAGTAGGAGAAGCCAAAGTGGCAGTAGGAAAAGCATCTTGGACAGGTGAGTAAGCCAATCCCTCCACAGCCTTGGACATAGCAGCAGCTGCCTCCAGGCTGCCTTCCAGTTCCACAGCAGCCATTTGGCACAGAGTTGCGGCTCCATGACACTGTGTATCATGTCAACAACTATTTGAGAAACATGTCATTTCAGAATGGATAGCTGGTCCTCATTTCTTTGTCAGCCATTTAGAATATGTTATATATTAATATTTTCCAGGAAGCATGCTCTTGTAAAAAAATAAAAAATAAAAATCAACAGGGGAATGGATTCAGAAAGGGTTACATTTCCCCACTGGATTGTGAAGTGGTTAACAGAAGCCTGAGGCAGCCTTGTGTTTTCTCTAACAGACTGATTACCAATTCAGATGTTGTCCAGGTGAGCCTTCAGAACTGAAACAGGGTTTGAGTTTACTGGTCATAAATAATTAACTATCTTCTGTGTGCAAGCTGAATTTCAAGGTTCACTGAATCAAGGGTATGCTCTGCATTGTACATCATAAATATTCTCAATTACAAAATATTCAGGCCTAGCACCACAAAGTTCAAAATGAGCACTGAGTGTTGTCCATTTCAACTGGACCTGAATCAACAAAGAAGTTTGGCAACTTGAAGGCCTTCTACACCATATACAGAAATATCTGGTTTGGCAAGCAAAATCCCCTGGATGCAAACATTTCAGATAAATCAGAAGGGGACAGAGTAGAACCAGGATTAGAGCAGCCGGACACACATGACAGCTGGTCAAAAGGGTCAAATAATAGTAAGGAGGATAACAAAGGAAATATCCTTTCTATCATATTGCCACAGATAATGATTCTGGAGGAAACTCTGGTCCTCCTAGGTTTTCTAGCTTATTGGATTCTATCCCTTCTTTAATATACAGTGCTACTCCACCCCCAATCTGCCTCCCCTCTCCTTTCTGTAGAGTTTGTATCAAAGAACAAAAGTGTCCCACTGGTTCTCAATGTTCCACCAGGTTTCTGTTTTGCCCTATGTTCAATGTTCATTTTTCTGCAAATGAAAATGTTTCACCACTATGTTTCACCAAGCATTCCAGCCCACCCATCTTTGCTCAGAGCCTTCTACATTAACACCTGTACATCGAGTCTCTTATCTAGCACTGGTGTGTGTTATCCTCCTTACTATCATTTGACCTTTTTGACCAGCTGTCATGTGTGTCCGGCTGCTCTCCTCTTGGTTCTACTCTGTCCCCTTCTGATTTATCTGAAATGTTTGCATCCAGGGGATTTTGCTTGCCAAACCAGATACCACCCAATTCCTGTCAGCAATCCCCCAGGCATCATTTTAAAAGCTGCTCTGCTAAGCTTTTTAATTTTAATTGCCAGCAGTCTGGTTCCATCTTGGTTTAAGTGGAGCCCATCCCTTTTGTGCAGGTCCAGTTTTGTCATTAAAAAAGCTCCAGTTTTGTCATTAAAAAGCCAGACTGGAATTTGCTAAAATGCATACTGACAAGCCACAACGCTTCTGGGAGAATGTCCTTTGGATAGATAAGACAAAACTGGAGCTTTTTGGCAAGTCACATCAGCTCTATGTCCACAGATGAAAAAATGAAGCTTTCACAGAAAAGAACACCATACCTACTGTGAAACATGGAGGAAGCTCAGTGATGTTTTGGGGCTGCTTTGCTGCGTCTGGCATGGGGTGCCTTGTGGCTGTGCAGGGAACAATGAAATCTCAAGTCTATCAAGACATTCTGGAGCGAAACGTACTGCCCAGTGTCAGAAAGCTCTGTCTTAGTCGCAGGTTATGGATCCTCCAACAGGATAATGACCCAAAACGCACAGTTAAAGCACCCAAGAATAGCTAAGGACAAAACATTGGACTATTCTGAAGTGGCCTTCTATGAGCCCTTATTTGAATCCTATTGAACATCTATGGAAAGAACTGAAACATAGTCTGGAAACGGCACCCTTCAAACCTGATACAGCTAGAGCAGTTTGTTCAGGAAGAGTGGGCCAAACTACTTGTCAACAGGTGCAGAAGTCTCATTGAGAGCTACAGGAATCACTTGTTTGCAGTGATTGCCTCTAAAGGTTGTGCAACAAAATATTAGGTTAAAGGTCCCATCATTTTTGTCTATGACATTTTCATTTGTGTTATTATTTGAAATATTTTGTTGCAACAGAACTCTAAAGCAAAGTCTGATTTTTGTTCAATGTGGAATAAATAATGATGGGTGCCAATTATGTTTGTCAGTTTCAAGTTATTTCAGAGAAAATTATGGGTTCTTCTTTTTTCATGGAGGGGTACCAACACGTTTGTCCACATGTGTACATTTACTGGTCTTCACCCTTTTCAGTCCCTGGGAATTGCCCTGGAGAACTCAAACCTGCAACATTACATAAAATGTATTGCCAATTTCACCTTTTTCCTTTTCTTCCCAAGATGCTGACCCATCAAGCCCACTTCTGACCATCAGTCATGTAATATAATGCACCAGAGACACTGAAGCTATTCTCACAATCACTGGAAAGTGGGCTAAGGGACCTTAGCCCACTTTCCAGGGATTGTGGGAACCACTAGGCTTACAGGTGAGCCTGGTGCTCCCAAGGCGGCTAGCCTACCTAACTACCCCTCCCCTAAGATGAGGTTAATGGAGCAAGCGCTCCGTTAACCTCATCTTATTGCTTGTGCATTGCTGTGGCGTGCAGCGACACACGAGTAGACCCCTGACTGGGAGGGTGCAAGCAGCCTCCCAGGCTTGGGCGTCTCTCCAGGATGCCATGTGCACTCACGTGGGGCATCCTGGAATTTCCAGGAGCCACATGGCCCCTGATCCCTGCCACCCCTGCCAGCTCCGTGACCACCCAGTGACCTGCCAGCTCTGGCCACCCAGCTATGAGTGGCTGCTCATCTGTGGGGAGAGCAGTTGGCCCCAAAGCTCTTCTCACTGAACGTGAGAAGAGCTTCTCTCTCTCACACACACACACACACTCACACACACGTGCAATGTGCACAAATCAAGATATGTGCACTGATTAGGGATGTGCACGAACCAGTTCGGAGGCCATGTTGGAGGCCCCCGAACTGGTTTGGAACCGGACCAGTCCGGCGGTCCGGCACTGAGGGGGGGTCTACCTTTATGGGCGGGGGGATAGAACTTACCCTTCCCGCCGCTCTTCCCCCTCCGGCGCTGAATTTTAGATCAAAGTTTTTGGGGTGGCAGCGTTCTTCCCTGCCGCCCCTGCCCCCGTCGTTGCCCGGAAGTCGCAGTAATATGAGCACGCATGTGCGCATTGTGCACGGCGGCGACAGGCGTGCACATGCCACGATGCGCACGTGCGTGCTCATATTACTGCGACTTCCAGGCAACGACGGGGGCAGGGGTGGCAGGGAGGAACACTGCCGCCCCAAAAACTTTGATCTATAATGCAGCGCCGGAGGGGGAAGAGCAGCGGGAGGGGTAAGTTCTACCCCCCCACCCTTAAAGGTAGACCCCCCCTCAGTGCCAGACCATGCCGCGTGGTTTCGTGCACACCACTAGCACTGATTTGAAGCTCAATTGTGGCACCTTTACAAGTGAAGAGAGCAGGTCTGCACCTGTTCTTCCACTGCTAGCCGCAGCTTCCTACTGCTGTGGTGCATGCCCCAGCACAGTGCATGCCCCTCCTGTGGCAGCAGCATGGTGGCGGCATTCACATGGCTGCTGTACGTATGTGGCTGCCATGTGCATGCTGCCTCCATGTTGGCACTGTACAAGGGGTGCTGGGTGGGGGGTCCTATTGCCACAGCAGGATGCTATGATGAGTGGCTATAGAGCAGGTATGCACCTGCTCTCCTTGCTTTTAAAGGTGCCTCAGCTGAGTTTTTAATCATCACACACACAGAGACACACAGACACACTTGAGCAGTGCTGGGCATGCAACAAAAACAGGAGGCTTATCAAGGCCACCATACATGGTGGAGCTGGTGATGGTGGTGTAATGGATAATACCTGGCCATCCCAACTAAATTACTCAATAGTAGTACTCTGCAGTTATTCTAAAGGACTACATGATTTAAATTGGACAGCTCAGGAGTAAGTTAGTCTGGATGTCAACCACTATATTTTGTAGGCCTGCTACAAAATATAAATCTAAAGGACTATACTGGACCTTTAGTATTGTACTTTTAATGGTTGTGTTCAAGAGGGAATGTGGGCAGGTGCAGCTTATCCTGCAAGGGTTAGATAGGTCACATCTGCTGAAAATCCATTTTTCACACTGCTGTTAAAGGTGTAAAGGATCTCTGTCCTTAGTTTGGGCACCCTTTCCCTCCATTTCTCTCTCCTTTTTAAAAAGACAGGGTGAGGGTGGCGATGAAAATGGTGGTGCCAGTGATGGGAAGCCCTTTCCCTGTAGTCTGTGGCATGGTGTGCTTGTGGGTCCAGATCCATCGGGCAAAAGCCAGCTGATGAATCACTAAGAAACTAAACAACCTACTTGAATATTAAAATGATACTAAGAGTCAAACTTATTTTCAAGACCACCCATTTAGTGCACCAAAGAGCAGTTGACAACCAGAAATCCTTGATTCAAATCTCAATTCTCCCATGAACTTACTCATTGGTCTAACACAAGCCATGTTTGCTCAGCTTCAGCAGCACTATTATACATAACCCAGAGCCGATGATAGTGTCCTGTCTTCAGCAGCAGCAGCAGGAGAAACAGTTCATTGGCAGACAACACATTACCATAGTGGAGTAATTGAGGGGGAGGAGAGCAGTGTTCCCTCTAACAGGGATGTCTAGGTGGTGTGTACTACAACTCCCATCATCCCCAGCTGCAGTGGTCTTTGGCTATGGATGGTGGGAGTTGTAGCTCAACAACATCTGGAGTACTACAGGTTGGGAATCCCTGTACTGAGGCATGACCCCTTCATCTCACACAGCAGCAATACTGCGATGTACCCATCACCAGTTTCCATTACCTTCCTTACAAACTTGTGTGAATTATTGAGATAATTTATGTAGTGCTTTAATAAGCATACTCTGAAGCCTTATATAATACTAAGTGTTATGTAAAAATGCAGTGCAGTTTGCCTAACACTTTAGCTCCAATTAAAACATAATATTCAAAGGCATCACCTAATTCTCCTGGTCTATAGCTTTAAAAGCAATCTGCTGTTTTCCCCCTATTATCCCAGTGAAACAGCAATCAGTCTGTGGGAATGAAACTTGCTAAGATTCATTTTTGCACATTTACAGGTTTTGGTTTTCATGCTCATTATGTACCATCTTGCCTTCTAAGCTTAGAAGCCTGGAAGTATAATTAAAATACATCACTGGAAATGAGAAACAGACAAATTAATTGGCTTGGAAGCCTAATTTATATTCTTTAAACATTTATGAGGATGCTAAACTGAACAAAGGAATATCACTCCAAATGAATTATCATCACCTTCAATGTAACTTTTTATGTTACCTTTGAAAAATCTCTGTGTCTAATCACATGTTGTAAATAATGCAGAGCTAATTATAAGTTGCCACAAGGTGATGTCCCACATTCTAAAAGCCTTCTTCTTAAAATTTATTTACCATGAGCTTAGGACAACCTGTGTGAGAACTATGTCATATGTTTTACCACTTTTGAAAACACATTTTGGCAGCATCAAGTCAAAGTTTAGCTTTTTTTGTTGCTTTTTATTTCAGTGTAGGAGTCATGCACATGCTTAAACTTCTCCCTTTAAACTAAAGGGAAATTACAAGTGTCTGCTTTATGTCCATATATGTATGCAATGTCCAAGAGTTCTGGAGAACTTTAAAAACTAATTCATTGTCACAGGATTCTTATCACTAGTGATGGCATCAGAGGCGTATCTAGGGAAAATAGCACCTAGGGCAAACACTGAAATTGTGTCCCCTGTCCAAGCATCTGACACCCATCTTTTAGATAACTTTACCATAATATCAGCTGAAAAATATAAGTCAAGCTCATTAATCTTTTAATATTTCAAAAACTATTTAGCAGTGGACTTAGCCAGACCAAAAAATGCTGGGAAACTACAAATTTCAGTATGCGGGGGCTCATGAAATACCCAAATACTATGTGGAGATGTACTTGGAAAACTAAACAGAAGTGCCTGTCTAATTCTCTACTATGCATTGTAGCATCACCATTACATAAGTTTTAAAAATCAATGGAGAATTTGACTTTTCCCAGATACTCTGTAAATAATTAAAGGATATGCAGAGTAAACTGTGTCACTGCTTGGAATATATTCTAGTCTTTCAGAAAGACAGTTAAAATGAGAGAAAGAGAGCAAGAAACTCCCAGTGGGCCTTAATATTAAGGATTTCACACTGATTCAAAGGCAAACTCACCATTAATAGCCATATTAGCAAGACATCACATTTAACTCACTTATCACAAGAAGCAAAGTAAGAGCAAATGAATACAATCCTAGCTCATAAGCATCAGCTCAGTATTCACAAGCCCTGATTCTCTGTACATAGTGCCAATCTGAATATGTGTACAGTGTCTTATATTATATTTTTATTATTATTATTTTTACCTGTAGCCCCTTTGGGGGGCTTCCTAAAGGCTGGGGGGTTGCAAAGGTTCCCCCTCACTCTGCTGGCCTCTAGGGCCTCGCAGGGACCATTTGAGCATGTGCAGTGGCCGTTTTTAAAAATAATCTTTTTTTTAAAAAAAAAAAAGGCTACTGAAAACGAAATGGCCACCGTGCATGCTCAAATGGCCTCTGCAAAGCCTAGCATGACCTAGGGCCTCACAGAGGCCATTTGAGCATGCACGGTGGCCATTTCGTTTTTGGCAGCCATTAGTTTTACAAAATGGCGCCCCCCTTCAAGTGGTGCCCGGGGCACATGCCCTGCCTGCCCTACCCTAGATACTCCCCTGGATGGGTGGCATTGCTTTGAGCACTGGGAAAGACAAACACCAGAGACAGCAGGGAGAGTTCCAGTATTCCCTGTAAGACGGATACTCTACAACTCCCATAATCCCCAGCTGCAGTGGCCTTTGGATGGGGATAATGGGAGCTATAGTCAACAACATCTGGGAATCACTCTTACAGGTAACACTGGAGAGCTCCCCTCATGGCCTGCTTATGAAATTCTTCCCTTCACATATATTGGCATTCTATCTGCTCTTGTTTGCAGAGTGGCATTCATGCTTTAGTTTATCAGTTTTCAGTTGCCTCCTTTTTTCTCATAGGCTGCTGCTGCACAGGAACACACACACATTAATTAGAAAACCATGTTAATGGCAATCTTGAGTCCTATGCTGGACATGTCAGCTCAGCTCGAAGCTTTGGCTCGGAAGACAACTCTTGGGGGTTGAAAAAGCTGAGTTCAAAGAAGATACAAGCTTTTAAAATTTCTACATTCTTTTGTACTCAGGGCTGTTCACTGGCAGATGGAGTAGAACTTGGGGACAGAGAAAACTCCTCGAAAATAGCAAGACAGATTCCAGTCATTCTTAGGAATTTCCTCTTTATAATGGTGTACATTAAAACATGTGTATATAAAATAATATATTTAAGCAACAAAATGCAACATAATTTTTGTTGTTGGATGAAAACATTGGCATTTTTATTTTATTTTTTATTTAATACATGCTTCTCCCAATTTTATTTGATGAAACTCAGGGTGGGATATATGGTCCCTCTCATTAAAAGAGAGCCAGAGTGGTGTCGTGGTTAGAATGCTGGACTAGAACCGGGGTGACCCGAGTTCAAATCCCCATTCAGCCATGATACTAGCTGGGTGACTCTGGGCCAGTCACTTTCTCGGCCTAACTTACTTCACAGAAAGAGTGACCAGCAGAAGGTCACCAAGTGGGTTTCATGGTGGGGAATTGAACTTGACACCTTAAGTGACACAGCGGGGAAATGCTTGACTAACAAGCAGAAGGTTGCCAGTTCAGATCCCCGCTGGTACTATATTGGGCAGCAGTGATGCAGGAAGATGCTGAAAGGCATCCTCTCATACTGTACAAGAGGAGGCAATAGTAAAACCCTCCTGTATTCTACCAAAGAAAACCACAGGGCTCTGTGGGCACCAGGAGTCAAAATCGACTTGACGGCACACTTTACCTTTTTACTTTAATTGAACTTGGGTTATGCATAATCTGGGTTAATCATTGTCTCAACTCTTCATCAAAATCTGTTGGGATTGTTATGAACAATCTATAACATATCATAACCAGAGGTACCAACTCAGAAGCATGGTGAAATATAGGCTTGTGTCTGATTTATTTTAAGAGTTCAATTCAATGTCTGAACTGGAGGTGAATCTCATGACTGCCTGGTCAATGATAGAGGTAGGGGTAATCTAGAGGTAGGGGTAATCTAGCATTGTTTATCAGGGTTTGCGGAAACTCACTGAGACAATGGGTCAGGCTTAATTACCAGTCTCACACTGCTGAAATTAACCTGTGTCCAGTAACAGGATGCTTCTGCCTTAAGTCAAATGTGTTGATTAACTCGCCTCATTCATGCTTACCCTTTTGATGATACTTTGAATATTATTTTGTTGCAAATACACACTAGATAGAGGTATACAAGAAATAATGTCTCACACAAACAGAACTAACTCCCTCTCACTAATTGCTAACTCTTAACACCTTCTGGGACCAGGCTAGCACATCTGGGATGCAGATTTGCTTTTTGGACTTTGTCCCCTCCTCAAGATAACAGCGAATAGGAGATGAGAGTGAGATCTCTCTGGACTGATCAAATATCCTGAGCTAATTTTGGTAATTAAAAGACAATATTCCAAGGATGGCAGGAATAAATGCCTTTTGTGACCCAGAAGACTCAAAAGGGACATCAAAGGATGGAACCACTATAAGAAGGAGTCTCTGGACATGGCAGTTGAGCAGTTCTGTGCCTACGGGCATTCTGCTCACACACTAGCTATCTTGTGCCTACAGCAAGAATTCCTCAGGAACTCTGCTCATGAACAGGAACTGCCTGTGACTTCTACTGCGCAGTGAGAAGTCAAGACTTTTCCCCAGCCATAACACCTTCACTCTCTGCCTCGCTCTGAGCAAACTGTCTGCTTGACCACCAGAAGCCAGACCATCGCTCTGTTGCTGTTCCCAGCTACAGTCTCTCCTCTTCAGCTGAAAGACCCACCATTCTCCAGCCTGGTAAATATGCTGCTCCTACAAGCCTGCAATTCCCTTCCCCTTTTCCCTTCTACTAATCTCTGATCTCCCCCAAAACCTTATCAAACCGCAGCCTTCCCCCCCTTCCCCCCCCCCCCTGCCTGTATCTAAACTGTACTAGACTCTAGGAAGATTTAATTACACACACATAAATTTAGTTAGGCACACTGGGTGGAATATTGGTACTGGCTAGATGTTCTGTTTTAATACTGTTAGCAATTCTGCTTTGCTAGGTTGTTGTTAAGCCTTTTATGTTCAATAAAGCCCATTGAACCCTTTCAGGAGTGGTTTGATCTCCTTTCCTCTTGCTCCCAGATCACACATGGGTCACCATATAAAAGAACTTGAAGCCAGACCTGATTTTGTATACTAGCTAATGAGCATATTTGGTATACCAATCAGGCCTGGTCTGTAACAGGGTCATCTTCTTGATTGAATGATTGATTGATTGAGTGCCAACAAGTCAGTGTCAACTCTTAGCGACCACATTGATAGATTCTCTCCAGGATGATCTGTCTTCAACTCGGCCTTTAAGGTCTCTCAGTGGTGCATTTATTGCTGTCATAATCAAGCCCATCCACCTTGCTGCTGGTCATCCTCTTCTTCTCTTTCCTTCCACTTTCTCCAGCAGTATGGACTTCTCAAGGGAACTAGGTACCACATAATGTGTCCGAAATGTTATAGTTTGAGCCTGCTCATTTGTGCCTTGAGTGAAAATTCTGGATGGATCTGTTCTATGATCCATTGGTTTGTTTTCCTGGCTGTCCATGATATCCTAAAATGTTTTCTCCAGCACCAAAGTTCAAAAGCATCAATACTTTTTATATCTTGCTTCTTCCAAGTCCAGCTTTTGCATCCATAGAGTGTTATGGGGAAAACCATTGTCCAAATGATTCTAATCTTTGTAGGTATAGGCACGTCACAACATCTAAATATCCTTTCCAAGGCCTTCATTGCAACCTTACCAAGTGCTAGTCTGTGTCATATTTCTTGACTGATGGATCCTTTGCTGTTGAAGGCAGAAGCTTCCCACCATTTCAATGTCTTCACTGAAGTGTCTTCATCTTCTTAATCCTTGCTAAATGAGTAAAGATTTGCCAGATAGGTTCATCTGCAGTTTCCACCAACTTGTCTGGTGGCTATGCAGGGGCGGGTATTCTCTGTTGCTGCCCTGAGACTCTGGAATGTGCTCCCTGTTGAGCCTCTCCACCTCTGACAACTTTTTAAAAGTTCCTAAAGACTCATTTTTTCACCCAAACTTTTTAATTTGGCTGTGGTTTCAAATTGTTTTAATATTTTCATTTTAATTTGTTTTATGTGTTTGTAAACTACCCAGAGACAGACATTTGGGGTGGTCTACAAATTGAAGGAAGGAAGGAAGGAAGGAAGAAGGAAGGAAGGAAGGAAGGAAGGAAGGAAGGAAGGAAGAGGTGCCTTTTAGAGTGATGATTCTCTTGTGATTAGTTGGGGGAGAGCAACTGGCCCAGTTCAACCCCAACACAGTATTCCACCAGTGGGACAGAGAACTATCTTATTGTATGTATGTATGTATGTATGTATGTATGCACACAGGCCCATCTTTAGGGTGGGGTGACCAGGGCAATCGCCCCGCAGGGGCAGCAGCGGCACCATACACCAGTGGCCAAGCAAGCGGTGAGCAGCCTGCCTCTCCACTCACTCAGCAGCAGCCTTGTGTGGTGCCCGCCTTGGCTCCTAGCATGGCACCGCCATGATGTGTGCTGGGCGGGGGTGGGGGCTCTGAGTGAGCAACAAGCAGCCTGCCTCTCTGCTCACTCAGCAGCAGCCTCGCGCAATCCCTGCCTCAGCTCCCGGCACAGCGACACCATGATGTGTGCTGATGTGTGTGTGGGTTGCCAATCTGATGACATCACTGCTCTCTCACACTCTCTCTGCCTTCTGCTCTTAGCCTGGGCAGAGTCCATGTCTTGAGGCATGTGATTTGCGCACACCAGCAAACACGAGGAAGGCAGGCGAGAAGGAGTGCAGTGCTAGGGAGGCTTGGAGGGAACTGGATTCTGGAGCTTCTGCATGCTACACAAACTGCACAGGCATGACATCAGGCAGAGGCTCCCATCCATTACTTCCACTGATGGTTTACCACCACACAGGAGCAGTGCAGTGAGAGAAATGGGAGAGACAAGCGACAGAAATCAAGCAAGGCAGTAAAATTATTGATTTTACTCTATTATTGTCTCTATTATTTACTCTATTATTGACTCTATTATTGTCTCCTCTCCTCTTCTGTGGGCTGGCTGGGCTGGGGGACCTGGAGTCTTGGAGTTTGGAAAGTTGGAAATTATGTTTGAATCTGTCTGCTAGTGTATCTACTAGTGTGTATCTGCTTAAGGAGACTTGTACATCTTTATATTCCGGCAAATTCAGTTGCCTGAATATTGGATCCTTTAGGGACAGAAGGGGGAGTGGGGAAAGAAACATGTAGGATGGGAATACGTTAAGTTGCATGTTGAAATGTTCCTATTAATGCATATTTGCAAAAATATACTTGTTTTTATATTCTTACGTTCTTGTGA
Organism: Hemicordylus capensis; assembly: GCF_027244095.1. Taxonomy (NCBI): domain Eukaryota; kingdom Metazoa; phylum Chordata; class Lepidosauria; order Squamata; family Cordylidae; genus Hemicordylus; species Hemicordylus capensis. Next base: position 65,745,824 of record NC_069662.1, on the reverse strand, counting down.
GTTCATTTGTTGTTTGTGCCCTCAAGAATCTTCATTCACAATAGGTTTTTTTAAAACTTGCAAAGGGAGGGAACTAGCTAAGGCATGGTCTGTACAAAAAGCTATTTGTGTTTTTTAGTCTCTTTGGGTGCTCAACCTTCTCCCCCCTTGAAGATTGTTTTCAGCATCCGGCTGAAACATTTGAAAAGCCAAAATGATTTTTGAGGCATGCTGAGGGAGTTCAAATATAATATCACATTGGGAGAAGAGCTGAATTTCCATGCTGCTCAGCACAGCAAATGTCTGTTAATAATTTTATTCACATTTGACATGTATTGACTATACATGTGAAATGTGAATTTGAGGAAAAAAATTCAGTTTCTTTCAGGCATGATGTGGAACAATAACAGTTAAAATCTGATAGTTATATTTATTTGTACATTTATTTAACATACAGAGGATTTCTTCTAAAGAATACTGTACAAACAATATGTTACTTAAACCTTTCCCCTAGCATATTCTGATGTGAAATTGTAAAAAGCAGTACATTCAACTAATTTCAGTGGCAGGATTGCTCATGCAAAATTTGTATTTGTAGGTCATTAGAAAGTTAAGTAAGACTTTATTTTGCACAAATTATTCAAAATATATAATAGATTATTTAACTATAACCATACTCTCAGTGGCCACCATCAAACTTTCAGTTAAGTGTGCCTAGATGTATTGTAAGTAATCCAATTATATATATTGGATGATACTGAACTATATTAGTGGAGTACAATAGAATGCCAACAGATTGTTTACTTTCTTCCTTTGAAATGAAGGAGCAGTGGGCATTCTGTCAATAATTTGGATGAATGGTACTTTCCATCAGGCTGTAATTTTGGCTTAAAATTAGATTTCCCCCCCCCCTATAGAATTATTATAGATTATTGCAGGTTATTGTGAACTCATTAATTTCTGAAATAATTCATTCAGAATAAAGCCTGGAAAATGTAGCCACTAAAGTAAAAGAGAGAGTTTTTTAAAATCATCTTGCTTAACACTAACTTCATATTTAACTAAAACCTAGTACAGTTAGTGTAATAGAGTTCAGTCTAATTCCCAAGAACTGATTCTATTCAGAGTGAAAACCAAGCACTTCAAATTAAGAGGGGCATTCCAATGGTTTTTAACTGAAAAGAAAAACTGTGTAAGGGGGCGGGGGGAGAGACCTGAGCAAGATTGGCCACTAGCATATTCTGCATGAATATAGTTGTTACCAGAGTGCACTAACTGCCAGGGGCCTCCGGCAGCCACCCCACGGCCTGCCCCACCAAATCTCCACTTTAAAAAAAAAAAATCTCACTGTGGCTGAGGGGTGGCTGAGGGGTGGTCGCGGGGGCGGGGGGCGGAGCAGAGCAGTCCTTCTCCCTTCTCCCTTCCCCCCTCCCTGGCAGTGGTGGGGACCAGAAGTGATACTGAGCCCGTCCATTTGGTCCAGTGTCCTTAATCAACTGTGAGGCGTGCCTGCGCAGTTGAGATCATTGCTCCAGTGGATGTGGCAATGTAGATCCTTCTGCCAAACTTCAGGAGGAGGACAGTAGTCCAGAATGTGCACAGCCTGCTGAAGTGGACAGCTCAGGTGACCTTATTTCACCTGTAGATCTACATGGTCCAGCTAATTGGCCAGATTTACTTGACAATAAAGCAGCAGACCTTTTAGTGCAGAGAGGGCCAAATATTTGGTCGCACATACTGTATATTTTTCCAAATAATTCTGAATCTGAGAATCAACGGTTTTCAGAAGACTTTTATGGACGGAGACTGCCCAGTGGAGAAAGAGTTGAAAGAGAGTGGCTGTTATATTCTAAGAAAGCTAATGCAGTTTTTTGCTTCTGCTGCAAATTGTATGGCTCCAGTATGACATGTGGCTTAGTGAAAGAAGGCTGTAATGACTGGAAGCATCTCAGTGAGAGACTGGATCTCATGAAGTATCCGGGAGCATGCATTAAATTCAAAGAAATTGATTGAAATGAAGATTATCCTCAATGAAGACCATAGATGAGTCCTGCGAGAAATGAACAACAAGAAGAAAACATTGGCAAACAGTCCTGACACGTATTAAAGCAGTTGTGCAGTACCTAGCTGAGCACAACTCTGCATTTCATGGAAAACATGCAAAGCTTTATCAGCCTGACAATGATAACTTTCTGGGAGGGATTGAGATGTTAGCTAAATCCAATTCTACAATGCAAGAGCATGTCCAACGCATCACAAAGGAATAAATCCATGACCACTATCTTGGACCTCATATTCAGAATGAGCTAATTTTGTTGATGCCATCAAAAGTGAAGGAAGCAATTCTTGAAAAGGCAAAGTCTGCAAAATACTTTGCAGTTATTCTTGACTGCATGCCTGATCAGAGTCATCAAGAGCAGATGTCTATAGTGCTCCGTTATGTTGATATGACCTCTGAAGAAGTGAAAGTAATAGAGAACTTTATCGACTTTCTTCCAGTTCAAGACAAAAGTGGAGAAGGATTATCTGACTATCTCATATCTGCACTAGATGGACTTGGCCTCCCTATTAGTGATTGTAGGCGGGAGGGATATGACAGTGGGGCAAATCTGAAGGGCCAGCATCAAGGTGTACAGGCATGCATCCTTCAGACCAACTACCAAACCATTTTCACTCCATGTGGCTGTCACAACTTAAATCTAGTACTGGGAGACATGGCAAAGTGTAATTCTCAAGCCATTATATTTTGGGGGATTGTGCAGAGAATTTACTGCATATTTGCAGCTTCAACAAATAGATGGGAAATATTGTGAGCACATGATTCATCTCTAACTCTGAAGCCATTATCAGAAACTAGATGGAAATGTTGAGTAGAGAGTGGGAAAGCAATCCGTTACCAGACAAGTAGTATCAGGAATGCCTTGCTGGAAGTAACAGAAGAATGTGAGGACTCAGCTTGTAGTGATGCAAAGTCTTTGGCCAACTATGAACTACAAAAAATTGAGTTTTTGTTGGCAATGGTTGTGTGGCATGACATTCTTTTTGCCTAAAACACAGTGAGCAAGTTACTTCAGTCTCAAGAAATTCATCTTGATGTGGCTATCACACACATCAATGGTCTTATTGACTTTCTGCCGAAATACAAGGACACTGGATTTTCCTCAGTCAAGAACACAGCAACTGAAATAGCATCAGAAATGGATGTTGAGGCTAAATTCAGAGAAAAATGCCAAAGAAATAGAAAGAGAAAATGTGCAGCTAACATTGAAGATGAGCCAGAAATGTTGCCAGAGAAATAATTTGAAACCAACTACTTTCTGGCTGTTGTAGATCAGGCTCTGATGTCACTGACAACATGATTCAAACAGATGCAAGGGAATGCTGAAAACTTTGGTTTGATGTACAATTTCAAGAAACTGCAAGAAATTCCAGAAAATTAGTTGAACAAACAGTGCATGGATTTGGAGAGTGCATTGTCAGATGGAGAGTCTCACAATATTGATGGTAGAGACCTTTCCTCAGAATTTCAGGTGCTACGAGAAGTAATCCCTGAAGGAACAAGAACAGCACTTCTTCCGGGGAGCAAAGTTTTTCAAAATTAAAATTAATCAAAAACTATCTACAGAAAACTATGTCTCAAGAAAGGCTGAATGGACTGGCCATTCTCTCAATTGAGAAAGAATTAGCTTCAGTATTGGACTACTATGCTCTGATGGCAGAATTTGCTGCAAGGAAGTCATAGAAGGTAGATTTTGGAATGAAGGCAGTGCTACACTGATCAGCTCAAGTGGACATCTTTGAGCAAAAAGCTGGAGGAAAGAAACATGTTCCTTATTACTAGATGCCTTTTCCCCATCAGTGCCCTGGAAGATGGAGCCTCCTAAGTAGAAGGAATGTCCAGTGGTGCCATTACCCCTGGAGTTTGGGGCTGAGGTCCTCCACACACCCCTGGGGACCTCCAAATCCTCCTTAGTCTGTTCTGGGTGGTGTGGTCACTGCTGGCCCACACTGCGCCAGGCTGTGTTGTTATGCAACAAGTATTATTATGACCTGTGCAGGGTGCTTTAGAGACAGAGTGGGCAGTGGGGAAAGAACTATGTGGGATGGGAATATGTTAATTTGCTTGTTGAAATGTTATTGAGTCGTCGTTGAAATCACTTGGGTCTTATCTTTCTTTAGGTCTTTGGGTGCAATCTGCCATGCTACTTGGAGGGAGAGCGCAGCTGAGTAGAAAGAGGGAACAGTTACTTTTTGCATGAGGAATCACCACCGCCACTTAATTGCTTATCTTCTCCCTTTTGGCAACATGACATACAAAATGGGTGAGTGATGGGGTGAGCAGCTACTATAGCTTCTCATCACTCGCTTCCCTTTCTTTTGGGGAGGCATAGTAGGGAGGGTTGGGCTCCCTGTATGCAATTCACAGCAGGGCACACTCCAGGAGGAGAGTACAGGAGAGCAAGTAAGAGGAACAGATATCTGCCTCATTGCACAAGCAGCCACCAGGGTAGTTAGACCACTCAAGATGGCATCTGCACATGCTCAGATGCCATTTCCTGCTGGGAACAGGAACTTCCTGTTTCTAAGCAAATGCAGTTGGGCAAACAGATTGCCCAGCTGCTTAATACTAACAGGGGTGGCGGTGGGAAGCAATGGTGTAATGGAGGGGCAGGTAAGAACAGCTTTCCTCCCTTTAAATTGTCCACTCTCTGCTGTCCCAGATGTGCATGAAACACTTCATGTACATCCCTAAGGGTTGATGCAGTGCCCAGCCAGGGTAGGAGAGCTGTATGCACTCCTGATATGTGGTTATGTGCATGCAAAGATCAAGGTAGGAGGAGGGGAGGCTGATTGTGTAAGAGCCAGAAGTTAGGTAGGATGAATCTTCACCCACCCTTGATAAAATGCTAGGGAAAGAACATGGGTTAGCTGTGCCTGTTCTATCCAGCTCCCATATGATCACTCTCCCTTCCTCCTACCCAGGGGCAAAGCTATAATTGAGAGTATGGGTTCAATGAACCCATGCACACCTGCCTACAGGGCTGCCTAGAAGCTCCCTAGGGCCTCCTCCACCCCACTGGTCTCCCCCAACCTGCTGGCTAGCCACTCCCGAGGCTTCTGCCTCTGACAACATGGGCCACCTATGACCTCCCTATGTCACTGTTCCTACCTTGATCTTTGCATGCACGTGGCTTTCCTATCCTGATTGGATGCTCCTCCTACCCGTTTTAGGCTCAAAAGAACAAGTCTTTCATGTGCTTGCCTTCATCTGTGGAAATGGGCTGAATAGAGGACTCTTTTCTGCAACCAAGTAAGTTGAAGACCCTTTAGGCCAGGGTCTTGTCTTTTGTTGTTGCACTAGGATCATGTTGTCCTTTTTAGAAAAATGACAACTTTCTGTTTTGCTTTGAATACCATGTGAACTCTGATTTCTTTATAGTTTATAATTATAACCCTGCACCCTGGATCTTTTCATACTCAGACCACCTGTGCATGCTGGGTTCTAAAAGCACTACAAGCTCTGAGCTATCCCTAAATTTTGTTGGGGGATAGAAGAGATTTTGATTAGATGTTCTCCAGCTGCCTACTTAAATGCTGGATTGGTCACAGCTGAGTGTTCGTATATGTTTGGGAACTTTGGCACAGCCCAGAAAAGAAACAGAAATTATGCAGGAGGTTAAAGAAACAACATTGTACCCCTCTTTTATAACAGGGCCCAACTAGTCATAATGATAGCAGATCCATTTGTTAAAACCTAGGCCTGCTCTAATCACATAGAAAGTGGCATTGTGTGGGGGAGAAGTGTGTGATTCAAACAGAAAATTGGACATGTGGGCGGGGGGTGCTGAATCCTCATCCTCTCATAGCTTACTCCTGACACCATCTATCCCCAAACTCCCTTTCCCCACAACTGGGCTGCAGTACTAGAAGTGAGATATCTGTATGAAAATTTAATAGCATTGCTTTCTTTTTCTTTGCTGAACCCTTAGATCAACTCATCATTTATATTACATGCTACAAACTACCATGAGACCTGTAGGGATGTGCACAAACCTTTTCAGAGGCCCTTTTATGGGCCTCGGAACAGGTTTGAACACTGGGTAGTACTAAGGTTCGAAGGCAGGGGGATTACTTTAGGGGTGGGGGAGGATGTACTTACCACCACCCCACTGTGTTTCCCCTGCTGGCACTCACTAAGAAAAACCATTTTTCTGAAATTCAAATGCTAAGATTCTCCCAGTGAGAAGAAGTCTAGGGCCTCCTGATCACAGAAACAGAGGCAGTCACGCTTAGAGCATTTGTTTCTTCAGATGAACACTGTTATAAGCATAAAGAACAGGTCAGGAAAATGAGTGACAGAAAGGCTGTGGGGTGTGGGGCTTCCAATTTTACACCCAGACCCAATGAAGATACAAGACCATAGTGATGGAGTAAAATGGGCCACAACTTTTTTGATTAACATTCTGATTAATGGAGGAGGATTGGTGGTCCCCCGCCACCCCACCATGCATAAGCAAAAGACTCACTGCTGCAGGTATAGGGCAACACACCTTGTCCCCAGGCAGCATCAACCCTATGACTGATGCTGCCCATCTTAACCAACCTACCTTAACCAACCTGGTTTAGGGATCACCATCCCCAAGCCCCCAAGCCTTTAAGGCTGGTGATTCCAGAGCAGGTGGAAGTAAATCCTAAGGAGGAAGTCCTAAGCCCTTACTTAGGAGTAAGTCCTAAGTCCTGAGCCACAAAGCCACTAGGGACTGGCAAATACTCCTCCATATGCCAAATGTGTGCCTAAAGGTGCCCACCAACCCTACACTACCCCATACAAACCACACTGTACCTGCCACAATAAGGGGTCAGCCTTCTTGGCCCCTTCACTTCCCACCACCCTTCCCAAACTGCCCCCAATCATCCCTTCAAATCAGCCAAGAAACAATCTGGGCTCCTAAGGGACAAATGAACACCATCAGCCCAGAACAAATCTGGACGGGTTAACATAATATCAGGGTGAGGAACCAATCCCACTTTTTGTATGCCCTATCAATCCTCTCTGGCTGCTTGGTGTTGCAGCAAATCCAACCACAAGAGAAGCATACCAGGCACCCAATAACTTCAAGGGACATGGCCATCCCTAAGCTATATCCCAAGTCATTTTCCCCAAGATGCAGTGAGAGACTATCCAGAGGTGAGTTACTCTCCAGAAACTCCTACACTGCAGGCAGGAGTTAGTCAAACACCATTCAACCCCTATTGCTCCATGAGATCAATGCATGTTGGCTCAACCCGAATTGGGACCCAAAGCTGATTTCTCTCACCTGGTTGTGAGCCCAGAATACAATAGAGTATCCAACGATCAGCGCCCCAGCTCACTGAGGAGGCAGACATGGACCTGTTGAGAGAAAGAACAAACAGATTTAGTAGAACTCCATCTAGCATATGTAGCGTATGTATGCCTTAGATTGTCATTGCCCAATTTGCCTAACATCCTGCTCAGGAAAGGCAAGCCATGCAGCTGCAGAGGCCACCCCAATCCAAAAGGAGTGCAAAGAGAAGGCCCACACCAGCCAATCCTTTCCCTCCAATGCCCGCTGAATAACAGACCAAAACTGATATTGAGTTAGTGGAGAGACCCATCCTCATAGTGGAAGAGGCAGCCTTAAAATAGTCCTGCCACAGTGAGACCTGGGCACAAGGCTGAACCCACAGCCCTACAGAGCATGACCAGCTGACCCCTTCACCACTGACCAGTTTTAGAGAAGCAAAGAGAAATGGTAAACTGCAGAGGGCACAACTGAACATCTGTGCCACCTGGGATGCAGGCCCAAACCTTCCTCTTGGAAAAAGTTCAGATGCCCTGAAAAATGCTCCTTCAAACAAGACAGTGCATCTGCAATACAATTCTGAAACCCTAGAACATGCCCAGCCACAAACAAAATATTGTGGTGCAAACAATGCAGAATAAATGCCCTAACCAGAAGCATAACTACCTGACTTAGAAGTTTGGGAATTAATAACAGTGACTTGATTGTCACACCAAAACTTAACTGTGGAATTCTCAAAGCAATCCACTCATATGTGGACAGCCACAACTATGGGTAAAATGTCCAGAAAGGTTAGTAAGATCCTGATCCCTCCAGTCCTCAGGCCAAGGCTCAGTCACCAGGACCTATGGAAGAAAACCTCAAAGCCAAAAGCGCCCGCTGCATCCAAATGCATCTGGAGTTCAGCCTCCAAGAGACACTCTGAATTCCAAAAGGAGACTCAATTGAACCTATCCACGAACCTAGCCCAAACTTCCAGCTCCTCATGCATATGCACTGATACCTTGAGTGTGTGATGAGGTTCCCTAAGCTCCTTTGTGGGATCACAGAGGTGCCACAATAAGGTGTTGGGAAACCACCCAGTAGGCAAAGTTGATGTGCCCAAGGAGGACCTGCAACTGCCTCAAGGTAACTTTATTGGAAGTGAAACACTCCTGTACTTTATCTTTCAGAATGAGCAACTTGTCCTGGGGCCAGGGGTGCAGCTATAATTGAGCAAATGGGTTCAAAGAACCCAGGGCCCCCAGCTCCTGAGAGACCCCCAGCTCCACCCCTCCCTACTTTCTTCCACTAGAGAGAGGGGCAAACACGGGCCCCCTCTCCCCTAGCTGTGCCCCTGCCTGGGGCAGTCTAGCACAGGGACATGTTGTCCCGGGGCAGTCTTTTCTAAAAAGGTAACCTGAACATCTGGTCCCTCACTCTTTTCTTGTGCTAGGGGCACACTCAATCCCTGGCGAAGCTCCTGAAATATGTGTAACTAGAATGCTCAGTGTCCAGAATCACATGGGCCAACAAACAAGGAATCTTGCTATAAAATGAGCAGCACAGGGCCAATTCCAACATGTAACTAAATGCCTCAAGGGCTGCACACAAGACAGAGCAACCCACAGGCAATGCACAGTCCACATAGTACAAACTATGACAGATCAAAATCTAAAAGATGCAAAGGCAAGAGGCAAAATGCAGACTCAGTGTTGCATTTGGCCAAAGGTGCTGCTGGCCCACAGCTGTGCACAATGTGTACAGCTTTGTCAAATGACATATACTGGACAGAACAAAGCTCAGGAGGTATTCCATCATTAATGGATGTGCCCTTGGGGAATGACAGATGATGTATCAGCTGAAATTCACCAGGGACCTTCTTGGGGACTACACTCAAAGGTAAAATGCACAAGTTGGGCAGAGGCAGGGACCTGAAGGGACCCAGCACCCTACCCAAGGATACCTCCTTTTTAATTTTGCCGGGGACAATCTCCTACATGCCCTGAACAAGTTCTGGGGAAAAACATGCTCCCTGGGGGACTCACTAGGGATCCTAAAACCAGTAGTAAAACTGGCTAGCAGATAAGCAGCCTGACTGTGCAAAGGATGAGCAGCCAGAACCTTGAAAAACTGGAACGTTAATGGGACCAGGTCCTTTTTCCAGAGGAAACTGGCCGCTGCCACCACCACCATCCCTCTTACCCTGACCAGGGTCTTTCCAGCTTCAGAAACCCTGAATCATGGGACAGCTGGTACCCACAAAACCCACATTCATGCTGAAATTTGCATGGCAATTGTGTGCAACACTAATTTGTATTGTAGTCCCAGCACACCAGCTGGATTTGAACTGACTGCTGGGACCGGCAGAGGAAGTTACCACTGTGTTTTAGAAATAATATGACCACTGTCAGAACACTCCCCTTGCATGGGGCATGAAGGGGTCATCATCTGAAGTCATAACTCTTGATCCCATTTATCCCACGGGAGAGCAGTTTCGAAGGCTGCCCTCATATGGAAACACTGGTCATAATCCATGCAACCCTGATGAATTATATCAAAATACTTCACCAGGGCTGGGCCCCGAGCTGGCTGCAGTTGTATCCACATATTGCCCATGCACTCCTTGGTGGCAAGGAGAAGAGGATCCCACAGAGGCAAGGAGACAACCCCTAATGGATAGTTCTTTGCTGCTAGGTAGGGGGCAGCAGATCTACATTACTGGTCACTGTGCCAGGCCAAGGAGCCTGACCAGGCAAGCCAATGTTCCACCGAAGTTGATTGCAGGCCCACCAAGGAGCAATCTGCTGCCCAGAAAAACTGACCAGCCAACACTGTGGCCCAGCAACTGACCCCTGCTGCCTAGGGATGTGCAGAACATTCCAAGGTTGAAACAATCCTTCTCAAAATGGGCGATTTTGAGCATTCTGAGCTTGGAACTGAACACCCTTTAAAAGGGGTGGATATGGTGGATTCCACCATTCTGGAATCCAAAATGGCAGCTGGAACAGTCCAGCAGGATGGGGGTTGTTCCTGCTCGGAATGGAACACAAAATGCATTTTGTGCACACCCCTACTGCATCCCTAAGGGAAAAGATGGGGAGTACAATGCAAACTGGTCCATCGGGGCCAAGGCCAAACCCCTGTTGGCGTCTCACCTGTCCCAGGGTCTAAAGGCACTCATCTTCTGGGGCTGGAGTAGGTTCTAGCATCTGAGGGCTTCTGTCCTGAGTTAGATCTGCAGGTGCAACCCCATCATCTTCTAACCTAGCCAAAGGAACAGACAAAGACTGTAGCAATTTGAATAATTCACAGCCTTAGTATCCCTCCTTGGCCGGGAAGGCAAACCAGATGGACCACCGGGATCTGGGCCATGGGGGTTGGGGGCAATTCTTCTTGGCTTTCTCTAGTGCTTCCAAATGAACAATACGGGCACACACAGTGATTAAATCATCTTCTTCACCCAAGAAGACAAATGCAGGGGGAGGCTTACTGGGCCAAACTGGCTGCCCCCTTTCTTACCCATAGCCATCTTTCCTCAAGCCAGGCATTGCACCAGGGGCTCTCAAATGTGGCAGGCAAGATGAACCTGCCCAACAAAGCCTCCCCCCCTGGCCCAAAGGAAATAAATGGAGGGGTGTGCGGGAAGCATGACTATCCTGCCCCCCAAGGGACCATATGGCCCTGAAATGTACCAAGATTGTGACTCCAGCCCCCTAGTTGATGGGGAAGTCTGACCTCCAGGCCCAGTCGCTGCCTCACCACCTCCGAAATTGCCACTGCTGGAGCATGGCCCAAAGTCCAAGAGAGGCAACAAGAGGGAGATCCTCACACATCGCTTCTCTAATCAGAACTAAGGGACTGAGGCATGGCTGAAGCCATGCAAGCCCCAATGACACTGGCCCAACACCCAATCAGGGGTCAGCCATTGCCTCAAGCCTCATTCAAGAGATTGGGGCAAAGGGCCCACTCCCCAACCCAACTGGGGTGTGTGGCCAAAGTCCTGCCATTCCTGGAGTTGCAGTAAAATGCCACTCAGGACACTAATTTTAATAGCTTTATTTTAACAACCAAGATAAGCAATCATTACTGACACTTGGAGGCTCATTTGGAGAGGGTTGCAGCTTAAGCAAGATCAAAGTCTAGGACATGAATTCTTGAAGGTTACAAACTGTGGTAAGATTATTGCTAAGTGAAAGAATCTGTGGCTTTGCTAACCATGAAACAGTTGAGAGAGAGCCATCATGTTGCTCTCGGTATGTCTGAAATAATAACCAAGGGCAAAGAACAGAGCTGCTTACTCTGGATTGGCTGAGAGAGAGGAAGCGCTCCAGGTAAATTTCTCTTTACATAACCTGATGTCTCTGGGTAGTTCAATAGTATATAGATTAAGGCTCTAGGCAACTACACAGGTTTGTAGCTCAACCACACAGCGATAGCACATAGTATACCCAAAAGACTAATACATAACATAATATAACATTAAAGGCTAATACAAAACTCCCTAGTCTCTGTGCATTCTAAATCCATGATGCCCTTGTGGCAGAAAACTGACCCACTCCCAGCATTGTAAGCAAGTAGACCAGCATGGTCTCTCAATACCTGAAAAGGGCTAAAGTTGTGGCCCTTTCTCTCCATATGTTTTTAGTGCATTTCTTTGCCTCATGCGTGTGTGTGTGTGTGCGCGCATGTGTGCAATCAGTCTGATCAAGTAGGTTAGTTTTCTGAATGGAATAACTCACTAAAATAATCATTTTTGTTTTTGTTTTGTTTTGTCCTCTTTCTTTCCTATTTCTTTCTTACATTTTTGCTACTAATAAAATGCCTAATGGTTGTTTTAAATCTTGGTAATATACCTCTCTGGGTAACATCAGCTCAATAAAGCTGTAATTCTTTCAGTGCTGCATCAATATGTAATTTCTTTATTATATAGAGCCCTGTAAGAAACTGTTAGTAGATTTAGGGCTTTAGTATGGCTTCTCAACCTCATTGTCCTTGAAATGCAGAGGAAGGCAAAAGAAATCCTTAGGCTCAGGATCACTTTTGATTGATATGTCTTTAGATTATCTCTCTTTAAAAAACACTAAGGTCGTTCCAAATGATCCACACTTGTTTTTGGCCATGCCACTTACGAAGCCTGGCCTCCAGAAATCCCACAATGCACTGCACAAGGATTTGCCCACTGTGCCAGGTACTCTAGCCACACAGCTCTAAGAACAGTTGGGCTGCAGGCAGCCTGAGCATTCATATGACTGGGAAGTGAGCACGCCTGTACCCTTCTACTTCATTATAAGCCTGGGTAAAATACCCAAACTACCCCAATGACAAGTGCTGGGATGGGGACTGATCACAGTGCTCTGCTTGAGCAGCCCTGAGTAGGGCTCTTCAAGCTTGGGTAGGACTGCTTGTGTGAATTGCCTCAATGTCTCCCTTCCATTTAAGTTATGTAGTTGAGCTTATCGTTTGTAGGGGAGTCCACAAAACCAATTTTCCTGGTTCGGTCTGACCAGATTTAGACAGGTCTGGCTCAGTAGCACTCCTCCAGAACCAGGCCCCCAGCTTGGTTTGAATTATGGGGATACCACACCCACAGAACAAGGCCCCTGACTTGGCTTGGGCCCAGTTCGAAGCCTTTACCATGGAGTTAAAAGAGTTAAAAATTACCTGCAGCAGCCACTGGGGGAGGGGGGCGGTGAGTGTCAAGTGCAGTCCTAGGCTTCATTCGGGCCAGTTCAGGCCTTATTCAGGCAGTTTGGGCTTCTGTGCATGCACAGAGGCCATTTGTTTGACCGCGCATGTGCACTGGCCATTTGTGTGATCTGAGTCATGCAAATGGCCAGTATGCATACACAGAGGTCAAACATATGTCCTCCACACACACGCATAGGCCTGAAATGGGCTGAAGAAGGCCCAAACCACCCCCAAATCAGACACAAATCAATCCCGGTCCGTCACTGAATACTCAGAGGGAGGCTGACAGTGGTTGAGGGAGCCAGCACCACTGCGCCTAGCTGCCATGAGTATTTTTAAAAATCTTTTTCACTCTATGGTAGGGGCTTTGAAGTGGGCCCAAAGTGGTTCGACTGGTTCAGCTTGACTTTAGCATGAACTGAACCAAGTTTGGTTTAGTTTGAGGTCAAATCTAAAATAAGCCCTCAATGGCTTAGGCCCCAGGTATTTAAGATAATATCTTCTTCATTATGAGTCCCACTGCCCATTGAGGTCATCTGGAGAGGTCCGTCTCCAGCTGCCGCCAGCTTGGCTAGAGGCCACACAGGGATGGGCCTTCTCTGTTGTTGCCCCAAGACTGTGGAATGTGCTTCCTACTGAAATATGACCCTCCCCATCTCTGACAATTTTTAAAAAGCACTTGAAAACCTACCTCTTCACCCAAGCTTTTTCCGCTTTTTAATTTTTAAGTTTTAATCTGTTTCTTATTTTTAGATTGCCTAAATTTAAGATTTTTGTGTATGTTTTAACTTATTTTATGTTGTTAACTGCCCAGAGACTAGGGATGTGCGAACCAGTTCGAATCCGAACCAGTTCGAATCCGAACCAGGGTAGTTCAGAGGTTTTAATTTGAACCGAACCAGCCATCAGGTTCGGGCTGCAGATTCGAATTCAAAACGAACCAGGGGGTGGTTCGTGTCAGGGTCTCGACCGGACTTGGCTGCACGCTGTCGACATATAGTGACGAATGTTGTTTTTCAGCAGGGAGTAGCCAACTGACGATGTGATATATAGTGCAAGCTACAAGAGCTCCCAGCTGGCAGGGATTTAAGGCTTATCAGCCCCCTGCAATAGGCGTTTGCTTTTCTTAAGAGTCTCTAATTGATCCCTTCATCTCGTGACACGCCGCTGTTGGGGGGTCGGCGGGGGTTGGTTACATAGCTCTTCTTCCGATTGGTCTTTCATGATTTCTGCTGCCTCAGGTTGTTGTGCCTGCTCAGAGTCATTATCCACAGCTGTTTCATGAATACTGACAGCCGGGCTCTGCCCCTCAGACACTCCTGCATCGCCTGGAAAGTTGACAGCTTCCCCTTCCTCCTCACTGTCGGAGATCGAGCGCATGACAGTTCGATTCAAACCGGTTCAAAAATTCATAAAAAATCGTACGAGTGTCCGATTACTTTGGGGTTTGGGTGACAGGTACCCCTGGGTGAAAGCTACCATCCTACCAATTTTTGGGTGTCCGAACCGGTCCGAACCGGTTTGAATCCGAACTGAACCAGGGGGTGGTTCATACAAAACCAAAACCGAAACACCCCCTCCTGGTTTGAACCCAGTTCGAATCCGAACCGAACCGGGCGAACCGGTTTTGTGCACATCCCTACCAGGGACAAGTTTGGGGCAGTGTACAAATTTGAATCCCACCCCACACACACACACACACACAAAACCCCCTTCAAGTGTGAACTGGCTGACCGGCTCACACACCCTACTGACTTGTGCCCTTTGATTGTATATTTAGCATACATTTTCATTTTGATATTTTGTTTGTTTTTGTCTTGGCATTTTATGTCATTACTCAATGTAGGATGCATCCTATCCCAGAACCTTGAGGTGAACAAAACACGTCAAAGAGCATATACTACTACACTCAGAGATAAAATTAATATATTAAACCTAAAATAAGCCAACCCTGCATTGAATTAATCTTGCCCCTTAAAACTGAGCAGAATATGATGATTTGCATAATATTTCAGTATATTCCAGGCAGAAATTTGTTGGCTCGTTATTGGGAGGGAGCTGCATGTTTGTGGGACCATGGAGAATAACTCCATGGTTATATGACTTTATAACCTCGTTGTGCCTTTATAACACTGTTGAACCAGTGGCCAGGCTAAGACCAATGCAGGGCATCAAATTTTGGGTTGTTCAAAGCAGGTGGCAATTTCTGGGTGGGTTGGTGAAACACTTCTACAAGTTTCTTGAGTGGAGCAGTGACTTTTTCTTGCTTGCAAGCAAGCAAGTAACCTGTTAATCAAATAAAATACTTTATTACAGTCACAGACAGTATAATAATACATACATACACAGAGAAGCCCAACAGAGTAAACCACAGAAGTTGTAATATAGTATTAGCAAACCTCAAAACAGAACAGCTAAATTGAGTTCAGTTCATAATGAGCTCTTGGTGAATCTTGCAGGATACAAAACAAAACAGCCACATTATAAGATATTAAATAGGGTTGTGCCAAAATGCAATTTGGCTATCTGACTCACGGACACCTCCCTTAAAATCAAGGGCTGACACAGCCCCTTTAAACTGTAGGAGCAGGTCCATACCTGCTCCTCCTCAAGTTACTGCCATTGCTGCCATCCCGGCACTCCCCCCAGCTATGCCTGCATGCTGGTGGGGTTAGAGATGTGCAAACAGGTTCAACATCAAACGGGTCAAACTGAACCACCCCCTGAACCACCACAGACTGACAACCCCCCCCCCCCGCCCCCCAGACATTCAGGGGGTTCACTAGTCCTTTAAAAAAAATAGTACAATTAAAAAAAAAACAATTTTAAAGGCTGCTCCGAGGCCATGGGGTGGTGGCTGGAGAGTTCCCCTCTCCCCCACCGGCCTTCCTTGTTGCCAAAATCATCTGGTTCAGGCATTCTATGGCCCTTTCTGGGCTTTTCCCCCTCACAGTGGCATTATGGAGTCATGACCCAGGCTACGCAGAGGCCCAGTACACATACATGGCAGCCTCCAAAATGGCCACCACAAGGGGGGAAAGCCTGGAAAGGGCCAAAGAATGCTCAAACTGGGTGATTTTGGCAATGAGGAAGACTGATGGGGCAAGGGGACCCCCATCACAGACCCCCCCTACGGCCTTGGAGAAGCCCCCCCTGGAGGGATGAGTGTAACAAAATATTTTTTTAATGACTCGTGAACCACCCAAACTGAACTGAACCCGGGAGGGTTCAGTGGGGTGGGGTGGGGGACTGAACTGGCTCAGTCCTGTTCAGGTCTGGTTTGGACATGAACCAAACTGGGCCAGCCAGTTTTGTACAAACCCCTAGGTACGACCTCTCTCAGCTGCCCCTGCATGCTGCTAGTATGCAGGAGCAGCTAGGAGATGCCCCACCGGTATGCAGGCAGAGCTGGCTGGTGCACCAGGATGGCAGCAATAGCAGTGAGCAGAGAAGCAGCAAGACCTGCTCTCCTTTGCTTTAAAGGGGCTGTGTAAGCCCTTGATTTTAAAGGGAGCTGCCTGTGATTCGGACAGCCAAATCACATTTTGGCACATCCCTAATATTAAATCATTATGGTCAACTAGAAGGTATTTCAGATAAAAGGAGTTAATCTATAATGTTCAAACCAAAGGAGTCCCATGGCATCTTATTGTAGAATAATATTTTACAGACAGGATGCAAACATTTGATCTTGCCTATGAAGCTTATAAATAAATAAATACCATAATAAATGTGTTTGAAAGTACTTTTTGCTGCTGCTTCTTCTTCTTCTTCTTCTTCTTCTTCTTCTTCTTCTTCTTCTTCTTCTTCTTCTTCTTCTTCTTCTTCTTCTTCTTCTTCTTCTTTTTGCTTTAGATATTGTTTTCAGGCAAGGGTAATCTCCATAATTCAAAACGTATTTACAGAAAAAGACAACAGTTATCTGATCTGGCATACTCCAATAAATAATATTTGAAATATTATGCTAATATTTCACCCTGCTAACTTGGCAAAGAGGCACCTTTTAACATGATGATTCTCTTTATTTAGCAGGGGGAGAGTAACTGGCCCTATCCACCCGCAGCACAGTACCTCCAGTGACTGTTGTTGGTGTCTATCTTACATTTATTTTTAGATTGTGAGCCCTTTGGGGACAGGGATCCATCTAATTTATTTATTATTTCTCTGTGTAAACCGCCCTGAGCCATTTTTGGAAGGGCGGTATAGAAATTGAATAAATAAAATAAATAAATAATAATGTATCCTGGTAGAATGTCCTTACTCGGGAAGACCAAAGGAGATATGTCAACAAGGAAAGTTTCCACATACCGAGGTTATTCACACGATTGTAGAAAATCAGGCTAGCCTCCACTAGCCTGATTTTCTGCAATCATGTGAACCACCGGGCTCAACTGCAAGTCCGGTGGTTCTAGAGCGGGTAACCCGCTCAAGTACCCCTCCCCTAAACCCAGGTTTGCGGAGTGAGTGCTCTGCAAACCCAGTTTTTTTTATCATGAGTAGCTGTGCCATGGCTCCGCACCATGGCTACTCACAAGAAAACCCCTGGAGGGGAGGCAAAAAGCCACCTCCTGGCTCCGGGGGTCTCGCCAGCATGCCCTGTGCATTCGTGCAGGGCATGCTGGAGCTTCCAGGGGCCAATTGGCCCCGCTCCCCCAGCCCCTGCTGGCTCTGTCACGGAGCCAGCAATCATGTGGTCAGCCGATCCGGCCACCCAGGTCTCCCTCCCTGCTCATGTCGGGGAGAGCGGGCTTAGCCCACTCTCCCCACGTACTCTCCAGAACCGGGTCTTGTGATCCTGAGACCCAGCTCACCGACTCCCTTGCTGGATCAGGAATCATGCTCGTTTGACAGTGCAGATGCACATTCAAATGTGCATGTGCATTACAATGCACTTTTCAACATAAGACTTTTGATGCAGTCACCATGTGCCTTATAAAGTATGGCTAGAAGTTTGCATTACCACCCAGATTGCAGTGTGGTAGAATTTTCTGTAACATTCTCAGCTAGGGGGTTGTAAAACTGGCTTGACTAGACAGGTTCAGGTCAAACTGGACTAGCCTCAGCCAGCCCAAGTTTGAACCAAATTGCACCCAGTTCAAACACAAATGGCCTCTGTGGATTCACGGAGGTCACTAAAATAGCCTCCACCCATGTGCAGAGACCCAAACCTGGCAGAAGAAAGCTCAAACCCTGCCTCCTCTTGGGGAGCTGAACTGGCAAAACCAGTTTTGTACACATCCCTACCCTCAACAATTATCTCAGGCTGTGGGCAAGTTTTTGCATTGGAAAGTGACAATGTCTAGATTGGAGCCCATTACTTCAGAAACAGACAGTGAAATTCTGCTATTCTGCTGACCAGTAATAACTGTTATGGAAAACAATCATGGTTATTGCTGAAAATAGCAGCTTTACATTTCCTCTCTTCCACTGGTAAGGTTTGGTAGTACAAAATGTATGACGGGATCACTATCATGTGAATTTCTCTGTCGCACTTCATTGATTTCCATGTGTGGGGCAGATAAAAATTAAGTGCAAAATTATCACTACTCACATTTTGTACATAGAGGCATTTTCAGGGAGGGAAAGAGAATGAGACATGGGGCTTCTGTGTTCAGCAGCAGCCACACATCTCCCAAAATGCCTCATTCCATAAAATCAGGGTTATAGATCTAGGGGAAATGCATATTTTTTAGCTGCCATAGGGGAAATATGGAAATAAGACTGTAGTCCACACTGCATATCTCATTTTTGCCTTTACTGCAAGCACACACACACACCCCAAATGGTGTTTTAAAAACACCCTTTTGCAGACCTTTTATAGTACATTATCTCATTTAGTCACAGTTTATGGCATTTCTGTAATGAAGCAAATTGCCTTGCCCTTGGATGACATAATTCAGAACTAAACGCTGAAAGAAAAAAATCCAACTAATAATTAGGTTCAAAAGTCTCCATTCAGTGTTAGAAGAAGTCAGGGACAGTGACTTGCAATGGTCAACGTTGTAAATGTCTCATTCATTTGCATAGGTTGTTTTGAAACCTTCCACTCCAGGCTGCTAATAGAATGGGAGCCATCAAGGGCACAAATCTAAAAATACAAGTTGTAAAAGATTATCTACAGAGTTTTCAATTAATTTGGGTGTTATCAGGTGGTTGGTTTTGTTGTTGTTGTTGTTGTTGTTGTTTGCGCAGGTTAGAGAAGCACACATGCACATGCATGCACACACACACACATTGTTCCCAGACCCCAGCCCAAGAAGACACGGAGACATTTTTATGGATGAAAAAGGGCCACGCTTTATTAACAGTACAACAGGTATGGTGGACTGAAAACCAGGTGATTAATCACCGTCATAAAACAGTGCGGGCACCTAGGCATGGGCTAGGATTCTAATGTCCTACCCATCACCTAACTGGGCGACACCCTGGCTCAGGAAAGAGGCAGGTACATCCCGCCCAATTCCTTCAAAGCCAACCACCCCCTTTAGAAGAGGGGATCTGGACAGCTCCAGGTCTTCACACACACCCCGGACCGCACAGCCCAAAGGTTGGTGAAGTCCTGAAGCAGGTTTCATGGCAATCAAATTCTCCCCATGCTGCACAGGCCACAAAGGAGCGATTGACCAATCCACCTTTAAATATCCAAGGGTGCTCACCGATAATCTATACCTCACTTACCCCTCAGCCCGCACTGTTACTGCCACCCAGGAAGGTTAGCCATTGCTTGACCTTCCTGCCCCGTACCCGCCTAAAAATTCAGCAAGCCCCCACTGGATGTTGCGCAAATACAAATCACAGCCGTACTCTGAAAGATGAATGCCATCTGGGTGATATAACTCGGGGAAGTGTGCAGCTAAATCAGGCTGCCGCACAATGGCCCCCCCCGGCCGCTACCACAAGCTTACCAATTGCGGCCGAAGTTTTCCTCCGAGCTTTTTCCAAGCCTAAACCACAGTGCGGCCGAAGTTTTCCTCCGAGCTTTTTCCAAGCCTAAACCACAGTGAGCACCCCGCCAAACTCTCCGTTGGAGCCAATTAACCCAGAGTATGTGCACCCCAGGCATCCATTTGCACATTACAGCCAGGTCCAAGGAGGCTTCTTGAACAATAGACAGGCCAGTCCGCTGGCTCAAGTCATTCTCCCCCAAATGCAAAACTAGAACTTCGGGCACAGGAAATCTAACTAGGTGCTCCCTAACCATGGGAAGCAGCTGGTTCCAGAGCATGCCCCGCATGCCCAACCAGTAAACTGAAGCCCTTCTTCCAAACCCCAACTGCGATCCCCAGTGGGAGGTGCTGGCCCGCTTGAAGGCCCAGAAAACCAGTGAATGGCCACACATCAGGACCCGGACCAGAGCCGCTGCCCCACCAGCACCTGCCAAGAAAGAACAACAAATCAATAGTGGCTGATAGCATCCACTGTCAGCGCACATAGCGCCTGACCACCACGGACTTCCACCGCCCTATCCTCTGCACCTCAGCCTCCTGCAGGCCCTTGCGTGTGGCAGTGGTAGCTGCTCCGATATGAAAAGAGTGCAGAGTAAGCCCTTCGAGAGGGACCCCAGCGGCCCCAAGAGCCTTCCTCACCACTGTTAGGAATTGATACTGGGTGAGAGGAGTCTGATCCCCATGAGTGAACAAACACCCCCCAGAGCTGCCCTGCTTAATGCCGCAGGGCAGTTACTGGGCATAAAATTGGGTCCCTGGTGGCCGCCAATCGAACAACCTGACCCCTACCCCGCTGATCCGTCTTGGAGCGGCGGAGGAACAAATGAGCCTCCCCTTCGAAGAAGGTCGGAAAATTGTAAGCAACGGTCCCTGGGAGAGTCCCTACTGCGTGGCAGCAGCTCCCCCGGACGGAAGGCGCCAAAGAAGGCAACCAAAACAGCCGCTTGAAACAGGGAAACCTCCCAAGGATTCGCGCAGCACCCCGCTAAGCGACCCAGTGTAGCAGCCACCATGTCCAATGTAAATGGGCGTCTGGAGTCACTGGATCCCGGGTCCCCCCAAGCCCAACCCTCCAGCATACGGCTCACTCGAGGGTCGGAGGAAGAGTCACTAACCCCCTAACTTGGGCTTCAAAGGCCAATGCGGCCAGATAGCCCCCCAAAGTGGACATGGCACGCCCCGCTCTACGTAAAATAACCAGAAACTGCTGCAGCTGTCCCACAGGAACAGGCCAAACTTCCACCAAACCTTCAGCCCTTCAAAAAAGGGAAAAAGCCTCAAGCTTAGCTGTGTAGCTCGCTCTGGTGCTATGGCCAGCTGTGCTTCCACCTGCCAAGCTGCCACAGAAAGGCTGGCATGGGATCCGGGTGCAGCGCAGCCTCGGGCACTAACTCTCTGAACCTGTTTAACTGGAAACGAGACAGAGCGTCAGCTATGTCGTTCCGGATCCCCGGGACGTGGCGGGACAGGAAGAGGATGTTAGCCCGGAGGAACTGCAGGACTAAAGCTCTCACCAGACCCATAACCCTCTGAGAGTGGGAAGTCTGCGTGTTGACGACCTGGACTACCGCCTGGTTGTCACACCAGAACCTGACCGACGAGTTGGCAAACTCGTCAGCCCAAATATGGACAGCTACCACAATTGGGAAAAGCTCCAAGAAAGTTAAGTTGCGAACAATTCCCTGTTCAACCCATTCCTCAGGCCACCGGGCAGCACACCAGCGGCCCCTAAAATAGACCCCAAACCCTGCACCACCTGCGGCGTCCGAATGGACCTGCAGATCGGCTTCCAGGAGCTGCTCACTCCTCCAGAAAGCAACCCCATTAAAACCAAGCAGGAAAGACTCCCACAGAGCCAGGTCAGCCTGAACTCCTTCCGTAATCCTAACCCTATGATGGGGAGCACGGAGTCCAACTGTCAGGTCACATAACCGGCGCAAAAAGGCCCGGCCAGGGGTCACTACCTTACAGGCAAAGTTGAGGTGACCCACCACCACCTGGAGCTCCCTAAGGGTAGCCTTACAGGATCGACCCAACATCCTAACTAGCTCCAAAAGGACCGCCAGCTTCACCTGTGGCAACCTGGAGCAACCCGCAATCGTATCCAGCTCAATACTCAAAAAGGAGAGTTGTGTGACTGGCCCTTCTGTCTTATCCTTGGCCAGAGGCACCCTGAGATCAACTGCCAGCTCCATAAAGGAGCGCAGCAAATGATGGCATTCCCTGGAATTACCCCTTCCTACAAAAAGAAAATCATCCAGTTAATGCACCGTGGATAGAAGGCCTGCCCGCCGCCTAACTGCCCATTCTAGGAAGGAACTGAAAGCCTCGAAGGCCGTGCAGGAAATTGAGCAACCCATGGGTAAGGCCCGGTCAAAGTAAAACTGACCAGCAAAGGCAAAGCCCAGCAGCTCGAAATCGTCCAGGTGAACGGGCAGTAGGCGGAAGGCAGACTCAATATCACATTTGGCCAAAAGGGCCCCGGGCCCCATACTCCTAACCACCCTGACCGCCTCATCAAAAGACATGTAACACACGGAACAGAGGCTATTGGGGATGCCGTCATTGACAGACGACCCCCTGGGGTGAGAAAGATGGTGAATTAGCCTAAATTCACCCGGCACCTTCTTAGGGACCACCCCTAGTGGCGAAACCCGCAAACCGGGAAAGGGGGGGGCGTCAAACGGGCCCAGCACCCTACCCACAGCAACCTCCTTATTAATTTTTCTAAGCACTACCTCCTCTTTTCCTACCATGGATTTGAGATTGCGGGGACTACCCCACCCACACCGGTCGGAAGAAGGAATCTTAAATCCATCTCAGAAGCCGCAAAACAAATAAGCCGCTGCAGACCGGTCAGGATAGTCCAGCAGCAGCCGTTCCAAAACCTCAAGCCTGATGGGACTGGGACACCTTACCCGCAGGGGGTGGGGGAGGGCCACCCTTCTTGTTGTTCCCAGGCCGGAACTTAGACCCGGGACCACCAAACTTGACCCTCGGGCAGGAAGCACTAGGGTGCTTTGCCCCACAGACACCGCAGGCGTGTTTAAAACGACAGGGGGACCGGGAGCACTTGCCATTAGTGTTGTACTCCCAGCAGACCAGGTGGGGTTGAACCCACTGCTGGCCCGCCCCTGACACAGGCAAAGCCCCCGATGGCCTGGACAGCAAATGCCCACTATCCGATCGATCCCCTTCCACCGGACGGGCCGGGGACATAATCACCAGCCATAACTCCTGCAGGGGAGCATCCCACGGCAACGTGGGGTCCAAAGCTGCCTTCATTCTGAAACTCTCGTAATGTATCCAGGAGGATCCCGCAAAATCTGAAACAGCCCTGTGAATAATGTCCATATACTTCAGGAGCGCTGGACCGTGTGCCGGCTGCGCCTGAACTATTACACCCATATAAATGGTGAAGCCAGATAACCAATTATTCCATGTCTTTTTGACCAGTTTCCGTTTAGCGGCTTCATGCTCTTTACAAGACTCCCCCTCCTTGTGCTTAACTTCAGGCTCTCTAAACAGCAAGCTAAAGATAACCACGTACTCCCCTTTAAGGATCTTTTCTTTGGTAGAAGGAAGCAGGTGATCCCCTAGCGGGAGCCCCATACCCCCATAGGGAGCGTGCTGCGCTGAGGGCAAAATTCCCATCGGGTAATAACCCGGCCGACCCCCAGCATCCGGCACCAGAGTGGGAACAACCCCAGAAGGGGACAAAGGACTACTGGGAGGCCTATTGCCCAACCAAACCTGCTCAGCCGCTCCCTGCAGACCGGCAGTGACCCCAGGAAAGGCCAAAGGAAAACCCATACCACATGCTTGTGTATATGGAGACCAGTACGGGGCTGGTCCCCAGCCCCCCATGGCAGGCATCGGCCAGGGAACAGAAGGCCACTGGCCGGTGCCACCGGGAGGTGTGGGTGCTGCTGGCTCACCCGGAGCGAGTGCTATGGTCAGGTCCGAAGGTGGCTGATCAACCGGTGCAGCAGGCTGAGGAAGTGATGGCAAAGGCAGCTCCGGAACCGGATCCTCAGGCGAAGGGAGCAGCAACGTGGGAGCAGGATGGACTGGGCCAGCTGGGTTCACTCCTTTCTCCAGCGCCTCCAACCTACTAGAGAGAGATGTTAACAACTGGCTCCTAACGGACCCCCTGGTCCGCCGAGGAACCTTGAGAGGTGGCACTCCCCCCCCCGAAGGCCCAGCACCCTTGTCAGAAGGGGCGGCCTTGGCTTTCTCCAACGCTTCCATTCTGTTAATCAAAGCACGAATAAGAACCATCTCATCATCTTCCTCGTCCGAGGAAGATGGCGGGGGGGGCAGGCCTCTTGGGCTGCCGAATGGGCCGCCCCCTTTCTTTTCCTTAGCCTTCCTAGGCATACCACCCTCCAAGTCTTGCCACCCGGGTCCCTGGAAGTCAGTCTAAGGCACAAAGCCCCCCGAAGCCAAGCCCCAAGGCAGCAGAGGAACCCCTCGTTGACCAAGCTTAGTGCTGAGACCAGCAATACAGCAAGCCAAGCAAAGCACCACCTATGCCAGACACAGAAGCCCCCGACCCCGGGGGGGAGGGCTAGAAGGCCACACAAACACCGTCCACCAACACCACCCACAATTACCAACTGCCCCAAAGGAGAACGAAAATCCATACGGGAGAGGGAGAGGAGAGAGAGGGAGGTCCCCAGCAGCCAGCCACCCACCAAACTGCCCAGGCACCCCACAAACCCGTGGGCAAATGCCCTGATTCAGCAGGTTCTACGTCGCGATGAGTGGAGACTCCCTAGGCCGTGAAAAGCCACGCGCCGATGAAGCCGGCCTGGGCGCTGCAAAGCTGGCCCCCACGATGGGCATGACACCCGCCGAAGACCTATGGCCCCCGCGGTGGACTAAAGAGCCGCCGAATGAGCACCTCGCCCGCTCTCGGGCGCACCCTCCCCAAGGCCAGAAGGAAGGAACTCGAACCAAGAGCTCCTTCCTCGACGATCGTGAAGAGCGAACTGATGAAGCCAGGGCGTGGATCAGCCGATTGCAGCCGAAGCCACGCCCCCAACAACCTGATCAGCCAATCAGGCCGCTTCTTGGACCTCGTGCTGATCAGGGCTGGGACAAACACCCTCCCCTCAGCATGAGGCAAAGGGGCGGGGGATTCACCTAGTTAAACAATAATCTCTTGTAAGGGATGTTCTCAGCTATCAGTATGAAAGGAATATAAATTCTGTTACACTTTTCACAGCCACAGAAAATAAGGAGAAATTATCACTGGTTGTTTTAAAAAGTTGCATTCCTCTTATTCTAAAACACAAAAGAATGGTGGGAGAAATATGGATTGGGAAATGATTCAAGAAATGCAAATATTTGACCTGCTGGGTAAGAAACCAAAAGATCAACAGATGAAATGAAGCAAAAACAGAACCAAAGCAACAACAAATGAGATCTATGCCATTCAGAATCAGCACTGATTTGTGGTTCTGGCACTCATTTTGTTACTCAAAACTAATAAAATGAACAAGCCTGATTTGGATTAATTTTTCATTAGTTAGAATATGAATGTGCATCCTAAAAGCTCTCTTTCAGAAGGCTGGCATGGAGCTTCTTCTCCTTTGGGTAGTGATCCTGGCTTTTTCTTTGTCATGAATGGTTACTTTAATCTATTTGTAACAATTCTATTGATTCGCAAGTGTAATTATTTATTGGATTGTTTCGGCATTGTGGAGTTTTATTGCTATGAACTACCCTGAATGCTATTGGGTTAAAAGATACACATTAAATGGCAATGACTCAGAGAATAAAATCAGATGAAGTCTGAGGAAGCAAAAATATTTTGATAAAGCTAGCAAAATTTATCTTGTCCCATACATCCCTCATTAAAGTCATAATACAAGATAGTACCTTTGAGCACATACAGCACGTTATCTTTCCTAAGCCTCAGATCTTTGACTAATGTGAAGCTTAGAGATTCTCAGCTTGAGCCCCAGCAGCTCTCATTTTAAAAAATGGGCATTGTTTAAATGTTAATGGATTCTTTTACACTGTTTTTCAAGCTAGCTGCATGTGCTGGTAGCCATAGTTGAAAAACATCCATGTTCAGTTTTAATACAGCATTATTTATATCCCATATTCCCCATTCTCTAGTGAATGTACACTTTAAAAAACCCCAGAAAAAAACCACAACCCAATTCTTCAGTTTTACATCTATCATCACTTTCTCAGGTTTTGATAAAACAATCATTTGCAAGTTACAACTCTTGCCACCAGAGTAATGGCACCATCACTCAAACTTGCCCTTGACAATGCCCCATGTTACACTGCTGGAAGGGTGAGACTTCATGTTGATGGATGAAGCACTTTTGCTATCCTAGGAAGAATAAACATGTCTGCATAATCCTGCAAGGAGGACTGCAGTGTGTCATATCAAACCATGTGGAACAGCAGGAGGCACGATATTAGGAAGAAATTTAGTAAATTTCTACACATTATTTAACACATTACCATTGCCTCATCTTTATGAAGATGATCCATTATTTAATCTTCTTGGCTTCCAGTAAACATGTATTGATATACCACCCTCTTATTGAGAGAATGTAGGAAACTATCCCCCTATTCCCTCAACTTCACACAAGGAAAAGGTAGCAGGTTGTCACTCTCCAGAAAATGCAAGGCAGAAATCACCCCAACATTCAATCCTCCTCCTGGTTAGAAGCACATACTGAAAGTAAATCCTAATCCTTTACTAATTGATTAGTAAATCCTAATCAATTATGTTGCTTTTTACAGAGGCTGCATTTGCATGTTCTGGGGAAATGGAGTTGCAGGGGCCTGAGGGTTTTTTGTTTGTTTGTTTGTTTGTTTTTGGTTTGTTTGTTTGTTTGTTTGTGTGTTTTTAAGATTGTGTGCCCTTTGGGGACAGGGATCCATCTTATTTATATTTTTATTATTTCTCTTTTGCTCTTATACTTTTTATTCGATTTTCACAACATAAAAGGACAAACACAAATGATACAAACACTCATAAACACACACAATAAAGACTTCCATCTCATCATTGGAACAAGTGTTGTTAACAATAACCGGATCTTGCCTATAGATTAAACATTCTCTCCCCAGTAATTCATATAAAAACAACTTTAGGGTGTTTTTAAGACATTTGTTATTAGCCCTCAAAGTCCTGATGAAAATCCATTTTGTGATGTATTTTTAAATAGACAAGAAGAGGGTCCTATTCTTTTTTAAATTCTTCAAATTTATTTATTAGTAGTGATGTTAATTTCGCCATTTCTGCCAATTCTAGTACTTTAAGAATCCAATCCTCTTTAGACGGGCATTGACTGTCTTTCCATTTGCGTGCGAATTTCAGTCTTGCTGCTGCAGTTAAGTACATGAAGAGGGTCCAATATTTCCTCAGTAGAGTATGGTTATCAATACCTAATAGTATTGATTCTGGACTCTTAGGAAAAGTCATTTTGAATACTTTTAAAAGTCCGTTATATATTAAGTCCCAATAACCTCTCAATTTGTTGCATGTCCACCATAAATGTATATAAGAACCCTCTTCTTTCTTACATTTCCAACATTTATTTGACATATTCTTATAGATTACAGCCAACTTTTTGGGCGTAAAATGCCATCTGTACATCATTTTCAAAATATTTTCCTTTAAATTAGAGCAAGCAGTGAATTTTATATCTTTTATCCAAAGTTTTTCCCATTTTTCCAAATCAATGTTATAACCAAGGTCCTGGGCCCATTTAATCATTGAGGTTTTTACTACCTCCATTCTTGTATCTTCCAATAATAATAGGCCATACATCCTGGATATGAGTTTTTCTTCCTTATCGCACAACTGTAGTTCAAATTTTGACTTTAGTTGGTTAAAAACCCTTTTACAGTCTTGCTTAAATAAAGCATTGATTTGATGGTATTGGAACCAAGAAATATTCCAATCCTGCATATGTTCTAACTTTTAAAGTTCGTATTTTACACCTTGAAGGACGAGCAATTGTCGATACGTGGGCCAAGATTGTTGCATATTTTTCTGTTTTCTAGATATAACTTCTAATGGGGATACCCAAAGTGGGATTTTTGCTTCTAACAAAAATTTATTTTTCATCCATACCATATATAGACTTTTTCTAACATAATGATTTAAAAATTCTGTATTTACTTTTACCTTGTCATAAAATAAATATGCATGCCACCCGAATCTTAAATCAAATCCTTCCCAATCCAGCAATCTTGGATTTTTTAATGTAATCCATTCTTTTATCCAGGTTAGGCATATCGCTTTGAAATACAACTTAAAATTTGGTAGTGCAAATCCTCCTCTCTTCCTATCATCTGTTAAATTTTTAAAGTTTATCCTTGATTTTTTGCCTTGCCAGACAAAATTCCTTACATCTTTGTGCCATTGGACGAAAATTGACATTGAATTTATTATTGGTACTGTCTGGAGGAGATATAACAATATGGGAAGAACATTCATTTTAATAACAGAAATTCTTCCGCTTAATGATAAATTCAGTCTATTCCATCTGCTCAAATCCATCTTTATTTCTTTCCAAGTTTTAATATAATTATTTTGAAACAATAATGCATTGTTTGTGGTAAGTGTCACACCTAGATATTTTACCTTTTTCCCCACTTTAAAACTAGATCTCAGAGCAAATCTTTCAATGTCTTCTTTGTTCATGTTTTTAGTTAATACCTTTGTCTTGTCTTTATTTATGTAGAACCCTGCCAGGTCCCCATATGATTCTAATATCTCCAGTAGTGTATCTGTTGATTCTAAAGGGTCTTGTAAAAATAACACTATGTCATCTGCAACAGCTCTTAATTTATATCTTTGTGTCCCTATTGTTAATCCTTGTATTTTAGTTTCTTCCCTTATCATCCTACACATGATTTCCAAAACCAATATAAACAATAATGAGGGGACAACCTTGTCTAGTACCTTTTTGAATACTGAAATAATCTGTAAGTTCTCCATTAACCTTAATATTTGCTCTTTGTTCAGAATATATAGACCCAATCGCCCTTATGTAGTTAACTCCAACCCCTACAGTTTCCAAAGTTTTCAACATGAATTGCCAGGAGATATTATCAAATCCTTTCTCTGCATCCAAAAATAACATGGCCAATTGTTTGTCATTATATTTTTCATAATATTCTAGTACATTCAAGATGGTTCGTACATTATCTTTTATTTGCCTTTTAGGTAAAAATCCCGCCTGATCTTCATGAATTAACTCTGCTAAGACCCCCTCCATTCTTTTAGCAAGTATAGAAGCATATAGTTTGTAATCATTATTAAGCAGGGAAATTGGTCTATAATTTTTAACCAAAGATGTATCTTGACCAGGTTTTGGTATTAATGTAATAGTCGCCTGCCTCCATGACTCAGGAAACCAACCCTTCATCATAATTTCATTCATTGTCCATTGTAGTGGTTGCGACAATACTTCACTAAAAGTTTTATAATATCTATGTAAACTGTTTTGGAAATTTCTGTTGAAAAGCAGTATATAAATATTTGTATTTGTTGAGGTTTCCTTATCATTACATCTGAGTGCATGCAACTCCAGTCCCGTCCCTTCTGTGACCCGAGGTTTTGCTCCAGAGACTAGGGGTGTGCACAGAACCAGCTGGCCTGGTTCAGTTTGAGTTCGAACCGGACCCAAGCTGGACTGGGTCAGTTTGGTCCGGCACCCCCTTGAGCCCCACCTCTGCCACTGGCCCAGGGGGGTGGGTGTTCATGAATGAAAACATTTTTTTACAAAATCTTAATGTTTCCCCCCAACTTATTCCCTCCAGGGGCTTTCTCTGAGGTGGTGGTGGGGGCCATGACCCAGCCACACAGGGGCCATTTGCACGTGTGGCAGCCTCCAAAATGGCCACTGCACTGGGGGAAAGGCCTGGAAAGGGCCGAAGACTGCCTGAACCAGGCAATGCCTGCAATAATGGAGACTGGTGGGGGAGAGGTATCTTCCACTGACCCTCCCCACCACCCTGAAGAAGCCCCCTAGAGGGATTAAGTTGGGAGGGTAATTAAAAAAAAAAGTTTTCATCTCTGAACCCCCTGAACAGCTGGGGAAGGTTCGGTCTGGGGTCGAGCTGAACTGGGGGTGGTTCGGCTCAACCCCAAACTGTCAAAGAGAACCAGCTCAAAGTTGAACCAGTTCAGTTCTGAAACTTTTCGCACACCCCTACCACACCCCTACCAGAGACTCCAGTTTGAACCCTCAGTTTGTATTAAGTTTCGTTGCTCAAAACTGAGGGTCCACAGGGCCTCCACTGCATCCAAATGCAGCATGGGAGGCTGCATTCAGCAAGACTGGAGTTGAGGGAGGAAGCTCCTCCTTCTCTCCCTGCATGATTGGCTGTGCAGGCTGTCCTTCCAGCAAGGAGGAAGCCCGCACAGCCAGTTACCCCTCCTCACTGCAATCTCACTGTCCCAATGTAGACAGGAGAACAGGGGGTGGGGGACGGAAGGATCTGCAAGGTGCGAATGTGACCATTGAGATGGCAGCAAGTCGTCTTCTTAAAGGAGTCAGGACAAGAAATATATATTATTATATCATTATATATAAATATATATTAGAAATATAAATTATATATCAGCCTCTGACAGAATAAGAACCCCTAACATCTCTGGGACCTTTAGGAAGGCTTTAAAAACATGCAGAAGACATCTGGTAGGGTTTATTTTAATTGTTTTAATGGTCATAATTGTTTGTTTAAATTGTTTCAGTAGTTGTAATTGCTTTTAGCTGTTTAATTTGATTCCATTGGCTGCCTTCAGACGTAACATGGAACCGTGGGTCCAATGGACTTGCAGTTCCACACACCTTCCTTCTTAACAGAAGGGGAGCCCACACAGCCAGATGGGCTAGAATGAGGAAGGAGATTCCTCCCTCAACTCTGCTTCCATGCAGCCAAAACTGTGGTACCAGAGTTCAGATGGTGCTGCAAAACCAGAGTTGAAGATGGTCAAACTCCACTCTGAACTGAAGGTTCAGACTGGAGTTTGGGGAGGGAAACAACGGGTCCCTTTTCATCTTTAACTGGAGTTTCCCAAATTTGGATGTGTGCCTATGGGAACCAGAGGTGAAGGGACCTCCCGTTTCCTATTATGTCTGAATTCGGCCAAAGTGTATTGCTTTAATCTTTGTTTGATAACTGCCATGAAAGTGTATGAGTAACAGTATAGAAATTAAATAAATAATAAATAAAACCCTCCCAAATGTAGGCTTAGCTCATAATTGTATGCCATTTATCACAGCCCTTACTGTCAGCCCCAAGATTTCCTGACCAGCGGCACACTTACAGCAGGAAGGGATCAACGGCCTTTGCACACGTTGCAGCAGGAAGGGAGCCGCTGAGCTTCGCAGCAGTCAGAGCGCAGAGAGACCAAACAGACAAAGGCCTTTTCAGGGGCCTAGGGTGATATAAAGGGCTTTTTCTTTTCATAGCTTGGGGAATGTTGAAGGGGGCCTCTTTCATGGGGGAATGCTCTTTTTGAGGTCATTTCATTGCTTGGGGAATGTTGAGGGAGTTGATGTGGGAGCATTATTATATTGGATTGATGGATTAATTGGGGAGCCGATTGATGGTTAAGTTGATGTGGGAGCATTATTATATTGGATTTATTGATTAATTGGGGAGCTGAGTGATGACTACTTTGCAGAAGGACTGAAGTAGTGAAGCTTGGCTAACAAGCAGAAGGCTATCCAGTTTAGGGAGCCTGGCCCACAATTTGCCAAAGCGGCGCGCAGCATTCTAAGTAGGGGTGTGCAATTCGGGTTTTCGGTGATTCAGTTCGGGACCTGAACTGAATCACCCCCGTTCTGTTCTGTGCCCGAATCTGGGCTACCCGAATCACCCCTGATTCGGTTTGGATTCAGATTAAATCCGAATCCGAATCTGAATCAATTCGGGTAACAAAAACGGGTCCCAGGGGGAAAATAGTGGGGTGGGGTAGTAGTGCCCAATGATTGGAGTCTACCACCCAAATTTCAGAGGAATTGGGCAAAGGGCTGATTTTGGGGGAATTTTTTAAGTTTTCTTTTCCTTGGTGGCGAGCAATAAGTGATCGCCCTGGGGCAGGGACACCTCCCCCTGGGCATAGTGCTCAATCTTATCATTAGTGGCCACTGTTTCCTTGCCCTTGGCCACCTGCCCTGGGTCTGCACTTACCGCTCTGCCACTTCTGCTCCCAGGGTGTGAGCTGCTGCTGTCATGCAGCTGGTTCTGGTTCTGCCTTCTTTTCAGGCGCCCCAGCAGTCCCTGAAACTGGGGGGGGGAGTAACCTAGTCCTACCAGCCATGCCGGCATCACTGCCCACATGCTGGCCAGGTGCCCCGCCCACGGTGGATAGCACCATCCCCAATCGGACTCACCAAAGGACCCGACATCTGCATCCAAGGTGTTCCGACTGGCATTCTCCATTGATTCAGTTGCTTCCCCTTCGTCATTCTCCAGCGCGTCAAGCCTCACCTCAATGGATTGTAAAAGTTGCAGCTGCTTATTAGGTTGGTTCCCTGCCTTCTTTGCCCCCTGTTTCCCTACCACCTTGGACCCCTCCCCCTGAGTGGCCTTCTTCCTGGACTCCAACGCATCTAAGTGAGACAAGATCCTCGCCATTACCAGCTGCCCTTCATCCTCTCAACCAGAGGAGGGTCGGGTTCCCTGGGCCGTGCTGCAGGCCGCTTAGGAGTGGGGGCCTTCCCCTTCCCCTTCTCCTTGCTGGGCCCTTTCCTTGTTGGCATGACTCAACAGGCCTGGCAGAACCCCTTAAAGAGGCTGCAACTAATGTCCAACTCGGTTACATGGTGTACATGGGGGTGGTGTTACAGAAACAACCAGTGCGGGGAGCATCTGTGGTGAAGTATTTGGGCATCATATATCACGCTTTCTCAGAGTACATGGGCCCGCTTGGGCTCGCTACGATGAGGCCTTTAGGAGACACTCAGCCATGAACCCGGAGCTCCCATGGGATTGTCAACACCTACAACTCTGGATGAGGATCATGGGCCCCAACCGGCCCGGGGGTGGGGAATTCTCTGTCAGTGGACACTTCATAGTAAAATCTGATGCCACACCCAACAAGGGCCAGATGCCCGGTGCTGCAGGCCAGTTTCTTCAGCCTTGCTGGGAATTTGCATCAGCAGGGACTTGCTTGTGCCGCCCCTGTTGTTTTTGGCACGCATGCACTATTTGCGGAGGCGCTCACTCATTCAACTTCTTTCCAAAGGGCTGCTGGCCCTGGACTGGCCCCAGAGATGGGCCCGCCACCAGAAAGGGGGTAGCCCCGCTCTGGCAAAAGGGACCTAGCCCCATAAGGCTGGGTCCTCTGTTGCAGCTTCTGTGGCAGTACCCAGGAGTGCGGGATAGGGGCTATCTGGGGGAAGGGTTTCAAAGGGGTTTCCGGATCCCTTCTCAGGGTCCCAGAGTTAGTTCCTGGGCAGAAAATTTGCGTTCAGTTAAGGGGTTGGAGCGGATTGTAAGGGCAAAAATTGATAAAGAAATACAGGAAGGGCAGGTGCTGGGCCCCTTCCCTCTGCCGCCCTTACCCAGCTTTAGGGTTTCCCCTCTGGGGGTGGTGCCTAAGAAGGCAAAAGGGGAATACCATTTGATCCATCACCTTTCCTTCCCTGCCGGTGGATCGGTTAATGATGCCATACCTCACCAGCTGTGTTCTGTTAAGTACACGACTTTTGAGGCAGCAGTGCAGATGGTTCGAGAGCAGGGGAGGGGCACATTGATGGGGAAGTGCGATATCAAGTCAGCCTTCAGGCTCCTTACAGTCCATCCAGATGACTTCGACCTCCTGGGTTTTGATTTTGGGGGTGGCTACTATATCGATAGGGCCCTGCCAATGGACTGTTCCAGCTCTTGTTCTGCCTTTGAGCGTTACAGTTCCTTTCTGGAATGGGCAGTCCGGAAGAGGGCGGGGCTCGCCTCTGTAGTGCATTCCTTGATTACTTTCTTTTTTCTGGCCCAGGGTCTTTATCGACCTGCAAGTATCTAATGGACACATTTAATGAGCTGGCAATGGAACTGGGTGTACCATTGGTGCCAGAAAAAACGGGGGGTCCAACCACCCAGCTGGCCTTCCTCGGAATTGAAATAGATAAAGTGGCTCAGTGCTGCCGCTTGCCACCAGAGAAGGTCCTTGCTCTTGCCTGGGGCAGCTGCTTGACGCCAGGAAGATCACCTTGAGGGACTTACAGGTTATAGTGGGACACTTGAACTTTGCGTGCAGGGTGATTGCACCCGGCCGCGCCTTCCTTCAGAGGCTCTGTGATGCCACTAAGGGGCTTAGGACCCCAGATCACCAGGTGCAGGTGACACATGAGCTTAGGGAGGATGCCAGGATGTGGGTGGAGTTCCTGAGGGGCTTCAATGGCATTTCCCTGTGGCGGTCCAAATTTATGCTAGAAGCAGAGCTCCAAGTCCAGTCCGATGTGGGGGGGGGGCACGGTTTTGGGCTTTCCTTCCGGGGGCAGTGGTGCGCATCCAGGTGGCCCCCAGAATGGGAAGAAAGGGGAGTGACGTGAGATATGACGTTCCTTGAGTTCTTCCCGATAGTGGTCAAGGTGCACATCTGTGCTAGGGATTTTGAAGACAGGGCTGTCCAGTTCTGGTGTGATAAGATGCCCACAGTGCAGGTGATCAACTCGGGGACTTCCAGGAGTCCCCAGGTGATGCGCTTGGTTCGCTGCTTCATGCTGCAATGCCTGCGCCACAACATTCTTTTTGCTGCACGGCATGTGCTGGGGTTGGATAACAGCATTGTGGATGTGCTCTTTCAGATGCAGGAGGAGCGCTTTCGAACTCTTGCCCCAGCAGCCAGGGAGCTTCCCAAAGCTTTTCCACCCCACCTATGGAACCTTGGATTCTAGAGGCAAAGGAGGCCATTCGCCTATCCCTAGCACCTAGCACAAGAGTGTGCTATGCGTTGGCTGTCCGTGAGTTCCATGCATTTAGGGTTGATACAGGGCTGGAGGACCTATGGCCCATCCCAGTTGAGCACATAATGTGCTATAGCACACATACATGGGAGGGGCTTG
Organism: Hemicordylus capensis; assembly: GCF_027244095.1. Classification (NCBI taxonomy): domain Eukaryota; kingdom Metazoa; phylum Chordata; class Lepidosauria; order Squamata; family Cordylidae; genus Hemicordylus; species Hemicordylus capensis. The sequence goes on along the minus strand of NC_069662.1, from coordinate 65,710,841 downwards.
GCCACGGGGTCCATTGAGGATAGGTTGGCAGCACTTGCTTTCCAGGCAAAAATGAAGGGCTTTGCGGACTCCACGTCTGACTTCTGGGTGCGCAGAATGCTCGAGGGATGGGTGCTAGAATACCCCCCTCGCCCAGATACAAGGGTCCCGCTGGTGCCAACAACCCTGCAACAGGTGCTCCAACTTTTAAACGATATTTGTTTTCCAACTTTGAGGTACGGTTGCTTAGGGCTTCCTGCCTTGTGGCCTTCTTCAGTGTGCTTCGAATCAGTGAGCTGGTCGCCTCCTCCAGGTCTGATATGTCGGCATGGGCCCTGCAGTGCAGGGATGCCCGGGTGCAGAGGGACAAGGTGGTGTTGTGCCTGAGGCGGGCTAAGCCCGACCAGAAGGTCAAGGGAGCCACCATCACCCTGGAAGAGGGGTCTGACAAGGGCCTTTGCCCGGTGCGGGCCATGAAGGATTACATGGCAGGGCATGGGGAGGGAGAAGGCCAGTTGTTCTGTCATGTGGACGCTACGCCCTTGATGTGCTTCCAGTTCTGGGCTCTGGTTAAGGAGGCTTTGAGGAGACCAGGTCTAGACCTGCGGGTTTATGGCACCCACTCCTTTCGGATAGGGGCAGCATCTTCAGCAGCAGCAGCGGGGCTGCCTGAAAACCACATCCAGGACTTAGGGAGGTGGCGTTCGTCCACATGTCGCCGCTACATACACCCACTGCTGAAGTGATGGCCCGCAGAAGTAACACCCAATTTTGTCTTACAGACGGTCAGACACCGCCTTTCCCTTAGCGGATACTCATCTATGGGCACAGCTATGTGTTTTGGGCTAGTCGGTGAGCTCAGCAGACCAGCTTGGATACCCAGTTGGGCCTGGCAGGAGTGGCAGAAGTGGAGTGGATGGGGCACCGAGGAATGCTGTGGAACCTTCTAGATGAGTACATTGCCGCAAAGGGGGCACCACACATCTTGGTTGTACACCTGAGAGGCAACGACTTGGGTTTGTTGCAAGGCAGGGCCCTGAGCCTGCAGGCAATCAAGGATTTTGGGGGGCCTGGTGGCCCGATGGCCTGAGATGCGGTTGGTCCGGTCTAACCTGCTCCCAAGGACATGCTGGAGGGGCCAAGGGGCCCCCCTGTGCTTCAATAGGGCACATTAAAAAGTAAATAAGGTAGTTGGAAGAGCGATCACCACCTTAGGGGGGACAGTAATACAGCACCCTGACATACGAGTGCAGGAGGCGACCCTGTATAGAGGAGATGGAGTGCATTCCTCTGACCAGGGGAACGAGGTGTTCCTCCTAGACTTGCAATGCGGTTTCCAAGAGGTACTAGCGGGGTGAGGAAAGCGGGGCTAAACAGAGGTTTGCCCCACTTCTGTGGCAGGAGAGTGTGGGTGTTGGGTAGGTAGATTCAGGGATCAGTGTTTGGCTGGAGGGCCAGATTGGCTGGGGCACGGCCTTTTTTCGCCTACTTCTCACTGAGGCTCAGGAGCTGGGCCATTGGTAGCCATCGGTGGCAGGTAGGCATCAGGAATCGATTGGTCACTTTGCAGGAGAGTGCAGGTGTTGGGTAGGTAGATTCAGGGATTGGTGTTTGGCTGGAGGGCCAGTTGGGTGAGGGGGGGTCAAGGAACAGCCTTTCAGGGCTTCGATGGCTGTAAGGTTGGGAATGGCCCCCACTCGGGGGGGTGACTCACCGGCTCTGACTCACCAGCTTTGACGGCTTGGGTTGGGGGGGGTATCGGACCACCACCACCCCTCGGCAGGGTGGAGCCCCGCAGTGAGAGGAAGTCAGGACTTGGAGCCTGACCAAATCAGGACCCGGCCCTTCGCCCTGGTGTGGGGTGCCCTTCACTAGGAAGGGCCACCACACGAGAGGAGTACCCACACTCTAGTTAATTGGGACCCCATTGCAAGTGTCGTTACCTCTGTGGCTGGCAGGTGGGCAGTGTGGTGGTGGAACTGCTGGCTGTGTGCACCGTGCCACTGTCAAGGAGGAGGGAGGCGCCGTGGTGCTGCCACCTGTCTGGAGTGGGACAGAGGTGGCTGGTGGGCGGGCAGTGTGCACACCATGGCTCGTCTGGCTGGGGGGAAGGAGGAGGGAGCAGTAGGATGGAGCCAGACAGAGGTGGCTGGTAGGCTGGTCGTGCACATCGCACTGCTGTCAAGGAGGAGGGAGCTGTGGTGCTGCTGCCAGTCCAGAGTTGGACAGAGGTGGCTTTTGGGTGGGCAGCACAGCAGCAGTGCTGTTGCTGACCATGTGCTTCACACTGCTGTCTTGGCTTGGCTGCCTGGAGGAAGGAGGAGCGAGCAGCTGGACGGAGCCAGACAGAGGTGGCGGGGGGGGAGAATGTGAGGGGAAATTGGTCGTGAACAGGACAAACATTTTCTCAAAAAAATGTGGGGCATCCCACATAGTTGGTTGGCAACCCTAGGTGGGGTCAGTTCCTTTGTGGGTTTCAAGATCAGAGACTCTGTAGGAGCTCCTTGTTCTTAATGTTGTGGGTCAAGTATTAGAGGTTCGTTGGTGAGACCTTCATCTTCTGAGTAATTACTAGCCTATTCTGTTGGGAGTCACTAGCCTCAGGCCCTGGACCTGGGTGGATTCCAACACCAGGTCAGATTTAGTTCTAAACAACTGTGAAAAAGCAATGCAGTATGATAAGGTCTGCAAATGGGTCAGGGAGTGCTTCCCCTCTTCCCCCACCCAGTGCACATCGTAAAACTACTACCAAGCTGCTTTCCTGCACAATCACCTGGGACGCTGGCAGAAGTCAGGAACTGGCATTGGAACTGGAGGTTGGTGGGTTCAGACAACAAACTTTCTGGGATCACACGCTCCCTGGAAACCATCTGTCTTACTTTCAGGTAGTCATGTAAAACCAGCCCTAAATTTATTTATTTATTTATTTATTTATTTAATATACTGCCCTTCCAAAATGGCTCAGGGCGGTTCACAGCATGATAAAAACAATTAAAACAAATTAACAATTAAAATCAAACTATTAAAAAACAATAAGACCAATAAAACAGCTAAAAGCTCTGAAAAACAGGGCAACAATTTAAAACAGTTAATCATTTAAGACTCTGGAAGGCCAGGCCAAATAGGTAGGTTTTAAGGGCTCTCCTGAAGGACGGCAATGATCTCAAATCACGAACTTCTGCCGGGAGTGCATTCCACAGCTCAGGAGCAGCTACAGAGAAGGTCCGGCTCTGCGTCGCCACCAGACGAACCGTTGGCAACTGGAGATGGACCTCCTCCTCAACTGGAGATGGACCTCCTCCTCAACTGGAGATGGACCTTCTTAAGATGGATCTTAAGGTGTGGTGGGGATCACGTAAAAGAAGGCGCTCTCTTAGATAACTCAGACCTAAGCAGTTCAGGGCTTTAAAGGTAATAACCAGCACTTTGTATTTTGCCCAGAAACATGTTGGCAGCCAGTGTAGCTGTTTCAAAACAGGCATAATATGGTCTCTCCAAGTTGCCCCAGAGACCAACCTGGCTGCTGCATTCTGAACTAACTGAAGTTTCTGGACTACGTACAAAGGCACCCCCACGTAGAACGCATTGCAGTAGTCGAGCCAGGAGGTTACCAGCTGATGCACCACTGTTTTGAGGTCATCCTCTCCAAGGAATGGGCACAGCTGTCAAATCAGCCGAAGCTGATAGAAAGCACTCTTGGCCATGGCCTCCACCTGAGATACCAGGGTGAGGCCTGGGTCCAGGAATACTCCCAAGCTGCGCACCTGCTCCTTTTGGGGGAGTGTAACCCCATCTAGCACAGGGAGATCTAACTCACCTCTCAGATTCTGAGCCCCCACAATGAGCACCTCAATCTGCTTGGATTCAGCTTCAATTTGTTATCCCGCATCCAGCCCATTACTGCCTGTAGGCAGGCATTTAGAGAATGAGTGCCATTTCCTGAAGATGAAGAGGAGAAGTAGATTTGGGTGTCATCAGCATACTGATAACATCCAGCACCAAATCTCCTGATGACCTCACCCAGTGGTTTCATGTAGATATTAAAAAGCATTGGTGACAGAATGGAGCCCTGGGGGACTCCATATAGCAGCTCCCATTTTGAGAAGCAACTGTCACCAAGCTCCACCATCTGGAATCTACCCGAGAGATAGGAGCAGAACCACTGCAAAGCAGTGCCCCCATCCCCAACTCCCCTAGGCGATCCAGAAATATACCATGGTCAATGGTATTGAATGCCACTGAGAGATCGAGAAGAACCAGAAGAGTCACACTCCCTCTGTTGATTCCCCGGTAAAGGACATCCATCAGGCCAACCAAGGCTGTCTCAACCCCATAGCCAGCCCTAAAGCCGGTTTGAAATGGATCTTGATAATCAGTTTCATCCAAGACTGCCTGGAGCTGGTCAGTCACCACCCTCTCAATCCCCTTGTCCAACCAAGGGAGATTGGAGATTTTTTTTTTTTTAATTATATTGTATTGGTTTTAAAGATACAAATACAAAAATTGGTTTTAAAAATACAAAGATATAAAGATACAAAGTTGAAAGAAAAAAATGAAATTAATATAGGATCAAAGGAAAGATGCCTCTCCAAACTTACAATATCCATGAATAAAGACAGTTTTACATACTTGTTTAACAAACTTATAGTCCACAAATAAAGTACAATCTTATCATCAGAGTTGTCTAATCTGACCAAACATCCTTTTTAAACAAAATCCATGAAAGGATATGATGATAAAAAAATGGCAACTCTATCAGTTATGAACTTCAAATTAAACCTGAATGTCATTGGTTTTTATATCATTCAGGTACCTAACATATTATCTCTCAAAAAGTATTGGATGATTGCATCAAGGCAAACTAAGGTGGAAATAGAAAATACCGGAAAAATAACAAAAATGCTCAAATTAGTAAATATAAAAATCTTATTTCCTACTAGACAAAGGAAAACTAGTAAGCTAATAGTCTATAATGGAATAGGAGGGATGGGGAGCCTTTTATCATCAATGAACCAGGCCAGTTGGTAATGCTATTAAACTAAATAAAAATAATAAAATGAAGGAACAGGAAGAAGCCATAACATAAAATCATCAAAGACTTTGTCAATAAGCCAGTCCAAATAGTAATCCAGTAAAAACTAAAAAGAGAGAAGATAATGCAGTTAAGACTTATTTTGAATCTAAATACATATGTATCCAAGTCTTTTTAACATCAGAGAAGGGGTGATGCCAGGCGAGTAAAACCCATTTGTACTTGAATGAGTTTGTGAAACATTTAGCTGTATCGAAGGTTGGATGTGTGATCTTTCCCCTGAATCCCATCATATGGTCATTTCCATGGTTTGATAGAGTAACATTCAGGTGTTTGTTTATCAGTGCAACTATCCTGTGATGAAGCCTTATGTTGTTCAGATTGCACTGTCTTACAAGAAATCATCTGAGATCTAACCTCTGATTTGGTCTGAAACCCCTCCTGTTGAAGAGATAACTTTGCAGTCATACTGTCTATTTGTGAGGAGATCTTATTAAGCTCTCCCATAACTGAGAGAAAAAACTGATTGTAAGACATCATTTTAACAGACATGTTAAACCCTACTTAAATTCCCTACTTTGTTTACCACCAAGCAGTTTCACAGGGAATAATAATGTTCAATACATGTATAATCTTCAAAAAGTAACTTCACAGAGGAATTTCCTACAGATTGAAAAATAGGCCCAAACCAAATTCCCTCTTAACAGTAGTACCAAGCAGAATTGACAAGGGAATACTTGGGCTTGACTATACTTTGGTAATGTAGAATTCCCGAATAAAGAGTTACCAAGTAATATTTACAGGGAATGCAAGAGTTAATACAAGAATTTACCTAACAGTATAGTTCCCCAACTAGTATCAGGCACTAAAGTCCAGATTAACGCATGTCAGTTATTATCTGACAATTAAAATAACATGAACTATTTTTCCGAAGGGGAGAGGAAACAGTTAACATAACCTCCACAGTCCTCTGGCAAGTTAGAATATGCTGCGTTGGGAGGTTTCAGCTTTCTCAAGTCCTTTACGAAAACAAACTGGAACCAGATGTTCCACTTCAAGATAAGGGAAGAAGTTCTCATGGAAAGATGTAGCTCTATACTAATTGTTTAACAGAGTCTCATAAACCCATTCAAAGCAATAAACCGTCAAAGATTGCTTGGGTTGTAAACAACCGAGAAAGCTTCTTCTTTACTAATGCCATGCAAAAAAGTGAAAGAAAAGAAATCCAATCCGACTTAAGTAATAGCCTTCTGTAATAGTCATCTATATATTTAATTCTCCTGGGTGTGCCTTTAGAACATGCGTCCCGGCAGCCCAGCTGATTGGCTGGGCTGCGGGGGCGCCTGATTGGGTAAGGCGCACCCAGGAGAAAAGCAGCGGCGGCAGCCATGGCCTGGCTGGGCGGCTGCAGAGGCAAGGCGGAGGGCCAGGCGGCGGCGGGCCAGGCGGCGGCGGGCCAGGCCATGGCGCAGGCCAGGCCGCGGCGTGGGCCAGGCAGCGGCAGTGGGCCAGGCGGCGGCAGCAGGCCCCAGCCCGGCTGCAGATGTGAGGCGGTGGGGGCAGCCCGGCCCGGCTGCGCGGTGATGGTGGTGCGGCAGCGGCGGGGCGGGGGCAGCCCGGCCCGGCAGCACGGTTGCGGCGGCACTCCGCCCGGCCTGGCCCAGGCGGTGGCACTCGGCCCGGCCGGCCTCAGCGGCGGCACTCAGCCCAGCCCAGCTGCGGCGGCGGCACGGCACTCGGGTGCAGCTAGTATAGTATGAAATGGTGTTCGTTACTCCAAAATTATTTAAGTTGTAAATCCTTAAGGAACATAAAGTCAATGACTAAAAACTGAGACCCCTGTCCTGTTCCATTCAGTTAATAACTTTAATAAAGTTTAACATCAAAATCTTCAAATAGCCTGGTTAAGATGGTTAATAGTTTCAATATTCTGTTAAAGATGGTCATCCAAAAAAAAAAAAAATCCTTAGATTGTAATAAAATGTTAATCATTGTTAATCTGGTAAAATGTAATAAAGAGTTAATCATCACCACATTGCCAAAATCCAGTTTCATTTGGAAATTGTAGTAGGAATTTGACATCAGAATCCTCAGATAGTTTGATAAAAACAGTTAAGGCCTTGAATAATCCATGGGCAATCCATAAATGATAGTCATCCAAAAAAACCCAAAACAACATCCAACAACGCCAATAAGTTGTAATAAAATGTTAAGCACTGTTAATCCAGTGAGATATAGTAAATTGTTCACTGTCTGTTAAAATAGAGTGTTAATCCTTGCCAAACCAGAGAAAAACGTATTAAAATGTTAAACATTGACTCATTACTCCACTACCAATTAAATGTCTAACAAAATTAAAGATTAGCAAATTAGTTATGAACAAACCTTAGGTCTGCCTTTTGATTATTTGTCCTCTTGTTTAACTAAAGTAAAAAATCAGGTCCATTTCAAAGTGTTAGATAACTTGAAGGTTGCCTAAGTTGTAAATCCTTAAAGAGTTGTAAATCCTTAATAGTAAGTGCTGTAGTTAACTGAAAGCTGAGTCTTCTATGCTGTTCTGGTCAGTGATTTCTTTGATAGAAATAACATGAATCCTCAGTTCAGGAAAAAGAAAAAAAAGAAAGAAGAAAGTACCTTGATGATCTTGAAGTTTGGAGAGGGAGAACAGAAAGGGAACGGCAGAAGAAAATTGTAGGAATTAAAGTTGGGAAAGGCAGTCGCTAAAAAGCAGGTGTTGTTGCTCTCTTCTCTTCGGGTGGGAAACTCATGGAAAGTCTCTCCTGAGTTCATCTGGCATATCACAATTTATTTCTGTTTCGATTTCAAGGCATTTATACCTTGTTTGTTTACACCAGTCTGCTCTCAGGTGACAACTTCATTTTTCCTCTGCGATCACTCTTCCTGATTGATAACTAGTCTATTACTCCAAAGAGTGAGTGCGGTTCTTGGCGGAGAAGCCGCCAGAGCCACAGGTCACAACGCCATTTTCCCCGGAAGTCTAGCAGGGAGATTGAAGATTGGCCTGTAACTGTCCATCACTAAGGGATCCAGAGAAGGCTTCTTTAGGAGTGGTCTAATCAGTGCCTCCTTCAAACAAAGAGGCACCCTACCCTCCCTCAGTGATGCATTTATGATATTAACTAGGCCATCTCCAACAATCTCCCTGCTAGATAGAAGCAGCCAAGTCGGGCAAGGATCCAGAGAGCAGGTGGTAGGCCTCACCGCCCCAAGCAGCTTGTCCACATCCTCAGGCGTCACAGATTGAAACTGATCCAATCTAATACTGCAAGAGGGATTGCTGGACACCTCCTCCATAGATCCTGCAAAAACACTGGAGTCCAAGTCAGCCCGAATACAGGAGATCTTGTTTACAAAAAACCCATTAGAGGCATCACAACAGAATGACCCTGGGGACTGATCTGAGGTAGAAGGAGCAGAAATCAAACTCCTCACAACCCGGAATAGCTCTGCTGAGTGCGAACCTGCAGCCGCAATGCACACAGACCAAAAGCTCTTTTTTGTTGCACGAACCGCGACCACATAGCTCTTCAAATGGGTCACATGCTGTATCCTGTCAGATTCGAAACGAGTTGGCCTCCACTTGCGCTCTAGTTGCCTACCCAACTGCTTCAGCCCCCGCAACTCCTCAGTATACCAAGGCACAATTTTTGAAGCAGATCAGAAGGGACGCTTAGGAGCAATCATGTCTACTGCCCTGATGAGTTCCCTATTCCAGGTTCCCACCAGGGCATCAACAGAATCACCAGCCGCACCAACGTCAAAATCCTCCAAGGCCTTCTGAAATCCCACTGGGTCCAGCAGCCTTTTCGGACGGACCAGCCTAATAGGTCCACCACCCCTGCAGGGATGGATTGTGGCTGTGATACCAACCTTAACCAGGTAGTGGTCTGTCCATGACAATGGGGAAACGACAGGATCCCTCACCCACGGAACACCCTCCTGATCTGAACAAAAGACCAAATCAAGTGTGTGGCTGGCAACATGAGTTGGTTCAAAAACTAATTGGGATAGGCCCATAGTTGTCATGGCTGCTATGAACTCCTGAGCCGCACTAGACAAGCCAGTCCCAAAGTGGATATTGAACTCCCCCAGCACTAAAAGTCTAGGAGAACCCAACACCAACTCCTCGACCAGCTCCGTCAGCTCAGTTAGGGATTCGTCAGCTCAGTTAGGGATTCGGTCGGGCAGCGGGGTGGACAGTACACCAACAGAATTCCCAATCTATCCCTAGTTCCCAGCCACAAAAATATGCACTCGATATAAGTCAGCTATCTCACAGGGGCCCTGGTAAGGGAAATGGTATTCTTATGGACCACAGCCACTCCACCACCACCACCACCACCTGCCTACTTCACCTGGCCTGCTCCACGACAGAATAACCTGGTGGGAGAAGCTGAGCCCACACAGGACCACTCGCCTCCCCCAACCATGTCTCGGTTATACATGCCAGGTCAGCTCCCTCATCCACGATCAAATCGTGGACAATTTCGGTCTTATTCTGAACTGACCTGGCATTACAGAGGAGCAAGGCCAGACTCTGTGGGTCGTTGGTGCTGCTCCCCGAGGCCTGAGTGTTGACAGAGCAGTTGGAAGTGTAAACAGTTACTAGATTACTAATTTCCCTTCCCCTGTAACGGCCAGCTGCTCTGCCAGCGCCAATTCTTCTATTCCCCACCACAACAGTAATAGCTGCCCCAGAAATGCCAGGCTTGGGCGGAAACCCCAAGCTGAATATATCAGGACCCTGATAGATTCAGGAAACCCTGAATATATCAGGGTCCTACTAGCTCTTCTTGCCATAAACAACACATTTATAGCTTTCCAGAGAAGCAGTTGGATCCTGTGTGCATTTCTGACTGTAGGAGCAGTGAATTATTGTTGCAAGGAGGGTAGAATTTTTGTTTTACACTGTAGCTATGTCTGTTCACCTTTTGTAATGGTTTGGGAAAGAAGTGATTCTACATGTGTGATGATAACAGTTGCTGCTCTTGAGCAGACTGCTCTCTCATGAGAGTGGAAGGCCATGCAAATACCACTTCACAACTCATGAGAAGAACTATCTGGGGAGATAGGGGGATCAGGCAGAATCACTAATAATGTGTGACAAAAACCCTTCTCCCATTGACCGGTCTCTCACAAGAATGCTAGGCCATGGCAATATGCATGAGGGCCAGATGGCAGATGCTTCCCAGTCTGGTTGCTCCACACAAGCAAGCTGCAGGGACGGGTTCCCCAGCAACACCTCTCGCTGTTTTGGTGACTGCTGTGAAGAATCAGTCAAAGCAGGCCCTCTGCCAGCCCTGCTGCCCATTTGAACATATCCATCTTTATTTTTGCCTGGAATGGCAACCCCATTCTTCTCAGGTCCCAGACAACTGGGGTTCCAGTTTCCCACAATTCCATGCAGCAGCCATAACGCTGGTCCAGACCCAGGAAATTTGAATGACAGTAAAGCTCCATCCCTGGTCTCCATGTTTATCCACCCACCAAGCAACAACTGGACACATGGAGCATCCTTTGGGTGCATCAATGGGTTCCCTGGAGAGGAGGGGGTCACTATGCAAACATTCTATCATTAACCAGAGAGAATGGGGGCCCCACACAAGTAGGGGGCCCTTTTTATGGCTCAACTCATGAGCATGTAGTCCAACAGAAGGCCAAAGGTTTTTGAGACTAAGGTCCTCCCCAGTAGACTGGCCCTCTCTTGAGAGCGCTAATCTGCGGGTGGCAAGCCACCACATGGGCAAAGGGTAAGGTTTGGTCTCTATGGACTTCTTTGTTGGGGGAACATGAGAGCATCCTTGGTCACAGAGATCCAGACCCCAGGGTTCTTTGCCCTCCCTCATATACTAGGAAGTCCTTTGCCCTCCCTCCTAGGAAGTCATCATGGTCCCTTCATTTTCCTGAGTACCACAACAATAGTGCCCCTCAGCACGCACGCACGCACGCACCAGAAATGGTGCATGTGCAAAACTGTTTTGTTGTGGGGCTCTTTCAAGGATGGTGGTGCAATTGCTGTCAGATGAAGGGTTTGCATGACATTTAAAGGGATTTAAATGCATTTTCCTGCTGAAGGAGGGTAGTCCATTGCAAAAAGGCACAATCACGGTTGGCACATCCCCTTGAAGATCGTGTCCAGTGTCTGTCACCATGCAGACATTCTGATGCCTTGCTCACAGTCTGGAGATGTGAACACTATGGAACTTCCTGGGATGCGGACTCGGCAGACCAGAAAGAAGGAGGGGCTCCCCTGCCCTGAAAATGGAGGTTGCCAGGCTGCAGTTGGATGAATGTGTGCAATGTGATTCACAATTAGAAAAATTAACCATGCATTTGGCAAACTCCAGTTTCACATTACGTGCAAATGCAGCCAATGTGTTATTGCCAAAAGGAGAAATTTGAAATCTGTTATTGGGTGGCAGTAAAATGGTTGCAAGGAGTATGAGGGTATTTTGTTCAAAGCAGACATTTAAAGCTGTTGAATCTCAGCCATTCTCCCCCACCCATTATTTTTTTTTAGAGAGTGACCAGATTATACCTCTCACAAAGTTGATTCTGCATGCCAAATCTCGTATGGCTAGGATGAATTGTCTTGATTCTATACTGAACAGAACGTTCAGGATTTATAGTGAAAACTTTACTAAAACATAGTACCAGTTAAGAAGAGAAACAAAAGTAATGCAGGGGCATGAGCACTAAGGATGTGCAAACAGTTCAAATTTGAACCAGTTCAAATTGGAACCAGTTCATTTTGATGGTTTGAATTCGAACCGAACCATCAGGTTCGAGCTGCAGGTTTGAATTTGAACCAAACCGGGGGGGGGGCTCCAATTCAAACTAGTTTAAACTGGTTTGAACCTCCAAATGTGGGTGGGGTGGTAGTTGGCACCCATAGGTACCTACCATCCAACCCCCAAAGCAACCGGAGACAGGTATGATTTTTTAAAATGATTTTTAAAAAATTTTTCTCATAGGGTATAATGGGACTAGAACCAGCCCATTATTCGCTATTGTGGAGCACCCATGGTTGCCAACTACCACCCAAACACCAAAGCAATCAGACACTCCTACGATTTTTTATGAATATTTGAAATATTTTTAATTATTTTTCTCATAGGGTATAATGGGACACAAACCAGCACATTATCCCCTATTGTGGAGCACATAGGGAAACAAAAGTGGGGTGGGTGTTAGGCACCCAGGGATGCCTACCACCCACGAAACCCCAAGGCAATTGGACACTCCTCCGATTATTGGTGAATTTTAAAAGTATTTTTGAATTTCTCATAGGGAATAATGAGGATTCCACCAAATGTATCACTTCATGTTGGGTGGGGAGGGGTGGCCTAGAGTGGAGTGTGGTGGGTGGTAGTTCTCAAGTGGGGCAAGGAAGCTACCAGAATTATTTGAAAGGAATTGGGCAAAGGGCTGATTTTTAAGTGATTTTTGAAGTTTACACGTCTTTTAGGTTTTTCTCCATATGGAAGAATGGAGGTTTCAGCAGCCCATAACTCCACTGGGTGTGTGTGTGTGTGTGTGTGTGTGTGTGTGTGTGTGTGTGTGTGTGTGTGTGTGTGTGAAGGAGTCAGTTCACATATTAACTTTGAGTCATTATTTGTTAATTTATCAAGGGAAGCGGAATAAACTGATATCCATGGATATGTGGCTTGGTGATCCCTTCATGTCCTCCTCATATTTCTTGACAAATACATTTGCAATGCAGATTGTACTGATGCAAAACTCCTCAGGTATTTAATAAGAGAGGCCCCAAATTCACGTTTTAATTGCACTTTAGGCAAAATTTTACTTTGAGCTCTAGTTATAATAATCCCCCTTTCCAGGAGCTTTCTGTTTCATATATTTAAAAGAATGATTTCTTGTTCACACAATCTGTAAAGCTGAAGTTTTAAGAGCCCAAGCACAGAGCAACTTTCATATACCAAGATATAGTTGATATATAGTAATGGTTTTCTGGTTCTCTTAGTCAGTTATACAGGCAACCAAGAGTCAATGTTCCATTGGTTAAGAAAGCTCAAGACAGCAGTAAAGTCATAGGCTATCTGATTTGATAAGAACTCTGTGTGTTGATCATGTCAGGAGGTAGTTTATTTTCCCCCATTTTCCAGTTTTAAAACATTTGGGAAGTATCACACACATACACTAAATTCAAATAATTATGAAATAAAGCTGTAGTGCTGCTAAACTCCAATGAGAACAAATAAAACCATGCCTGATGGCAGAAACATAAAACAATTTTCCTATAGGTTGCACAGGAAGAATTTGAATGACTCAATCTTAGACACCTTCTCAGAAGACAAAATGGAACTTGTTTTAGTAAATAGCCTTTTAACTAGCACGGTTAGCCTATATATTTTCATGCATTCTCCTACGTACTTTAGTGCATCTGCAATGTGTATTCATATTTATTCTCCTGCATATTTTAGTGCATTCTCAAAAGGAATATACATTTGAAACTAGAGACCTGCGGACTATAGCTCTGAGGAAAGGAGTGGGGAAGGAGGTAAGATAATGCCTGAATGATGTATGTGCTGTTTCTCATATCACAGAATTTCCTGCTATCTGGATGCTATTAGAGGTTTGATATGTTGCACTGGAGTTACAGAGGTGAGGAATTAAGCGGCAAGACCAAGCAAAGCCTGGAACCAATGCTAGTACTATTTTTTAAAAGTGAAAGGTAAAATGTGCCATCAAGTCAATTTTGACTCCTGGCACCCACAGAGCCCTGTGGTTTTCTTTGGTAGAATACCAGAGGGGTTTACCATTGCCTCCTTCCATGCAATATGAGACGATGCCTTTCAGCATCTTCCTATATCGCTGCTGCCCAATATAGTACCAGTGGGGATTTGGACCGGCAACCTTCTGCTTGTTAGTCAAGCATTTCCCCGCTGTGCCACTTAAGGTGATAGTGCTATTTTTTAGGGATGTGTAAATTGATTCCAATTAGAATTGAGTCAACTCAAATCTGGGTGATTTGAGTAATTCAAATTGAATTAACCCTTAAAATGGCAATTTGATTTGAATTTGAATTGAATTGCTAAAATTCAACACAAATTTGATTCAAGAGCTATTTGGCACATTTCCTTAAACCATTCAGGTCCCCTGACTGGTTACAAAAGGTGCCCAAACATGGTTGAATTGTTTCAAATGTATTTTGGATTAGAACTGAATTTTTGAACCAGATTGAGATTCAAAACAAATTATTGGAATTACATTCAAATTTGAAACAAATACAAAATAATAATTTTGTGCACATCTCTACTGTTTTTTCTGTGGGCCACTAGAGGAGTCTTCCAGCCAAGGCCAGCCCACTTGCTAAGTGAACTAGGCAGTCCCCTAGGGTGCCAAGCAGGGAGGGGCATCAATGGCCTAGGTCACATATGTCACCCACAACTCACACCAGTGCCCCCTGCCCTCGTGGGTGGGCACGTGCACCTGCTGTCATATAAGTGGGCAGATGACCGAGCTAGTGCTGCTCATCCCAGGTGCCCACCAGCCCACTGCTCCTGCTACTGGCTTACTGCTGAGACACATTATAACAATGTTGCCCTGTCAGATAGCAATGTGATTATGACACAGCAGGCCAGAGTGGTGGGCGGAGGTGGAAAGATTAACACATGGGCACCCACTCGACCTAAGTAACCTGCCCTCTTGCTCACCTCACTGCCTCTGCCCACCACTCCAACTGCTGGCTGCTTCTGCCAGCATTATAATGCATTTATAACCTAACCTACTTCACAGGGTTGTTGTGAGGAGAAACTTAAGTATGTAGTACACCACTCTGGGCTCCTTGGAGGAAGAGCGGGATATAAAATGTAAATAATAAATAAATTAATAAATTAATAAATAATGCCGGCCAGCTTTCTTGCTGCTGCACATTATAATGACATTGCAGTGTCATGTATTGACATCATCATAATGCATCATGGGAGACCAGCTGGCAAGCATTATAATGCATTGTGGCAGAAACAATCAACATCAGGAGTGGCAGGTGGAGGCGGCAAGATGAGTAAGTCGGTTCATGCCTGCCCACAGGAGGTGCCTGCATGTGCAGGTGAAGGGTCAGTACATGCATGGGCAAAGGACATGCCCAAGTCAGACTTCACCTGGGGCACCCCAACCCCTGGACTGGCCCTGCTCCCAGTAGTACTCCAGATAGCCTCATATTATGGGTTTTCCTGAACTTCCATAGTTGATTTGGCTGGTTAATTCAAATTTAAATTAGAAGTAGCACAGAGGGGAGAAGGTCAACAGGTTTGCAACAATATATTTGGGGATAGAATATATTTGCTGAAATAAGAGCCTCTCCATCTGTGACAATTTTTAAGAAGGCAATTAAGACACATTTGTTCACGTATGCTTTTAATTAGATTCACAGTTTTTAATAATTTTAATACTGAGTATTTTTTTAAAAATTTAATATTTCAGCATTTTAATTCTGTTTTAATTTGTATTTTATTGTAAACCACCCAGAGACATATGTTTTGGATAATATACAAGTGTATTTATTAAACAAACAAACAAATAAATAAATAGTGCATTGTGTATAAATATATATCCAAACTCTAAGATTACTGAAGTATCTGAAAAGTATCTTGTACATTAAACATTTTCCAGACCTAAAGCTTGAAAACATTCCGTAAACAGCAATGCTTTGTCAGACTGATCACACTGATGAGCTGGAGAAAAAATGACTGAATTAATTCTCACTCCATCTTGTCATAGCTCTTTTGTTGTTGCATTTGACAACTGTCTTTGGGGATCAGTCTTTCAATTAAGCAAATGCCACCTAAATGTCTCAGGGAGACAGTGAGACACTTGTGAAACTTGATAGTCTGCTCAACACACTAGGCTGACATTCTGAATATATTGCTATGATGACCCTTGAGACTCCTCCCCCTGCTGCTATGGTACCATGGCCTAGATATCTACCTGTGCAACTCCTTTTTGAGAAGCAGCTATCCTTAGAAATCACTTGTTTGCTGTTTCCTGAGGATCACACATTCACATACATCACTTGGTGAAAGTGTGTACTAGCTCAACGGAAAAGCATTGAACTTCCAAGTGATATGGGGTGTGGCCTTTTCACTCAAAACATCATCACAAGATGGCTGATTTGATTTGCCCTTGAATCGAATCTCAAAAATCGATTAGTGCACATCCCGTCAAGTGCTATTCAAGTACCTTGTGTTGGTTTAAAAATAGCCAAAAAAGAATCTGCAAACTTGAATCTCACTCACCCAGAATCCACTGCCAGCTACAGTGCTTGCACTGCTGTAACATCGTTAGCCCAAATTGCTCTCTCACACACAAGTATGATTTCTTACTTGCTAGCATTACAACAGCTGCCACAGCAACACCCTTACTTAGCAGCAAGCATAGCTATACACTCAACTAGAACAACTTCTACCACATTTTGACTGAATACACCTTGCAATGCAGATTCCAGAGCAGACCAGAGCTGTGAGTGAAGCACAGGTTTGTTTGTTTGTTCGATTTCTATACTGCCCTTCCAAAAATGGCTCAGGGCAGTTTACACAGAGAAATAATAAATAAATAAGATGGATCCCTGTCCCCAAAGGGTTCACAATCTAAGAAGAAACATAAGATAGACACCAGCAACAGTCACTGGAGGTACCGCGCTAGGGGTGGATAGGGACAGTTAGACTCAAGGCCAGACATGGAGCTCATCACAGTAATCACCAAGAAATATTTGAGAGAGAGAGAGAGAGAGAGAGAGAGATCACTGTCCATTTCTCACCACAGCACTATCTCACCAACAAAACAAACCACAGTTCAAGGAAGAATGGCACCCAAGTTCTGCCTTTGTCAATCTAAGATCTAGCAAAGCAGATAGTTATAGAAGCAATAGCACAGCATATTATACTGTGTGCTGAGAAAGCCACAAAATCAAACCTTGCTTCCTTCCATCTTGATGTATCCTCTTCAAGAGAGGCACACTATAAGAGCTTTTGAAACTTGCTCCGTTTGTGTTCCCCTCCCCCCTCCCAGCCAATGTGGGCACAGTTGCCTATGATAACACTTGATTTGTATAACAAGCCAACCAAGAAGCAAGGAGATCACAAGCCAATTGGAAGCCATTACCAGAAAACCAATCAACAAGGGGAGAACAGGCTTCCAAAATGGCACTCAAAATGTTGAGCATTTTTATCAAAACAGGGTTGTTTTGTTTTGTTTTGAACTCAGAACAGGCCCTTTATTTAAAGGGCATTTTGTTTCTAAACAAAAGGGCAGTTTGTTTCTAAACAAAACTTTTCTAAACATTCTACATACCCCAATCAAGTGTCAATGTGTAAGTAGCTCTAAACACTCAAAACTGCCCATTTAAAGTCAAAAGGTTTTGACATAAAAACATTCTGCACATCCCTATTATGCAACACTGGATGGGCCAGGACCTTCAGTATGGTTGTGGCATGGATCTGGATGCAGCTACAACTGGCACACACCCCTGGCCTCTTGGAGAGCCTCATGGTCTCTTGGTATGTATAAATACTTCTGCACATCTCCCTTCGTGTATCTAAAAAAGGGACTAGATTTTGCCCTATATTTTGAATTTTTCATTCATTTACAGATTCTATTAAAAACCCTTTTATTCTATTAGCATAAAGCATTCTAGTCTCATCCCAGAGGCTGAAGAAATCTCATCCCAGGGCATGTTGCAATCGCTGAAGGGAAAGCTCTTGATTAGACTGATTTGAGTGGATGTTCTTCTTCCATGCAGACAGAACCATGTGAGAATGTAGTGAAGCCATTCTGTTGGTTTTAGATCATCGAGAAGTACCTGATGGAGAGTAGATGTATGCAAAAGGGGACATGGGACATTTGGCAATGCTGGCAATGTTATTACAACATCAGGTAATTCATCTTTGTCAATTAGTCAACTCAAGTGTGGCAGACAAAATTAGCTGAAATAATGGATCTAGTTGTGGAGTGATATAACTGCTGATAAACTTTGACACATGGGTTAGAAAGTCACAGTATTAAGATACAGCATTATGGAAGTGAAAGCCGAGTCTCATGATGGGAATAATTCATTTTAACTAATAATAATCTATTATTACTCTTGAATAAGTTTTGAATATATTAGAGATTTAAATGCACAAGGAACTTGTCAGGAACTTGAACTTGGGATCCCATGGGCTGAGGCTGGGGCTTTACCCAATGAGCTTCCTGGAACAAGAGGTGTGGGGGGAAATATGTTTAACTTGTCCATTCATTTGCTAAAAGTTTCATTCATTGTGCTATTGATTCATCAAAAACCATGCTCGTTTAATCACAAAATTCATCTATTCCACCCATTATTTTGTTCTTCATTTATTTCAGTGGGAGTACACTTTAGTTCTCCTCTCTCAATTTCTTCTGTTTTTCAGCCAAAGCAGAAATGTTTCAGGGGTTCTAGGACTCTTCAAAGAAATCAGATCTGCCATACTCGAGGAGCCCTGTTTAAAAAACTATTAAAATGGGCATACAGACTAGGGATGTGCGAACCGGTTCGAATCCGAACTGGTTCGAATCCAAACCAGGGTGGTTTGGAGGTTCGAATTCAAACCAAACCAGCCATCAGGTTCGGGCTGCAGGTTTGA
The DNA here is from genome assembly GCF_027244095.1 of Hemicordylus capensis. Lineage (NCBI taxonomy): Eukaryota > Metazoa > Chordata > Lepidosauria > Squamata > Cordylidae > Hemicordylus > Hemicordylus capensis. The sequence continues at coordinate 65,692,187 of NC_069662.1, read as the reverse complement.
ATTCAAACCAAACCAGGGGGTGGTTTGATTCAAACCGGTTAGAACCGATTTGAACTGGTTTGTACACCCAGAAATTGGTAGGATGGTAGCTGTCACCCAGGAGTACCTGTCACCCAAACCGCAAAGCAATCGGACACTCGTACGATTTTTTATGAATTTTTGAAAATTATTTCTATTTTTTTCTCATAGGATATAATGGGACTCGAACCAGGCCATTATTCCTTATTGTGGAACATCCACGGGTGTCAACAACCATGCAAACCCTGAAGCAATCAGACACCCCTATGATTTTTTATGAATATTTGAAATATTTTTAATTATTTTTCTCATAGAGTATAATGGGAACCGAACCAGTCCATATGCCCTATTGTGGAGCACCTAGGGGCACAAAAGTGGGGTGGGTGGTGGACAGACAGGGGTGCCTACCACCCAAAAAACCCCAAGGCAATTGGACACTCCTCTGATTATTGGTGAATTGTTAAAGTATTTTTGAATTCCTCATAGAGAATAATGAGGATTGCAGCAAATGTATAGCTTCACGTTGGGGGGAAAGGGGTGTCGTAGAGTGGAGTGAGGTGGGTGGTAGTTCCTAGGGTGGGCAAGGAAGCTATCAGAATTATTTGAAAGGAATTGGGCAAAGGGATGATTTTTAAGTGATTTTTGAAGTTTACGCATCTTTAAGGTTTTTCTCCATAAAGAAGCATGGAGGTGTCAGCAAATGTATAGCTTCACGTCGGGGGCAAAGGGGTGGCCTAGAGCAGTGTGGGGTTGGTGGTAGTGCCAGATAGGGGCAAGGAAGCTACCTGAATTTTTTCAAAGGATTTTCCCAGCCTCCAGAATGCCGCACCGCATGCTGCAGCAGCGAACATATGCATGGCCAAGCGATGCAGCAAGCTATAGTTGTGTGGGGGGAGGTAGATATAACCCAATATTCCCCCCCAGCCCTCCCTACTCCCAGGGATTTTGGTTGTGTGAATGACCTTAATATTTGGGGTGTGAGATCAGTTGTTTCAAAACCAGGGTGTTTTTCATGCAGCAGGCTTTACTGCGAGCTTACTGCGAGGCTTTACTTCAAGTTTATAGTTGACCCAAAAAACCAATGCAAAAAGTGGATTTTTTTTTACCCTGGATATAAATTGGGCCATTCTTTAATGTGCAATGAACACACATTCCCTCTATTCTGGAGGAGATGCGAACTAAAAGCCCTGTGTGAAAAATGAGCAGGTATCAGATGAACTAGCCCTGGCTGCTACAGAACAGAAGCCCCACGAAATAGCATAATCTCACAGGTGGGCTTTGAATAATGTCACAAGAAAGAAAAGGGGGAAACTGGAATGTTGGATCAGTTGGTTGGAAATTGGATTTCAAACAAAAAATCACTCATGCAATTTCTTTGCAATTTTGCAAATGTGCAAAGAAAAATAAAAAATACATATATTTTACATAGGATGCCTTTTGGAAAATTCACTCTTTAATTTACTTGTGATTTTTACAGCAAAAAGTCAGTAAAGGGAGTAGACAATCCTCCTCCCACATTCTGACATGTAAACCGCCCTGAGCCATTTTGGAAGGGCGGTATACAAATCAAATCAAATCAAATCAATCAATCAATCAATCAATCAATCAATCAATATACATACTCTGGAACAAGAATGGATGTTGTTGAGTTCTGCTCTAGTTTATATATCCAGTTAGTGGAATCTCAAAAAATGAGTGAGAATATTGAATTTACAGAATATACTTCTGTAAATATCACTCCCATGGACTGTGGACATTCAGGACTCAGAGCCCTTTTCAGGATAACTTCATCACATATCAGACTCTCTGTGATCATCAGGTTGTAAGAACTTTCTGAATTGGCCTGGCCTTTTAGCATATATCATTTGTCGAACGTAATCAGGGATGAAATTATCTTGTCAGAAGCATTATACTTAACTTCCTTACATCAGACTTGAATGCTTGCCTGTCCTTTGCCTTTGCAAATTTTATTTAGGTCCTGTCCTTGACCCAGACTTAATGGACTCACAGCAGAAATAGAAATCAGATGAATGTCATTTGGTATGCATCTCCCTATTCAGCACTAAGCATTGCAGATAGCACTTTTGGGTGGAGGGGGTGTTTTCCATTATCCCCTTTCTTTATTTTCCATGATATCTAATTCATAAAGTATTCTTTTTTCCTGACAATATTTACCGCTACAAATATGTGGATTCCACCACCCATGCCATCTTCTGCAGAAAAAAGTCAGGAAAAAACAGAAGGCAGCCACAAGTATCATCTGCATAAACTATTTTACAAGGATGTTTCTAGAAATGTTGACATTATAATGATTAGGTGCCTGAAACAGGTTTTGAGAACTCTGCACATTCAAGGATAAGTGTTTATCAGAACCTCATCGAATGAGTAAGGAGGGAATGGGAAACACTTTCTAAGTGATGCTGGAGAGCGTGGAATCATATTTGAATTAACATTTGGTAATAAAAAGTTAGCTAAATTCGTTCCTCCTCATTGGAAGGTAGAAGGTAAAAAATATAATCATAATTAAAGCTTTAAAAAAATCTTTACAGGGAGACCATGACAGAACTGTGGATGACCAGGTTACTACCTACCCTACCCAATAACCAGTCCAAGGGAAGTAGAAACAATGGCAAGGGATGTAGCCACATCTACCACAATATGCCCTCTCTGTTTCGCCATTACCAGTAAAGAGGGGGGACAGGGGGCTTAGCTAGAGAAAGTTGGGGCAGGAAGGGAGTTAAATTTTACCTTAAAGTTGCCACCGCTGGTGGTTGTGATGGCCACGGTGGTGGGTGGGGTGGCAGCGGGTACTCCTACCATCCCCACTGGAGCAAGCAGGGCCAGTTTGGGCCCAGTTCAGGCCGTTTGGGGCCTCTGTGCCATGCTCCCTTCTGAAATTCTCCTTCAGTGTGAGGGAGAGAATGAGAAAATACCCAGTGGACAATGAAGCCTCTGGGAGTGAGGCCAGGAAGTTCGGTGGAGGGAGGAGAGGTGAGCCAGGAGGCTCTCAGGAGCTGGGCGGCTCGGGTTCCTTGGACCTGTCCACCCATTTATAGCTCCACCCCTGTTCTGTGTCACCTTTTTTGAGGCTGTACCTGACATCTCAAGTCAAGTTTCTTAGTTAACACTGGCCCCCCAAAATGAATATAATCTCTCTTGAACTCATGGAAAGTAGTGGTCAGTGACCACTATATCCAGACTAGGTGGATACAGTGCCTTGAGCTTCAGTGTTGCCTCCAAGCTGAATACACGAAGATGCCTTATGTTTCAAGTGGGGTTTGCACTCATTAAAGGATCCAGCAGGAGTATATAACAAAAGTATTTTATCATAGAAGTCAACTTCAACATCCATCTGAGTCCCTCCTGCTCCTACTCCATGCTGTAATAAAAAACACTTCCTAGTAGTAGGGGTGTGCAATTCGGATTTTCCGTGTTTCGGTTGGGACCCGAACCAAAACACCCCTGTTCTGTGCCCGAATTTTGCCCACCCGAATCACCTCTGATTCAGTTTAGATTTGGATTAACCCGAATCCTAATCTGAATTGATTTGGGTAAAAAAAATGGGTCCTGGGGCCAAAAGAGTGGCCAAAAGAGGGGCCAAAAGAGTGCCCAATGGGTGGAGGCTACCACCCAAATTTCAGGGGGATTGGGCAAAGGGCTGATTTTTGGTGATTTTTTGAAGTTTTAGTGTCTTTGGGGCAGATTGGGGGTAGAAAGTGGGATCTGGGCCAAAAGAGTGGGGTGGGGTGGTAGTGCCTAATGGGTGGAGGCTACCACCCCAATTGCAGAGTGATTGGGCACAGGGCTGATTTTTGGTGAATTTCTGAAGTTTACGCGTTTTTAAGGTTTCCCCCCATTAGGTAGAATGGAGGGTGTATCGCTTCACGTTGGGGGGAAAGGGGTGGCCTAGAGCGGTGTGGGGTTGGTGGTAGTGCCGGGTAGGGGCAAGGAAGCTACCTGAATTTTTTCAAAGGATTTGGGCAGAGGGCTGGTTTTTGGTTAATTGTTGAAGTTCACATGTCTTTAAGGTTTAGATTCTATGATAGCAGATGAGAGTGGATTCATGGTGTGTCATTGAAAATCTCATTTGCTATCACAGAATCCACACTCCGAACACCTCAGAAGCAACAAAACTCCAACAAATAAAATCTCAAAAAATCAGCCCTCTGCCTAAATCCTTTGAAAAAATTCAGGTAGCTTCCTTGCCCCTACCCTGCACCACCACCAAGCCCACCCCACTCTAGGCCACCCCTTCCCCCCGACGTGAAGCAATTATACCTAGAGGGGGGGAACCTTAAAAACGCTTAAACTTCTGAAATTCACCAAAAATCAGCCCTCTGTCCAATCCCCCTGGAATTCAGGTGGTAGCCTCCACCCATTGGACACCAGCACCCCACCCCACTCTTCTGCCCCAGATCCCACTTACTGCCCCAATCTGCCCCATAGACACTAAAACTCTCAAGAAATCACCAAAAATCAGCCCTCTGCCCAATCACTCTGTAATTGGGGTGGTAGCCTCCACCCATTGGGCACTACCACCCCACCCCACTCTTTTGGCCCCAGCACCTTTTCAATTAAAGTGACAGGAAAGCAATTTCTGCATTGAAATCAATGGAGGCAAAAAGGTGGGAAATTCAAAGAGACGTCAAACTGAAAACGGAGGGGGAAGAAGAAGACAGGGCTGGCACTTTTCTGGGGCACAAAAAGGAGACCCGAAACACCCAAAAAATTCGGACCCGAAACAGGGGTTATTAGTTTTGAGTCCGATATTTTTGGGGAATCGTCGGGGATGATTCGGTTCGGCTCCAAATCACCCGAAATTGGTCGTTTCAGGCACAGATTTTTCTGTTCCTGAAACGTTTTGCACATCCCTACCTAGTAGCTCTTCCTTCTTTCTGTGCTGTCTGTCTTCCCCCTGTGTTGCTGTGTTCTTGTACCTGACTGCTGCCCCACCTCCTGCTTAGTTCCACGTGCACTGATAACATCTTTCCTTTTTAAGATACATCTTTCCTTTTCCTTTTTTTCCTTTCCTTTTTAACCAAAGAACCCCATTTTAAGAAGAAAGAAGGAAAATTAATAATAAATTTTCACAGGACAACCCCATTTACCCCTTTTGTTTAGACATAGTCTTTTAGGTGGTGGGGCTCTCTGAACCAGTCTACCTGCCCAAATCCTGATCTGTTTAGTTAGAGGAGATGTCATTACTTCCTGGTGACAGCTGGCATCTGTGGCATCTGAAAGAGACCAAGATGAGCCAGTGCTTTCCTGGGCAGGGGAATCCGGATTGACTCTAGATGAAGATTCAGATACTGAAGTGGAATTCTTTCCCTCCTGGACTTGCCTCCCCTCACTCTCTCCAGCTGGTTCCCAGGCTGTTGTAGGCTGGCTGCTGCTTCACATGTGTCTTTGATTTCTTCTCAAGACTTTGCCTTCTGGTGTCATCTCCTCAAGTGAACTCATGTTTACTTGTCTTTGGACTTCAACTTTCTGCCACTCTTTATTCTGTCGATCTGTTGGTTGAATCCAACTTTACTCACCCATATGGAGTTTGGATAGATCCTTGGCTGACTTGTTGTAATGATGGGCCTGTTTTAATTTTTGTTGTGTTAAAAGTTCATCTCGTCTGTTGTGGCCCTCTGGCTGTAGTAAGTTGCCTCGCATAGGCAGTAAAGTTTTTGTCCATTTGCCTATCAAACCCTATTCTGAACTCCCATCCAAACCTTGTGAAGGGGTGTTTCATTGGTTAAAGATGGCAAGATATGCATCAGATCCAACTTTTTTGGCTTTAGTAAGAATTCTCTTAGTCATTTTGACAGCTGGTTCAACTTTCCTATTACTCTGTGGATAAGCAAGTGAACATGACTGATCATCAAATTCCCACTGAAATGCTCTGAATTCTGAAATGCTGCAATGTTCTGAATTCTGCTGACACAAATTGTGATTAGGGGTTTGCAAGCCAGCCATTTGGCCAGCTCAGCTTTGGGCTTGGCCGAACTGGGCCGAGTAAGTTCACGGGCCAGCTCAGGTATACATGTAAAGGGAAATGCTTGACCTGTTCCACCTTTACCAACAGGATTAGGGATCCTGGCAGGGGAGACACCATGATAATGAAGGTTGTTTTCCCAGGGTGAGGCTCATCCATTGCACTCCAGGTGTGCTGACCCCTGTGATTTCCTCAAATGTCTGAAACTCAGTTGCATAATTTGTGGTAAATTACATGTAAAGGAGAATCTTCAAGAATTCCCCTTTACAAGTATACCCAAGCCTGCCTGCGAGCTGGTTCTTTGACCCAGCGGCCAGGCCAGTTTGAATTTGGACTGTCTGAACTGAGCCAGCTTAAGGTTGAGTCTGGCTCAAAGAGAGTTGGCCCATGCATCGCCTGGAGCCTTTGGAGTCAGGCAGTATATAAATTGAAATCCAGTCAAAAAAATCTGGTAGGCTGTGTGTAAAAACCATCATCATCATCATCATCATCATCATCATCATCATCCCCCAGTGAGGCACTAACTTGGCGTGCTTGTGGGACTTGCGTGCTCTGAGGAAGGTGAGAGCTATGCCAGAGGTCCACCCATACTGGACAGGTGTCACCAGAGGAGCCAGAAGAAGAATGCCTGTCCCATCAACAATATGGTGAGATGTAACATTAACAAATCTATACCAGATTGGTTGTCACTCAGGTCAACAAGGACTGCGCCAGGTGCTGGAGTCCCTGGACATCTGGTGGCAAGTGGGCTCAAGAACTCATGATATTTAGTTGAGCAACCAGGGCTGGAGACTGCAGGGTTACTGGAAGAAATGTTGCTTAACAAGAAAAAAATATATGAAACATGCCAACAAGGAAATAATGATCTGCTATTACAAGTCTAGTCCAACTAGAAGAGGTTATTTAAAAAGAATGCACAAAATTTGGAAACAGAAGCATCCAGATGCAGAAATAACAGAACAAAGGCTAGCAGACCAGAGAACATTCATAATAAGAAATAAAGTATTCACAGAAGTTGAGCTGGAAGAACTGCAAAGAGCAACACAGGCTCAAGATATAGAAGAAGAATTACCACCAACTGAAGCAGTTGCTCAGGCGCAGGTGGAGCAGGAGCTGGAAAAAGAGGATGCCACTGTTGCTGAACTGTTTCAAAATCAAAACCAGGGAAACCTCCCCTTTGCTTCACCTCAAAAACCCGAATGCCATTTAACAGAAAAGCAACAAGAACTAAAGCAAAAAATAACTGAGCACATGAACCAAACAACCACCAGGGTTCGACTTCTAGCTCTAAAAAACAGTTGCCAAAAAACCAACTTGCTCAGGCATTAAAAGATGTCAATGCTGCACTTGCAGAAATAACAACCAATAATTTGCAAGAAACAAACCAACTAATGTACAGTGCATCAACAATAACAACACAAGAGCTCAGATATAAGATCAGTGGAATTAGATTCAAAAATAAAATCACCAGGCTTAATTCAGATGCTAGTAAATTGAAAGATATGAAAGACTAGAAGCTGAAGAATGAAAACACCAAACAGTATCTGATCCAAAAATACCATCTAGATTCAAGGAAAATTAGAGAAGTCCTGGAAATAATAAAGCAGCAAATAACAGCAGTGTCAAAGAAGATTAGCAGATACGAAGCCAGAATTACACAACACAGGCAGAATCTCCAATTTCAGTCGAATCAGAGATGTTTCTACCAAAGCATAGAAGGAGAAACTGTAAGAAACGTAGAAACACCAAATAAAAAAGGAACAGTGCAATTCTGGGGGAAATAATGGGACAATTCAATAGATTATAATTAAAAAAGCAGGCTGGGTAAAAGAGGTTAAAAAATGTAACCAACAAATGCAAGATCTAATAATAACACCAGAATTAATAAGTGAAAGAGCAAAGAAAATTAAAAACTGGACTGTACCAGGCGACGATGAACTGCGTGGCTTTTGGCTTAAAAACCTAACAAGCCTTCATAAACAACTATCAAAACAGTTCAATCACATTTTGCAAGGAGGTGATATTGAACAATGGCTAAATTGGTGGGACCATAAAATTTAAAAAGTTTAGAAAAACACTGTCCGTATATTCAGTAGCGATATAGCAATGGAGTTTGGACTAGACAAGTGTGCTGCATTAATAATGAACAGAGGAAAAATAACAAAGACAGAAGCAATAGAACTGCCCAATGGAAGCAACATCAAGAACCTGGAAGAGAAAGAACATTACAAATACTTGGGCATACTCCAGGCTGATAACATTGCACACACTGAAGTTAAAAGAAAAATTGGAAGTGAATACATCAGGAGTGTTAGAAAAATCCTCAAGTCCAAACTCAATGGCAGGATCACCATACAAGCCATAAACACCTGGGCTATACATGTTATCAGATACAATGCAGGAATAATAGACTGGACCCGGGCAGAGCTAGAAACAGCAGAGGAAGATAAAAAAAGGCCTTGAAGAATATATCAAGGACAGTGAAGAAGATCTACTTCAAATGGTCAATAATGAGAAACTATTCAACACCAATGAAACAAAGCAGGCCTACAGGAAAGAACAAGTCAAGAACCGAGCAGAAAAATGGAAAAATAAGCCACTGCATGGTCAATATTTGCACAATATAAGTGGAAAATCAGACATCACTAAGCCCTGGCAATGGCTTAAGAATGGCAACTTGAAGAAAGAAAAAGAGTGTCTAATATTGGCTGCACAAGAACAGGCACTAAGAAGAAATGCAATAAGAGCAAAAGTCAAAAAATCTACAATGAACAGTAAGTGCCGCTTTTGTAAAGAAGCACATGAAACCATGGACCACCTAATCAGCTGTTGTAAAAAGATCACACAGACTGACTACAAACAAAGGCATGACAAGGTAGCAGGGATGATACACTTGAACATCTGCAAAAAATACAAGCTACTTGTAGGCAAAGATTGGTGGAACCATAAAATTGAAAAAGTTGTAAAAAATGAGGATGCAAAAATATTATGGGACTTCCGACTACAAACAGACAAACATCTGCCACACAATACACCAGATATAACTGTAGTCGAGAAAAAAGAAAAACAAGTCAAAATAATCGACATAGCAATACCAGGGGATAGCAGAATAGAAGAAAAAGAAATAGAAAATATCACAAAATACAAAGATCTGCAAAGAAGAAAAACAAATGTAGGATAAAGATCTTCAAAAGGGGTAAGGAAAAAGGGAGAAATAGAATACACAGTGTAGTAACTGAAGAGATAACTCTGAGGAGTGTTAATGATGTAATAAGACCCATACTGTCATGACATACTTGGAAATATGCATATATCACTTTAGTGAGCAGAGATTTAATCACTGCTTACCCTTTTAATCTTATTAAGATGTGTCTAAAGGTTGTGTGGAAGCAAGTTAGGAGAAAAAGCTACCCAGGTTTTCCTCTAACCTCGCTTCTACACAATCAAATATTGGGAGTACACACAGTTCCCAAACCCAGGTAGAACATAGTTTTTGATTGTGTGAATGACCTCACTATCTGTCTTTTGGCATCCCTTAACATACCAGTTCAAGGTTGGAATCTCCTTCTGAGTTTAGAGGCCTTTTAGCAAACTTTCCTTGTTTTTCCGTATCTATTTCCATCCTCAGGGTCTTTACAGATGCCATTGTAGTTCTGCTCCTTGACTCTTCTAAGAGCTTTCTGAAATTCTCCTATTAAGTTCCTTCCTGAGGTCTTTATCTTTCTTGACTTTGGCTTCTCTCCTCTTCTTGGCAATTTCCACCATCAGTTCTGACACCCATTTTGCTTTCTTATGTTTCTTGGTATTTGGCGGTCTCTTTTCATACTCGTCCTTAACAACCTTGATTTCATTCCACAGTTCCTCTGGTTCCCTATCAATGAGGTTCAGAACTTCAAAGCGGTTCCTGCCGTTCTCCTTGAAAATGGTGGTTACATTCTCAAGAGCATATAATGGAAACTGGATAACTTTGTTTTTGTTCTTTAGCTTGACTTGTAGGGGTGTGCACGGAACCGCGGAGCTGCGGTTCGGCACTGGGGTGGGGGGTTCCATTAAGGGCGGGGGGGCTTTACTTACGCCTCCCGCCCTTTCCAGTTTTTGCACCGTAAATACCATAAAAAATGCGGGCTGCAGGATCCCTCTCTGCCCGCTTCTATTCTCTACGATGGCTCCGCGCTCGGGCGGGTGGCAGCTGCCACCGCTGAAGCCCCCTCGAGAAGCCCCCTCGAAGCTCTTTCGGCCCCTTAAATCTCGCCCGGACCAAGTCCTACCGCGTTCGGGCGGGCGGCAGCGAGATGTCCTTCCACCCGCCCACTCCCTTCCCTGCCGTCTGCAAAGTGCAGGAAGCCTTTGCAGACGGCAGGGAAGGGAGCGGGCGGGCGGAAAGACATCTCGCTGCCGCCCGCCCGAGCGCGGTAGGACTTGGTCCGGGCGAGATTTAAGGGGCCGAAAGAGCTTCGAGGGGGCTTCTTGAGGGGGCTTCAGCGGCGGCAGCTGCCACCCGCCTGAGCGTGGAGCCATCGTAGAGAATAGAAGCGGGCAGAGAGGGATCCTGCAGCCCGCATTTTTTATGGTATTTACGGTGCAAAAAGTGGAAAGGGCGGGAGGCGTAAGTAAAGCCCCCCCCTCCCTTAATGGAACCCCCCACCCCAGTGCCAAACCGCAGCTCCGTGGTTCCGTGCACACCCCTACAAGTCAAGCTAAAGAACAAAAACAAAGTTATAGTAGAATGGCCTCCGAACCGGTCCGTGCACACTCCTATTGACTTGGAACTTGCACATGAGCAGTTCGTAATCTGTTCCACAATCAGCCCCCAGCCATGTCTTTGCTGTTGTAACTGAGCTCTTCCACCTCCTTGCACAAAAATAACATAATCAATTTGATTTCTGTGTACTCCATCTGGTGATGTCCATGTGTATAGGCACCACTTTGGTTGTTTGAAGAATGTGTTAGCAATGAAGAGACCATTGGCATTTCTGTTTCCTAGGCCATATAGTCCAACTGCGTTTTCCTCCTTACCATTTCCAATTCTGGCATTCCACTCTCCAACCACCACCATCACATCTTGCTTGCATGTTCTGTCAATTTCAGACTGAACTTGAGAATAAAACTCATCAACTTCCTCTTCTTCTGCATCAGTCATTGGGACATAGACTTGAAAAACTGTCATGTTAAAGGGTTGTCCATGAAATCTAATTGCTATTAGTCGGTCACTGAACTCATTGTACCCAAGTACTATCATTGCTATATCCTTCTTGACTATGAAAGCAACACCATTCCTTCTTTGTTTTTCATGTCCTGAGTAGTAAACAGTATGATTTTCTGACTGAATGTGTCCTATTGCACTCCATTTTAATTCGCTGATGCCCAAGATGTCAATCTGTATTTGATTCATTTAATCTTTCACTGTGTCAAGCTTTCCCATATTCATGCTTCTTACATTTCATGTTCCCATTGTAATTCTGTCTTTGCAGCTTCAGATTTTCTTTTCCTACATGGCATCATCAGTCACTAGACATCCAAAAGGCTTTAGCCTAACCACGTCATAAACACCATCAGTACTCTGAGAGATCCTCAGCTCTTCCTCCGTAGCATGTTGAGTACCATCTGACCTGAGTGGCCCATCATCTGACACTACATATAAAATAATTCTATCTTGTCTATCCATGTGGTTTTCTTTCCAGAACTATTAAAGGCTCATATAGACTGTGGGGCCACAGCACTGGCTCTTTTGTTCACCTATACAGATCAAACTGCACAATTCCCTCAGGAGTGGGGCTCAGCCATGGTGGTCCCAATCTATAAAAGAGGCAATAGGGAGGATACCTTTAACTACAGGCCAATTAGCCTTTTGAATATAATAAGTAAATTGTATGCCAAACATCTGTGTGTAAAACTTTGCTCTTGGATGGAGCAGGAGCATATAATCCATGATGAGCAAGCAGGTTTTAGACCGAATAGATCGGTTATGGACCATTGCTTAATTTTACAACAACTTATGGACAAACAAGTTAGGGTCCATAAAGAACCACTGTTTGCCGCTTTCGTGGACCTTAAAATGGCCTTTGACTCAATTTCAAGGAGTTTACTATGGACTAAATTGGCTAGTACATCTATAGATCAAAGGCTTTTATTATTGCTCATCAAGCTCCATGAGAACTCCTCTTTAAGAGTACGTTTAGACACTGCCGGCAATTTCACCAATTCAATTCCAACAGAGAAAGGTGTGCAGCAAGGGTGTGTGTTGGCCCCTTATTTATTCAATCTTTACATTAACAATCTGATTAAACGGCTGCAAAATGTTGATATCCACGCACCTAAATTAGCCAACAAAAAGATCCCGATCCTGATGTACGTGGATGACACGGTTATTTTATCTCAAACCAGGGTCGGGCTCAAAAGAGCTTTAGATGTTCTAACATCATATTGCCAAGAGGAACACTTGAAGATCAATTATAACAAATCTAAAATTATGTGCTTTAAAAATAAACCAAGGAAACTTACATGGACCTTGGATGGACATAAATTAGAACAGGTCAATCAAATAAAATATCTTGGGGTGGTTTTTCAACAAAATGCTGGGAAAGCGGCACATATGAGAATGGTAGCTGACTCAGCAAAATGCAGTGTGGTGGCAATTAACAGATTTTTCAGAATGCAGGGAGCAGGTTTCATTCCTGCGGCTTTAAAACTATATTCAGCAAAGGTTATCCCTCAGTTGTTGTACGGGATCCAATTGGGACCTTATGCAAACTTTGAAATGCTTGAAAGAATTCAATCCGGTTTCTTGAGTGCTATCTTTGGGACTACAAGATGCAGCACAAATGTAATATTGAGTATGGAGGCCGGCCTCATAAAGATCGAATCTCGTGCCTGGCTATTAATCATTTACTTTTGGTTGAGAGTGCACCTACACCCGGTGGGCCTAATTCCTCAGTTTCTATCGTTAAACCCACAACCACAGTGGTGCACTGTAGTTAGTAAAAAGCTTGCTGCTCTAGGAATAGACCCTGAACAACTGCTGGAGTTAGACTTGTCAAATGCTAAAAGAATAGTAAAACAGCGTTTGACAGATATTGAATTGCAAAATAACTGGGCCTCTTTGACAGAATTCTATAAAGGGGTAAGAACTAGATGGGATCTTTCACCAGCAAATTATTTGTCCCATATTACACTCAGCAAATTCCAGTGGGCATTTACAAGGGCAAGAACAAATTCTTTTCCCTCTACATTATTAGCCGGGAGATACAATCGTGTTCCCCTGGAAGAACGCTACTGCAGATGTGGCAGTGGGGAAATAGAATCCATTGAGCATATTCTATTATCCTGTAAAATACATAGGCAATCGAGGGAGCACTTAATTTTACCTCTGGTCTGTAAACAGACAGATCGATCTGCTGAACAACTTGTTAAATTCTTACTCTCTGATGAAAATGTTTTAAATTTTAACTCTGTAGCCAAATTTTGTTATATTGCTTTTAAGATGTATAATGAGAACCTAAAGAGTTTTCTAAAAATTGTTCTGCTATTTGCATGCATGGATTGTTTGGTCTAGGACCGTAAATAAAACTTGACTTGACTTGACTTGACTTGAACACAGGAGTGGTTTTCCAGTGCCTTCTCTCACACAGTATGAAATGATGCCTTTGTCATTGTCACTAAACTGACTGTCCTTCCTATATTGCTGCAACTGGGATGACCTTCACATCTTGGGTGACCCTACTGGGAGTATATATACCTCTCAGTGTACTTCACTCATCCCTCTCAGGAACACCCCCCACCCACCCCCGCTACAATGAGGAGACAGCATAGCAGGACTTGGGGGTAGTGATGTGCACGGTCCGGAGAAGTCCGGACCGGCACTGAAGGGGGGCCTTGCTTTTAGGGCGGGGAGGGCTTGCTTAGCCCTCCCGCCTCCTTGCCCCCGCCAGCGCCCGTATTTTCCAGTATAGGGGCGCTGGAAACCAGCCGCCCCCCCCGCTGCTGCCGCTGCGAAAGAACTCCCAAAGGAACTGCCAGCCAGCCCTCCCTCCCTCCCTCCCTCCCTCCCAGCTAGCTGCCCGCCCGCCCGCTCACCCGCTCACCGCTCACCCGATAGGAAACGAGAGGAGCTCCGGCACAGAGCTCCTCTCGTTTGGAAGGCCTCCAGCATAATGGTGTTTTGCGCATGCGCGCGCCGCAAAGCACGCCGTTCACCGGAGGCCCAGTCTACCCGCCGGGAAAGGGCCGGGTAGACCGGGCCTCCGATCGCTGGGTAGACCGGGCCTCTGGCGATCGGAGGCCCGGTCTACCCAGCGATCGGAGGCCCGGTCTACCCGGCCCTTTCGCGGCGGGTAGACCGGGCCTCCGGTGAACGGCGTGCTTTGCGGTGCGCGCATGCGCGCGCGCGCGCAAAACACCATTATGCCGGAGGCCTTCCAAACGAGAGGAGCTCTGTGCCGGAGCTCCTCTCGTTTCCTATCGGGTGAGCGGTGAGCGGGCGGGCGGGCAGCTAGCTGGGAGGGAGGGAGGGCGGGAGGGCTGGCAGGCAGTTCCTTTGGGAGTTCTTTCACCGCCGCGGCGGCAGCGGTGGGGGGGCAGCTGGTTTCCAGCGCCCCTATACTGGAAAATACGGGCGCTGGCGGGGGCAAGGAGGCGGGAGGGCTAAGCAAGCCCTCCTGCCCTTAAAGGCATACCCCCCACCCGGACCCGGACCAGGCAGGGCCGGACCGGTCCGGCAGTTCGGCCATTCTTTGGAATGGCCGCCGGACCGGTTCGGACACACTACTACTTGGGGGCAGGGGGCTAGACATGTTACCAGGAAGAAATATAGTAAAGTTTCTAGCACTACCTCCTAATCACTCCAGCCTCACTGCTGCTTCTGTCTCTGCAGCAGCAACTTTGCTAGTCACTCCACGTTCCTAAGAACTGTGCATTATGTCAGCCACTACTCTGAACTTGGAGCCATCACACTGCCTTTTATTTGCAACCAGTGTTCCCTGGAACAAGGATTCCCAGATATTGTTGACTACTGCTCTCATGATCCCCAGCCAAAGGCCATTGCAGCTGCTGCTGCTGGGAGTGGTAGTCAATCTCTTTTACAGGGGATCCCTGTTACAGGGAACATTGCTGACAACTGAATTCTTTGCTGTAATTAGTTGGTACAAACAGAGTGCAACAGTGCAATTTTAAAAACATTGTTCAGATCATCAGAAATTACATTGTCATGCTAAACAAGACTTGCTTTACATTAAAGGGTGGAGAGCCAAGGAGGGCAAAGGTGAAGGTAGCCGCTCGCCGCACCTCCATGACGCGGCTGTTTTGTCCCAGCCCCCTTACCCAGGGAGCACATTGGCTGATTGGCTCCCGGGCACTTCTGGAGCAAACTGGAAGTGCCAAGCCCGCAGCGTGCCTGCGCGGGCTCAGTCTGCCTCTCGTACTCGGAGAGTGCAGACGCGCCAGGACAAGGTCCGGCTAGGCCACGATAGCACGTGGCCTGGCCTAGAGGAGCGTCCGGCGAAGGGGGCAAGTGCGGAGGGTTGGACTGGAGGCCCGCCTGTGGCGGTCTTTACCAGGCAGCGGGCGAGCTAGGCCCGGCCCAGACGCAGCCGATGCCGGGCGCCATCTTGCGGGGCGGCGCGGCCCGTTTGGCAGCTTCAACGGGGCACCACTGCGGCCACGGTGGCATCGCCAGCCCAGCCCGGACCTCTCCGGCGGCGGTCTTTACTGCGCTCCCGGGCAGCAGGAGAGCTAGGCCCGGCCCGGGCGAGGCCGGGCGCCATCTTGCGTGGCCGCGCGGCCCGTTCGGCGGCTTTGGCGGGGCGGCGAGTCAGGCCTTTAATGCCCACCCGCCTCACCTGCCCTCCTTCCCCCTGCCTGGGGGCTGTGGCTTTGGCCCAGCAAGGCCGAGCGGAGATTCAGGCTTAGACGCCTGCCCACGGCACCCCCCACGGCACCCCCCACCTGCCCAATAAACCCACCTGTCTCGCCTCCTCCTTTCTATCTCCTGCCTGGGGGGCTGTAGTTTTGGGCCCAGTGGGGCTGAGCAGAAGTTCGGGCCCAGACGCCCGCCTGTGGCACCCTCCCTAATACCCCCCGCAAGTGGCGCCGCACGGCCAGCAGGGCGGCTACGCACCCATCTCCAGGAACACTTGCTGGGACTACTGGTGGAGGAGCAGCAAGCCAGGTCTGGCCCGGCTCAGGTTTGGGGGACGCGGTGAGGGGGGTCAGGTAGGCCGGGTATAAGGCCTGGGTGGGCACACCTCGTGGTTCCAACACGATGCTGGAATGGGCACTGCGGCAGAGGGCGGGGCTTAACTCCACGGCTCATTGCCTTGACAATTATCTTTTCGGAGGCCGAGCTGGTTCCGCCCACTGCTCCACGCTATTAAGCTCATTCGTGGCCCTATGCGATGAGTTGGGAGTGCCCTTGGCCAGGGACAAGACCGAGGGTCTGTCCACCAGCCTTACGTTCTTGGGCATCAAGTTGGACACCCAAGGGTAGCTGTCACAGCTGCCCAAGGGCAAGCTGGAGGCTCTGAGAGCACTTTTGAGGGCTTGCGAGCGAGCAAAGAAGGTCACGCTGCGCCAGCTGCAATCCCTGGTTGGGCATCTCAATTTTGCCTGTCGCGTGGTGGCCCCAGGCCACCTGTTCTTGCAGTGTCTCTGCAATGCCATGGTAGGGTGCAGGCTGCCGCATTTTCGAATCAGGGTGACCGCAGCCATGAGGGAGGACATGAGGCTATGGTTGTGCTTCTTGGACTCCTTCAACAGGGTTTCCTTTTGGCGGGCGTCACAGCTCCTGGAAGCGGATTTCCAGGTGCAGTCGGACGCAGCAGGTGGCCTTGGCTTTGGCCTCTATCTAAGGGGCAGGTGGTGCACAGAGCCACGTGAATGGGCTGTACAGGGGATCACGAGGGATCTCACTTTCCTCGAGCTGTTCTCCATAGTGGTCGCGGTGCACATCTGGGCGGACCAGTTTCGCAACTCGGCCGTGCACTTCTGGTGCGATAACCTGGCGATGGTGGTTAACCGTCAGACCTCCAGGTCCCCCAGGGTCATGGGCCTGGTGAGGGCCTTAGTGCTGGCCTGCCTGTGCAACAACAGAGTGTTTGTTGCGCAGCACGTGCCGGGAGCACAGAACAGCATTGCAGACGCTCTGTCTCATTTTCAGATGCAGCGCTTCCGGCAGCTGGCCCCCAACACTTTCCCAAGGCCCGAGAAGATGCCGATTGGTCTGTGGAGCCTTGGAGTGTAGAGGCACTCAGAGCAATCGAGGCTTCCTTAGTGCCTATTATGCGGGCTACCTATGGCAGAAGGGTTGCGGCCTTCCAGCACTTCAGGCAGCGGGCAGGAGTCAGCCAGGCTTGGCCCCACCTGAACACCTGATGCAGTACTTGGTGCTGCGGGGAGAAGGGCTCGCTGTCAGCACCATGGCCAGGCACATGGCAGCCCTGGCCTTCTATGCGAAGTCCCAGGGGCTGCCTGATCACTCGGGCGATTTCCAAGTCCAACACATGCTGGAGGGATGGGCCAGGGAGGCCCCAGCCCAGCCCGACCAGCACTGGCCCATTACACCTGATGCCCTGGGCTGGGCTGGGCAGAGCTTGGGGGTTGTATGTTGTTCCCCGTACGAGGAAGCCTTGTTCAGAGCGCTGGCGCTGGTGGCTTTCTATGGGACCTTCAGGGTGGGGGAGCTTTTTCCCAAGGGGGTGCGAGGGACGGCTGCGAGGGTCATGCAGAGGAGCAACCTGGCCATGGACCCAGCCGCAGTATCGCTGAGGCTTCACTTCTCTAAAACCGTCCAGCGGGGCAGGGGTCAGCTGGTCACCCTGCATAGAGTGGACAATCACCTCATGTGCCCGGTGCAGGCTCTGGGAGCCTACATGGCGGCCAGGGGCGAGGCCGAGGGGTGCCTGTTTGTGCACGCTGATGGCAACGCCCTATCCCAGTACCAATTTTGGGCTGTGATGAGGAAGGCCTTTCAGGTGGCTGGGGTGTCCACAGGCCACCTGTCCTCACACTTGTTTTGGATCAAAGCGGCCTCAGCGGCTGCAAGACTAAGCTACACGGGCACTGCAATCCAGCGCCTAGGCTGCTGGCGGTCTGCGGCCTACCGCAGATACGTACAATAGGGCGGCAGGTGCCCTCTCACCCCCACCCCAATTGCCCCTCCCCCCCCTTGGTTCCCACCTCATGCATGTTCTCTCTTCCGCACAGGGGCGAAGTCTCCGGTCAGGAGGGGCAGGGTCCTTGTCCTGGGTCACTCCTTTATATTCTGGGCCCTCAAGTGGGTACAAGGCACGGATCCGGGAACACAGCTGGGCCTGGGGCGATGGGCCGCCACCGAGTGGTGCAGGCGAAGGGGAATGTGGAGAGCACAGCTGCTGCCAATGCTGCGGGAGTACCTGGAGCAGAACATCCTGCTCTTCCACTTCGGCGGGAACTACCTAGTTAGTCAGTCAGGTATTTCCCTGGCCCGGCAGAGTGAACAGGACCTGGCCATGGTTCTGTCCTGGTGCCTGGGGTCAGTCATCCTCTGGTCTGACATCATGCAGCGCAGGGTCTGGCGGGGGGCGCTCAAACAGAACAAGGTGGACAGGGCAAGATGGGGGGACAATGCGGCTATAGCCCTCTTCCTGGCAGCCAATGGTGGCGGATGTATACCACATGACAACATCGTCTACTCGCAGCCCGCCCTCTACTGGGGCGACGGGGTCCACTTGTCCGCCATGGGCATGAGGTTCTTTTTAAACGACCTCAGGCTGGGATTGGCAACAGCAATCTTAGGTTTGTGGAGTGCGGATCGTTAAGCTGGGCTAACGCCTGCTGTGGCAGGTACATTGCGGTGAGGAAATGCTAATTAAGGGGGTGTGGCATCTTAGGTAAGATGTAAATCAAGGAGGAGGAGCTGATCCCTTGAGGACTGACAGATCAGGGATGATGCTTGACCCCTGCTCCTCCTCAGGCAACACCCCATCCGTATGGCTGTGCAGCGTCGGTGGGGTTGTTGCTGGGAGGTCAGAAATCTGACCTTAGGTCGGCGGAGAAGGGCGCCTCTGCTGGAGAGTGGATGATCTGCCTGGAGCCAAGGTGCTATCATCATGGTCGGTTAGGTGAAGGCGGCCACGGCGTGGCTGGCCTATTAGGCACCACACTGTTGTGGGGGATGTCCATGCAATCCCAGCCAATGAGCCTGTACCATAAACTTCAATAAATCAACTGTTCCTTCCATAGCAATGTCTCCATGTCTCTTTGGGGGGGTCTGGGCACAAAGGGCTGGTACTAAGGGTTGAGTGGTGCTCTGTTCTTCAAGTGCCAACAAAAAACCCAGAACTAGCCCTGGGTATGTCCATTACTGAAAATCTGGGGTGTTGGGAACTAGGGATTTGCAACTGACTTCCCTCCCTCAGAAAGTTTCCCAAAGGATTTTTTTTTTTTCATCTGATAGCCAGATACTTAGCCAGACACTCTGCTGCTGACTACAGAATCACCACTGTGATTGATAATAAAAAACTTCAAGGGAGATCCCAGCAGGAAATTACTGAATTAGAATTTATCAGCAAAACTGATTCTCTTAATTTATGCCTTAAGAGGTCATAGATTTTCCTCACAATGCAGTTATTAAATTAGCATTGCAAAGCTAGCAAGATTACGGCTGTTGTAAATGGGCACCGTTCTTATATTCTGGACTTTTGAGTTTTGCATAGAAATAGCACAGCCCTACTCTGCCTCTTGCAAATATAGGATTTTTAGCTTCTGCAGTTTGTGGAACCCCCCCCCCCGCCATCTATGTGTATAAAGTCATAAAGTATAATGACTTTCCAGTCATTTAACCAGCAGTTCTGGTAAGAACTAATCTGCCTACTTTCCTTTCACTATCCCTACGACTGAACTAAATTTGGTCCAAATTGGTTAGGCAGTTCACAAGTTAGCCCACTTGTGCCTCAAATATTTCTGTGTCTGCCATCTTGAACTGTGGTGGTGTAACTCACTACAAGTGTATCAAATCCAGAAGCTTGCCCACTTGTGTGCAGCATATGTCACACTGCGCGTGCGCCAGTGGCGAAGACGAGCGCACGCATCACGAAGGGCGCATGCACGCCACCAGCTCTTCCTGCTTTTAAGCTAGCAAGGACGACGACGGGGGCAGGGGCGGCAGGGAGGAACTCTGCTGCCCCAAGAACATTTGGAAAAGTGCCAGCGCCGGAGGGGGAAGAGCGGCGGGGGGGTAAGTACTACCACCCCCCCTTAAAGCTACACCCCCTGTGCCAAACCGCCCCGCCGTGGTTCCGTGCACATCCCTATTTGGAACTGAACTGGTTTGAAGTTTGGAGGCCGCTGTACTGGGAGAACCTCCATTTTAGAGGCCCGAATGGGCCGAAGAATGGCCAAATGGGATCATTTGTTAAAGAGGGGAGGCCAGCGGGGGAGGGGGAAACTCCGTGAGCCCCACACACACCTTGGAAAAGCCCCCGAGGGGGTAAGTTTAATTTTTAAAAATTATTCCAACCCCCACCCCGGACCTAACTGAATTGGTGGGGGTTGAGGGGGTGGTGGACCGAACTGGCCCAGTCTGGCCCAGCCATTTCCGTGCCCACCCCAAGCCAGTGAGGACAACACCAGGGAACCGTGGTGAGAGGCACCTTTAAGAAATAATAAGCAGGTGCTTACGAGCGTGTAAGCAGCATCTGCAAGCTGCTTTGCTCTGCCCGCCATCTCATGTGGTGCAGCATCAGCATCAGGCACAGAACACATGCGAAGGTTCCACTCATATAAAGAGGCTAGGGCCATGCCACAGCTGCGCCACTGCCCCAAGTGGGATTGAGGGAGGAGCGCAGCAGCTTGCAGGTGCTGCTTACATGCTTGTAAGCACCTACTTATTATTCCTTAAAGGTGCCTTCTCACTGCCACCCCAGCACTGCCCTCAACGGTTGCTCCTGCTATGAACCTAATTCCAAGACTTGTTGAAGTCTTTGAATGGAACACATAACAGGGAGTCACATTGTAGCTGCTTAAAACAAGCTCATTCCAAGGGGACAGTTGCCTCCCAACATGCTGCAAGCCTAAAATCCCATGCACCACCCCCAAAAGCTGAGGTGACTCTATGCAGTCATTAGAAATATGTGCAAAGACTAGGAGCCCAAACTGGTCTGGGACTGGGTGAAACCCGTGCAGAAGGTTGGCTCCTTGTGCACATGCAAGGACTGGCATGGCCTTCCTGCTGAAGTGAAATTTAAGGGAAATTTCAGGGCTACTCAGATGAAACATCTGAAGAATTTTAAGGAAAGCCCAAAGAGCTTTGAGGAGAATAACAGAAGTTTTCAGCAAGATTTTGCATAGCTAATTTACAAAATCATTTCTCCCCATGGTCACCTCAACATATTGCACATCTGTAACCACACTTCTGCACCCTGATGCTACATTGAGCGAGTATATGAATCAGGCCTTCATTAATTTCTGATGATCTTGAAATTTAATATAATCCCAAGCTTTCTCTTTGTTAGGAGCCTCCATACCTTGCATCAGGAACCTTGACATCTGCACTCTCCTACCCCATTTCGTACCCAGTCAGTTCAGAAGGTTTCTCTGCTTATGTGGTGCTCTTGGCTCTGGAGTCTCTATCCACCAGTCAGCCAATTAGCTTCTCCTGCTCCATCAGTGACATTAAGGCTTCTAAGTCAAACTGGGACTCTCTAGGCAAGAAATACTTGTGGCTTCAAGTGCAGGGTTATTCCCTTCTGCTCCCTACTTGCACTGTGCCTATCAAGTCTTTAAGTCTGTCTACTAGCACTGGCTGGTATGTTTCTCAGACTATGGGAAACACCTATATCAAGCAGCAGCGATATAGGAGGATGCTGAAAGACATCATCTCATATAGGGATGTGCATAAAACCGGTTCTCCCGGTTCGGTTCGGGTCCGAACCGGGTCCGGACCGGACCGGGGTGGTTCGGTTTTGGTTTTGCCAGACCACCCCCCCGGTCTGGTTCGGTTTCGAACCGGTTCGGATCCGAACCGAACCGGTTCGGATCACAAAAAGTGGCTGGTTTTGAAGGGGACATTGTGTTCTACCTGCCACCCAAATTTCAAGTCGATTGGACCTTCCTCTGATTTTTTACAAATTTTTTTCAAAAAATAAATTTTTGCCCATAACTCACAATGTGGAGCCCTTAGGGGCAAAAAAGCTGGGGTGGGTGGTAGCCACCCATGGGTGTCCTCCACCCCAAAAATCCCAAGGCAATTGGTGGCTCCTAGTATTATTGGTGAATT
Source organism: Hemicordylus capensis (assembly GCF_027244095.1). Taxonomy (NCBI): domain Eukaryota; kingdom Metazoa; phylum Chordata; class Lepidosauria; order Squamata; family Cordylidae; genus Hemicordylus; species Hemicordylus capensis. The sequence goes on along the minus strand of NC_069662.1, from coordinate 65,669,940 downwards.
TCTGAAGAAAATTTTTTTTCCCATTGGCTAGAATGGGGGTTCGGGGCTGCCCCAGACCCACCTCTGTGGGGTGGCAGCACCCCCAAAGTGGGTCCGGGGCCATGGCAAAAATGCCCTCAGTCCCTCCCAGCAATCCCCGTAGAGATAGGAGTGATGGTTCTGTTGTTTTTCTGAGGTATTCTGAGTGTAGATTCTATGATAGCTTATGAGATTTCCAATGAGACACCATGAATCCACTCTCATTTGCTATCACAGAATCCACACTCACTCAGAACACCTCAGAAAAACAACAGAACCATCACTCCTATCTCTACGGGGATTGCTGGGAGGGACTGAGGGCATTTTTGCCATGGCCCCGGACCCACTTTGGCGGTGCTGCCACCCCACAGAGGCGGGTCTGGGGCAGCCCCGAACCCCCATTCTAGCCAATGGGAAAAAAAATTTTCTTCAGAAATTCACCAATAATACTAGGAGCAACCCAACAATTGCCACCCCATCTTTTTGGCCCCTCTCTCTGGGCGCCCTAACACGTAACACCTAGTCAGTCCATCTTAATGCCTACCTACTACCACCACTCCTATCCAAGCAAGTAAGAGGAGGACACTCAGAGAGACAACACCCACTCTCTGATCTAACAAAAAGGCCACTGCTGTGCTGCCTGCCAGCACAGCAGCAGCAGCGGAGCAGCACACTAAGCACAAGAGCAGCACACACAGAGAAGAAGCAGGAGGCGGAGCAGCAGAGCAGCAGACCTGCCGCTCTGCATGATGGGTGACGTGATGCCCAAAGGAACCACCGCCTCACTCAGTGCCTGCCACTGACTAGGCCCGACAGACAGAAGCCAGCCAACCTGCTCTGCTCTGCTCTGATGCTCCCCATGGATGATGCACACACACCCTACATCTGCATCCCAATGACCAGACCAGACCAGACCAAGTGCGCAGAGTCAGCACAGGCCAGCAGCCACCAGCCCAGCAACAACAACAGCTACTACTGCTACCACCACAACCAGTGTTGCCGCTACAATAACATTCCCAGTCCAGTCACGCGCGCCACAGCCTGAGCCTAGCACACAGCCAACAGCTGCTGCCAGCCAGTGCCTGGCAAGCCCAGCCAACATGAGGAGGAGAGAGCTAACAAGTAGACGGCGCACGCACATCACCAACCCATCACGACGGCGCAACTGCAAGGGGAGAGGGCACAATTACAGGCAGGAGGAGGAGGAGGAGGAGGAGGAGGAGGAGGTGGGCGAGGCAATCCTAGCACAGATTTGAAAGTTTAAAATCCACCAGGACATCTTCTAGAATCTAGACTTCTGTTTTTTCTACCACCAGCTGTAGTGTCTAGTTAGTCAGTGTGCTGTGCAGCTGAGCTGAGCTGAGCTGAGCTGCATGTGAGGAAGGGTGATTGTAGCTAGTTCTTTAGTTTCAGCAGACTGAGCATTGAGCATGGGCAGTGGCCTTGGGAAGCAACACAATTACACGACACTCACCTGCTGCTGCTGGTTCTAGAAGTTGCCTCTTCTCGTCTTCACCTCTTCGTGTGTGTGTGTGTGTGTGTGCAGTGAGTGCATGCCTTTTGCCTTGCTGGAAAGAAATGCTTCTCTGGTCCACCACCACATATCTGCTCAAGGACACAGAGGCCCAAGGCAGAGGTGGTGGCACCAGTGTGAGTGCATGTGTGCTGGTGGTGTTTGCCACCACAGGTGTTTTGTGTGTGTATGTGTGCGCTGCTAGCTAGGAGGGGGGAGGGAGGCAGGGAGGGAAGCTGGGAGGCAGGGGGGAGGAAAGGGGAGGGGGAGAGGGATGTAGAGGGGATTGAAGGGGGGAGGGTCCGGCTCAGAGTTGGTCAGCCACATATTTGTGCACACACGTGCTCACGTGTGTGCTTCGGTGGGAGAGACCAGACTCTCATCATCTGCCAGACCGGGGTTGGGGGCAGGTGAGGTGGTGGTGGGCTGGAAGGGAGGGAGGATGGAAGGTGGTGAAGAGGAAGGGGAGAGGATGAGAGGGGAAGGATGGAGGGAGGCATGGGGGGGAGGAAAAAAAATGTAGACAGACACACACCACACTACACACAGAAAGCATCCACACACAGAGACAGTGCTAGGCATCCATTCACACAGACAGACAGACAGACAGACAGACAGACACACAACAGGAAGAGACAGACTGAGCCTGCACCACACACACACACACAGACCCAATTCCCCCCCTGCACAGTTATCAATCAATATGTTGTGTTGGCAGCCAGTTCATTGCTATTCTGATGGTTTTGGGTTTTTTGCCATCAGCCAACATCAACAGTGACCACAATCAAGATGAACATAAGATGATAATAATTCATTCGTTTCATTTCAAAAAATCACCCAATCATCTTCTCCATGTAAACCAAGCCCCCCACACATGATTTCTGGTGACATTTTCAATAAAATCAATTCATTTGGCATTCATCATTTTGTTCTCCCTCTGTCACCTTTTTTTCTTTCTTTTGCATAATTTTGAGGCTTGATTTTGACATGGGGTTTTTAAAGAAAAAATTATTTACATGTTTATTTACATACAGTATTTACATATCTACACTGCATTTTTGAACGTATACCCGCCGCTGCCGCTAAGTCTAGTACTCCGTGGGCTGTGCTACTTTGGGGGGGTGTGCCGTGCCCACGCCAGGTCCCCAAATGCTGACAGGTGGATAGATAAAGGGCCTGTGCTGGTCAGCATTGGGTTTCTTTTTAGGTGGGCGTGGGCATTGTAAACATCTGGCCAGTCGCAGCACTACAACTACTACTACAACTGCATCTCTGTGTGGGCACACTACACGCTGCGACTGGCTGGCACGGCTCAGCATCTGTCACGTCAGCTCAGCTAGAGGTGGAAGGGGGGAGGGTAGGGATAAGCACAGAGTTCGAGCCAGGCAGGTGACCAACCATGGGGCAACCCACGGTAATCACTCGCCCGTCTCAAACTGCAGCTTGGGGTAGCCCAACAGGGGGAGGTTCACCTTAAGGAAGAACAGCTGCTCCACCAGACCAGGGTCCAAGCGGGAGCGAGAGGGTGTCACCACGTCCCCGGCACGTGAAAACACCCGCTCGCTCTGGACACTGGTTGGGGGGCAGGAGAGGAGGCGCACAGCCACCACCGCCAGGTCCGGCCAGACTTGGCGGCGGCTCGCCCAGAACTGTGCGCAGTCCACGCCGTCTCCCTCCACAGGCTCCTCCAAGTACTGCGCAACGCATTGCTCAGCACTGGAGGGGGGCCTGGCAGGTCGAGCCTCCCGCATACCAGGCATGGCGCCATAGCAGAACCGCTGAAACCACTGGGCGGATCTCGAGTCGGTAGCAAATGGCTGCTGCGATGGCGCCGCCTGGGATGCCGCGCTGCTGGACTGGGAAGAGGGAGGGGAAGGGGAAGCTGACGCCGGCTGGCCGCCCATGCTGCTGCTGGGTGCGGGTTGGGCCGCGAGGGCTGCCCCCGCACCACTACCAACACCCTGGTCTCTGCGGGCCCTAGCGGCCTCCTCCTCCCTAACCTTCTCGACCAGGATGCCCTTCCACCTGGGCAAGTCGTCGGCACTCACGGCATTGCCCTTGAGGGCTGGGTGACAGAGACAAGCGAGGACATACTCCTCCCTGTCTCCCAGCACATCAACGAGCCGCTTGTCAACCCCAGACCTCAGCCTCCCAGCCAGAGCACGACCCTCTGGCGTGGTCAGAGAGATATGGAGTCCACCCATCAGCTTCTCGAGACCAACAGCTGTGGGCAGCGCCTGGCTCAAGGGAGTGGTGTCGCCACACAAGCCCTTCGTGGCAAGCTGGAAGGGCTCGAGTGCTGACACCGCCTCGGACATCTGCTTCCACTCTGCGTTCGAGAAGTCGCAGACATCCAAGGACTCGTCCCTCGCCAGGGCGACAAGGGCTCTCTCCTGCTCCAACAGGCGCTGGAACAGGAGGAAGGTGGAGTTCCACCGCGTCTCCACATCCGTAGGGATGAGATGGCGAGGAAGGCCAAGGTCATCCTGCTTCTGGCGAAGCAGTCTCCTGGACTTCTCGCTGCGGTGGAAGTGGGCGGCCAGCTTGCGGGACTTATCCACAAGCGTAGCCGTGGCAGCAACAGCACCTGCGATGGGGCGGGCCCCCTTCTCCTGGGACGCCCTCAGCTCCTTAAGGCCAAGGGCGTCCCTGACGGTCAGATGGAGCGTGTGTGCCATACACCGTATGTTCACACAGTCCATGACTGTCTCGACAGCGGCGGTAACGTTGGCTCCATTGTCGGTGACAATGAAGCCGCGGGAGAGGTGTGGACACCCGCCAATCCACTCCTCTATCTGGCGGTCGAGTACGGCCGCCACCTCCTCCGCGGTGTGCCTCGTGTCCATCGTCTCCACGTGCAGGACGGCCCACCTGTGCCGTAGTGCATCGGGAGCCGCGCCGGACCCGGAAGCATCGCCCGCGGAGGTCCCCTCACTCTCCGGTCCCCACCAGTGGGCAGTGAGGGCCAGGAAAGAAGCGTGCATCCCACTGACACTGGTCCAGAGGTCAGTCGTGAAATGCACGCTTGTCCCGGCCGGAGCTGCACGCAGCTCGGCCGACACGAGCTCCCTGCACCGGCGGTACAGGGAGGGGACCACGTTCCGGCTGAACGTCGTCCTTGAGGGGATGACGTATTCGGGAGCCAGGTATTGGAGAATACGGCGGAAGCCGTTGTTCTCGACCACCTGAAACGGCTGGTCATCGGTGGAAATCATCTCCCCTATGAGGCGGGTGAGGTGATGATGGTCCACGCGAACAATACGCTGGCTGCCCGAGGACTGCGTCCACCGCTGGACGGGCAGTGTAGCCTGCCTGCTGGCTGGCACACTGCCGCTGCCCGCCCTAGTGGCAGATGCACAAGGCGCACTAGCGCTGCCAGCCTGTCCCCTGAGACCTGGGTGGTGACGCTCTAGGTGTCTCCACATAGGCGTCGTACCCAGGTGCGCAGGGTCCCTTCCACGGCTGACAAGCATCCTGCAGTGGACACAGCGGGCGTGGAATGGGGCATCTTGAGGGACCTCAAAATGCACCCATGCACCACTGCCCTTGGCCTCCTGCGCCCTGGGCGCCGTCCTAGGCCGTTTCTCGCAGGGTGGCTGCAGTCCTGGGGGGGGGCGGCCGCCGCTGCCTGCCCACTGCTGCCACCCAACCCGCCCCTTCCGCCCTCCACAGCGGAGGAAGGGCCCGGCTCAACTGGCATCGGAGAGGCAGGCCTCTCCTCCACCACCTCGCCAGACCACTCCCCACCAGAGTGTCGGGCTTCACGAGGGGGGGCCCCACTGAGCGGCGAAAGGATAGGGGGAAGGGGCCCCAGAGGGAGGGAGAACCTGGCTGCATCGCTGCCAGCCGCACGGTCCTCACCGCCCTCTACCTGCTCTTCCAACTCCACAGTCTCCTCCACCTCAACAACTGGCGGTAGCTCAGCAGCACCTGGTGCCGCCGGCGAGGAGGGACCCGCCACAGCCCTAACGGTGCCTCTGCCTCTGCCGCGATTGGCGGCAGCAGGCGTGGGGAACTGAATCCTGCGCACCAAAGATGGGGCCGGAGCAAAGAATTCTCCAATGGGGAGAACTGGGGTGTCCTCAGGCTCCCCGCGTCCTCTCCCTCCCCGTGCCGCAGGCGCACCCCGCACCTGGCCTCTCCCACCTCTGCCTGCCAGCCTTGAGCGAGCCCTGCCCGCCACACGGCGCTCAGACATGCTGCTAGGTCAGAAGGAGGGAGACTTTAGGAGGAAGGCCAGACAGGGTCAAAAAAATAATTTGGAGGGGCTTAGGGGCCAAAAAAAAGGCAGCTGATTTGGAGGCGGCGGGGGGGAAGTTTGTTTTCAAAAAAGGAAGCCAAATGGGGGGGAAAGGAAGACTTTTTGATATGGGGGGGGAAGCCAATCGAAGTGAGGGGGAGGGTGTCCTTTTTGAATTTGGGAGTCAACCACCAAGCCAATTGGGGAGATGGGTCTGGGAGGGTTTTTTTTTAGAAAAATAGGGGGTTAAAGGGTGGAACCCCGGTGTGGGAGGGTGGCACGGGCAGTTGGGTGGAGTAGTTGTGGTGTGGGTGGCAAGTTTTTAGCTTTTTGGGGGGGGGAGAGTGGATGGGGGGAGGGCACAGCACCTACCGGGGGTGGGGGAGGGATGCAGTCAACGCTTGGGAACCTGCAGATCAAAGGAGGAAACCCTTATTTAGTGAACTGGAACACAAAGTGTGGGTTCTGGGGGGTGGTTCTCAAGTAATGCTCCTGTGGGGGGAGCATCAAACTCAATGCAGCCTATTTAGTGACTCTAAATTGCACACAACCAAAACCAGAACCCAGTCACACCAACACAGAGGTTGAACCCACCCACTCTGTGACTCTGCCTGCCCAATGCCATGGCAAGCAAGCAGCAGCAAACACTTGATGGCAGCCTCATGGATTGAACATCATGATCATCATCATACGTGTGTATTGGCCCAGCATGTAGTGGCAGCATCAGAGCCCAGCCAGGACCCCACTCAGACTGCCCCAGAGGCAAGGAAGCACTCTGGCATGGCATGGGCCCAGCATGTAGTGGCAGCATCGCATCAGAACCCTGGACCCCACTCAGACTGCCCCAGAGGCAAGGAAGCACTCTGGAAGGCACCTGTTCAAAAACCACCTGCAAGACGCATGCAATGCAACGCAACACACAGCAGCAATTTCTTTACTGGGCATGGGCATGAAGACACAAGTTTTACAACAGTACATCTCCTCTCCAAGGTTCCCTCCCTCCTCCCCACACCCAAATGCATTTCAGAATAGGGGTGTCCCTATTTAAAACCGCCAGCTAGGGAGAGAAAGGGGCAACAAAAGGTGCACAATCGCACACGCACTAACCCCTCTTCTTCCGGTCCTTCTCCTGCCACTCACTGCTGGTCACGGATTCGCAGCCGCCAGCCAGCCACCCTGGGCTGAGACACAGCAGGGCGGCCGCACGAGGCACACAGGCAACCGGGGTAGTTCAACAACGATGGAGGGGCAGAAGTGAGGAGACAACACTATTTGTGTCGCTCAACTCACCCCCAAGCAGAGACAAAATCAACCAAAAACTATAAAAAGAAAAAAAAAACCGATGGCAGCCGCCAGGTGGGTAGGCTACTGTGTGCGGCTGCAGCTGTGGGAGAGGAGGTGGAAAGTGAAGGGGAGCAGAGAGAGAAAAGACTAAGAGAGAGAGAAAAGAGAGGGGGGGCAGGGACAAAGAGAAAGAGAGGAGAGAGAGAGAAAAGAAAGAGAGAGAGAGGAGAAAGAGAGATGATAGAGAGAAAGAGGAGAGAGGAGAAGCGCAGCGCAGCAGGGAGGGGGGATTCAGGTGTGGGGGGAGGACACAGCAGTAGCAGCGGTCCAAAGAGGTGGGGGGAGCAGAGAGGGTGTGTGTGGTTGGGGGCTAGTGTGTGGCAGGGGGCCTGGGGTAAGTGGAGAGAGTCGGGGGCAAGGAGGAAAAGAGGTGGGGTGGGGGGAGCAGAGAGGGTGTGTGTGGTTGGGGCTAGTGTGTGGCAGGGGGCCTGGGGTAAGTGGAGAGAGTCGGGGGCAAGGAGAAAAAGAGGTGGGGTGGGGGGAGCAGAGAGGGTGTGTGTGGTTGGGGCTAGTGTGTGGCAGGGGGCCTGGGGTAAGTGGAGAGAGTCGGGGGCAAGGAGGAAAAGAGGTGGGGTGGGGGGAGCAGAGAGGCTGTGTGTGGTTGGGGGCTAGTGTGTGGCAGGGGGCCTGGGGTAAGTGGAGAGAGTCGGGGGCAAGGAGAAAAAGAGGTGGGGTGGGGGGAGCAGAGAGGCTGTGTGTGGTTGGGGGCTAGTGTGTGGCAGGGGGCCTGGGGTAAGTGGAGAGAGTCGGGGGCAAGGAGGAAAAGAGGTGGGGTGGGGGGAGCAGAGAGGCTGTGTGTGGTTGGGGGCTAGTGTGTGGCAGGGGGCCTGGGGTAAGTGGAGAGAGTCGGGGGCAAGGAGGAAAAGAGGTGGGGTGGGGGGAGCAGAGAGGCTGTGTGTGGTTGGGGGCTAGTGTGTGGCAGGGGGCCTGGGGTAAATGGAGAGAGTCGGGGGCAAGGAGAAAAAGAGGTGGGGTGGGGGGAGCAGAGAGGGTGTGTGTGGTTGGGGCTAGTGTGTGGCAGGGGGCCTGGGGTAAGTGGAGAGAGTCGGGGGCAAGGAGGAAAAGAGGTGGGGTGGGGGGAGCAGAGAGGCTGTGTGTGGTTGGGGGCTAGTGTGTGGCAGGGGGCCTGGGGTAAGTGGAGAGAGTCGGGGGCAAGGAGAAAAAGAGGTGGGGTGGGGGGAGCAGAGAGGGTGTGTGTGGTTGGGGCTAGTGTGTGGCAGGGGGCCTGGGGTAAGTGGAGAGAGTCGGGGGCAAGGAGGAAAAGAGGTGGGGTGGGGGGAGCAGAGAGGCTGTGTGTGGTTGGGGGCTAGTGTGTGGCAGGGGGCCTGGGGTAAGTGGAGAGAGTCGGGGGCAAGGAGAAAAAGAGGTGGGGTGGGGGGAGCAGAGAGGGTGTGTGTGGTTGCGGCTAGTGTGTGGCAGGGGGCCTGGGGTAAGTGGAGAGAGTCAGGGGCAAGGAGGAAAAGAGGTGGGGTGGGGGGAGCAGAGAGGGTGTGTGTGGTTGGGGGCTAGTGTGTGGCAGGGGGCCTGGGGTGAGTGGAGAGAGTCAGGGGCAAGGAGAAAAAGAGGTGGGGTGGGGGGAGCAGAGAGGGTGTGTGTGGTTGGGGGCTAGTGTGTGGCAGAGGGGTGTTGGGGGGAAGGGGAGGGGGCAACAACAAACAGCAAAGGAGAAACTGGAACAACTCGGGCAGCAGCAGCGATTAGGCTGGATGGGGTGGTTGGGGGAGGAGCTGGGCCTGGGCTAGGGTAGGGTCTGGGAGGAGGGAGGGTGGGGGGGCAGGCAGGGGGGGGAGGAGGAGGAGGAGGGTAGCAAAATATATAAAGCAATATATATCAAGAGAACACAAGCCAGAAGTTTAAAAAAAAATTAAAAGAAAGACTATAACCAGCAGAAAAAACTTGGGGGTGGGGGTGTGGGGAGGGGGAACCAAACACAGACTCTGAGGGGGGCCACTAAGTGAACAGAGACAATGAAACCACAATTGCTGCAAATTAATAATAGCAAATGAATAAGTGGAACCAAGCAAAGAAAACTGGACTCGGTTTGGCAGCAGCAAACTTGGGAGAAGGCTGGATGGGGTGGGGTTGGGGTGGGGTGTGGTTGGACTTGGAGGGGCAAGTTTGGAGCAGGGAACCAAAACTGATTATATGGGACAACAAGAAACAACAACAGAATCCTCTGGGGGTGGGGGGGAGGGATTCAGGGAACCAACTCGCAGGGCAGCAGCAGTCAGCAGAAACAAACAAAATGGTACAATTTAAGCAAAACCAGCAAGCAATATATAACTGAAACCAATGGAATGCAATGTGAAAATCAAAAAGTTGGACAACAACAAGGCAGGACAAAGAGCAATAATTAATGGAAGAAGATTTAAAGCAATGAGGATGCAGTGGGTGGGAGTGGGGGAGGGGGAGGGTAGGCCCAAAGGATGAGAAGGGAAAGGGGGGGGGGGAGAAAAGCAGACAGACAAGGAACAGGGAAAATTGGGGGAAATTAAGAAGAAAGTAAAGTGAAGTAACACACAGTATACAGGCAAGAGAAGAGACAGACAGAGAGAGGAGACACACAGAGAGTCACAAAGGGCTGGTGGACAAAGGATTAGACAGAGCACACACAGAGAGACACAGGACACAGTCAGGACTCACAGAGACACCAGAGCAGCCAGCAAAGGGCAAGCAGGTCTCAGAGATGATCCCACAACTGCAGCCAAGAGAAGTTTCCAGAGAAGAGGCTTGGGTTTATATAGGTTTGAAATTCCCTCCTTTGGGAGCCCCCACCTTTGCACTCCCCCCACGGCCAACAGGGTGCCAGCTCTCAACAGTGCAACAGCCAAGCAGCCTACCAGACCAAAGGACTCATTCTGGCCAATCAAGGATCAATAGCGCAGCCAATACAATGCCTGGAAATAGCATCACAAAATGGATGCAAGGAGGAGCAAAAGTTTCGGGAAGGAGACACAAAATGGAGGACACACTTGGAACTTTAAAGAGACACTCCAGAGACTCAATTTCGTTCCCGAACCGGTTCGGGAAACCCGAGCCGGTTCGGTACCGAACCGGCTCGAATTCGGTCCGGCTCAGTCCCCGGGAGGGCCCGATTCGGTCCGGGATCGAGCCGCCGGATCCGGACCGGTTCGGACGAACCGGTCCGGATCCGAACCGAACCGCACATCCCTAATCTCATACTGTGCAGGAGATGGCAGTGGTAAACCCCTCCTGTATGCTACCAAAGGCAACCACAGGGCTCTGTGGTCGCCAGGAGTCAGCACTGACTCGACGGCACACTTTACCATCACTAACACTTTAATAGGCAGACTTGACATTGAGGCTGTTCTCACAAGCAGCCAAGAGTGGGCTAAGGCAGCCAAGCCCAGTTTTGACTGCTTGTAAGAAGCAGCAGGAAGTAAGCGGCTGTGGGTGCCATTGCCACAGCTAACCTGTCTGCAGAGCCCGCAGCTTAAATGTGATTAAGGGTGCACGTGCTCCCTTAGTCCCAATTTTAAAAATTGTCTGCCAGCCCTGGGTGCCAGGGCATACCACAATGCACTGCACAACTGTGTGATGCATTTTGGGAGTTCCGGGCGGGGGGGCAGAAAAACATGTTCTTTACCATGCTGCCAAAGGTATTGGTGGATCATCTGGGTGTGCTGTCCATACACCCTGTGCCCCGAAGGTAAGGCAACGAAACCTTTCTCCCCATCCTCCCCGCCACGCCCTTCTCACAGATCATGAGAAAGGGCTCATTGTGTCACTCTTTTTATATTAATTCTGTTCTTTCCACCCTCATTAAATTAGTGAAAATTCATCCAAGCTTTTCAACACCCACACTATTTTGTGAGTAGGAGTGAACCCTAACTACGTAATGGATAAGGGACACCTAAATTAGTGCTAAAAGGTTTGCTCATGAATAGATTATTGTGTTCCTATTTCTAGCTACATTCCTTTTATCCAGGGCATACACTGAGTGCAGTACAGATGTGTGCACTATACATTTGTTTGATGGATCTTTGTCAAGCACCTGTGCTAAGCTGATTTTAATTATTGCTGTAAAACCCCAATAAAAACATCTGCAGCACTTTTCCAATTTCGTAACTACATATTATTATAAAGCTCTGCTAAATACTGAAAATGTCTCTCTGTGAGAAAGAGCACTAATTAGAAGAGGCAATACAGAGAGAGAAGCTGCCAGCAGGCTCTTAAATGGAATCTGTGATTGACGGTAGAGTAAGCTGGATTGTTCTGAACTCTACAAGAATAATTAGAGAAAACTCAGCCTCATGGCTATTAATGTTATTTTTAAACCTGCTGGATATAGAAGTGCAAGTGCCTCTGAGAACTTGTTAGCACGCACACAAGGTAGAAACATACCATGGAATTCTCGGTTAGAATATTTTAATTTTTCTTCAACAGAGTTTAGAAACCATTGTGCAGGTAAGGTGGAACTTTGCAGACAGGTATGGGGTGGAGTTCTGCCTCTACCAGAATCTAGGCTGAACCCATGAATTAATGCTTCACTACTAGGGATGTGTGAATCAATTTGCCTTCAAATTGATTCGACCCAAATCTGGTCGAGTGATTTGAGCTTAAAATGAATCTTCCAAGACACTCTTGGCCAAATTCAAGCTCAAATTGTATCATGCCAGATTAAATGAGAATTGATTCAACATTAAGTTTCCTCCTATTAATTTCCCCAGATACCCAGCTTTCATTAAAAAAAAAATCTAAGCTCTAGCCCTTGTAGAAGTGGAGTTATGGAGCAAAATAAAAAAGTGGTCACTATTTTTCAAGTGTTTGGATTCTTTGGTGTATAATAACTTTCCCTCAATGAATTTCTATGAGGATTCATTACATATCTTCATTTCTTCTATTAATCTTGACTGTCATTGGACAGAGCCAACTGCTAATTGTCAATTACCACCCCGCCCCCACACACTGGGGTACTCAGTTTATTTTTTAGGAATTTTTGAAGTGTTCAAAAAGACACTTCAAAAATTCCTAAAAAATAAATTGAGTACCCTAGTGTGTGGGGGCGGGGTGGTAATTGACACTTGACAATTGGCAGTTGGCACTGTCCAGTGACAGTCAAAATGAACAGAAGAAATGAAGGTGTATAATGAATCCTCATAAGGTTTTTATATATATATATATATATATATATATATATATATATATATATATATATATATATAAAAGCTGGAGATGCATGTTATGGTTAGGGATAGGGGGACTTCGAATCCCCATTATTTCCTATGACAGAAATATACATAGTCAGTCAAAAGGAAAAAATCATTAACAATCGACCAAGTGCCCCACTGCCTTCAAATTTGGTTGGTATGTGCCACCCATGGGGACCTATCCACCTCCCAAATTTGTTGCCCCTTTAGAAGTGGGCCAAATCGATCCAACTCAAATTGAATCCAACTCGAATCGAATCTGATCAGATACGAGTTTGCAGATTCAAGTCTGAATTGAATCTGGCTGATTTGATTTGACCTTGAATTGAATTGCATAAGATTGATCCATGCACATCCCTACTACCTTTCATCCTGATGCCCCTGTTCCATCCTAATTACACCACCAGACAAAAGTATTGGCATTCACTGGAGCTTCTGACTACCGTTCTGCATTCTTAACTCATTACTTTGAACCAAGAACTATATTTCATTCCATGAACTTTTGGCAAAGTACAATGAAATCATTCTGATATACCAAAGGTCCAAAGTTGATTGTGGAATCTAGAACATTTCCCACAGTACATGTCACTGATAGATGGTGATATTTTATTGACTCCTTGTTGGGTTTGAAGAGCCTCACAATGTCAGGCAGGTATCCAGTAGTAGATCACTTTCTTGTACCTTGATGGTCAAGCTTCAATATAGTGTTGTAGTGGTGGTGCATCTTTGGGCCTTGAGCTTCACCAGCAGCTAAGTGCTCTTTTTGGCAGGCCACAGTTCAACTTAGGAGTTGACTCGCATTTAAAATATCCCAGGGTCATGGAACTGGAGCAGCAGTTTACTTTACAGTGTTTGTGTTTAACATCCTGTTCCTTGTGTGACATGGACTAGGGCTTGACAGTGTTGTTTCCAATGCTCACTATAATGCAGGTGGAGTGTTTTCTGTCTTTGATACCAGAGTCCAAGGCCATGCTGGATACAATACCCAAGGCACAGCGGAGGCTTGGAGAACTGAGGCTTAATAGCTTGTAATGCCCTGCACCTCATACCATTATTCCAAGACAGTTAGTGAGGGCAGAGGAGATACATGTTTAGCTGAAGTTTGGCCCATGCACTTACTGCACTTCTGCATATCATCACAACACCATGTGTTGGCTGCTCAAGCACTCAGCAGCTGGCTTGAGATGCTTGCCTTCCAGGCTAAAGCTGGGGGCGAGGGCGGGTGGTGTGTGGGACTGACAGCATGACAGACTTCTCATGCATGTTGGATGCTCATGGGTTGGTTAAGTGCCTAGGTCCTACAGTTATGATCCTACAGTCCCAGTCCAACCTGACGCATTCCAGGAGCTGCTGTGCCATCTGAATCTCTCACAACACTAGAACCAGAGGTCATCCCATAAAACTGAAGGTTGGGAAATTTAGAACTGACAAAAATAAAGTAAAGTGTGCCATTGAGTCAGTGTCTCCTGGCAACCACAGAGTCCTGTGGTTGTCTTTGGTAGAATACAGGAGTGGTTTACCATTGCCATCTCCCGCGCAGTATGAGAGGATGCCTTTCAGCATCTTCCTATATCGCTGCTGCCCAATATAGATGTTTCCCATAGTCTGGGAAACATACCAGTGGGGATTCGAACTGGGGACCTCTGGCTTGCTAGTCAAGTCATTTCTCCGCTGCACCAAAAGGAATTTTCCCCACAATGTATAATCAACCTATGGAATTCTCTGGCACAAGATGTGGCAACAGCCAACAGACTGGATGGCTTTAAGAGAGGTTGAGATAAATTCATGGAGGACAGGTTTATCAATGGCTACTAGTCTGGTGGCTAGTGTCCACCTCCAGCCTCAGAGGCATTATGCCTCTGAATACCAGTTGTAGGGGAGCAACAGCAAGAGAGAAGGCATGCTCTCACCTCTTGCATATGGGCTTCCCAGAGGCATCTGGTGGGCCACTTTGTGAAACAGGATGCTGCACTAAATAGTCCTTGGGCCTGATCTGTTCTTTTGTTCTTATGTTCTTATGAATGAGCATTATTAGACAACTAGCTGGGCCGGGCAAGAACATCTGCGCCTCTGATGGCCCACCCAGCCTGCTTCTCCCCCCACCCCTGCCTGGCCAAAGTTTCTGGCCAGCTTTCAAGCCAGCCCATCCCCTCCTGCCACTGGCTCCTTATTCCAGCGGCCAGCCTGGCCTGCAGCCACCTCCTCATCTCAGCAGCCGGGCCTGCCACTGCCTCCTCATCCTGGTGACCCGGCCACCTCCACATCCTGGCAGCTTGCCTGGGCCCGCCGCCTCCTCCGGGCAGCTGGGCTGGGCCTGCTTACTGCCTCCTCATCCTGGCAGCTGGGCAGGGCCCACTGCTGCCTCATCCTGGCGGCCTGGCCTGGCCTGCCACTGCATCCTCATCCTGGCCACTGCTTCCTCATCCTGGCTGGGCCCACCGCCACCACCTCCTCATCCCAGCGGCCATTTCTCCGCATCCCTTTGCTAGTCCGGCAGCTTCTCACAAGAGCTGCCACACATGGGATTAGCAACAGGTACACTAGGAGAAATAAATATATAGATACTGAGCTAAACAGACCAATGGTCTGACTCAGTATATGGCAGCTTCCTAAGTTCTTATGTTTAACCCTTTAGAAACTTTGTTATCCTGTTGCAACTCTTTTGACCTTTTTGTTTTTTTGGAGCATTCAGAATTAATGAGCTCATTGGCAGCTCTCAGAGTGATTCATCAGGCTGAGTGCTAGAATAAGTGTGTGTGTGTGTGTGTGTGTGTGTGTGTGTGTGTGTGTGTGTGTGTGTCCCACCTCTCTGTCTGCCTCAAGTGTTCCTGTCAGTATCTTGCCACCTGGCAGGGAAGTTCACAGTATCAAACAGAGCTGCAGACAGTTCCAAAATGGACCAGAAGTGTAATATGTTTTCATACCATATCATATGTTTGCTATGCAACCCAGCTGATAGCTTGTGCCTGGTAACAGCACTAACAAGGTATTTGCAAACCAGGAGACATGAACAGCCTGCCTTTCAAGGCAGGGAAATGTGCTCCCAGCCAGGCTGGAAACCCAGCGCTGGCTGAAGCGCCTTGTGAATAGGGCCACACAGCCCCATTTCTGCATATGGCCGCTTCCCTTGCATCTGTTGTCATACATAGCACTAGGGTGCCACTGGTGGCAGGTTGCACCCACACTGCCATTTACGTGCCTGCCTCCTTTTATATTGGGGTATTTAAGTTCCAGTTCAGATTATTTCCAAACCCCTCAGGTTTTGATAAAAGCGGACCATGTCTGATTTCACTGATTCAACTTTGCACAAGCCTAACTTGAGGGATAGTGTAGGGGTGAGAAACAATGTGTTAATTATTATCCCTTATCCCTTTCCTATCCCTGAACACCAAAAATAGCTCTCTGTGTATCCTTATAGTCCTGATAGTGCATAGAGGATATACATAAGGAAGTATTACCAATTGGCCTTATCTAAATGGCCTTATCAAAAAGGCCTTGAGGTGGAAGAAATCTCTTAGGTATGCTGGACCCAGTTCTAGATAATGTAGGGCTTTAGCATTAGCCCAGAGTGCAACTGAGAGCCTGTACAGATAGTGAAGAGACAAAGCCCATAGCAGTAGAGACATTTTCCCTAATTATCCACCCACACTATAAGGCAGACTGCAATGTTTTGCACTGGATGGCTTCTGAACTATCAGAAAGACAGAATGAACATATTCTATATTTGCCCACAGGAAGCTGTAGACAAAAGGCAGCATCAGTTTAGAATGTTGCCTACATGCAGCAATTTTTTTACCAAGTTCTCTGCTTCCATCAATGGCTCCAGTGTACGTTCCTGAGGATCCCCCACCCCTCAATGACATATTTTCAGGGGGAACTGCAGGCAGCAGAAGGATGCAAAAATGTCTGCAGATGGGCAGGGCAATGTTCTAATTTGTGGGCATCATTTGTCTGGATGTTGCTCAATATATCCTGAATTTTGAATGACTGCCCTTTCCATTGATTGCATGAATCAATGCTAAAATAATGAAAACAATTTAAGTCCAATAAAACCTAATCTTATGATCCTCTGCAATATGGTCTTAGACTGCACATTCACTGGCTGAATGACTGAATTTGCTGCATTACTGTAATTATATTGTTTACAGTGCTTCATTAGTATAAACAGTAGCTGACATGTTGTGCAGCCTAACAGCTCCATAACATTCTGTTACCCAGGGCTACTGTGGACTTGTAAGCAGCCCCAACATTATTCTGAACAAGTGGTTGCAAAAGCAACACTACCACAGCTTTCAACCTTCACTGGAATTATATGCAGAGCAAACACGTGTTTATCTGAAAAATCAACCTGTGGTTTCTGCTCCTAGTCATTCACAGGTTTCATTTCTAAAGCAAATAAAACACAAAGAGCAAGAAATAAAGATATCAGTATAGAACAATACATCCACATTCCAATTAATTAATTAATTTATTTATTTATTAATATATGCATGAACAAAGTGCTTCATAGTTTCATAAGCAAATGGAAAATGGATCTTACCTCACCCTGCCCCCCGCCCCCGGAACTTATAACCTAAAAATGACAGTACAGAAGACAACATAGGGAAGGGAGGGAGAGAAAAGACACAAAATAGGCATATGTGAGCCAATACTGAATGAAAATACCTAATTTTCATTCCTCAACTGTGAACCAGTTTAAGAGGGTAAGCTTGAGGCCTCATGATAATGCTGGACTTTGAGGAGAATGTGAAGGAAGAGAAGATGATGGCATCATGTAAGTAAGTGTTCTTGATGGAAGTTCCCAGCATAAAGAGCAGCATAGCAGAAAATGTGGAGTCTTTTAAGAGAGCAGGAGAATTTTGAATGGCCAAGGAAGGTAGAGTTGGAAGAGTAAAAGTCACTCTTTCAGTTTGTATAGTGATGAATAGTACTGAGAAACCTATCATAGAAATCTTGCAAAACCTGCGTTTCAGTTTTCAAGCAGGATATTTCCAGGCCAGCAGAAAATACAGTGTGCAGAGAATTTCTGCAGCTCCTTAAAGCCTTTTTTAGTGGAGCAATTCTATTCTTTGATCCCAGGAGGAAGAAAGCTAGTTCTTCGGAACAAAGAACTTTCTTTGTTCACCATCTTAAAATAAAAGAAAGGGTATGCTGGCAATTTAAGCAGGAGAAAAACTGACAAAGGAAGAAAAAGTACTTTAATCTCTGCAAAACTTTAATGATAAAGAGCTCTTGTAGTCACAGTTTTACCATTGTTTGATGCTACTGTTTCAAATCTTCAACCACAGCTAATGGGTATTTTGCAGCTTAGGCTACAGGTGAGCTAGAAGTTAATCACCCAAGTTCAAATTTGTTTTATTTTTACTGGTGTCCAAAATTGACTGTTTTCTTGATTTGTTCATGAGTCAATCAAAAGTGTGCATCTGTATCATCTGCTACAGAGTGCAGCTATGGTCTTCATGACATAACTACATGATGATGCTACAACATGCCAGTGTAAATATGAAAGACCGTTTTTACCATCTTGGCCCATGGGATGTATATACTGATGCTCACTGACATTATGCACCACTCCACTTTAAAAGGGTAAATCATGTTACTTAGTTTTATCTTATTGGCTGGGTAGGCAATGGATGTGCGAACAGGTTTAAGCTGATTCAGTTTGATGGCTCAATATCGGACCGAAACCCCCCTCCCCACACACATGGTTTGGTTTGATATCGAACCAACACCCCCAGCCTGTTCGGGGTGTTCTACATTAAAACTATTTTTAAAAAAAAAAGAAAAAGAAAGCACTGCTGCTGCTCTGGAAGGCTTCTTCAAGGTTGCAGGGGGTATGTATGTGCTCCGGAGGTTCCTCCTCCCCCATCAGCCTCCATCAATGTCCAAATCTTCCAGTTCAGGCAGTCTTCAGTCTGTTCTGGGCCTGCCCTCCATGGCGGTGGCCATTTTGGAGGCCACCGTGCATGCCCAATGGGCCTCTCTGTGGCTGGGTCATCACCCAGGCCCAGGGGCGTAACTAGGTTGGAGTGGGCCCTGAGACAGGATTCTTAAATGCCCCCCCCCCCGCCGTCACCGCTTACCTCTCCTTCCTCTGGCCCGATGTCTATGCTAAATATCCCAACTAGTTGCAAGGTATAGATAACACGAAAGCCCTGTGGTTTTCTTTGGTAGAATACAGGAGGGGTTTACTATTGCCTCCTCCCGTGCAGTATGAGATGATGCCTTTCAGCATCTTCCTATATCGCAGCTGCCCGATAGAGGTGTTTCCCATACTCTGGGAAACATACCATTAGTACCCTGCAAAGTAATCTAGTGTTGTTATGCAGGGATGTACTCCGGAACATCTAATAATCAGAAGAACCCTTTTGCACAAAAATAAGAATGGTAAAATTTAACTTTAAAATACTGCAATCGAAGAATATTATTGCCTCTCCCCATACCATCACTTTTTGTCAGTGGTTGACTTGGATTTCCAGCAAAAAAAAAAAAAAATCCGCATAGAATGCACACCAGATAATTCTAATTATACAGTTATAGTATTCTATATTGTAATATTACATACACAGAGAGGATTCAAACTAAATTGTCATCGTTATTATCATTCACACTGGGATTTTACTCCACTAACTACAGAGATAAGAAAATACCAGAGTAACTCCTGACACGGTCTTGATAGGCACTTTGCAGGATTCCTATGGAGAAGCCATTTGAAAAGCTCCTTGGGGCGCTCCTTGCCTCGCAGCCGAGACAGCATTTTCCAAAGCAGGGGCTGGGCCATGACTCAGCCAGCGACTCTGTCCTAAGCACCCCCCTGGGCCAGGCCACACAGAGTCCCATTGGACATGCATGGCAGCCTCCAAAATGGCCACCGCCATGGAGGGCAGGCCCAGAACAGACAGAAGACTGCCTGAACTGGGAGATTTGGACATTGACAGAGGCTGATGGGGGAGGGGGAACCTCTGGGGACCCCCCCCCCGCAGCCTCAGAGAAACCCACCGGAGTGGTGGCAAAAAGTTATTTTTCTTAATTTTTATTTTTTTTAAACAACCATGAACCCTCCAGACCAAACCACGTTTGTGTGTGCGTTGGGGTGCACAAAACCAAATGTGCCTGGGCCAGTTAGAGTCTGGTCCGGACAGAACTGAACCAAATTTGGTTTTGTGCACACCCCTAGTGTAGACCCATGTGATCATTTTTACTGATGCAATAATGTAACATACAACCTGTCTTGTATTCCTGGCTGTGGAAATGCATGTGGTTTTATTTATGGAGGGGGAGAGGAAGTCAGGAGGGAACTATTACAAGTAAAATCATTTTCATTGGACATGATGTCAGTGGAGGATGAAAAATCCGAACTGAACTGAGCTGCACTGAACAAATCGTCACACATATGCAAAATATATATTTTCTTACAAGAGAGTGCTTATCTAAGTGAACAATTCCCTCCTCTCAAAAGGGTGTTTTTGGTTGTGGAAATTGTTGGAAATTCTCTGTGGTGAGAGAATCCCTTTCTCATTATAGCAGAGTGCACAGAGGCACAACACAGTGGATTTAGTTAAGCATGCGTGTATGCTGAGAGTAAAGTAACTTGGAGACAATTCATAGTTTCAGATCAATATATAAGGCATTTATTAAGGAATTCCATTCTAGATAGGAAAGTGAGGAGTTTGGATATCTAATCTATCTATCTAGCTGGATGCAGATGGATTCTGCATCTTCTCTGCACATATGGTGCAGGGAGAGAGGCTTGCCATGTTGCAAGGTAGAAGGGCAGGTAGGAAGAGAGAGAGAGGAAGGAAGTTGATCTCTAAGATTAGCAATCTACATTTCAAAGGGATAGCATCAGAGCAGTGGAGAAGGGATGACCAATGTCTTGACCCTCTAGCCCTCTGACTTACTAGTCTGTCCTCCACTGTCTGAGACAAAGAGACAGCGCAAAGTCCTTTAACTTCCAACAGAAATAACACTAGTTGAAGCATGGAAAAGTAGTGGAAGGATAAGTGAGTGGCCAATGTCTCCCTATGATAGGCCAATGTCGCCCTATGCCCATACTGTAGCAGCTCAGGGTTAATTTCAGTGCTGTCATCTCTGAAAACCCCTTCCCCATGTGCATGATCCCCAAAAAGACCCCTGCTAACTGGGCAAAGAGGCACCTTTTACCATGGTGATTCTCTTTATTTAGCAGGGGGAGAGTAACTGGCCCTATTCACCCCCAGTACAGTACTTCCAGTGACTGTTGCTGGTGTGTGTCTTAAGTTTCTTTTTAGAATGTGAGCCCTTTGGGGACAGGGAGCCATCTTATTTGTTTGTTATTTCTCTTTGTAAACCACCCTGAGCCATTTTTGGAAGGGCAGTATAGAAATTGAATTATTATTATTATTATTATTATTATTATTATTATTATTATTATTATTATTATTATTATTAAAAGCATGGGCCCAACACATGCCAGCGTCAACTTCCATGAGGTCAAGAAGAATGAGCATGCAAGCTGTGCTGCAAATTTGTTATTAGTATAAGAATTAGAGATAGATTTCCCATGATCCATTCCTTTACTGTTCCTCTGGTTCACTCTGCCCTGTTTTCCTCTCCTCTTGAATTCCTTTTAAACTAGGAGAACTGGAGTATGCACAGTTTGCCTCTGATTTCAGTTCATTCTGTTCAGTTGCTTCCTTTCTTCCTTCTACATAACCAATGTCTCAAGAATTTCTGTATTGTTGTATTTTACTGATACACCCATGTGCTCCTGCACAGTGGTAAAACACTATACAAAAATTTTTTGATTCTTGATTCAACTATATATACTTTCACATTGTTTTTGTGTGTGCAGTGTTTTATCAATGTTAACATGGCATTGTAAAGCACAACCCAGGCTATTTCATGCTGCTTCCCATTTGAAAATGGAGAGCAGCATATTGGGCTTCATTGTAGAATATTCCATATTGTTTTTGATTCAAAAAGTAGAGGCAGAGTCGTTCTTGGGTGTGATAGAAAGTAAGCAAAGAGAGCAAGCCTACATGTTACAGTCCTCTCGGGACAAGCTGTTCAGCTTTCTGTGTGTTGAAATACTGAAGGTTCCTTTCAGAAGCTGCTCCCATGCCCACGGAAAGCTGGAAAAGCATGGTAAATGTCCATGTCTCTTGTCACCCCTGGGAAGGAGAAAGCTGTCATCCCTTGAGAAGCTTGTCAGCCCTTGGGAAGGAGAAAGCTGTTTATTGTCCAACATTTTGCTTACAGGAAGGATATGTTAGCTAGTTGCGTTTCCTCCTTCCATTGTTACCACGCAACTCACCTGCCCTAACAGTTTGGAAGGGAGAGTAGCAGGATAGATTAGTTGCACAATATAAAGAGAAAAGTCATCCAAGCAATAGTGTCAGTGCCTAGCAAAGCCTATCCTGTTCTTAGGAGCCATGAAGGCTCTACAGCAGCATGGATGCACCATATGTAAGCTATTGGGCCCATTCTCATGACCAGTCCTACCTCAACTAGGTCCTATCAGCCCTACCCAATTAGAGCTGATTGTGTGAAGCACTAGGATCACTCCTGATCCTACTGCTCCTTCCCTGGTTATCCGTGTTTTGAAACCCCAGCTTGAAGTGAGGTAGGAGGACAAGTGTACACCTCCTACCTCACTCTCTGGACCTCTGAAGCTCTGCGCTGCCAGCAGCTGCTCCTGGGCTGCCATCAGCCATCTTTACCATAGAGCTTGGAAGAAGGAGTGGTTAGGCAGTGTGGAGCTTCCCTGCTGCTCATGAGGTGCATTGTGGGATACCTGGTGGCTCCAGCTTCCTCCCCCCTCCCAATCACTGCTTATCTCACCGCCATGCTGCTCCTTTGGGGGCACATGGGCAGCAGAGCCCTGATCAGGTTCTGGTCATCTGGGGGAGGCAGGTAGGCTCCTGCCTTCTCCCAAGCCCAGCCCCTTGTGGTCATGTGAATGACCTTATTGACTATTACTGAAATATAAGTCATAGTCCAATAAAATAAGGGAATATATTCATTTTTGAACAACTGGATTTGTTCAAAAGGAGCTCAGTCAGTTTCCATGAATACTGAACTAAACATGATATGCTTATTATGTATGTTTGGGGTTTGTTTCCAGAAGTCAATTCATTGGAGAGCTCTCTTTTTTTTTTCTTATTTAAAAACTATGGAATGGTGTCATATTCAATATCCATACAGAATACACATAATGTACCAGGATGCAACATTTTTCCAGGGCACTGTGTGTAAGAAATGGTGGTTGCCATGAACAATTCAGTTGTCAATGTGAGTGATCAAGATGGCACCCACCAAGAAACTGCAAAAAATAAATAAAAGGATTTTTTAAAAAAAACAAAAAAACAAAACAAAAAAACACCACTTATCCAAATGGGTCCTGAAATAAACAACACAAGACCTGAAGGTCCCAAAATGAATTTAAATGTAAGTCACACAAATAAATGGGGTGCACACTCCTACAATGACACGAATTATTATGTGCACACTCCTACAATGAAATGAAGGAGTTGATATGTAATTACAAAGCACCTTCGGCTGCTACCGACTTTTCATTTCTACCTAGATTTAATCTGATGAAGAATTACTGAATTCCCTTAACTCTAGCCTCCCTTGATCTGTCCAGAAGTTAACTCTTCTAGAACCATGGTTCATTCTTGTTTTTACATCTGAAATATCTTTCTGCCCCAGTGGGTTTTATAATAAGCTTTGCCAATGATTTATGAAATGTGGAAAGACATTATTTTGTCCAGCTGTTCAGACAAATTAAAAAGGCTACCTTTGCTTTCTGAAAATAAGGAGGATGAAGGATGAGTGATTCACATGCTGAGAAGCTGTTGGCATAGAAATGACTGTGGTCTTGATCTTTTGCCAGCTTAGGAAGCATATACAGTTGTAAACAAAGATGATGCTTTGGGTTTTGTGTCAATTTTCTAGCTGTATATGTTTTGTTTCTCGATAGCCTGTTCTCTAAGTTTATTTTATTTATTTATTTATTCTAAAAACCAATTTGTAAATAAAGAATCACAGAAGCCTTGTATTTAACTTCTTGTAATGGTCAGAATGCTTGATTTTTTGAAGCTAGCTACCTTGTTTAATTTTATATGTCAAACCAAATGTGTATTCCCTCAAATACAGAATATAGTGGAATCTAGCAGTAAAGTATCAGATTAAGATCAATCTCATCCATGCACCAACATGGGAGGGTGGGCAAGACTAATCACAATGCTCTCATTCCCCCTCTCCCTATGTTGAGCCTGAATATGGTGATAGCATCTGCAGAGACTTATGTTTTAATATAAGCATTAAAACACAGGAGCTCACTTCTGCTCAGCACTAGTAGGGTGGCAGAGAGCAGCATGCCTGCAGAAGCACTGTTTTGCAGCTCAGCCCACTCAGAGCACTGCCAAGCAGATAAATGCACACAGAAGGAAGAGTGATATTTTTCTGCCTTGTCCTTCCTCCAAAAGTACTTTTTGACTTCAGAAATATGTCCTTTGGGGTTTTACAGCCCTCAGGGACATATTTCTAAGGTCCTAACATCCTTTTGGGAAGAGAAAAGAGCCAAGAAGATTACTCCCCACCTTCCCTCAACATGCATTTGCTAGCTTGGCAATGCTCTAGACTGAACATTGCCAAGACAGCATTTTTTGCCGCTATGCTGTTCAATTTCAATTCAGTTTATTATGATCAAAGATCAGCACACAGATCAAATACAGATACAAGAGTCCCCAAAAGTGAACATCAAGAACAGTGCATGCATATATATAAACATACACATAAAATTTACAATTAAGAACTATTACATAAAATATAAAATGGAATAAGATGGCAAAATAAAAACAAAATGAATTAAGAGCCTGAATTAACCATCTCCAACACACTGTATGCCGGTCTTAATCACAGCTGTACAAAATTTGGCCACCAGATGCAAGTATACGTATCAGAAAGAAATACGTTTATATAAAACTCATCAGAATTATCTGGCTATCTAAAAACAAGAGGGGCAATAAGTCTAAGATGCAGATCATGATAAAATGAGCAATACAAAAGCACATGACCTACCATTTCAACATCGCCATTCCCACAAGGACACAATCTCTCCAAAAAAGGAACCCTCCTAAATCTCCCTCTAATACCAAAGAGCGCAACACATCCATTCTGCCTAGCGTCAGGGCTCTTCTGTAGGTTGGATATGTCGGAATACAAAGATAGTTGGCTGGTTTTTGCAAGGGCTTAACTGCTCCAAACCACCTGTAGCGTGATGCCCAACCTAAATCTATCTGGTGTCCCATATCGATAATACACTGCTTAAGGATCACTCTGACATCATAGCCCAGGAGAATAAGAAATTCTATTGACAGTCCATACGCTTTTAATTTTTCACTGATTAAGTGGGTCCAATCAGAGGGTTGTTCACCCTGAAAGATTAAGGGAGCCAAGCCAGAACAGGGGGCGGGGGTGGAATCAATTTCAGCAAGAAGTTGAACATATAAATCTAGGCAGAGGACGCCAAGTTCAACAAATTAGCTTCCAATCACAGATTGACATTTGACATACAACAGGGGGTTGAAAAAATAGCCCTGAGAAATTTGGACTGGATCCTTTCAAGTGGACAAAAGTCACGATATATGCAAATCTGTGAGCCATAAAGAAGCTGCAAGATTACTTTAGTTTGAAAGACCTTAATGGCAGCTGGAACATATCTGCCCCCTGCTGAAAAGAAGAATCTCAAAATCGCAGTAGTGGACCTCAGGGCGTTTGTTACAATGGCCTTAGTTTGCTCTTTCCAGCTACCTGTCACCTGGAAGATGACCACCCAAATACTTGTATTGCAATATCTGTGTTACATCAACCCCATTAATTTGCCATTTATGCATAATAGATTTCTTGGCAAACATTACGACCATAGTCTTCTGGTAATTGATGGAGAGCAAGTTTTCATGACAATAGCCAGCCAAAATTCTCAGTATTTTCCTTCTCCCCAACAGAGATTGTGACAGAAGCATAGCATCATCTGCATAGAGAAGAAAAGCTAGATGTCTACCATCATATCACTAATATAGAAGTTAAACTGTAGTGGGGCTAATATACAGCCCTGCCGGACACCCTTTTCCACTCTAATGGGGTTTGTTAAGTGTCCCTGTGGATTGCAGTGCACTCTTAGGTGAGAGCACCTATAAAAAATTTTCATTAGCAGAAGTAACCTTCAGCTGATTGACGAATTTGATAATTTCCCCCATAATCTATCACGAGAGATATGATCAAAGGCTGCCTTGAAATCAACAAAGGCAGCATACAGTGCACTCTTCAGTTTGTTTTTATAATTGCGTATTAGACGTCTCAGGACCAGAGCCTGGTCTAAGGTGGATCATCCAGCTCTAAAGCCAGCCTGCTCATCTGCCAGTACATGTTCTCACTCAATTCAATCAAGGAGCTTCCGGTATAAGTGTCTGGCATAAAGTTTACTGATTATGGAGAGGAGGCTAATTGGTTTATAATTAGCTGGATCGGTTTATTGGAAGATTGGAATAATTATAGCTAGGCCCCAGTCATGAGGGATACACACGGTCTGACTGATAGATGTGAAGCATGATGCTAAAACTGGGGCCCCACCAAGCCATATTAGACTTTATCAATTCAGTGGGGACAAAATCAGCACCAAGTGCCTTCCCAGATCTTTGTTTAATAATTCCCAGATCAACGTTTGATAATTGTCCACAATTTCATTTATCGAACCCGCCATTAGGATATTAGACCTAAGGTGCAGCTGTTCTACTCAAGAAGGTTGCTCAGGCCTTTAGTAATCTCACTGGTCCATCTGACATGAGAGCAAAAAACAGAGTCAGCATAAACAGGGGTTGGTTCTTTCAAAATGAAAATATTGCAATCTGGGACAGCCATGCTGTTCTTTGCCACCCTACTAATACTGCCAGGGTTTTCCTTAGAGAGCTCTGGTGGGGTGTGGGGCCCGGGGCAAATCAGCCAATGCAGCACAAATCAGCCAGTGCAAGGAATTGGTGGGAGCTTTTAAAAGCTTTACTATTGACCCTGGTAGCTTTCCTAGAGTGGAGATTGCAAAAAAGAAAGCACAGTATAAACAACTAATTAAGAGGAAGAAGGAGGTATCAATCAAAGAGGGTTGGAAACTTTTGATAGAGGCGGCCAAGGAGAGAAATCAGATAAAGTTTTGGAAATTGGTGACCCCTGCATTAAATAAATCAACACCTTGTCTCCCACCATGTATTTCTGTTGAAATCTGGGAAGCCCACTTTCATACGTTGTATCAAAAACCAGTCATCAAAGTCAGTGGTAGCACTGACTTTGAACAGCAACTCCAGACTTTGGATATCCCGGTGTGGGCCCCTGTAACACACGCAGAGGCGGAGAGGCTGATTAGTTCATTCCCTTCGGGGAAAGCCCCTGGAATTGACAGTATCACTCTAGAGACTCTTAAAGCAAATATGACCTGGTGGGTCCCGCTCCTCTCCTCTCTCTTCACGGCTATAGATGTAACAGCATTAATACCAAATGAGTGGAAAGTAGCTATAGTGGTCCCAATTTATAAAAAAAGACTTGGGAGCGATCCAAAAAAATTATCATCCAATCAGCTTGCTAAGCATAATTAGCAAAATATATGCTAAACATCTGTACTTAAAGCTAAAAGACTGGCTTGAGGAAAGGGATATCCTGGCTCTAGAGCAGGCGGGCTTTAGAGAGGGGAGATCCACTTTGGATCATGCCCTGGTTCTTCAATTTCTGTCGGCTAAGTATTCAACGAAGCCACATAGAGGACTTTTTGCAGCCTTTGTTGATTTAAAATCAGCGTTCGACCTTATCCCTTGAGAAAGACTCTGGAAAAGACTCTGGGATTTGGGCATCGAGAAAAGACTGCTCTTGTTAATTTTTACTTTATATTCTGGTTCCACTCTAAAGGTACGTTACAACCTCCAAGGGGCTTTGACTGCTGCAATCCCCTCAGATAGAGGGGTCCGCCAAGGATGTATACTGGCCCCTACGCTATTTAACCTGTATATCAATTCTATAGTCTCTTTTATTTACTCCCCTTCCACGCATCCTCCCAAGATCGCAAATAGGCATTTCTCCGTTCTATTATATGCGGATGATATGGCGATTCTTTCGCTAACACCAATTGGCCTAAACTGTGCTCTCCTTCTGTTAGATAAATACTGTACACAGGAGAAATTGGAGATCAATTATCAAAAGACAAAAGTCATGGTCTTTGCTAACCGGCCCAGAGGGCATCAGTGGTCAATAAGCTCACATAGGATAGAGCAGGTTAAGTTCTTTAGGTATTTAGGAGTTCTATTTCATTCTTCCTGTTCACGTAAACCTCACCTCGATTCAGCAATTTTAAAGGCCAAACCAGTAGTTAAATCAATACTCTCTTACTATTACACTAAGGGTACATCCTATGTTCCGGCTGTGGTCAGAAAGAAAGAAATAACTTGCTAAGTAAAAAAAAAAGTCTTTTTTACATCTGACTTTTGGGAAGTACAAAAGAATCAATAACCATTAGAGGTGTGCAGAACATCCCGCTAGCAATTTCGGGTGATTCGGGGCCAAACCGAATCACCCCCGATGTCCCCCAATATTTTTTGGGGCCGAGCCGAATCACCCAAATTTCGGGGCCAAAAAATTCAGGTGATTCGGCTCATGGCCGATTTTGGGGGATTTTTTGAAGTTTTAGTGACTTTGGGGCAATTCGGGGGCATAGAATGGGATCTGGGCAAAAAGAGTGGGATGGGGTGGTAGATAGTGCCTAATGGGTGGAGGCTACCACCCGTCCCCAATTTCAGAGTGATTGGCCAGAGGGCTGGATTTTGTTGATTTTCTGAGGTTTTTCTTCATAAAGTGCTTTGTGGTAGATTGATTCATTCATCATATTCATAGTAAATGCGAGTGTGAAGAAGTGAAAGTGGGGTCATGAGAGTTCTTTAATTGAAAAAAATCTCATTTGCTATCATTGAATGAGAATTCACACCTCAGAAAATAAGGGAATAACATCCCTTCAGAAAAACTTCTGAGGTGTGAATTCTCATTCAATGATAGCAAATGAGATTTTTTTCCAGTAAAGAACTCTCATGACCCCACTTTCACTTTTTTCACACTCTCACTTACTATGAATATTGAATGAATCAATCTACCACACTGCACTTAATGAAAAAAAAACCCTCAGAAAATCAACAAAATCCAGCCCTCTGGCCAATCACTCTGAAACTGGGGATGGGTGGTAGCCTCCACCCATTAGGAACTATCTACCACTCCACCCCACCCTTTTGGGGCAGATCCACTTTCTGCCCCCAATCTGCCCCAAAGACACAAAAACTTCAAAAATTCCCCAAAAATCAGCCCTCTGCCCAATCCCCCTGAAATTGGGGTGTTAGCTGCCACCCATTAGGCACTACCACCCCACCCCACTATTCTGCCCCAGGCCCCACTTTCTGCCCCAATCTTCCCCAAACTACCCCAAAGACATGAAAACTTCAGAAATTTCCCAAAAATCACCCCTTTGCCCAATCCCCCTGAAATTGGGGTGGTATTCTGCACCCATTAGGTGCTACCACCCCACCCCACTCTTTTTGCCCAGATCCCATTCTATGCCCCTGAACTGCCCCAAAGTCACTAAAACTTCAAATATTCCCCAAAAATCAGCCCTTTGCCCAATCCCCCTGAGCTGTTCTGAGCTGTTTCAGCTGAAACGTACCAACCATTCCAGCTGCCATTTTGGATATCAAAATGGCAGTTTGTCTGGTCTCAGCGCATGTCTGGTGGCCATTTGCATGGTGGTGCTGACCAAACAAATGGGTGCAGAGCATGCTCAGAGGCCAGAAAGATTGCCATTATGAAATCCAAAATTGTGGCTGGAATAGTCTGCTGTCAGGGGTCATCCGCCAGACATTCCACAGGAACTTTTATTTTGTGTTCTGTTCTGAACTCAGAATGCAATGCAAACTGTGTTTCATGCACACCCCTAGTTACCATAACTGTAAGTTCTAAACCCTGTGTAGGCATTTAGGAGAATACTGTTGAAAATGCTTACAAAAGTTGAAAGGGGTTGGAAGTCCAAGTCCCTGCTCATCACTCACCCTCCCAGCCCCACTCTTCAAGCTTACTACAGCATTTGTCTGAGTAGATGAACACTGTAAGCATGAGTGCCCCAGTCTCACAATCACAGGAGGACATGCAATCATGCTTACAGCGGCTGTATCTTCAGATAAACAGTGCAGTAAGTGTGAAGAGTGGGTCCGTGAGGGTGAATAACTGGTGGAGGCAGGACTTTCAACCCCTTTCAAGCCCTATAAACATGCTCAGTGTCATTTTCCTGAATGCCTGAACAGGGCTACAGTCTTCCATAAACAGCAAACCTCCAATACTCCAGCTATGTAGCCATTAGGATATGAAGCTAAGCAGAGAACAGCAGATTGAAACAAAGGGAATCTGAGAAGAGGTTGGGCTTTTTCAGTTGCCAGCTTGTTTACTTGCCCTGAATTCAGTTGCTCTGTGTTCTATTCTGCCTCCAAATTGTTACATGTCACTCTGTTAATTCATGGGCTTCAGAATTCTACTGAATTTCAAGGAAAATTGAATGAAAATGCAAAGTGCATTTGGAGGTTGATGCTTGGACAGAACATCTGAATATTTTATATTTTCTGAGAAAGCAAAAAACAATTGTAGTAGCAGAGGGTTTTTTGTTTGTTTGGTTTTTCTGGGAATGGAGCCCAATACTGCCTCTGCCGAACAAGCTTCACTGGCTTCCAGTTCATTTCTGGACACAGTCCCAAGTGCTAGTTTCAAAGACTAGAAGGCTATTTTCATGAACAGCCTAAACCAGGCTAGGGCAGCCCAGCCTGGGTTTAGACTGCTTGTGTGGAGTGCTGGGACTGAGGCTGATCCTGGCGCTAATGTCCCACCTAACCTGACTTTTTACTCTGGCCTTTAGCCAGTGTTAAGGGTACGAATGCATCCTTAACCCTGGTGCTGGGGTTGTGTTTATGTTTGGGCTGCACACTGCCTGAGCATACACAGAATCGGGTGCCTAGAGCTCCCTGGGGAATCCCCAATGCATCACAGCTGCATGGTGCATTGTGGCCAAACATCTTCTCTGGGAAAAGAAATCTCATACTCCAGAGATCCACACTGTGTGTAGAAGTGTGAATTGTGTGGGCATGCGCCAGCACAATGAAGAGAGGCTCTGTCTGTGTGGAAGGTAGGTCCATCCCTGCCTTCCCCCCTTCCTGTCCTCCCTGCCACTATTTTGGTCATGTGTACAACCTCTATATAAGTTTTATATGTATATGTGTTGGTTCCTCAAGTTCCCTGCTAACTGAGCAAAGAGGCACCTTTTAAAGAGGTGGTTTTAAAGTGGTGATTTCCTGGCCCTCTCCAACCCCAGCACAGCATCCCTCCAAACATCCACCTTATGTTTCTTTTTAGATTGTGAACCCTTTGGGGACAGAGGACCATCTTATTTATGTATTATTTTTCTATGTAAACCACTTTGAGAATTTGTTGAAGAGTGGTATATAAATAGTAGTAGTAGTAGTAGTAGTAGTAGTTCCAAGAAGAGCTGAGAAATAATACACAACATAAGCAGGAGGTCATTTTTCAAAATTAAGCATCTGAAAAAACTGGGCAAGTTTCTCTCATCTATTAGAAAATGGAGATGAATCCTTTAGAGAAATTCATGGAATAGCAAAATCTATTAGCCAAGTTAGTTAAAACCTCCATGTTCTGAGAGAGCATGAGCCTTTTCTCATGACCTGAGATTCCTGGGTAGGTGAGGATTAACCCAAGAATCTGTGGTCACCTGGGACACTGAGAGCCCTCCTCCCATTCTGAACTTGGGTAGAGCCCAGATCTGCTATTCAGGTTAGAAGTGAGGTAGGTCAAAAATGTCCTACCTTTTTTTGTTGTTGTCTGTGTTGCCACACCATTTTAAACTATTCGCAGGCAGCCAGTGGCCATGCTTGCTTCGGGGGCCAGGCCTAGCAGAGCTGCTGCAGTATAGAGGGCTGCTTCTCCGCTGCTTGTGCAATGCATTGCGGGATAACTGGAGGCCCCAGTTCCTGATATCACTAATGGAAAATACTGCGGCAGTATTCATATGGGCACATGAGCTGCAGAGTCAAAAGGAAGCTCTGGTCATCTGAAAGGCATGAGGTAGGAGCAGGCCTTCCCTCCGGCCCACCTCCATATGGTGGTACGAACAGGTTCACGATCTCTCAATCAGTGTTCCCTCTAACAGGGATTCCCAGATGTTGTTGACTACTACTCCCATAACCCCCAGCCAAAGGCCATTGCAGCTGAGGATGCTGGGAGTTGTAGTGAACAACATCTGGGAATCCCTGTTAAAGGGAACTGTGCTCTCAATACCTAATGTTGGGGAAATACAGTGAGGGAAAGCATTACATAATGCACTCTATTCTCAAAAGCTTGCAGATGGGGGCTCAGAGTAGGCTTGACCCTGGACCGAACCTCGCGCCCCCCACGGCCTATTCGGGGGGGGGGTTGTGGACATTGTACTATTTTTTTAATATAAAAAATTAAACGTACCCCTTACGGAGAGCAGGGCTTCTCCGAGGCATGACTCAGGCCATGTAGATGCCCATTATGCAGGCATGGCAGCCTCCAAAATGGCCACTGCAATTGAGGAAAGGCCCGGACATGCCAAAGAACACCCAAATGGGGCCATTTTTGAGAGGAAAAAGGCTGCTAGGGGGAGGAGGAACCTCCGTGGACTCCCCCACCCCGCCACCACCTTGGAGAAGCCCCCTGGAGGGGGTAAGTTGAAAAGAATTGATTATTTGTATTTATATTTTATTAAAAGGTCCATGAACTCCTTCCCCCGGACCGAACTAGACCAGGGAGGTTCAAGAGGCTGCTGGACCAAATTGGCCCAGTCCAGTTTGGGTCCAGTTCTGACTCAAACCGAACCGGGCCAGCCGGTTCTGTGCACACCCCTAAAGAACATTAAATAGCATTAGTACAGTAATTTTTACAATAGTCCAACAATGAGGATAAGAACACTCTAATAGCATTAGTAAAGTATTTTTTTTACAATAGTTCAATGATGCTGTTCACTAAAGGATCGATAGAGTTCCTGCTTTATTCATACTGAAAACCTACTTTGCATATTCTTCTTCCCAGAAAGAAAATAGATTAGTTATTCAAAAGATATAAACTGCATCAAGATTAGATGCGTTGCAAATGCTGACCATGCCACCATGCATTGCCAGCTGTTAAGGGAGAATTATAGGTACCTCCTTCAGTACTGGTTACTGTACTAGTTACCCAGTGCTAGGTTACAAAACTTATATTTTAATAGAATTGCAATTGACAAATAGTATATTTTAAAAATGTCATCAGAGGGCATGGTCTCTGAGCGAGCGTGTGCACACACACACACACACACACACACACACACACACACACTTGTTTCTATGAAACCCAATGGTGATACAGTATGTTCCTGACCTGTGGAATGCACTCCCAGCAGATATCCATAGTTTGGGCTTGGCATCCCTAAAATGCCAAGTTTAGGGTTCTCTTGGCATCAAGAGATCCCTAAAGACTTAGTTGTTTGGTCTGGCCTTCCTTTGTTTTAAAGCTGTTTTAAAGTATTTTTAATTGTTTTTAAATCGCTTTGAACTGTTTAAAATTTGTTTTTATATTGTTTTAATGTTTTTGTTTTAAATGGTGTTTGTTTTTGTATTTTAGTTGTTATGCACTGTCCAGAGCCTTTGGATGAGGCGGTATAGAAATGTAATAAACAAACAAACAAACAAATAAGCAAGCTACCAATTACTGATGTCTGTAGATAGCACAGAAAGAAAGACATAAAGTACTACATTGTAAAGACTTTCAAGAGGGAATATAGCCTCTGATAATAAACATAATAATTTATTTCCATTATATCATATGATCCAGGTTAATGGATACAAAAAATGTGCATGCAGCAGATGCACTCCTGTTTCTGAAACATAGAGGCTCATGTATATGGAGGGGGGCAATTTTTGCCAATCTCCCATTCCCCTGGAAGTATTCTGTGCAACCCACAATTATGGCCTTGAGGGCTGAGTGACCCCCAAGGACATAACTATAGATTGTACAGAGCACTTCTGGGAGAAGGAGAGATTGGCAAAAATCCCACCACACAACTCCCATTCACAAGCCTCCATGCTTCATAAGTGGAAGCACATCTGTTGCACATGTGCTTAATTTGTTTGTTTGTTTGTTTGTTTTTGGCTACATGCACTGAGTTAGTCAAGATGCTAACTACTATCTCTTTCTTTCTGTACTGTCTTCAGCGTAGGAGGTGATGGGTTATTGGTATTCTTTTTTTTAAAAGCATATAAATATCCCATCCCTTGTGGGATGCTTTGGATAATGTCAGAGTTTTGTGAGCACAGTGTGTGTGCTGCGTATGGGGAAGATGGATATCTTCCCCCACTTTTAAACAGAGGATGATCCATTATTGTAATGGAACTGGGGTTTGAGTCAAACCGGTTCACACACCCTTAACAGTCACCCACTGTGACATGTTTAATGACATTTTTGTGGATACAATATCTTGTATGCAGGCCAAATTGGATACCACAGTTATTGCAGAGTCCACTATGGAGGTATCCAGCCACTCCTCTTATAGGCTCAGATTGGATCACTTTCAGTTTGTGACTCCTGAGGATGTGGAAAAACTGCTTTGGACTGTACGTCCTGTATTCTGTTCTCTTGACCCTTGCCCAATGTGGCTTAGTTCATCTGGTAATTGTACTATCAGAGTTATGCAGGTCTTGGATCATAATAAAGATGATTGCTTGCTTGCTTGACTATCAGATAAAATCTGGTAAATTATAAGTGCTTCTCTGAGGGAGGGCAGGATTCAGGGATGGGATGAGCACCAAGGGGTTCTGCCAAAAGCTTCAAGAAACAACAAATTTCTGAGGAGGAAGCTGAGGAAATTAAAACAGCCGTACAATGTAGGGAATTCCAGGCATAATGGACAGGAAGAAAGAATGGGAGTTCTATATCAGTCTGATTTCCCTGAAATAAATGAGATACATTTTATGTAACAGTAAAGTATCACAGCTTTCATATTGATCATGCACCAATTACTCTTTCATTTTTATGTTGAACTATACATATGCACTTAAAAAAAAATCCACATTCAGTTTTATAGAGAGATTCTTATTTCCCTTTGTGGTCATGCCTGCCTGGCAGCTCATGTACATTTACCAGATTTGGTAAATGTACCAAATCTGGGCAGTGATGGAGTTAGTATAAACATAATTGGGTGGGCATTTCTGTTTTACTACCATTTAGATCCCTATTAATTACCTGCCGTAATAGTGTTTTAGCTGCATCTGAGCCACAAATTCATTCAGGTATACTTAGGAATTTGAGAGAGAGAGAGATGAAACTGTGAACTATGGCAGGAAATTCAGGAGTGGATATGGTAAATTCTATAGTTTCCGCGGGGAAAGCTTGCCATTGCCTGGCAGTGTCAGATGTCACTTTTTACTTTTAAACTTGTGTGCATGTGCAAGCACACACACCTCTGTGGGCAGTGGCAGCTGCAGCAGCACTGGAAATGCTGGATTTCTTCCCAGCAGCTGGCTTAGACCAGCTCTTCTTTTGTTTTCCCCAGAATGCCCTGGGAACGATGCTCTGCTTTGACATAGCATCATTCTGAAGGAGATTCTTGGGGGTTAATGATGGCCCTCATATGGGGTAAGAAGAGTAATGTCTACTGGTTCTGCCACTGATGCTGATGGTTATGTGTAGCATTATTCACTGAACCTTAAAAAAAAATTGGCAACTGGACAGAGACAGCTGTCACACAGAGATTCAACAGTCTGAGTGCTGCTGCAAGAAAGAAAGAAAGAAAGAAAGAAAGAAAGAAAGAGAGGGGGAGGACTCTCAATGTTGATATTGTGGTGTGGCAAGTCTCCCCCTTTGGTAACTTTCCCTCTAAAACTCTCACAGAATTTTGTACCCCTGACCTACAGATTTTACTGTTTTACTGTTGAGTGAACAGACCACTCATTTTTGCTGCCTATGAATGGTCTAGCAAAAATGGGAGGGAGCGGCTCTTAAGGGCGGAGGGAGCGGCCCTACTTGGACTCGTGGTTTAGCAACCAAAGATATACCACAATGAAAACAACACTCTACATGTTTACATTACTATGTTACATATTTTAGAGTCATAAATTTATTATATATGAATGAGGAGGACTTCACTGTAGTTTTTATAATCTGTAAAGAGCTAAATATACATGTTTGTTTCTTTCCACTAAATCAGAGGCCCAACTACCAGTAAATTGCACCAAGACAGGCTGCCTACAAACTCAATTCCATTAGGTGATTCAGGCTTGCTATTTAGTTAACATATGGTCCCCGGTATTGCTCCCTACAGCAATAAACATGAACCACACCTTTGAGCATCCTTCTACATTGATGACAAAGATGGCAGCCCTCAATGGGG
The DNA here is from genome assembly GCF_027244095.1 of Hemicordylus capensis. Taxonomy (NCBI): domain Eukaryota; kingdom Metazoa; phylum Chordata; class Lepidosauria; order Squamata; family Cordylidae; genus Hemicordylus; species Hemicordylus capensis. The sequence continues at coordinate 65,634,148 of NC_069662.1, read as the reverse complement.
AATGAATTTCCTCCTTTTTACAGTGCACTCTTTAGTATCACTGTAAGTTGTGCATACCACTGTCCAGTTATTTAAAATCAAGCTTTGAGACATTTTTTTAAAATTTTATTGAAACACTTCAACCTATATTCATTCCAATTAATTCAAATCAATACAAATCAATAGTTCAATACAAATCAATATAGCATACTTATAATATGAGCCAACAAAACTATATAGATATTATAAGACCACTAATAGAAGGAAAACTACTATTTTAGACATATCAGAGTACTCATAAGTTCCATGCTTCATGACTAAGGTCAGAATTACCTTGGTTACATTCTAAATAAGAGATATATATATTTCCAGATAAGATAAAATAGTGATTCTTTTCTCTGGTTTTTCATCATCTTTAGCTTATATGAAAATTTTCCTAGAATTGCCCATGACCATACTTTATTGTACCATCTCTCCACATTTAGGTTGACTAGTAGTGCCACATTGCTGTGCCACAATTGCTTTAGCAGCCAGGATTAAGAAAGTAACTAATTCTTTATCTTCTACTTTAGTATTATTTCCTGTAAAAATATGTTAAAAAGTCAAGTCTGGAGAATACTCTACTCTTTGGTTCATTATATTTACTAATTTCAAGAAAGATTTTCTCTCAAAATAGTTTAATTTCTCACATGTCCACCACATATGGTAATATGTACCTTTCTGTTTACAACCCCTCCAACATTGTATAGAATTATGTTGAGAAAATCGAGCTACTACTGAAGGTGTTAAATACTAGTGGTGTAGTGTTTTCCAATGGCATTCTTGAATGGAGACTGAGAGAAAGCCCCCTGACTTCCATATTGAGAGGCAGTGTGTCTTCTGTATCTTTTTAGCTAAATCCATTTCCCATGCATTCCTTAGCCCTATTGGGGGGTCTCCAGTCCCTATTTGTATTAACATTTCGTGTATCTTAGAGCTTATCCCTTTAGTAGTGATGTGCCCAGACTAGTCCGGAGGCCACTCTACAGGCCTCCAGACCAGTCCGGGCATGGGTGGTTTGGGGTTCGGGTGGATTGGGGTGGGGTTCCTTTAAGGGTGGGGGAGGGTTTACTTACCCCTCCCGCCGCTTTCCCCCCTCTGGTGCACGTATTTTCATCAGTAATTGTGGTAGCAGGATATCTCCCTGCCGCCCCTCCCCCCCCTTGGCTGCAAAAGGCTTCAAGAAGCCTTTTGCGCATGCACACATCGCGCACGTGCTTCACGCCTCCACGCCGTGCATGTGCGTGTGTGGCTGTGCGTGTGCACGTCACGGAGACGTGAAGCACGTGTGTGACGTGCGCACATGCAAAAGGCTTCTTGAAGCCTTTTGCTGATGAAAAGATGTGCGCCGGAGGGGGGGAAGCGGTGGGAAGGGTAAGTAAACCCTCCCCCCACCCTTAAAGGAACCCCCAGCCCAGTGCCGGACCACAGCTTCACGGTTCCATGCACACCTCTACACTTTAGGTTGATCCAAACAACTAAGTATTAATTTCTCAAACTCTGTAAGTGGCCGGGTAGCAAAGTTCTCAACACTAGTATCCACCAGTATGGATCTAATTTGAAACCAAACTAGCCAGGGAATTTGAGAGCCTGTTTCTTGCTCAATCTCCACCTTCTTGAGCAATCTTGTTTCTGTAGAAGTCTCTTATTCTATATTTAAAAAATCTAACTTCTTCAAAAAGGCCACTCTGTATTTATCTGCCCCACTATCCAGATAAATTAGTAAAGGTGTTAATGGAGAGGTGCCCCCTATCAATATTGAATTTTTTTCTTTCCATAACTGGATCATATTCCTAGTAAATATAAATATATTATTAATTTTCTTGGCCTCCTTGAATTTTTTGGATTAAAGATTATTTGTCTCAAGACTCCTTCTGGCTCTTGTGTTTCTTCTATTTGTATCCATTGTTTTGATATGTCGTCTGTTATAAATGCTACCATATGGCTTAATTTGGCAGCTTGATAGTACAGTTTTAAATTTGGAAGTCCCCATCCAGCTTGTTTTTGAGGTCTAAACATTATTTTTCTATTTAATCTCAATTTTTTGGTATTAAAACAAAACCTCTCAGTTTTATTTTGTCATAACCTAAATATTTTATCAAGGATTTTCACAGGAAGAGCTTGAAATAAAAAATTCAGTTTAGAGAGTACTTTCATTTTTATTTGCTATTCTTCCCAGTATGTTAAGATTTAGTCTTTTCCAGTGGTTCATATCCTTATTAGGTTTTTTCCAAACTGGCTTAAAGTTATTATTAAATAGTTTGTTAATATTTTTAGTTATGTTAATGCCTAAGTACTTAATCAATTTCTACATTATTGGGATCCCCAGATCCCTAGAAACTTCCTTTTGAATATTGGATGGAGTATGAAAAAACATCAATTGGGATTCATTAAAATTGTCAGATAGCCCTGATACCTCCACAAATTCATATAGTTCTTTCTTTAGGTATTCAATAGGGTCACTAGGTTCTGCAAGGATTAAAACAATATCGGCAAATAAATCCAATAGATATATGTTATTTCTTAGTTTAGCTCATTTAATTTGGTTATTCGTTCACAACGCAATTGCTAAAGTTTCTAATGCTAAGTTAAATAACAGAGGTGACAAAGGGCATCCTTGTTTAGTACCCCTAGACATTGAGAACCATTCAGAATCAAAGTTGTTAATTCTAATTTGGGCTTAAGTTAAACCATAAATCTGATCAATCATCTTGTAGAAAACTAGGCCAATTTTGAATTTCTTTAAAACATGTTTTAAATAAATTGGCTCTAAACAGTCAAACGCTTTAAGTATGTCCAGAGAGCATATCGCTAAAGAGGTTGACTTGACTTTAGAGGCATATTTAATAACTTTTTAATAGAATTAAATATATTTCTCCTAGGAATAAATCCTGATTGATCTATATTAACAATTCTGTGGATAATTAATTTAAGTCAATTAGCCAATAATTTGGTGTATATATAATCAACATTGAGTAGGGAGATTGGTCTATAGGGACTAACTTCCTGTAAATCTCTACCTGTTTTGGGAATTACTGTTATTTTTGAATCATGCCATGAAGATGGGAGACATACTCCCTGGAGTAGAGCGCTGATTAAAATTACAAACTCTGGGATAATAATTTCTTTGAATTCCCTAAAAAATTCCCCTATCAAACCATCCGGTCCTGGAGATTTGTGACTCTGTATTGTTTTAAAAACTTCAAACAATACTGCCTCAGTGAAGGGTGCATTCAAAAATTGTATATCCTCTGGAGTTAATTGCGGAACGTTAATCTTATCTAGATAATTAAGAATTTTTCCTTGTGTTGGATTGTGGGAGATATAATTGTTTTTAAAAATTAACAAATTGAACACTAATATCTTTAGTGTGAGTAGTGATTCGACCTTTATCGTCCTTTATTACTTTTATAATCCTCTTTGCCTTGACTTTCCTCAATGTATGTGCTAACAATCTTGTATTTTTGTTATCATATTCATAGTATCTTTATTTTAAATATGTAAGCTGAGCAGAAATTTTTGTTGTTTCCAAAACCTCAAGCTCCTTCCTTTTCTTCTCTACTTGCTTAAGGATACAATTTGACCCTGTTCTATTAAATATTGCTAATAGATGTTTGATCTCCAACTCAAGTTTTTCACTCACTTGTATTACTTGTTTTTAATCCTACTCATCTGGTTAATACACTCCCCTCTAATAACAGCTTTCATCGCATCCCATCTCATTGCTAGTGTTGTATGCTCCTTATCATTTTTGTTAAAAAAAATTCTTAGTGTTTGGGCCAATTGTTGCTTTGCCACCCAATCCACAAGTAATCTAGGATTAAATTGCCACACTGGGGTAAATAAAGTTTTCTCCTCTAATTTGAATTTAAAAATCACTGGAGCATGGTCTGAAACCAAAATGGGTCCAAATTCTCCCTTATGAAATTGAGATAACAAGGTATTAATTGCCCATATATAATCCAATCTAGGGTAAGACTGTTGTCTTCCTGAGAAAAAAGTAAAACTTTTACAGAGGAGTTGAGCAAATGCCAAGTATCTAAAAACTCATATTTATTTATCAATCTTTGAAGGCTCAAAGATAGTGAAGTTTGTTTCTTATGCTGCATAGATCTTGACTTATTCTCATTAAATGACTTAGTAACATCAATGTTGTTGCTATTGTTGTTGTTGTTGTTATTATTATTATTATTTTACATTTATATCCCGCTCTTCTTCCAAGGAACCCAGAACGGTGTACTACATACTTAAGTTTCTCCTCACAACAACCCTGTGAAGTAGATTAGGCTGAGAAAGAAGTGACTGGCCCAGAGTCACCCAGCAAGTATCATGGCTGAATGGGGACTTGAACTCGGGTGTCCACGGTCCTAATCCAGCACTCTAACCACACCAAAAAACAACAACCCTGTATTGGTACCAGCAAACCTTTTCATTTTACTCATTGTTTTCTGCAGGAAATCAATCTGTCTCTGATTTGTAGCATAGATAGAAGCCCATGTGATATCCTTATTGTATAACTTCCCCTTAACGAAAATAAATCTTCCCTCCTTATCTTTCGAAATGTTTGCAATAACAAGATCAATGTTAACTTTAAATAAAATACCAACCCCTTTGGCCTTATTTGTCCCTTGCGCAAAAAAATGTTTCCCAAAATAAGTGTCAACAATAGCATCTGTCTTATAAGTCTCTTGCAAAAACACCACCATTGGGTTATAGGATTTGATATGTTTAGATATCCTGGCCCTTTTAATTGGATCCCCCAAACCCCTGACATTTAAGGAAACAACTGCACATTGTTCACTCATTCGTAATTCTTCCGTAAACCAGATAATTCAGAGCCTCTCAGGTCATATGTTGCTATCACGATATATCTATCTAAATGTACTATAATTTCTGTCTTAAAGTGTCTATCTAGTTCTTCTGCTTCTCTTTAAAGTGGAGTGGAGTATGTTTAAGTGTTTCTTTTTTTGTTATGCTTCCTCCTCCCTACTTCCACCCTTCCTGAATCCCTTCCCCTCCCCTCCCCATCACCCCCACCCCACCCTCCCAAGCTTTGGGACATGAAGGTTATTTAGTTGAGCATTCAGAATTTCTGAAAATGTTGGCCTTCTTTTAATTTTTTTTTAAATTATCCAGCTAGTATATCCGGAAGATTTGAATTCCTGCTTTTGTCCTCAGAAATGCTTCTTAGAACAGCAAATAGTAGCAAATTGAAAACTAAAATAACTATCACTACCAAGGTTTTGTGTTGTAAAGGGGAAAAATCTCTCTCCCCTTATTTTCACTTTGGAAAGACCGAAGATTTGGTCTCAAAATGGTGCCTAGAATTTAAATTACAGGATTCTACAGAAATTTATAGAAATTTTTAGAAAGAGACACAGGATTAGTTCTCATCCATACATAAACCGGTGTCAGGATTACACCACCTCAGACTTCAGCAGATATGTTGGATGTTCTTCCTGCAGGTTATATGCTAATCTTTACAAAAATATTCTTTTCACATAGAAAAGTATGATATGAGGGAGAAGATTAGTCTAGAACTCTTCTCCCTGACATCTAGATTGCTACGTGGAAGGATGTAGCTTGTACAGAATGTACAGAGCATTCTGTTCTCTAAGGCTGCACCTGTATCTGAAGTGGTATAGTTCAGACATAGCTTTCCCACCCTAAGCTGTAGGTACAAACATATTTATATATATATATATTTAGGCTGGGATGTGTGGAGGATTTGGTTTGGATGTGGGATACCTAAGTTCAAATCATAGTACATCTATGAAGCTGCTTCACCTATTACATTTTGAATACACAAAATCTTCCCATTTATTGTCATGCATATTTTAACTTTTCCAAACATTAGTGTTGCATGTTCACAACACTAATCTGCAAAAGCAGACAACTTTTTTTAATAATAAGATTTTCTAAATTGTAGTTGGCTTTCATTCTTGTGCATATCGTATGAAGAATTGGATTAATTGCACATCATTCCCCCATTCAGTGAAGATATGAACACGGTTGTGCATTACATCTGTTATTTCTTAATTAGTCTTCTGTTTGTAATATGTACCCCAGAGGCATCTCTATTGCAAAAAACTGCAAATTAATGGCCCTGCAATTTTGCCTATTTGTCACCAGAAATTTCTTTCACCAGCCCAATCAATCCATAATAAAGCCAGGTACCATGTACAATTTATTTTCTGGGAACAAAAATATACTCCAGTGCAGAAATGTATCCCAAATACAACTGACATTAGGATATAGATCCCTGCTAACTGGGCAGATCGAATTAATAATGTATAGAAGGGAAGTATAGAAATTGAATTAATAATAACAATAACAACAACAACAACAACAACAACAACAACAACAATAATAGTGCCCCAGGTAGTGCCAAGTGAGGCACTACCTTGCCGCCAGTGAGGCACTGCCTTGGTGTGGTTGTGGGGCTTGCGTACTCTGAGGAAGGTTAGAACCTTCAAAAGGTAAGGCCTTTTGAGTGATAAGATTATGTTTGATCTGCCAGGGTTTAAAAGTCACCAATCCACAAGGGGGGTGAAGGTGAACATAATTTCTTTTGACTTCTATGAAGGGTGAAGCCTTCCCTTCCTATAACACAGCCACAGCACCTGCTATAAGCCCCAAATGAGGACATTATCCCCTGTTTTGGACTTTGGTAAGCAAGGACAAGCAGGGAAACAAAAACATAAGTGGAAATAACATCATCATCATCAACAACAACAACAACAACAACAACAACAACCCCCCAGTGAGGCACTACCTTGGCGTGGTTGTGGGGCTTGCATGCTCTGAGGAAGGTGAGAGCTATGCCAGAGGTCCAAGCATACTGGACAGGTCTCACCAGAGGAGCCAGACAAAGAGTGCCTCTCCCATCAACAATATGGTGAGACGTAACTTTAATAAATCTATACCGGATCGGTCGTCGCCCGGGTCAACAAGGACCGCGCCAAGTGCTGGAGTCCCTGGACATCTGGTGGCAACTGGGCAACAGGACTCAGGATCTTCAGTTGAGCAACCAGGGCTGAAGACAGCAAAGTTACTGGAAGAAACGTCGCTTAACCAAAAAACAAACAAACGAAAAATGCCAACAAGGAAATAATGATCTGCTATTACAAGTCTAGCCCAACTAGAAGAGGTGATTTAAAAAGAATGTACCAAATTTGGAAAGAGAAGCATGCAGATACAGAAATAATAGAACAAAGGCTAGCAGACCAGAGAAGATTCATAATAAGAAATAAAGTATTCACAGGAGTTGAGCTGGAAGAACTGCAAAGAGCAACACAGGCTCAAGAAATGGAAGAAGAATTACCATCAACTGAAGCAGTTGCTCAGGCGCAGGTGAAGGAGGCAACCTCCCCTTTGCCTTCACCTCAAAAACCCAAATGCCATTTAACAGAAAAGCAATAAGAACTAAAGTAAAACAAAAACAAGAAAACAACCCAACTACAACAACTGAGCACATGAACCAAACAACCGCCAGGGTTCGACTTCCAGCTCTAAAAACAGTTGCCAAAAAACAACTTGCTCAGGCATTAAAAGATGTCAATGCTGCACTTGCAGAAATAACAACCAATAATTTGCAAGAAACAAACCAACTAATGTACAGTGCAGCAACAAAAACAACACAAGTGCTTAGATATAAGATCAGTGGAGCTGTAAAAAAAGTAGTACATCACCTAAATGGAAGATTAGATTAGAAAATAAAATTCCCAGGCTTAGATCAGATGCTAGTAAACTGAAAGATATGAAAGACAAGAAGCTGAAGAATGAAAACACCAAACAGTATCTGATCCAAAAATACCATCTAGATTCAAGGAAAATTAGAGAAGTCCTTGAAATAATAAAGCAGCAAATAACAGCAGTGTCAAAGAAGATTAGCAGATACGTAGCCAGAATTACACAACACAGGCAGAATCTCCAATTCCAGTCGAATCAGAGATGTTTCTACCAAAGCATATAAGGAGAAACTGTAAGAAACATAGAAACACCAAATAAAGAAGAAACAGTGCAATTCTGTGGGAAATTGTGGGACAATCCAATAGATTATAATAAAAAAGCAGGCTGCATGAAAGAGGTCAAAAATTGTAACCAACAAATGCAAGATCTAATAATAACAGCAGAATTAATAAGTGAAAGAGCAAAGAAAATTAAAAATTGGACTGTGCCAGGCGATGATAGCTTTTGGCTTAAACACCTAACAAACCTTCATAAACAACTATCAAAACAGTTCAATCACATATTGCAAGGAGGTGATATTGAACAATGGCTAACAACTGGGAAAACTCATCTCATCATGAAAGACCCAGCAAAAGGTGCAGTTGCAAGTAATTATAGACCGATAACCTGCCTGCCAACCATGTTCAAATTATTAACTGGAATAATAGCAGATGAAGTGATGCAACACTTATTAACTAACAAACAGCTTCCAGTTGAACAGAAAGGAAATTGCCCATACACCAGAGACACAAAAGACCAGCTGCTGATTGACAAAATGATTTTAGAAAATTGCAAGAGAAGAAAAACAAATCTAAGTGTTGCATTGATTGACTACAAGAAAGCCTTTGATTCATTGCCTCACACATGGATACTAAAATGTTTAGAAACAACTGGTGTCAGCAAAAACATTCAGATATTTATTTTAAAAAGCAATGAGCATGTGGAGTACACAGTTAACAATCAATGGCGAGACACTTGGACAGGTTAGCATTAAAAGAGGCATTTTCCAAGGGGACTCACTATCCCCTCTGTTGTTTGTAATCACCATGACCCCACTTTCACAAATACCAAACAAAACAGGCCTCGGATACCAAACATCTAAAACATCAAGTCAAATAAACCATCTGCTGTACATGGACGATCTGAAGTTGTACGGAAAGTCCCAGTCAGAAATCGAATCCCTGCTAAACACTGTCTGTATAGTCAGTAGCGATATAGCAATGGAGTTTGGACTAGACAAGTGTGCTGCATTAATAATAAACAGAGGAAAAATAAGAAAAACAGAAGGAATAGAACTGCCCAATGGAAGCAAGATCAAGAACCTGGAAGAGAAAGAACATTACAAATACTTGGGCATTCTCCAGGCTGATAACATTGCACATGCTGAAGTTAAAAGAAAAATTGGAAGTGAATACATCAGGAGAGTTAGAAAAATCCTCAAGTCCAAACTCAATGGCAGGAACACCATACAAGCCATAAACACATGGGCTATACCTGTTATCAGACGCTAGATCGTAAGACCAGGAAAATAATGACCATCTATCATGCTCTGCACCCCTGCAGTGATGTAGATAGGCTATACCTCCCTCGCAGCTCAGGTGGAAGAGGAATGCTGCAAGTCCATCAAACAGCAGAGGAGGAGAAAAGAGGCATTGAAGAATATATAAAGGACAGTGAAGAAGATGCACTTAAAATGGTCAAGAACACGAAACTATTCAACACCAATGAAACAAAGCAGGCCTACAAGTCAAGAACCGAGCAGAAAAATTGAAAAATAAGCCACTGCATGAACAATATTTGCACAATATAAGTGGAAAAGCAGACATCACCAAGACCTGGCAATGGCTTAAGAATGGCAACTTGAAGGAAGAAACAGAGGGTTTAATACTGGCTGCACAAGAAGAGGCACTAAGAACAAATGCAATAAGAGCAAAAGTCAAAAAATCTACAACAAACAGTAAGTGCCACCTTTATAAAGAAGCAGATGAAACAGTGGACCACCTAATCAGCTGTTGTAAAAAGATCGCACAGACTGACTACAAACAAAGGCATGACAAAGTAGCAGGGATGATACACTGGAACATCTGCAAAAAATACAAGCTACCTGTAGCCAAGAATTGGTGGGACCATCAAATTGAAAAAGTTGTAGAAAATGAAGATGCAAAAATATTATGGGACTTCCGACTACAAACAGACAAACATCTGCCACACAATACACCAGATATAACTGTAGTCGAGAAGAAAGAAAAACAAGTCAAAATAATCGACATAGCAATACCAGGGGATAGCAAAATAGAAGAAAAAGAAATAGAAAAAAATCACCAAATACAAAGATCTACAAATGGAAATTGAAAGGCTGTGGCAGAAAAAGACCAAAATAATCCCAGTGGTAATTGGCACACTAGGTGCAATTCCAAAACAACTTGAAGAGCACCTCAACACCATAGGGGCCACAGAAATCACCATCAGCCAATTACAAAAAGCAACTTTACTGGGAACAGCCTATATTCTGCGACGATATCTATAATAATAACAGCAACAACCCTGATAATAAAATTCAGCCATCCCAGGACCTTGGAAGGACTCGATGTCTAGATAAAACAAACCAGTCAATAACTCCTGTCTGACTTTGTAAACAAGAAATAATAATAATAATAATTTAGGGTAAACATGTATCCCAGAAAGTGTTAGTTATTTTATTTATAATTTAAAGAATAAAGCAGGAGGTTCTCAGATGTTACATCACTTTCCCTGAGATTATTGGATGTTTCATCACTATCCCTGCAATTCTCACATGTTACATCATTTTCCTTTGAGATTCTCTGTGTGTACGATTTCCAGGTTACTTAAAAATATTAATTTAAAAACAATGGATGATCAGATTCTCTTGTAATTAAATACACAGGATTCGGCCATCCTTACCTACTGGTGTGCCAGCTTTTGGAGCTCAATTTCAAGCTATTTTTTTCTGGTGGTTTTTAAAATTTGCCCCATAAAAGCGAAGCATACATGCTTCTATGGGGATTTTTGGCTATTAAAAATGGATTCAGATACTGGAATTCTGAAGGACCCGTAACCAATATCTGTGTTTCTGGATCAGATCACATCTGATCCAGTCCAGGATTTATGATCGTGCACAGCCCTCCTAATAAGCACATGCACAGAACACAAATGAAGACATACAAATACTCAGAGAGATGCAGAAATATGCACACAAGAAAAAAAGCACACACAGACTCACACACAAAGAGGTATGCGACACATGCATGGATATGCAACACAAGCACACATACACAAACATGTGGAAATATATGCATACACATGTGCAACACAAGCACACACAGGTAGAAACAAAAGTCCTTACACTCAGGCACATGACAAGCTCAGGATCACACAAATGCAAACACACACACAAACACACAGATAGATAGATAGATAATTCTCTCTCTCTCTCTCTCTCTCTCTCTCTCTCTCTCTCTCTCTCTCTCTCTTAAGACCAGAATTAAGGCTATCTCAATCCTGCTCAACCTCCACAAAATCAGGATATTGGAACCTAAGACTGATGCCTTGACAGACATGCCACATCATCAATAATGATGTTATGCAATGTCACAAATTGTGTTCACTTACAACTTGCCCTCCATGCACTTAGGGGTGTGCACAAAACTGGCTTGGCCTGTTTGGTTCAAATTCAAACCCAATTCGAACCAGGGTGAATAGGTTCGATTTTGCTTTTGCTCAAACGCCCCCTTTGTTTGGTTTTAATTTGAACCCAACTCGTACCAGTTCTAAAAGGTTCTACATAGGGTATAATGGGGAATTGAACTGGCTCATTATTCCCTATGCAGAGCACCTAGGGGCACAAAACCAGGGTGGGTGTTATGCACCCATGGGCACCAACTACCATAGGTGGGTAGCCGGAAGGCTGCCCATTCTGCCCTTCCACCCCAGCCGAGTGTGTTGCCAGCCTGCCACTGGTCAGGTAAGGTTGTTGTTTTTGTTAAATAGGGCCTCCTTTCTTGTTTGGATTGGGGGAGGGTTTTTTTCTGTGAACTCTGAGTTGACAGTAATTAAGGTCACACACTGTTCTTTTTTTTAATTGGGGAGGGATTCATATTCATTGCATTGAAACAGGCTAAACTCTAAAAAATTATAACAAAAAAGCCATGAACCTCACTGACTTGGAGCTTCTGGGGGGAGTTGTGGTACAATGTGTTTTGCCCCCAAACCCACTCTGATGCCCAGACACCCCACATGGGGTCAGATGGGGCATCCCACAAAGCAAGCAGACACTCCTGCAATTATTGATGAATTTCTGAAGTTTTTTTTAATATTTTGTACATTTTCCCCATAGGGAATAATGGGGATTTGAGGATGCCCCCCACATGGCGCTATAAGGTTGCTGGAATCTCCATTATTCCCCATGGGGAAAATCTTTAAGCCTCATAAACTTCTAAAAATCTTTAAAAATCACCCCTTTGCCCAATTTCTTTCAAATTTGGGTAGGGATGTGCGGACTGTTCCAGCATTCCAGCGTTCTGACATTCCGGTTTGGGGGTTCAGGGTCAAACCAAACCACCACCACCCGGTTCCTTTGGACTGGGACCAGACTGCTGGGTCTCATCTGGTTGGTCCGTGAATTTTTTGTTTTTTGTTTTAACATTAAATAAAACAATAGGTACCTTTAGCCCCTTCGGGGGGCTTGCTGAGGCCGGGGGGGGGTTGTCCGCATGCCACCGCGCTCATACAGAGGCCTGAAAGGGCCAAAAATGGTTATTTATCCGGCCACGGTGGGCCGAGGCAGTGATCAGGATGGCCAGTGGTGGCAGAGGGAACCCGTGCGGACTCCCCGCCCCCGCAGCCTCAGCAAGCCCCCTGAAGGGGCTAAAGGTACCTATTGTTTTATTTAACGTTAAAAACAAAAACAAAAAATTCACGGACCGATCCAGGATTGGACTTGGGGGGTGACAGAGGCCGGACCGAACTGGCCCAGTTTGGTTCGAGGCCGGTCCGGCTTCAAACCGAACCGGACCAGTTGGTTCCATGCACACCCCTAAATTTGGGTGGTAGCTTCCACCCATTGTGCACTACTACCACCCCCACTATTTTGGCCCCAGGACCCTTTTTTTCATCCGAATTGATTCAGATTTGGAAAGTTCATGTACAAATAGAATCTGAGATTATTCAGGGTGGGTGGATGTCAGATTCAGATCCCCAAAAAGGGTGTTTCGATTTGGGTACAAATCATAATGAAAAAATCAATTCGTACACATCCCTAGACAATGCAAGTATTAAGTGTGAATTGTAGATGCAGGAAATGTCAAAAGTGATTTAAGCATCATAGTCAAACAAGCTGAGTTCAAGAATAACAACATAATCCTAACTTCCTTGTTAACTTCCTTGTTTACATTACTCATAATTATCATCATGACTAAGCATAATCACTTTTAAAGTCTTCTAGCTGCTTTCATACATCTCCATTACATCCAAATTGGGTTTCCAATTTTTATTTTGTCCCTATTTCTACTTCTTAACTGATATTCATGTTCAAAGTCTATCTTGAGTTCTCTGGGTAACTATGATACTTGTTCCAGCTTTCTGTTCCCATGTGACTTAGCCATTGGAAGACCAATTCAGGCATTATTCACTCCGCTGAGAGGTAGTATTATAATTTCCCCCCTAACCTTGCTCTTGTTCCTTGTTTACTTAAACAAATGCCTCACAGAAATATTTACCAGGCAAAACCTCACCCATCACTGCCATAAAATGGCAGCTGTGTGTGTGTGGGTGGGGGTGGAGCAGTTAGTTATTTTCAAAACTAGTGGGGAAATACTATTAAAAAGAACAATCATAGTGAGATGCAGAATCTTCCCATGCAGGCATGGACATGTGAGCATGTGCAAAAATGCACACACGCGCACACACACTTACTTCACATAGCTGTAAATATGATGTGGAGGACTTGCATAGGGTGGTTTAGAATTAGATGTAGTCTAGTTGAGGATGCTGTACTAATGTTGATGTGAATTCGGTTCGTCCCTGGGTCCGCATTTAGCCAATCAAACAGACTCAGTGGGAATCTCTTTTGAGGCTTTATTGCACTGCAGTTGCAAGGTATTCAAGAGCTAATGGCTCCACACTGAATACAAATAGGTTACAGCTTGAGGTGTTCTTTTATACAATCAACAAAATGGATGCTGACACCCTAGACATAGTATACGTGGCAATAAAATGGTGGACTAAGTATCTAGTACGCATGCGAATGATTCATTGTTCATCTGGTGATTACTCCTTATTTGGTTACATCCTGTTTTCTTTAACTGTCAGCAAAGAACAGTGAGAATCTTGTGAGAACCAAGTTTCTTAGATACAATGTAGTGGAGAGAGATAACGAGAGGCTGTGATGTCCCTGAGCTGGGTTGGGGTTACTTTGAGTTAGAATGTGGTATTCTGGGCAAACATGGAATTTCTTTGGTTTCCTAAACATATCAATGTGACAATACATTTCTGTGCTGGAAAAATGCCTCCTGCAGCAGTTGCATTGTACAAAACTGGAGCAAGGTGAAGAAAATCCAAGGTGACTCATCCATGTGGTATTCTGCAGGAATATACTAAATTTGGACTACAGTAGGGCTTTGCACAGATCAAACAATAGGGTTTGATATAATTATGATTTGATTCAAGAGTTTAGAAAAATTGTCAGGAGGGCTGACATGTCCCCTCCAATATGCCGAGTCATGTAAAATTGGAAATCCAACATTTTCTGACATTTATTTATTATTTATTCACTCATCCATCCATCCATCCATCCACCATATTTCTATACAGCCTGATATATAGGTGGTGTTGAATTTCAGTTAAATGGCTGGTGAGCCACCTCTCAGCTGAGAGAGGGCATGCTGGGCATTTAATTTTTAAATGGCCTGTATGGCGCCTCTAAACTGACAGCTGCTGCTGCATGGGCCATAAGAAAACTAAGTGGAGCTCATGAAGGCCAGGTCTACCAGCCTGGCTCACCTTTCTAAAACTCTGGTGATGGGATTATCAGCTGAGAGACAGAGGCCAGGTTCACGCATCTGGTGCATGGATATCAAGTCTAGGAGCCAGCTAGAAAAAACAAGAATGTACCGGTGGCCAGATCAACTGGCTCGTTGAGGCCAGCCATGTTCCCTCCTAGTTATGCGCACAAAAGTTCTGTCCCCTGCTCAGTCACTTCTAGCAACTGCACGGTCTCTCTCTGATGGCTGCATAAAGTGCCCACCCCGGCCACTGCTCTTGCCACCAGAGCTTAAAATGCTGGTGTTGTCTTTTCCACCACCCCCTACATTTAGCATTTCCTACACTCTGACTCATGGCTTCTAGGGGCAGGGTGGGGAGTAAGAGCCAACAGAAACAGCCGGCCCATCCTCCTTGCCTGCATTCCAACCTCCACTTGCAACCAGGCAGGATGTTACATGCAGCTACATGTACAGTTACATGTGTGGGTTTTTTGCTAGGCCAGAAGCCAGTTGCAGACAGTGTCAGGGGACATATGTGGTGGGGAGGCATCAGGAATGGCTCTGCACTGGGGTGGCAGTTTCTATGAGCAGTGGGGGGTAGCAGTGTCGCAGTGGGGCCTACCCACAGCGTGCTTCATGACTCTTGGGCCTCCTTGGTGCTGGGGAGAACCATAGG
This sequence comes from Hemicordylus capensis, assembly GCF_027244095.1. Classification (NCBI taxonomy): domain Eukaryota; kingdom Metazoa; phylum Chordata; class Lepidosauria; order Squamata; family Cordylidae; genus Hemicordylus; species Hemicordylus capensis. The sequence goes on along the minus strand of NC_069662.1, from coordinate 65,618,725 downwards.
GGGCTTTATCCTGGCATTTCTGCCATTCAAGGCCCCAACATTTTTGCCTGGGAGTGGGAGCTCTTCTCCCCACTCATGACCAGTATCCAGCTGGGTGTTTCCTGCGATGTTTGAAATGTTATTACACAAGCTGCTCTTCCCTTCTGCAAGCAAGCGAGTTAGTAAAAAGAGAAGTTCATTTCAGGCAGTGCTACTGACAGAAAAGCAAAGCAGGCAGAGGGTAACTGTGTCTGGGCCTTAGCAGCTGCAAGAGAGCAAAAAGCAACAGATGCAGCTTCTTCCAACATTGCCACTTTTCCCTTCACTGCCGCTGTGTTGGCTCTTGTTGCAGTGAGCCAGGCAGCTACTTCCCTTACAAGCACAATTATATGGGAAGCCTCAGGTAAGGGGCAAGGGGTGAGCTGCCACTAAAGGGGGGAAGCCTCTAGCAGGCAGCACTAGCTGCAGAAGCTCCTTGAAAGAGCCTGCAGGAAACACGAGATAAGTTGTAATGGGAAGTGTAGGGTGGTGATGGTGGCAGTGGTAGCAGCACTGATCAGGGAAGTAAACTAGGGATGTGCGAACCGGTTCAGATCCGAACCGGGGGCGGTTCAGAAGTTCAGATCCAAACCGAACCACCCCCGGTTCGGTTTGAATCCGAACCGAACCGGGGGTGCTTCGGTTCGGAATGGATCGGACTGGTTCAGATTGGTTTGGACACCTGAAAATTGGTAATATGGTAGCTGGCACCCAGGGGTACCTGTCACCCAAACCCCAAAGCAATTGGACACTCGTACGATTTTTTATGAATTTTTGAAAATTATTTTTATTTTTTCTCATAGGATATAATGTGACTCGAACCAGGACATTATTCCTTATTGTGGAGAACCCATGGGTGCCAACAACCATGCAAACCCTGAAGCACCTTTGTGCCCCTAGGTGCTCCACAATAGGGGATATGGACTGGTTTGTGTCCCATTATACTCTATGAGAAAAATAATTAAAAATATTTCAAATATCCATAAAAAATCATAGGAGTGTCTGATTGCTTCAGGGTTTACATGGTTGTTGGCACCCATGGGTGCTCCACAATAAGGAATAATGTCCTGGTTCGAGTCCCATTATATCCTATGAGAAAAAAATAAAAATAATTTTCAAAAATTCATAAAAGTTCGTACGAGTGTCCGATTGATTTGGGGTTTGGGTGACAGATACCCCTGGGTGCCAGCTACCATCCTTCCAATGTTCAGGTGTCCAAACCGATCTGAACCAATACAAACCAGCTCATATCCGAACCGAACCAGGGGGTGGTTTGGACAAAACCAAAACCGAACCACCCCCTCCTGGTTCGGACCCGGTTTGGATCCGAACTGAACCGGGTGAACCGGTTTTGTGCACATCCCTAAAGTAAACCACTTTTTTGTATGTAAACCACTTTGAGAACTCTCTGGGCACAGCAAGACACATCACCCTACTGAAAATGGCGACAGATATTTGTGCACCTTGATAATGGTATAGGACACATGTGCACCTGTTGCACCCGTGTGGGATAATATGTTTGGTTCTGTTGCCTGAATGAGAGAAGAGCAAGAATCAGCCAGAGCAGGAGAATTGGAAGTTAGGAAAGGAAGGTCTTTCTTTGCAAAATTATCTCCTTCAAGTCACTTCCCCGGTGACCACCCCTACACACTTTGAATTATGAGAAGGTTACTGTTATTGATAGGTTATATTGTTATTGTTATTGATTGTTATAAGAAGGTTATTGATTGGTTGCACAGATATATTTGTAGCTTTGCAATAAATGGTTGCATGCAGAATTCATTCTGAAATACACAAGTGCTCACTCACTCTTTTCTAAATAAAGATAGCAAATAAATAATGACTTACTGTTTTATTATGAATGGTAGAAAATATTATCAGCCTTTAAATTTGGAAACAAATACTCTTCTGTTTTAATCTGGTTTTCATTATTGTATGCATAGATTTAATTATTTGCATTTTAACCACTTAAACTATGAGGTTACATTGTATGCTATAATCACTGTTTTAATAGGTCAGTGGGGGACAGAATGGGGGAAGTGTGTGTGTGTGTGTGTGTGTGTGTACCTTCAGGTCTCATGTCTAGATTGTATATTGGGTAGTACAGTATATGTATATAAAATAACTTTTTTGCATACTTGTGGAGAGTTTATTTTATTATTTTTTGATATTTTCAGACTAGAGTTTGGATAAATAAAGTTGTTCATATATTATATTATTTTGCCATAGTTTTATGTATTTCCTTAGCATGTGTTTAAGACACCCTCAATCAGTAATGTTTCTCTGGTCTACCACAAGACCAGAGGAGAGCAGTTCTTGTGGTAGTAAGTAAGCAGGTAACACTGCCTGGGAGATACTCCTGCCTATAACTTGGAGAAGCTGCTGCCAGTCTGTGGTGGACAATACTAAGCTAGATGACCATGCACATGTGCGCACACTGCCTTGATACTGCTGCCCAGATTAAAACTCATTCTGTCCACTGATGAAAACAATAGAGGGAACACTGGAGGTCAGGTCTACTCACTGCACACTGGCCATTTAAAATTAAATTTAAAATTTAAAATTATTCAGCAGAATGAGCACTCTAGCACGAAAATTCAATAATTGTGCAAGCATTATTGTGCAATGGATGGTCATCAGAAATAATGATCATCCATCGCACAACTATGTTTGCGCAATGATTTATTTTGTGCAAACGTGCTATTGTGCAACTTGGTGTTCTGTTAAAAGGCACATGGAACATTGTGCAGTATATTGGCCACTAGAAATTGCTGTTAAGTTGTACCTTAACTTCTATGCCATGTAAGCAGGAAAAACTTTGTACAATCTTATATATTATGTTTATATTCCATGCACCCACACTTTGCCTTGGTCTTTTAGTTCAGCACTGAGCTGGAGAGAGATGTGTCCAGGTAGAATTTCATGAGGTGCAGCTTCCCCAATAAAATGTAAAGAGTAAAGACAAAATTATTTTAGCCAAACAAAAAATGCAAAACCAAAATTTAGCAAAATTAACTGAAAGGAAATGTGAATTGGGCTTACATAAACACACAATCAAACATACAAAGTTTAAAACAGGGATTTCAAGTATGCCCTGTAAATGTGAATAATTTAACAAGTTGATAAAATTCTCTAGCACATCATAGAATATCATAGGAATTCTCAACAGCATCATAGGAAACAAATATAGGGCTAGCTTTCCAGAAACTAGAGCAGTGTTAATAACTCCTTTTGCAGGAAGCAAAGAGGACTTCTTAAAAAAACGTACTCATGCAAAAATACAAAAAAGAGTTGAGACTTGTGCATGTTGACCTAATTGGCTAACATTCTGAGAAGCACTGCATGCATACAACCAAAGCAGCACGTATGCAGAAAATGTGCATCATCTCTGAAACATGAGTACGAGGACATGGGGAGGGGGAAGACAAAACTGTCTGAAAAAACTAAATACTAACAAATCATCAAGACCGGATGGCATCCATCCTAGAGTCCTCAAAGAACTCAAATGTGAAATTGCCAGCCTCCTTGCTAAGATATATAACTTATCCCTACAATTAGGCTCTGTACCGGAGGACTGGAAAGTAGCAAATGTAATACCGTTTTTCAAAAAGGGATCCTGGGGCGATCCGGGAAATTACAGGCCGGTTAGCTTAATGTCAGTTCCAGGCAAACTGATGGAAAGCATCCTCAAGGATCAAATTGTAAAGCACATAAAAGAAGAGGCCCTGCTGGGAGAGAACCAGCATGGCTTCTGCAAAGGTAAATCCTGCCTCACAAACCTTTTGGAGTTCTTTGAGAGTGTCAACAAGTGTGTGGATCAAGGTGGTCCAGTTGAATACCTGGACTTCCAAAAAGCTTTTGACAAAGTTCCTCATCAAACACTTCTGAGGAAACTTAGCAGCCATGGGATAAGGGGACAAGTACATGTGTGGACTGCTAACTGGTTGAAGGACAGGAAACAGAGGGTAGGTATAAATGGAGAGTTTTCACAATCGAGGGAAGTAAGAAGTGGGGTTCTCCAGGGATCTGTACTGGGACTGGTGCTTTTTAATTTATTCATAAATGATCTAGAAGCAGGGATAAGCAGCGAGGTGGCCAGATTTGCAGATGATACCAAACTCTTTTGGGTAGTGAAATCCAAAATGGATTGTGAGGAGTTCCAAAAGGATCTCTCCAAACTGGGTGACTGTGCGAGAAACTGGCAAATGTGATCCAGTGTTGGCAAGTGTAAAGTGATGCACATTTGGACAAAAAACCCCAGCTTCATGTATACACTGATGGGATCTGAGCTGTTGGTGACTGACCAGAAGAGGGATCTTGGAGTTGTGGTGGACAGCTCATTTAAAATGTTGACTCAGTGTGCAGCAGCTGTGAAAAAAAGGCCAATTCCATGCTATGGATGAAAGGGGATTGAAAGGGGATTGAATAGAATCCCCTATAGAAAGGGGATTGAAAATAAAACTGCTAATATTATAATGCCCTTATACAAAACTATGGTGCGGCCACACATGGAATACTGCATAAAATTCTGGTCACCACATCTAAAAAAAGACATTGTAGAACTAGAAAAGGTGTAGAAGAGGGCAACCAAGATGATCAGGGGCCTAGAGCACCTTTTTTATGTGGCAAGGTTACAACACCTGGGGCTATTTAGTTTAGAAAAAAGATGACTGTGAGGAGACATGATAGAGGTCTATAAAATCATGCATGGTGGGGAGAAAGTGGATAGAAATAAATTATTCTCCCTCTCACACAACACTAGTACCAGGGGTCATCCCATGAAATTGATTGCCAGGAAATCCAGGACCAACAAACGGAAGTACTTTTTCACACAATGCATAATCAACTTGTGGAATTCTCTGCCACAAGATGTGGTGCCAGCCAACAACCTGGATGGCTTTAAGAGGGGTTTGGATAACTTCAGGGAGGAAAGGTCTATCATTGGCTACTTGTTGGAGGGTTATAGGCCACCTCCAGCCTTAAAGGCAGGATGCCTCTGAGTACCAGTTGCAGAGGAGTAACAGCTGGAGAGAGGGCATGCCCTCAACTCCTGCCTGTGGCTTCCAGTGGCATCTGGTGGGCCACTGTGTGAAACAGGATGCTGGACTAAATGGGCTCTGGGCCTGATCCAGCAGGGTTGTTCTTAATTGCCATCAATATTCCCCCCCCCCGATACTTTTTGCTATGTGCAACTATGTCCCTGACAAGTATGCAGTGCTTCCTGCAGAAGGAGAGATCAGCAAAATCCCACCCACCCATGCACAAACATCCACACTTCAGAACTGAGAATGCATCTGCTGCACATGTGCTTCTTTCAGTGGCAAGCACACAGCATTATTCAGGATATCAGCCAATATTTCCTTCTTCTCCTGGAATATTTCTTTTCTGTGCTTTAATTCTTAATGCAGCAGGAGTGAAAAGCGTCTTCTAAGAGGAAACATCTCTGAACAATGCTATAGTAAATAATTTTGCTTAAAAGGCACAAAAGAAACTAAGCTAGAATGTTGTTTTAATACAGTCAAACTGACAAGCAGGCTTAAGAGGGCTACATCATAGCTACAGTCCATGCCGTTCCATACCCTATTATTGCAGCTAAGCACATCTATACTATAAAGGAAACAATCTTTTTTTAAAGCTTTTTTCCTTGATTTTAGAATAATTCATTAATATGGATGCACCTTTTACTGAGCTAGATACCATTGGTCCATCTAACCCAGTTAGAGAGCTACCCCGATTGGCCGTAGCTCTCTGATGGAGGCTGTCCCTAGCATCTGCTCCCAGATACCTTTGTCACAAAAGAGAAGGGATGGAACATGGGACTCTGAAAAGTGTGTGATTACTCAGATGTGCACCTAGGCAATTTTGGAGCCTGCACCTGAAGGCCTTTGGAGGTCCCCCCTACTACACCACCCGCACCACAAAACAAGTTGTAATGCACTATTTCTTACACCAGAACATGTTTAGGTAAAGCTGAAAACTTCTTTGGTTTAAAAAAAATAATTCGGAAGATACTTTCCAGTGACCTGCACAGACATACAGTACCATATTTTGCAGTGTGAGTCCTGGCACTTAAATCCTGGCCTTCTTGCATACCTTCTTGCTCACTCATCATAAAGCACAGGTGAGGGCCAGAGTGCATTTGCTTGCTCTCTCTCTCTCTCTCTCTCTCTCTCTCTCTCTCTCTCTCTCTCTCTCTCTCTATATATATATATATATATATATCTGCACAACCCCCGCAAAACCAATTGGGATACAACATGTCTCTTGCGCCAAAGCAAAAACACAGCTGGGTCACAAGCCAGCTTGAAAATATAGTACATTTGCAGCGGGGGAAGTTAAAACCACAAAACTTGCCTCTTGCTTCACAATTCTCACTCTTCTGGACTGCAAACCAGCTTAAGCATAGGGCATTTATTTTTTAAAAAAAATTGTTTTTTTGGATGTTAACAGTTAGCTCCACTTTCACTGACTGATTGATTGATTGATTGATTGATTGATTGATTAAGTGCTGTCAAGTTGGTGTCGACTCTTAGTGACCACATAGGTAGATTCTCTCCAGGATGCGTGAAATACTCTGCAGATAGAAACAACTCTTTCTGCCAGCTTTAGCACAGTAGGAAAAAATTGATTAAAATCCAATGAATTGACCAATCCACTTCAATTTCAATATTCATAATCCTCCCACCCTGCCCTACATCTATGCTCAATATCAAAGCCCTACACCAAGCGATTCCAGGATATCTTAACAGTGCAGCAAAAAAGGGGAGTGTTTTACCCTTTTTATGAAAGCAAATGACAGATTCCAGAGGGCTTGCAGAATTTTTTTTTTAATTTTCTGCCTTGAAATAAGCTACTTATAGGATTTTTTGTTTTTTATAAAATTATTTTATTAAAAATCAATAAATTGCCCAATCCATTTCAAAATCATTATTTAGAGCCCTCCCAACCTATTCTACATTTGATATATGCCCAATATTCAAGCCCTATGGCAAGCTGTTCCATAAATATTCAAGGGGGGAAATAACCACAAAAAGGAAATCACATACAGTACCTCCATTACTAAGTCTGAGGAGGAGTCCCAGGCAGGCACAGGCTCAGCACAGGAGGCCAGGAGTGGCCAAGGCAGGCCACCCCTTGCAGGCCAGGGTATGTGGTATGCACAGGCCACCACTCTGCCTTTTTTCTCTGCTTCCTGGAGAGTTTCAAGAGGCCTCCTGGATGAATCAGAATCGCCTCCAGAAGCACTGTCCACCTGCCAAACAGCTGATGGTTCACAGGGAGAAGCTCAGGAAGGCTGCTGCTGCAAGGTGACTGCGCTGCAGCTGCCCTTGCCTCTCATAATTGTGCTTGGCCTGTGGGAGGGTGGGCAGCGGCACAGCAGGGGAATGGGGATTTGGAGGCCCCAGGGTGCATGTGGAAGCTCCCCGGGGGCGTGGGGAACCAGAATTCCACCCAGAAGTCTGGTCCAAAGAGTGCCAATCAATCTACAGGTGAAACTCGGAAAATTAGAATATCGTGCAAAAGTCCATTAATTTCAGTAATGCAAATTAAAAGGTGAAACTGATATAGGAGACAGACGCATTACATGCAAAGTGAGATAAGTCAAGCCTTAATTTGTTATAATTGTGATGATCATGGCGTACAGCTCATGAAAACCCCAAATCCACAATCTCAGAAAATTAGAATATTACATGGAACCAAGAAGACAAGGATTGAAGAATAGAACAATATCGGACCTCTGAAAAGTATACAGTGTACTGTGCTTGATTGGCCAGCAAACTCTCCTGACCTGACCCCATAGAGAATCTATGGGGCATTACCAAGAGAAGGATGAGAGACATGAGACCAAACAATGCAGAATTGCTGAAGGCCGCTAATGAAGCATCCTGGTCTTCCATAATATCTCATCAGTGCCACAGGCTGATAGCATCCATGCCACGCCGCATTGAGGCAGTAATTGCTGCAAAAGGGGCCCAAACCAAGTACTGAATACATATGCATGCTTATACTTTTCAGAGGTCCGATATTGTTCTATTCTTCAATCCTTGTCTTCTTGGTTCCATGTAATATTCTAATTTTCTGAGATTGTGGATTTGGGGTTTTCATGAGCTGTACGCCATGATCATCACAATTATAACAAATTAAGGCTTGACTTATCTCGCTTTGCATGTAATGCGTCTGTCTCCTATATCAGTTTCACCTTTTAATTTGCATTACTGAAATTAATGGACTTTTGCACGATATTCTAATTTTCCGAGTTTCACCTGTATTGCTGAACCACAGCTTGTTTCCAGAAAGCAACATATGAACATAGTTAGTCCAATGGCTCATCTTGAGCTTACTGCTATCTATGAGTTCTGCACTAGATTAAGTTCATATTTTGAATTTGGGCATAACCAAAAAGGCTTGGGGTCCCCCAAAAGGATTCTCAAACACTACCTCACTTTTTTTTTTTTTTTTGGCACTAGTTCTTTGTTGTTGATAGGCCCAAGCGGCAGTATTTCAGTACCATTTAATAATACCTTCTATTTTCTAGAGATAGTGTGGTCTTCTCGTTGTCAATCATGTTTGGCTACACAATGTTACTGGGGACAAAGAGAATTGCTTTAGGCATTGTTCATACATTTTGCTTGCCCTCATTAATACAGGTTGAGTATCTCTTATCTGAACTTCTTGGGACCAAAAGTGTTCTAGATTTTGGATTTTTCTGGATGTTGGAATATTTGCATACTGTAATGAGCTATCTTGGGCATGGGATCCAAGTCTAAACACGAAAGGTTACTGTACACGGTATTTAATTTTTTAAGGTTTTATTTAAATTATTTTTAAAAATAAGCATTGAATTTACGATAATTACAGATAGCTGTAAATGTAACGAAAAGTAATTGTGAGAAAATTTTATATGCAATAATGTTGCTGGTCATGTTAGACACAAACATGGCATTTTAGGTGAAGATGAAATTCAGATTTCATGTGAAAATAATGTTTTATACTTACTAAAAAGCTTGATCTCTGCTTACAAAAGAAATAAATGCAGCACCAAATACCAGAACTACATATGGCCTGAGAAACCTGAGGGAGAGGGTACATCATTGTTGACATCACCGTGAGAAGGAACATCAGAAGCAGTTAAGGGACCAGGAAGTGGGTCCTCAAGGGATGAGAAGGCATTCTGCTGGTTGGCTTTTTTGAATGTTTCCTCCAGAGTAATCTGCCTCATTAACAATGGTTTTTGTCTTAGAAGTCTCTCTTTGATTTTATAAACTGACATGATTTCTTGTTCTGTTATGAATGCACGCTGCCCTAGTCCTTCAATAAGCCCATCACACATGTCATCTATAAGCACTTTTTCACCTTCTTTGTCACTATTATCAGGATCACCTTAATTTAGAACCATTTCGGCTATTTCACCATCAGTCAATGAATAAACAGCTGGAGCCTCATTATCAATGTTAAAAACTTCTTCAATATCCACTTCTTCTAGCTTACTGACGGACTCTGAAAGTATATTTTTTGCATATGTAAGGAGGTCAGACATAATTTCTTTCTCAATTGACATACGGAATCCTTCAATAAACAAAGTCGCAGGCGAGAGGTTGTGCCAGGCATGCACAACTGTATCTTTAGTCACTGTGTTCCAAGTGTTGGCAACCGCATATATGGCATCCTTCATGCTAAATGCCTTTTGAGCAGGTGCCAAACTGAACAGGGAGTGGAGGAGGGGGGCTTCCCCCTATCATTCCACCCTCCTTCATCCCCCTCTGCTCCTTTCCCTTTCCATCCTCAATTTATACTTCAGCAGCGGCAGTGGCTGCTGCTCCAGCTGCCGGGCTTGTTCTCTCCCACTCACCTTCATCTCTAGTGCCAAAGCAAGCGAATGAGCTGAGGCGTTTTGTTTTTTGCTTTGTTACAAGGTGCTCAGCCGCAACGGGTTGGTGCTGTGGGTGCACGCCGTGATGGTTTTCAGATTTTGTAGCATTTCGGATGTCTGGATTCGGGATACTCAACCTGCATTGCCATGTAGACATACGTGGTTAGCTATGTGACATTGTCAAGCTCCCAAGTACCCAGGTCACAGGGTACCCCTCATCATTGGCCTGTTCATTCTTATATTGTTCCTGACAGCTCTGGCAACTCTCGTGAGATTGTGGCTGAATACAAGATCTCATTCTGAAATCTCTCTAGATGTCACCTCAATATCTTCTGATAGAGTAGCAACTACTCATGGACAGGGCCATTCTGGTGGTCGGCCAACTGCAGACTCAATACTACTGCCATCAAATCGGGCAGCTGTACAGGGTGAGTGACAAGATGGCCGAACTCTTGCTTGTACTGGGTTAAGTTTTCCCACATTTTCCCACCCCACGCCCATCATGTTCTGACAGACATCGCTGATTATATAAAGAAGAATGTGTATGTTTTATGTTTTAAAAAAGAGTTGCTGAACCAACAGGCAATCGGTGCTGCAAGTTGGTTTTTAAAAGTTACTGGGGCAATATAAAGAGGCACTGGCCACAGCAGGGAATGCTGAACTTGGTGGTTTGGGTGAAGCCACTATTTCCATCCCCCACATTTGTTTTCCTTGACTAAACGGAGGGGCTACATTTTGTTAAGGAATAAAATGTTGGCAAAATATACCACCCCACCCTCTCTGCTCTTGCCCCTGGACTTTGGGGCCAAAGTCCAGGGTGTCCACACCCCCTGGGGGGCCCCCAAATTCTCTTTGGTCTGTCCTGGGTGGTGTGCTTTGTGCCCTCTATGGGTTAAAAATGATGCTTAAATGATGCTTTGGGGCTCCAAAGACATTTAAGTCTAGGCTCCAAAATTACCTAGGCGCACCTCTGCATCTGTGCTATCTCCCCTGATTGTTAGTCTTTCTTATTCCTACTACTTGTGGTCTCTTAAGCAGAAATGCTTAGGGGTAACCTTGCTACATGCAAAGCATAGGGTTATGCCTGAGGCACAGCACTTCTAGCATTGTTGAGGAGGATAAGGTGAAACACAGTTTCATGGGTGTGCAAGTGATTTCTCCGCTCCATTTCCACACATTTTTCTGTATCTACAAACGATGTCTGTCAGTGACAGAGCTGCAACTAACTCCATCCCCATAAAGGCAAGTGGTTGTAATGCACATACATTTGTTCAATATGTTTTCAGCTTTAACGGAATCATAATCTCAATCCATCAACTGGCATTATTCATAAGTCACTTTTAAAAAAACCAAATGCCTGTATTTCATTTTCATCCCACGCATTACTAAATGCATTACCAAATCATGAGCTGAGATGGAAAACAACTGAGTCCAAATAAATATTGCAAGGAGACATGTCAAAAAGATGCTGAGTTACAGTGGAGCAAGTCCAAATTAGGAAAGTCTTTCTTATCCTGCAAGATCAATCATGTTACAGTAACATAAAAGGCAAACATCTTCCTCAGCATAACACACTCTGCACAGCTCTGTCGAACATTTTGTAGTGAGGAAAGCTCCTGATGAAAGCTGAAAAACAAAGTTCTATCCCACCCCCCTGTTTCATTACGTTTAGTACAAGTGCTCCCCCTAGTGACAATAATGTTACTGCATAAACAGTTTAATTGAATGCTTTCATTTTTGGTGAATTTCAGCTTTCTGCATTCAGGAAACTATCTTTCCATAAATCATTTTGACTACATATCTGTTAATAAAGGGATTCAGGGGGCGAGTATTCTAGAGTGCACACTTTCTACACATGGAGCTTTCCCAGACACCAGGTTTTACTGCAATTTTGAAATTTTGAAGTTGCCCCCTCAAAAACAATGCAAAAAGTAGATTTTTTAAACCCTGGCTATAAATTGGGCTACGTTCTAACATGCAATGAAAAACCTGAATTGTGTGTGAAGTGCTCCCCAGTATCTCACATGGGCTTTGGCGCAAATCTGGCCAATGTGCGAAATGCACACCCTCCATTCTGAGCTTTTAAAAGCCCCATCTAGAACTCTCATGGAGAGTTTTTGCCTCATTTTTTGGACCTTGCCATCAGCCTGCATGAACTCAGAGTGTGTCCCAATACACTCAAGACTGCATCATATTGGAGTATAGCTATTAAGAAACTTTCACTGGCAACGATAAGATGCAAATGCAATATGATGCATATCATATAAGCTATATTAAACTGAAAATAATTATTGTTCTGATTCAATACATAGTCCTAATAAGCAGTATACCTCTGATGCAGAACCTTCATTTTCAAATGCAGAACTTTGGCTGCTCATAGGAGGCATTGGCTTCTATACTTCTCAAGTGGCTATGGGTGGCTTGAACACAATCCTGCATGTGAGTAAGCAGCTGTGATGGGGCTGTACTATAGGGCAGCAGCACTTGATAGTAAGGGCACTGTGCATGGATTTCCGCTGCACACTGCATGGATGGATTTCCACTGCACACTGTCCATTATTTCCAAAGGGTGGTGCACCACACAACTCCATGCATGGAGCCTGTTTTATAAATGCTTCCCTCATAAACACAAACTAAATTCATGTAGGTTTAACTAAGACTTCATTCAGAAATAACTCAATTTTCTCTTTCTCCTTTCTGTCCCTTCTAACTCCATTCCTCACACACTCTACAGGATTCCCCACTGGGATAAACTTCAAAATGGCAAAACATAAAAGATTACTAGACAGAATACAACACACACACACACACACACACACACACACACACACACACCCCTTTATAACAACTAGAATTGAATTCAGTTAATATTTGGTGACAAAGTCTTGATGTCTTTTAGGTGGTCTCCTAACACTTCTCCTAATTCTTGGGATCTTCAGCACAGGAGCTGTTAGTGATGTTTTTTCTGGTACAGAAGATTGTCCAGCACTTTCATCAGCCTCATCTGTGAGGTCAAAACTGAAGGCAAGATCAAATTCCTCTCCAGTTCCTCTCTTGAGATCAGACTCCCTTCCTTCCTTTCTCATAGTATGCATTTTGGAAAGTCTCAAACTGTCCCATTTCTTTCCATCATCCAATATGACAGAATCTCCTCGGATTTCAATTATTTGTTTTGATCCAGAATATTGGGAACATCCCTCTCTCACTTTATAAGGCAGCCATACTCGAAGAAAGTCCACCACCTGAAATGTTCACTGCTCTGCGCCCTGTTTCTGATCCACAGTTTCTGATCCACAGTTAAATGTGACGTTCTTTTTCTGTTTCTGATCCACAGTTAAATGTTAAATGTGACGTTCTTTTAAAAAAGAAAACACAATGGAACAGCTTTTAGGGCAAATGATCTAACAAATTTAGAGTAATACTTACAGAGTCCTAAAAATGATCAAAGTGCATACTTGTGTGGCTCTGGTGCTTCCTGAATAGGAACAAAGGAACACAGCCGGTCAGTCATCTTCATTCAGTCAATTAACCAGCAAATTAGGAAACTGCCATATACTGAGTCAGACCATAGGTCCATCTTGCTCAGTATTGTCTACACAGATTGTCAGCAGCTTCTCCAAGGTTGCAGGCAGGAATCTCTCAGCCCTACCACAATGAGCCCCTGGTGGCGCAGTGGTAAAACTGCCGCCCTGTAACCAGAAGGTTACAAGTTCAATCCTGACCAGGGGCTCAAGGTTGACTCAGCATTCCATCCTTCAGAGGTCGGTAAAATGAGTACCCAGAATGTTGGGGGCAATATGCTAAATCATTGTAAACCGCTTAGAGAGCTCTGGCTATAAAGCTGTAAATGTAAATGTTTACAGCTATAAATGTAAGTGCTAATGCTATTGCTATTGCTATTGCTATCTCGGAGATGCCAGGGAGGGAACTTGGAACCTAGATGCTCTTCCCAGAGCAGCTCCATCCCCTAAGGGGAATATCTTGCAGTGCTCACACTTCTAGTTTCCTTTTCCTATGCAACCAGGGCAGACCCTGCTTAGCAAAGGGGACAAGTCATGCTTGCTACCACAAGACCAGCTCTCTTCCCATAGCTTTCACCAAGTCTGTTTTCAGATGTACACCACTCTGATATATTGTGTGTCCCAAGTACGTCACTGAATGTGTGCATAACTGACATTTCTCTGCAGAGATAGTAAGTCAGTGTTGCCAGAGTTTTCTTAAGACTTCTGTCAGTTTAGCATCATGCTCCTCAATGGTTTTGCTACACACTAAAATGTTATCCTGGAAGTAATTCCATTGGTAGTACAAAAAACTGCATGCATCATTCTTTGACATACTGAAGCTGCAGAAGTTAATCCAAAGGGCAGTCTTTTGTATTGAAAAAGACCCTCTGGGGTCATGAAGGCTATGTATTTATGAGCACTTTTAGCGAGGAATTTGATGACAGATTGAAGACAAGTCCAAAGTTGTGAATACTCTTTACTCTTACTCTTTCAGAGTAAGCAGCATTTCATTGATATTGGGTAATGAATGATAATCCACTATGATATTGTTCCATGTTATTTGGGTCTAACACTATCCGTAGATCTTTCTGATGTTTCCAGCTCAATACTGAGACTCCTTTTTGTGACACATACACTTTCCCTTCTGCAGTACATCCTTTGTACTCCAGGAAAGCAGTGAAGGCAATAGGGTAGTCTCCATATCCTTATGGGCGGATGTCTGAAGGCTGCAGGTACAGGTCTGATGTAGTAAGAAGTCTCTGGTAAAGTAGATGGGAAAGGATATTGTATGGAGAACCAGAATCAGTGATCTTCATGGACATTAAGTTTTACTTGACAATGTGGAAAAGCAGGCTCTGTCACACTAAAAGTGCTGTCAGGAAGTCGTTCATCTGCCTCATCCTTATCCTATAGTGAATCATTAATGGAGTGGACAGCAGACCTGCGAACCTTAGCAAAATGTCCCCTTTTCTTGCACCTGTTGCAAGTGACCTTCCATGCAGGATAGTAAGCAAAATCATATTTGTGTGCAGAGTCTCCACACCTCTGGTAGCTCTTCCGATCTTGTGCTGCCAGTTTTGGAGCAGTGCCATGAGAAGAGTGGGTTTGGAAGGATTAAGGCTGAACAGCCTGGATTTCAGGCAATTGGTTTTGGGTGGAGAGCATTTCTCACCCTCCTAACTAGCTTTGTAGCTTTGTCCAAGGTATGTTGTCACTCCAGTAGCAGTTTTTCATGTGGTTTGGAGCAGTGCAATAAAAGAAAGATGCAGGAACTTTTATAAGTTCCTGTGAAATAGCTGGTTCAAAATCTCATAACCAAATGTTTTATAACTGCTTCCCTCATAAACACAAAGTAATCTTATGTAGGTTTAACCTATATAATGTTTATTCAGAAACAACTCCATTTTCTCCTTCTCCTTTCCCTCCATTTCCCTTCTGATTTCCCCCCCACCCCACCCCACACACAGCAGGGCTGCTCAACTTTGGCCCTCCAGCTGTTTTTGAACTACAACTCCCATAATCACCAGCCACAGTGGCCAATAGTCAAGGACAATGGGAGTTGCAGGCCAACATCTGCAGAAGGGCCAAAGTTGAGCAGGTAAGCATAACATGCACAAAGGTATGGGTGGAGCTCAAGCCACTCAGACCCCCTTGCATCAAAAGTATAAGCCAGTATACTTTTGATGCAGAATCTCTGTTTAAAGAGTAGTCTGCCACCTTGAATGCCTTTGAAAGGTCACCTGCCTCTTTGCCGCCACATTGCATTCCCTCATAAATCCAGTTGCCACCTTGCCTTAATGCCCTTGCAAGTCCACTTGCCACCCCACTTCCAAATTGTGTATCCTTGAAAAGCCCCCTGCCACTTTACCACCACCTTGCTTTCCCTAATAAGTCAATTTGCCCTGCCACACTTCCCATCACAAGGCCTCTTACTGGCTTGCTGCCATCTCATGTTCACTTGTGAGTCTCCCTCCACCTTCCCACCACCTTGTGTTCTCTCACAAGTCTTTTTGCCACCTTGCTGCTGCCTCACGTCCCCTTATATTCACCACATTGACACTGCTTTGTATGCCCTTGCAAGGCCCTCCATCACTTTGCCACCACCTTACAAGGCCCCTTCTTCCTCTTCATCCCTGTGCCACTGCTTCAAGTGCCCTTGCAAGACCATTTGCCACCCTACTGCCACCTCATGTGACCTGTTATGGCCCTCTGGGACCTTGCCATCAACTCAGTGGAGTGAGAAAACAAAATCCATTAAAGGAAAAGAAGTGGGAGGAGAACATTTAATTAACTATAAGAGTGTCAGAGTGCTCCTTGATTCTCCTTATCAAGCAGCTAAATTCAGAAACAGAAAGTCACTTTCTAGAATTTGTCAGGATTTGCCTCTCCTAACTCAAGCTTCAAGACCTACAATGAGCAAATCACTGATCGGTGCACTTAGCTGATTTTACCACTATTATGAGAACTTTAGCAGCGAATAATTCAAGAAATAATGGCCACATTTTTATGTAATGAGGAACCAGAGCTAAAGGGACCTCAGATTCTCCTACTGTTACATACGAATATCAGATACACCAATGAAAAAAGTGGATTTTCTTTACCCTGAACATAAATTCCCCTCCAATATGCGGGGGGAAACCCAAATCGTGTATGGAGCGTCCTCTGATAAGTTGCACAGACTTGGGGCAAATCTGGCCGATATGTGAATGCACACCCTCCATTCTGGTGGAGATGTGAGCTAAAAACCCCATCTGGGAATACTCCAGGGCAATTTCGCTTGCATACAACATTAACCATTCTATTGAACAAGTCCTCCAAATATGTTAAAACATTGAAAAATTAGTTCAAATTTGAATCATTTAATTGTTTTTTCAAATACAATGGGGGAGGAGTCATCTACAGCTCTTTGTGATCAGTTTCCCTGTCACTTTGCAGATAAAGTCGCTCGCATCCGTGCTGACCTGGAGTTTTGGCAGTGCCGGCAGACGTGCCTCTGGTACCATCTGGTTCTGTTGTGTTGGATTCTTTTTGGTTGGTGCAGCCTGAGAATGTGGACAAGATCCTGGGCAGTGTGTGGGAGACTTCGTGCGCTCTTGTCCCTTGCCCTTCATGGCTAATAAAAGCTGCCAGGGAGGGGACAGGCAGATGGCTGGAGGTGATCATTAATGCTTCATTAAGGGAGGGGAGGATGCCATCGTGCCTCAAGGAGGCAGTGGTAAGACCACTATTAAAAGGACCTCCCTTGATCCCTCCAACCTGGATAACTATAGACCTGTGTCTAACCTTCCCTTTTGGGGCAAGGTGATGGAGCATGTGGTGGCGTCCCAGCTGCAGAGTGTCTTGGATGATACGGATTATCTGGACCCTTTTCAATCTGGCTTCCGCCCCAGGTATGGGACTGAGACTGCCTTGGTCGCTCTAGTGGATGACCTACACCGGGAACTAGACAGGGGGAGTGCGTCCCTGTTGGTTCTGCTGGACCTCTCGGAAGCATTTGATACCATCAACCATGGTATCCTTCTGGGCAGCCTCTTGAGTATGGGAATTGGAGGCACTGCATTGCAGTGGTTCCAGTCCTTTCCTGGGGGGAGGGTCCAGAAGGTGGTGCTGGGGGACTACTGCTCAGCCCTGTGGCCGTTGGCCTGTGGGGTCCCGCAGGGATTGGTCTTGTTCCTCCATGCTGTTTAACATCTACATGAAGCCGCTGGGAGAGGTCATCCGGGGACTTGGACTGAGTTGTCAGCAATATGCGGATGACACTCAGCTCTATCTCTCCTTGTCATCTGATCCTAGGGAGGCGGTGGATGTCCTGAATCGGGGACTGGAGGCCATGGTGGGTTGGATGTGGGCTAATAAACTGAAATTGAATCCGGATAAGACGGAGGTACTGTTGGTCAGTAGGAGAGCCAATCGGGATGAGGAGATTTTACTGGTTCTAGATGGGGTTGCACTCCCCTTGAAGGAGCAAGTACGCAGCTTGGGGGTATTACTGGACCCGGCTCTGCTTTTGGAAGCTAAGGTGGAGGCAGTGGCTAGGGGTGTGCCAGCTGCGTCCCTTTCAGCTACTGCGCCAGCTGCGTCCCTTTCTTGAGAAGGCAGATCTGGCCACGGTTACCCATGCCTTAGTTACATCACGGCTGGATTACTGTAATGCGCTCTACGTGGGGCTGCCCTTGAAGAATATCCAGAAACTGCAGCTAGTGCAAAATGTGGCAGCTAGGGTTTTATCCGGAGCTTCCCGTTGGGAGCACATCACCCCCATTCTGAAAGAGTTGCACTGGCTGCCGGTTCGTTTCCGGGTCCAATTCAAGGTGCTGGTTTTGACCTTTAAAGCCCTTAACGGTTTGGGCCCGGGGTATTTGAGGGACTGCCTGCTCCCAAGGGTTGCTGCCTGCTTGACGAGGACATCTGAGGGGGCCCTGCTCCGGGTGCCGACAATGAGAGAGGCCCGGCTGTCATGCACTCAGAACAGGGCCTTCTCTGTTGCTGCCCCCAGACTTTGGAATGCTCTCCCAGTGGCCATTCGCTCCTCGGACTCCATCACGGCTTTTAGAAAGCTTGTTAAAACTTGGCTTTTTATCCAGGCTTTTACATAATCATTTTTACTGCTGCTTCTGTGTGTTTTTACCTGTTGTATTGTTTTTATGCTTGTATTTTATAGATTTTAAATTTGGTTAGGTTTTATATTTTTTAGCTTAATATTTTTATTGTCTGTTTATTGTATGTTTTAACTTTTGTAAAGCGCCTTGGGGTTGTCTTTTAACGAAAGGTGGTATATAAATGCAACAATAAAAATAAATAAATAAATAAATATGCATGACAAGACATTTTCATCACAAATTACCAAGGCTCCCTTTGAGAGAGAAGAAAGAAAGAAAGAAAGAAAGAAAGAAAGAAAGAAAGAAAGAAAGAAAGAAAGGGGGATACGTTCCTATTTTGCTTTTGGCTTAGATTATATTTTTACCTAATTTTGGTAGTCTGGTTTGGGTCTCTGCTGCTCCTGAGCATTCCAAAGGAAGCCTCTCACATGTATGCTTATTTTAATCATTTTATGTATGGAAGCAGTCTCATTAAGGAGCCTAATGTTGTGTTTTCCGAATAGCTGTCATGTCAATATGTTGATAAATTTAATGGAAGATTACTCATTAGCTTTCATGCCACACTTCACTTCCTGCCTTACGAAGCATGAACAAATAGGAACAGCAAGGGCTGTGAAACTCAGTATTGTTTGACCGAAACTTGTCTTTTCAAGCCATTGACGGTTGGGATGGCACACCTTGTCAAGGAAAGTGTTCCCTTTTGGAATCTTCACACTGGAGAAGTGACATATTGTAGCTCCTGTTTTCAGACATTCTTCCACTCACCCTAAAATATTCAGTAGTTATGATGTTGTTGTGCATGTTAAATTTCCCCTATGAAACATACTCTCTTTAAGTTCAAATCATAAGGTGCTTTTTGTGATCCAGTTAGTGAATTCCTCCATTTTGGCAACCAGCCATTTCTCCATTTTGGCAACCATTTTGGCAACCATTAGCAGCTTCGGCATATCAAGCCCACTCAGGGGTATGAACCTGATCCCCAGTCCCCCACATTAATTGAAAGTGTACCTTAGCACACTTCAGTACTATCCAGAAGCTGCACATTCCAGGATAAAATTTGAAGTCATGGGCAAACTACAGTAGCTTTTAGGGACAAGTTGCCATCCCCTAGTAAAAAAAAAGTGGTGTGGAAGAAGTGGCATCTGTGGCAAAACAAAAGGACTTGCCAGGAGTCCACTTCAGCTGACTGAGGGGTATTTGCTTAGGTTGCCCATCTAGTCTTCATACATTCTTCAGCTAGTCTCCAGGAAAACAAATTGCTGACCAGGGGTCATACATCCCTCTGGTGATTTGAAATATAAAAATGCTAATGTTTGTTACCACTATTTTAAGGAAACTTTAAAGTAGGTTTTAAAAATATATATATCCTAAATTGAATTGATTGAAAAAGACTACAATTCCCAAGGAACCCTGAACCATTCTCAGGACTAATGGGTGAAAAACAACCCAGGATCACCTTTTTGAAAAAAGCCACAGCAGCCATGGCTCACTCACAGCTGTGAATGAAAGTGAATTTAAAGAGAAGTCCACACAGGAAATACAGGTGTGTGAGAGGGGCCTTCAGAGGCCTATTTGGCCCTGAAAAGATTCAGGCCTGAATTGGGCTCAATTTGGCCTGAACCAGGCTGAGGTTCAATCAGATTGGATCAGATTGGGCCAAATAGCCCTTCACACATGCCTAGTATGTATGCTTTTGAGTGTGATGGTCAAACTACACCAAAATAGCTTCACAGTGTAAATCCAGGGGGCAAGAGCAATTATGGGCACTTGGTTGGAAGTTCCAGGGAGGCTTGGACAGTTTCTGCCAGCATACCAGTTCCCAGAAAGCACACTTGGATCAGGGATATAGTCAAAGAAGAAGGATGTGTCTGAAAATAGATTTCCTGAGTGACAAAAGGGGCAAAGTATTTCTTTACTAATTTCTGAAATGAGAGCCATGGAGGCTGGATTGGTGGGGTACTACTAGCCTAGACTGGTGAATACAAAGATAGTTGTACCTATTGATATCGAAGGTTCATTCTGACATTATGGTGTGGTAAGGTCGTCCATTCAGACTTTGAATGCCCTACAACCTGGAGTGTCTGGCCAAGCATTCATATTTGCTATTTGCCTATATGACAATTTCATCTATTCAGGATTAATTCTGAAGCCCAATATGGAGGCTGCTTGGCAAAACATTGCACTGGTTTTCCAGCCTCAGCCTCACCTTCATCTTCAAAATGAGAAAAACACCTCACTGTGCTTCACTTTTTATTTTGCTTGCATTCCACCCCCTTCTTTTCTATTTTTTCTCACCTCCTTTTTAATAATGAGCAAAGAGCTGGGGACTCCGATGAGAAGCCCTCCTGTGATATCACTAATAAATTTGCCATCGCTCATCTTGAAACTAGTCAGGTTCTTTGGAGAGCATTCAAGTTCCTACAATACAGAGTTCAAAGCCATTTCATTTTCTGCCAAGTGTTATTTATAGATAATTTACTCCCGTTCATTGCCTGCCTTACAAGTCCCTATCTTTTCCTTCTGCATTAGTAGCTCCCCTTTCCTTCCTTATGCGTATCCTCTTGATCTATAAAAATCATATCTCATTAAGCATATTATTACTGATTGTTAAAGTAATTGCAATGCAATGGAAGAAAGCTCCAGTAACCATATGAATTAGGATAACCACCATTCAGGGTAGAACTGTTGACTATTTTAGGAGTAAGAAGTATTCTATGTTTGCTTTAATTGCAGATCTTAACCTTTTGCAAAAAAAAATGTTTAGTAAATTATTGTAAATGCTTGGAAACTTTTTGTTAAGATTAAACTATAACTAAGATGGACCAATGGACTGACCCAGTATTTGGCAGCTTCCTATGTTCCTATGTATATTATAATGGACCACAACACAAGGCTGCTGTTTTGGGTGGCAGCTTCATGTTCCTTGGACCACCTTGTTCTGTCTTCACTTTGGATACATAACGCTGGTTTCATTACATTGCCCATGGCCACTCTTTTTAAACACAGGTATGCAACTATGAATCTTCATGGAATCACTGTTGATTTTATACCAGCCCAAGTGTGAGGAGTGCCAAATTCAGCTGTGAACAAAATATTGTGGATATTTGTGTTAAACGTATCTTGACACTTTCATTTTAAATTCCCCATCATCATTATTAATTAACTTTAAGGTCTCTGAAATAAGCCACATAAAAATCTACTGCTCAGATGAGCATATTAAAAACAAACGCATGCCTCCAAAGCCCAATCAAGAGCAAATGTGACATTTCCTCCAAAAGATGTCATAAGAAATGCAAATGACTACTGACAGTGTTGATCAAATAATATACGAGCACAGTTAAGGTGAGATGTAAAAACTGCATTCCTCCATTATAAGCCCTGAATATTATAAGCCCTTAATATTCTATTAATGATTAATTTCTATTAATCATAAAATCCAGACCATCTGTTTAGTCCATGTCAATATGTGTCAGCACATGAGGCCTAATAGTACAGTCCTTTGCATGCAGAGTATGACTTCCTGTTAATGAGAGAAAGGGAGTAATGGAAAGATTCCTGTAAATTGGAGAGTGGGAAAATAATGGTTTGATTTTTATTTTTTTTTAAAGGCAGATGGGATAATGGAATAATCCCTGTAAAAATGGAAGGGGGGATTAAAGGAAAGACCTTTTAATAAACAGGTGGAGGGAGTAATGGAACAATCCCTACAGAAGCAGGGGAGAAATCCACCACTCCACTTCTCTAGTTGCATTCCATACTGGATGGGCTCTCTTCATTTTTTTAAGACTACAGTTGTCCCTCACCAACCGTGAGGGTTCTGTTCTTGCAAAACCTTGTGGTTGGCAAATTCGTGGTTGGCAAGGCATTGAAACCAATGGAAAACAGGGGGTTTGGGGAACTGCGACTGCAAAATAACCTAAAAATCAAGGGGAAAGTGCTAAAAAAAACCCCTTGTGAATTCACCCAAACTCCCTGAATTTCAAAAGGAATGAGCAGATTGAGACCCTTGAAAATTCCTGAACCTCGCCAAACCTCTCATATGCACTTTAAAATCACCAGGAGTCAGCAAGGGTCACCAGGAATCAGATAGAATTGCCAAGAGTCATGAAGAGGAATGAGTAGATTAATCCTCTTGAAAATTACTGGAATCCCACCCCACCAAAACCCCCTCTCAAATGCACTTTAAAATCACCAGGACCAAGGGTCTGATGGGACCAATGTACACATTCCCAGCCTAGAGGTACTAGTAGAAGAGATATGCTGGATGAAAGAACACCTCTCCCCAACCTGGATCTCCAACAGTCTTCTGTCACATGACCTTTTGAGCAAGAACATCATCTACAATGAGGCAGAAGGTCATGTCTGGTTCATAGATTATGAATACACTGGTTACAACTATCAAGTGTTTGACACTGGGAATCATTTTAATGAATCTGGCAAGAGTCACCCAGAGGAATTGGCAGATTGAGCCCCTTGAAAATTCCTGAAAACCTGCCCCCCCTCAATTGCACTTTAAAATCACAAGAAAAAAAGCAGAACACAAGAGGTGCTGAGGAGGAGGGGTAGGAGGGATATCGTGGTTTGCAATCAAGGAGAAGGGAGTTATGGGAGGGGAGGGGTGACTCAGGAGGGATTTCTAAGGGGAAGAGGGGGAAGCAACCACCTCCTCCTCATCCAATGATGATGCACCCTCTGTTGCAGGCAGTTCACAGCTGCTCCCCAAAGTAACAGGCCTTTGTGTCATCTTCTCCCTGAGGTCTTTTTGGACCTCTGCATAGGGCCAAATCAGTTCATTCAGTCCCCACCTGAATGTCAGGCTGCTTCGCATAAAGGGGTCCATGTCCACTGCCTCATCTGCCAGCTCTGAGGGATGTTTCTTCTCCAGGGTCAACTTTGCTGTGGCCCTGCAGTCTTCCTCTTCTTCACCAGCTTCTTCCTGATCACTGGAGGATTTGATCAGGGCCTCCACATCTCACTCTGTGAGCTCCTCAGAGTGTGACACCAGAAGCTCAGCAACTTCAGCTGGCTGGATGTCTTCTTCCCTCAACTCCTGTTCCAGGGTTCACAGCCTGTGGTTCCAAATTCGGACATGCCACAGGCTGCATCAAGCCTCGGGTTGCGATGATGAAGCTCACTACAACCCAATGGTTCAATTGGAGTGCAAAGTCTGAACCCATGGTTTCGTTGCCATGCCAAATCCCAACTGCACGCATTTGGATGTAACATCCGTGAACCCGCTGGCCCATTCAACCACAATTCTGCATTACGTGCAAATGCAGCCAGTGTTGCACAGTTGACACACTTAATGTTGGGCACAGAATAATATTTAATAGTTGGGCATATTTGATAGTTGGCATGCATTGCAATAGCACTCGGAATTTGGCAGTATGTGACTGCTGACATGCAATAGTATTTAATATTTAACATTCAGATGCTGTTCCAAAGTCTATAGCATCCAAATTTTGGAATCAAATTTCAGTTTTAAAATATAAATATTGTTGAAAAAAATATTTTCAGCTTTAGAACAGATCCCTTGAAACACTTTCACTA
This sequence comes from Hemicordylus capensis, assembly GCF_027244095.1. Taxonomy (NCBI): domain Eukaryota; kingdom Metazoa; phylum Chordata; class Lepidosauria; order Squamata; family Cordylidae; genus Hemicordylus; species Hemicordylus capensis. The sequence continues at coordinate 65,594,684 of NC_069662.1, read as the reverse complement.
TGGGCTCATCCAAACACTTCCAATTTTCCAAACTGTATGGCACTTCCATATATAAAAATCAGGGGCGTAACTACTATTAGGCAAGGGGAGGCGGCTGCCTGGGGCCCCCCACGACTCGAGGGCCCCCCCAGAGGCAAGTCACATGATTATATATTGTGAAGTGTGTGTGTGTGTATCAGTGAGGGGCCCATTTTAAAATTTTGTCTCTGGGCCCACTCCAGCCTTGTTACGCCCCTGATAAAAATAATACTCTCATGTAGACCAGACTGCACAATGATAGCACAGGCTTCTCGTTCCCTAAAAGGTGTATGTATGATTTTCTGTTTAGTATATGAAATGTCCCTGAGATACTAGGTGGGTGTGTCTTTCTCTTTGTCTCTGTTTCATCTATCTATCTATCTATCTATCTATCTATCTATCTATCTATCTATCTAGTCCAGGAGGCATAATTGCACTGGTTCACCAGGGAAGCAGTAATTTTCAACTCCCCCTCATTCTCCAGGAAGTTCTCTGTGCCACCGGGAAATATGTCCTGAGGGTGGCACAGAGGGCTTTCGAGGGAAGGGTTGGGCATCAAAAATTTCTGCTTCCCTGCTGTACTGGTGCAGTTAGTTGGGAAATTCTGTTGGCCTGCTTTCTCACCGCTCTGGTACATCCTTGCTCTGTATGTCAGCCAGTAAAATTATTTCCTCTTTCCCATTTTCAGGGAAATCACTGGGGGAGAAATGATCACTACTTGAATTGATCTAGAGCTATCTGCTTATTGGAAAACAGAGGCCATTAAAAGTTCAGAATCAAAATACTTTTCCAGTAGTCAAAGTGTGCACACAGACAGAAGGAGATGCTGAAGTGGAAATGAAATTTTTGTCCAGCACCCAAGCCACACAGTTATACTTTTGGCCTTGCTAGCCACTGTGGATATAAAGTAAGTCATCTGCCTGTTTCAAGGAGTTAGCAGGTCATATTTGGCCACAATCTCTACAATCCTAAATATATTTGTCCAGGCTGTCAGCAAGAATTGGAGGTGTGGCATACCCTTGGTGAGCTATCATACATTGCCAGTGGGAAACGTTTGATTGATGTATCACAAGCTGGGTAGGTCTACAAAATGGTCTAACAGATTACTGTCCAAAAACCTCTGCAAAGAAGACATAACTTAGTAGACATAAAATTAGCTAATTCTATTTTAAAAATGGAATTAGAGGAAGGAATTGTAATTCAATTGCCCTTCATACAGCAGTGAGCATATCAGCCTTTTTCATCTCACCTGGCATCTCACCATTACTGAATAAGGCAAATAGCAATAGAGGATATTTCAGATGTGTCATAATGGAGAATGTCCAAGGAAGGTTCAAATTCTTGAAAGTAATTAGGGCTGGCTCCTTCTTTAAGCAAGAAAGATTCCATCCAAAGCATTAGCAATTAATAGAGCGAGCAGACAAAGGTCACATGCTATGGATCATTGGCTACTCAAATTATTTCAGGTAGTCTGGTTGCTCTTTTAAAGTGTGAGTCATTTCACACCAGGTTGCCCCATAAAATGTTTTTTTGATGGCCATAAAATTGATTCACAGCATGACCACATACCTTTCAACACTAATTTTTTCCCCAAATAGAAACTTGGAGAATTTCCCCCTTTTTCTATTCAGCAAAGAATATTTTTACATGAATGAATAAATACACAGAATCAGCATAGCATAGGGGTCCAGAGTGAGAAGCAAGAGGGTCAGAGGCTATGTTGTACAAAGACCTGGCCACCATCTTACAGGAGCAGTAAGCTTGGAAGGCTTTAAATACCTGAGGACTTCCCATATTCTGCAACAACTGAAAGGACTTTCCCCATACTAAATCTGAAGTCTGATGGTTGTTCAGTAATACAGTCAAATTCAATAGCAATCATGACTAACATTATTACCTTTAAGCTTGAAGCAGTATGATCTTATTTTAACAGTTGCTTTGAAAAGGATTCCAGTTATCATTCTGAAAGACAAAGAACTTATTTCCACAACCAGGAGAGATCAGGCAAAGGGAGCCTAGCCCGATCTCTCCTGGTCATCTGCTGCCACGGGAGCCACGCGGCTCCCAGCAGCAAACTACCAAAACTACCCCTCCCCTTAAATGAGGTTAGCAGAGCAAGCGCTCCTCTAACCCTGTTTAGTTGATCGTGTGCTGTCATGCTACCGCAACATACAAGGAGACCCCCACTGAGAAGCTAAAGCAGACCTCCCAGCCCCGGGGTTCTCTCCAGAACTTCCAGGGGCTGGGCATCCCCCAGTCCTGCAGCCCCCCCAAAAGCTCCGTGACAGAGCCAGTAGTTGTGTGGGTGGCTGATCTGGCCACCCAGGGCTCTGAGCAGGATCGTCTGTGGGGAGAGCGGGCTAAGCTCACTCTCCCCACAGACCCTACAGAAGCTCTTCTCACGGATCATGAGGAAAGCTTCAAAGTATTTCATAAGAGTTTTATGGAAGAGGCATTCTTTTTACAGCATAAGCAAAATAATATGTATCATGAGCCAACTTATCCAAAGCTGCAATATACTGTATAAATAATGTTCAAGGCAGAAAATCCAGACATGGCATATCCTTGGAGGCTCAAATGGAGAAATGGCATGAACAGCAGGATAAAATATATAAACCAGACATTGCATATCTGATATTGCAAATAAGTGCCCCAAACTTGCAATATTCCTTTTCAGAAAAGTGGAAATATCCATAGAAACAACTGGGAGGACTGGCATGCCAAAAGTAAGTAGATTCTGTAATTTGCCTTACCAGGACACCAATGGCACATGATTACCCCCTTTAATGATCTTCCTTCCCCACCATAAATGAATATATGTCTTCCTTCATGAGGTGTGCTGCTCAGCAGAACTTCCACAGAGTTTAACAGCAAGATTGCAGCAGAGCTATGGAAAGCAGCAGAAAAGGAGAGCTGGTCTTGTGGTAGCAAGCATGAATTGTCCCTTTTGCTAAGCAGGGTCCATCCTAGTTGCATTTGAATGGAAGACTACATGTGAGCACTGTAAAATATGCCCCTTAGGGCATGGGGTCACTCTTGGAAGATCACCTTCATACTTGCATACAGAAGATTCCAAGTTCCCTGCCTGGCATCTCCAGATTGGGCTGAGAGAGACTCCTGCCTGTAACCTTGGAGAAGCCACTGCCAGTCTGTGCAAACAAAACTGAGTCAGATGGACCAATTGTCTGACTTGGTATAAGGCAGTTTCCTATGTTCCTCAAATTTGCATAGCAATTCCATTCTTTGCCTCATAGGCAGAGTGAGCTGCTGTCCCTGAGCTGAGTTTCCTTTCTTGTGACCAGGAGGAGACCCCTGATCAATGGCAACGGTGTCAGAAGTTACAGCTAAATAACAAGGGCAGAACTGCTGGTGGAACAATCAGTTTCTTCAGTGTGCTTCTCCATGAGGTGGAAGAAGGAAGACAGAAGAAGAGGAGAAGCAGCAGCACACTCCATTCCAAAGATAAGCAGTTTACTCTGCTCCTATCAGCATGATGTCATTTCCTTCTTGCCAGATATGTGCTTGTTGGTGTGTGTTGTCTCAGTTTTCCTTCATTGTGAGGGACTGCTATTAGTGGGGCAGATGAAGAGAGAGGAAGGAAGGCAGGCAGGCAGGAAGGCAAAGTGACACCAATCCTCCCCCCATCTGCATGCCTTTAGAACACAAATTTACATGATTGTGTAATTTAGTCCTTAGGCAGGAAGAAGTGAAGAGACAACAAGAAGGCGAAGAGCTGGTCTTGTGGTAGTAAGCATGAATTATGCTCATTGTTAAGCAGGGTCTGCCCTGGTTTGCATTTGAATGGGAATTACATGTGAGCACTGTAAGATATTCCCCTTAGGGGATGGGGCTCTGGGAAAAGCACCTGCATGCTTGCCCGTACAAGACTCCTGCCTGTAACTTTGGAGAAGCTGTTGCCAGTCTGTGTAGACAATACTGAGCTAGATAGACCAATGGTCTGACTCAGTAGAAGGCAGCTTCCTATGTTCCTATGCTCCTATGATTATTTTCAGGCAGACTTAACAATTGTTTGATTGTATGCATGGAAAATTAGCTCATAAGGTGTAGCTATGTTTGTGAGACATTGGGGCCATTTGCATGTAATGGGAAACCAGAGTTAGGGGCCTGAGGTTGAATTTGTCGTACATCTGAACACATACAACTGCAGTTCGGACATGAAAGCAACCCAAGGCTTCCCTCCCCATTTGAATCTTCAGTTTGTAAAGAGTTTTGCTGCTCATACCTGAGGTTCCATGCCTTGCCCATTATGTCCGAATGCTGTATACATCATTAACTAAAGTTGAGAGAGGAAACTCCTCCCTTGCTCCAGCTGTTTGGTGCTGGAGCTGCCCTTCATTCCAGAAGGAAGCCCACACAGCCAGTTTCCCCTACTCTGTGCAGTCTCCCTGACTGTGGAGAGGGTCCTGCTGGTTATGTCCAAATATGAATCAGTAACTGCATGATGGGGGGGGGGGGGGGATAGAACCATGTTATGTGAGAGGGTGAATATCTACTTGAACAGGGAATAGAAAGTGTGTGTGTGTAACCCTTCTCAATTTTGAGGGCCACAGTAGAATTCATAATCTAGTTAGGGACTAAAGTAAAGGTAAAGTATGCCATCAAGTCGATTTCGACTCCTGGCACCTACAGAGCCGTGTGGTATTCTTTGGTAGAATACAGGAAGGGTTTACCATTGCCTCCTCCCATGCAGTATGAGATGATGCCTTTCAGCATCTTCCTATATCACTGCTGCCTGATATAGTACCAGCGTAGATTCAAACCAGCAACCTTCTGCTTTGCCCAGTTAGACCCCCTGCTAACTAGGCAAAGAGGCACCTTTTTAACGTGGTGATTCTCTTTATTTAGCAGGGGGAGAGTAACTGGCCCTATACACCCCCAGCACAGTACTTCCAGTGACTGTTGCTGGTGTCTGTCATGTTTCTTTTTAGATTGTGAGCCCTTTAGGGACAGGGAGCCATCTTATTTATTCATGATTTCTCTCTGTAAACCAATTTGGAAACTTTTGTTCAAAAGTGGTATATAAATATTTGTTTGTTTGTTTGTTGTTGTTGTTGTTAGTCAAGCATTTCCCCGCTGTGCCACTTAAGGTGATAGTTAGAGACTAGGGAAGTAAACTTACTTACAAGTTGCAACCTTGTGAGGCCATAGCCCACACCATGGCTGTTTAACCTTGAAAGTCTTTGGTGGGAGATCATTTGGGTAGTGATCTTTGTTGGGAGAACTTAAATGCTTAAGTAAATGCTTAAATGCCCCTGCCTCTGCTTCATGGTCACAATCAAAAGCACAGCTTTCTGCTGCTCCTTCTTGCAAGTAAGTTTAAGCCCCAAACTAGACAAAGATGAATAGACTGCCCTGTCTACAATAGCATGCCGTGAGAGAAATTGGAGGCAGAGAATGAGTGAAATATCATTTCAGGCAGAATTCTCCTCTGACCATCAGCAAGTAAAAAAATCTGTTGTAACAGTCTCAAGAGCAGCTTGGAGGAACCTGCAGCAGCACTGGTTGCTCATGCTGACCCCTTCTGAGCAGCCCTGACATTCCCTTTGATGACCGCAACAGCCCTGCAGTAAAGTAGTGTTATACCTCTATAGTGCTGCACATCATGTCAGCCACTATATATATTTTTTTAAAATGTTTTTTTTTCCTTTTAAAACTGTTCAGAACAGAGGCTTTGACAAAGTAAAAAGGGGTGCATAAATTAGTAATTTAACCGCAGCGCTTTTACTGGACTCTTATGCTGTGATATAATGCATGCTTGGTGGGAAGCGAGCCCCATTGAATTTGATGGGGCTTGGTTTTGTGCAAACATGCAGGAATTCAGACTCTTAGTAGGCTGGTAGAAATGTGTGGTGGTGTGCATGAAAGCCAGCTGAAGCCATTAGGTACAGGCATGACTTTGCATGCTTTTCTTCCTTTGAAGAGTTGGTCAGGTTTCTAGCAATGAGTCATCTCTGCAACCAATATTCAGAGTTTGATTTTCAGTCCTATCCTGCATTTTTGAGAAATAAATGTGATTGGGCAGGCAGTTGCAGAGTATCTCCTACCCCTATTATTATTAAGATATCCCCCTTCTTTGTCTGAGTTCTGCTTTCGTGGAGGAGTGGGCAGAAGCAGCCATACACCCAACTGTTTTGCACACGGTTGCAGTAGAGGGAGAATAACTTCTTGTGACTTTAATGTCCTCTGGTCACTCAAAGACAGGGATACCTCCCATTGTCAGGTGCTACACCTTCTCCGCAGCTGCTCCTAGGCTGTGAAATGCACTCCTCACAGAAATCCAAGGTTTACTGTCCTTCAAGAGAACCCTTAAGACTTCCTTATTTGGTCTCTCACTCCTGGTTTTCTAAATTGTTTTCAAATGTTTTACAGTGTTTTATATTGTTTTCGTTTAATTGTTTTGTTGGTTTTAATTGATTATTTTTCTGTTTTTTTCTGTTGTGAACCATCCAGAGCTGAGAGATGGGATGATATAAAAGTATAATGAATAATATAAATACACTTGCTGTAAAAACTGCCTTAAATTAGTCATGACTGTTTTGGAAGGCTGTATCCTTTTTAACCCAGGTTTACATGAGGTTTTTTATGTATTATTTTCTGGGAGAGTATTAAACTTTGAAACAATACAATTTATTTGAGGCAAAAAAATTAATAAATGTTGGTTTGACAAACTATGTGACATTTTCAAATCCTTTTGCAGAAATCCTTGAAAAATAGCTGGAGGGAGCGAAAGACACTTTTAATGCTGCTAAAGATCCAGTTCAGATGATCCAGATACAGATGATAAATGCATGTTTAGCATATCTGTAGATTTTTATAACCACTTGGAAAACAGATTCAGATAAACAGACCAATGTGGATAGAGTGTATTCTTTCAATCATGTGTTTAGATTCCTACTGTACCTTCCTTTCACAGATGCAGGCCTATCACTCCCTTCTCTCTGTGGTTCCCAGGCTTCCTTCGTTGTATTTCCTGCTTCAAACACAGCACCTTTCCATAGATATAAGCACATAAAATGATAAAGGTATGCAGTGATCAGCTGCTGAGATGCAATTGTTTTCCAAGGCAGAGCTTTGCTCCTTTGTCTTCTATGGAGACATGCTGATCTGCCTGCCAGCTTGAAGTAAAAAAATTAAATGTGCATGTTTGGAGATCTCATGGTAAATCCCAGGTATATACACAAGAACCTCATTATTTGCAGAACTGCTTTCACGGTTCCATGTATTCACAGGTGTCTAATTGACACCCATTTTCATTATCCACAAATACTAAAGCATTAAATGCCACATATCTGAGGTTCCTAGAGAGCTGGAAGTGATTGTGAAGGTCACTTCCAGCCACCATTTTTTCAGGAGGAGCCCAGGAGAAGGCAGGAGGAGCCATTTTGTGGCTCATTTCTTTTAAAAACAAAACCCCCAACATTTTCTCCGTGATTTTTTGCAGTTTGGGGGGCATTCTGCAGATTCCTGAGCACATGGGAGCACAGTATAGTAAACAGTTTCAATTATTCTCACAGGTTTTGTTGTTGTTGTTTATTTCCTGTTTCCTTGCATCCCCCTCCTCACCTTTTTGGTCCATTCTGGAACCTAACCCCCTTTCCACAAAGACATAGAGGCGAGTCTCACTATCAGTGAGACTCGCCGTAAGGGGGTTTGTGGGGAGAGCTGGCTTAGCCCACTCTCCCCGCAGATGATCAAGCTGGCAGCCCTGGGTGGCCAGATCAGGCGCCCACACGGCTGCCGGCTTCATCACGGCTCGAGCCATGTGGAGTATCCTGGGGTATCCTGTGCTCGAGCAGGGCATCCTGGAACTTCTGGGGGCCACATGGTCTCCGATCCCCACAGCCCCCACCAGCTCAATAATGGAGCCAGCAGTCATATGGACGGCTGATACGGCTGCCCAGGGCTACCTTCTGATCATCTGCAGGGAGACGATGAAAACCCCCTTCCAACAAATCTCACTGATTGTAAGACTCGCCTCAGTGCCTCGTTCCTCACAGTAGTAGGCAAGGAATGGAATCCCCACAAGTAACGAGGTTTGTCTGTATGTTAGAAAAAAGGCTTGCAGTTTGCAAGCATTCCTATAAATCTTCTCTCTGTGTTTGATTCTAGCGTTTCCTATCTGTATGAGGCTTCATTCTCCATGCTTTTCAAATAGGAGAGTTTTCATGCATTTTTCTGGGAAAGATTGCATTTTTGTGGAGTTTGGGATTGTTTTGGTAGTCTGAGTGAGCCCAAAACCTACCTGCAAAAGGTAGAAATATTTTTCTGTTTTTTGGGCGCAGGTCTGGAAGTTTCATGTGCGTTGGTCCGGAAGTGAAATGTATAAACAGTATGCTTGTCTAGTAAGGAGCATATTTCACACTCATGTCAGTTAGTGTGGCAGAGATTAAAAGAACTCTCTCACAACCCTTCACATCAGGCAGGAAGAAAGAAATTGTGCCACAAGTAAGACCCGCCTACATAAATGGATGATCTCATCCTGGGCTCTGTCCTGTTTACAATTCAAACTCTATGGTTAAGAGTGGGGGACACCTCACTGCAATTCAGATGATCATCTAATCACATGATAGTGACTATCCCACATTCTAAGTTCTACATTACATTTAGTATTTAAATCCAGGGTGGAGAATGTGTGGTTTTCCATTCAGACGATCATTTGTACATGGGTAGAGGAATCTAATCACATGTTGAAAGTATCATCTGAACTGGCCCAAAAATGTTCTGCAATGTGTGCCAGAACTTAATCTCCTATTAAGTTAATGGGGACTTCAAAGGCTAATATGGAGAGGTATATCTACAGTTGCCACTGGCTCACTTGCTGAAAAACAAACGGGCTAATATGGAGAGGTATATCTACAGTTGCCACTGGCTCACTTGCTGAAAAACAAACGGGGTACACGCACAACAGACAAAAATAAATAAATAATGTGCACACTATTGGTTGTGAAAAAAAAAACTGATGTGAAGCTAAAATGCCATGGATTGAACTGAAACCCGCTGGAAACCTATGTAGTCAGTATATAGAAAACAATGAGATCGTTCCCATTAACAAAAAGAGGCCGTTGCCACTTGTCTGCGGCGCAGCCCGTTTGTCCCGGCCCCCTTACCAGGGAGCACGTGGGACTGGGAGCCACCGTCCATTGGCTCCCAGGCACTTCCGGTGTAAACTCTCGCATTCGGAGAGTTCAGACGCGACGGGAGGAGCTCCAGCTAGGCCGCAATAGCAAGCAGACTTGCCTAGCAGAGCCCCCAGCGAGGGGAGCAGACGGAGAGTCAGGCCTGTGGCCCGCCTGCATCCATCTTTACCGCGCCGAGGTGCGGCAGGGGGCAAGGCCCGGCCCGGCCGGCACCAGGCGCCATCTTGCCGGGCCACGCGGCCTGGGTCAGAGGCTGCGCGGCGGCCCTTTCCAGCGCCCTCGGGCGTGGTGGGCGGGCAAGGCCCTGCCTCGGCAGGCGTTGGGGGACCGACGATTGGGCCCGCAGCCTGTCCACGATGGCCCCTTTCTCGCGCCCCGGGCGCGGAGGGCGAGCGCGGCCTGGCCCAGCGGGCGCGATCTAGGCCCGGCTGGCGCCAGGCCCCCTATTGCGGGGCTCGCGGCCCGGTGTAGCCTTGGCATTACCCCCCTCCATCGGCGGCAGAACTTGCAGCAGGGGTGAAGAGTCATGCCTTCAGCACCCGCCCACCTCACCCGCGTATCCTTCGGTTCTGCCCGGGGGCTGTAGCTTGGCACAGCAGGACAAAGGGGGTGTTGTTGCCCTCCCCCCTCATTCGGCACAGTTAGGCCTGGCTTCAAGGAGCAGCTAGCTGGGGTGACCCGGCTCAGGTTTGAGGACCCTGCAGGGGGGGCAGGGCAGGCCGGGTATAAGGCCTGGGGTGGGGGACGCGTGCCGGCCTGGGGGGAATTACCTTTGCAGGTGCTTTCAGTTCCCCCACTTGTTTGTCCTGGTCTGGTGCGTGGGGCATTGGGGTCCAGCGTCTCCCCCCCCCCCGGTTTCTCACCCTCCCCCTTGTTTGTCCTTCCGGGGTTCTAGGGCCTGGCAGCACGCGCACACGAAGCCCCTTCTTCCGCATGACATGGGTCCCAAGAAGGCGCCCACCTCAACCAGACTCCTCTTCTGAGGATGAGCGTGACATGGAGCTGGGGGCTATCAAGGCCCTGATTGCTTGGCTGGAAGCCATAGCGGGCGAGTGGGAGGCATGGCAGAGGGATGGTGGGGGTCCGTATGGGGCGGGCACGTCCGGGGAGCGGGGCCCCTCCTCACCCACGTACTCACACAAAATGACCAGGGCAGCGAAGCAGACTAAATTGATGCAGGGTTTCACTGATCTTTTAGCAGCTTTGGAGGCAGCAATGGCTGCCATGGCAGCTCCGGCAGGCACCAAGACTCCGGAGGAACCCAGCAGGGGCAGCACAGCAGCCACGGGATCCGCAGTGTGAGACAGCTCTGAAGAACAGGCGGGACAAGGTGGTGAGTCCCCGCAGGGGGTCTGGCCTTGGGGTTTGCCATGGAGCCCGCCAGGCAGGCCACTTGGGTGTTTCCCCGGGCTGATGAATTGGGCCTCCCCACACGCAACATGTAATCAGGTGTGGCGGGGGGGTGGGGCAGCCCGGGACATGGGCCACCCCAGCAGGCGTGCCCGCCGGTGGTGGCAGCGGGGGCCTTGACGGGGGGGCCGGTCCCCCTGGGCGACCACCTGCTTCCTCACGTAAAGGAGCGCATTTGGAAGGGAGAGTTCACTGACGTTTTCCAGCTGCTCTTCAAGGAACCCGAGCCCGTGGGCAAGGAGGGGGAGCAGGAAAGGGACAAGGAAAGGACCAAGAGAAAGCCCATCAAGCATAACTGGAACAACTGTATACATGGGGGTGGTGACCGAGAAGTACCCTGAAAAAGGCCCCGCCCTCATTAAGTACTTCGACACTATTCACAGGACATTTGTGGATTTTGCGGGCAACTCCTGGGAGGCCTATGACCAGGCGTATAGGGAGCGCGCATCTAACTAACCGGGCATCTCTTGGGAAAAGCAGCACTCTGAGCTTTGGCTCAGAATCATGACGCCCTCCAGGCCTCTTACTGGCGAGAGCGCTGAGAGCGGGCATTTGATCTCCAGGACCCCAGCGGTGCCAGCGGCTTCCTCCGCCGGCGCTCAGGGGGTTCAAAGTCCCCTGGTATGCTGGGAGTTCAACAGGAGTGGGAAGTGCGCTCGTTCCCCCTGCAAATTCAGTCATGAGTGTGGCTTTTGCAGGGGGCGGCATGCGGGGGTTAGCTGCCCACGAACGAAGAGCTTTAGGCCAGGCAACTGGGGCCCCCACACGGGAGATGGCAAAGGGCCCTCCGCCGCCCAAGGGGGTGGCCCTGGAAAGGGGGACCACCCCAATTAGGATCACTGTGCTTAAGAAGCTACTGCGCGACTACCCGGACGGGGAGCGCACTCGCTTCTTGGAGGCCGGCTTCGTGGAAGGCTTTAGGATCCCCTGCCAGCTTCCATGGCAGCTTACTCTAGCTAGGAACTTGAAATCGGTTAAGGGAATGGAGCACATAGTGCTTAAGAAGATCAATAAAGAGGTGGCTTTGGGCCGCGTTCTGGGCCCCTTTAGCGAGCCCCCCCTGCGGACTCTGAGGATATCGCCTCTGGGCTTGGTGCCTAAGCAGCCTCCGGGCGAGTTCAGGCTTATTCACCACCTCTCGTATCCCCAGGGCACCTCAGCCAATGATGGGATACCAGCTGAGCTGTGCTCAGTATGGTACACCTCATTTGATGAGGCGATGGCAATGGTCCAGGCCTGTGGGCCTGGGGCACTGCTGGCTAAATGCAACATAGAGTCAGCCTTCCGGCTGCTGCCAGTCCACCCCGACAACTTTGACCTCTTGGGTTTTGCGTTCGGGGGAAACTATTACATTGACAGGGCTCTCCCCATGGGCTGCTCAGTGTCTTGCGTGGCCTTCGAGGCCTTCAGCACGATGGTGGAATGGGTGCTGCGGTAGAGGGCGGGGCTTAATTCCACGGCTCATTACTTTGACGATTATCTTTTCGGAGGCCAAGCTGGCTTCGGCCAATGCTCTACACTCCTAAGTTCATTCGTGGCCCTATGCGACAAACTGGGGGTGCCCTTGGCCAGGGACAAGACTGAGGGTCCGTCCACCAGGCTGACATTTTTGGGCATCAAGTTGGACACCCAGGGGCAGCTGTCGTGGCTGCCCGAGGACAAGCTGGAAACCCTGAAGGCAATGTTGAGGGATTGCAGGCGGGCCAAGAAGGTCACACTGCACCAGCTGCAATCCCTGATTGGGCACCTCAACTTTGCCTGTCACGTGGTAGCCCCGGGTCGCCCGTTCTTGCGGTGTCTCTCAGACGCCACGGTAGAGTGCAGGCTGCTGCATTTTCAAATCAGGGTGACCACAGCCATGAGGGAGGACATGAAGTTGTGGTTATGCTTCTTGGACTACATCAACAGGGTTTCCTTTTGGAGGGCGTCACAGCTCCTGGAAGCAGATTTTCAGGTGCAGTCGGATGCTGAGGGTGGCCTCGGCTTTGGCCTATATCTTCGGGGCAGGTGGTGTGCAGAGTGGCCACGCGATTGGGCAGAAAAGGGGATCACAAGGGATCTCACTTTCCTCGAGCTTTTCCCCATAGTGGTCGCAGTGCACATCTGGGCGGATCAGTTTCACAACTCCGCAGTGCGCTTCTGGTGTGATAACCTGGCAACGGTGCAAGTGGTTAACTGTCAGACCTCCAGGTCCCCCAGGGTCGTGGGCCTGGTCCAGGCCTTGGTGCTGGCCTGCCTGCACAACAACATAGTATTTACTGTGCAGCACGTGCCGGGAGCGCAGAACGACATTGCAGACTCTCTGTCTCGTTTTCAGATGCGGCACTTCCGGCAGCTGGCCCCCGACGCTTTCCCAAGGCCCGAGGAAATGCCTGTCAGTTTGTGGAGCCTTGGAATGTAGAGGCGCTCAGGCCAATCGAGGCCTCTTTGGCGCCTAGGACACGGGCTACCTATAGCAGGAAGGTTGCGGCCTTCCAGCGTTTCAGGCAGCAGGAAGGGGTCAGCCAGGCTTGGCTGGCCCCGCCCGAACACCTGATGCAGTACTTGGTGCAGCTGCGGGGAGAAGGGCTCGCCGTCAGCACCATGGCCGGGCACATGGCAGCCCTGGCCTTCTACGCGAAGTCCCGGGGGTTGCCCGACCACTTGGGCGACTTCTGGGTCTGGCGCATGCTGGAAGGCTGGGCCAGAGAGGTGCCATCTCAACCCAACCGGCGCCGGCCCATTACACCCAACGCTCTGCAACGGGTTGTGCAGTGCTTGGGGGCCGTATGCTCTTCCCCCTTTGAGGAAGCCTTGTTTAGGGTGGTGGTGCTGGTGGCTTTCTATGGGGCCTTTAGGGTCGGGGAGCTTTTTCCCAGGGGGACCCGGGGCCCGACCACCAGGGCCATGCAGAAGAGCGACCTGGTTATGGACCCAGCCAGGGTATCGCTGAGGCTCCGCTTCTCTAAAACTGACCAGCGTGGCCGCGGTCAGCTGGTCACCTTGCATAGGGCAGACGAGCGCCTCATGTGCCCGGTGCAGGCTCTGGGAACCTACATGGAGGCCAGGGGTGGGGCCGAAGGGTGCCTCTTCGTGCACGCTGACAGCAACCCCCTATCGCAGTACCAATTTTGGGCGGTGATGAGGGCCTTTCACATGGCCGGGGTGTCCACGGGCCACCTGTCATCACACTCTTTCAGGATTGGGGCGGCTTCTGCAGCGGCGAACCTCGGCTACCCGGGTGCCGCAATCCAGCGCCTTGGCCACTGGTGGTCTGCTGCCTACCGCAGATACATTTGATAGGGCAGCGGGGGCTCCACCGCACCCCACCCCTCTGCCCCCCTTTTTATTTTAGTTCTCACCTCATTTGTGTTCTCTCTTCCGAGCAAGGGCGAAGCCTCCAAACAAGAGGGCCAAGGTCCTTGTCCTGGGCCACTCCTTTATATTCTGGGCCCTCAAGTAGGCTGAAGGCACAGATCCGGGAACACAGCTGGGCCTAGGGTGATGGGCCACCATCGAGCGGCTCGGGCGACAGGGAATGCAAAAAGCGCAACTGCTGCCTATGTTGCGGGAGTACCTGGAGCAGAACCCTGCACCGGACATCCTGCTTTTCCACTTTGGTAGAAATGATTTAGTTAATCAGTCAGGTATCTCCCTGGCCTGGCAGATCGAACAGGACCTGTGCGTGGTTTTGTCCTGGTGCCCGTGGGCGGTCATTCTCTGGTCCAATATAACCCAACACAGGGTCTGGTAGGGTGCGCTCAAGCAGAACAAAGTGGACAGGGTCAGGAGGGGGGTCAATGTGGCTATGGCATGCTTCCTGGCAGCCAAGGGAGGCAGTTTTATACCGCATGATGACATCCTCTACTCACAGCCCACCCTCTACCGGGGCGATGGGGTCTACTTGTCCGCGTTGGGCATGAGGTTCTTTTTGGATGACATCAGGCTGGGATTGGTGACAGCGATTTTGGGTCTGTGGGGTGCGGGGCGTTAAGCTGGGCTAACGCCCGCTGTGGCAGGTACAGTGCGGTGACGGGATGCTAATTAAGGGGTGTGGCACCTTAGGTAAGATGTAAATTAAGGAGGAGGAGCTAATCCCTTGAGGCTTGACAGATCAGGGATGACGCTTGACTCCTGCCCCTCAGCAAGCGGCACCCTATATGTATGGCTGTGCAGCGTTGTTGAGGATGTCGCTTGGGAGGTTAGAAACCTGACCTTAGGTCGGCGGAGAAGGGTGCCTCCACTGGAGAGCGGATGGCCTGCCTGGAGCCAAGGTGCTATCTCCACAGTCTGTTAGGTGGGGGAGGCCACGGCGTGGCCGGCCTACTAGGCACCACACTGCAGTGGGGGGGGGATGTCTATGCAATCCCAGCCAATCAGCCTGTACCATAAACCTCAATAAACTGACCGTTCCCTCCATAGCAATGTCTCTGTGTCTCCTTGGGGGGTCTGGGCACAATACACATTCCATCTATCTACTGAATAGAATTGCTGTATTGAAACCCATATAAAACATGACAACCAAAATAATTTGTAACAGCCTGAGTGAGCCAACTTTATACAAGACCTAATCAACAAAAATAATTAATAGCTGTATATAGCATCAAAAAGAAGTACACCTTTGAATACAGAAAACAAGTCCCGTAGAACAAAACTTGTTGCAATTCCAATTCTCAGTTGCACAATTAACGTACTCGTGACAGTTCCAGAAAACAATGGCAAGCTATGTTGAAAATCATTCATGTGCTGGAGCATATATCTTGAAGCTGCAGACAAGATCCTAATAGGCTGACTTGGGATTTTACTAAGCCCATTTTGGAAACCTTCCTTCTTCAAAGGAATCCAATATCTAGATTATTCCTTCTGAATGAGCCCAATAAACTGTAGCTTTATACCTACAGATCTTCATGGAGGCAACATTCCCTCCTATAACTCTCCAGTATTCTGTGGGGATAGAGTATACATTTACTGATCCTTCAAACGGATCCTGTAGATGAATTACCATATTTAGCCTCACAAAATCCACCTCATCAATCACAAAGTAATTCAAACCTGATTATTCCTTCTGAATAAGCCCAACAAACTGTAGCTTTATACATACAAATCTTCATGGAGGTAGCATTCCCTCCAGATGCGTAACTATAGGGGGGCAGAGGGGCACGTGCCCTGGGCGCCATCTTTTTTGGTCACATGGGGGGCGCCGCCATAACCAAAAAAAAAATTTAAAAATTTTTTTTAAAAAATTTTGTTAATGTTTCCTGCTCAGTGCAGCAGCGCTGCAGCAGTCAAGGGAGCGCATCGGCGCCCCCTCCCCCACGAGCAGTCCCTTCCGCGCTGCCCGTGCCCCCCCCCCATTGCTTTGCTGGTGCCTGGCGGCCAGTCAGTGGCCTGGCTTGGCGGTGGCGGCGGGCGCTTGTGAGGAAAAACCTAAGTATAATGTAGTATGTTGGGGGCGCGGGAGGGGGGTGCCATTTCAATGCTTGCCCCGGGCGCCGTTTTCCCTAGTTACGCCTCTGATTCCCTCCTATAGTTCTTTGGAGTAAAGCATAGTGATCTCCAAACCCCTAGTAGATAGATGGAATGTGTATTTTGTGTTGCTGTATATGTTATTGTTTGTAAGCTGCCCTGAGTCCTATGGGAGTAGAACGACATATAAATCTAACTAAATAAATAAATGAAATAAATAATGGGAACTATCTCATTGTTTTCTATATACTGAATACATAGGTTTCCAGGTTGCAGTTCAATCCATGGCATTTTAGCTTCACATCAGTTTTCTTTTTTTCACAACCAATAGTGTGCACGTTATTTTGGGGGTTTTTTGGACTGGCTCACTTGCTGGCAATGCGGGGACTGGCCTTCTCAGTTGCTACCCTGGGCTTTGGAATGAGCTCCCTATTGAGATAATAGCCTCCCCATCTCTAGAATCTTGTAAAAAGGCACTGAAGACTGATTTGTTCACACAAGCTTTTAATTAGATTTATAGTTTTAATACTTTTAATGTTGGGTTTTAAATTATTTTAATGTTTAATGTTTATATTATTTAACTGTAAACCACCCAGAGATGCAAGTTTTGAGCAGTATAAAAGTATCTTAAATAAATAAATATTGTTTGTTTGTTTGTTTGTTTGTTTGTTAGATTTATATACCACCCTTCCAAAATGACTCAGGGTGGTTCACAACATGATAAAAACAATTAAAACAAATTAACAATTAAAATCAAACTATTAAAACACAATAAAACCAATAAAACAGCTAAAAGCCTTGAAAATCAGGGCAACAGTTTAAAACAGTTAATCATTTAAAACTCTAGAAGGCCAGGCCAAATAGATAGGTTTTAAGGGCTCTCTTGAAGGACAGCAATGATCTCAAATTACGAATTTCTGCCGGGAGTGCATTCCATGGCCCAGGAGCAGCTACAGAGAAGGCCCGCCTCTGCGTTGCCACCAGACGAACTGGTGGCAACTGGAGCCTCCTCAGATGACCTTAATGTGCGGTGGGGATCATGTAGAAGAAGGCGCTCTCTTAGATAACTCGGACCTAAGCTGTTCAGGGCTTTAAAGGTAATAACCAGCACTTTGTATTTTGCCCGGAAACATATCGGCAGCCAGTGTAGCTACACTGTTTATTAATAAATAAATGAAAAACTATTTATTTATATTATTCATTTAATTTATATACCTCCCTTCCCAAAATGGCTCAGGGCGGTTTACAACAGGGCAGTTTAATAACAGGAAATATGTGGGTTTCCCCCCCAAAAAACAACAAAAGCATATATTTCTATAGGGATCTAAATTTCTGGACATCTTTAAAATAATGGGGGAGCAGGAAGAAAACATTATTGACTAAACAAAGTTGCAAATATGTAAAATCTGCAGCTTCAAGGTCAACTATATTGGTCATTTCTGAACAGATCTCAGCACAGTTTGGGGAGATGCTGGAGACTGTCACCTAGGTACTCTGCCCCATTTTATTGCATTGGATTAATGATTTATGTTTTATAATCCACAGAATGTCCAAGGCTTATAATGATGGAATGCTGTTTTTATTACCCCTCACCTTAATTATACAGCTTTCCCCATGCCTATATAATGAGGCTCTTCTCACGATCCATGAGAAGAGCCTGGGGAGGGTTTGCGAAGAGAGCAGGCTAAGTCTGCTCTCCCCGCAGATGAGCAGCAGTCTGTTCTGGGCGGGGGGGACCTCAGGGGCTGCATGGCCCCCAGAAGCTCCAGCATGCTAGAGAGACCCCCGAGCCGGGAGTCTGCTTTTCAGCCTCCTGGCCTCCTGGTCAGGGGTCTCCTTGTGAGTAGCTGTGGTGCGTAGTGCTCGCTCCACAAACCCATTTTAAGGGGAGGGGTAGTTTGGTGGGTTAACCGCCTGGAGGCTACTGGGCTCGCCTGCGAGCCTGGTGGTTCTCACGATCAGGCAAAATCAGGCTAGGCTCCCCTAGCCCGATTTTGCCTGATTGTGGGAATAGCCTCAATATCAGCTTCTGCAGATAAATGCCCCAAACATGTGATGTCATTTTTAAACAATGTGGAAATGTCTGCCAGGAGAGTTTTTGCACATCCCTATTGTAAACTAGTAGCTGTTTATCTTTACAGTTAACATTGTTTTGCTACTAGGAATTGTTTCCCCCCACAGTATATAGCACTGAATTCAGATGGAAATTATCTAGCAAGTGCTCATATCACTAGAGCAGCTATACTACTGCTGAAATGGTTATTGCTGCTCTAATTGGAAGGAATAGTCTTGTGAGGGAAAAACCTGACATATTATCTTAAATTTCTCCCTTGTAGCAATAGTTAATGTGGTTAAGGAGTTCTTGTGGCCTTTTAAAATCACACAAGGAAGTTATTCTCATGAGCAGCAAAAACAGGGCTAGGAAAGTCCAGCCTGGTTTTTGCTGCTCATTAAAACCACTTTGAGCCACATGGCTCCCGATGGCAAAGCCCCCATATGTAGCTTGTCACTTAACCTGGGTTTGGGGCACAAGTGCACCCCAAAACCGGGCTAAGTGATTGTGTTTCTGCTGCGGCTGAGGTGGGCACCCTTGGGGGGGAGGGGGCTCCAAGTAATGCATTGCACACTCATGTGGTGCATTATTGGGGCACCGGGGGCACCACGTGGTGGCACTTCCCTACGCCTGACCCCTGGAGCTGCCAGGCGAGCCACGGGTGGCCCACAGAAGAGTTGCCACTTGTCTGAGCAGGCAATCTCCCCACCCAGGGAAAGGTAAGAGATAATCCGTGGGGAGGGTCAGGGGAACTCGCTGTCCCTGCAGACCTACCTGAAGCTCTTCACAAGGATCATGGGGAAAGCTTCAATATCAGGATTATCTAGAATGGAACCACACTGTACAGTGTGGTTTCATTGTAGATAATCCTGTTTTGTCTGTTCCTAAATTCCTTTTAACACATACATTTATTCCCAAAATGACTCAGCTGAGCCTCACATGCTCCCCACTTCACTCTTTAGAAATCTTATTTGTACATCCTGCCTATTTAAATTTCCCATCTGTAGTAATTGGAATAGCCCAATGAATCCTAGATCATATTTGGAAATAAACTGAATTTCCTTCTCTCTCTGTTTATTTACAGTTTCCTTACTGCAGCTACCAGATAGGCATGTCATACAGTCAAACAGCACCACGTATAAGAATGTATTTTGTGCAAGAGCACTTTTGCGCTAAAGCGGGTTGCAGTGATCAAATGCAGTTGCGTGATCAATGGTAACTGAAAATAATGTTTGTCAATTGCACAACTATGTGGAATTTCCAGTGTTTGTGCAAGAATGCTCTTGCAAAACTGCACACACATTCCATTACAAGGCATACACAACATTGAACAGTATGTTAGCCACTGAAATCACTTTCAAAAAAAGTTGTTAAAATTGGCTTAAATAATGTGAAATGTTTCAAAAGGTGAAGGACTTCACAAACCAATTGCAGTTTTTGAACTAAAATGAAATTTTGCAATAAGTCTACATTTGACAAAATTTCAGGATTTTAATTTGTCTCGATGAAGTTCCAACAGATACTTTTTAAGATCGGCAGCCTGGATCACCCTATTGCACATGGAAGTCTCTGCCAACATGGTTACATCACTTTCATCTTCACAAAATCGCTGCTGTAACCATGAGTGGTGAAGTGGAAGGGATGAGTGACAGTTCTAGGGCAGAACTTCTGACCCACTCTGGTGCCTGTAACTGTACTCCGCTTCTCTTCAAATAGGATTCTAGATGAAATAGCAGCAGAACTCTGTGCTTAAGTTCTGATCTGCCATAATCATACAGAAATGAGAGGCTTGTGTGTATCCTGGATGCAGGGTATCCTGATTTTAATAGGTATAGGGATGGAGGTGAGGAGAACAGTATCCTTCCCCCAACTGCAACTTATCTCCTTGAAATCACAAGCACCTTTATCCCAGGCGGGCTCCTTTGAAGTATTGGATCTTAACAGTGAAGTACTTGTAAGTGCCTGGAAGGAGAGGCTGAAGGGATAAGATACAGGTAGGGTAGGGGACCATGCCTTTAGCTCATATTCAGTTTTTAGCCTCCTTTCCAGTAGGTTTATGAGATCACAAGCATTCTGTGTTTGTGTCTGTGTGTCCGTCCATGTGTGCATTTGTGTGTCCATTCCCCTCATCAACTTCACAATGCCTGGACCAATATCAACCAAATTGGGTATAGTTGTAGGAATACATACAGACACCTCAAACGTGTAATTTGTGATGATGTCATCCATCCAAATTCAATCTATGGCAGACGCATAACTATTTGAGGCACAAGTGGGACAACATGTGGACCACTTAACCAATGTGAACCAAATTTGTTACAGATATACGGAGGCGATTCTCACGATCGAGCAAAATCAGGCTAAGGGAGCCTGTCCCAATTTCGCCTGCATGTGAGAACCACAGGGCTCGCAGCTGAACCTGGTCTCACCAAAGCAGGTAACCCACCAAAGTTACCATCCCCTAAGTTCAGGTTAGTGGAGCAAGCACTCTGCTAACCTGGGCTTTTGGATCGTGTGTTGCTGTGGTGCAGCTCCATGCCATGGCAACTCACAAATAGACCCCCAACCAGGAGGCTAAAAAGCAGCCTCCCAGCTTGGCACTTGCGCATGGCATGCTGGAACTTCTGGGGCCACGCAGCTCCTGAACTCCCAAGCCCCCACTGGGTCCGTGATGGAGCTGGCAGTTGTGTGGGCGGCTGATCTGGCCGCCCAGGCAGGGCTTGCTGATTGCGGGGAGAGAGGGCTTAGCCCGCTCTCCCCGCAAACCCTTTCAAAGCAGGTCTCACTGATTGTGAGACCCGCCTCAGGGACATCTCAATGGTGTAGTTCATAATTATGTCATCCACCCCAAATCAAGACGGCAGATGCATGGATGTTTGAGGAGCAAGAGGTCTAACTTGTGGACTGCCTAACCTATTTGAACTAAATTTAGTCCAGTTGTAGGGATAGTGAATGAAAGTAAGCAGATTAGTTCTTACTAGGACAACTTGTTATTGTTTAATCAGATGCCACCTCCAATTTCTCCAAGACTATGGCAGATTGAGGTTTAGACACATGGGTTTGCTGCCATCATGCCTAGTTTGTCCTTGACACTGGTAAGGATTTAATTACCCTTATATTTTAAATTAAATTAGCCTGTTTGAAATTCACTTTGACTGCTACTTTTATCAGAATGAAGGTTATATTATTACTACATAAAAATGAATGGCTGGACTGGTAGCCTGATGAGATAATCTGAAAGAATGATGGACTGAAAGAATGGCAAGCACATGAAAGACTGACAGTGTGGTTCATAATTCACTAACAATATGCCTCTAATAAAAATTCTTGAGAGGCTAGCCTTAGTCATTAGCAAGCTTTCATTATACAAAACTCATGTTGGTATTTAGAAGGGAAAAGGAACAATTCCAAAGAAACGCAATGAGTTTTGAATAGAATGCTTTAAAAGATGCCCTTCATCCAGGCAATCAGATCCAATGACTCGACCTCATTCTGACACATTACAACAAATCTTCCCAGCAATGGCCCAACACACCTGGACAGCTACATCCCACAAGAGTTCTGGGAAAAACACTTCTACAATCTGTATGAAGCTGAAGCTGCAGAACATGGTTGCCCCTAGAATGACATCGAGGACCTGCCACATGGCCACCAGTGATGACATCTGACATCAAGAACCTTATCTCCCAACTAAGACCTGGGAAGGCCCCTGGAGATGACCTAATTTCCCTGGAGTAAGAAAAGGATGTATACTTTCTCCTTATTTATTCAATGTATATGCTGAACATATACTGGGGGAAGCTGGACTGAAAGATGGGTGTGGTTTTGAAAATGGAGGAAGAAACACCAATAACCTGTGCAGGGGCATAACAAGGCTGGAGTGGGCCCAGAGACAAAATTTTAAAATGGGCCTCTCTCTGATACACACACACACACTTCACAATATATAGTCATGCAACTTGCCTCTGGAGGGCCCCTCGAGGCATGGGGGCCCCCAGGCAGCTGCCTCCCCTTGCCTAATAGTAGTTACGCCCCTGAACCTGTGCTACGCTGATGACACCACTGAGAATAGCTGAGAATGCAGATGATCTGCAAGCTCTAGTAATGAAAGCCAAGCAGCACAGTTAAAAAATTGGACTACAACTAAATGTAAAGAAGACTACTGATGAACTGCTTTAATTAAGCAAAGACTTTGGGATATAACTTCTCAAGAGTTGGTTGGTAAAGTTAGTCCATCCTGCTCTTTATTCCATTTGGGTATTAACTACCAGAATAATTGTCTTCATAGTCAATTAATGGCTTCATAATCAATTAATCTTCATAATAGTCCTCATCTGATCGCTTTTGCAAAGGCCCGTTTAAATGCTTTTCCTTCTCAGGTGTTGTTAGGGAGATTGCAGGGTATACCACTCACGCAAAGATTACGTCGATGTAATAATCTAGAAAGAAACACTGTGGGGCATGTACTTTTGGTCTGTGGGTTTTATGCTGATTCAAGACAAAATCCTATCTGCCCATTATTAATATCACAACCTGGTCGTTCAGGTATATGTGAAATTCCGTGTATCTTGTTTGCAGGTCTGAGGTAACCCTTTTTATTACTAAATTTTTAGCAGCTGTGATTAAACGTAGGAGGAAATTAATAGCTTAAATGAGTGTTCTGTTGATGTTTAATGGTACATCAAATTGTTTGTTTTGTTGGTTGTTGTTATTCATGCTGTATTTTGAGTCTTTTGACTGTAATAAACTGATGAACTGATGAAACTAATGACTACAGCAACCAGCCTCAGACTTGATAATGAAGACATTGAAGTGGTGGAAGTGGTAGATAGCTTCTGATGCTGGGAAAAGCTGAAGGAAAGAGAAGAGGACATTGATGACCAGCAGCAAGGTAGATGGACTTGATTATGACAGCAATGAATGCAAACTGAGAGACCTAAAAGGCCAAGTTGAAAACAGATCATTTTGGAGAGAATCTATCTATGTAGTCGCTAAGAGTTGACACCGATTTGATGGCACTCCATCTATCTATCTATCTATCTATCTATCTATCTATCTATCTATCTATCTATCTAAAACAACTCAGTATGGTGGGCCCTTATCCTGGCCTCACTATTCACATTTATTGACACACATGACCATATCCCTAAGGACTGAGGGCTAGCAGTCATTGTCCCCATCTTCAAAAATGGCAGAACCCAGCAAACTACAGACCCATCAGCCTGCTCGACACAATCAGTAAGCTCTATGCTAGACGTCTATACAGGAAGCTTAGGGACCAGCTAGACCAAGAAAACCTCCTCGCGGAGGGGCAGGTCAGCTTTAGGGAGGGACGATTCACCACTGACCTCCACTCTCTGGAAGCTTATGGTATATTTGTAATAGGCATGTGGTAATATATATGTTTATGTTTATCATTGGCCTTCTAAATGATGTGATATAAGTAAGTTGCCATAATGGAGACAGTGGCTTGCATACTGTGCAGGGAACCATACATTGAAGGAAAAGGTGCCTGTGTTGTTTAAAGCACACCTGCACTGCTTATGGAGGTGGGGGGTGCTCTGTGCCTACTAAACACTGCTTTATTGCAGTTGTGATGCTACTCCCATCAGGAGTAAGAGTCAACAAAGCTATTCTCACAATCACTGAAAATAGCAATAGCACTTACATTTATATACCGCTCTATAGCTGGAAGCTCTCTAAGCAGTTTACGATGATTTAGCATATTGCCCCCCAACATTCTGGGTACTCGCTTCCCAGGGATCATGGGAACCACCGGGCTCACAGGTGAGCCCGATGTTCCCAAGGCGGCTAGCCCACCTAATTAACCCTCCCCTTAGACGAGGTTAATGGAGCGAGCGCTCCGTTAACCTCGTCTTTTTGCTCGTCTGTCGCAAGCAAGTAGACCCCCGACTGGTAGGTTGCAAGCAGCCTCCCGGGCTCAGGGGTCTCTCCAGGATGCCCTGTGCACTTGTGTGGGGCATCCTGGAACTTCTGGGGGCTGCGCAGCCCCTGATCCCTGCAGCCCCCACCAGCTCCGTGATGGGGCCAGCAGTTGTGTGCACGGCCAATCCAGCCGCCCAGGGCTGTTTCTTAATCGTCTGCTTAGCCCGCTCTCCCTGCAGAACCCCCTCCAGTGCTTCACATCGATCGTGTGAAGTGCCTCATCCAGTGGTAGGGACAGTTGCTGATCAGCCAATAACATGGCCACACATCTGCATATCAGTCCCACTCTTGCCTCCACTGATTTCAGTGGCCATGAGTTTTGCATATGCACTGCTCTCCCTTTCAAATTAATAGGATTAAAATGTAGTCAACACTGGCTGGCTCATGATTTGAGTTTGTAGCAAGAAGTAAGTTAAAGAACCTTTACAAGAAAAATGCAGGCTTCCACAACGCTATTCATATCCTTGGACACTAGAAGTCACAGAGATCTATTTATATATTATTGTCTCCTCTCTGTGGAATAAGTGATTTATTGAGATCATTGAAAATAAATTGTTCTGCTCTATTTTTGCTCTGTAATCTCATTGATAAAGAAGTACATTTTAATCTTTGTTTTAACCCCTTCTCAATGACTTTGTCTGAATAAAAGTGTTGTAAGGTCTTAAATTTAATTTGGGACAATAACCACCTGATGAAATGAGGACATTGTCTAATGATTTAAGTTTGGGCAATTGATAGGGAGATCCAAAGGTCTTGAATTAGATTCATAATATTTTATGTCCTAATAACCACTGTGTTTTATTTTAATGGGGGTGAAGTTATTAATTGAACCAGCCTCATTAGAAAATGAACTTTCCATTACTTATCATTGTGATGGGAGTGGTGAGAGATAGGGTTGAGGTTTTCCCCTCTGATTTGCCTTTCCACATCTTGAGATTAATTGCTCTGAGATTAATATAAAATTATATTATGTGCACATATTATATTATGTACTAAAAAAAACAAATCTTCTTCAAAAGCATCAGATTTACACCTGAAACAACAGTGCATGTACTGCTCCATTGTCCATTCTACAGAGACATTCACACCTGTTTCCTGCTCTCTGGCTCCAAACCTGCTATCACACATAGAGGTTCTTTTCACGATCCGTGAGAAGAGCCTGGGGAGGGTTTGCGAGGAGAGCGGGCTAAGTCTGTTCTGTTCTGTTCTGATGAGCTGCAGTCTGTTCTGGGTGGCTGCAGTGGCTGCCCACACGACTGCCGGCTCCATCACAGAGCCAGCAGGGGCTGGGGAGTTTGGGGGCCGCATGCCCCCTGGAAGCTCCAGCATGCCCTGCACGAGCGCACAGGGCATGCTGGAGAGACCCCCAAGCCAGGGGGCTGCTTTTCAGCCTCCCAGTCGGGGGTCTCCTTGTGAGTAGCTGTGGTGCGGAGCAACTCACGATTAAAACAACCGGGTTTGCGGAGCATTTGCTCTGCAAACCCGGTTTAAAGGGAGGGGTAGTTTGGCGGGTTAACCACCTGGAGACCACCGGGCTCACCTGCGAGCCTGGTGGTTCTCACGGTCAGGTGAAATCGGGCTAGGCCCCCCTAGTCCAATTTCACCTGATCATGGGAATAGCCTCATAATGTTGCCAAGATCTGCATAGCAGCATGCAAAATCCATCAGGTCCTGATAGACAGTAAGATCTAATCAGGCAGGACACAGCGCTTAGCCTTACAGTTTAGTTGTAGCGCACTCATCAGCATTTTAAAATAGCATTTTGCAACCAGCATTTTAAAGTTTTATAGTTGTATAGTTTTGTAACTTTTTAGATATCAAGACCTTGGAATTTTAAGACATTGGGTTTCTAGGATTTCAGGATTTTTGAGATTTAGATATTTTAGGCCCTTGGGACTCGGGATCTTAGGATTTAGGGAGTGATGTTCTTTTCATGCCATTTTCATGCTTTTTATGTCATGTTTATACCTTCTATGCCATTTTATTTTGAGATTCAGAGTTTAGGCACTCCGGACTTTAGGGAGCTTTATGTCCTTTTCATGTCATTTTATGCCTTTTATATCATTGTACATTATGCTGGTCTAAGACTGTAATAAAGATGATTTGATCAGATTTACACCACTACTTCAGAAATTTCCCCTAACTTGGAGGATCCTAAACATTTGAACATCTGCAGATAAACAACTATAATGGCTTATATACCTTGAAAATTCCTTGTTTGACAAACATTATCAATGAATACATGATGGGTTTTTGTATCTTGTTCCTGGTAATGAGTAAGCAGGATTTGGGCACAAACAAGTTGTGTGTTCAAAAATCCTTTCTTGACGCTTTTATTGAATTTCTTATTCCTCATTCTCCTCCATTACCTTTCTTCTCCCTTGCTACTCTCCCGCTCCATCTACCAACACCCTCTAGGGACAAACACTGGGAAGGAACTTCAGCTTTCACATTGCTGTTCTTTTAAGCTAAATGAATATAATAAATCAATGAAATATTATTAAGCAGTATTCTGTAGCTACCTTATTGTGTTTACGAGCTCTGAACATTAGCATCTCTTTATTCTCTGAAACTATTTGTCATTCGAGGTTGGATATCAGTGTAAGATGCATTTATGAGTCAGAGATACACATGGAGCTCCCTAGAGTTTACATTATCTAGCACAGCTTGTTGAGCTCAGCATGCTTGTTGTAATTGGCATCTTTGACTGAAAGATCAATTTATCATGAAAACAGAATTTAAATCAGAGGTGTGCCTTGCTAGCACTTAACCTTCCAGGAATACTGGGTTAACAAAAAATGTGTCATCTGTACACTTTAGTTTAACATTTTAGCTTTTAATGTTTTTTGTCCTAACCAATTTGTTTCCAACTTAAAATTAAATTATGTCTACATTCTAGTGAGTAAATAAAGTTCTTATGTGTCAGATGGGAGCAGACATTGTACCTATCAAAAACATGATGAAGTCATTCCCATGATCAAGCTGGGTGGAGGGCGCGGAGGGAAGGTTTCACTTTACTCACCTTTCTGCCAGACATTTGGCAAAATGTTGCCAATGTGGAATGCCACCCACGCTCCAATACGATCTGTTTTGGAGAGCCAGGACAGCACATCTCATGGTATTCCACAACGCTCTGCACACTGAACGCAATGCATTGGAGGATTCTCCCAGGGGATGGTTGCTCTAGTCACTCATCTCTGTGCCACCTCGAATTGAATGCACCTCAAGGAGACACATGAGCAGGAAGCCCAGGTTAAAGGAGCTTAACCCTGACTAGGAACCAGACTAAAAAGCCAGATCCTGGTGGTTCTCACATGCAGCCTAACCCAGGTTGGTTGTGAGGCTATTCCCACGTGCAGCAGAAACTGGGCTAAGGGAGCCCAGCCTGATTTCTGCTGCATGTGAGAATCACCAGGAGCTGCACGACTCCCAGCAGGGGCATGGCAGCGGGCCCTTTTAAGTAGCCTGCCACTTACCTGAGGTTTTGTGCGCGAGTGCGCCCAAAAACCAGGCTTCGCGATTGTGTGTCTGCCACAGCTGCTTTTGGGCACCCGCGTGGTACATTATTGGGGTTCCAAGGGGTGGGGGCATCACAAGGTGGTGCTTCCCTGCATCCGACCCTTGGAGCACCAGAGTGAGGCGCAGCAAGGTGCAGGCAGTGCACAGGATGGGAGAGCCACCACTAGTCTGGGCGGGTGATCTGCCCACCCAGCAACAGGTGAGTGTTCGTCTGCGGGGAGGGTCAGGCAAACCTGCTATCCCTACAGATCACCAAGAAGCTCTTCTCACCGATTCCATGGGTGAGAACAGCCTTGATGAGTTCTTCCACACCCTAATATTCCATGCTCAAATAAACCCCTGGCACCTGTTCACAATCTTGGCTGAGTTCTTTTCTCCCCACCCCCAATATCATCCTACAATAAGTTAATACTTGATATTTGTATAGATGTATGTGTGTGTGCATGTGTGTGTATACAAAGCACTCAACCTGTATTAACTTGAGGTGTTTTTTACAGCAACCGTGTGAGGGTTGTAAGTGTGGAAGGAAACGTGGTCTTCATGCTGTGTTTATTGTAATCCAAGTAATTGCTTTATTGATACAAATACAGTTTAAGCTGAAAATGGGCCAGAGAGAGCCCATACAGGTGACAAATCTGACTAGATTTCAAAGACCATTTGCAAAGTACTTATCTGGTCTAAACAGGAAGCGACATAATTGGACAGAAGTTGCTTAAACATTTCAATCAGTGAGCTGGACATTACATGTGTACATTGAAACAAAGAAGTTACATCAACAGATCATCGCAACTCTGCATGATAAAATGTTCCAGACATGCTTTTGCAAAGTGCAGCTGACGTTATTGTCTGCTAAAGCATTATTCAAATCTCCAGGGACCTTTCCCCCGAAATCTACTTCAAGCCAAACCCCAAGCTCGCCATTTCCTGTCTGCAATGCTAAGCTAGTTTTCCTGTTTTCTCCTTCAAAAGCATTTCTGCTCAAACAGCTCTAGCATCAAACCAACAAGATGGTTTTGGTTTGGTCAAGCGAGTGAAACTATTTCCACATAGGACATTAGAGAGAGCCTTCTTCTGCACAATCCCCACCACACATTAAGGTCATCTGAGGAGGTCCATCTTCAGTTACCACGAGTACGTCTGGTGGCAACTCAGAGGCAGGCCTTCTTTGTAGTTGCTCCTGGGCTGTGGAATGTGCTCCCAGCAGAAATCCGTAGTTTGAGTTCATTGTTGGCCTTCAAGAGAGCCCTTAAAATCTATCTGTTTGGCTGGACTTCCAGGGTTTTTTAACTGTTTTAAATGTTTTAATTGTTAATGGTTTTAAACTATTTTTAAAATTGTTTTGTACTGATTGCTTTAAAAATGATAGATTCGTGGGTTTTCTTTTTGTTACTGTGCACTGCCCATAGCCATTTGGATGGAGCGGTATATAAATGTAATAAATAAATATAAATAAATAAATACTATTTTCCCCACAGTGTGGCTGGTAAGCTGCAGCTGAGGAGGAAATGATTTGCCTAAGGCCACCAGGAGCTTTTCCAGCTTTACTGTGGGGTGAAGTGGCTTAACTTAGCATGAGTTAGGATGAGCCCAAAGAAGCAAAAATTGAAGTAAATCTGCGCTATGCACATTGCTTTTGCCACTACCACTGCTGCCTTCTCCTTCCCTGCCTCTTCCTCCACAGGATACTCCATCATTTCTAATTGGCTTTCCATGGGTTTCCCCACTTCTTCTTCTTTTTTAATTGCTGCTCTGGTAATAGAGCAGCAAATACATACATACATACGTACATACATACATACTTACATACATACTAAATAGGGCTGTGCAAATTGGATCCAATGTTAGAATTCCCAGCCCCCACCACCAGGATGCACTAGAGAGTGAGGCAAGTGCCTCAGGTAGTGTGATGGTGGTGGGGGCTGCCTGCCCAGTACTGGTGCGGGGGGCAGCTGGGCAGTGCAGTGATTCTCAGGAGCTTCAGGGGAGATGGGTAGGGAATGACACAGGGCAGCCTGGGAAGCCTGCATGACTGCTGGGAAGATATGTGGGCCCCTGAGGATTGTAGTCCCACCCAGAACTTCTCAGTGGGAAGACCTCAGTGGATAGGACTGTCAAGGCAGCAAATTTTTTTTAAAAAAATTTTTTTTGCTGCTCTAGTGCTAAAGCAACATGCTGCCCTACCACCACACCAAAGCAGCAAATATAAGGGGTTCGCGTGTTCTTCCCCAGCACTGCAAATGTGACTGGGAGCATAACCCAGCAGCTGCTTCCCATTGGCCCAACCAGCCGCAGAAGTTGTCTTGAGCTTACCTCTGCTAGCCCTCTCCTGCTTGTGTGGGTTTTCCTTATGACCTTCCATGCTCCCCCTCCAAACTGCTGAGGGCAAAGCCACTTCTAACTACCCACTAATGGGTGAAGGGGGTAAAATACAAATCTACAAGGGAAAAAAATCCAAATGTATAAGGAAAGAAGCCTTATCATTGTTATTAAAAGCTCTTCTAAATCTTTTTGCTATAAAAGGTAGGCTGCCTAGCATAGACTATATAGTGGAATTAATTACAATAATTCTTTTATAAAAACAAATAGAATTCTTGTTATTCTATGAGGTTAATAAAATAAAGTATAATGAAATTAACCTGATACCTTTGATCTGGTTTTTCACTAGGGATCACTTGCTCTCTCAATTAATTGTTTTTTAGTGTAAAAAGTATTATGGTACAACAATTCATTTAGTTTTTAATTGCATCTTCTAATCCATGGATGACCAGCTGGTGGCTCATAGACCAGTTCCAGCCACAAAGCAATTTTATCTAGCCTCCCAGTAGCCCTAAATTTTAATCAAGGTGCCATAAAAGGTTTTTCCTATAGCTTCAGTTATAAGAAAAAAGAACACTGTTTTCAAAGGTTTTGTGAGGGATAGAGATTACTATTCACTATAGCTGAGTGGATGTGTTCCCTGTCAAGAAGTGTGTGTGCACACGTTCACCACTCTATGGTTTCCATGAACAGTTGGAGGGGGCGGGATTGTGTTCATCCTATGTCTCCATCCTAAGTCTGTGATTTGGATCAATCAGGGCTCTTGATTATGTGGAGCCCTGCCCTCCCCCGCATATAAGCTCTCCTCCTGAGAGGAGAGATTTCTGGAGTCCTTGGCAACATATATTGGAGGGTGGGTCTCCGAGAGCATCTGGGAGACCGGAGAGGGTGAAGAGAGGAAGGGGTTAGATTCTATCAGATTCTATCAGATTCTATGGACCTCTCCTGATGAACGACAGCCATCTCACCCTGCCTGAACATTCCTGTCTCGGCCGAGGAGGTTTGTTTTTGCAGCTCCAGACCTTCTGAAGAACCAGCTTGTGGCAGCCTGATTGCTGCCCTATTCCACTTCTGCCTTCTGTCTGAGTGCTTGACTTGTTCCACCTGTCCCCAAGAACCAGAGATCTCCCGTGAGAGGGGAGATATCAGGAGTCCTTGGCTGCATATATTGGAGGGAGGCAGGCCAGAGGCGAAGCCAGCGGACCTCCTGTAGGCGGCCGCCAAAACCAGCTACCAAAGTGGGGTCGGCCTTTGGTGCCGGGCCTTCGGTATGGGACAGGGGTTTGGGGGGGAGTTATAAGGTGAGGTTGGAGGTCTGGGTTGAATGTTGTTAGTCCTCCCTTTTATTGGATTGTGCCAGGCCTTTTGTTGTCATGTCTTTGGGTTCTCTTGGGCAGAATGATGCCAGGTGTGTGTCCAGTGGCTCTGGGGCAGCTATTACTGTTGTGGTGGGGAACAGAAGAATTGGCATTGGCAGAGCAGCTGGCTGTTACAGGGGAAGGGAAACCAGTAATTTAGTAACTGTTTCCACTTCTGGCTGCCCTGTCAGCTCTCTGGCCTCGGGGAGCAGTTTCAACTTCCCAAAGAACCTAGCCTTGCTCCTTTGCAATGCCAGGTTGGTTCAGAATAAGACCGAAATCATACATGACTTGATCATAGATGAGGGAGCTGACCTGGCTTGTATAACTGAGACTTGGATGGGGGAGGCTAGTGGTCCAGTTTGGGCCCAGCTTCTTCCACAGGTTACTCTGTTGTGGAGCAGGCTAGAGGATGTGGGCGGAGGGGTGGAGTGGCTGTGGTCCATAAGGATACCATTCCCCTTACCAGGACCCCTGTGCGACAGTTGACTTACATTGAGTGTGTCTTTCTGAGGCTGGCAACTAGGGACAGATTGGGGATTCTGTTGGTGAACCATCCAACTGACTCCCTAACTGAGCTAACAGAGCTGGTCTCAGAGTTGGTGTTGGAGTCACCCAGACTTTTGGTTCTGGGTGACTTCAATATCCATTGTGAGGCTGACTTGTCTGGTGCAGCTCAGGTGTTCATAGCAGTCATGACTACTATGGGCCTATCCCAGCTAGTTTCAGGACCAACTCATCTTGCTGGCCACACACTTGATTTGGTCTTTTGTTCGGATCAGGGGGTATGGGATCCTGTGGTTTCCCCATTGTCATGGATGGACCACTACCTGGTTAAGGTTGGTTTCACAGCCACAACCCAGCCCTGCAGGGGCGGAGGACCTATTAAGATGGTCCACCTAAGACAGCTGTTGGATCCAGTAGGATTCCTAAAAGCCTTGGAGGATTTTGATGTTGGTCCTGCCAGTGATTCTGTCAATGCCCTGGTGGGAACCTGGAATAGGGAACACACCAGGGCAGTAGACACGATCGCTCCTAAGTGTCCCTTCCAATCTGCTTTAAAAGTGGCCCCTTGGTATACAGAGGAGTTACAGGGTCTGAAGCAGTAAGGTAGGCGACTGGAGCACAAGTGGAGGAAAACTCAACTTGAACATGACAGGACACAGCATAGAGCACATTTGAAGGTTTCTGAGGAGGTGGTGTGTGCAGCAAAAAAACAATTCTGGTCTGCACACATTGCGTCTGCGGGTTCACTTCCAGCAGAGCTGTCCTGGGTTGTGAGGAGTTTGATTCAGGCTGCTTCCAGTACAAACCAATCTCTGGGGACTTTGTTCTGCTGCAATGCTTTTAATGGGTTCTTTGTGTACAAAACCTCCTGTATTCGGGCCGACTTGGACTTCACTGTTACTGCAGAGTCTATTAAGGTGGTGTCCAGCAATCCCTCTTGCAGTATTTGATTGGATCAGTTTCAATCTGTGATGCCTGACGACATGGACAAGCTGCTTGGGGTGGGGTGGCCTACCACTTGTTCTCTGGATCCTTGCCAAACATGGCTGCTTCTATCTAGCAGAGAGATTGTTGGGGATGGCTTAGTTAATATTATTAACTCATTGCTGAGGGAGGGTAGGATGCCTCCTTGTTTAAAGGAGGCAATGATTAGACCACTTCTTAAGAAGCCTTCCCTAGATCCCTCAGAGATGGATAGTTAAAGGCTGGTCTCCAATCTTCCATGGTTAGGCAAGGTGATTTAGAGAGTGGTGGCTAACCAGCTCCAGGTGGTTTTGGAGGAAACTGATTATCTAGACCCATTTCAAACTGGCTTTAGAGCAGGCTATGGGGTTGTGTCTGCCTTGGTTGGCCTGGTGGATGACTTTTACTGGGGAATCAACAGAGGGAGTGTAACTCTGTTGGTTCTTTTGGATCTCTTGGCAGTATTCGATACCATCGACCATGATATCCTTCTGGATTGCCCAGGGGAATTGGGGATAGGAGGCACTGCTTTGCAGTGGTTCTGCTCCTATTTCTCAGGCAGATTCCAGATGGTGGAGCTTAGTGACAATTCCTCTTTAAAATGGGAGCTATTATATGGAGTCCCTCAGGGCTCCATTCTGTCACCAATGCTTTTTAATATTTACGTGAAACTGCTGGGTGAGATCATCAGGAGATTTGGTGCAGGGTGTTATGCTGATGATACCCAAATCTATTTCTCCTTATCATCATCATCATCATCATCATCATCATCATCATCATCAGGAAATGGCATTCTTCATCATCATCATCATCATCATCATCATCTTCATCACCACCACCAGGAGGAAATGACATTCACTCCCTAAATGTCTGCCTACAGGCAGTAATGAGCTGGATGATGGATAACAAACTGAAGCTGAATCCAAGCAAGATGGAGGTGCTCTTTGTCGGGGACTGGAATTTAAGGAATGAGTTAGATCTTCCTGTGCTGGATGGGGTTACACTCCCCCAGAAGGAACAGGTATGCAGCTTGGGAGTGCTCTTGGATCCAGGTTTCACCATAGTATCTCAGGTGCCAGGAGCGCTTTCTATCAGCTTTGGCTGATTTGACAGCTGCGTCCATTCCTTGAAGAGAATGATCTCAAAACAGTGGTGCATCAGCTGGTAACCTCCAGGCTCGACTACTGCAATGTGCTCTACGTGGGGCTGCCTTTGTATGTAGTTTGGAAACTTAGTTCAAAATGTTAGTTCAAAATGTGGCAGCCAGATTGGTCTCTGGGGTGACCCAGAGAGACCCTATTATGCCTGTCTTAAAACAGCTGCACTGGCTGCTGATATGTTTCCGGGCGAAATATAAAGTGCTGGTTAATACCTTTAAAGCTCTGAACAGCTTGGGTATGGGCTACCTTATAGAGAGCACCTTCTTTGGTATGATACCCATCGCTCATTGAGGTCATCTGGAGAGGTCCATCTGCAGTTACTACCAGTATGTCTGGTGGCGACTTAGACCCGGGCCTTTTCTGTAGCTGCTCCTGAACTATGGAATGCACTCCCGGCAGATATATGCAGTTTAGGCTCGCTGCTGGCCTTTAAGAGAGCCCTAAAAACTTTTTTGTTTGGCCTGGTCTTCCAAGGCTTGTAAAGTGTTGTTGTTGTTTTAAAAGTTTTAATTGTTTCAAATGGTTGTTAATTGTTTTTGAATTGTTTTTATATTGTTTTTAGTATTGTGTTTTGAATTGTGTGTTTGTATGTCTTTTAAAAGTTTTTATACACTGCCCAGAGCCTCTGGATGGGGTGGCTTATAAATGTAAAATAATAATACTTTATACTGATGAAAGAGATTTATTTTTATCTCAGTATCTGAAAGATCTCCAAAGCCACACAGTGGAGACAATTCTTATATGCTTATTAGAAGACAGGGACCCAACAATATCCTTGGCGGTTGCTAAATTTTGTTATACATTGACCAAAGTAAGAGAAGCTAGAGCACAGCAATCGGTTACTGTCAAAGATTCCTGATTTTATATATTTGATGACATTTTAGACTTTGTTTCCATTATTGTTTTCTCTTTTTACTGTGTATATTCTGTGTATATTGATGTTTGATCTAAGATCGTAAATAAACAATACATACTACTACTGCTGCTACTACTACTACTAATAATAATAATAATAATAATAATAGGGGATAGCAGAATAGAAGAAAAAGAAATAGAAAAAAATCACCAAATACAAAGATCTACAAATTGAAATTGAAAGGCTATGGCAGAAAAAGACCAAAATAATCCCAGTGGTAATTGGCGCCCTGGGTGCAGTTCCAAAAGACCTTGAAGAGCAGCTCAACACCATAGGGGCCACAGAAATCCCCATCAGCCAATTACAAAAAGCAGCTTTACTGGGAACAGCCTATATTCTGTGACGATATCTATAACAACAGCAACAACATTGACAATAAAATTCAGTCATCCTATGTCCTTGGGAAGGACTCAATGTCTGGATAAAACAAACCAGTCAATAACACCTGTCTGACTGTGTAAATAAATAAATAAATAAATAAATAAATAGCCTTTTCTTGTAAAGGGGAATCCTTGCCGGATTCCCTTTTACAAGTATAGCCATCAAAATGGATCGAGAGGCAGGGGACTGGACCCTCAGACTGGGCGAGTCAAGCAATGCCATAATGCCCCCCCTGCCCAGTTCAGTTCGAGGACAAGCCTTTAAGCCACACCAGGTCAAGTGTGAGCTGGCTTGAGCCTGAGCCGGCTTACACATCCCTAAGAGTCACTAAAAGTAACTCCAGAAGGCAAAGTTAAGAAGGTTTTTGAGCTCTCTGATAATTACACAAATATCAGACTTGCTTACTTTTGAAAGAGTATGCCAACTCCTCCGCAATCCTCAGGGGAATTTTCATTGCCTTTATTGTCGCCTGGCCTGTCAGTCTTCAAGGACATCCTACATATGGAGACAGAATGGCTAGAGAAGGTAAGGTTCATGGAAAAGGTGAGCAGTGGTGTCTGAATCACCTGGACAGCCCACCATGCAACACAGCTAAGAAATAAGCAGTTTGAGATCAGCATAAGAGCAGTACTTCCTCTGCTATATCAATAGGCGTATTCACTTGCAACCATGAAGCATGGTGGCAGTTGCACTGTTGAACTCTGGCCATACACCCATCCTGGCTGCTGACTAACCACTATTTGCTATAATCAAACAAATCCAGTGGCAATGGCCTGAATCGTATGGTGAGGACAAATTTGTAATAATGTTTGGAGTGTTACATATTGAAATTGCTGCATTGAGATCAATTGAGAATTTGCTCCAAGACAGTGGTTGGACCACAGCCATTGCAGAAGCAGGCATAAATCATATGGTACTGTAGATTGGTTTCTGTCATCCTCAAGTGTGACCAAAACAAGACAAGCATATCAGATCGCAATGTGCAGTTTGTATAAGCTTCTGAACATGGCTATATTGAACAGTTATAGACTGTCTCTATATATCTGAACAGTCTATATTGCTCTGAAGGAGCATACCTTTCCGAAGGTTTTGTCATAGACTTTGAAATCTGGTGTGAGAAGCATAAACTTGAAAGCCCACAATTTAACTTCTGGTACCTGATATTTTGTATGGAAAGACAACCTTCACCCTTATTCAAAACTTTGTACTATACTATAAGGCATTATCCAAACTGATACCATACTTTTTTGCTAACAACAATTCCAACTATTCCCATTGGGTCCCCATCCACCTCAAAGACATTCATTTTGGTCTGCTCATAACCGCGTAGTAATATAAGAATTGTTAATGATGATTAAGATACATGTTCTGTTGCAAATACTGATGCTCTATTCCATCAAATAAAATGTATTCCATACAATCTGAATGATATTTTATTCAATTTGATTGAGTCATTTGAATGATTCTGTAAATTTTCAACATTTAATTTTGTGATGCCATATTTATTTTTAGCAACAATTTTGGAATTTTATGCACCATATTGGTTTTATTGGTGCCTAAAACCATAAAACATCTGAAA
Source organism: Hemicordylus capensis (assembly GCF_027244095.1). NCBI lineage: Eukaryota > Metazoa > Chordata > Lepidosauria > Squamata > Cordylidae > Hemicordylus > Hemicordylus capensis. Next base: position 65,557,955 of record NC_069662.1, on the reverse strand, counting down.
ACAATCATTTGAATGATTCTGGTCAGCTTAAACATTGAATGTTGTGATGCCAAATTAGATTTAACTGTCATATTGAATTCTTGGGGTGCCTCACTTTACTTTCTAAAACCACACCTATCTGACAATATTTCTGCCAAATCTCATGCTTGTAGCCCTAAGTGCACAATAACATCCATTTGCTGCCCCACTAAACGAGAAGGATGCTTTTACTTATTTTTTGAAATGAAAAATATAGGGGATCCACCTTATTCAATGGGCCGCATCCAGTTTAATTAGCCATGGCTAAGTACCACTTAAATCAATGAGATGTATTAGTCATGACTATCTTAATCTGGATGCTGCCAATTGGGTTTTATTTTCAGGTCCAAAATGTTGGCAGGCTGGAGTATTTTTCTGTAAAGGACTGAGGGGTCAATACAGTTCATCACCACTTCCCTCACTCCCTTTACTATGTGTGCTTCTCCATGCATGGAATTCTCCTATCTCTGATTCTCTTCCCCATTTGTTCCCCTCTTGCAAGTGGAAAGCTGTCTCCACATGAGTGTTGTACATTCCATATGCAGGAGGTGCACCAAATTATGTCCTTTGGTTGTGCAAATATTCACCTTTTGTTATCCTGTTTAGCACCATTGCCTCCCCTGGCTATTGCTGCTTCTTTTCTTTCTGAATTAGCAACATGGTTCAGTCTCAACCAATTGAGGACCACATGATGATGATGATGATGATGATGTATACTGATGTCACTGGATGAAATTAGGGTAAGTAAAAGCAATTGAAGAGGAGCGTGGTTGTAAAGTTGGAGGAAGAAACATCAATAACTTGCGCTATGCTGATGACACCACTCTGATAGCTGAGAATGCGGAAGATCTGGAAGCTCTACTAAAAAAAGTCAAGGGGCACAGTGAAAATGTGGGACTACAACTAAATGTAAAGAAGTCTAAACTAATGACTACAGCAACCAGCCTCAGAATTGACAATGAAGTGGTGGATAGCTTCTACCATTTAGGATGGACCATCAACAGTAAAGGATCTAGCAGTCAAGAAATATGCCACAGACTAGCACTTGGTAGAGTTGCAATGAAGGCCTTGGAAAGGATATCTAGATGCCATGATGTGTCTATACCTACAAAGATTAGAATTGTTCGGACAATGTTTTTCCCCCTGTGACACTCTATGGATGTGAAAGCTGGACTTTGAAGCAGCAAAATAGCAAAAGTATTTATGGTTTTGAACAGAACAGAACTTTATTTTGGTTGCAGACCAATATAGAAAGAAATACAAACAATGCATCATGTAAATAAAATAAAAAAAGAGATGAGAGAAATGTATAAGCTACTTATGAAATGCATTGCTAAAGATCAGATCGAGTTTTGCAGATTATAAAACAAAACCTGGTCACTATATTAATAATTTTTTCATCAGGGTTAAGTAATAAAAAATTCAAATAAAAATCATCAGAGTGTCCTAAAAACTTAGACAATGAGGGGGAGATTAGTCTCAATTGGGCTTCCTTAAAAAAATCACAGTATAAAATTGAATGTGTACTGGTCTCCACTTGGCCAGAACCGCAAGGGCAGAGGCAAGCAGGGAAAGGAATGCCCTTGAACCTGTCCTTTAAAATGGCAGATGGAAGGGCATCCATTTGGGCCAATGTCAATGCACGTCTGAGTTGGGAGATAATAATAGAATACAGATATCCTGCTGGACTGAGATTAAACAATTGCGCCCCGAGATAGACGGTCTTAGAAATAGAAGCAGCTTCGTCTTGCAATCTTATATCAATGATGCATTGTTTGATCTCCCCCTTAGCTCGGTCATTACCCATCTGCAGCCGAACCTCTGGGGAAAACCCATAGTAAGTTAATTTATCAATAATCAGTGAAAACCATTTAAATTTAAATGAATCAGTCATAATGAGGGAAGCCAAGCCTGAGCTGGAGGACATAAATTTTAACCAAAATAGGAAAATTATTCTCCAGACTCTGGATTCCATTCGTAGCAGGCCAACCTCTCTTCTCAGTACCACCAAAGGAACACAATGAGGAACAGCTAATATGGATCTCAGGAATTTAGACTGCAAAACTTCTAAATTTGAGAAGTTTCGAGGTGGACCTAATTGGGCATCATAAAACAACTGAGAATACACTTTGGTGGTAAATAGTTTAACCACTGCACGGATAAAAGAAGCACCTCTCGAATAGTAAAAGGAAGTTCTGTGGTGAGTTGAGCCAACATCAAGGAGAAATTGAACTTTTGAACTTTGGTGCTGCAGAAAAGACTTTTGAGGATACCATGGACAGCCAGGAAAACAAACAAATGGATCATAAAATAAATCAATCCAGAATTTTCACTCAAGGCACAAATGACCAGGCTCAAACTATCATACTCCGCACACATTATGCAAAAACCCAGCTCCCTTGAGAAGTTCATAATGCTGGGAAAAGTTAAAGGAAAGAGAAGAAGAGGACAAGACGAGAACAGTGAATGAACCTCTGAGAGACCTTAAAGGCCACGTTGAAGACAGATCATCTTGGAGAGAATCTATCTAGGTAGTCACTAAGAATTGACACAGACTTGACAGCACTCAATCAATCAATCAAAAGCTATTGAGGATGAGGGCAAATGGGGGCAATTTAAACAAATAAGTGAATATTTTTACAAATAAAACCAAAAAGAAAGTAGGAGAGGAGTGCTGACACTGCTGAACATACCAGCAAAAAAAATAAGCAATTTCAACTTGGTCCTGGGGGTGGGGGGAAGCTACTTGTGAGTTTTGGAATTAAATTCTCAGCAGTCAGCTTCCATTTTGTTATATGGCTACTATTAACCCAGATCTTGATTTGTAAGTGAATGACAACATGAAATGCAATTACAGCTAAATCTTCACTAGCCAAAATTAATTTCTCTAATGCAGGATTAGAATAATAGAATAGAACTAAGGGAAGAAGTCTTAGTGTGAAGGTGATGTAGGTTAGAATGCAAGGTAAATTCCCTTTCACATGCATTTTAGTAATCTCCAAGGAACAACAACATTATATCTTTTATGAGACTCATTAGTTGAAAATTGACTGGGTAAGGTCCAATATGATGACAGTTCCCTTTTGACATGTGGATTATAATCATCCTGCAACATCAAATTTTATTGCCATTTCTAACCTTCAATTGAATATACTTTTTGAAGTGAAGAGATGTGCAAAGATTTCCAGAGTAAAATAGCTACTTTCTTGTCCTCTCTCCAAATCCAACCATTACATTATACATTAAAGAAGGAATCAGCATAGTGTAGTGGTTAGAGTGTTGGACCAGGACCGAGAAGACCCAGGTTCGAATCCCCATTCAACCATGAAACTCAGTGGGTGACTCTGGGCCAGTCATGTATCTCTCAGCCTATCCTACCTCACAGGGTTGTTGTGAGGATAAAAATAAGCATGTACACTGCTCTGAGCTCCTCAGAGGAATAGTGGGATATAAATCTAAAAAATGAAATGAAACATTCTCCTAGCATTAGGAATAGTTGAGAGAGGTCAAAGAGGGGCAAGCAGTTCTGAGTTTCAGGCAGAATTATCATTCTTCAGGAGCAACTATGCCTCTAAACCAGGCCTGTACAACATTAGGCCCAGGGGCTGGATCTGGCCCACAGGGACTATTTTACTGGCCCTCAGGTATCCTGCAGCAATACAGGAGCTGGAAACTGCCTAAGCACCACACTATGCATGTTTTCTCAGAAATACATTCGATGGTGTACCCAGTGAGGCTTACTCCCATGTAAGTATGCCTAAGATTGCAGCCTGAAAGCAAGGGCGATTTAGGGAAAGTAGAGGACTTGACATTTGTTGGGGGCTGGCATGCATGCTGGCGAGCCAGCGTGGTGTAGTGGTTAGAGTGCTGGACTAGGACCAGGGAGACCTGAGTTCAAATCCCTATTCAGCCATGATACTAGCTGGGTATCTCTGGTCCAGTCACATCTCCCTCAGCCTAACCTACTTCACAGGGCTGTTCTGGGCTCCTTGGAGGAAGAGCGGGACATACAATGTAAATAATAATAATCCACTCCAGGGGCCCCACTGATCGGGCAGGGACAGGACCTATTTTCTGGTCATGAACTTTGGTTAAAACTATGGATCGCTTGGCAGGGGAACAGATCCACAAGTAACTAATAATATTTTTAATTTTAATGTAATAATGCATTAAAATTAGCCTTGGCCCCTGCACACTTATGAATTGAGAGAAATTGTCAGTTAGAATGCACATTCCTTTGTGTAAGGAAAATACAAATGATGAAAGAAAAGGTTTAGCTAGTGCCAATGAGACAAATGAATTAGGGGAGGCATTAGAGCCCAGATGGAGCCAATAACCTATAATATGAACCCAACCTAAACTCAATAAGGAACTTAAGCCAACTTCTAATTTCAGTGCCACTCCTGCAACACATTTTGATAGTCCCAAAATGGATCTCAGGACAGTTGCCTGCACCCTTTCCAAAGAAGGAGATCCTATTATCATAGGATCCAACATACCAACAACTGTCCTGAGATCCATTTGCTCAGAGGCTATTTGTCACTTTTCTTTCTTTCTTTCTTTCTTTCTTTCTTTCTTTCTTTCTTTCTTTCTTTCTTCTAAGGGTGCTATGCTTGTCCCTGCCAAATTACAGTTCTATAAAGCTGATTCCTCATGGAGTTCCTATTTAAGGAAGGAAGGAAGGAAGGAAGGAAGGAAGGAAGGAAGGAAAGAAAGAAAGAAAGAAAGAAAGAAAGAAAGAAAGAAAGAAAGAAAGAAAGAAAGAAAGAAAGAAAGAAAGAAAGAAAAGTGACAAATAGCCTCTGAGCAATGGCCAGCCCTTGCAGTAACAAAATCCCTGTGTGTAGCCCATTTAGTTGAGCTATGGAAATATAGCCCTAAATATTTACAACTTGCTTGATGGCATTCCTCTAAAGATGCCATTCTGTCACCAATGCTTTTCAATATCTACATGAAACCGCTGGATGAGGTCATCAGGAGATTTGGTGCTGAGTGTTAGTGTGCTGATGACACCCAAATCTACTTCTCCCTCCTTTCTTCAGGAAATGGCACTCATTCTCTAAATGCCTGCCTACAGGCATTAATCGTCTGGATGAGGGATAACAACAGAGCATAGCGAACAGGGATAGCAAACAGGACATAGGAATTTTGCAGGAGTTTAGCGGGAAGTGTGTGGGGGAGCCTGGAACAAGCCCTTGCGATCACAAGGATCACAAGGAGCCTGGTGGAGAAGAGAACGTAAGTACATATCCCTCCCTCGTATCCCTCATATTCTTGGGAAAGACTGTTTGGACAGTTAAATAGTTGACCATTACAGCTGAGACCTAACCTAATAAACTATCTAATAAACGGACAATAAGCTCCCTAAATACTGTAAACAGCCAACTAAAACAGTATGAAGATAGAAGGTCAGCAGGGGAAGGGGCACTTCCCAGTGTATTGCACAGAGTGCCACATGTATGACTATTTGCCCCATGGGCAGAAGTCATGGGTGTGTGCTCGGTGCAAGGAGCTCCTGGCTCTCAGGGAACAAATCCGTTCCCTTGAGACCAAGGTGGCGGATCTGGAGAAGCTCAGAGAGACAGAGAGGCATGTGGACGAGACCTTCAGGGATGTGACAGAGGCATCCCACTCCAGGGCTGGTAGCTCCTCTGCTGTCAGGGAGAATGAAGGTTGTGGGCAAGGAGGACATTGGTCTGAGGAAGAGGGAAATGCTCCTTTAGAAGGGACCCCTTCCGTGGATGATGAGCCCATATCCTCTCGCACAGGGGATACTCATCTGGGCGGTGGGGGCCTCCTTGTAGTTGGTGATTCGATCATTAGAGGGATAGAGAGATGGGTTTGTGACCCGCGTGTTGACCGCACAGTGACTTGCCTGCCTGGTGCGAAGGTTGCGGACATTACGCAGTGTCTAGACAGGCTCCTAGGCATTGCTGGGGAGGAGACAGCTGTCGTGGTGCACGTCGGCACCAACGATGTGGGGAAGTCCTGGAAGCCAAATTTAGGCTGATAGGTAGCATTTTGAAGTCCAGGACCCCCAAGGTAGCATTCTCAGAAATGCTACCTGTTCCACGCACAAGTACAGTGAGACAGGCAGAGCTGAGGGGTTTCAATGCGTGGATGAGAAGTTGGTGCCAGGAAGAGAGGTTAAGATTTGTTAGGCACCAGGACACATTTTGGGGCAAGCAAGGCCTGTACAAAAGGGACAGGCTGCACTTGAACCAAGATGGAACCAGACTGCTGGCGCTTAAAATCAAAAAGGTTGCAGAACAGCTTTTAAAATGACACCTGGGGAACAGCCGATGAAAGCTGGGCAGTATCCCGTTTGGCACAAGCCATCCTTTAAAGTGTGAGGCTGCAAAGAATTCAGATAAAACAGAAGGGGACAGAGCAGAACCGCATAAAGAGCAGACGGGAGCCTGTGCCAGCAGGTCAAAGAGTCAAAAGAATAGCATACATCAGGGGAGAGATTCAGTGTATAGGTGCTTATATGCCAATGCCAGAAGCCTCCGAGCCAAGATGGGTGAGCTGGAGTGCTTGGTTGCTAACACAGAAATAGATATAGTGGGCACAACAGAAACATGGTGGAACAGTGAGAACCGGTGGGACACTGTTATCCCTGGGTATAAACTCTATAGAAAGGACAGGGAGGGGGCGCCGTGGAGGAGGGGTAGCACTGTATGTTAAAGAAGGGATAGAATCTAACAAGCTAGAAAACCTAGGTGGACTGGAGTCCTCCACAGAAACCCTGTGGGTGACTATACAAGGCCGGAAAGGGAACGTGCTACTGGGGACGTGCTATCGCCGTCCAGATCAAAATGCCGAAGGTGACTGGGAGTTGCAGGAGGAAATCAGGGAGGCATCAAGGAGAGGCAGGGCTGTAATTATGGGTGATTTCAACTACGCACACATAGACTGGGTAAATTCACATTCAAGTGAATTTACGCTTGAATGAGGTCAGATTTCTAGATGCGCTAAATGACTGTGCCCTAGAACAGTTGGTCATGGAAAAGACCAGAGAGAAGGCGACCTTGGATCTAATTCTGAGTGACACCCAGGACCTGGTGCGTGATGTCAGTGTCATCGACCCTTTAGGGAACAGTGACCAGAGTGCCATCAAATTCAGCATACATGCAGGGAGAGAATCACCAAGGATGTCCAACACAGACATTTTGAATTTCAGAAGAGGAAACTTCTCCAAAATGAGGAGTATGGTGAAAAGAAAGCTGAGGGGGGAAATCAGGAGAGTCACTTCGCTCCAGAGTGCATGGAGTTTACTCAAAACCACAATACTAGAAGCCCAGTTAGACTGTATACCCAAAAGGAGGAAAGGTACCACTAAGTCCAGGAGGATGCCAGCATGGCTCATGGGTACCATCAAGGAAGCCATAAAAGGGAAGAAGACTTCCTTTTGAAATTGGAAGGCCTGTCCAAATGAAGAGAACAGAAAGGAACACAAACCCTGGCAAAAGAAATGCAAGGTGACAATAAGGGAGGCAAAAAAAAAAGTTTGAGAAACATTTAGCCAAAAGTATCAAGGGGAATAACAAAAACTTCTTTAAGTACATCAGAAGCAGGAAACCTGCCAGGGAGGCAGTTGGACCATTAGACAATGAGGGAGTGAAAGGGATTATTAAAGGGGATATGGAGGCTGCAGAGAAGCTGAATGAGTTCTTTGCATCTGTCTTCACAGCAGAGGATACTGAGCATATACCTGTTCCTGAACCAGGCTTTTTAGGGATGGAGGCTAGAGAGCTGAGTCAGATAGAAGTGACAAGGGATGATATTCTAAACTGTCTGGAAAAACTGAAAGCTAACAAATCACCAGGGCCGGATGGCATCCATCCAAGAGTCCTCAAAGAACTCAAATGTGAAATTGCCAACCTCCTTGCTAAAATATTTAACTTATCCCTGAAATCAGGCTTTGTACCAGAGGACTGAGAGTAGCAAATGTAACACCGATTTTCAAAAAGGGATCCAGGGGTGATCCGGGAAATTACAGGCCAGTTAGCCTAACGTCCGTTCCAGACAAATTGATGGAAAGCAGCCTCAAGGATAAAATCGTAAAGCACCTAGAAGAACAGGCCCTGCTGGGAGTGAGCCAGCATGGCTTCCGCAAAGGTAAATCTTGCCTCACCAACCTTTTGGACTTCTTTGAGAGTGTCAACGAGTGTGTGGATCAAGGTGATCCAGCTGCCATAGTCTACCTGGACTTCCAAAAAGCTTTTGACAAAGTTCCTCATCAAAGACTCCTGAGGAAACTTAGCTGTCATGGGATAAAGGGACAAGTACATGTGTGGATTGCTAACTGGTTGAAAGACAGGAAACAGAGGGTAGGTATAAAAGGAGAGTTTAATTTATTCATAAATGATCTAGAAGCAGGGGTAAGCAGTGATGTGGCCAAATTTGCAGATGATACCAAACTCTTCCGGGTAGTGAAATCCAAAATGGATTGTGAGCAGCTCCAAAAGGATCTCTCTAAACTGGGGGAGTGGGAGACAAAATGGCAAATGCGGTTCAATATTAGAAGTGTAAAGTGATGCACATTGGGACGAAAAACCCCAACTTCAAGTATATGCTGATGGGATCCGAGCTGTCGGTGACTGACCAGGAGAGGGATCTTGGGGTTGTGGTGGACAGCTCATTGAAAGTGTCGACTCAATGTGCGGCAGCTGTGAAAAAGGCAAATTCCATGCTAGGGATCATTAGAAAGGGGATTGAAAATAAAACAACTAACATTATAATGCCCTTATACAAAACTATGGTGCGACCACACTTGGAGTACTGCGTACAATTCTGATCACCACATCTTAAAAAGGACATTGTTGAACTGGAGAAGGTACAGAAGAGGGCAACCAAAATGATCAGGGGCCTAGAGCACCTTTCTTATGAGGCAAGACTACAACACCTGGGGCTGCAGGGAGACATGATAGACTGCATGATAGACTGCATGATAGACTGCATGATAGACATGATAGACTGAATATGACTGAATATGACTGCAGGGAGACATGATAGAAGTCTATAAAATCATGCATGGTGTGGAGAAAGTGGAGAGAGAGAAATTCTGTTCCCTCTCACACAACACTAGAACCAGGGGTCACTCCATGAAATTGATTGCCAGGAGGTCTAGGACCAACAAACGGAAGTACTTTTTCACACAACACGTGATCCACTTGTGGAACTCTCTGCCACAGGATGTGGTGACAGCCAACAACCTGGATGGCTTTAAGAGGGGTTTGGATAACTTCATGGAGGAGAGTTCCTCCATGGAACCTCCACTGGTCAGAGTTCTATAGGCCACCTCCAGCCTCAAAGGCAGGATTCCTCTGAGTACCAGTTGCAGGGGAGTAATGGCAGGAGAGAGGGCATGCCCTCAACTCCTGCCTGTGGCTTCCAGTGGCATCTGGTGGGCCACTGTGAGAAGCAAGATGCTGGACTAGATGGGCCTTGGGCCTGATCCAGCAGGGCTGTTCTTATCTTTTTATGTTCTTAACAAACTGAAGCTGAATCCAAGCAAAATTGAGGTGCTCATTGTGGGGGTTCAGAATCTGAGGGGTGAGTTAGATTTTCCTGTACTGGAATGGGTTACACTCCCCCAGAAGAAGCAGGTGCGCAGCTTGGGAGTACTCCTGGACCTGGGCCTCACCCTGGTTTCTCAGGTGGAGGCCATGGCCAGGAGTGCTTTCTATCAGCTTCGGCTGATTTGACAGCTGCGCCCATTCCTTGAGAAGGATGACCTCAAAACACTGGTGCACCAGCTGGTAACCTCCCGGCTTGACAGTTGCAACGTGCTCTATGTGGGGCTACCTTTGTACGTAGTTTGGAAACTTCAATTAGTTCAAAATGCGGCGGCCAGACTGGTCTCTGGGGTAACCTGGACAGACCATATTATGCCTGTTTTGAACCGATTACACTGGCTGCCGATATGTTTCTGGGCAAAATGCAAAGTGCTGGTTCTTACCTTTAAAGCCCTGAACGGCTTAGGCCCGAGTTACCTTAGAGAGTGCCTTCTTCTGTGTGATCCCCACTACACATTAAGGTAATCTGAGAAGGTTCATCTCCAGTTACCACCAGCTTGTCTGGTGGCGACTCAGAGGCAGACCTTCTCTATAGCCCCAAATCTACTCACCAGTTCAACCCAACAGCCCTGCCACGCCTCACACATGTGCACTAGCCTACCTGCATCCAAAACCTAGCTGGCTGAGAAGGAAGCTGTCAGTTCATTTTGAGGATCTTTGCTCAGAGGCCAGTGATGATTAAACAGGCACAATTGATGACCCCCAGGTTCCCTTAAATGCACTAGGGATGTGCACGGACCACGGAGGTGCAGTCCGGCACTGGGAGTGGCGTCTAGCTTTAAGGGTGGGGGGTAGTACTTACCCGTCCTGCTGCTCTTCCCCCTTGGGCGCTTGACTTTTAAGCAAAGTTTTAGGGATGGCAGTGTTTCTCCCTGCCATCCCTGGCCCCGTTGTTGCCCATAAAAAGAGGAAGTTGCCTGCACGCATGCACCCGGTGCGGCATGCACGTGCCTGTAGCTGCCGTGCACACGCATGCCGCACATGTCACATGTTGTGTACACACGCAATATGTAATGTGTGTGGCCCGTGCAGCGGTGGGTGCGCCGTGATGGACATATACATGCCGGCAACTTCCTCTTTTTCTGGGCAACAACAGGGCCAGGGACGGCAGGGAGGAACGCTGCTGCCCCTAAAACTTTGCTTAAAAGTCAAGTTCTGGAGGGGGAAGTGTGGTGGGAAGGGTAAGTACTACTCCCCACCCTTAAAGCTAGACACCCCCCCCAGTGCTGGCCCGCCGGCCCAATTCTGAACCGGTTTGGGGGCCTCTAACATGGCCTCCAGACCGGTTCGTGCACATCCCTAAAATGCACTACTTGTGCTGGATGCGGAGCCCATCCTCTCAGAAGCCACACGCTTCCCAGAAATGTACACACTCCCCACCAAGGAGCCAGAGGCATCCTCCTCTGCCAAGTGGAGGGACAGCCACCTGTGCTTCCTATGACTCCCAAGAGTCCCCCCTCCTCCTCTGAAAAATGTGTCAACATCTGAATTGAGGAAAGGGCATCCACTGCTTATCAGCCATCTGCAAGAGGCAATTACTTCTCCTGATGGATTCCAGATGCACGTGCCGTCTCGTGACCTGTCTTTGCTATGGAGTCAGTGGGGATTGCCTGCACGGCTCATCTTCTGGTTCATCAGTCCCTGTCTCTGCTACCTCAGACTGCTGTGCCTGCTCTGGGACATCAGTTGGACCTGCCTCAGCCATCTCTTGGGAACTGACAGCCGGGCTCTGCCCCTCAGGCATCTCTGCATCAGCTGAAGGGCTGTCAGCATCCCCTTCCTCCTCACTATCTGAGACCGAGGGCGTAACAACGCCCTTCTGTGTTTCAATGGCACTTGTGAGATGTCCTTGGGGGGTTACACCTTACCTTGAGCAATGTGCTGTTATGTAACATGCATATTAAATGTAACAGTCACCGGTCAATTGAGGAGGTATTTTTTTAATAAGGTGCTGGAGTACTAAGCACTGGTCGATTGTAGATCTGCCTTCCCTGAAGCCAGCCTGTTCCTCTTCCAGTAGATTTTCCTGCTCCAGCCAATTCCATAATTTCAAATGTAGATGTCTCACATAGAGCTTGCTGATTGTATTGAGCAGGCTACTGGGTCTCTAGTTGGCAGGTTCATCCTTTCTGCTCTTTTTGAAAATGGGAACAATAATTGCTGTCCCCAAGTCCTTGGGGATTTGGCCATGAGTATCAATGAAGATAAATAGAGATGCCAGAATGGGGGCCCACCAATCCAGATTGTTTTTAATGGCCACCCAGCAGGGAAGTCTAGGGTGTAGTTCACAAAAGACCAGTCTGGGGTGCAGAGGCGAAAACACGGCTCGGAATCTCTCTCTCTCTCTGGCTCAGGCTGGAGGCTGTCAACACCATGGATGATGTACATTGTCTTCCAGTGGCTAACTGCAAGTTGTAAACGTGCTTTATATTCCAAGCTGATAGCTCTCAACTGGCAGGGATTCAAGGAAGTGTTTTATTATACTTAAGAGATGTGCGAATCAATTCAAACTCAAATCTGGCCAATTCAACTCAAATCACCCCTAAAAGGGATACTTTGATTTGAATTTTAACCGGCCAGATTCTAATCCAAATAGATTTGAATCGATTTGATGACAGTTTAGGGACATTTTGGCACCCTTTTTAATGTGCCCTAATGGGTCAAAAAAGGCACCAAAATAGGTTGAATTGATTCAAATTCAAATTGAATTGACCTGTTTTTGGCCAATTCAATTTGAGTTTGAATCAAATTGGCCAGTTCCAAAATCAATCTGTTCATATTCTTAATTATACTGCATTTTTTATCGAGATTCAGGCCATTAAGATGAGTTGTTTGTTTTCTTCTTGCTGACCATGACTCTGACATTACATATAATGTAGCCAAATTTTGTGGTGGCCGCCAATAGAATCAGACAGACTCTAATACCTAATCCACTTATTATACTTTAGGATGAATTGTTATTCAAGTTTAAAGTGTTTTATCTGTCTATTTATATTGCTGGTCAGAGAATGAAATAAATCTGGACTGAACTGAACTTATTCACAATCTTCTCATCACAATGGATGTTCTCATTTTAAGCAAGATGTATGAATCTTGTAAAATATGTATTGCCTTACTCTTAGAGCCAATGGTTAATCCTAGTGCTTCAGTATAAAAAATAAACTTGAGGAGGAGACTTGCAGATATATTTTCCCTTTTAACTGTTTCCAGTTTTGCAGAAGAGAGTATGCTATAGGATTTTTAAAATGATCAGGATTTCTAATATGTTAATGTATCCCTGTTGAGTTTAAACATGGGCAGCATTAACAGAGGCATAATATTCTGATCATGACAGGTAATAATTCTACTTATTCTACACTGGTCAGACTCCTCACTTGGAATCCTGTATTTTGTTTTGGGCACCACATTTTAAGAAAGACATTGATAAACTAGAATGACTACAGAGGATGTAGGCAACAAATATGGTGAAGGGTCTGGAAACCCAAACAGAAAGCTCCCGCAAGGTGTCACTTGTAAGAACGGACAGCAGGGCTGTTTGTTATGAACAGCACCATGCTGGGGCAGTGGAGGAGCGACAGGGGGGCAGGTAAGACCTCCCTCCCTCCATATAAAGCATCCACTCCCCCCCACCATTGAAACCTTTCGGCCAGGGGAACTCAAATTGTTTCAGTGCCTTGAATTCGAGGCTTCGTGCACATCCCTACTTATATTGGCTTCAAACCAGTGATCTTCAGATGAGGAACAAATAGCTCGGCTGCAGCATGGGGAGGCAGGAAGGCTTTGAGTACTCCATGGGGGCCCTTCAAATACCCCCCTGCTGGGAACCCTGGCTTAAAGGATAAACTTGGCCTCTTGCTACTGTGATATTATGCTTGTGATGGCTGTGTTTAATATGAGGAATCACAACATAGTGACCTAAGGGCAATATTATTTTGATTATACCCACTGGCTAACATCCTGACTAGATTTACTAGAGGAAGTCCTACTGAAATTTCATAGCACTTAAGCTACTCTGAGTAGCACTATTGAGAAATTTAGTCAGGATGTCAGGCACTGACTCAATTTTGCATTACACTCTTTTAATAATGTGGCCTGTTCAACATCTAACTAAACTGTCACCTTCTTTTCACTTCCTTCCTCAACAACAACCATCTTTTCCAATAAAGGAAACATTTGAAGCAAAGCATCAACTTAGAGATAAGCAGCAATTATGTAAAGTGGCGTGTGGCTTCAAATCTTTTCAACCATTGTCAATATTAAGACAAGAAATAACTCAACAGATAATTGGTAATATAAGGTTTCTTATGCATCTCTTTTCAGCAAGAGCCAGTGCTTATAGCAGGAGATGAACCAACGATAAACAGAAATAATATAAAATAACTCATGCATCCAAGTCTCTCCAACTAGAGTCAGTATTTAGGACAGGGGTAAGTCAGAAGATAAGCAGCTATTTGTACAGCATGGCTTGTGCTTCCAGGTTTATCCAACAAAGTCAATGTTTAGGATAGATGATGACTTGGGAGACGAGCAATAGATAATAGATGATGGACGGTGCTTCCAAATCCTTTCAGCAAATGTCCTGTGAGCCATAATCATCGAGGCAAGAACAGTGTATATTGTAGAATTCAAAGGGAAAGAGTTGTGGTATGCAAGGACAAGGCAGTGGAGTGGAATCAGGAATATTAATAGTTTAACAAAATAAACATTATGTATACAGAGGCAAGTGCAGACTGCTTTTCAGTGCTCTTGCTGCTGGCTGTTTGCTAGCCCTGCCTCTACCCCAGGTCCAGGACTGGAATACAAGTATCTAAAGCCCCATTCAAAAACTGGCCTGGATCAAGGAATGGATTACCAAAAACACCACTTATATTCCTAATAATACAATTCACACTCCTTTAATTGCCTTATGTTCATCAACTGACACCCACTTTCCCCCTTATTTAGAAATATCCCTGGGTTTTGCCTGGAATTTGGAATCTCTAGTCTACACAGACACCTCAACCCACTTAGTTTTACACTACTAGACACCTATTAGGAAGGTGAATTGTGAGATTTCCTGTAATGTTTTAAGTATAAACTTATAGTTCCTATTCAGACCACTTTTCTTAGAATATGTTCAGCTTATGCATTCATATATGATAGCTGGTATATATGCTAGTAAATAGCTGGTAAAATCTTCAGCATAACACATAAGTACATTGAAACCTTTATTTGAACCAATTGTATCCTCCCCAAACACAAGTTTTCCTATAGCTTTTTATTCTGTGTCCTACATATTTCATTGCCAGATACATGACCTTTGAATTGGCTTGTTTAGACAATGCAGAGAGTGAGGAAATATTGCTGGTTTTCTTAATTGCAGTTATCATTTTCACTATTTACCATTCCACCAACTTCTAGTCTACTAGCTTAAGCAGCATTGATTTTATTTCCTCCCTCTGTTCATTAACATGAAAAGAGAATACCATTTGACTAAGAAACAATCCCTACAGGACCATCCAACCCTCCCTTTTTGGATGATGATTTCCCATTAATAACTATCCATCATGATTTATCCATTAAATGCCTAATCTGTCAAATTTGAAAAGGTGATTGTGTTTATTTAGCAATTTAGTAGGAAGTCAAGTGGAATGTACAATATACTGACATCAGGAAGCAGTAGGGCTGCCTTCCATTGTGAGGGGGCACCCTACTACATATGTGACTGCCCCAAGGTGCTTACCTTGGCAGTGAGTCTTTTTGTTTTCCCTCTTTAAAAATTTGCTGCTGCCAAAAACAGCTGCTATTTCCACCTGCTCCCCCTGCCACTCCCACAATGCCTCTGATGTTGCAGCTTTAATATTTTGTACAGGGAGACACTATTTCCCCATAATGTCCTGGAACAACACTAAATTTCAGGCATTAGGTAGGCGAAATGGCAGTTGGGCCCAATTCTTCCTGGGTTCACAAAGACAGGTGGTAGCAGTGATGAGTAATGGTCCCTGCTAAAGCCTCAGCAGCTACCCAAGGGTGCTAAATGCAGACACTGATTCTGATGGGAAGAAGCTCATGTTTAATCCAAGTGTATTGAATTGACACATTTCTGCCTTTCAGCTTTCCACTTCATTTTAAACAGTTATGTTGGCGTGTCTGCCTGTATTTTTATTTTATATCACACTTTTGATGGTTTTTAAAAAACCTTTAAACTTTATTTTCAACAAATACAGCACATGTGTAAAAACTGTGCAACCATGGAAAAGAACAAACAATAAAAACTCAAATATAAGCCAGGAATTAAGAGCCATTTGAGGTTATAAAGTCCAGTGTTAAGAAGAGATTGGACCAGGTCTCACGATCTGTGAGACCCGGTTTGGGGCGGTGAGCAGGAAGAGTGGGCTAAGCCTGCTCTCCCTGCTCACGAGTGGAGAAGGAGCCCTGAGTGGCTGGGGCGGCCACCCACATGATTGCTGGCTCCTAGACGGAGCCGGCAGGGGCTGGGGAGCTCAGGGGCCGCATGGCCCCTGGAAGCCCCAGTATGCCCTACGTGAGCGTGCAGGACATAATGGGGAGACCCCCGGAGCTGGGAGGCGGCTTTTCACCGCCCCTCTGGGGGTCTCCTCATGAGTAGGCACAGCGCGAAGGTGCGGCGCGGCTACTCACAATAATTAAAACCAGGTTTGAGGAGCGCTCGCTCCACAAACCTGGTTTTAAGGCAGGGGTTCTCAAGTGGGTTACCCGCTCTAGAACCACCGGGCTCGGCTGCAAGCCAGGTGGTTCTTACGATCAGCAAAAATTGGGCTAGGAGAGCCTAGCTTGATTTTTGCCGATCGTCTGAATAGTCCCATTGTTGATTGCTGAGCATGCAGGTATAACTTGATAGAAGAAAAATGAGAACAAAATTCAAGAAAGAAACATCATTCCAAAATTTTATTTGAGTGGATGGAGGGTTAAAAACGGATCATCCCTTGTTGACATATTCAATAAAAGGAAAGCATATTTTTAAAAACCTGTCTTGTTTTGTTACTTCTCTAGCTAACCTGATTTGTTGGGTTAGTTTTTTGGATAATGTGATTTTCCAGATCCTCTTGAACCAATTTTCAACTGATAGATTCTTTGAGAATTTCCAGTGTTTAGCTAACTCTATCTTGGCTGCTGCTAGAAGTAGAGTTATTAGATCATTATGCGGTATATCTTTGTGAATTAGGGATATGCACAAAACAGGTTTACCTGGCTTGGTTCACATGCAAACTGGATTCAAACCAGACTGGGTATGTTCAGTTTTGCCCCGCCCTGGGTCATGGAAATTGCTGCCATGCACACTAACAGGGTTGAAATAGCCCTGAAATGGGCCTAGCTGGCCACTGGAGACACAGGGGAGGACATCAGGGGGAGGCAGAGCTGCTAGAGACTCCCCTGCAGCCACAGCAGCACCCCGGAGCAACCAAAGTTCTTGGCGGCAGCAAGTCAACCTTTTTTTGAACGATATTTAATGGTATCTGGCAACCCCTAAATGGCCCCAAACTGGTTCAAGCTCAAACCAGTTCGAGATCGAGCCAGTTCGCACATCCCTATTGTGAGTAGTTTGGTAAATTGATAAAAGTGTTAACAATGGATCAGGCGGAACATCAAGTTGGACTATTTCAGAGAGTATATGAAAAATTTGCTGCCAATAGCCTTTATATATAAGCAACCACACCATAAATGAAGGAGAGTGACTCTGTTTTTACATCCCCACCAACAAAATGGGGAAGACGTTTTGGTGATATAGTGCATCTTGATTGGAGTAAGATGCCATCTATGTACAACCTTTAATCCTTCTCACATAAACACTAGAACCAGGCGTCATCCCCTGAAATTGATTGCCAGGAAATCTAGGACCAACAAATGGAAGTACTTTTTCACACAACGCATAATCAATTTGTGGAATTCTATGTCACAAGATGTGGTGACAGCCAAAAACCTGGATGGCTTTAAGAGGGGTTTGGATAACTTCATGGAGGAGAGGTCTATAATTGGCTACTAATTGGAGGGCTATAGGCCACCTCCAGCCTCAAAAGCAGGATGCCTCTGAGTACCAGTTGCAGCGGAGTAACAGCGGGAGAGAGGGCATGCCTTCAACTCCTGCCTGTAGGCTCCCAGTGTCATCCAGTGGGCCATTGTGTGAAACAGGATGCTGGATTAGTGGGCCATGGGCCAGATCCAGCAGGGCTGTTCTTATGTCTGGTGGCTACTCGAGGATGGGCCTTTTCAGCTGCTGTCCCAAAGTTTTGGAATGCACTCCCTGCTGACATAAGGGAGCTCTCCATCTCTGGGGATTCCATCCCTACTCCCCATCTCTGACCATTTTTAAAAGTCTTTAAAGATGTTCCCAGGCTCAATATTGTTTTAATGTTGTTTTAAAATATTTTTTAAAAATTGTTAAATTGTTGTAATGTTTTAACTTTCCTGTTGTCATTTATTTTGTTTTAACTAATGTTTTAACTTTTTCTGTTGTCATTTATTTTGCTTTGTTTTAAACCGCTCAGAAACTTAAGTTGTGGGCAGTATAAAAATATGATGAATGAATGAATGAATGAATGAATAGTTGTAATAGGGATTATTATTTGCCTTGCCAAAACTGTGCATTCTGCTGGGTGCAGAAGTACCTAAACCACAAGGCTGAAAGGTGGGGTGGTTCTCCAGCTATTTGTATCTAATAAACCATATTAAACAATTGTCTCCTTGAATTTCTAAGTTAATCCAGTTTAACCATGAAAAGGTCCAAGTTTGATTTTTTTTTAATGCTCTGGGAATAAAGACACCTTCCCTAGCCACAGTTCAGCTTTAGAAAGGGATCAATCCTGGCCTCTCCATGGCCATAGATAGGAACTAATAAGGGTGGGTGTCTTGATCAGAAGCATCTTGCCCCGTCTTAGGCCTATGTTTAAAACGAAACAAGTCTTCCAGCGTTCTCCCCTGAAATTGGGAATGAAGCACATTCTCATTTTTAGCATACACACGTGTCAGGGAACACTTGTGGAATGTGTAGGGAACAACTGTGAGACACAACAAAGATCTAGTAGTAGAAGCGGTTACTCAAACCTGCCAATTTAGCCTCAGGACTTCAGGAGTGTTTAAAGGGGAGCGCTCAAATTGCTTGAGTTTCTGAGGAAAGCTCAATTGAAACCCATGGGATCACCTGGTCATTTCAAATTATATGAATGAATTGCTTCAGTTGGAAGGCATCAAAATAGAGCTTACGTTTGGGGACCCTGAATCTACCCTTATTTGGGTGCCTATATAGTCAACTTTTGTTTACTCTTGCTTTCCTAAAATTATTATAAAAAGCTTAAAGTGTCCCCTGCCACCTTTTAAAGCTTTTGGGATGAATCTAAATTTTTACTGTTTGAAAAAGTAAAGGAAATTTGGGCAGAGCCACAATTTTTATGGCTGATATTCTCCCTAACCAGGACAGATTAATATCCCTTTTGATTTGTTGAAAAAGAGGGTCTATGTTTCTTTTCCTTTATTGTTTTAGGTCCTTTGGAATATTTACCCCTAGATAACTGAAGCTTGAATATTGTAAGCTTAAATTAGACATTTGCTGCAATTTCCTTTGTTCTATACAAATCTTGATGCATATAAATTCTGACTTCTGATAATTTATTTCTAGACCAGCTGTTTGTTTGTAAAGTGTTAATATTTCTTTGACTGCCAGTATTGCTTCCCGTGGATTAGATAAACCTAATATGCTATCAACTGCAAATAAGGTGATTGTAATTTTTTTTTACCATTAATTTGAATTTCCTTGTGTCATTTTTAATTAAGTCAGCTAGTACTTCAACTGCAATGGCAAACAGCACTGGGGAAAGGGGGCAGCTCTGCTTCATTCCCCGATATAGCTTGATTGGTTTTGAATCTAGCTCATTTGTGTGTATAATTGCCTCTGATTTGGCATATATAATTGTATAATGACTGTTAAGAATTTATCCCCAAAATTGAATTTGTTCAGTAGTGTGGCTGAAAATGTCCATTCCAAGGTGTCAAATGCTTTAAAAATACATTGAGCACTCATCTAACTGCATCAGCTATTTCTTGGTTGGGCATGAAGCCTGTTTGGTCCTCAGAAATGTACTCAGTGTTGAAAAGCTTAATCCTATTGGCCAAGATACCAGTCAAAATGTTCAAATCTTGGTTCAGTAAAGCTATGGGGTGATAAGCCAGTGTGGTTTAGTAGTTAGAGTGCTGGACTAGGACTGGGGTGACCTGATTTCAAATTCCCATTCAGCCATGATATTTGCTGGGTGACTCTGGGCCAGTCATTTCCCTCCCAGCCTAACCTACTTCACTGGGTTGTTGTGAGGAGAAACCTAAGTATGTAGTACACCGCTCTGGGCTCCTTGGAGGAAGAGTGGGATATAAAATGTATGATGATGATGATAATGATGATGATGATGATGATAATAATAATAATAATAATAATAATAATAATAATAATAATAATAATAATATAAGATCCCAGGGATGAGGGGTCTTTGGCTTGCTTTGGTATAACAATTTAATTTGATATTTGCATATGTTTTAATGGTTAACATTTCTTGGTTTGTTTTATTGCTGTAAACCACCTAGAGATTTTGGTAGTGGGCTGTATGCAAATATGTTAGTTACATACATACATACATACATACATACATACATACATACATGCAATTCTAGATTGATTCCAAGTCCCTGGTATCTCAGCCCTCTCCATAATGCTGTTGAACAGAGATTCAAATGAGGGATTAGAATTTCAACAAAAGTTCTGTTTTTTTAAAAAAAACACCCCGCAAGCCATCTGTCCCGAGTGCTTTGTCTCTTTTGAGCTTTTCTGTTGCAGCTTTGATTTCTGCCTCCGAGACTGGCATATTAAGAGATCAATTATGCTCATTAGTAAGTGGTGTCATGGTTATTTTTCCTAATAAGGCTTCAATGTGATTTAGGTTTGGATTAGTAGAAGAATATAATTCTTCCAAAAATTTAGTGAATGCTACATTAATATCTTTAGTATGCCAAAAAGTTGCTCCATGTATATTCATTATTTTGGTTATAAAAGTTTGTTGTCTCCCCTCAACAAAAGGCATTGGCTAAAGGTTTAGAGCTTTTATAGCCAAATTCATAATAAGTTTGATTTAAATATGCTAGGGATGTTTGTATTTCATTTACTTCTGGTGCATTTAATTCTGCCCTCTTCCCACACAGTTTCCTATAGATTTTCTGATTCCTTGTAATTTTATGAGCTTTTTTGAATTCCTCAATCTCCTTTAAGAAAGTCTGCTTAGCTTCCACTCATTGCTTTTTCAAGAGACTGAGGCTATTCTCACGATGGGGAAAAACTGGGCTAAAGTAGCCTAGCCCGATTTTTCCCCATCATGAGAACCAGCAGGCTCATGGGTGAGCCCGGTTGTTCTTTGGCAGCTAGCCCACCAAAGTAGCCCTCCCCTTAGCTCAGGTTAGCAGAATGAGCACTCTGCTAACCCAGGTTTTCAGACTGTGTTCTGCCACGGCGTGGCTCTGTGCCACAGCAACACATGAGGAGACCCCCGCCAGGAGGCTGCAAGCAGCCTCCCAGGCTTGAGGGTCTCTCCAGGATGCCCTCCGCACTCACGCGGGGCATCCTGGAACTTCCAGGGGCCACACAGCCCCCGATCACCACCACACCTGTCATCTGCTCGTCTGTGGGGAGAGCAGGCTAAGCCCGCTCTCCCTGCAGAACCTTCTCAGGTGCTTCACACTGATCGTGTGAAGCGCCTCACTAGCTTCTTGAATTTTTTTTTCAAATTGAATTTTGATTGATTTTAACAGTAATAATATTCATTCATAACAAACATAATAAACAGAAGTGGACTTCCCGCGCATCTCTCTTCATGAAACATCAGCTATAAAATTTACCCTTGCTATAATAATAATTCAAAACATAAATTTAAACCCTTACAAACACAATTAGTCTACCCAACCTGCATTCCCCCCCCCTCTAAATTTCAAATCCAGCTGTAAGGTCCATAGTAGGAAAATAGTTTTTTAGATACACCAAAAATGGTTTCCAATCTTCTTTGAAACATTCTAAGTTTTGGTCTCTTATCAGTGTTTTAAGTTTTGCCATCTCCACATATTCCAAAATTTTTATCAGCCAATCTTCTTTTGAAGGCAGTTCATTACTCTTCCATTTTTGTGCATATATTATTCTGGCCGCCGTAGAAGCATACATGAAGAATGTTAAATTATTTGTAGAAATTAAACCTTGTGTTATTCCCAGTAGGAAGGATTCTGGCTTCTTAGGAAATGTCATTTTAAATATTTTCTTTAACTCATTATATATCATATCCCAATAGGCCTTAGCCTTCCCACAGGTCCACCACATATGAAAAAAGTACCTTCAAAATGTCCACACTTCCAACATTTGTTAGAAACATTTTTATACATTAATGCCAATTTTTTTGGTGTCAAGTACCATCTATACATCATTTTATAATAATTTTCTTTTAAAGCATAGCATGCAGTAAATTTTAAATCAGTTTTCCATAACTTTTCCAAGGCTGCCATTTCTATATTACACCCCACATCTTGAGCCCACTTTATCATAGTCGTTTTAACCACTTCCTCTCTTGTCTCCTCCAGAAGTAACAGTTTATACATTTTAGAAACTAATTTTTCATCATTTTGACATAATTCCTTCTCAAAACTTGAAATCTGATCCTCAAATCCAACATTAAAGTCTTTCTTATATCTCTCATTTAACTGATGACACTGAAACCAATCTCTAACCAAATTTTGTATTTCAGTTAAACTTTTTAACTTACAATCCTTGTCTTGAAAATGTAACAAATCCCTATAGGTACCCCAACACATTTGCATATTTAATTCTTTGTGTGATAAAGCTTCAATCGGAGATATCCATAACGGAGTTTTAGGTTCCACCAATTTTTATATTTTAACCACACCCTCATTAAACTCCTTCTCACATAGTGATTCAAAAAGTCTTTGTGTATTTTACTTTTTTCATACCACAGATATGCATGCCATCCAAACCTTCTATCAAATCCTTCCAAGTCCAGAATTCTAGGGTTTCTTAATGTTACCCATTCTTTTAGCCATGTCAAACAAACAGCATCAAAGTACAACCTTAAGTCTGGCAGGGTAAGACCACCTCTTTCCTTTGCATCTGTTAAATTCTTAAAATTAATTCTTGGTCTTTTCCCCTGCCAAACAAACTTAGTTATGTCCTTCTGCCATTGCTTAAAACAAGTTAAAGTGTTAATTATGGGAATAGTCTGAAAGAGAAATAACATTTTAGGCAAAACATTCATTTTCACCACTGAAATTCTTCCCATTAAAGACAAATTCATTTTGGACCATCTTTGTAGATCAATTTTCACTGTATTCCATATTTTAACATAATTGTTTGTGAACAACAGAGAATTGTTATTTGATAACCAGACCCCCAAATATTTAATTTTCTTCTCCACTTTCAACTCACTTATTTCGGAGAATCTGTTCTTGGGTTTCTGATCCATATTTTTAGTCAAAACTTTTGTTTTAGTCTTATTTATATAAAATCCAGCCAATTGGCCAGATTGTTGTATTTTATCCAAAAGCCTTTCAATCTTGTCCATTGGATTTTCTAAGAAGAGCACAACATCATCTGCAAAGGCTCTCAACTTGTAGTCTTGTTTCCCAATTTTGGGACCATGTAATTTGTCATCTTCTCTGATACTTCTACAAAGCACTTCTAGAACCAGTATAAAAAGCAGTGGGGAAAGTGGACATCCTTGTCTGGTCCCTTTTTGTATTACACAATTGTCTGATAATTCCCCATTTACAATAATCTTAGCATATTGCTTCGAATAAATTGTCTTAATTGCCCTAATAAAATTGTTGCCAGTGGCCATTACCTCTAATAATCTCCACATAAATTGCCACGAAATAGTATCAAAAGCTTTCTCAGCGTCCAGAACGATCATCGCCATCTGTTTATCATTGTGTTTTTCATAATACTCCAGTACATTCAAGACTGTTCTGACATTGTCTCTCAGTTGTCTCTTTGGCAAGAATCCAGCTTGATCTTCATGAATAAAGTGCCTTAATATAACCTTCATTCTTCTTGCCAAAATGGCAGCAAAAAGTTTATAATCATTATTTAAAAGTTAGATTGGTCTATAATTTTTGACTAGCGTTAGGTCTTGATCTGGTTTTGGGATTACTGCAATATTTGCATGCTTCCACAAATAAGGCATAATCCCTTTTTGTAAAATATCATTCATAGTCCATTGAAAAGGTTGTAAAATTTGATCTTTAAATGACTTATAGTACAAAGCTGACAGTCCATCAGGCCCTGGGGCCTTGTTGGGCTTAGTTTGATTTATAGCTTCTGTTATTTCCATGATTGTTATCGGAGCATTCATAATTTCTATTTGCTCCTTGGAAAGTTTTGGAATATTTTTGGTCCTAAGAAACTGCTCAATTTTTTTATCTTCAACTATTTTACCTTTATATAATTCTGAATAGTATTTTAAAAATTCCGCTCTTATTTCCTTTCCATCATAAGAGAGCCCATTTTTTGTAAATATTTTGGATATGTAATTTTTTTTCTTCTCAGATCTAATTTTCCAAGCTAACAACTTGCCTGGTTTATTTGTGAACTCAAATGTCCTTTGCTTAGCATACTTCAAATTCCGTTCAAGTTCATTTGCTACTAACATAGAGAGTTGTTGTTGTAGCATTTTGATAGCTTGAGTAACCGTCTTCTTATCTTTAGCCCATAATAATTCCCTTTCCTTTTTGGAGATCTGCATCACCTTTTTGGAGATCTGTCTCTTTTTTCAATCCTCTTTGCTTTTTAAAATATACATTTTGCTGTATGAAAAAACCTCTCATAACCGCTTTACTTGCATCCCAGACAGTTTTATTCTCCGTTCCTTGCTTTACATTCAATTCAAAATAATCCTTTAACTTCTTTTTAGCTTTCTCCACCACATCTGGTTTTTTCAGGAGGTATTCATTCAATCTCCAACAAAATGAACTCGTTCCTTTCTTCTTCCGTGTAAAACAAATTGGATTGTGATCTGAGAAGGTCCTAGGTAAAATATCCATTCTTTTCATATATGGTGTGATAGCTTTAGATGTCCAAACCATATCTATCCTTGAATGTGATTGATATCTTTCAGAGAAATAAGTATATTCTTTTGCATTGGAATTTTTAATTCTCCACAAATCATAAAGATCCATGTGATCTACTAAATCAAAGAATGCTTTGGGAACTTTACCTTGTAAATTCCTATCCGACATATCGGATTTTCTGTCCAAAGATATAGAAACAACACCATTAAAGTCTCCCAATATAATCAAATTGACATTCGATAACTCCGCCATATTTTGATCTAAGTAGTTATAGAATTCAACTTTCTTTTCATTAGGGGCAGAAATTCCAATTATCACCATTTTGATTCCAGAAATTAGGATTTCCAGTGCTAATAACCTGCCTTTTTCATCTTTAAAGATCAATTTAGGTTCAAATTGTGGTTTAACATAAAGTACTACCCCTCTTTTTTTTTCTTATCTGAAGAGACAAATTCTTGCCCTAAAGCCTTATTAACCAGAAATTTTTTGTCTTGCTTTCTAATATGCGTCTCCTGTAAGCACACAATGTCCAAATTTTGTTTCTTAAGAAAATGAAAGACTCTATTTCTTTTAGCTTTTGTATTTAAGCCATTAATGTTCCAAGAAAAAAATCTGTAATCTCGTTTGTGATCCATGTAGTCTAATTCAAATTATGTGTTGAAGAGGCTGGATGCTCAGGAGATAAGTCTTTTTTGTATTTCCGCCAAAATTCTTGCACTTTAAAAAGCTCAGTGCATCTATTCTTCTTGCCCTTGTAAAAAAAAGAAACTCCCTCTGGTAATTCCCACCTAAAACGTATTCCATTGGCATTCAATGCATCAGTCAAAAATTTGTAATCCTTACGTTTTCTTAGGATTCTGGTTGGAATTTCTTTCAAAAAATTTATCTGCTGGGTTTCAATAGTGAGGGGTGTAGCAAAATGAGCCTGAAAAATTCGCTCAGTAATTGATTTTGAGGTAAATCGCACCAAGCAGTCTTTAATTTATTTATTTCTTGTAGAAAAATCAGAATTTAAACGAAAAGCTATCTCAATCTGTGCCTCCATCTCTCCAGCTGTAATTCCCAAAAGTGGTGCAAGTTCCTCCCCAAGTAATTTTTTGATGTTCTGGTCAGCTTTCTCTGGAATGCCCCTGAACCTTACAAATCTCTCTTTTTGTCTTAATTCCAACAATGCCATTTGATCTAATAATTTTTCTTTGTCATCTTTCAGTGAACCCACATCCTTCTCCAAAATGTCAACCCTTGATTTAAATTCTTTATCTTGTGCTAATTTCTTGACTGTTTCGTCAGTATTTGATGTTCTGTCATTTAATGTCTTTGTATCTTGTTTAATTTGTTGTATATCTGAAGTAACTTGTTTAAGAGCAATAGCGTTTGATTGAAGTATCTGTTTCATTTCAGATAGTGTTTGATCCATATCCAAAGGCATTCTGGTTTCCCCCACACCTGGACTCGGAAGGGAAGATTTCCTAGGTTGTAGATGTATCTGGGTCTGCTGAGACTTTTTTTGCATTATCTTTCTCCCTTTCGTAGTATAGTGGAAGGGTTAAAAAAGAAAAAACACTTTCACAGCAGGGTTTAATGTCCTTGATCTCAAAAAAGAAAATAAAAGCCTGTGTTTATTTCCCAAGTTCCACACCACACCAGTTCCACAGTTCCACACCACAGCTCCTGTATCTTATCACTGGCAATTAAAATTTTCTCACGGTAGTGTGAAACGCCTGTTATTCTAATTGGTTGGCAAAATGATAGACAGTCTCAACAGCAAACAGCGAGCTGCAAAACACCTCTTCCATAAACTTCGCCCGGCAGCAGTAAAAAAGAAGAAGAGGAAGAAAAAAATAATAATAATAATTCCCAATAATAAGATCTTTTCCCAAGTATTAAAAATTTTTAATCATCAATTCAGCTCTTAAGTTCCAATATTTAGCAAGAAGATTGAATTCCCCTCCTTAATTGTAATCAGAAAGAACTTACAGCTGTGTCTTAAGTTCTGTGGCATCTTTCTGTCTTTTCTTTCCCAAAAATGCAGGAAGAATTCCAGCAAGATATCATCAATCACTTGAGAGGTGAGCTTCTTGAACTTTAAGTAATTAATTAAATCCAAACCATAGAAATTGGCTGCCAACTGGCTTCGGTCATAAAGATTTCAGAGAAAGAAGTAAGCTTGATGGAACCCTGCCTCCGCCGCTTGACCTAAAACAAAAATTGCGTTCTTCAACAAAATCTTTGAATTAAGGAGCTGGCATAGGAGGAGCGGTGGGTTATCTTGAAGTCAACCCTTTAATCCAGGATGACGTGGGGGGGGGGGGTGAAGCCTCAAAACCCTCTTATTCTCTCCTCCTCAGTCTCCCCCTTTCAGAGAAGCGTGCAGCTACGTTGGCAGACCAACCTGAAGTCCAGCTTCTTGAATTAAGTAAGCCCTCTGCTTTGATTGAGTCCCACGAAAGTGCTTGTGATATGGTGGGTTGTTTTTTTTCTTTTTTTAAGTGCTCTGAGTTTTCTCTGAGCTTGTTAACTACCACACTTTTTAGAAGCAGGTTAGGTCTAAGATTGGAGAACTGACTCTGCTTCTCTTAGTGAAGCCAAAATAAGGGCATGGGCAGAGACAGAAATCACACTTATTTCAATGTCCCGGGATTGAGGTAATATTTCAGCTGAAGAGAGTAAAAGATCTATTCTAGAATATGTTTTGTGTATTAGAGTAAAAGGTGTAGTTTCTGATCCCTGTGTTATGCTCCTTCCAAACATCAAATGTCATGCTTCTTGTCTCCTTAAAAGAGGCACTTGTTTTGTTTGAGAGGTGGGAGCATCCACTTCTATTTAGTTTAGAGTCTTGAACATGGTCTAAATCCCTCCAAGAAT
The DNA here is from genome assembly GCF_027244095.1 of Hemicordylus capensis. Lineage (NCBI taxonomy): Eukaryota > Metazoa > Chordata > Lepidosauria > Squamata > Cordylidae > Hemicordylus > Hemicordylus capensis. Next base: position 65,530,377 of record NC_069662.1, on the reverse strand, counting down.
CACTAACCCATGTTTAAATCCTTCCCATTAGTTAGGGGTAGGCACAAAACCAGAAAACCCAGTTTGGTTTGAGTATAACCTGACTTGAACTGAACTGGCTCCAGTCCAGTTTTTTGCACTGAAATGTTTTTAAAATGAAAGAAATGGCAGATGTACTGCCATTGTGGGGCCTCGGGGGGGGGGGTGTTGCTGCAGCAGCCATGGGAGGGTCTCCTGATGAAGCCTCCCCCGGTCTCAAATGGCCTGTTTCTGGCCATTTTCATTCCGGGCCTCTCTGCACTGGGTGACAGCCATTTTGGAGGCTGCCACGCATGCACAATCATCATGCAAATGCCCAGTGTGCACGTGTGACCCAGAACAGGCCAAAAATGGCCAGAAATGGGCCATTTGAGACCACCGGAGGCCAGCACGGGGAGGGGGAACATCAGAAGACTCCCCCCAGGGCCCTGCAATGGCAGTAATTCTGCCATTTTTTCATTAAAAAAAACTTGGACCAACCTCAAGCTGAACCTGGCCCTGTCTGGCTCAAGGACAAGCCCTCAAGCCAGGTCAGTTTGAGTGTGGCTCACACCTTGAGCCAGCTCACACATCTCTACAATTAGTCTAAGAAGCCCATGAGAAATGACTGCTGTTGTTTGTTAGGGCAATAGAAACAATCCAAAGTTAACAGAGAATTCCCTAAAATGCCTTTTACCAGGACATATCTGCCCTGTGGGTTGCTGAGCACATCCTTCACCATAAAAGGACTCTCTTTTTTTGGCTAATATCACAGCAACCCCTCGTGATTTAGATGAGCCAGCTGCAGAGAATTGTTCTCCATACCCAGGATATTTTAGGGCTCTGCAATTGAATACTCTTTGGTGAGTTTCTTGTAGAAAGATCAGATGAGGATTTTTTTTTTCCTACATGGCTTAAATCTGGGCTCTTTTAGCTGCACACCCTAATATATTCACATTATAAGCAACTATTTTAAGTTAATCCAGAGTCACATACAGGTATTATGATAACAGAATGACAGGTTGCTTACCTGTAACTTGGGTTCTTCTAGTGGTCATCTGTGCTCTTACATTTGTGTAAAGCACAGAGACCACGTTGAAGAACTGCCATTGTTGGCAGTTAGACTAACTTTAGATACTCTACTTATACTTAGATTGCAATACACTTTCTGGCATATAACAGATAACACAAACAACTTGGAACTGAACAAAACCACCCACAGGAGTAAAGATCTCATACTAAGCTTCACACAGTCAGATGGAACAGGTCTAGTCGGCCTTGGGCAGCTTTGCAAACAAGCTAAAGCCATGTACCTTAGGAGATTCAGAAGCTCTTCTCATGATCAGCAAGAAGATGCTTTGGGCAGGTCTGCGGGGAGAACAGATTAGCTTACCCCTTCCCACAGATGGTCGCCAAGCTGTCCCTGGGCGGCTGGATCAGCCACCCACACAATTACCGGCTCCATCACAGAGCCAGTTGGAGTGGTGGGGATCTGATTTATGGGTCTGGTTTCTGTTTCTTTTTTACATGCTTGTGTTGCCATTCCAGGGATGGGGCTTTCCTCCACTTTGTTTCTCCTTCTTCTTTAACACCTGTCAGTTGCGGGATCATGATGTCTAGAGCTTCAAATATTTCAATCACTTGATCTCTTGTTGTTGCCACAGTGGGAAGCCCCATCTATAGTTAATTCCAGCTTTTCAGAGCTGTTCTGTAAATGGCTTGAACAATTTACACCTATGGGGACTCTCTGAACACAGGTCTTGAAATATTTGGATTTTATTGCCTTTACATTCCAGCAGATGCAAGGTGCTTAATGCTCTAAGGTTTTTTTCTTTGCAAGCATATCTTGTGAAACAGATTATTATGTCCCTCAGCTGTGCAGGTTTTTCAGAGCCTGGGGCACAGTAAACTCTTTCAAATTCACTTAGAGAGACCACCAGAGAGGGGCAAACTTCATTCTGCCACATAAGAAATGTTTCTATATTTTCCCCTTCAGCAGATTCCTCCAGGCCTTTAATTCAAATATTCATCCGATGACTCCTGTCCTGCAGGTTTTCCAGTTTAATCTGGCATTCTCTGGTTATGGCAGTGAGTCCCTCAGTCTTTTCCTGGAGTTTCAAGCTTAAGTTCATTGCCGTCAGCTATATCTGTTAGTTTCTCTGACACTTCATTGAGTTTAGTTTCAAAGGGCTGGAGTGCAGCAGCCCAATCTTTTGATAAATCATATCTTAATTGCCTAATCAGTGTAGCTAGCTGGTTCTCTGCAGAACTGCTCTCATCCATTTTGGTGCTTTTGGAGTTCTTTCCAGGGCCCCGGGTCATATTGCAACAAACTTCCCCCTTTGAGGCCTCTTAGAGCTCAGTGGATTTTGCAAAGAAAAATATGATTTATGGCTCTGTTCCTGCTTCAGTGAGTGACCAGAATTCATTCCCATATAATTTGCATACCTTTTGGGGAGTATTTTGTCATATTTACCACTAGTTTTTAAGAAGATAGGCCTTATGCTATCAAGAGCTGTCAGTTTAGGCAGCTAAGGGACACAATGCCAGCTATGGGAAACAATAGGGAAAATTCAAAAGGATGCCAGTGGGATGCTTTCAAAAATCTCCTCATCGAAATTTCTTCCTGGAACTTGGAGTCTTGTTTCCAAAGTGGAACCAATGCATGGAATCCTCCACTGTTCATTTTTTATTTCTGAATTTTGTAGAATGCTGATTGTGTACAGTTTGCTTCAGGTTTCAGGTCTTTCAGTTCTGCATCTTTCTTCTTCTTTCTTCATTAACAATGTACAAGTGAGCACTGGTAAATTTCAAAACACAATCAGAGTAATCTGAGTGATTATACATATAATTGCATCAAGATTCTTTTTGTTTGATATTCTACCGATGTACATGTGCTTTTGATGTGTTTAGAAAACCAAAGCAACTCCATTTTACTTAGAAAACCTCATTCTAACTTAAAGTAACCCCAGCCCAGCTCAGGGACATTATCTCTCTCCACTAAATTGTATCTAAGAAACTTGGTTCTCACAAGGTTCTCACTGTTCTTTGCTGACAGTTAAGAAAACAGGATTTAACCAAATAAGGGGGAGATCACCTGATGGACAATAGAGTCAAGTTACGCATGCACATTTGAAGGGGTTAGATCATCAGCTTGCTATGTGTATTGGGCTGGCAGCCTCAGCATCCATTTTGTTGATTGTATAAAAGAGAACCTCAGCTGTAACCAATTTGTATTCAATGTAGAGCCATTAGCCCGTTGAAGACCTTGCTAACTGCAGTTGCAATAAAAGCCTCTAAAGGATTCCCACTGAGTCTGTTTGATTGGCTAAAAGGCGGACCCAGGGACGAACCGAATTCACATCACTTTGATAAAACATAGCAAACACTGTCTTGATATGAATGTGGAATCAAGATAATCTTTGTCTGGCGGTTTACTGTGTGTGCCAGTAAAACATCACAGTAAAAGAATCTTGATGCAATCAAGATTGCTTTTTGCATTGTTCTATCAGTGCATACATGAACATCATTAATGTGGTGGGGAGGAAGACACAAATGTGCTAAAGGAGCTAAAATCTGCAGAAAACTGCATGGTCCAATTCCAGAAGTAATGTTAGACATTCTTCTAGTTCAACTGGAACTCAGGAGGAGGGAGAAACAGCGCAGATTGAATCCATGGAATAATAAGGAAAACAGGGGAAATCCTCACATCTTGATAATTTACAAAGCCCTAAAGTACATAGATCCAACAAGGGACTGCCTCCCTCATGTCCATTGGGCAATCTCTTAAGATCCACCAAGTATGCCCTCCATTGCCCCCAATGGACCGGTGGATCCACACACCCTGCCCCCGCAGTCCCATCTGCATTCAGATGTCCTCTCTGCAGCCCACACAGCCAACCTGGAAAGGAGAGAGGGAGGAGCTTCCTCCCTCAACTCCAGTCTGGCCAAATGCAGCTTCCAGTGCTGCATTCAGACAAAAAGGAGGCTCCCTGGACCCTCAGTTTGGAGCAGTGAAACTCAGTACAAACCAAGGATTCAAACTGGAGTGCTACCTCAGTGCTACCTTGGGTTGAACTATGGACAGGACTGGAATTGGCTGGGTTCAGACCTAACAGCAAGCAAACTGTGAGTCCTCTCCTCCAGTCACCTGTTATGTGTGAATGAGGCCAGAGAGTGTACAATGTTAGTGCAGCAATCTGGCCTAATACAGGGCAGAGCCTGAGAAGGCTGAGAGGTAACTGTGAGCATGCTCTCCATGGTCCAGGAAGCCTGAAGGAGCCCTTACTTAGTCCAGGCAATGGTGAGCTGGAATATTGTGCATTTATGTGAGTGAGTGAGTGAGTGAGTGAGTGTGTGTGTGTGTGTGTGTGTGTGTGTGTGTGTGTGTGTGTGTTGCGGTGGGTGGGGTGGGGATTCTTTCCTAGTTTATTAAATCAGTTGAAAAAATATATAGGCCAGGATCATGACTGAGTCCTACTTAGAACAAACCCACTGTGATGGTTAACTTCTGATGCTTCTTCATGTACACTTCTCTGGGTTCTTTGGAGGAAGAGCTGTATATAACTGTAAAGATAAAAAAATAAACGAACTTGACAAGTCAGGATCCCAGCTGTTATCTTGACCAATTAATAACCACAGTGACAATGATAATATATTTTACCTTGTCCTCCTTTCTTTATTTAATGGTTTCCTCATGTATTACACATGGCCATGATTATACAAATTAAACTGTATAAATATAACACATAATAAAACATAATAAACATAATAAAAACAAAATAAAACAAATGGTTAAAACAGCCATTTAAAACAATTTAAAACATTCAAAGATTACTAAATATGGCTGATTAGTAGATCCAACAAAGAAAGATTGCCAAATTATTAAACTAAATTACTAAGATTACTAAATCTGGCTTTTAAAAAAATGTGTCTTAAGAGCTTTTTTAAAGGCTGGTAAAAATGTTAAACCATAAACTTCTATAGGGAGTGCATTGCATAGCCCAGCCCAGGAGCGACTACAGAGAAGGCCCATTCCTGAGTCACCGCCAGACAAGCTGGTATCATCCAGAGATGGATCTCTCTTGATGACCTTAATGTGAGTTGGGGATCATTTGTTATGTATTAATTTAGATGTTTGTTTCATATGCATGCTTCATGGCACTTATTGCCGGCACATAGGTTATAGCCAATGCGCTGACCTCTTCAAAACCGTATTGAACCAATCAAGGATGGTGCCAGAGAAGGGGGAGCAAGCACCTCTTCAGGAAAGTGACTTGCCCACCTGCCTCCCTTTCTGATTCAGACGTCTAAAAGATGGGACACAGCTCAACCATAAGTCTGGTCTGGTCCCAGCTTCTCCCTCCAAAGTACTATGTAGAGGAGTAGGGAAGGGGAAGTGGGCATGGCTGTGATCTATAAGAACAATATCTCCCTTGCCTGGATCCCTGCTGAAGTATCTGACTATATTGAATGAAGTGTCTGACCATATTGAATCCAAACCTAGGTTTGGGGACCAGGGATAGACTGGGACTTCTGTTGGTATACTGATCACCCTGCTGCCCAGAGGAGTCCCTAACTGAGCTGACGGACTTGGTCTCAGACTTGGCATTGGAGTCTCCCAGGCTTGTGGTGCTCAGGGACTTCAATGTCCACTTTGGGACCAATTTGTCTGGGGCAGCTCGGGAGTTCATAGCGGCCATGACAACTATGGGCCTATCCCAAGTGGTCTCGGGACTGATGCATATTGTTTGTCACACACTTGATTGGTCTTTCACTCTGAACAGGGTGGTGTTCCATGGGTGAGGACTCTGGCGATTTCCCCATTGTCATGGATGAACCACCTTCTGGTTAAGGTTGGACTCATGACCATGCCCCACTTCCACAGGGGCGGAGGGCCCATTAGGATGATCTGCCTAGTAAGGTTACTGGATCCTATAAGATTCCAGGAAGCCTTGGAGGGATTTAGTGTTGACTCTGCTGGTGACTCTGGATCACTTTCAGTTCATGAACCCTGAGGATGTGGACAAGTTGATTGGAATGGTGCGGCCTACCACCTGCCTGCTTGATCTTTGCCCGACATGGCTAATAAAATCTGCAAGGAAGCTGTTGTAGAGGGGCCTGGTAGAGATAATAAATGCTTCTCTGAGGGAGGGCAGGATGCCTCCTTGTCTTAAGGAGGCATTCATTAGATTGCTTCTGAAGAAGGCTGCCCGAGATCCCTCAGAGTTAAGCAATTACAGGCCTGTCTCCAACCTCCCATGGCTGGGGCAAGATGATTGAGAAGGTGGTGGCCTCCCAGGTCCAGGCGGTCTTGGAAGAAACTGATTATCTAGACCCATTTCAAACTGGCTTTTGGGTGGGCTATGGGGTGGAGACTGCCTTGATCGCCCTGACAGGTGATCTTCAATTGGGAATTGACAGAGGGAGTGTGAATCTGTTGGTCCCTTTGGATCTCTCGGTAGCTTTCGATACTATTGACCATAGTATCCTTCTGGAACGTCTGAGGGGACTGGAGGTGAAAGGCAGTGCTTTGCAGTGGTTCTGCTCCTACCTCAAGGGCAGATTTCAGATGGTGTTTCTTGGGGACTGTTGTTCTTCCAGATCTGAACTCCATATTGTCTCTGATGTTGTTTAACATCTACATGAATCCACTGGGAGAGATCATCAGGAGATTTGGGGCAGGGTGTTATCAGTATGTTGATGACACCCCAAATCTATTTCTCCATGTCAACATCATCAGGAGAAGGCATAACCTTCCTAAATGCCTGCCTGGAGGCAGTAATGGGCTACATGAGGGATAATAAACTGAGGCTGAATCCAGATAAGACGGAGGTACTTATTGTGCAGGGTTGGAACTCTGTAGATGATTTTGATCTGCCGGTTCTGGATGGCGTCACACTCCCCCAGAAGGAACAGGTACGCAGTCTGGGGGTGCTTCTAGATCCAAACCTCTCCCTGGTGTCCCAAGTTGAGGCAGTAGCCAGAGGTGCTTTTTATTGGCTTCGGCTCATACACCAGCTGCGTCCATTTCTTGAGATGAAGGTCCTAAAAACAGTAGTAAATATGCTGGTAACCTCTCAGCTGGATTACTATAATGCACTCTTTGTGAGGCTGCCTTTGTATGTTGTCTGGAAACTGCAGTTGGTTCAGAATGCGGTGGCCAGGTTGGTCTCTGGGTCATCTAGGAGAGACCATATAATTCCTGTGTTGAAGATTCCTAGTCCACTCTCACAGAACTACAGTTCTCAGAATCCTTTCAAGCTTTTTCCTTTTCAGAACACTTTTGAAGGGTGTAGTTTGGCTAGAGTTGCAACACTTTTAGACCTCTTCGTTGCAATAGTTTTAGACCCACTGTGCAAATGATTATTATAAACTAAATGACCAGGCACAGAGCAATCTGCACCCTTAGTTCTTCCTGCCTTCCACCCTTTAGCTCCATTTCTTTCTCCCACCCCAGTTCATTCTCCTCCACACCAGATCATTCTACCTCCATGCCCAGCTGCTGCTTCCCCTCCTCTGCCCCCCACCAGGGACTCCTGCCTTTTGGCTAGCAGGCAGTCTGGAGAGAGAAGCTGTGCCACCCTCTCTGCTGCCCCCCTGCTGGCCTCCTCACCTGCCTGCCCCCTCACCCGCCTGCCAAGCGCTCTTGCCTTTTGGCTGGCAGGCGGGCTGGAGATGAAGGCTGTGCCGCCCTCTCCACCACTGCCCTCTCTGCTGCCCTCCCACCACCACCATTTCACCCTTCTGTCCCTGCTGCTTCCCCCTCCCCACCAGCCAGCCCACCATTTTCTTTCCTCCCGCCCATACTCGTTGCTATCCGGCAGCTCTCTGAACTCTTGCGAGAGCTGCCACACATGGGATTAGCCACAGGTACATCTTAGAAAATTAAATATATATCTAATTCACCTCCTTTAACTTTTCTCACACAGATATATCTGTTACAAAATATGGTATGTGAGTTTGCTGGTGGAGCTGTTCAGAAGCAGTGGCTGGTTCACTGGCGGGCCCAGAGCCCTTCTTTAGAATAGAGAGTGCACTTGTACAGTTAATTCCAGGACCTGCAATTCAGAGAGATGTATAGTTCCTATGTGACATGCTGTTGACCATTTGCATGTGCAAAATGATGTTTATAGCTATTAATTTAATTGTAAAATGAAACTTTAAAAATACTTTCCTGACATGGCAAAGGGTGGCGCCAGGGCAGTTATGTGGTTCTGAAGCCATTCCCTCAGGAGAGCTCATAGCTGGGGCTTAGCAAAAGTGAACACAGAATGTGCACTGCTCCCAAATTCCGTCTTACAGATTCTTTGCATGTGCAGAAGCAGATTGTTCGGTTAGGATTCAGTTTGAATCCGAACTGGATTCGAACTGGACTGGGTATGTTCAGTCTACCCCATGCCCCCCCAAAATGGGGAGCCTTATTAAGTTCAAATTCCAACCAGTTCAGACCCAGTTCGGGGGTGCCAGATAGTACAATTAAATTTTGTCAAAAAAAAGGTTGACTTCAGTGGCCACAGGGGGTGTCTCCGGTGGTTTCCCTTCCCCGCTGGCCTCCCCCAAGTTTCCAGTCATCAGCTTGGCCATTTATTTTGGGACTGTTTTGGCCCTGTTTGCACGTGCAGCATCCATGGGGGGGGGGCCACCGTGCATGTGCACAACCCAGGCCACACAAATGGCCCATGCAGCAGCTCAAAATGGCCACCACACACATAAACAGGGTTGAAACAGCCCCAAAATGTACCGAGCCAGCCACTGGAGAATCGGGGGGAGGCCATCAGAGACACACAACCCCCCTCACCCCAGCAGCAGCACATCTGAGGATGCCAAAGCCAGTACAGCAGCAGTAAGTCAACCTTTTAAAAAAAACACATTTAATGGTATTTGGCCTCCCCAGTGGATTTCTACACCTCCAATGAAAAATGCCTCAATACATGAGGTGGCGCAGTGGTAAAACTGGTGGCGCAGTGGTAAAACTGCTGCCCTGTAACCAAAAGGTTACAAGTTCAATCCTGACCAGGGGCTCAAGGTTGACTCAGCCTTCCATCCTTCCGAGGTCGGTAAAATGAGTACCCAGAATGTTGGGGGCAATATGCTAAATCATTGTAAACCGCTTAGAGAGCTCCGGCTATAGAGCGGTATATAAATGTAAGTGCTATTGCTATTGCTATTGCTATTGCTACATGCCTGATTTGGGGACTCAGGGCTAAGTTGGGAAATTGTTGGGCTGTTTAATGGAAGAATAACCTTATTGTCCCCACATCAATAAATATATGAAGAAATTATGGTCCACAACTTTATTAACTGTAACAGTCAAATCAATACTGAAATGGGATGGGGCTTGCCACTCCCCCCACCGACAATGTGGGAACTCAAGGCAGAGGTGTAGTTCCCTTCCATAATTCTCATTGGTTCAATGCCGCATGACAGTCCTAAGACTGATTACTACTGTTCTTAACAGACTCATAACAGGTCAAGGTATTAGCAACAAGCATTGTGCTCCAAGCCGCTCAGTTTTTATATAAAGGCCAGTGATGCCCATATGTCATCAAAAAGCCCAAAATTCCCCTGAGGCATAAAGTTTCCATAAAGCTGTTTAAACATTCTGAGACTCTCACTATACCTGTCATTGTGACCAAGGAAGCCTAACTAACTAAGATAGGTTAACTAAGTTCTCTCTGTGTATAGAGAACTGTTTCCTTTATTCAAGTGGGTGAGGATAAGTCACTGAACCCAAGACTACCTTCAATAATCAACAACAAACAGCAACAATATTTATATATTGCTTTTCAATAAATGTTTCCAAAGCGGTTTACACAGATAAACAACAAAACAAAAACAAACAAACAAGGTGGTTCCCTGTCCCCAAAGGGCTCACAATCCAAAAAGAAATATAAGATAGACACCAGTAACAGTCACTGGAGGATAGGGCTAGTTGCTCTCCTCCTGCTAAATGAAGAGAATCACCACGTTAAAAAGGTGCTTCTTTGCCCAGTTAGCAGGGAGCAATGACAATGTGAATGGTTGAGTAGTTTTAAACTTGTAATGTCATACTCAGGAAGTCTGGAAGAAGTGGAAGAAGAAAGCAATGAACTAAACAAAAACATTCCAGAGTTTTAGAACGGATTACAAATATTATAAGTTATTCATGTATAAGACAACCTGATTGTTTTGGGGGTTTTTTAGTTCTCATGTTGACAGAAGTGTGACGATGACTTAAAGGAATTTGTAGAATTATATCACGCACATGTAAATTGTAGTCATTCTGTTACAAGTATCCCTGATGCCCATGGTACAGATATGAATACTTGTATTACGATTGCAGCATTCCCTCTGGCAATTAATTTAATTTAATTTAATTTTTGTTAAATTTATATACTGCCTTTCATTAAAAACAATCCCAAGGCGGTTTACAAAAGTTTAAAAAAATACAATAAAAATGAACAACCAAAAGTTTTAAGCTAAAAATATGACACAAGTCTGATTTAAAATATATAAAATAAAAACATAAAAACCTATACATGGATAAAACACACAGAAGCAGCAATAGAAACAATCATGTAAAGGCCTGGATAAAAAGCCAAGATTTAACGAGCTTTCTAAAAACTGTGATGGAGTCTAAGGAGCGAATGGCCACTGGGAGAGCATTCCAAGTCTGGGGGCAGGAACAGAGAAGGCCCTGTCCCATGTGCATGACAACTGAGCCTCCCTCATTGTCGGCACCTGGAGCAGAGGCCCCTCAGATTACCTCATCAAGTAGGCAGCAACCCTTGGGAGCAGGCGGTCCCTCAGGCCCAAACCCTTAAGGGCTTTAAAGGTCAAAAACAGCACCTTGAATTGGACTCAGAAAAACACTGGTAACCAGTGCAACTCTTTCAAAATAGTTGTGATATGATCACACCAGGCAGTTCCAGATAGTACCCTAGCTACCGCATTTTGCACTAGCTGAAGTTTCCGGATATTCTTCAAGGGCAGCCCCACAGAATGCATTACAGTAATCCAGCCATGATGTGACTAAGGAATGGGTAACTGTGGCCAGATCTGCCTTCTCAAGAAAGGGACGCAGCTAGCGCACTAGTCGAAGCCATGCAAAGGCACCCTTGGCCACCGCCTCCACCTGAGCTTCCAAAAGCAGAGCCAGGTCCAGTAATACCCCCAAGCTGCATACTTGCTCCCTCAAGGGGAGTGCAACCCCATCTAGAACAGGTAGAATCTCCTCATCCCGATTGGCTCTCCTACTGACCAACAGTACCTCCGTCTTATCCGGATTCAATTTCAGTTTATTAGCCCACATCCAACCCATCACAGCTTCCAGTCCCCGATTCAGGACATCCACCACCTCCCTAGGATCAGAAACCGAACCCTGCGGGACCCCACAGGCCAATGGCCATGGGGCCGAGCAGTAGTCCCCCAGCACCACCTTCTGGACCCTCCCCCAAGAAAGGAACGGAGCCACTCCAACAATTCCCATACTCAAGAGGCAGCCCAGAAGGATACCATGGTCGATGGTATAGAATGCCGCCGAGAGGTCCAGCAGAACCAACAGGGACGCACTCCCCCTGTCTGGCTCCCAGAGAAGGTCATCCACTAGAGCGACCAAGGCAGTTTCAGTCCCATATCCGGGACAGAAGCCAGATTGAAAAGCATCCAGATAATCCATATCATCCAAGACCCTCTGCAGCTGGGATGCCACCACATGCTCTATCACCTTGCCCAAAAAGGGAAGGTTAGATACAGGTCTATAGCTGTCCAGGTTGGAGGGATCAAGGGAGGGCTTTTTAAATAATGGTCTTACCACCGCCTCCTTGAGGCACGATAGCATCCTGCCCTCCCTTAATGAAGCATTAATGATCACTTCCAACCATCTGCCTGTACCCTCCCTGGCAGCTTTTATTAGCCATGAAGGGCAAGGGCCAAGTGCGCATGATGTCACCTGCACACTGCCCAGGATCTTGTCCACATCCTCAGGCTGCACCAACTAAAAGAATCCAACACAACAGAACAAGATGGTACCAGAGGCACGTCTTCCGGAACTACCAAAACTCTGGAGTCCAAGTCAGCATGGATGTGAACGACTTTATCTGCAAAGTGACAAGCAAACTGATCACAACGGGCTGTAGATTATTCCTCCCCTATTACCTGGGGGGGATGTCTGGAGCAATGTCTTTTCCACAAAAAACAGCTCTGCTGGTTTGCACTGAGCAGATGCAATGGAGGTGGAGAAAAAAATTTCTTTGCCACCCCCACCACTATGGTGTAGTCCCTAAAATGGGCTCTAGCCCATGTTCGATCGGATTCGGCACAGCTTTTCCTCCAGTGTCGTTCCAGCTGTTGTCCAAGTTGTTTCATTGCCCAAAGCTCTGAGGAAAACCAAGGAGCCAAACGGGCACCACCAAGCTGGAGAGGGCGTTTAGGAGCAACCGTGTCAACAGCCGGGGTCGTCTCTCCATTCCAGAGATCAACCAAGGCCTCGACAGGGTCACCAGCTCTGGACACTGGAAACTCCCCGAGGGCCATCTGGAATCCAAGCGGATCCATAAGCCTCCAGGGGCGGACTATCCTAATCAGTCCACCACCCCTGCAGAAGGCAGACAGAGCAGTCAAACTAAACCCCACCAGATGATGATCTGTCCATGACAAGGGAATTATCTTATACTCCCCCACCTCAAAATAATTTATTCCCCGGTCAGCAAAAACCAGATCCAGAGTGTGTCCTGCCATGTGGGCAGGGCCCAATACCAATTGAGGCAGGCCCATGGTTGCCATGGAGGCCATGAAATCCTGAGCCGCACCTACAAGGGGGGCCTCAGCGTGGGAACTGAAATCCCCCAAAACAATATATTGTTATTATATTATTATAATATTATTTTACATTTATATATCCCGCTCTTCCTCCAACGAGCCCAGAGCGGTGTACTACATACTTGAGTTTCTCCTCGCAACAACCCTGTGAAGTAGGTTAGGCTGAGAGAGAAGTGACTGGCCCAGAGTCACCCAGCTAGTATCATGGCTGAATGGGGATTTGAACTCAGGTCTCCCCAGTCCTAGTCCAGCACTCTAACCACTACACCACACTGGCTCTCAATGACTGGGGAAAACTTATTGTACAGACTGGGGATCATTCACCAAAAAGAAAACATTGTTGACAGCATCTTTGCTATGAACACAATGCATCCTCCTATCCTTACAAAAGCTCAGATTTCGTGGGGTTTTTTTTGATAATTTTGATCTCTTCCTACCATGGATTCACTCAGCTCTTGTATTCTCAATTCCTGTTCTGGGTATTTGATCTGGAGTGTTGCAGATTAAACTGCTTATAAGTGTTGCAGCAGTCATACAGCATTAATTACTGAGCATAATGGTTGAAGTTTCAGAACAAACAGTAATTTCTGTTCTTTTGGTGGATCATTTTCTCTCTACCCTGCTATAAGGAGGGGTTTTCTTTCTGTTCAAGCCAAAATGTTCCTCCTCTTGCCATCAGCTTAGCACAGCAAAAGTACTCCACACAAGGGAGCAAAGACACGCATATGTGAGGTGAACTAGCACGCTGTGTTCTGTATTCCTATGGCCCATTGGTTGCTAACTGCTCTGTGTGGTCCATTAATGTTGAAAATATATGCTCCACAATTTCATACAGGTAGATAAAAAGCTGAAATATCATTTCCAGTTGAATTTTACCCTGAGGTGAAGCAAGTAATTGGAACAACAAGCCTATAGCCTGCAAAACTGCCTCAGCATAGAGCCAAGGAGCACACGACAGCTCTGTTTTCCAAATCCCTCACCAGAACCTTGAAAGTTGTTTTGCAAGAACTGAGCACATAATTAAACATCCCACTTGGACTCCCTTAGAAAGTTTCCTTGGCAGATTTGCTTGGTATAGGTTCTGGAAGTGAAATTAATACTTTCCTCCCCAAGCTGGGGCTTTGCACAAAATGTTAACAACAGCATTTGAGAAAAAGAAAAAGAAAACTTTGCTAATTTTTGTTGTAGTAAAATTGACTTCACAAATTATCATGCCTTAAGGCAGGCCGTATTAGCAAGCTGCAAGAAGAAAATGAGGTTATTTACACAATCAAACACTATGTTCTACCTAGGATTGGGAGCTGTGTGTGCTCTTAATTTTTGCTTGTGTGGAAGGTAGGAGGAAATGCTACCCAGGTTTTCCTCCTACTCTGCTTCCACACAATCACTTCTACCCAGGTTTTCATCCTACCTTGCCTCTACACAATCAAAAATTGGGAGTGCACACTGAAGCGATCCTCACGATCATGTGAGAAGGCTACCCCCTTCTGCAGGCTTACCTCCCCACAGATGATCACAGCCAAAGCTCTGGACGGGTGGATCAGCAGTGCAGATGAGTGGCAGCTCTCCTGCCGTCTGCCTGTGCCTCACCTGGCAGCTCCAGGGGTTGAGTTAAGGGAAGCGCCACTGTACAGCACCCTATCCCCCCCCGCAAGGCTCAGTATTGCACCACACGAGTGTGCGGTGCATTTCTGGGAGCCCCCTCCCTGAGTGTGCCCGCTGTGGTTGTAAGCAGCTGCGGCAGACACACGATCTGATAAGCCTTTTTTGTGGCACACTCACACCCATAACCTATGTTAAGTTTTTGGCTCCATAAGCGGGCTTACCACCAAGCAGCCGCATGGCTCCCAGCAGTTCTTACGACCAGCAGGAACTGGGATGCTCCCTTAGCCCGGATCCTGCTGCTCATAAGAATAGATTCACTGTTCCCAAACCCGGGTAGAACACAGTTTTTGATTATGTGAATGACCTCTGTGCTGGATTGATGGTCACATGTGAGCCACACTTTACAGCAGGGAGGAGCAACTCAAATGTTCACATGAGCCAGAATCAGTCATGTACAGAACTGAACACACACACACACACACACACACACACACACACTCCTAATGACCATTCGGCAAAGCACAGTACAACACACGTACCTCTAAACTATACAGTGAGGTCATTCACACAATGAAAAACTGTGCTCTACCCAGGTTTGGGAGCTGTGTGTATTTCCAATTTTCAATTGTGTGCAAGGTTGGAGGAAAACCTGGGTAGAAGTGATTGTGTAGAAGCAAGGTAGGAGGAAAAGCTATTGTTGTTGCTGCTGCTGGCTGATATCATGACTAAAGCTTCATGAAAGGATGCATGCCTGCAGCCTGAAGCATGCGTGGGTGTGTTGTTGATCTTGCCTTTTAAAAATGATTTGATTTTGTGCCAGTATAATTCTTTAGGGCTGGGCTATTAGAGCTATCAGAAGCCCTAATAGTACCATTCCCTCCCCCCACCATCGGGGAGACAGCCAGTCATGGTAGAATTGCTCCAGGTGGTACAGTGCCCCCCCCCTTTAATTCTCAACCCAGCACTGTCGTGGGGGAGGCTGGGCAGGGGGGAAGAATGCCAGGATAAATGGATAAATTTCATGGATAAATGCTCTCTCTAGCTAAGAGAGCTTGCAGAGCTAGGAGGGGCTGTTGGAGTGGTAGTTTCCCATTATTAAATGAAGACACAGAAAGAATACACAGAAAGAACTTTGAATCATGAGCTGACCAGGCAATTAGACAGCCATGCTATGGCTGCACTGTCTGTGGATTTTTAAAGATACTTTTAAAGAAGCAGGTAGACTGGTCACCTGTTTTAAGATGGAGCCAGTCTCTTTTGAGACTCGAAGTGATGGCTTTGAATTATATCTTTTTGCAAATGTTTGTTGAGATGGCAGGAAATTCTAAACAGCCAATTTTTTAAGGGAAGCTAGAGTTAGCCTTTTGGGGGTGGGGGAAGAGTTTTTCCAATACTTGATTGGAATTGATTATTACTAATTGTTTAATTATAAAGATCTTTTTTAATCTATGCATTTCTTTCAATGCAAGCCTTTTGTGATGTCAAGTTATTCTTTTTATGCAAGCCTTTTCAATGTAAACTTGTTTTTCTCTTCCATGAAGAGCCTATTATAGCAAACCTCTGTATTATAATGTTTTTATTAGATTTTGTTAGACAATATAAGTTCTGTAAAAAAGAGGAAAAGAGCCCATGCCTATAATCTTTCCAAACTATACCTTGGTACTATTAGGGTACTGACAGAGGGTGTTTGTCTCAAGGCAAGGTACGTGTTGATTGGGATAAAAGGTCCCTGGAAAGTTTGACCTCTTATTCAAGCAAGTCTCACCTTGGCACATCCATGGGGAGACACACAAGGGAGGCTGGGAACAAGATGCAGGATGCCTGGGGACTGGTTTTTCTTCCCTAATGTCTTCCATCGAAGAATTCAATGCTCACACCATGTAGGCATTTCACACCGGGCACAAGTTATTTGGGCTACACAGCAGATATAATGTGTTAATTGGAGTCTGATGTTTTTATGTTTTCCTTCTATTTTCCTTTCTTGTTTAATAGAGATTCTTCTCTCTAAAGTGGTTGCTCAAAAAGCACCCTTGGGAACAAATGCTGATTGTGTTCCAGTAACTGGTAAAAACCTATGTTATTTATGCATTAAAACTAGAACTGATTGCAGAGCTGTGATCTCAGTTTGGAATCTGCAAAAAAAAACCTGCTCCTAAACAAAGGCTTAGTTTTCTTCACATGACAAATGATATTTAAAATTAATATTTACTGGAAACTGAACCTCAGTCTTGTACTTAAGAATGCAATGGGGAAAATTAAACCAGAAGATATTCTTATTTGTAAGTTTAAAACATAATGGAACTATTCTCACATGTAGGCAAGACCAGACCTACCTGGTTTTACTGGCGTATGAGAACCACGGGAGCCCCACAGCTCCCAGTGGCGGCATGGCATCAAACTCACCTCTGGAGCCCACCTTCAAAATGAAGTTAAGTAAGCAAGCACTTCCTTAACCTTGTTTTTGCAATTGTCTGCCAGCCCCGGCTGCTTGTAGCCAGGGCTGGGAGACAGCAGGACTCCCTGGCAGCACTGGGGGATCCCCATAATGCACCACACACCCACACTGAGCATTATGGGAGTTCCGATGGCCTCCCAGCCCCCACTTCCCTGCTATCTTCAGTGGTGGAGGATAATCTGGGTGCGCAGTCCATGAACCCAGTAAAGTGGAATGGATCGCCTGCTGGGGAGGGAAACTTTTGAAGGTTTCCTCCCCTCACCCCTTGGAGCCCTTTCTCATGATCGTGAGAAAGGGCTCAATGTATAAGAATGACAAAAATACCATTCTGTTTTAAACTTACAAGTAAGACTGAACAACTAAGTAGAGAAAAGCCTGCTCGAGTCCAAAGCACAGGAATTTGTCTTCTGTCCAGTTAGTAGCTTAGGATGCTGTACGTAAATCAATCTCTAACTACTCTGGTGGCACAATCTTGAATAGTTCCATTATGTTTGGGGCTGGAGTGTGTTGTGATGTGGAATCAGAACCCGCTGAAGCTCATTTCATCTTTCCAGTATTTTACAGTGGGGCTATTCTGACGATCAGCTAAAATCGGGCTAGCCTCCGCTAGCTTGATTTTTGCCGATTGTCAGAACCACTGGGCTTGGCTGCGGGCCCGGTGGTTCTGGAACGGGTAACCCACTCAAGAACCCCTGCCCACAAACCAGGAACCCCTGCCCCCAAACCAGATTCTAAAAACCTGGTTTTTAGAATTGTGAGTAGCCACTTTAATTTCTATATTTATTTCTATAAATATTTCTTATTTATTTAATTTCTAATTCCAATACTTTATTCATTTAATTTCTATATATTATAAATACATAATATTTTCTACATTTATTTAATTCTATACTGGTATAGAATTGTGGCTGGGGATGGTGGGAGTTGTAGTTCAAAAACAGCTGGAGGGCCAAGGTTCCCCACCCCTGCTCTAGGGGGTGAGGCAATTCTCATGACCACCAAAAAGCAGGCTAAGGGAGCCAAGCCTGCTTTTTGGCGGTCGTATGCTCCCATGGGAGCTGAGCAGCTCCTGGCAGCAAACCACCCTAACTACCCCTCTCCTTAGCCCAGGTTAGTGGAGCGAATGCTCTGCTAACTGGGGTTAATGGATCATGTATTGCCATGGCATGGCTCCATGCCATGGCAACTCATGAGGAGACCCCTGACCGGGAGGCTAAAAAGCATCCTCCCAGCTCGGGGGTCTCTCCAGCATGCGCTGCATACTCGCACAGAGCATGCTGGAACTTCCAGGGGCTGCGCGGCCCCTGAACTTGCAAGCCCACACTGGCTCCGTGATGGACCCAAAATCCTAAAGAAAACCAAGCTTGAGCAGGCAGTAGCAGCAGAGGGTGGGTGGTGGTTGAGTGCGGGTGGGGAATCTGGAGGGAGGGGGAGGGCGGGAGGATGGGGGCAGCAGGAGCAGGCCCAGTCCAGAAGGGGCACACAAATCAATAATTAAATCACAGCAATAAATATATAAATTAACAGCAGCAACAAGAAGAAAAAGCAATAATCAGGAATCAATCCAAACAATATATAATCAAATCAATGAAATAAAACCCAGGCACAGGCAGCAGAAGAAAAACAGAGAGGGAGGGGGTTGCAGAGGGGCAGATGTGTGGCACACAGTAGGAGGATGGTGAGGGTCACAGGGCAGGGAGTCCAGGCTGGGCTGCAGGGCCTAGGCCCCGAGGTAGGGACTGGCCTGGCCTGGGAGGGATGGGATGGATCAAGGAGATGGGATGGCAGCAGGGACAGGGAGAGACTAGAGGCAAGAGGCAAGAACAACAATAATTTTTTTAAAAGCGGGACAAGGAACAAAAACAAAGCACAAATAAAACAGCACTAAATGAAACCAATGCAGATGGATGGGGTGGGGGGGAAGGGCCAAAGCCTAGGGCCCTGAGTGGCCAAATGATAAAGGAGGAATGGAAGAATAAATGGATGAGGAGGACAACAGAACAACAAGAATATGGGAAAAGAACAAAGTAAGTAACAGAGAGACAGACACAGGGTAGAGAGAATGGACAAAAGAAAGAGCAGAAGGACAGACACAGTCAAGGGACTCACAGACAGACACCAGTGCACAGCAAGGTCCAGAGATGATATCCCACAAATGCAGCCAAAGAGAATTTTCCAGGCAAGAGGCTTGGCTTAAATAGGTTTGAAACTCTCTCCTTTGGGAGCCCCCACCTTTGCACACACACACCCCGGCCAACAGGGTGCCAGCTCTCAAACAGTGGCACAGCCAACAGCCTACCAGAGTGCAAGACTCATTCTGGCCAATCAAAGGATCAATAGCCCAGCCAATGCAATGCCTGAAAAATAGCCTCACAAGATGGAGGCCAGGAGCAAAAGTTGAAAAATGGAGCCACAAAATGGAGGACACACAATTCAATGAATACAGACCCTATAGAGCCCTATGGCACATCCAAACTGGTTCGAAGTGGTTCGAACCGGTTCAGATCAAACCAGTCCGGATTCGGTTCGAATTCGGGCCAGGAGGGCTTGAAAAGAGACCGGTCTGGTTTGAATTCGAACCATCGAACCGGGCCGGTTTGAATTCAAACTGGTTCGCACATCCCTATTCTGGGACTTTCAGGGGCCAGGTCGCCCCCCCACTGCCCCAACCGGCTCTGTGACGGAGCCGGTAATCATGTGGGCAAGCTCCCTGCTTGTGTGCGGGGAGAGTGGGTCAAGCCCACTCTCCCCGCACAAGCCCTCATGGAGCTTCACACTGCTCGTGTGAAGCACCTCAGTGTTTACCTTAAAAACAAGGCTCCAAAGCACACACGGAAGGAACTTTGCATCATGGGCTGACTAGGCAGGCATACAGCCGGCCTAATGGCTGGCTATCTCAGACCTATGGCTGAGGAAATGAACTTTTAAAGAAGCAAAATGGACTGCTTTAAGATGGAGCCAGTCTCTTTTTTGAGACTAGAAACAACAGCTTTGAATTATATTATATGCTTTTAAGAATGCTTTTTGAGATGCCATGAAGAGCTAAAGAACTATATTTTGTATGCAAGCTAGAGTTAGCTTTTGGGGGCCAAAATATTATTTCAAGTGTTTTTTCAGACTGCAAGAGGTGGGATGGGTTTCCAAACTTTGGTTGTTTATTGATTGTTTTTGAGTACTTATTTTTAAAGATGATCTTTTAAAATCTATTCATTTTGTTCGTTGCAAG